>NC_090839.1:30464200-31714200 GCF_028021215.1 Eschrichtius robustus
AGGGGAGACTGAACCAGACCTACCTGCTAGTGTTGGAGGGTCTCCTGTGGAGGCGGGGGGTGGCTGTGGCTCACCATGGGGACAGGGACACTGGCAGCAGAAGTTCTGGAAATACTTCTTGGAGTGAGCCGTCCCAGAGTCTGTCATGAGCCCCACCAAAGAGCCCAGGTAGGCTCCAGTGTTGGGTTGCCTCAGGCCAAACAACCAACAGGGAGGGAACCCAGCCCCACCCATCAGCAGTCAAGCAGATTAAAGTTTTACTGAGCTCTGCCCACCAGAGCAACAGTCAGCTGCTCTACCCACCACCAGTCCCTCCCATCAGGAAACTTACACAAGCCTCTTAGATAGCCTCATCCACCAGAGGGCAGACAGCAGAAGCAAGAAGAACTACAGTCCTGCAGCCTGTGGAACAAAAACCACATTCACAGAAAGATAGACAAGATGAAAAGGCAGAGGGCTATATACCAGATGAAGCAACAAGAAAAAACCCCAGAAAAACAACTAAATGAAGTGGAGATAGGCAACCTTCCAGAAAAAGAATTCATAATAATGATAGTGAAGATGATCCAGGACCTCGGAAAAAGAATGGAGGCAAAGATTGAGAAGATGCAAGAAATGATTAACAAAGACCTAGAAGAATTAAAGAACAAACAAACAGAGATGACCAATACAATAACCGAAATGAAAAATACACTAGAAGGAATCAATAGCAGAATAACTGAGGCAGAAGAACGGATAAGTGACCTGGAAGACAGAATGGCGGAATTCACTGCTGCGGAACAGAATAAAGAAAAAAGAATGAAAAGAAATGAAGACAGCCTAAGAGACCTCTGGGACAACATTAAACGCAAAAACATTCGCATTATAGGGGTCCCAGAAGGAGAAGAGAGAGAGAAAGGACCACAGAAAATATTTGAAGAGATTATAGTTGAAAACTTCCCTAACATGGGAAAGGAAATAGTCACCCAAGTCCAGGAAATCCGGACAGTCCCATACAGGATAAATGCAAGGAGAAACACACCGAGACACATAGTAATCAAACTGGCAAAAATTAAAGACAAAGAAAAATTATTGAAAGCAGCAAGGGAAAAATGACAAATAATATTCAAGGGAACTCCCATAAGGTTAACAGCTGATTTCTCAGCAGAAACTCTACAAGCCAGAAGGAAGTGGCATGATATACATAAAGTGATGAAAGGGAAGGACCTACAAGATTACTCTAACCGGCAAGGATCTCATTCAGATTTGATGGAGAAATCAAAAGCTTTACAGACAAGCAAAAGCTAAGAGAATTCAGCACCACCAAACCAGCTCTACAACAAATGCTAAAGGAACTTCTCTAAATGGGAAACACAAGAGAAGAAAAGGACCTACAAAAACAAACCCAAAACAATTAAGAAAATGGTCAAAGGAACATACATATTGATAATGACCTTAAACGTGAATGGATTAAATGCTCCAACCAAAAGACACAGGCTTGCTGAATACAAAAACAAGACCCATATATATGCTGTCTACAAGAGACCCATTTCAGATCTAGGGACACATACAGACTGAAAATGAGGGGATGGAAAAAGATATTCCATGCCAATGGAAATCAAAATAAAGCTGGAGTAGCAATACTCATATCAGATAAAATAGACTTTAAAATAAAGAATGTTACAAGAGACAAGGAAGGATACTACATAATGGTCAAGGGACCAATCCAAGAAGAAAATATAACAATTATATATGCACCCAACACAGGAGCACCTCAATACATAAGGCAACTGCTAACAGCTATAAAAGAGGAAATTGACAGTAACACAGTAGTAGTGAGGGACTTTAACACCTCACTTACACCAATGGACAGATCATCAAAACAGAAAATTAATAAGGAAACCCAAGCTTTAAATGACATAATAGACCAGATAGATTTAATTGATATTTATAGGACATTCCATCCAAAAACAGCACATTACACTTTCTTCTCAAGTGCGCATGGAACATTCTCCAGGATAGATCACATCTTGGGTCACAAATCAAGCCTCAGTAAATTTAAGAAAATTAAAATCATATCAAGCATCTTTTCTGACCACACGCTATGAGATTAGAAATCAATAACAAGGAAAAAATTGTGAAAAACACAAACACATGGAGGCTAAACACTACGTTACTAAATAACCAAGAGATCACTGAAGAAATCAAAGAGGAAATCAAAAAATACCTAGAGACAAATGACAATGAAAACACAATGATCCAAAACCTATGGGATGCAGCAAAAGCAGTTCTAAGAGGGAAGTTTATAGCTATACAGGCCTACCTCAAGAAACAAGAAAAATCTCAAATAAACAATCTAACCTTACACCTAAAGGAACTAGAGAAAGAAGAATAAACAAAACCCAAAGTTAGCAGAAGGAAAGAAATCATAAAAATCAGTGCAGAAATAAATGAAATAGAAACAAAGAAAACAATAGCAAAGATCAATAAAACTAAAAGCTGGTTCTTTGAGAAGATAAACAGAATTGATAAACCATTAGCCAGACTCATGAAGAAAAAGAGGGAGAGGACTCAAATCAATAAAATTAGAAATGAAAAAGGAGAAGTTACAACAGGCACCGCAGAAATACAAAGCATCCTAAGAGACTACTACAAGCAACTCTATGCCAATAAAGTGGACAACCTGGAAGAAATGGACAAATTCTTAGAAAGGTATAACTTTCCAAGACTGAACCAGGAAGAAATAGAAAATATGAACAGACCAACCACAAGTAATGAAATTGAAACTGTGATTTAAAATCTTCCAACAAACAAAAGTCCAGGACCAGATGGCTTCACAGGTGAATTCTATCAAACGTTTAGAGAAGAGCTAACACCCATCCTTCTCAAACTCTTCCAAAAAATTGCAGAGGAAGGAACACTCCCAAACTCATTCTATGAGACCACCATCACCCTGATACCAAAACCAGACAAAGATACTACAAAAAAAGAAAATTACAGACCAATATCACTGATGAATATAGATGCAAAAATCCTCAACAAAATACTAGCTAACAGAATCCAACAGCACATGAAAAGGATCATACACCACGATCAAGTGGGATTTATCCCAGGGATGCAAGGATTCTTCAATATACACAAATCAATCAATGTGATACACCATATTAACAAACTTAAGAATAAAAACCATATGATCATCTCAGTACATGCAGAAAGAGCTTTTGATAAAATTCAACACCCATTTATGATAAAAACTCTCCAGAAAGTGGGCATAGAGGGAACCTTCCTCAACATAATAAAGGCCATATATGACAAACCCACAGCAAACATCATTCTCAATGGTGAAAAACTGAAAGCATTTCCTCTAAGATCGGGAACGAGACAAGGATGTCCACTCTTACCACTATTATTCAACATAGTTTTGGAAGTCCTAGCCATGGCAATCAGAGAAGAAGAAGAAATGAAAGGAATACAAATTGGAAAAGAAGAAGTAAAACTGTCACTGTTTGCTGATGACATGATTCTATACATAGAGGATCCTAGAAATGCCACCAGAAAATTACTAGAGCTAATCAATGAATTTGGTAAAGTAGCAGGATACAAAATTAATGCACAGAAATCTCTTGCATTGCTATACCCCAATGATGAAAAATATGAAAGAGAAATTAAGGAAACACTCCCATTTACCATTGCAACAAAAAGAATAAAATACCTAGGAATAAACTTACCTAGGGAGATAAAAGACCTGTATGCAGACAACTGTGAGACACTGATGAAAGAAATTTAGGATGGTACCAACAGATGGAGAGATATACCATGTTCTTGGATTGGAAGAATCAATATTGTGAAAATGACTATACTACCCAAAGCAATCTACAGATTCAATGCAATCCCTATCAAGTTACCAATGGCATTTTTTACGGAACTAGAACAAAAAATCTTAAAATTTGTATGGAGACACAAAAGACCCCGAATAGCCGAAGCAGTCTTGAGGGAAAAAAACGGAGCTGGAGGAATCAGACTCCCTGACTTCAGACTATACTACAAAGCTACAGTAATCAAGACAATATGGTACTGGCACAAAAACAGAAACATAGATCAATGGAACAAGATAGAAAGCCCAGAGATAAACCCATGCACCTATGGTCAACTAATCTATGACAAAGGAGGCAAGGATATACAATGGAGAAAAGACAGCCTCTTCAATAAGTGGTGCTGAGAAAACTGGACAGCCACATGTAAATGAATGAAATTAGAACACTCCCTAACACCATACACAAAAATAATCTCAAAATGGATTAGAGACCTTAATGTAAGACTGGACACTCTAAAACTCTCAGAGGAAAACATAGGCCGAACACTCTTTGACATAAATCACAGCAAGATCTTTTTTGATCCACCTCCTAGAGTAATGGAAATAAGAACAAAAATAAACAAATGGGACCTAATGAAACTTAAGAGCTTTTGCACAGCAAAGGAAACTACAAACAAGACAAAAAGACAACCCTCAGCATGGGAAAAAATATTTGGAAACGAATCAACGGACAAAGGATTCATCTCCAAAATACATAAACAGCTCATGCTGCTCAATATTAATGAAACAAACAACCCAATCCAAAAATGGGCAGAACTAAATAGACATTTCTCCAAAGAAGACATACAGATGGCCAAGAAGCACATGAAAAGCTGCTCAACATCACTAATTATTAAGAGAAATGCAATTCAAAACTACAATGAGGTATCACCTCACACCAGTTAGAATGGGCATCATCAGAAAATCTACAGACAACAAATGCTGGAGAGGGTGTGGAGAAAAGGGAACCCTCTTGCACTGTTGGTGGGAATGTAAATTGATACAGTCAGTATGGAGAACAGTATGGAGGTCCCTTAAAAAACTAAAAATAGAATTACCATATGATCAGCAATCCCACAACTGGGCATATACCCAGAGAAAACCATATTTCAAAAAGGCACATGCATCCCAATGTTCATTGCAACACTATTTACAATAGCCAGGTCATGGAAGCAACCTAAATACCCATCGACAGACGAATGGATAAAGTAGTTGTGGTACATATATACAATGGAATATTACTCAGCCATAAAAAGGAACGAAATTGGGTTATTTGTTGAGACATGGATGGATCTTGAGACTGTCATACAGAGTGAAGTAAGTCAGAAAGAGAAAAACAAGTATCGTATATTAACGCATACATGTGGAACCTAGAAAAATGGTACAGATGAGCCAGTTTGCAGGACAGAAGTTGAGACACAGATGTAGAGTACAAACGTATGGACACCATGCGGGGAAAGCCGTGAGGGGGGGTGGTGGGGATGGTGTTGTGATGAATTGGGCTATTGGGATTGATATGTGTACACTGATGTGTATAAAATTGATGACTAATAATCACCTGCTGTATAAAAAAATAAATAAAATTAAATTTAAAAATTAAAAAAATAATAATTTTTTTGAACCAGCCTTTCATTCCTGGGATAAAGCCCACTTGTTTATGGTATATTGTTCTCTTTATGTATTGCTACGTTTGATTTGGTAGTATTCTGCTGAGCATTGTTGTTTCTGTGTTCATAAGGGAAATTGGTCTGGAATTTTGTTTTTGTTTACTGTCTGGTGTTTATCAGGATAATGCCAGTATAAAAATGAGAATTGGGAAGTGTTCCCTCCTCTTCTATTTTTTAGAAGAGATTGTGTAGAATTGGTGTTATTTCTTTCTTAAATATTTGTGGGATTTGCCAGTGAAGCCATCTGGGCCTCAAGATTTTTTTTTCTGAAGTTAAATGTTTCTTTAATAGTTATAGGAGTTTGTGATTTTCAAGAAATTCATCCATTTTGTCTGAGTCGTTGGATTTCTGTATATAGAGTTGTTCTTAGTATTCTCTTATCCTTTTGATGTCTGTGGTTTCTATAGTGATATCCCTTCTTTACAGTTCTGAAGGTTTGTTTTATGAACCAGCATATGGGCTGTCTTGGGGAATATTCCATAGGAGCTTGAAAAATAGTCTACTCTGCTGTTGTTGGGTGGAGTGTCCTATCAATGTCAATTAGATCTTGTTGGTTGATGGTATTGTTGATTTCTTCTGTATCCTTGCTGATTTTTAATCAAGGGGTTTTGTCAGTTACTGAGAGGGGGTTATTGATTTGTCCGTCTCTCCTTTCAGTTCTGCCAGTTTTTGCTTCATGTATTTTGAAGCTGTTTTTTGGTACCTACATATTTAGAATCTTATGTCTATTTACAATTGGCCCTTGTATCATTATGTATTATTCCTCTTTGTCCTTGATAATTTTCCTTGCTCTGAAGAATACTTTATCCAATATTAATATGGCTACTTCAGCTTTCTTTTGTTTGGTACTTCCATGGTGTGTCTTTCCTCATCCATTTTAAAAAAAATTAATAGAAAAAAAGCAGTTTAAAGTAGAAAATGCAGAGTTCCCATATACCCTCTTCTCACCACCCCCCACCAGTTTCCCTTATTAACATTTTGCATTAATGTGGTCAATTTGTTACAGTTGATGAGCCAATATTGTTACATTATTATTAACTAAAGTCCATAGATTACATTAGGGTTCATTCTTTGTATTGTACATTTTATGAATTTTAACACATATATAATGACATGTATCCATTACAGTATCATACCAAATAGTCTCACTACCCTAAAAACCTTCTGTGCTCTACTTTTTTATCCTTCCTTCCCTCCCCCTAAAACACGGAATCCATTTATTTCTAACTTGTCTGTATCATTATATTATATTTGAAGTAAATTTCTTATAGACAGCATATAGTTGGGTCTTTTTCCTTTTTTAACCAATTCTGCTCATTCTTGTGTTTTAGGTGGTGTATTTAGACCATTTATATTTAATGTAATTTTCAGTATTTTGCATTTAAGTTTGCCATTTTATGAATGTTTTTGTTTTTTCATATTTTTCTTCTTTTGCTTTCTCTTGTTTTCTTGTGGGTTATTTGAATTTTTTTTTTTTTGGCTGTGTTGGGTCTTCGTTGCTGCAGGCAAGCTTTCTAGTTGTGGCAGGCGGAGGCTACTCTTCATTGCAGTGTGCAGGCTTCTCATTGCAGTGGCTTCTCTTGTTGCAGAGCACAGGCTCTAGGTGCGCGGGCTTCGGTAGTTGTGGCACGTGGGCTCAGTAGTTGTGGCACACGGGAATTGCTCCGCAGCATGTGGGATCTTCCTGGACCAGGGATCAAACCTATGTCCCCAGTATTGGCAGGCGAATTCTTAACCACTGCACCACCAGGGAAGTCCCGAACATTTTTTTAGTACTCCATTTTGGTTTTTCTATAGTGTTTTGAGTGTATCTCTTTGTATAGTTTTTTTATGTGATTGCTCTAGGGATTAAAATATATGTACATAATTTATCACAGTCTACTAATAATCGACCTTTTTACCACTTTAAGTGGAAACCTTACTACATTTTAGGTCCTTTTACCCTACCCGCTTCATGATACAGTTGTCTTAAGTATTACCTTTATATACGTTGAGAACCACAAGGCAGTGTTATAATTTTTACTTTCAACCATCAAACATAATTTTAAAAACTCAAGAAGGGAAAAATTGTTTAATTAGTGTATATGTATTTATGTATATGTATATATGCAGTACATGTACAGCATATATGCACATGTGCACACACTCTACTGCTCATTATTGCTGATGTTTGAGGTTTCCTTCTGTTATCATTTATTTCCTATGTGAAGAAATTCCTTTAGCCATTCTTTTAGAGCTGTTTTGCTGATGACACATTGTTTCCCTCATCTGCCAATGTCTTTCTTTCATCTTCACTCCTGAAGGATATTTTTACTCTAATGTAGTATTTTGGCTTGATCCTTTCTTTTAGCATTTGAAAAATACTGTACACTTCCTTGTGGCTTCCATAGTTCCTGATGGAAAATATGCTGTCCTTCAAATTTTTATTCTCTTAGAAATAGTGTATCATTTCTCTCTAGCTGCTTTCAGGACTTTTTCACTAGTTTTCAGCAGTTTGAAGGTTTATATCCTTAACTAAATTTGGGACGTTTTCAGCCATTATTTTTCAAATAATGTTTTCTATCTCTGCATTGTTTTTCTTCTCATTTTTTGGGACTCTGGTGGCACAAATGTTAGGTCTTTATTATTGTCCCACAGGACTCTGAGGCTCTGTTCATTTCTATTTAATCTCTTTCCTCTCAGTTGTGCAGATTGGACATTTTCTATTGATTTGTTTTTAAGTTCATTGATTGTTTCCTCTGTCATTTCCATTCTGCTGTTGAGCCTATCCGGTGTTTTTTTGCTTTTTGGTTTTTTTCAATTTCAGCTATTGTACTTTTTAGTTCTAAAATTTCCATCTGGTACTCTTTATATCTTCTGTTTGCTGAGTTTTTACAGTTTCTTTTTGGAGGGTTTTTAGGATAGCCACTTTAAAATCATTTCCAAATAATTTAAAATCTGTATTATCTTGGTGTTGGCATCTATCAGTTGCCTTTTCTTCATTCAGGTTGAGATTTTCCTGGTTCCTGGTGTGACAAGTAATTTTGGATTGCGTCCTAGACATTTTGAGTATTCTGATTCCTATTTAAATCTTTTTATTTAACAGGCAGTCAACCTGCATAGGTTTAGAGCACACACCCTGGCCTACTTTTGTTGGCTGTGGTTCAAAAGCCAGTTTAATTTTCGAAGTCTTGCTATGCTATTCTGGTCTGCCCTACTTGTGTGCTACCAAGAGACCAATCTGAAACCTGGGCATTATTTCAGACCAGTATTTTGTACTGAAACCTTTTGCTGTGTTGCTTCTGGTCACTTTTACAAATAGGTCGCTCAGAGGTAGTCTAGGATTTTGTACTGATATTTAGAGGATTCATTTCTCTAGCTCCCTCCTCATCATAATCTTCCCCTCATTCTCTAGTTGGGCTGGGGTTGGAGCTCCACCTTATTATTCCAGGGTAGAAATGGAAGACAGGGCTCCACCCACATTCTCCAAAACTGCAGCCTGGTGGGGGTGGGGGAGGTGCTGCCTCATTAATACAGGACAAGGTTGGGAAACAGTGCCTGGTGAGGAGAAGGAGGGGTGCCAGTTTTTTTGTTGTTGTTTGCCTGGAGTATGTATGTCGAAATGTTTCTGTCTTGCTGTGCTGCCCTTTCCCTGGTCCTTTGTCTAGAGAAAACAGGCTTTTCTTGGTACTTTTTTGTTTGTGCTCATTGTTGTTTTCAGGTTGTGGACCTCTCCAGAGCTGAGGACAGGACATATTAGAAGTCAAACCAAACAAAAAATAAGAAACTTCCTGCGGGGTCAGTCCTTGTGTCCCATGGTCTCTAGCCAGTCCATCTTCTTTTTTCTCCTTTTTGGAATCATCTGTTAGTGGCTTCATGAATTTTATGTGGGCTTTTTGTTGTTGTTGTTGTTGTTGTTGTAATTAATGGGAGGAATAGGGTGAAGTATGCTTATTCCACCTTGTCCTGAACTGAAAGTCCCTGTTTCAGTTTTAAATTATAAACATTAATTTATGAATACTAGTTTTCACCTATGTACTTTTTTTTCTAAGTACGCAGTCATGCATCTACAGATAAGTTTGGGGGGGGGTTCTCCAATAATTATACCTCATTTTGTTTTCTCACTCCATTAACTAGAACTTGTAAAACAGGTCAGCAAACTATGGCCCATCTCCCATACTCAGCCTACTGCCTTTTTTTTTTTTTTTTGGTACAACATACGAGCTCAAAATGGGTTTTACATTTTTAAGTGGATGGGAAAAGACTCAAAAGAAGAATACTGTATGAACATTACATGGAATTTTAAGTGTTCATGAATAAAGTCTTTTTGGAATACAGCTGTGCTCATTCATTTACATATTGTCCATGGCTGCTTTTATGGTACAGTAACAGAGTTGAGTCTTTGCAACAGAGACTGTGTGCCAGCCCCTGTTGTAGAAGATTATGAAATCATTATGGTGATAGCCAACATGCTTTTTTTTGTCCTGGTTTAAGTGATAAATGATTTCAGCATTTTGCTTTTCAGTATATTGTTGGCCATTATTTTGAGATAATTTTCCCAGTTGAAAGATTCTGTTTCTGGTTTTTAAGGATTCCTGAGAATTTTCCCTCACAAATGTGATTCTTTTCCTTTGTTCTCTGACTCACTGAATGGCACAAGCTAGGTAAACCAGAAACCCAAGAGGAGTAGCATTTGACACCGCCTCTCCCTCAGCTCGAGCAAATCCACTATCAAGTCCTATGCATTTTACCTCCTAAATATCTCCCTACTTGTAATACTTTACATCTTTGCCAGTAGCCTGGCCCCCTAACTGGGCTACCTATGCCCTGTACTCTGTCCTCCGTACCCAGCTAGAGTGTTCATTGCAAAAATGCCTGGCAGGTAAATCACTCTCTAGTAGAAATAGAAGTCATGCTTCTACTGTTCAAAGGCTTCTTAATGCTCTTAGGACAAAGAAAAATCCCCCTTATGTGGTCCTGACCTGCATACATCCCCACCCCTCTCTGGTACCGTGATCTTCCTTGTTCTCTGTGCTCTAGATACAACGGCTGCTTTCAGGCCTTGTTCCCACCATTTCTGAGACTATTGGCTAGAATAGAGTTCCCTGTACTCCTTGTCTGCTTAACTCCTAGTCATCCTTGACATCTCAGTTCAGGAGTCAGGAGTTCTCAAGGAGCTTTACTGAGCTCCCTGACTAGGTCAGATTTTCTTCTTATAGGCTCTTAAAGTCTTGTAATTCTTCTCTCACGTTTATCTCTGAGGTGGGTTGTTTAATGTCAGTTTTTTTTTTTTGCTCCTAGACTGTAAGTTTCATGAAGGCAGGGATTCAGTTAGGTTTTGCTTACTGTTTCATTTCTAGTACCAGTAATAGGACCTAGCACAAAATGAGTGCTCAGTAAATCTTTTTGTCTAATGAATGCCTTTTTTAAAAATCAAGAGTTTACAAGCAGCTTTTCTGGCAACCATCAGGGTAATCATGAGGCTTTTTATATTTTGAATTATTTTTGTGAGGATTTTTATTAATATGTTTCCTAGTAAGAGACCATTGCTAAATTTCTGAAGTAAGCTTTACTTGGTCATGTTGTAGTATAATTATAATACATGCTGCATTTTCTTGGTTAGAATTTTAAGATCTTACAATTACTGTGTGTGCGCGCGTGTGTGTGTGTGTGTGTGTGTGCGTGTGCCTTGTCAGATATTGATATCAGAGTTATCCTATTATTTTCATGTTTTATTTTATTCTTTTTTTTATTTTCAACTTTCTATATACTTACGTTTTAAATGTTTCTTACAAACAGCAAACAGTTGGGTTTTTTTGTTATTAGGTCTTATAATTTTCGTATTTTAATTGGAACATTTAGTTCATTTAATGTAATTAATTGAATTTAAATCTGCCATCTTACTCCTTGCTTTTTTAAAAAAATAAATTTATTTATTTATTTATTTATTTCTGGCTGTGTTGGGTCTTCATTGCTGTGTGTGGGCTTTCTCTAGTTGCGGTGAGCTGGGGCTACTCTTCGTTGTGGTGTGTGGGCTTCTCATTGCGGTGGCTTCTCTTGTTGCGGAGCACAGGCTCTAGGGCGTGCGGGCTTCAGTAATTGTGGTGCATGGGCTTCAGTAGTTGTGGCTCGCGGGCTCTAGAGTGCAGGCTCAGTAGTTGTGGCTCACAGGCTTAGTTACTCTGGGGCATGTGGGATCTTCCCGGACCAGGGCTCAAACCCATGTGCCCTGCATTGGCAGGCGGATTCTTAACCACCGCGCCACCAGGGAAGCCCTTACTCCTTGCTTTCTATTTGACCCACCTATTCTAGGTTCCTTTTTCTCTCTTTTCTTGCTTTCGGATTGATTGGCTTTTTTACTATTGCATTTTTTTCCCCTTTTACCTTTGAAGTTATAGACTCTATATCATTTAGTGGTTACTTTGGAGATTACAACAAGCAACTTAGACTATCAGATTAATGTTAACAATATAGTGGTTCTTAAACAATACAAAGATCTTGGAACACTTGTTTTCTTCAGTCTCCCTCCCCATAAATATTTTTGTTGTATATTTTAATTGTATGTGTTTTAAACGCCAAAAGACATTATTATTGTTTTATATGGTTGGCATACACTTAGATCTACCCACGTATTACCATTTTCATTTTTTTGGAAATATTTATTTATTTATTTATTCATTTATTTAGGATGTGCCGGGCCTTAGTTGCAGCATGTGGGATCTTTAGTTACTGCATGTGGGCTTCTTAATTGTGGCATGCAGGCTTCTTAGTTGCAGTATGTGGACTCTTAGTTGCAGCATGCATTGCAGGATCTAGTTCCCTGACCAGCTATTGAACCCGGGCCCCCTGCATTGGAAGCGCAGAACCTTACCCACTGGACCACCAGGGAAGTCCCACCATTTTCATTTTTCTCCACTCCCTTCTGAATCTTTTTGGAATTGTTTTTCTTCTGCTTGAAAAATGTCCTTTTGTAATTTCTCACTGTAGTTTTGCCAGTGATGAATTTTGTTTCCTTTTCTTGGTCTGAAAATTTTTAAATTTCACATCAAGATTCTTAAAAGATTTTTTTGCTGGGTACAGAATTCTAGGTTTGCAATTTTTTTTGCCCTTTGAAGATGATATTACATTGTCTTCTGGCTTCTGTCTGTAGTAGTCAGGATTCTCCAGAGAAACAGAACCAGTAGGTTGTATGTGCATGTATATATAAAAAGATTTATTTTAAGGAAATGGCTTACCCAATAGTGGTGGCTTGGCAAATACAAAATCTGATGAGGGGTTGGGCAATATGCTGGAGACTCAAAGTTGAAGTTTGAAGGCAGTCTGCTGGAGAATTCCCTCTTAACTCAGGGAATCAGCCTTTTGTTCTATTCAGGCTTTCAACTGATAAGATATAGCCCACCCTCATTATGAAGAACAATCTGCTTTCCTCACAGTCTACCAGTTTAAATGTAAATCTCATCCAAAAACACCTGCACAGAAACATCAGACTGTTTGACCAAATATTTGGGGACTGTTGTCCAGCCAAATTGACACATAAAATTAACCATCACAAGTCTATCCCTTGCTAACTTGGCACCCACACACATCTTCTTAAACCATATTTAATCTCCAAATAAAGACAATAGCAAGGCCATACTTACACCTAACATGATATAATTATCCTGCATACAACCAGAAACTCACTAAACCTTTCCCAGAAGAGGATGCAAAGCCTTGGATGATGTTTACTTTTCTCCTTGATATCTTATAACTTAAATACTAGATATAAAGTTAACACTATGTAAATACTATGATCACCTGTTTAGTCTGATTGCTTTTTCTTGAAGAAAATATTTCTGTATTTTCTACTGCTGCAAACCTGAGGTCCCCAAACTTAGTGGTTTAAAACAACAGCCATCTACAAACGGTCCCCAGCTTACAATGGTTTGTCTTACGATTTTTTCAACTTTATAGTAGTGTGAAAGAAATATACATTCAGTAGAAACCATACTTTGAATTTTGAATTTTGATTTTTTTCCCCCGGGTTAGTGATACATGGTACAGTACTCCCTTGTGATGCTAGACAGCAGTAGTGAGCCACACCTCCCCAGTCAGCCATGCGATCACAAGGGTAAACAACTGATACCCTTATAACCATCTGTTCCCATACAACCATTTTGTTTTTCACTTTCAGTACAGTATTCAATAAATTATATGAGATATTCAACACTTTATTATAAAATTTTGCTCAACTGTAGGCTAATGTAAGTGTTCTGAGCGTGTTTAAGGTAGACCAAGCTAAGCTATTATGTTTGGTATAGGTTAGATTATGAAATGCATTAAAAAATTTTTTTAATGCATTTTTTTAAAGCAGTTATTTGATAACATATTTATTTATTTATTTATTTTTATTATTTTTTTAAAATTTATTTATTTTTATGGCTGTGTTGAGTCTTCGTTTCTGTGCAAGGGCTTTCTCTAGTTGTGGCACGTGAGGGCCACTCTTCATCGCGGTGCGCGGGCCTCTCACTATCGCGGGCTCTCTTGTTGCGGAGCACAGGCTCCAGACGCGCAGGCTCAGTAATTGTGGCTCACGGGCCCAGCTGCTCCGCGGCATGTGGAATCTTCCCAGACCAGGGCTCGAACCCGTGTCCCCTGCATTGGCAGGCAGATTCTCAACCACTGCGCCACCAGGGAAGCCCTTTAATGCATTTTTGACTTGGGCTTTTTTCAGCTTACAATACGTTTATCAGGACATAACCCCACCGCAAGTTGAGGAAAAT
The DNA here is from genome assembly GCF_028021215.1 of Eschrichtius robustus. Classification (NCBI taxonomy): domain Eukaryota; kingdom Metazoa; phylum Chordata; class Mammalia; order Artiodactyla; family Eschrichtiidae; genus Eschrichtius; species Eschrichtius robustus. The sequence goes on from NC_090839.1 coordinate 30,478,441, forward strand.
CTGTAATTAGCTTGTGATTCTGTGAATCAGCAATCTGTGCTGGCTTTGCTGTTTGATTCCTCTGTAGTTTTGACTGGAGTCATTCTTGCAGCTGTAGTCAGCTAGGACTGAGATTGGGACTGAGATTGTCTCAAGTACATGTCTGGCAGTTGGTGTTACCTGTCTGCTGGAGCTCTCTATGTAAAGAGGTCAGCAAGGGCTACTTCACATTATGGCAGCAGTGTTCCCAGAGAGCAAAATGGAAGCTGTAAGATCTCTTTAGGTCTCAACTTAGAAGTTATGCTGTCATTTCTGCTGCATTTTATTGTTTCAGTCAAGTCACAAGGCCAGCTTAAATTCAAGAGATGGGGAAATAAATTTCACCTTTTGCTAGGAAGAGTACCAAAGTTTCATTATAAAAGGTATATGTACAGAAATGAGAGGAATGTTTGTAGCCATCTTTGCAGTCTGCCACAGTGTCTTTTTTTCCCTTTTGAACACTTAATTTATTTTTAAAAAAGAAAATTGTTTTTCAGAAGTATTACTTCAGTGTATCTAGACACAGATTTCATTTTTATTTATCTTTTTGGGTTTCTTGGAACACCTTAAATCTGTGGCTTGATGTCTTCTGTCAGTCTTGGAGAATTTTTAGCCTTTGTCTCTTCAAATATTTCTTCTGTTTCATTTCCCTCTTTCCTCTTATCTGGGACTCACATTACGTGTAGGTTAGATCATCTCACTCATATTCTCTCTACCTCTTATCCTCTCGTGTATTTTTTATTTTCTTGTCTCCCTCTGCTTTATTATAGATTAATCCTTTTGACCTATTTTCCATTTCATGAATTCTCTCTTCAGCTGTATTTTATCTGTTGTTAACTACTTCTATTGAGATCTTTGTTTCAACTATTGTATTTTCTCAGTTCTAGAATTTCTGTTTGTTTTTTTTTTCTTTTTTTAGTTCTGCCATTACCTTTTTTAATAGCACTGACTCTTGGCTGAAATTCTCAATGCTGTAGTACTTGTCTGTTTTCTACTTATTTTCATGTTATTTCTTCATGGACCAGACATTGTATTTTTAAAATTGTTTATAGAAATAATATGAGACGCAGGATGATATCTTTTTCTAGAGGATTTACGTTTGTTTCTGGCCTTTCATAGGGGTCTTGAATTGTTTTAATCCGGTTTTGGGGATTGAGTTGCTTTTAAGCAGGGGCAGGTCAACTTCAGTCCACTACCTAGGATACCTGTTATTTGTGGGGAACTTTGCTAGGTGCTGAGTAGGTCCTGTGAGCAGAGTAGTCATAGTCTTTGGTTCACATGGAGCACAGAGTATTGATTACAATTGACAGGTAAATGTATATACAATTAAGTTTTTGGAAAGCAATGAATAGGCTGTTATGGTAGTGAATATTTGGGGTGGGGACGGAGTGAAAATGATCCTATTGTAACTAACTGGGGCAGGTTTTGTTTAAGCCAAGATCTGGCTGATATGAGAAGATTGGGAGCAGAAGCACTCAAACAGCAGCAGTGCCAGTGTAAAGGATGGATGGCAACAAAAAAAGTGGGTAAGGGGAGAGGTGGGGGGAGAGAGTTGGGATTGATTTAGAACCATAATAATGAGCCTGGGAGACAACACCCCCCTACCCTGCTGCCACCGCCATTTTTGTTTCATTTTCCTTCAGAAAGATTAGTGAATTGGGAATTGACAAATCCAGCTACTAGGTCTAGTTCTGTGATCTTAGACTAGTTACCTAATTCTTCATTCAGAGCAAAATGGAGGGAGGGAGAGAAGGAGGGGACAAATGTGGAGGTGGGATGGGAAGTAATGAAAGGAGCACATGAGGAGAGAGGCTATGTCAAGTTTCTTTGTATTCCTCACAAGTGTTTGCACTGTTTGGCATGTATAGTAGGCATCGTACACCTGTTGATTTAGCAAAATGAGAACAGATCAGATCATATTTTTAATGGGGAATTAATCATGGAAGAGAAGAATAAGAATTTTCCATCTTATTCCTCTACTACTTAAAGGAAAGAGAGTAAATGAATCAAAATGAAGAAAAGTCATATTCATCTACCTCCTGGATGACAAGGATTTTATTGACTACCCTAAAATATTTCGGGTAACATGAGAATGGTGGATGAGAGAACACTTGAGATGTGAGCTTCTCAAGGGCAGGAGCTTCTCTCTCCTTTGCAGCCCCACTTGGCACAAGACAAGAGTTTGCCTGAACAAATTAGCAAATGAGTGTTTCCCTGCTTTGAAGCAACTTTGGCTGTCCTTACCTTATCAGACGGTTTACCATCCGTTTGCTTTGTATAAGTTCCAGGGAGGGATTAAGAAACTATTTCCTCTCATAATATTATTAGCCCAAACTTCTGAACTGATTGATGGATTATAGAACTTAAATTTCTTCATAGCCAGCAGTCAGAGAACACATTGTTACACTGAGGTAAACAAGATCATACCTCACAGATCCTTATGAAGTATTCTGTCTCTGGCCACACACCGTAGGGCTTGAACTGATATTTGAGAGGGAAAGATTGGAACTTAGTAGAGTTACACTCCCTGTTTCTTAATTTTCCAACCATTATGTAAGGTTTTCTTTTTCTTGAAAGAGACTAAACTGGAATGAGAATGAATTCTCATCAGTAAAAGCAAAGCTTTAAGTAGGTCACCTGACTTTGCTTTTGTGCTCCACATTCACTCTGGTTATAAAAGGGCCTTTCATGAATTTTCTATGCTTTCATCACTGCCAGACTCTCTGCAGGCATTATAAAAGAATTAAACCACCACCCCCCCATGCCTGTCTCATTGACTCTTTCATAGAGTACACACTGCACTATGTTTAGCTCAGCAGGAACTCTTTGCAGACACTGAATATATGAAAAATCCTCCTTCTAGATAAGAGAATTCAGTAATGCTTCAAACAATCTACATACTCATAATTAACTTTTCTAAAAAATATTTATTTATTTATTTGGTTGCGCCAGGTCGTAGTTGTGGCAGGCGGGCTCCTTAGTTGCAGTTCGCCTACTCCTTAGTTGCGGCACGTGTGCTTCTTAGTTGTGGCTGGCGGGCTTCTTAGTTGCGGCTCACCAGCTCCTTAGTTGTGGCATGCGAACTCTTAGTTGTAGCATGCATGTGGGATCTAGTTACCTGACCAGGGATCGAACCCAGGTGCCCTGTATTGGGAGCTCGGAGTCTCAACCACTGTACCACCAGGGAAGTCCCTCATAATTAACTTTTTAAAAGAAGACAGTCAGCACTGAAATTGTTTAAGTTTTGCCTGCAAGAGTAGAGGAGGAAGGTAAACATGGAATTTTTTTTTTTTTTACCGCCCAAGATCGCACAGCAAATGGGAATGGAAGTAGGAGTTTATTTTATTTTATTTTTATTTATTTATTTTTGGCTGTGTTGGGTCTTCGTTTCATGCGAGGGCTTTCTCTAGTTGCGGCAAGCGGGGGCCACTCTTCATCGCAGTGTGGGGGCCACTCTTCATCGCGGTGCACGGGCCTTTCACTGTCGCGGTCTCTCTTGTTGCTGGGCACAGGCTCCAGACACGCAAGCTCAGTAGTTGTGGCTCATGGGCCTAGTTGCTCCGCGGCATGTGGGATCTTCCCAGACCAGGGCTGGAACGCGTGTCCCCTGCATTAGCAGGCAGATTCTTAACCACTGCGCCACCAGGGAAGCCCTAAACATGGAATTTTGAAGGGATATTAAGCAAGCTGCTTGTGGCATTATCTGGTAGTAAAGGATTTGCATTTTATTGGCACCCTGTATATCTCAAGGAAACTATAACTGCAGTTGACTGTTGAACAACATGGGTTTGAACTGCGTGGGTCCACTTATATGCTGACTTTTTTCCATAGTAAGTACTACAGTACTACATGATCCGCAGTTGGTTGAATTCCAAGGGTAAGAAACCATGTATACAGAAGGCTGACTATAAGTTATGTGCGGATTTTCAACTGCATGGAGGGTTGGTGCTCCTAACCCCCATATTTTTCAAGGGTCAACTGTATATAAAGTTTACCACAACCACATTTATTGATTTTTCAAGGACTACAGCCTATCATTTACAATGAATTCCAAACAATTCTGGTGAAATTAGTTTCTTGGAGGGTGGGGGGCTTCCAGTTTATTTACTCTGTTGTTCCCACTATAAAATATTCTCCAACAGCTTCTGAGTTTGTAGTCACTTAAATCCTTTATTTTCTCTAATCATCTTTAATATCTACCTTCCTCTCCTACCAAGGTTACACTGGTTCTGCAATTCAGCTGTTCTCTTGCTAGTACTCAACTCTGTTGGTTATATTTCTATTACATTCATCCAGCAAAACCTTAATTCTGTATGTTCTCCAAACCATTATTACTTAGAGCATTTTTCCAAAAAAAAGTCCTTGAAAAATGGATTTCATCTCACTTGGGCCCTCAGGGCTGTCCAGTGTCAACACACTGCCATTTTCTGCAGCAGCACTATTAGTCTGATCACTTCTTAAAGCTTTATCCCACTATCTCCTCCTCCTTTTTAGCTTTTAATTTTGCTTTGTACTTCACAGAAAATCTTGAAGATGAAGGCTCCCTCACTTTTCTACTAGTTCTCTTATATCTTCCTATCTTTCTTATATACCTTCCTTTCCTTCCCTTCTGATTCTTTCTTACCAGCATTTACACATGATTCATTCTCTTCACCTAACAAACCAACCCTCTCTTGAGTGCAAATCAGTGACTATTTTTGCAGGGTATAAAAACCTATATCTAGTCACCTTGGTAACCCCCTGATAATTTGCCTGTATGTTCTTGTGGATTTTCTGTGTAAATGGTAATATTTCCTGCAAATATGTAATTTTAATGATTAATTTTTATGATTTTGATTTTATGATTCTGATTTCTTCTTATTGCAAAGGCTGGGACCTCTCATACATTACTGAATAGAAGTAATAGTGCGTAACCATGTCTTATTCTTCCGTTTTAAAGAGAATGCTTTCAATGATTCCCCATTGAAGATGATAATTGCAAAGTTTTGTTGTTGTTTTAAAATAGCTGTTTTATCAGGTTAGGAAATTTTCTTCAATTCCTAATTAAGAGAGTTTTTTTTTTTATCGTGAATTCATGTGTTTTAATTCAGTGCTTTTTCTACATTAATTGAAATGATTATATGATCTTTCGTCTTTAATATGGGTGAATTATATTTATAGATCTTATATTAAAACATCCTTGGGGCTTCCCTGGTGGCGCAATAGTTAAGAATCCAGCTGCCAGTTCAGGGGACACGGGTTCAAGCCCTGGTCTGGGAAGATCCCACATGCCGCGGAGCAACTAAGCCTGTGCACCACAACTACTGAGCCTGCGCTCTAGAGCCCACGAGCCACAACTACTGAGCTCACATGCCACAACTACTGAAGCCTGCATGCACGCCAAGAGCCTGTGCTCTGCGCAACAAGAGAAGACACCATGATGAGAAGCCCGTGCACTGCAACAAAGAGTAGCCCCCACTTGCCACAACTAGAGAAAACCCGCGCACAGCAACAAAGACCCAATGCGGCCAGAAATAAATAAATTTCAAAAAAAGAAAAGAGAAGAAAACAACATCCTTGCACTTCCCTGGTGGCGCAGTGGTTAAGAATCCGCCTGCCAATGCAGGGGACATGGGTTCGAGCCCTCGTCCAGGAAGATCCCACATACCACGGAGCAACTAAACCCGTGTGCCACAACTACTGAAGTGTGCACACCTGGAGCCCATGCTCCACAACAAGAGAAGCCACAACAATAAGAAGCCCGCGCACCGCAATGAAGAGTAGCCCCTGCTCGCCGCAACTAGAGAAAGCCTGAGCGCAGCAACGAAGACCCAACACAGCCAAAAGCAAATAAATAAATAAATAATTTAAAAAAATCCTTGTACACCTTGGATAAACTCAGTTTGATCGTGGGTTGTCTTTCTCGTATACTGAGTTCAGTTTGTTGATATTTTGTTTAGGATTTTTGAATCTATATTATTGAGTGGAAGTGGTCTTATAATTTCCTTTCTTCTAATGTTTTTGTCCAGTTTTAGTGTCAGGTTTTACTCACCTCTTAGAATGAGTTGGGAATTAGTTCCTCTTTCTTCTCACTTATCATCTGGGCCGAGTGTTTTCTTTGTGGGAAAATTTTAAACTGCTGGTTCACCTTGAAGTTTTCAAAATTATTTGCCTTATAGTTATTGAAAACAGTATTGATTTTCATATGCTGTAGTTGTAGTTATTTGCACTTTTCACTCATAATATTTTGTTCCTTCTCTTTTTTTTGTTGTTTGTTTATCAAAGAACCATCCTTTCACCATAATTCATTTTTATTGTATATTTTATGTACTTTTATTGTGTCTATTGTTTCTGTAATTTTTTTAAAAAATTGTTTTAAATTTATTTATTTATTTTTGCTGTGTTGGGTCTTCGTTTCTGTGCAAGGGCTTTCTCTAGTTGCGGCGAGCGGGGGCCACTCTTCATCACGGTGCGCGGGTCTGTCACCGTTGCGGCCTCTCCTGTTGCGGAGCACGGGCTCCAGACGCGCAGGCTCAGTAGCTGTGGCTCACGGACTTAATTGCTCCGCGGCATGTGGGATCCTCCCAGACCAGGGCTCGAACCCGTGTCCCCTGCATTGGCAGGCAGACTCTCAACCACTGCGCCACCAGGGAAGCCCTATTTCTGTAATTTTTAAACAACTTTATAATTGACATACAGTAAACTGTACACATTTAAAGTTTAAGATTTAGTACGTTTTGACATATCTATACAGCAGTGAAACTCATCACAGTCAAGAGAGTGTGAACAATATCCATCACCCCTCAAAGTTTTCTTATGTCCCTTTGTAATCCCTCCTTCTTGGCCCTGCCTACTGCTCCATCCGCAAGCAATCAGTGACCTATTTTCTGTCACTATAGGTGTTTGTATTTTCTAGGTTTTTAAAAAAAATAAATTCATTTATTTAGCTAGTTATTTGGGCTGCGTTGGGTCTTCGTTGCTGCACGTGGGCTTTCTCTAGTTGTGGTGAGGAGGGACTACTCTTCGTTGCGGTGCACAGGCTTCTCATTGCTGTGGCTTCTCTTGTTGCGGAGCACAGGCTCTAGGTGCGCGAACTTCAGTAGTTGTGGCAAATGGGCTTCAGTACTTGTGGCTCGCGGGCTCTAGAGTGCAGGCTCCGTAGTTGTGGCACACGGGTTTAGGTGCTCCGCGGTATGTGGGATCTTCCTGGACCAGGGCTCGAACCCGTGTCCCCTGCATTGGCAGGCGGATTCTTAACCACTGAACCACCAGGGAAGTCCTCTAAGTTTTTATTTAAGTGAAGTCATGTGTTATTGTATTAATCATGTGTTTATGATGCTTTGACATCTGGAACCTTGCTGACCTTGGAGAGACTTCACCTCCTGGGTTAGCCAGTTTCTGTAGATAGTAAACAACTCACCTGGTAGAGTGCCTTTCATATGCAAACCAACCAATCCAGAGCCCACACCCTAAATATCTCCTTTATTGGGCTCTCATACTCTGGGTCACTGTTGTCGTGCTCAATTCACCCTGGGGCCATGTACCAGGTGACTAAGGACAACCTTTAAGCCCCAGAGCTAATCTTAAAACTTTACCTTGTCCATTGCCCATTCCTTCCTGAAGAAACCACAATAACGGCTCTTAACTCAGGTTTTCCCCTCACTCCCTCTCCTTTTGTGCCACCTCCTTTTGGGAACTGTGAGTAACAAACTAACAAACTATCTTTTCAGGGGCAGTCATCTGATTTGTTGGTCTCACCATGCCTGAATAATAATAAAACCTACATTTTAAAACAAGTGTGTACTCTTTTGTCTTGCTCCTTTTACTCAGCATAATTATTTTGAGATTCATCCATGTTATTTGTGTCAACAGTTCATTCATTCTTATTGCTGAGTAGTATTTCATTATATGTCTATACCAAAATTTGCTTATGCATTCATTTATTGATGGGCACTTGGGTTATTTCCAGTTTTTGGCTGTTACAAATAAAGCTTCTATGAACAATAATAAACAAATTTTTATATGGACATACCTTTTCTTTTCTCTTGGATGAATACCCAAGAGTAGAATGACTGGATCATAGTATATGTTTAGCTTTTTAAAGAAACTGCCAAATGATTTTCCAAAGTGGTTATACCATTTTACATTACGACCAGCAGTGTGAGGGTTCTGATTTCTTTATATATCCTTGACAACACTTGGTATTGTTGATCTTTTAATCTTAGCCACTTCAGTGAGCAGATAGGGGTATCTTGCATTTCACTTTGCATTTCCCTGATGATTAATGATTTGTAGCCTTTTTCATGTGCTGGTTTCCCTTTACATACATCTTCTCTGGTGAAAATTTGTTCAAATCTTTTGCCCATTATTTTATTGGGATGCTTCTTATTGTTGAAGGTTGAGAGTTTTTGTGGATACCAATTCTTTATCAGATAAATGCTTTGTAAGATTTTCTCCCAGTGCGTGGCTTGCCTTTTTAAAAAATTGTGGAGAGATGTATATGTAAGTATATGATAAAATGTACTGTTTTAACCATTTTTAAGTGTATGTTTCTGTGGCTTTAATTTTATTCACATTGTTGGGTAGCCATTACCACTGTCCATCTCCAAAACTTCTTCATCTTCCCCAACTGAAACTCTGTACCCATTAAATAATAACTTCCCATTTCCCCCTTCTTCAGCCCCTGCAACCACCTTTCTACTTTCTGTCTTTATGAATATGACTCCTCTACATACTTCATATGAATGAAATCGTACAATAGTTGTCCTTTTGTGATTGGCTTATTTCACTTGTATGATGTCTTCAAGGATTATCCATGTGGTGGTATGTGTCAGTTTCCTGTGTAAGGCTCCATTGTATGAATATACATTTTGTTGATCCATTTATTTTTCGATGGACACTTGGGTCACCTTTTGGCTGTTGTGAATAATGCTGCTGTGAACATTGGTATACAAGTATGTGTTTGAATTCCTGCTTTCAGTTCCTTTGAGTATATACCCAGAAGTAGTGATATTGTATCCTATGATAATTCTGTATAATTTTTTGAGGAATCAAAAAATTTGATGGTTTCCACAGTGGGTACACCATTTTACATTCCCATTAGCAATGTACAAGTGTTCCAGTTTCTCTACATCCTTGCCAAAACTTGTTCTTTTCTTTCATTTTTCTTTTCTTTCTTTCTTTCTTTTTTAATAATAGCTATCCTAGTGGATGTGAAATGGTATCTCCGTATGGTTTTGATTTGATTTCCCTAATGATTAGTGATGTTGAGCCTTTTTCATAGGCTTATTGGAAACTTGTGTTATCTTTGGAGAAATGTCTATTCAAGTCCTTTGCCCATTTTTTTAAACCAGGTTGTCTTTTTGGTTGTTGAGTTGTAGGAGTTCTTTATGTATTCTAGTTTTCAGTTCCTTATCAGATAGGTGGTTTGCACATATTTTCTCTCATCCCTGGGTGTTCTTTTCATTCTGTTGATAGTGTCCTTTCATACACAGAAGTTTTAAATTTTGATAATTTAGCTATTTTTTTATTTTGTTGCCTGTGTTTTTGGAGTTATATTTTAAAAAATCATTGCCAGATCCAATGTCATGAAGCTTTTCCCTTATATTCTAAGAGTTTTATAGTGTTAGCTTTGATGTTTAGGTCTTTGATCTATTTTGAGTTAATTTTTGTATATGGTGTAAGTTGGGGGTCCAACCTCATTCTTTGGCATGTGGATATCCAGTTGTCCCAGCACAATTTGTTGAAAAGGCTGTCTTTCCTCCATTGAATTGCCTTTGTACCTTTGTCAAAAATTATTTGGGCATATTTGTGTGGGTCTGTTTCTGGCTCTTAATTTTATTTCATAGATCTGTACATTTTAGCCTTAACACTGGGTAAATAGATTCCTCACATTTTATTCTTTTCAAAATTGTCCCTGGTTTTTGTTTTTGTTTTTTAATTGAGATATAGTTGACTTACAGTATTATATTAGTTTCAGGTATATAGCATAGTGACTCAAATTTGTATAGATTACACTTCATTTAAAGATATTATAAAAATACTCACTGTAATTCCCTTTACGGTATAATATATCCTTGTAGCTTACTTATTTTATACATAGTAGTTTGTACTTCTTAATCTCCTACTCCTATCTTGCCCCTCCCCGCTTCCTTCTCCACACTGGTAGCCACTAGTTGTCCTCTATGTCTGTAAGTCTGTTTCTGTTTTGTTATATTCATTTGCTTGTTTAGTTTTTATTTTTATTTTATTTTATTTTATTTATTCTATTCTATTCTATTCTATTTCCTTCTTTCCTTACTCCCTCCCTTCCTCTCTTCCTGTGCAGCATGCGGGATCTTAGTTCCCCAACCAGGGATCCCATGCCCCCTGCAATGGAAACGCAGAGTCCCAATCACTGGACTGCCAGGGAAGTCCATGTTTATTTTTTACATTCCACATATAAGTGATAACATACAGTATTTGTCTTTCTCTGTCTGATTTATTTTACTAAGCATAATATCCTCCAGGTTCATCCATATTGTAGAAATGACAATTTTTCATTCTTTTTTATGGCTCAGTAGTATTCCTGTGTGTGTGTGTTTGTGTGTGTGTGTGTGTGTGTTTGTACACACCACATCCTCTTTATCCATTCATCTGTTGATGGGCACTTAGGTTGCTTCCATATCTTGACTGTTGTAAATAATGCTGCTGTGAACATTGGGGTGCGTGTATCTTTTCAAAGCAGTGTTTTTGTTTTCTTCAGGTATATACCCAAGAGTGGAATTGTATCATATGGTAGTTCTAGTTTTAGTTTTTTGAGGAACCTCCATACTGTCCTTCTTTGTCTCATGTTACAGTCTTAGTTTTAAAGTCTAAGTTGTCTGATATAAGTGTTTGTACCTCAGCTTTCTTTTGATTTCCATTTGCATAAAATTCCTTTTTGCATCCCATTACTTTCAGTCTATGTGTGTGCCTTTAGATCTGAAGTGAGTCTCTCATAGGCAGCATATATATGGGTCTTGTTTTTGTATCCATTCAGCCACTTGGTCTTTTGATTGGAGTATTTAGTCCATTTACATTTAAAGTAATTATTGATAGGAATGTACTTACTGCCACTTTGTTAATTGTTTTGGGGGGTTTTTTGTAGTTCTTTTTTGCTCTTTTTGTTCTCTTGTGATTTGATGACTATTTTTAACGTTATGTTTGGAATCCTTTCTCTTTTTTGTGTGTGTATCTATTATAGATTTTAAGTTGCTGATCTCTTAATTTCAAATGCATTTTAACAACCCTGCATTATTTTTTAACTCCCTCCTCCCATGATTACTGTTTCTGACATCATGTTTTTCATCTCTTTGTTTTGGGTATCCTTTACCTACTTACTGTAGATATAGATGATTTTATTACTTTCGTCTTTTAACTTTCCTACTAGCTTTTGTATGTGGTTTATTTAATACTTTACTGTTTATTTGCCTTTATTGATGAGCTTTTTCCTTTTGTCATTTTTATGTTTCTAGTTGTAGCCTTTTTTTTTAATAGGAAAACTCAGAAATCCTTAAATTTATTTATTTATTTATTTATTTATATTTTATTCTTGGCTGTGTTGGGTCTTCGTTTCTGTGCGAGGGCCTTCTCCAGTTGCGGCAAGCGGGGGCCACTCTTCATCGCGGTGCGCGGGCCTCTCACTGTCGCGGCCTGTCTTGCGGAGCACAGGCTCCAGACGCACCGGCTCAGTAGTTGTGGCTCACGGGCCTAGCTGCTCCGTGGCATGTGGGATCTTCCCAGACCAGGGCTCGAACCCGTGTCCCCTGCATTGGCAGGCAGATTCTCAACCACTGCGCCACCAGGGAAGCCCCCAGGTAGAGTATTCTTGATTGTAGGTTTTCCCCTTTCATCAATTTAAATACATCATGCTACTCCCTTCTGGCCTGCAGAGTTTCTTCTGAAAATTCAGCTGATAGCCTTATGGAAGTTCCCTAGTACATAGCTTGTTGCTTTTGTCTTGCTGCTTTTTATGTTGTCTCTTTATCTTTTTTTTTTTTTTTTGCCATTTTAATTACAGTGTGTCTTGGTGTGGTCCTCTTTGGATTGATCCTGTTTAGAATTCTCTGTGCTTCCTAGACCTGGATGTCTGTTTCCTCTCCCAGGTTAGGGAAGTTTTCAGCTGTTACGTCTCCATATATGTTCTCTGCCCCTTTCTCCCTTCTTTTGGGACCCCTGTAATGCTAATGTTAGTACTCTTTTTTTTGGGTGCGCTGGGTCTTAGTTGCAGCACACTGGCTCTTCATTGCAGCATACGGGATCTTTGTTGCAGCGTGCAGGATCTTTTTAGTTGCAGCATGTGGGATCTAGTTCCCTGACCAGGGATCGAACCCAGGCGCCCTGCATTGGGAGTGTGGAGTCTTAGCCACTGGACCACCAGGAAAGTCCCAAATGTTAGTACTCTTGATGTTGTTCTCGCAGTCTCTTAAACTGTCCTCATTTCTTTTTGTTGTTGTTGTTCAGCTTCAGTGATTTCCACTACTTTGTCTTCCAGCTTGCTGATATGTTCCTCTTTATCATTTAATATACTGATGATTCCTTCTAGTGCATTTTTCATTTCAGTTGTTGTATTCTTCATCTCTGGTTCTTCTTTATATTTTCCAACTGTTTGTTTAAAACTGTTAAGTTCTGGGCTTCCCTGGTGGTGCAGTGGTTGAGAATCTGCCTGCTAGTGCAGGGGACACGGGTTCGAGCCCTGGTCTGGGAGGATCCCACATGCCACGGAGCAACTAGGCCCGTGAGCCACAACTACTGAGCCTGTGCGTCTGGTCTGTGCTCCACAACAAGAGAGGCCGCGATAGTGAGAGACCCGCGCACCGCGATGAAGAGTGGCCCCCACTCGCCACAACTAGAGAAAGCCCTCGCACAGAAACGAAGACCCAACACAGCCAAAAATAAATAATAAAATAAGTAAATTAAAAAAAAAACAAACTGTTAAGTTCTCGCTCTGTTCATCCATTCTTCTCTCAAGTTCTTTGGTCATTTTTACAATCATTACCTTGAATTCTTTATTGGGTAGACTGCCTATCTCCACTGTACTTAGTTCTTCTTCTCGGGTTTTATCTTGTTCATTCATTTGGAACATGTTCCTTTGTCACCTCATTATGCCTAATTTGTTGTTTTTATTTCTGTGTATCTGGTAGGTTACATTTCCTGACCTTGGAGAAATGGCTTTTTGTAGGACACGTCCTATGCATCCCAGCAGTGCACTCCCCTCTAGTCACCAGACCTATATGCTCTAGGGGTGCCCACTATATGAATTGCATGGGTCCTTCTGTTGTGGTGGTCTGGTAGGTGTGGCTGGCCCCTGGTCCATTTGGTTGCCAGGCCCTACCTTGTGCGGAGGCTGCTGGCCACTGGTTGGCTGGGCCGGGTCATGAGGCAGCTGGCTGTGGAACCCCGAGGGGGTCCCAGGGCTAGTGCCGGATCACTGGTGGGCAGAGCCGGATTCGGGGGAGGCAGGTTGCAGGGCCAGGGTTCCTGGATGTAGTGTAGCCTGCTGGTGAGTGGGCCCAATTCCTGACATGGCTGGCTGCAGGTTCCAGGATGTCACAAAGCTGGTGCTGCTCCACTGGTGAGTGGGGCTGGACCCTGGGGCACCTGGCTGAGGAGTCCAAGACATCTCAGAGATGGTGTTGGGCCTGTTGGTATGTGGGGCCATGGCTGGTGTTGACCAACTAGTGGGCGGGGCAAGGGCCCAGGGGGTCCTGGGGCTAGTGCCAGCTTGCTGCTAGGAGGAGCTGGGTCCTGGGGTCTCTGGGTGCAGGGCCCCAAGGTCCCAGAGCTGGTTCAACCTGCTGTTGGGTGGGGCTGCTGGCTGAGGGGCCCAAGGTGTCCCAGAGCTGGTGTTGACCTGCTAGTGGGCAGAACTGGGTCCTGGGTGAGGGGGTGCCAGGGCTGGTGCCAACCTGCTGGCTTGTTATCTGGGTCCTGACAGGGCAGACTGCAGGGCTGCGGTGGCCCTGGGGTTGGTATCCACCAGCTGGTGGGTAGGATTGGGGTACAAGGGATCCCAGGACTGGTGCCTGCCCATCAGTGAGTGAAGCCGGGTCCCCGGGTCTCTGGCTGCAGGGCTAAGTGGTCCCAGAGCTGGTATTGAACCTCTGGTGAATGGGGTCAAGGTCTTAGAGGTTCTGGGGCTAGTGCTGGGTCACTGATGGGCATAGCTGGGTCCTGTGATTTCTGCTGTAGAGCCCTGGGAGTCCTGGAGCTGGTGTTGGCCCTCTGGTGAGTGGGGCCAGTTCCCAGCACAGCTGGCTGTTCTCTCTAGGGTGTCCTGAAGCCTGTACCCGCCCACTAGTGCATGGGACCGGATACCAGGCTCACTTGCTGAGGGGCCCAAGGTGTCTTGGAGTTGGCGTTGGCTTGTTGGTGGGTGGAGCTGGGGCCCAGGGGCTCCTGTGGCTAGTGCCTGCCCACTGTTGTCTGAGTCTGGTCCCTGGGCTAGTGCCAACTCACAGGTGGGCAGAACCAGGGCCCAGGGTCTCTGGCTGCAGGGCCCTGGGGGTCCTGGAGTTGGTGTGTTGGCTCACTGGTGCGCCTGCCCACTGGTGGGCGGAACTGGGTCCTAGGGTCTCTGGCTGCAGGTCCCCAGAGTTTCCAGGGCTAGTGCCTGCCCACTGGTGTATAGGGCCAGGTCCTAGGCCCTCTGGTGGACAGGGCCATGTCCCAAGTTGGCTGTGGGCTCAGGAGGTATTAAGGTAGCCTACCTGCTGGTGAGTGGGGCTGTGCCGCTGCCTGGCTAGTTGCTTGGCCTGAGGCGACCCAGTACTGGGGCTGACAGGCTGGTGGGTGGAGCAATGTCCCAGTGCTAATAAGCTAGAGGGAGGATTCCAAAATGGTGCTTGCTAGCACCAATGTGCACGTGGTAGAACAGGCTCCCCAAAATGGCTGCCACCAGTGTCTGTGTCCCCAGAGTGAGCTCCAGTTGCCTCCTGCCTCTCTGGGAGACTCTCCAAGATTAGCAGGTGGGTCTGACCCAGCCTCCTTTCAAATTACTGCTTCTGCTCTGGATCCCGAACCGAAGCATGTGAGATTTTGTATGTGCCCTTTAAGAGGCTATTTCCCACAGCTCTCTGGGACTCCCACAAGTTAAGCCCCCTTGGCCTTCAAAGCCAAGTATTCTGGGGGTTTGTCTTCCTGGTGCAGGACCCCAGTGTGGAGCTCAAACCCGTTGCTGCTTGGGGAGAACCTCTGTAATAAAAATTATCCTCCTGTTGCGTTTTGCCCTCCTGGGGCTATGGGTCTTGACTCTATCGAGACTCCATCCCTCCTGCCCATCTGGTTGTGGTTTCCTTCTTTATATCTTTGTAGATCTTTTCTGCTAGATTCCAGTCTTTCTCATCAATAGTTGCTCTGCAGATAATTCTGATTTTGGTGTGCCTGCGAGAGGCGGTGAGCTCAGGGTCATCCTACTCTACCATCTTGGCCAGGCTCTGTCTCTGGTTTGTTTTTAAATTTTATTTTATGCACATAACCTGTACTATATTTTGGCTTTATGTCTCCAGTAGTTTATTCCAGTATGTGCTTTAAGCAGAACAAATACTTCTCCATATTGCTCTTTGTCTTTTAATTAATCTGCAGTATAAGTTTATACTAAACTATTTTGTTTATTGAAGTAATCTGATTTCATTGTCTCCAGGCTCATCTCTCTCCAGGCCCCAAATTGAATCTTGCCTTAGGTGTGACTCAAAGACAGTAGAATTTAACAATCTGTTTCTCAGCCTTAGTGGTCCTTTTTCATTCTCTACATAAGCTCATCTTTGGAAATGAGCTGCTCTTGAGAGCTTCAGACTCCTATTAATTTTAGGGGTTCCTCTCCCCTTTATTATGGACCTGTATCACGTTTTCTTTCTCCATTGAAGACCTATAATGAAAGTTGATTTCTGGTGTTCCAGGACTTCTTCAGGAGCCCTTCAGCAGTTTTTCAAGTTCTTTTTTCTCACTAGCAAGTATCCAGGGTGTGTGTGCCATTCCTACTCCACCCTCCCTTAGTGGCATGTGTCAAAATTTTTTTTTTAAGTTGAGAATTATATTTTGCTGTTTGTTTGTTTGAATATTTATTTGTTTGTTTGTTTGTTTGTTTGGCTGCGCCAGGTCTTAGTTGCGGCATGTGGGATCTTTAGAGTTGCGGCGTGCGAACTCTTAGTTGCGGCATGTGGGATCTAGTTCCCTGACCAGGGATCGAACCCAGGCCCCTGCATTGGGAACGTGGAGTCTTAGCCACTGGACCATCAGGGAAGTCCCAGGCATGTGTCAGTTTTTTACTCATCAGCACCCACCTACTCCTGCCTCCTGTGCTTGTCAGATGTCTCCTGCCTGGCTTGCTCATTGCTGCTTTTGTCCATCTCTACAGCTGTCTTCTTCTTTTCTTTGGCTTACTGCCTGACTTCCGTGGCAGCTGCTCTGTCATTGCCTGTCTACCGTTCTGCCCCTTCTCCAACCCTTCACCCCCATTCCTTCCCCTGTAGGTACAACATGTACTGTAGTACTGCACTGTTCTCAATGTCCAGAACTAAGTTCATCACCTTCCCTATGGTATGTCTCAAAGCAATCATCCTCCTGCATATAGCATTGAGATTCATCTAAGTCAGGGACCTGGGCCTTCCTTACCTCTGGCATCTCATTGTTAAGTTTTCAGTTCTGCCCCTATACACTTATCAGCCCTGCTCTGAGGTCCTCCTGGTTTATTGGCTAGATTATTTCAGAAAGCTTCAGTCAGCAGCCCTTCTAACCTCAAACCACAGCAGTTGATCCTCTACCCTACTGTCAGTCATTGTTTTAAAATCCAAATTGTTATGGTCAACCTCCCTGTGTTAAAGCCTTTGGTGGTTCCTCAGTGTGTTCAGTGGAAAGTCAAAACTTTTTATTGTGGCCTGACAGGCCCCTTTGTGATCTGTTCGCTGCTTCTTCTAGCCTCATCTCCTGCATTTCCTCCGCATATCCTCACAGACCCCAGTCTTTCATGTCTGCCATTTTCACGTTCACTTAGCAAATGTTTATCGAGGTCCTGCTTGATGCCCTTACCTAGCTCTTTGCCATTCCTGGAACCAGATAGACCTTTCCAAGCTTCAAAGTCCTCTTTGCTTTAAAGACTTTTTCTTGTTTCTGACCCTTCTCCTGGCTAACTGCTCTTTATCCTTCCAAGTTCATCTCAAGCATTACCCCCCCCCTGAAAATTCCATCTGTGGTGTGCAGTTTTACTACCTCGCCTTAGTGTTAATTGACTAACATTATGCCAGGTGATAATTCAGGGTTTGAAATAAATAGCTTATTTGTGCGTCACTGCTGATTAGTGAACTACTTGATGGCAATCTATACCTAGTCCCTATCTAATCTGTCTGTGTAGTCCCATTATCTGGTTGGAGGTTTTTTGTTTTTTGGAATATTTATTTATTTATTTTATTTGTTTATTTTTTTGGCTGCTTGGGTCTTTGTTGCTGCGCGCAGGCTTTCTCTAGTTGTGGCGAGCGGGGGCTACTCTTCGTTGCGGTGTGGAGACTTCTCATTGCAGTGGCTTCTCTTGTTGTGGAGCACGGGCTCTAGGCATGTGGGCTTCAGTAGTTGTGGCTTGCGGGCTCTAGAGCACAGGCTCAGTAGTTGTGGTGCACGAGCTTAGTTGCTCCACGGCATGTGGGATCTTCCCGGGCCAGGACTCGAACCCGTGTCCCCGACATTGGCAAGAGGGAACTTTGGAGTTTTAAAAGCCCTGAGTTTGAATCCTAGTAGGCACTTAATAGGTATGTGGCCTTGGACAAATTCCTTAACCTCTGTGATCTTTATTCATTTGTAGAATGGAAAAACAGTAACTCAAAAGGTGGTTGTGGGGATTAATTGGGTTAAAGTATATAGAATGCCTCATACAAATGCCTAGCATATAGCAGGCAACCAAGGATTATAGTTGTAAAAATAGTTTTTGATCTTAATAATAAATAACATAATGTTGATGAGTGAACAGTTAGCTGAAGGAACTGAACTCTCCATCTAGGTGCCTTTTTCTCAAATCAGAGAACCTGAAAAGCTCTAGAAGAAGGCTCAGGCAGAGCATAACACTCCTAGCTGCCACTTCTTTGTTTCTTCCACATCTGGGAGACATCTTTCAACAGTCTTTAAGCTTTTGAAGGGTCAAACAGTGATATGTGAAGAAAAGTCCGGTAGACCTGGATTTGAATTCTACTTCTACAACTACCAGCTATGTGACCATCTCTCAATTTCTTTATCTTCAAAATGGGAATATGAAGAGTATCTCTCATGTAGAGTTGCTCTGAGATTTAACTGAGATAAAAGGCCAAATATTGAGATAAATTGTACCTGATACTTGATCATATTTTATCAATGTATTGAATATTGAATGCTTAGCTTTGTATAGATGGACTCTTAATGGAAGCTATCACAGCCAGGGTCTATACTCTGGAGAATGTGCAGATTGGCTGAGCTCTCCTTTGCTAGTGGGAACTTCATAATATTAATTCTTTGTAACATATTTTCTTTAGCAGATGTATGCAACATTGTGCTTCCTAGCAAGAGCACCAAGGAAAATGCATTTCAGAGCACCCTCATTATTTCCATTCCTTATCCATAGCAAGTCATAATGTTAGGAGTTGGTCTTCTTATTCTTTATAACTATCTGTATCAGGATTGGGGTTGGTTGCATATATCAGAAAATAGATTTATTTCTTTCTTGTATATATGAAATCTGAAAGTAAGCAGGGCTGGTATGGCAGTTCAACAGTGTCATCAGAGAACTTGGTCTCTTTCTAGCTCTCTATTCTATTATCTTGAAAGTCACTTCAGGGTCCATAATGGCTGCTGGGGCTCTAATCATCACATCTGTATTCTAGATTACAGGAGAGAGAGGACAGGGAAAAAAGACTCCCTACCTCCCTCCCTGTTAAACCACCTTCCTAGAGATCTCATAATATACTTTAGCTTATATCTCCTTGGCCAGAATTTAGTCACTTGTCTACACCTAGCTGAGGAATGGGCGTGTTCTCCTTAGTACTAGCATCCAGTTTTCTTTCTTTCTTCCTCTCCTTGTTCTTAGGTGAGGGTGGCATGTCTCTCCGGACCTCAGGGTCCATTGACAGGGAGTGTACATCTGGGCAAGGAGTGTTTGTCTTTGGCCAGAAGCTCAAAAATTCTTTCTCTACTAGATACTCAATATGCCTGTGATGGTTCCTTCATCTTGGGTGCAGTATATATATTTCAAATAATCTACCCTTGAAATGTGTGTAAGCATGTATAATTGATTGCAATTCAAGAGAGACTCCCTCCCCCACAAGGTACACAGCATGGTAAGTTGTAATAACACCAATATCAGCATCATAGGATTGGGAAGGATTAAGTGAGAGGAAGCATACCAAGTGCTCAGTGCAAACTGGGCTTTGAGATGGGAGGGCAAGTGTGAGTGATTTAACAGCCAATGGACACTGCCCACCATCCATGTCCCCACTGCAGAATTCAGCCTCCACATGATTCCCTGGGGAATGTCTCAGATCTGCTATGCTGAATTTGAATTTTAAGAACATTTAGGAAATGTTCTTAGACACTAAAATATTAGGAAAACAGTAGCTATAATTTTTCAGAACTTCCTTTGTTGTTTGTCCTAAGGCTTTTAAGTATTGCTAATGGCATCTTGGTTTTCCTTTGTTATTTGAATGTTAAACTTTCCTGGTTTATCTCCCTAATGTATGTGCAGTGGAAACAAATTTTTTTAAGTAAGAAATGTTTTTGTAATGAAAAAAGAACTGTATATTAGCCTTTTGTCTGGGTGTGGTAGGGTAGGAGAAAGGATACAGTGTGTATGCCATTGTGTCCAATAAATTAGGGAACTGCCCAGACCTTCATGACTCATCTCCCAAAGCCTCCCTGCTCATTTATTCTATACTCACATAACCAAAGGCTTATTATTCACAGGGTGTTTGAAAAAAATGAAAAATGTATAAGCTTGAGTTTCTTCCATTATTTGGCTTTCCTGGAGTATATAATTCTGTCTTTACTCAGGCCTTTGTTGCCCAATCAAAAATAACGTATAAGGACTTCCTCGTGGCGCAGTGGTTAATAATCCGCCTGCCAGTGCAGGGGACACAGGTTCAAGCCCTGGTCTGGGAAGATCCCATATGTCGTGGAGCAACTAAGCCCGTGCGCCACAACTACCAAGCCTGCGCTCTAGAGCCTGCGAGCCAGAACTACTGAAGCCCGTGTGCCTAGAGCCCGTGCTCCACAACAAAGAGAAGCCACTGCAATGAGAAGCCCGCGCACCGCAAGAGTAGCCCCCACTCACCGCAACTAGAGAAAGCCTGCGCACAGCAATGAAGACCCAACACAGCCAAAAATTAATTAATTAATTAATTAATATTAAAAATGTGTAAGATAGAAGAGGAAATCATATACAGTTAACTCCTACCTAACAAAAGCAAACAGAAAGACTGGTTAAAATGATTGTGGTATATCCATATGATAAAGCACTATGCAGCTATTGGAAAGAAAAGTAGCTGGAAAGTATTGATGTGGAAGATGTCCAGGATTTATTATTTAAGTAAAAATGCAAGCTGTAGACAGCAGATCTACTATCCTGTTTATTTATTTATTTTTTATGTGTAGGTATATAATTTTATAGTATAGAAAATCTCTAAAGGATATGAAAAAGTATTTAGTGATCACTTTTGGGAAATGGGACAGGCAGGAGGTGAATGAGACTTAGATTTTTCTTTATATCCACCTGTTCTGTTTGTATGTCTTGTTGTTGTTGTTGTTTTTTGGCTGCGCCATGCCCAGCTTGCAAGATCTTAGTTCCCTGACCAGGGATTGAACCCGGGCCATGGCAGTGAAAGCACTGAGTCCTAACCACTAGACCACCAGGGAATTCCCTGTTTGTATGTCTTGTAATGAGCATGCTTTATTTATTTATTTTAATAGCTTATAATTTCAGTGAAGGGGAGGAGGACCAATGTCTTTCCTATATCAGAAAAGTAATCTTTTAATAAATAACATTAAAAGATTCCACTCATTTCAGCTAGAAGATGAGTAAGGTCTAAGGATCTAACATAAAAGATGGTAACTATATTTGACAACACTCTATTATATAATTGAAATTTGCTAAGAGATTAGAACTTAAATTTTCTCTTCCCCCAAAAAAGATAAACAGGTGAGGTGATGAATGTATTAATTAACTAGATGGGGGAAATTCTTTCACAACGTATGTGTATATAGAATCACCACAATGTACACTTTAAATATCTTATAATTTTATATGTCAGTTTTACCTTAGTGAAGCTGAAATTTAAAAAAAAAAAAGATTCCATTCACAATGGTAATATAATATAAAAAAACCAGGAAGAAATGAATAGGACAAAAAATACAGTAACACTTTGAACATAAAACCTTGAATAAATGGGCAAAATACTATGTCCCAAGTTTATGCAGTGCAATACCATGAAAATACCAGTTCTCTCAGAACTGATTTTTGTAAGCAGCCTTTTATTCTAAACATTTCAAATGTAGAGAAGAGTTGAGAGAATTTTATATCCACCCAGCTAAATTCTACAATTAACATTTTACTCTACTGTATCTGTCTATCCATCCCCTGTATTCATCAATTCATATTGTTTTTAATGTATTTCAAAGTAAGTTGTGTATATCAGTGTACTTCTTCCCAGTTATTTAAGCATACGTATCATTTACAACATGTGTTTATGGGTGGAATCTTTTTAGAGAGAAAATTTATGTACAGTGAAATGCACAAATCTTAAGTTATCATTCAGTGAGTTCTGAAAAATGCATACACCCACACAACCCATTTCCCTGTCAAGATACAGAGTATTACTGTTGTCCACGAAGTACCCTCATGTTCCTTTTCAGTAAATCCTCCATCTCTTTCCCAGGCAACCATTGTTCTGATTTTTCCACCACAGATTAGTTTTGCTTTTTCCAGAACTTCATCTGTGTGGAGTCATATGTTATGTACTCTTTTGTGTAAGGCTTTTTTCACTCAGCATGATGTTTTTTAGATTCATCCATGTTTTTGTGTGTATCAGTAGTTCTTTCCTTTTTATTACTGAGTAATATTCCATTGTGAGAAAAAAACACTTTCCGTTTATATATTCTGTTAGTGATAGTCACTTGGATTATTTTCAGCTTTTTGTTACAAACATTCTAGTACTAGTCTTTTTTTGGGCATATGTTCTTATTTCTCTTGTGTAAATATATAGAAATGGAATTATTGGGTCATGAAGCTAGGTGTATATTTAGTTTTAAAAGAAGTTGTCAGACAAACTAATTTTTTTTTTTTAATTTTATTTATTTATTTATTTATTTATGGCTGTGCTGGGTCTTCATTTCTGTGCGAGGGTTTTCTCTAGTTGCGGCAAGTGGGGGCCACTCTTCATCGCGGTGCGCGGGCCTCTCACTATCGCGGCCTCTCTTGTTGCGGAGCACAGGCTCCAGACGCGCAGGCTCAGTAATTGTGGCTCACAGGCCTAGTTGCTCTGCGGCATGTGGGATCTTCCCAGACCAGGGCTCGAACCCGTGTCCCCTGCATTGGCAGGCAGATTCTCAACCACTGCGCCACCAGGGAAGCCCAGACAAACTAATTTTTAAAATAAAATAAAAGTATCACAAATAGGTCATCTAAAAATCATGCTGTGACAAGGCAGAACCATTCCTACTATTAGAATTTGTGCACAGGCTTCCTGGCATCGCGCAGACTATAGCTGAAAGGGAGGGCTGGTTTCCTTCTGACGTTTGATAGTACATATTTCCCTCAGATTCAAACTATTTAACTGTTCATCTGTGTCAAGACTAGGCCTTCGTCATAGAACCAGCTTTCAAAATCCTCAATTCAGAGAGAGGTATGGGGAAGAGATAAATTTGGGAGAGTATGGGATGTCAGTAAATCAGATGTGACAGAGAGGTTGAGGGATTTAACAACAAAGAAGTCGTGTGTGTGTGTGTGTGTGTGTGTGTGTGTGTGTGTGTGTGTGTGAGAGAGAGGGAGAGAGACAGACACAGAGAAGGGTGGGGAAGAGAGGAAGAGAAAGGGGGATGGGCGAAGGAGAAAGAAATACCAGTGGGCTTTTCCTCTTGTGAATTTTTAAAAAATTTTATTTATTTATTTATTTATGGCTGCATTGGGTCTTAGTTGCAGCATGCAGGATCTTTCGTTGCATCATGCAGGCTCTTGGTTGCAGTGCACGGGCTTCTCTCTAGTTGCGGTGCATGGGCTCTCTAGTTGTGGCGCATTGGCTCTCTAGTCGTGGTGCACGGGCTTAGTAGTTGGAGTGCATGGGCTTAGTTGCCCCGCGGCATGTGGGATCTTAGTTCCCCAACCAGGGATCGAACCCACATCCCCTGCATTGGAAGGCGGATTCTTAACCACCAGACCACCAGGGAAGTCCCTCCTCTCATGAATTTTGAGTTTTTTGCGAAAGTTATTATTATTGTTTTTTTGGGTGCGTGGGGTCTTCGTTGCTGCACGTGGGCTTCCTCTAGTTGCGGAGAGCAGGGGCTACTCTTTGTTGCAGTGTGCAGGCTTCTCATTGCAGTAGCTTCTCTTGTCACAGAGCACGGGCTCTAGGCATGCGGGCTTCAGTAGTTGTGGCACGTGGCCTCAGTAGTTGTGGCATGTGGGCTCAGTAGTTGTGGCTCGCAGGCTCTAGAGTGCAGGCTCAGTAGTTGTGACGCATGGGCTTAGTTGCTCCGCGGCATGTGGGATCTTCCTGGACCAGGGATGGAGCCCGTGTCCCCTGCACTGGCAGGCGGATTCTTAACCACTGCGCCACCAGGGAAGTCCCACAAAAGTTATTTTTAAGATGGTTCAAAATAGAAAAAAAAGGCTTGTGTGCTGAAATAAAATGATCTCCAAAGAGCCTCATTTTGTTTAACAGCTGCATAGTATTCCATTTTATGAATATGCCATACTTTATTTAAACACGTCCCCCTCTCCCATTGATAAACATTTAGGTTATTTTCAGTCTCTTTCTATTGCAGACTATGTTTCATTGAATAACCTGTATATTGGTCACTTTAAAAGTATGGGTAACACCCACAGCCAACATTGTCCTCAATGGTGAAAAACTGAAACCATTTCCACTAAGATCAGGAACAAGACAAGGTTGCCCACTCTCACCACTATTATTCAACATAGTTTTGGAAGTGTTAGTCACAGCCATCAGAGAAGAAAAAGAAATAAAAGGAATCCAAATCGGCAAAGAAGAAGTAAAGCTGTCACTGTTTGCAGATGACATGATACTATACATAGAGAATCCTAAAGATGCTACCAGAAAACTCCTAGAGCTAATCAATGAATTTGGTAAAGTAGCAGGATACAAAATTAATGCACAGAAATCTCTTGCATTCCTATACACTAATGATGAAAAATCTGAAAGTGAAATTAAGAGAACACTCCCATTTACCATTGCAACAAAAAGAATAAAATATCTAGGAATAAACCTACCTAAGGAGACAAAAGACCTGTATGCAGAAAATTATAAGACACTGATGAAAGAAATTAAAGATGATACAAATAGATGGAGAGATATACCATGTTCTTGCATTGCAAGAATCAACATTGTGAAAATGACTCTACTACCCAAAGCAATCTACAGATTCAATGCAATCCTTATCAAACTATCACTGGCATTTTTCACAGAAGTAGAACAAAAAATTGCACAATTTGTATGGAAACACGAAAGACCCCGAATAGCCAAAGCAATCTTGAGAACGAAAAATGGAGCTGGAGGAATCACGCTCCCTGACTTCAGACTATATTACAAAGCTACAGTAATCAAGACAGTTTGGTACTGGCACAAAAACAGAAATATAGATCAGTGGAACAGGATAGAAAGCCCAGAGATAAACCCACGCACATATGGTCACCTTATCTTTGATAAAGGAGGCAAGCATATACAGTGGAGAAAAGACAGCCCATTCAATAAGTGGTGCTGGGAAAATTGGACAGGTACATGTAAAAGTATGAAATTAGAACACTCCCTAACACCATACACAAAAATAAACTCAAAATGGAGTAAAGACCTAAGTGTAAGGCCAGATACTATCAAACTCTTAGAGGAAAACATAGGCAGAACACTGTATGACATAAATCACAGCAAGATCCTTTTTGACCCAGCTCCTAGAGAAATGGAAATAAAAACACAAATAAACAAATGGGACCTAATGAAACTTAAAAGCTTTTGCACAGCAAAGGAAACCATAAACAAGACCAAAAGACAACCCTCAGAATGGGAGAAAATATTTGCAAATGAAGCAACTGACAAAGGATTAATCTCCAAGATTTACAAGCAGCTCATGCAGCTCAATAACAAAAAAACAAACCACCCAATCCAAAAATGGGCAGAAGACCTAAATAGACATTTCTCCAAAGAAGATATATACAGATTGCCAACAGACACATGAAAGAATGCTCAACATCATTAATCATTAGAGAAATGCAAATCAAAACTACAATGAAAAAAAAAAACAAAACAAACAAAAAAACTACAATGAGATATCATCTCACACCGGTCAGAATGGCCATCATCAAAAAATCTAAAAACAATAAATGCTGGAGAGGGTGTGGAGAAAAGGGAACACTCTTGCACTGTTGGTGGGAATTAAATTGATACAGCCACTATGGAGAACAGTATGGAGGTTCCTTAAAAAACTAAAAATAGAACTACCATACGTCCCAGCAATCCCGCTACTGGGCATATACCCTGAGAAAACCATAATTCAAAAAGAGTCATGTACCAAAATGTTCGTTGCAGCTCTATTTACAATAGCCAGGACATGGTAGCAACCTAAGTGTCCATCATCGGATAAAGAAGATGTGGCACATATATACAATGGAATATTGCTCAGCCATAAAAAGAAACGAACTGGAGGTATTTGTAGTGAGGTGGATGGAGTTAGAGTCTGTCATACAGAGTGAAGTAAGTCAGAAAGAGAAAAACAAATACAGTATGCTAACACATATATATGGAATCTAAGGGGGAAAAAAAGGTCATGAAGAACCTAGTGGCAAGACGGGAATAAAGACACAGACCTACTAGAGAATGGACTTGAGGATATGGGGAGGGGGAGGGGTAAGATGTGACAGGGTGAGAGAGTGTCATGGACATATATACACTATCAAATGTAAAATAGATAGCTAGTGGGAAGCAGCTGCATAGCGCAGGGAGATCAGCTCGGTGATTTGTGACCACCTAGAGGGGTGGGATAGGGAGGGTGGGAGGGAGGGAGATGCAAGAGGGAAGAGATATGGGAACATATGTATATGTATAACTGATTCACTTTGTTATAAAGCAGAAACTAACACACCATTGTAAAGCAATTATACTCCAATAAAGATGTTTAAAAAAAAAAAAAGTATGGGTATATCTGTAAAATTCTCAAGTAGAATTGTGTCAAAGTGTTTGTGCTTTCGTAATTCTGATAAATATTTACAGATCGTATGAGAGTACTTGTTTACACAAACCCTTGCCCCAACGCAGTGTTGTTAAAGTTTTTTTATATTTGCGTATCTGACAGGTGAAAAATGATATCGCAGTATGGCTTTAATTTGGCTTTCTTTGATCATGAGTGACTTTAAGCATTTTTTCTTATATCAGTATTTAAGAGAACTATTTGGTTTTCTGTGAATTGTCTGTTTCATCTCTTGCTCTTTTGCCATCTCTTAATCTGTAGGAGTCCTTTATATATCGAGGAAAATAGACCTTTGTGAATGAGTTGGAAATACTTTTAAAGAGCTCATTCTTTAAAAATATGGAGGTAGCTGTTTTAGTGGAATGGTGGAAAAAGAAGCCAGATTGCCATGGAGACAACTCTTTCTAGAAATTTGGCTGTGAAGTGGAGTAGAGAGAGTGCTAGCTGGAGGACTGATATAGATTAAAAGGAGTTCTTTGAGAAATTCTTAATTGTGTTTAAACGCTGTTATGAAAGGGTGTTAAAGCTAGGAGATGGTGTTAGAGGATCTACAGGACAAGGTTCCTAAGGGACTGAGATTCTTGGGAGGAATTGCAGAGAAGGAAGAAATTTGTAAATAAGGTGACTGGTAGCTAAGGGTGTCCCAGTCTAGTGGTTTCTCTTATCTCTGAAGTGAAGGCAAGGCCAACAGCCAAGGATATGAGAGGAGATGGTTGGAGAGGAGAGGAGGTTCTTTGAAATCACTGGAGCCTTAGAGAGAGAGCTGAGTAGGGAAATATAGAAAGATTGCAGAAAGTGTTCAGAGTTCCATTGAGGCAGAAACAGTGATCTTAACCTTATGGGTTGTTTGATTTTCTTAAGGAGCATTTGGCAGTCCAGGTGTAGGGCTGACAGTTGGATTAGTTCAGGGTTGGGGAATATTTCCCCCATGTAGGTGTAATAGAAGAACAACGTAGCAAAAGAATTTAGGATATTAGCAAGGTAGTGATTGAGCTAACACCAAGTTTTCTTGGTTGAGTAGAGAAGGAAATAAAGACAGAACAGAAATATTGGAAAGAAAATTAGAGGTTCAAGGGACTGAAAGCCTGGGTGAGGTCAAAGTGCAGGTATAGTAGACATAATAGAGTGTGAACTGCAAGGGTAAGGGAGTATGGTTGGAGAGTGGGAAAGTATGATTCAGTATGAGAGCTTTTCCTGGTGCTGACAAAATCTAGAGTGCAGCCATTGTCATGACCGGCCCCAGTGGAGTGGAGGTATAAGGTCATTGGAGTTGAGGAAGTCAGGGAACTCAGAAACTTGTCTGGACGTGAATTGTGGCTGTCATCTGTAAAGATGTTGAAACAAAATCTTCCAGGAGAATATCAGGACTTTGGAATGGGAAGAAAACTGTGAGCCACAATGCAGTGTCTTCAGTGACAAGTGAGTGCCAGGAAATCATAAGGCAAAAAAGCCCTCAAGAACAGGGCGTATTAGAGCAGACTCCAGGAAAAATGGTTTGCATATGGCATCCTAGAGGACTGAGGAAGCCTCAACTGTACTTCCTGACTTTGCAGCTTTGGAATACTTGGAATGAAAGACTTGGAGACTGGAGGAGGGAAAGTAAGCATAGGTGTGGTTGCAGTTTAGTCAGGGTGTCAGAAGTCACAGGAATTTACCTGAGGGTCTTTATATCCTCTGGGAAGAATGAGGCCTTTACGATGGTTTTCCTGGTTGTGGTCCATGGATATACCTTGTTACTGACATGGCTCTTCTTAAATTCTGACACGCCTCTCACTCCCTAGTTATGCATACAAATCCTCTCCAACTTGCCATCCAGTATGCATTTGTTCTTTTCCTTGAATTCTTTCACTTCACTTTCCTCTGCAGTTTCCTTCTTTTAGTTTTGCTTCTTATATTCATGCTTTGTAGTGAAATATATTTTCTTTTTAACTTACTTTTATTGATTATTTTTATTTAGAAAAATATCATGCTCCTTATTTGAAAAATCTTGGAAATAAAATACAATATAAAGAAAATAAAAATCAAAAAATGCTATGCTAAAATGTTTATAGATTTTTCCTTCCAGTCTTACTTTCATGCATATACATTCATATACATACATAAATTTAGTTCAGGTCAAATGGTATATTCAGAGGGGTTTTTTTAGTATTTATTTACTTATTTTTTTATTATTTATTTGGTTGTGCCAGGTCTTAGTAGCAGCTCTCGGGCTCCTTAGTTGCAGCTCTTGGGCTCCTTAGATGCAGCTCTCGGGCTCCTTAGTTGTGGTGTGTGAACTCAGTTGCAGCATGCATGTGAGATCTAGTTCCCTGACCAGGGATCAAACCTAGGCATTCGGAGCACAGAGTCTTAACCACTGCACCACCAGGGAAGTCCCTATATTCAATTTTGATCTGACAGGTTTTTTTAAGCTTAAAAATGATGGGCTTGTTCCATTTTCTTAAATTCTTCGAATGTAGCATATCGAATAGCAACAATTATTGTCTTGAATAGCAGCGTAATACTACTGACTTTTCCCTATTTTCCCTATTTTTGGGTATTTGGATTGTTTGTATTTTTCCACTTAATGAATAGCTCCATATCATTTTAATCTGAGTTTCAGATTATTTATATATACTCAAGAACAGAACCTTGGAAATGGGTCAGAAAACAATGTGGGCACCTTTAAGATTCTTGTATAATCTTTCTGGAAAGGAGTTTGTTATTATAGGCTAATTGGTATTCCCATCAGTAGTTTGAGTTCTATTTTGAGTACCAAGGAGCACAATTGCTTGGGTCATATGGTAAGAGTATGTTTAGTTTTGTAAGAAACCACCAAACTGCCTTCCAAAGTGGCTACACCATTTTGCATTCCCACAATGAATGAGAGTTTCTCCTGCTCCGCAGAAGCACCGGGATTTGATGTTGTCAGTGTTTTGGATTTTGGGCATTCTGATAAGTGTGTAGTGGTGTCTCATTGTTTTAATTTGCAATTCCCTAATGACATATGTTGCTGAACATCTTTTCATATGCTTTTTTGCCATTTGTGTATCTTCTTTGGTGAGGTGTCTGTTCAGGTCTGTTTTTTAATTGGGTTGATAGTTTTTTTATTGTTGAATTTTAAGAGGTCTTTATTTTGGATAGCAGTCCTTTACCTGATGTGTGTTTGGCAAATATTTTCTCGCAGTCTGTGGCTTGTCTTCTCATTCTCTTGACATTGTCTTTTGCAGAGCAGAAGTTTTTAATTTTGATGAAGTGCAGCTTATTGATTATTTTTCTATGGCTCTGCCTTTGGTGTTGTATCTTAAAAGTCATTGCTAAACCCAAGGTCATGTAGTTTTCTCCTATGTTATCTTCCAGGAGTCTTTTGCATTTACATCTAGGTCTGTGATTCATTTTGAGT
This sequence comes from Eschrichtius robustus, assembly GCF_028021215.1. Classification (NCBI taxonomy): domain Eukaryota; kingdom Metazoa; phylum Chordata; class Mammalia; order Artiodactyla; family Eschrichtiidae; genus Eschrichtius; species Eschrichtius robustus. The sequence continues at coordinate 30,508,259 of NC_090839.1, forward strand.
TAATTTTTGTGAAGAGTATAAGGTCTGTGTCTAGATTTTTTTTTTTTTGTATATGTATGCCGAGCTATTCCAGCACCATTTTTTTGAAAAGACTATCTTTGCTCCATTTTATTGCCTTTGCTCCTTTGTAAAAGATCCATTGACTATATTTATGTGGGTCTATATCTGGATTCTGTCTCGTGTTCCATTGGTCTATTTGTCTGTTCTTTCACCAATACCACACTGCCTTGATTACTATTTGCTTTTTTATATTACTATTTGCTTTTACAATAACCCTCCAACTTTGCTCTCTCTGCTTAGCTAGTATTGAGCTAGCTATTCTCAGTCTTTTGCATCTCTATATAAACTTAACCAGTTGTTGATATCCACAAAATAGCTTGGTAGGATTTTGATTGAGATTGCACTGAATCTATAAACCAAGTTGGGAAGAACTGACGTCTTGACAATATTGAGTCCTCCTATCCATGAACATTGTTTATGATTGATTTCTTTTATATTTTGTAGCTTTTATTTTTTTCTATTGTCAGATATTCCATTTTTACCTTTGTGATTTATTCCTTTGTGATTTCTTACATTGCATTTATGTTTAGAAAATCCTTCCTCACTCTGAGCTCACATTTTCATTTATTCCCTCTTAAAATGTGTTTGTAAGCATTTAATTTTTCAGCCCATCTGGATCTTATTTTGATATATGGAATGAGGTGATGGTCTAACCCCCTCCCCGCAAATACATTGTTATTTTTCCTAAAACCATGTCCTATTGGTTTATCAAGAATAGACATGGATACATACATAATAATCAGCCTTCCAATCTGTTTTCTAACCCTTATGGAGGGAATTGTATGCTTTCCCAATTTTGGATAATGGTCGGGGGGAAGAGTGGGGAACTGGTCAAATCTTGCATGGCTGTACCTTGGGAAAGCCACTGGCTGAACCCAAATTCCCTGCTAGGCATGGTTACTGGTACCAGAGGCAAACTCCTGAGATGTGCATAAACCACCTGCATTTCTCCATGCTCCCTCAGAGATTGTCATGTGCCACTTGGAGAGGCATGTTCTGATTCCCTTGGAGAGTCACTACCATATTAAATTACCTCTAGGCTGTGAGTCTTATGAAAATGGGACCTCTGAGTGTATTGCTCCCTAATTGTTTCCCTAGTACCTAGCTTAGTAAAGGGCATAGACATCTGAATGGATGAATGAGCCACTACTACCAATGGGAATGTGCCACAGCCCTCTGATATGGTTTGAAGTGAAATAAAAGGTTGAGAACAGCTGTATAATGTCTGCTTTGGAGGGCAGTACGTTCATGCAGTCAACCTACCTTCTCCATACTTCTCATTCTGAAGACACTAAAGCTGCACATAGCAATTAACTGGGAAGCTTTTAAACGGATTGCTACCTGCCTCTCACCCCCAGAGATGTAGTCTGGCACAGGGATTTTTTTTTTTTGTTAAGTTCTTTGAGTGATTCTAAAGTACAGCCAAGGTGGAGAACCACTGCTCTTACTTATAGTTGTGTAAAGATTCAATTAAGTAGCCAGATTCCTGGGGAATTGTGCTTACCAGACTCCCAAAAGATCATTGGTCCTGTGTGTGCACTTTAATAGCTAGGAAGAGTTTGCCCAAAATACTCCTTTGGTGAGTAGTTTGGACATAGTTACAGTATAATGGGACCCTATCTAAAATGGCTCTCTATTTTCCAGGTCAACATGGATTCCTGGTTCCTTCTTGTTCTGCTTGTCAGTGGTCTGATACATGTTGGTGCCAACAACACTACCATAGGTAAAGTGCCATTTGATAAGACTGGTATTTGGAATAGAATTTTGGTTTTATGTTTAATGACCCAAATTTGAAGCCCTCGGTGGTACTGAAGAAAGAAAAAATATTAAAGTTTTACTTAAAAGTGATAGTAGGGCTTCCCTGGGGGCGCAGTTGTTGTGTGCCAATGCAGGGCACACGGGTTCGAGCCCTGGTCTGGGAAGATCCCACATGCCGCGGAGCAACTAGGCCCGTGAGCCACAATTACTGAGCCTGCGCATCTGGAGCCTGTGCTCCGCAACGAGAGGCCACGATAATGAGAGGCCCACGCACCGCAATGAAGAGTGACCCCCACTTGCCACAACTAGAGAAAGCCCTCGCACAGAAACGAAGACCCAACACAGCCATAAATAAATAAATAAATAAAAATTTTTTTTAAAAAAGTGATAGTAAAATGTCTTTGCACATCTCTGGGTTATAGTGTATGCTATGCTCAGCAGTGTTCTATATACCATATACTACTTTAAATAAAGAGATTATGTATTCATTCCTGAAAAGTTAAAAAAAAGAAAAGAAAACGGTTGCTATTTAAGACTCATATATTGATTCTGAGGAACTAAGTAAAGAATCCAGTTTCTCCCTCCATTAGACAGTAATCCTTTGGAAGTGAGGGAAGGATTCAGCATTAAAAGAAGAGTATGTGCTACTTGGCATATACCCAGAGAAAACTGTAATTCAAAAAGATACATGCACCCCTATGTTCATAGCTGCACTGTGCACAATAGCAAGAACATGGAAACAACCTAAATGTCGATCAACGGATAAAGATGTGGTACATATATACAATGGAATACTACTCAGCCATAAAAAAGAATGGAAAAAAAAGAACGAATAATGCCATTTGTAGCTACATGGATACAACTAGAGATTATCATACTAAGTGAAGTAAGAAAGACAGATCCCATATGATACCATTTATATGTGGAATCTAAAATATGGCACAAATGAACCTATCTACAAAACAGAAATAGAGTCACAGACATAGAGAACAGACTTGTGGTTCCAAGGGGGAGAGGGGGAGGGAGAGGGATGGACTGGGAGTTTGAGGTTGGTAGACGCAAACTATTACATTTAGAATGGATAAAGAACAGGGTCCTACTATATAGCACAGGGAGCTATATCCAATCTCCTGGGACAAACAATAATGGAAAAGAATATTAAAAAAGAATGTATATATATGTATAACTGAGTCACTTTGCTATACAGCAGAGATTGACACAACATTGTAAATCAATTATACTTCAATTTTTTAAAAAAGATAATAAAGTAAAAGAGTGTGAGTGTGTGTGTGTGTGTGTACGTGTGTGTGTGTATCTGCTCATTGGTCTCCAAGTGTTTGAGAGTGTAGTAAGGGCTTGCTGCTTTGTGCCTCATACTGTTGAGCTCTCAGATTCTTTGTGTGATGTTTTCTTGTTTTTTCGTGTTTGTAGTTTCACCTTCAGTAGGCGTTACAAGATCTACTAAAGCATCTACAGCAGAATCACTTAAAGAAGAGACCAAAACTTCAAATCCTACTTCTTCGGTAACTTCTCCTTCCTTGGCACCAACATTCAGCCCAAGCCTAACTCTGGGACCCACCTATGTAACCACTGTCAATTCTTCAGACTCTGACAATGGGACCACAAGAACAGTAAGCACCAATTCTGTAGTCACTGCAGTTTCACCAAATGGAACATGGCTTCCAGATAACCAGTTCACAGATACCAGAACAGAACCTTGGGAGGGGAATGCCAGCACTGCAGCAACCACTCCAGAAACCTTTCCTCCTTCAGGTACTAGAGGTGGTTTCTATTTGTTCTTTCTTTTCCTGTTTGAGTTTGTTCACCCTTTTATTATTCTTGTTTGTGTTTTCTAGCCGTAAAATTTCTTGCAATAAGTAAAATCGCCCAAGCACAAAGTAACGAAACCTAGATATAGGGGATTCTCAGGAATATCTGGTTAACACAGAGTTAAGAAGAAAGAAGATAGGGGACTTCTCCCGTGGTCCAGTGGTTAAGACTCTGCACTTCCAATGCAGGGGGCCCAGGTTCGATCCCTGGTCAGGGAACTGAGATCCTGGGTGCCATGTGGCCAAAAAAAAATAAAAGGAGGTAAGAAGATAGATTCTGGAGGTTATCCTGCTTTGCATGGGATCCTGGTTAGACTGGGGAGACTTAATCATGTTTAATGGTAGAGAAGAAGGTTGAAAATATAAGAGAAAGAGGAGAGCTAATTGATGATGCGAGAGACTGAAGATGAAAGGATAGTGAAACTGAGTAATAGTATTAGCCTTGAAAAGGAAGGGATCCATGGAGACCATGGGAAGGAGAAGGGGTCTGGGTGTCTATAACAATTAGATAAGAGTGGAAGGCCTGTGGCCAGGAGTAGAGTTAGGAAGAGGAATTCAGGGAAACAGTTAAGTTACACTGCCAGTTTGTTCAGGGCCTCAGCCCAGCCCACTTCTTTTCTTGAATCAATCACTGGTTGAAGTGGAAGTGGCTTTGAAGATAGAATCAGAGACCTGAATCTGAGACCAGGTGGGGTAGGGCAAATTTCCGAGGACTGGAGGGGGTCCCTCAAAGGGCTTCTGTGAGTAGTAAAGGAAATAATTGTTCCCTGACAGCTATATAATTGTCATTCCTTTTCTAGCACAAATCACTGTTACTCTTCTTTGGTCTTATCCCCTTGGCTCATATTTTTTCCTTGTTAGAAGGTGAGTGCCCCAGGTGGAATCACATATGGCTCCTGGGGGGCATATTTACTGAATTGAATCTCATTTGTTGATGACATCTTTTAGCTACACCTTACAACTCAGACCCTGCACCTGCCAGCTTTAATCCCATATTTTCTACTATAAAGGTTATGCAGCATTTGCAGTTAAGAGCACAATCTGCTGAGCCACACGACTTGATTTTGAATCCTAACTCTGCCATACACTAGCTGTGTGACAATAGGCAAGTCTATTTAACCTCTTTACCTCAGTTTCTTCATCAGTATTATAAGAATGAATGATGATGATAGTACTTACCTCATAAAGGAGCTGTTAGGATTAAACAAGTTAATATGGGTAAAACATTTATAATGGGGCCTACATATGGTAAGCACTAATTTTAAGTGTTAGGCATCGTACTACGAGTTTTACAGAAGTAATTCCTGTGAAGTATCCTATGGATCCTATTAAGTAGGTTCTATTTTATGTTTTATAGGTGAAGGAGTTTTACAGTGTTTTTCAAAGCACAGGTCATGATCGATTCTTGAAATCAGTTTAGTGAGCCACCACAAATTTGTGTGTGTGTGGATGGTCCTCTTCCATTTTTATTCTTTTCATGTTACATATATTATTTTGTAAAACTTTTGTTTCAGCTATACACAAACACATACTGAGTAATGGTGTAAAAATGTATTTCTTTCTGTAAATTATGGCCATTGCTTAGAGAGGAAAAGCAAAATAACTTGTATAAGCTGAAGTAGTAAATGGAAAAGGTGAGACTGTCACTGACTGTCTTCACAGCCTATGTTCTTCTATTCTGTACTGTCTTTCATTTAACAATTCTGTGAGATGACCAGGAGTAATTATCTCTTTTTAGTAGTTGCTTGATGTAAGACCTTAGAGGTTAAATAATTTGCCTTAGATCTGAAGGCTGTCAAGGAGCAAGTAAGACCTATTTCTCACTGCTGTTAGGGAACCGAGTTTTATATAATCCGCTGTAGGTCCAAATTATGCCATAGCTGAGAAACCAGTTACTATACAGTTAACACATTTCATGTCTCAGAGGAGGCTGAGACTGCCTTTCACTGGTGGCTCTTATTCAAGATCAGTAAAAGGAAAACTTTATGGTACATCAGGTGTTACAGCCTGAAACCCCACATCTGCCGTGTCACCACCATTTTATCAATCCTTCCATAATTGTTACATTGTAACTTTTGGTAAAATCAGTATTTGAGGGGCTTCCCTGATGGCGCAGTGGTTAAGAATCCGCCTGCCAATGCAGGGGACACGGGTTCGAGCCCTGGTCCAGGAAGATCCCACATGCCTCGGAGCAACTAAGCCCGTGCGCCACAACTACTGAGCCTGAGCTCTAGAGCCCGCAAGCCACAACTACTGAGCCCACATGCCACAACTACTGAAGCCCGCACACCTAGAGCCCGTGCTCTGCAACAAGAGAAGCCACAACAATGAGAAGCCTGTGCACCACAACGAGGAGTATCGCCCACTCACCGCAACTAAAGAAAGCTCGTGCGCAGCAACGAAGACCCAACACAGCCATAAATAAATAAATAAATAAATTTAAAAAAAATCAGTATTTGATGTTTTATATTACTATGACTATGTAATACTATTCCATGCTGAGCTGTGATGTGATTATTTTTTCTTTCTTGTACAATTTTTTCTGGATTTAATAATTACCTTTTATTTTTTGCTATTGGAAGCCACTTCTTCCCAGACTTTCCATAGCCTTGTAATACAGTTAGTTTTCCACAAAGTCAGACCTATTAGATAATCTGTTTATTTCTTTTTTACCTAGAGATCGTCCTCCTGAGTCCTCCATTGTCATTGTCTTATTGAAGCCTAGGTTTTTGGTTTTTTTTTTTTTTTGAAGCCTAGGTTTTTTCTGATCACTAGGGCTGCTACTCAAGTGTCAGCCTGGGATTTCCCTTCTCTATCATTCTGGGAATTTCCTTTGCTGCTTCCTGGCTTCCATATTGTCTTCTTTCATGGATTACCCCATCACTTGGTAGAACATATCCTCCAGTAGCTTCCTGAGAACGGGGTCCATGGGAGGTAAATTGCATGAGGAATTACATGTCTAAAAATACCTTTAGGGATGTGTATAGAATTTGAGGAGATATTTTTTTTCCCTAGAATTTTTAAAGCATTGTCCTAACTGACTTCTAATTCCCAGGCTTGGAGAATTCTACTGCTATCCTGATTCCTAATTGTTTGTGTGTCTTTAAAGATCTTCTCTTCATCATTGGTGCCCTGAAATCTCATAGAAATGGGTCTTGATCTAGGTCTTTTTCTTTCATTAATTATTTTGGGATAGGAGCTTTGGAGCTTTCGTCCTTCAGTTCTGGAAATTTTTCTTGTATTGGTTCAAAAATGTTCTTCCCTCTTCCATTTTCTCTGTTCTGTTCGTCTAAAATCCTTATTATTTGAATATTGGACATATCCTGAATTAATTCTTTAATCTTAATTTTTCTTTCCTATTGACCTTTGCTTTGAGTTTGTTTTTCACTTTTCTAAAATAGCAAGTGTGTGTATATATACACACACACACACACACATACATACCTTTTTTCTTCCATTTATAACACAGATAATAAATGTACTGTGTACGTTTCTACACATTACTTTTTTCAGTTAGCCTATCATACTTTTTCTGTATTATAGTAAGGGGCTACCTCATTGTATGGCTTTACCTTGATGTATTTATCCAGTCTGCCCTATTAGCCAATGTTAAGGTTGGGTTTTTTTTTTAATTAATTAATTAATCTATTTATTTATTTTGGGCTGCGTTGGGTCTTCGTTGCTGCGTGCGGGCTTTCTCTAGTTGCCGTGAGCAGGGGCTACTCTTCATTGTGGTGCACGGGCTTCTCATTGCGGTGGTTTCTCTTGTTGCGGAGCATGGGCTGTAGGCGCACGGGCTTTAGTAGTTGTGGCTCGTGGGCTTTAGAGCACAGGCTCAGTAGTTGTGGCGCACAGGCTTAGTTGCTCCGTGGCATGGGGGATCTTCCCGGACGAGGGATCGAACCCGTGTCCCCTGCATTGGCAGGTGGATTCTTAACCACTGCGCCACCAGGGAAGTCCCCCCACTGTTTTAATGACTGTAACTTTATAAAATACTTAATGTCTGATAAGATGAGTCATCCCTTGTTAATCTTATTTTTCAGAATTTTGCTAGCAATTCTTGATTATTTTTCTTCAAAAGTGTTATATAATCAACTTGTATAGCTGGAAAAAAGTTTTTATAGATCATGTTAAGTTTATAGATTAACAGGGACAATTGATATTTTTAATTCTTCCTATCCAAGAATGCTGCGTATTCCATTTGCTAAAGTCTTTTATTTTGTATTTCTTGGAAGTGTTTTAAAATTTTCACCACTCGTGTTGCACGTGTTTTGTTCAGCTTATTTCTACATATTTCAAAGGTTTTTCTTTTTGTTTTGTTGTTTTTGTTTTTTGTTAGTATAGGTGGAATATGGTATCTTCTAACTGGTTGCTGTTGGGGCTATGAAACCTATTTTTTTTTAATTGAGATACAATTGACATATAATACTGTTTTAGTTTTAGCTGTACAACATAAGGCCATTGATTTTTGTACATACACTATATTTTATACTGATCATCTTAATTAATTTCCTTTGTGTTTGACATAATTTTCTTCAATTATCATAAGTTTTCAAATCATCTCATCTGCAAATATCTCTTTTTAAATTTCCAAATTTTTAGATCTCTTTTCTTCTGTTTAAATGAATTGGTGAATACCTCTAGAACAAAGTTAGGAAATAATAGTAAAAGTAGATAGCCTTGTTTTGTACTTGACTCTAAGGAGGGTGATCTCAGTTGTTTTTCATTAAACATGGTGTTGACTCTTGCGTTGAGATAAACATATTTATCGTGTTCAGGATTTATTGACTCATTCCTGTTTTAAAGAGTATTTATGTCAAGAAGCGGTGTTAAATTTTGCCAGTTGCCAGCTCAGCATCAATGAGCAAGATCTGTATGGGTTTTTTTCTTTTTTTATCATATGCTTTGGTGAATCATATTAATTGATTTTCTAATTTTGAACTATTTACATTCCAGCAAAAATAGCTCCACTTGGTCTTGTATTTTTCTTGAATGAGCTGTCTTGCAATTTATTTGATATTATTTTATTTCGAATTTTTTCATTGATATTTTAAGTTATTTCTTTTTTTGTTAAAGATTTAATTTTTTATTTATTTTTGGCTGCGTTGGGTCTTTGTTGATGCACGTGGGCCTTCTCTAGTTGTGGGGAGCAGGGGCTGCTCTTCGTTGCAGTGCATGGGCTTCTTCTCGTGGTGGCTTCTCTTGATGCGGAGCACAGGCTCTAGGTGTGCGAGCTTCAGTAGTTGTGGCATGTGGGCTATAGAGCTCAGGCTCAGTAGTTGTGGTGCGCGGGCTTAGTTGCTCCACATCATGCGGGATCTTCCCGAACCAGGGATCGAACCCGTGTCCCCTGCATTGGCAGGTGGATTCTTATCCACTGCACCACCAGGGAAGTCCCTCTAAGTTATTTCTAAATGAGATTGGTATATGTGTTTCCTTTGTGTGTATGCTATTTTTGATAAGTTTTGTTTGTCAGTGTTTTGTTTTGCTTCATAGAAAGAATTGAAGTTTACCTAGAAAATTTTGCATTTCATTTAGATTTTCAAAATTATTCAAATAGATTTGAGGAAAAGTCATCCCTTAGGGTTAATTTCTTACATAGCTGTGACTATTTCTTATTTTATATATTTAAGTCCTTTTTGCTATTTAGGTTGACTAACCATTTATCTATTTCATGGTTTGTTGCTTTTTTCTTCTAAAGAACCTGCTATTGTATATTTATTAGTTCTGTCATTTTTCAGTTTTTTATTTCATTAATTTCTTTTATTCTTATTTTTTCTGCTTTTCTTAGATTTATTTTGTGCTTTTTCTATCTTCCTGGATTGAATGCTTCATTTGTTTATTTTTATTCTTAATTAATATGTATTTAATGCTATGAATTTTTTATAAGCACAGCTTTAGGCATATCCTATAAGTGTTCCTGTAGGTAGTTATATTAGTTAGGGAGTGGTCTAAGCTACTCTGACAAAGACATACCAAAATTCATTGACCACTTAAGTCACTTAAGACACAGACGTGTCTTTCTCTCCCCTTTCACATTCCAGAAGTAGACAGGGGGGCTTTGCCTCATCAGAGACCAAATTCCTTTTTTCTTGTGCCTCTGGTCCTGACAGTTGCCCTCATCTGCTTGGTCAAGAGATGGCTCTCATCACTGGGTTCTGGTTCCAGCCCCTGGGAAGGAGCAACAGAGGAAATAGTTACAAACAATTTATTTTCCAAAGGGTGTGAGCCAGAAGTTACTCTCATTGCTTTTGTTCACATCACACTGACTGGAATTCTTCATATGATTGCACCTAGAGTCTCAGAAATGTAGTCTCTAAATGGACAGGTTTGTGCTCAGCTAAAAGTGGGGGATGTTCTGTACTAAAGGCAAGAAGAGGAAGAGACTGATATTGGGGGAGCGTCGGTAGATTCTGCCGCAAGTGTGATTTGTTATTTGTTTAGGCATTTTGCAGTTCGGTTTTGATTTTAATTTTCAAGTGTTTTCTTACTTTGTTAATTTCTAGTTTTATTGCATCATGATAAAAGATATTGTCTGTACTGTTTCTACTATGAGGAATTTATAAGGGCTTGTGGATATTTCATAAGCCTTTGAAAAGGTTTTTTCTGTTAGTATACAGAGTTTGGTCTATCCCATTTAGATTTTATTATCTATTATCATTTAGGTCTTTTATATTTTTAACTTAATTTTGCCCTGTTGCATTTTAATGGCTTAAAAAGACATAAAGACCTCAAGTACCATTGTGTTTATATTTCTCTTGGCATTCTTGTATTTTTTATGAATGTTGACGCTGCATTGTTTTTGTACTCAGGGAGAAGGACAAACCATCGATAAAAGTTTAGTGAATCTGGGCAGTCTTATTTCCCAGTTGTTGGAGGGTGCCTCATTGTAGCTCCAACATACACAAAGGGAAAAGTATCCATATTCCTAGAGCTTATTTTGTTTTACATTAGATTGAATAATAATGTTTGTCTTTAATCTGAGTGAATGTTTCTATTTTTTTTACTTATTACACAGGTAATTCTGACTCCAAGGACAGAAGAGGTGAGCCATTCACCTTATGTTTCTTGTCCTTTTTACAGTGTACAATATTTGTTGCGTTTCCTCTGCTCAGTCTGTGGTAACCTTGTGCATCTCTGACTGTTACATGTTTATTTTTCCTTAAGTTGTTTCCATATTAACCTCATGGAGAAGAGTAACAGAAATAAGTATTCATTACGTTTTTAAATGTAGATGTTGTTTTTTCCCCTAGTCTATAAAATGTTGACCTCTTGTCACTTTATATGGACTTTGTGGATTTTCAGCCCTCATGTGTAACGTCCCTATGACTGGAGATGTTATGTCAGTGGTCTAAGCAGGACTGCAGAATCCCTGTTCACCAGAGAATAGAATACATGGGTACTCTTGTAGAAGTGGCATATTTCTCTTAGGACAACAGTAAGGCTACCATCAAAGAGCATAAGATAGATTATCCAATGGTCTAAGAAATGATCATTGCATTTAAATTTGGAAAATGTTAATCTGTGAAGCAATTTTTCTCATCTTGATTTCCTATTTTATCAAATCAGGCTTCTTGTGTTTTGTTTTGTTTTGTTTTTTTCTGATTCCATTATTTAACCATGCACAATTTTTCCTGCATAAGTAATGGAACACTTGAAGGCTTATGAAGTCCCATTAAGTAGGGAGCATTTGAATCAGAAAAGTACATACTCTGTACAGCAACTATAATTTAAGAAAGGAAAGAAAAGTAGATACTATAACCCAAAGTGTTGCCCATCTGCCACTGTGTTTGGTGAGGAACAGTGAGGTGTTATCATACTGTGTACAGATTTCCCTTGATTTTCCAGCTCTCGCTTTCTTAAACTCAAGAACTAGATTTGATTACTGTAGTGCCCTTGCTATTCACTTTGACTAACCAGATTCTCACTATCAAATGTAGAACTTAATAGATTTATGTTGCAATAGATACTTATATTTGCTCCCTAAAACTGCTCTTTTAACCAATCTTATAATAAAATCAGAAGTCAAAGTGGTAGCCTTCAAAATTAAACATAAGATCTCTGATTCCTTCCTCTACTTAGTGTGTATTTTCTTACTCTTCAGCCTTTTTCTTGCCCCAGATATTATCCCTGTTTTACCTAGCTGACGAATATAGATGTGAGTAGTTTCAGTATTATGATTAAAAAGAAATAAATTACCTTAATTATCTAGATTATTGCTAATTGTGACATACTAATATAATAAATCTTTTTAAGTTTAAAAAATAATTTTGTATAATTGCCTTTGACCAAACAGGAAAATGAAGAGGCATACACAGTCTCAGCCCCATATGTAATGATGATTTTACCAGAGCATATCCTTAGAAGTATTGCTATAAATTTTGATATCACATTCTAATTTTAAAGCCAAGTGCTTTTTGAGAAATGAGCCTATTGTTTTGAAACATTTGCATTATAATGGGTTTGCTAAACAAATGATGTCTTATGCAGATGATTAAGGGTTATAAATTTTTATGCATTGGCCTTTGATATGCTTTTGAACAGCAATAGCCGGTGTTTTAATTGCCAGCACATATAAGCATAAAAAAGAGAGGACGGGAGGCAAGCAACTTTGGTTCTTTTCTTTCAAAGTTGAAGAAACTAGTTATTTTCTCATGTGTCTTATTTTTTAAATGTATTCCAAATTATTTTGGTAGAGCCAGCCTTTTCCCAATTTTGAAAAATATAAATCATGTAAGATTTACCATTTTAACCGCACAGTTCAGTGGCATTAAGTACATTTACATTGTTGTGCAATCATCACCACCGTCTCCAGAATTTTTTATTTTATTTTTTTAATATCATCCCATACTAAAACTCTGTAACCCATTAAACAATAACTCCTCATTTCTCCTTCCCCCAGCCCCTGGTAACCACTAATCTACTTTCTTTCTCTGTAAATTTGTCTATTCTGTGTACCTCATTTAAGTGGAATCATACAGTATTTGTTCTTTTGTAACCAGCTTTTCTTTTAAAACATTTTCACTGGTGTTAATTTGGATGATTTGTGTACTATATAGTAATGTATTAAATCCAATTCTGGCATTATCTACCAAGTACCTCTTCACCATGAGGTCAGTGGTCATGAGTATACTTTCCAGTTGTTATTTAGTCTTTGCTAGTTTTAAGTCTCAGTTTCATTAGTTTTGTTCTAGGGGAAACAGACTCTGAGATAAAGATTCTCATGCAGCCCCTGTGAGACAGTGATGGCAGTAGTATTGGGTAGAGGGAGGAAATGAGATACCATGGGGTCAGAGCAAAGGCAGCAAAAGCATTAGTATATGTGGTTAAAACATGGGCTCTGGAGCTAGACCACCTGAGTTTGTATGTTGACTCTCTACCACTTACCAGCAGGGTGGGGTAGGTATTTAACTCCTATGCCTCCTTTTGCCATTGGCAAAACAGGATGGGAACAGAATTTCCTTCATAGGGTTGTTGTGAGGAATGAACTAACATTGAACTAGTGCTTGGCCTACTGCTGGGTCAGCATATAGCAGTTGCTCAGCAACTCTTACCACCACCACCACTCTGTTACTATTACTGTTAATTAGATGGGAGACTAAGGGGATCAGGAATCTCAGCCAGCCAGTCAGAATCTGTGGAAACAAGGGTGCGCTCCAAGGCAGGGTCACACTGCAGTTTACTACCACAACTGTAGACATTAGCTTATCCTCTGCCCTGTACCTTTTAAACAAAATTCTGCATAAACCTGTCTCATCTTACTTTTTATTTTAATAGTTTTTTAAATTAGGGTTTTCACATGAAGACTTTATAACTGATATTTGTTAAATAGCAAGAATACAGGATAAAACTATTCTAACCATACTTTACATTATTTTAGATGTAATCATTTCTGTAACTGGGTTTTTTCAAAAAATTTGGACTAGTACCCTGTTAGTATTTGTGAAGGAGTCCTTGAGCTACAGAGTTCTAGAACCAGGCAGGGTAAATATTCTGTTGCACCCCAGAGGCTCCTTAAAGTTTCTCAGCTCTCAAATCAGATCACCTGCTCCCCCTGGCTTTCTCTTTCAATACTTTGCTAGAGTTGAAGTCTAGAAGGGGGTTGGCATTCTTGTTAGAGAGGTATTTTGGGGGCTTCCCTTGTGGCACAGTGGTTAAGAATCCTCCTGCCAATGCAGGGGACACAGGTTCAAGCCCTGGTCCAGGAAGATCCCACATGCCGCGTAGCAACTAAGCCCGTGCACCACAACTAGTGAGCCTGTGCTCTAGAACCCGCAAGCCACAACTACTGAGCCCGCGTGCTGCAACTACTGAAGCCCGCATGCCTAGAGCCCATGCTCTGCAACAAGAGAAGCCACCGTACCACCGTACCAATGAGAAGCCCATGTACCACAGCGAAGAGTAGCCCCAGCTCGCCGCAACTGGAGAAAGCCTGCGTGCAGCAACGAAGACCCAACACAGCCAAAACATAAAAATAAATAAAATAAATAATTTTTTTTAAAAAATAGGTATTTTGAGATTAATCATAGTAAGTGACATTATTAAGTGAACTTCATTTATGATGGCTTTCCCTAAGCACCTTTAATAATATATTCATTCAGCACCTATGAGGTGCTGAGGATTCTAGAAAGAAAAAAAAAGAAAGTTCCCTGTCTCATGAAAGAAACGTGTGAACACCAAGAATCAGAGCCCACTCAGCTACATGCTATTGGATATACCATACAAAGTGCTATGAGGAGAGCTTAAAAGGCTCACTATACCTGGGGAGTGGGAAGGAGGCATGAAGGTGAGTTTGGGGCAGTTTAATATAGTAACTGTGGAAAATGAGGACTCACGAGACAGGGTAAAAGCAAGGAGACATGAAAGAGCCAGTCATGTGTTTGAGGAGCTGTGCATGGTTGACGTGCATGAGGTGGGAAGTGGTCAGAGGTAGCCTCAGCAGCAGTGCATTGAGCTCAGGGTGTCTCCTGGTGATGTGAAGGAAGGAAGTGACATGGTCAGATTTTTGTTTTAGAAAGATAACTCCGGAGGCCCTAGGGAAGATGGATGGGCAATAGAAATTAAGGTTTCCAAATGGTAATTTGGCCCAAGACAACAGTGATTGGGTTCATCCCAGAGGTTTGGGCACTTGAGGCAACTTTTGATGACTTTTGCTGTTTTTAGAGCACTTAACAACCTATAAGAAGCACTTAAAACAACTTTGCCTTTGAGTGTTGATAAATATTTCTACCAAAAAGTGTGAAGACGACAAAAAATGGGCCTTAGGAAGTGAGGCTAGAGGAGCATGGCTTTTACTTCACTGATTTTTTTTTTTTTTTTTTTTTTTTGGCTGCTCTGGGTCTTCATTGCTGTGTGCAGGCTTTCTCTAGTTGCGACAAGCAGGGGCTGCTCTTCGTTGCGGTGCGCGGGCTTCTCATTGCGGTGACTTCTCTTGTTGCAGAGCATGGGCTCTAGGTGCATGGGCTTCAGTAGTTGCAGCACACGGGCTCAGTAGTTGCGGCACTCAGGCCCTAAAGCGTGCGGGCTTCAGTAGTTGCGGCGTGTGGGCTCAGTAGTTGCGGTGTGTGGGCTCTAGGGCACGTGAGCTTTAGTAGTTGTGGTGCATGGGCTTAGTTGCTCCGTGGCATGTGGGATCTTCCTGCACCAGGGATGGAACCCGTGTCCCCTGCATTGGCAGGCAGAATCTTAACCACTGCACCACCAGGGAGGTCCCTTCACTGATTATTTTTGCAGTTGACCAAGGTGTGTCTTAAGTCCTTGAGTGATTCACCTGTCTACATGTGAGCCCTTAAAATAACATGACCCTTTGTTTCCTTGGAAAGGGGACATAAACAAATAGACAACTGTTGTCCCAGAACACCATTTTAGTATTTTTTAAATGCTGTCCTCTGGTCTGAGTCTAGGGAGTGAACTTCTGCTAGAATGGGTGGTTGGGGAGTGGGGCATGGGGGTGGGAGTGGCAGGGAATGGACCACTGTTCCTGCCTTGCCTGCATCATGCAAGGCTACATCTCCAGAGGGCCCAGATCAGGAGAAGGCTAAGCACAATGATATGATGAGTCCATCCGGTTTGGGAGGAGCCCTAGGAGGGTGGCTGGATTCTGAGCCTGTCTCCAAGTCTGAGATTTGATACAGGGAGCTGTAAATTCTCTCCTACTTTATTAATAGATCTGAGTCTCCTTCCCTCACACAGGCCTGGGAACATCTTTACTATCTGTATTGTCTTTAGCTGTATTAAAAACATGGGTGTAATTCAGATGTCAAGAGGTAAAATCTGACTTTTATGATAGAGGACTCTTCTGGCCTGAAAGCTTGGGAGAGTTAAAATGTTTTTCCAACCAACCAACCAACAGACTCATAGAAAAAGAGATCAGATTTATGGTCACCAGAGGCAGGGGGTAGGGGTAGGGGCAATTGGATAAAGGCAGTCAGAAGATACAAACCTCCAGTTACAAGATAAATAAGTACTAGGGATGTAATGTACAACATGATAAACATAATTAACACTACTGTATGTTAAATACGAAAAGTTGTTAAGAGTAAATCCTAAGAGTTATCATCACAAGAGAAAAAATTTTTCTATTTAATTTTGTATCTGTATCAGATCACGGATGTTCACTAAACTTATTGTGATAATCATTTCATGATGTATGTAAGTCAGATCATCATACTATATACCTTAAACTTTCTGTTTCTGTGAATTTCACTGCTCTGGGTACCTCATATAAATGGAATCATACAATGTTTGTCTTTTTGTGACTGGCTTATTCACTTAGTATAATGCCTTCAAGGTTCATCCTTATATTGTAGCATATGTTTCCTTCCTTTTTAAGACAAAATATTTCATTGTATACGTATACCGCATTTTGCTTATCCATTCATCTGTCAAAGGACATTTGGTTGCTTCTACATTTTAGCTATTGTGACTAAACCCGTGTTTAGTTATGAACATGGGTATTCTTTTGGGCATATACCCAGAAGTGGAGTTGCTGGATCATATGATAATTCTATTTTTAATTTTTTGTGGAACCGCCATACTGTTTTCCACAGCAGCTACACCATTTTACATTTCCACCAACAGTACACAAGGGTTCCAATTTCTCCACATCCTGGCCAACACCTCTTATTTTCTGGGACTTTTTTTTTTCCTGATAGGTATGAGATTGCTCCTCATTTTATAGTGGCTTTTCTTTTTAATCGATGCAGGGTCCTCTTGCATAAATTGCAGTATATTTTTAAAGATTTATTCTATTTCTTATACTGCCTCTGCTGTTGTTGGTATTTGTGAAGGTCTCCTGTAGGGCAGTGGTTGAGCTTTGCTCTGGAGCACTGAGTTGATTGGAATGTGCTCACAGTAGGTGTCCCTTCAGGAGGACAAACAGGAACATATCCTAAACTAGAGGTTCAGTCATTGTTTAGGAAGTTGGACACAGTTATCCTCTAGGCGGCACTGCCTTTCTTTTCCCCTCCTTCATGTCTTGTGGCCTAGAATTACCTCAGGTACCACTCTTGTTCTTCCTCTGTCTTTAGGGCCCACCCAGGAAACCCTCTGTGGACCTAGTGTGTCTGGCAGTCATGTGCATCCTCTCTGGATGCCAATTTTAACCAAAGCAAAACAAGCATTTATGAGGCTATCAGGGATACTTAAACAGTAACTGAATATTAGATTATATCAAGGAATTAGTGTTGCTTTTTTTTTTTTTTGGCAGCGTTGGGTCTTTGTTGCTGCACATGGGCTTTCTCTAGTTGCGGGGAGCAGGGGCTACAGTGTTGCTTTTTAAATAGGTAAAGGTATTGTGATTATGTTAAGAATCCTTATCTCTTAGTGCCACATACTGAAGTAAATACAGTTGAAATGATATGTCTCAGATTTGCCTTAATATAATCCAGTGGTTCTCAGCTCAGGGTGATTTCCCCCCCAAGAAGACATTTGGCAACGTCTGAAGGTGATTTTGGTCATCACAATTAAGGGTTTGCTATTGGCATCTAGTAGCTAGAGACCAGAGATGATGTTAAACATCCTACAGTGCACACGAGAGCCCCCCACGGCAGAGAATTATCTATCCCAAAATGTTATTAGTGTGTGGCTGAGAAACCCAACCCTGGTAGAGATGAAAAAACTGACATCTGGTAATATTGTCAAAGTGAAATGGTCAGTGCATAGGGATTTACTGTAGTGTTCTTTTACTCCTGTGTAAGTTTGGAAGTTTTCCGTAATAACAAGTTATAAAATGTGTATGCAGCTTATAATTTTTTATATATATTTTTTTGTAAAGAAGCCATCAGTACATCCCCACTCTGTATAGAGCGCTGTTTTTCAAACTGAGCCCAGATGAGATACCACAGCTTGTTGCTCAGCCTGTGGGTGTACGGACTGCATTGGCAAGCCTTTGGTTAAATACCCTACTACCCCAAGACCTACTTTCATCCCCATTCCTGGTTTGACGCTGAACTTGAGGTGTTTCTAGGCTCAGACCGATGGAACTAGTACTTACCTTTTAACTGGAAGCTCTTCAGCTGTGATTGATCTCTTCAGCAGTCCAATCCCATCTGCTTTGTCGTCCACAAATCCCTCAAAGTTTCTGGTCTGCTGATGCCACTCTTTGCTGCCTTCCAGATGTGCTTTTTTTTTTTAAGTTTTTTTAATAAATTTATTTATTTTTGTCTGCATTGGGTCTTCATTGCTGCATGCGGGCTTTCTCTAGTTGCAGCGAGCAGGGGCTACTCTTCATTGTGGTGTGGTGGCTTCTCTTGTTGTAGAGCATGGGCTCTAGGTGCACGGGCTTCAGTAGCTGTGGCACATGGGCTCAGTAGTTGTGGCTCGTGGGCTCTAGAGCGCAGGCTCACTAGTTGTGGTGCACAGGCTTAGTTGCTCTGCGGCATGTGGGATCTTCCCAGACCAGGGCTCGAACCTGTGTCCCCTGCATTGGCAGGCGGATTCTTAACCACCGTGCCACCAGGGAAGCCCCAGATGCAATTTTTATTTCATTCGTATTTTTATGTTTCTTCTATCGTTTCAGTGTCCTTTTGGGAAGAGAAAGAAATAAAATTATGGATTCAGCCCACTGTCTTGAGCCACATGTCTCTAATTACCTTCTTTTAATACCTGGTATACAGCCCTCTGTGAGTGGCATTGAACAAAGACATATTTAGTGATAAATCATTAATTCTTTTATTCATTCACTCAGTGTAGTCCATCCAGTATTTGTTTAGTGCCCACTATGTGTGAAATTCTGTGCTAGGTGTTAGGTATATGGTGAAAAGCAAAGCAGGTATATAATCCTTGCCTTTGTGGAATTTATGGTGTAAAGGAAGGACACTCATAATCAGCTATACTCAAATAAATATATAATTACAAAGTGTGAGGGTATTATCAAGAGAAATAACAGAGTGCTCTGTGAGACTAATAAAAAACAATAATAGCTAACACCGACTAGACTGTGTACATAGTGTGTGCAAGTTACTGTGCCAAGAACTTTACATGGATGATCTCATTTAATCTTTAGAATAACTGATTTTACAGATAAGGAAACTAAGGCTTACCTAATTTAGTGTTAAGTCAGAAAAGACCTCTCTGGTAAAAGTAACACTTGAAATGAGAACTGGATGACTAGGAGTTAGCCAGGCAAAGAACAGAGGGAGGCTATATACAGCAGAAGGAATAACACGTTCAAAGGCCCAAGGAAAGAGTGAACCCAGCATGGAAGGATGCCAGTGGCTGAAGTTCAGTGAGCAAGGAAAGAGTGGGAGGAGATAGAGAAAGCAGGGGCTAAATGGGGGAGGTTGTTATTGGCCAGGGTAAGGATATTAGGTTTCATTCTAAAGGCTTGGGAAACCATTGAAAGGTTTTACCTAAGAGGGGAACATGATCTGATTTGCTTTCTTCGCGATCACTCTCCCTGCTTTCTGGAAAATGGACTGGCCGAGAATAGCAGCTTACCATGATTCAGTTGAGAGAGGACAGAGATTTAGACTAGAGTGATGGCAACAGAATGGAAAAAAGGCAGACAAATTTGAGGTGTTGGTTTTAGTGCTAAAACATTACTTGCAGCTGGGTTGGATATAGAAGCTAAGCATGGGGAAGAAACTAAGGGGATTTCCACATTTCTCACTTGAGCAACAGGGTGGATGGGTGGCAGTACTAGCTACTGAATCACCAGTAAGGGAAATTATTTTAGACCCAGGAAGTTTGCATTGCCTGTGAAATTTAAAGTAGAGGTGACATTATAGTTTCAGAAGAGTTTGAAGAGAGGTCTGACCAAGCAGTGCAGATGTGGGAATTGCTAGCATATCACTTGAGCTTCCAGCCTGATCTGATCAACTAGATAGCATATAGAGAAGAACGCCAAGAACAGAGCCCTGAGGAAATCAGACATTTAGAGATCTGTGTTAGAAGAGGAACAACTGACAAGGGAAAATAATTTGAAGCAGCCAAGAGATAGAATCAGAAGAGTGCTTTGTTGTAGAAACCAAGAGAGGAAAGTTCTTCAAAGAAGAGGGAGGGACTTCCCTGGTGGCGCAGTGGTTAAGAATCTGCCTGCCAATGCAGGGGACATGGGTTCGAGCCCTGGTCCAGGAAGATCCCACATGTCGCAGAGCAGCTAAGCCCATCTGCCACGACTAGTGAGCCTGCGCTCTAGAGCCCGCGAGCCACAACTACTGAGCCCGCCTGCCACAGCTACTGAAGCCCGTGCACCTAGAGCCCGTGCTTTACAACAAGAGAAGCCACTGCAATGAGAAGCCCATGCACCGCAGCAAAGAGTAGCCCCCGCTCGCCGCAGCTAGAGAAGGCCTGCGCACAGCAACGATGACCCAACGCAGCCAAAAATGAATGAATTAATTAATTAATTTTAAAAAAAGAGAGTTGGGCGTAGTCAGCCAGTTTGAATGCTCATTTCAGTATGAGATCCACATACTAGGGTATGATTGAAAATTGCCATCAACAAAGAAGCATGGTATAATATCTCCCATCTCTTTAAAAACAAACTTTCCACCCCGCTTCTCCCTCCAGCTGCTGCTTTTCTCTGTATCTCTTTATGATAAAAGTCCTTACCTCAAATAAGGAGTCGGTATCTCACTGTCTCTTCTTTCCATCTTTATTTCACTCCATTTGGGCTTTCTCAACAACTGCTTAACTGAAACCACTCTTGAAAAGGTCACCAATAACTGCCCTCTTGTCAAATCCAGTTTCACATCTCTGTTTTCATCCTACTGAATCTGTTGATTGAGTATTTGATTGAGTTGACTACTCCCTCCTTCTTGAAAACCTCTGTTCTTGGCTTGCATGATACCACGTTCTGCTGGATTACCTCCTACCTCATGACTGCTGCTTATGAGTCAGTTTAACTAGCTGATCTTTTAAAAGAATGTAAATCCATTTATATCTCTCCCCTGTTCAAACCCTTCCAATCACATAGTGTTTCTCATCACATTCAGAACTAAATCCACAGTCATTACCATGGCCTGCAAAGCCCTAAGTCTTCTGGCTTCTGCCCACATCTCCAGCCACATCTTGAATGAAATTGGTCTTTGTGCTATTTCTTGAACCCACCAAACTCCTGAGGGCTCTTATGCTTGCTGTTCCCCATGCCTAGAAAGCTCTTTGCACAGATCTTTTTGTGGTTCACTTATTCACATTATTTAGACCACTCTAAGTAATGGCTCAGTATAACCACTTCAGACCTTCCCAAACTACTCTAACATAGCCAACCACTTCCCCCTCCCCAAAACCCATCACTCTCTACCCCTTTACCCTTCTTTTCTTCATATATCTTGCCCCTGTCTGAAATTGTTTATGAACAGTTTTCTCCCACTTCCCCCAGAACGTCAGCTCTCTGTCGCTTGTCTGTTTAATCAATTCTCTATTCCCAGTGTCTGGAACAGTGCCTGGCATACAGTTGCTGGTCCATAAATATTTTTTGTAAATTTATTTATTTTATTTATTTTTGGCTCCATTGGGTCTCCATTGCTGCGTGTGGGCTTTCTCTAGTTGCGGGACTACTCTTGTTGCGGAGCACAGGCTCTAGGCACGCGGGCTTCAGTAGTTGTGGTGTGTGGGCTCAGTAGTTGTGGCTCGTGGGCTCTAGAGCACAGGCTCAGTAGTTGTGGCGCACGGGCCTAGTCACTCCGAGGCATGTGGGATCTTCCCAGACCAGAGATCAAACCCATGTCCCCTGCACCAGCAGGCGGATTCTCAACCTCTGTGCCACCAGGGAAGTCCCCATAAATATTTTTTGAATGAATGCTGCTAAGAGGTTGAATCAGATGAAGATGGGAATGTTTCCATGGAGTTTGGCAATATGCCATTTGTTGGTGTCCTTGATGAGCAATTTAAATGGCTCACTGAGGGTAGGAGTCAGAGCAAAATAGATTAAGGAGTACCCAGAGGTAAGGGGTTAGAGAAAACAACTGTTAAATAAGACAACCGTTGTGAGAAGTTAACTGTGAAGAGAGACATGGGGCTGGCTGTTTGTGGTTGGAGGAGGGTAAATGAGGTCAAGAAGACAGGTCTTTGAAGTGACGGTAATAGATGTAATACAGAGCATATGTGACAGGATTGCCCTTTACATAGGGGGATCTGCTAAAGAGGATGAAAAGTGGTGCTGCTAGGAAAGATGGAAAATGGTGAAGACAGTTACAAATTCAGACTGGTTGTATAGTTCGTGGTGGGGGCATGAGAGTGCAGGAAGAGGATGAGGCGGCACCTGGTCAGCTGCCATGAGGTTCAGTGTGGGGTGGTAAGGAAGCCAGGCCCTATGGAATGGAGGGCAGAGTTGCTGTATCTCCAAGCCAGATGTTGCTGTAGTTGGGGTCCTGGTAAAAGGTAGCTGTGGAAAGAGGTAGAAAAGAGTACCCAGCGTTTTTTGACACAGTGCTTAAGGATCTAATAATGTGTCCTTGCTTTAATCAGGAACAGTATTCTCTGTGCCAGGAAACCATTTGGATTTATGATAGGAAAATTGTCATTTTTCCTTTCTCTCCCATCTTCCTCTAGATGGAGCGCACTGAGCCTGGGAGAAAGTACATTGTTGGCCCTGCACACCCAGCTTACCGTCAGGATTGATGAATACTCTATGAAATATTTGAGTATTTCTTATGTGCTGAGCACTGTTTTTGTTTTAGGCTCTATAGCAATGAAAGAAAGTCTCTACCTTCAAAGAGCTTTCATTGTAATGCAGGGAGACACAAAATAAACATATGTATGATAAGTCAGAGATGGGGTGGACATGTCACCCTGGGCTCTTACCCTACTGTACCCCCCTCTTCACCCAGTAGCCCTGGGCTGGCAGTGAAAGGTGTTCTCTTTTCTCTCTCTCTCTCCGCGCCCCCCTTCTCTCCCTCTCTCCCTCCCGCCCCCCCTTCTCTCCCTCTCTCCCTCCCCATGCCCAGCCATCTACATAAGCATTTGGAGGAGCCCTTCTTCCTCATCTGGGTGTTTCCCTGAGCAGCCGACTTGAGCCCTCCATTACATACAATGATAATAACATGTTTCGTTCTCTTGATTTCAGATGAGACGCCAATTATTGCAGTGATGGTGGCCCTGTCCTCTCTGCTAGTGATCGTGTTTATTATCATAGTTTTGTACATGTTAAGGTGAGTGTGCTAATGCTTCTGCATTCTCTTGGACTCTGTTTCAATACCCCAGGGTCTCAATAAGCCCCCACAGTCCAGAAGACAGTAGGATAAAGACAGTGAATGGGATAGAGGGGAATGACTCATGGTAGCACTCCTAAGATTAAAATTCTGCTTAGAAATGTTTTAAAGTTTTACATAGTCTTCCTTAACACCTAGCCCCTCCCCTTTGCTTCCCTCTGTCCCAAGTCCAGTCCCTCAACTCCAGTTCAACCTAAAACCCAGGACAGTGGTTTAGAGGTTGAGGGAAGAAGCCACAGTCTGTTGTTACTGATAGGCGTTTTAAGATCTTCAGATCTAGCCCTATTGAAACAACCCCTGAAAGCACCCCAATGAAGATTATGTGCTCAGTAAAGGTCTACTTTATTTCTAGTTGGGGCTTTGTCCCCAAACCCCTCTAGGGCCCCTGACTCTGGCATGCTGAACTGAACCATGTGAGCTACAGAGTTTCTCTTTCTGACTTTCTTCGGGGGTCTTGTAGGTATTACTCCTCAAACAGGTACCAAAGCCAGGAAGGGAAACCCAAGGGAGGGAAGAAGGAGGTGCATTTGTTCTCTTCCTGCTGAAGTCACCGCCCTGACTAATTAGGTTTAACTGCCCTTATTTTTAGCTTAAGCTGCTCTGAGCTCCCTCTGTTCTTCTGCAGGGATAAAGAGAGGGAAACCTTGTACACCCCTACAGTTTGTCCTGTGTCTCCACCTTTCTGCAGGAGACTTGTGGCCAGACCTGTGCCAACCCAGTCTGAAGCTCTGGGCTTCTCCCTGGTTACACCAGGGAAGTACCAGGGTTTTTGTTTGATACTCTTATCTCCCCGCACTGTATTCTACCCACACATCCTACCTCCACCTGGTGTGGCTGTGATCTGCAGCAAATCCTGGAACTGGAGCTGCACAGAGGAGCCATTCAAGCCAGAACATACTGTGGGGTTCTCTGGGTTGGATTCTAGTGTGCTGAGGGTGAGCAAGAGCACACTGAGGTGCTCAGTCACCACTGGAGCTGCTTCAGTGTGTGCAGAACCTGTCTCTAAAAGAGCCTGTTTTTTGGTAAAGGATATTTTAAAAGGCTGAATCAGTAAGTGGAGCTACAAAGCCAATGATTGGTCTCTCCTGACTCTGTGCTTAGTGTTTCACTATGAACATTTTCTCATTAGGTTTAAGAAATACAAGCAAGCTGGGAGCCATTCCAATTCTTTCCGCTTATCCAATGGCCGCACTGAGGATGTGGGTAAGACACCCCTAAATGACATGGGGAACCTTCATGGAGAAGAAAAATCAAGAAAATAGGAGTTTCCCCATCCTAAAAGGAAAGAGAAAAAAAGACGTGAAAGCACCCCTAGTTTCTGGATGCCTGGTCCATGAGATAGAACCCCTAATTTAGTCTCCAGAGAAGGGCTGTGTCCCCAGAGCACCTGACCAACCTTCCCCCTTATGCACTGCAGAACCCCAGAGCGTACCACTTCTGGCCAGGTCCCCAAGCACCAACAGGAAGTATCCGCCCCTGCCTGTGGACAAGCTGGAAGAGGAGATTAACCGGAGAATGGCTGATGACAATAAGCTCTTCAGAGAAGAATTCAACGTGAGTTCTTTGCTGAGGCTGGTGTGTCAGCAGGGAGGAAGGCAGACCTAAGGTCAAACCTTTTGAATCATGGGGTAGAAAACAGGTTTCTAATGGGTTAAGAGGTGAGAAATTTTTTACCACGTTCATCTGACTCCTTTCCTATGTGACCATGGACAGGAAATGCAAAAAGATTTGCCATACCTCCCACTTCTACCCATCTATCCATTCATTCATCATTGCATCTGTTACTTTTGTTTAATAAAAACTTATCAAGCATCTGATATGTGCAAGGTGCCAGGGATTTGCTGGGGAGCAAAAACAGATCTAGTCCCTACACTCAGGGAAATTGCTGTGTAAGTTCAAACAGCAATATAGAACATGAAGAACTGGTGCAAAGGCATAGGAACCTATATTAAGAGGTGGCCTTTTAGAGTCTAGAGCCAGGGGTCACAGGGTATCTTAAGTAGACAGTAGGAATAGGTCATTGTGGAAAATGAGGACCATGGCAAACTGCAGAGTGCAGGCCTCATCTTGGGTAGTATTTACATTTGCATGTTTTATAACTCTCTCAAGGAAGCAGAACATGTTTGTGAATCTACCAGTTGATGATTCCAGTCCACCAGTGCAGAACTTCCTTTAAAAATGATATTTTAATTGAGACCTAATCACAGGCAAGGGCATTGGGGAAAGGGGGATGGGGAACATTCCAGGCACTGGGAATATCAGGAGCAATCTGTCAGTAGTGAGGGTGGGTGAGGGAAGGGCACATTCGAAAAATAATGAAGGACTATGAGTGGCCGAAGGGCAGAGACTTAAGGGAGTAGTAAGAGATGAAAATGTAGAAGACTGGGCCAGACTGTAGATCTTGTAGAATGTCATGAGAGAAGTCGGAAGCCACAGACCAACCAGATTTGTAATTTGGAAAAAAATGACTCAGACTACTAGTTAGAGAATAGCCCATGGGAAGACCAGGATAGAAGCAGGAAATACAGTTAGGGGCTGCAGCAGTTAAGACCAGAGTCGCTGATAGATTGATGTAAAGTGGTAATGATTAGGGAGAGGGGAATGGATTTAAGGACACAGGAACAGTTCCAGAGTTGGCTAATTCATCAACTTGGGCATTGTTAAACTCTGTCTCCTTCATATCTTTCCACTCAGCCATGTGTCAGTCCTGTCTCTTAGGCTGGCTTTCCTCATGTTGCCAAAATGGCTGCCCAGGGAATTCCCTGGCGGTCCAGTGGTTAGGACTTCGCGCTTTCACTGCCGAGGACCCGGGTTCAATCCCTGGTCGGGGTACTAAGATCCCATAAGCCATGCAGCGTGACCCCCCAAAAAAATAATGGCTGCCCCAGTTCTAGGCACCACATGGGGGTAAATAAGGTCCAGTGAGAAGAGAATAACTGTTTCTTCCTGTATGTCTCCTTTTATTAGTGAGGAAAACTTTCCCAAAAGCTTCTGGAGACTTCTCTGGTCACATATTCCTTCTTAAACTAGTCATAAGCGAGGGAGAAATAGACTTACCGCAACTGGCTGAGACCAATCCACATTATTCCAGTGTCATGTAGAGGATAGGCGGATAACACAGAATGGGAGCTCTAGTAGCAAGGAGGAATGTTTATTTGGTGAGTGGGTTACCACTCATATCTGCTCCACCTCTGAAGGGCTTGGGGGAGTGGAGCGTGATGTGGTCATATTTTCACTCTGAGAAAATCACTAGCTACAATGTGGAGAATAGATGGGAGGGAAGCAAGAGGTGAAGCAGAAGACCATTTACCAGGCAAGAGTTAAGGTAATAACTTGGACCCTTTTTTCTGGCTGTTAGAAAAACAACACCATTTAATGCTCATTATTGATTATGAACATTCACCTCATCCCACAGGATAGCACCTCAGCCTCAACACTGTAGCTAGGTCTCCAGTAGGCACTCTGCTGTTTTTTAAATATGGTGCAAGCTACTTTTGGGTGATGGGTATGTGACCTGGTGGCTGTACTTTTTTCTGTGAAATGAGTTCTTTGTTTAGAGGTAATTCCCTGAGATCCCATAATAAGGCATTCCAGTGAATACCTGGATAGAGGTGGTGTTCCTAAGAGGCATGGTAGGCAAATTCAGATAGGTATTGTGACAGTCAATTGCCGTGCTATCATGGCCACTATGTTCATGGGCTCATTGGGCCAGCACTGGGGTGGTGAGGGAAAGGGCCGACCAACATCTCCTGGGTTCTTGCAGTGAGTGCCATCCGGTGAGCATACACATGGAGCATAAATATTTCCTGTCTTTTTTGTCCCAGTTATCTACTACCCAGGGATCAGCTTAGATCCTGACATCCAGTGAAGTGGATGGTGTGATACCTTGCTTGAAGTTCTGTTCACCAGACGGGTTTCTCTTTTATACTCATTCAGAGCCATACCTTAAGTAGATTATCCCATAGCAATCTGCTTCCAGAATAGGCTAGCATGTCTCACAGAGCCATTTGTACACGAGGCTGGACTTTTTTCTCCTTTAGTCAACTGTTAATATCGTCAGGAAGTCAGAGGAATCTATTGAAGGAGTGGGTGTGTGGCACGCGTTCTGTACACATCAGTTTCAGCTGAATTCTGGACATGTCCCAATTTATAGCTTATTGAATCACATAATACTTAGTTTATGATGGGCAGTTGACATCATATGGATATCTAGTGTCCCATGGTCAGGCTTACAGTCTCTACCAGACCCCAGTGCTAAGCTAGGAACATAATCTTGCTGACAGGATCATGGACTTGTCCCCACATCCTAAGGTTTTTCATTATGATTCTCCTGCTCAGCCTGAACCACAGACACTTAGGGCCCCGTAGAATCTACCAGAGCTAATTTCTCTATGGCCTGGGTCAGCTTGAGAGCCTTCTCTTTTCAGATCACTCAATAAATGAGTCAGAATAGGACACCAGCATGTGGTATATGCTGTCTCCAAAATCCATAATGACCCAGCAAGCATCACTCCTCCTTGAAGTGGGGGCGGGGGGAGGGCATGGGGCAAGGAGTGGCAACTTATTCTTTACGTTGGACGGGATATCCTGACATGCTGCTGGCTTTTGACTTTCGGAAAACTTGGCCAAGGTGGCAGGCCACTATATAGTTGTCAGGGTGATGTCCTGTGAAACAGTGAGACAAAATCCCAATGAACCAGTTCACAGCAGAGAGAGGTCAAGATGATTTATCACTGAAGCTGCTCCTGCCGTGAGAAAGGGAAACTGCTTCATGTAGTCCTTGTGCATCATAAAGGAAAAAATAAGCTCACTTGCCTCATTAATAGCGAAATTCAGGTACCACGGGTTATATTAATCTGTAGGAAATACAACATCTGGAAAAGCAACTGCAGATCTGCAGCTCCACATGGTTCATGTATGACATTATACTGACATTCTTAAAAACTGTCAGCTTATCTATTTGGTAGCTTGCATGGAGAGTAATAGGAAGCATCAGAATAGCTAATATTAGTAGTTATTGAGCACTCGCTTCACGCCATCACTAAACTCACACATCTAAATGGATTATCTCATCATTATCCCACAACTTTTAAGTCTCCTGTAGCACTTAGGAGCTCTGTGACTCATCTAGGGACCTAGCCTTTTGGTAAAGGGAGATTACTGCTCCAGCAGCTTGCATTTGCTCTAGCTACTGGAATGGTGCCTATCCAAAGGGTTAGGGGACCAATGTGGTTATTCCTGCTCCTTGCTGTAGAATTCCATTCCAACCATACACTGGGAAAATAGGTAGCTCCTAACATGAGACCACTTCAAGCCAAAACTCCTTCCATCTCCTGGCCTACAAAGGCTCCATTCAAACTAGCATGAAATTATAGCATTCTGGGTTCCCAGGAATTAGTTAGCTGAAGGCCAGAACCCAGTAGACCCCAAAAGATGTATTTGCCTTTACCCAGTGGCTACCATGGTAAATGCCTGCAGATTCTTAAGGGAAGATGAGGAGGAAGGTTCATGGTATAGGAGTGTTGATGTGCTGTGGCAGGGTTCTTTCTTACATGTGCCCATCATTGAAGAGTTCTAGGTCTGTGAACTGACTCAGGCCTGGGAGTTGGATGAGAAGGAGCCCTTCTCTAGCATGAGAGTCTAGTCAGGCCCCCTCAACTGACCTGAGCTGGCTGCCTCCCATTTCCATTATTGGGAGCTTCACAACAAATTATCCACCTCAGAGAAGTCTGAGCCCTGGTGAACTGTGGCCTCTGAGGCTTTTTTCATCCCACTAAGATCAAGAATCCCTTTTTGAAGTCAGTTCCTTCTTCTAAAAGATGCAGGTGCTTTCCTCACCCACGTACAGCCTCTAGTGAGGCATGCATTGTAGATCCCATCAAGGACATGGTGAAGGTGTCAGTAAGAAGGTTGAGGCTGTTGGATCCCCTGTAACACTGATTTCCTCTACTTTGTGCCAAGGGCTTTCTGGCTTTTCTTTGCTACCTAGCTGAACCCAGCATTCAGTCCAGGTTCCTATTGGCCACCCCACCCCACCATTAGAACCGTGGCCAGTTTCCTGAGCGGTTACACTAACTGCAGAAGTTCAGTTAACCATACCATAACTAGAAATCTAGCCCTATTCAAAAATTAGAATTAGACCCCTCCTTGGCCTAACATCCTCAAAATGTATATCAACAACTATTCCTATGGTTTTTGATGATCCAACTCAGTGAATGCCTGCAGTTTCTTCTGGGTGTTAGTTCTTTGCTTTTCTACCTTCGTTATGTATTTTACCCTCCAGATCGTGTTATGCTTGCATCCTGATTATCCATGCGCAATGAGAGCTGGGTTGTGGGGCAGTTTTCATCATGAAAGCAGGATGCAGTAGAGAGCATAATAGAGATTTTTAGAAGTTGGCTTTCCCCAACTCCTCTGTTTCCTTTCTGCATCATTTCAATTATCTCACTTTAAAGCCGTGTCTTTCACATGACCAACCAAGGAAAGATGTGAATTCCATTGGCATTAACATTTAACAACCAGCAAAATTCTGAAACCTTAACTTTTGGTTCAGCGAAATACATAGCACAGTCATAGAAGGGCCTTGACTTTTGTGCTGTCTTTGGAGATAAGTATTTGATTTTGGAGCTGGGCTTTTTCTTGTTTTACTATCTAAAATTGTCAGAAATAATCCTATTCCTTGGTTTCAGCATTTCTCATCTCCTTTTAATTGGCACTCCCCCTCCCCCAACTCCTTTACCATCAGCTAGAGCACCTCCCAGGTGATTGCAAGCCAATATGAAGTAACTGTTTTACAGTCGTGAGGTATGAGTGGCTTGAGCTTTCCCATAATGCAAATTGGTTAACAGTTCCTTTCCCTTCATCTGAACTCAGTAATCAGGTTCACATCACCCGTATTTCCCCCATCAGTCTCTCACCTACAACCCCACTCTCTGTTACTAACTGCTAAGTGAGTTAAGGTCTTTTACTTAAAAACAGGAGAAGTCAACTCAAGCAAAAAAGTGAGGAAGCTGGCAGAATCAAAAGATGAGATAGACTACCAGCGTTTGGACAGAGCAGGTCCTATCCTGGTGGGTCTGGGCCCTCTAGGGAAGCCTCTGCTTCTTTTGGGTTTCAAAATCCTGGAAAAGAGAATCTGGTTGGTACAATGTAGGTCAGGTGTGACTGTGCTTGCATCGGTCAGCCCTGGCAGGAAAGAGGAGAGTTAACACATAGGACAAACACACCAATTTGTGTCCACTATCATAGAATAATATTCTTGTAATCATAGGGTGAGGAAGGCCTTTCTAAGCAAAACACAAGATTCAGAAGCTAGAATAGAATAGATTGAAAGATAATAAATATATTAAAATGTTAAGCATCTCTGAAAAATAACACCATAAGAAAGTGGCCAACTGGGAGAAACTATTTGCCACAAGTAGACAGAGAATTTTCCATAATGTATAGAGCTTCTCCAAACCTGTGAGAAAAAAGTTAAACATTGCAGGAGAAAAATTGGCAGTTCAGAGGAGAAAAACAAATGGTCTATAAACATAGGGAAAGAGGCTCAACTATATCTAGTAATCCGGAGATCCAGATTAAAACTAACCATTATTTTGGGCCTGTTAGATTTGAAAATTTTAGAAGATTGATATCAAATATGGGCAGGGGTATGGGGATAAAGAAACTCTTTCACACAGGTAGGGGAAGTTTAAATTGATACAGCACTGGAAGGATGATTTGGCAGTATCAACCAAATTTTAAATGCTTACACTATCTGACCTAACTTATGGGACTCTATCAGGAAACAAAATATATATTTGTACAAGGATGTTCATTGTAGCATTACTTATAATAGCAAAGAAGATAAAGTGGAAAATATTTATCTATCAAATAGCAGAATGGCTAAATAATTTCTTGCATCTATTATGAAATTCTGTACTGTCATTAAAATAAATGTGTTGACATAGAAAAATATGGGAAAAAACATATTCCAGGGGACTTTACATGGTATAATCCCCTTTTAAAAAAAAAATCTATGTATGTCTGCCTTTGAGTGTGTTAATGCCTTTTTTTTTTTTTTTTTTAAAGTCTGGAGGAACACTGTGAACTGAGCAGTGGTTGCCTACAAGGACGGGTAGAAGACAGGAGAGACATGATAGGGAACTTCCACTTTCTACTGAATTATTTGACTTTCTTTTACAACAAGCATATTTTTAAATAGCATTTTTAAAAGCAGACATTAAAAACTTTAAAGGGGCTTCCCTGGTGGTCCAATGGTTAACACTCCGTGCTTCCACTGCAGGGGGCGCAGGTTCGATCCCTGTTTGGGGAGCTGAGATCCTGCGTGCCTCGCAGTGCAGCCAAAAAGAAGAAGAAAAAAAAACTTTAAAAAGTTTTTTTTAATATAGTAAACAAAGCTATTCAAGCTTATTAGCCTTAGCATAGTATCCATTATGCTTTAATGTATAGATGGCATATAGAATAGAGTTGGTGTCCCCAGCTTGAACTGTGCCAAGAGTCTTGTGGTCAGGTCTCTGTGAAAAGGAATATCATTAAATGGGAAGTTGTTTTGGAGGAAAAACTGGACCGTGGGGGTGAACAGCTGAAGAAACAATAAGCATAGGAAATGACAGCTGTTTTCGGATATCTGACAGACTAAATGGGGAGTGTGTAACATTTCTATGAAACCCCACCGTGGTTGAAAGTTACGGGTAATGGAACTTTTGCCCTAAAGTTATAAGCTGGAACATTTTACTGACCAGCATTTGTCTCGGAAGGAAGCACTGAATTTGTTTAAAAGAAACACTTTGAAAAGCCACTTATTGAGGTCCCTAAAACATGTTTAAGGTTTAATAAATAAGTAAATAGACTTTACTTAGCTCCTGAGATGAAGGGGATAGGAGACAGCTAGGGAAAGAACTAGAGGCAGTGAGGCGGTCACAATCTGTGAATTGTGAAATGTGAAACCCCCCAACCCACGCAGGACCCTGCATCTTTAGTAGAGACAGCTTAATTCTTGGATTTCCAGGTAAAGAAGCATTTATGTGTAATTTGGTGACAGAACTGTGTGGCATCTGAGTGAACCAGAGGCAGAATAGTCTCTACATTGATGAGTTGTCTCCAAATAAATGTATCAGAGCCAAAGGCCTGTGGGAATTATCAGTACCTATGTCAAGGGCTTTAGAATTCAACAGTTCAGGGAATTGGGAGTTCAGGATTTCCAAGGGGCAGAGAAGGCACCAGCTGACCCTCCTGGGTTTTACACTAGTCAGTACAAGGGAAAAACAAATTGTGTGTCTGGGTGTTAAGTCCTTCTAAACAGAACTGTTCCAAGATCAGGGGAACTTCCTTGGAAAGTAGTAGGCTCCCCATCACAGCAGAGTGTTCAGGCACTGGTGACTGTGGCCAGAGTATTTGGAAGGGGATTCAAACTTTAAAGTGAATGAGATTCAGTACTATACTGGAGACGTTAGCACAGTAAGGCAAGAAAAGAAATGAAAGGTATTACAGATTGGAAAGGAAGAGACAAAAATCAGTTTTTTTCACAGAGGAGATTATTGTCCCAGAGAAATCCAAAGACTCATCAGATAAATTATTAGAATTAATGTTATTTTAACAGGGTTGATAGATACAAAAACAGCATAAAAAATGAATGCATTTCTATTCATAAGCCACAATCAGGAAATCTAATAATTTTTAAAAGATGCCATTTACAATAACATCCAAAATGTGAAGTACCTAGGAATAAATTTAGTAAAATATTTACAAAATCTTTGGAGAAAATTATAAAAATGTTTGAAGACATTAAAGAAAAAAACCTAAATTAGTGAAAGAGATAAGATCGATGGATTAGAAGGCTCAGTATTGTAAAGTTGTCAATTCTCCCCAAACTGATATATAGATTCAATGCAATTCCAATAAAAATCCCAACAGGTTTTTTGTGGAACTTGACAAGCTGATTCTAAAATTTATATGGAAGAGAAAAGATTCAAGAATAGCCAAGACATTCCTGAAGAAGAAGAACAAGGTGAGGAGACCTGCCTTACCAGTATAAAGAGTCATTATAAAGTTTAGTAATTAAGACAGTTTTGTATTGGCACTGGAATAGATTGACCAGCGGAATAAAGTAGAGAACCCAGAAGCAGATTCATATGTAAAGGGAAACCTATTTGTGACAAATGCTGTTGTAGTTTTGCTGGGTAGAGGATGGTCTTTACAATAAATAGTGCTCAGACAACTGGGTAACCCCATGGAATAAATGAAATTGAATTCCTGTCTCATACCAAAAATCAGTCCCAGTTGATGTAAACACTGAAATTTAAAGGAAAAAATGTAGAGACAATAATGTAGGAAAATATACTATGATCTCACATAAGAAGGTGTTCTTAAGACTTAAAATGTTTATAAAGGGAAAGGTTGATCAACTTGACTACATTAAAATGCAAAACTTCTGTTCATAAATAAATACTATAAAGAAAATGAAAGGGCAGGCCACAAACTTGGTAAAAAATACTTGTAACACTTATAACTGATAAAGAATGAGTTTCCAGAACACATAAAGAACTTCTGCAGAGTAGTAAGAAGATAAATAATCCAGTAGAAAGATGGGGAAACACTCAACTAGGTTCTTCACAGAAGAGGAAACCCTGTTGACCAGTAAACTATGAAATGATGGTGAACCTCATTAATAATCAGAGAAATATAAATTAAACCTACATTTGATACATTTAAAGTCTGACCATAGCAAATGTTGACAAGGATATGGAATAACTGGAATACTTTTTACATTGCTGGTGGGAGTGTAAATTGGTACAGCTACTTTGAAAAACAATTTGACCTCATCTGGTAAGGTTAAAGATAGTCATACCTGAAACTCTTGCACATGTGCATGAGGAAACACATACAGTTAGTGCTCAAAGCAGGACGGTTAACTGTAAACAACCCAAATATTCACCAGTAGTAGAATGGATAAATAAATGTTGGTATGGTCTAAAAATGGAGGACTACAAAGTAGTTAAAATGAATGAACTTTGGCTACATGGAACAACCTGAGTGGAATCTTCAGAACATAATGTTGGGCAAAAAAAGCAAGTCACCATTTATCATTGCATTTTTATCAAAAAATAGACTGAACAATAAAAATATATATTTTTAAGGATATAGAATATATGGATACAAATAAAGCAAGGGGATAATAAATACAAAATTCCAAGTTTACTTGTGAGAGAAGGAAGAGGAAGCGATGAGGAAGTGCCGAAAGAGAACTTATAAGTTAAATTGGGTGGTGGATATACTTTTTAAAAAAATAATTGTAAAAATTGAAAAAAAAATTTTTTTAACTGACATTTTAAAAAAAATGACAGCCTTGCTTCCAGTAAAGGCCTAAGCAAGGGATGAAGTGGTCTTTGATGCCACCTACTGTTTGTGGAGAATTTAACATCTTAGAGCCTTCTGGTTCAGCTGCTTCTGCCCAGCTCTCCAGGCTGGGTATTTTCAGCCTGGAGTAGGATTCCCCTTGTTTTCATCCTTGACCTAGGCTCTTTAATCTGATATTTTACATCTAGTACAGTGTTCTCTAAAGCAAATCTTTTATTTTCTCTTGTCAAACAGTGACTCCTGTTTCTTCCTAACTTTGCTTTTAGGAGCCTCAGCCTACCTGGAGACCTAATTTTTCTTCATCATGACTGGGGGAGCTAGGGATGCTGACAGGACTTTGAGATGTGGTCATTGTCATTACTGACCCTGAGGACTGTTTTCAAGAATCTTGTTGTCAGTACATCTGTTCTACATCATTTTAGACAAGGGATGTACAGGAAAAGTAATACCTCAGGATTAGTCTTGAGGGCTTTTAAAAACTTGTGTCTCATCCTGCCCTGCATCAAGGTGGAAATGTAGCCTATCTGGGTGAAGAGAAGGCAAACTGTGGGTTTGTGCAAACTGGGAAATTCCAATCTTCTCGTCCAGGAAACTCCTTTTTCCCCTTTATGTATTGACAGCACTGGGTCTGAAGAAATTGGCTTTCCTAGTAAAGTAACATGCAGAACCTCCAGGGTTTTAACTCTGAAAAGAAAATCTCTTGAATAAGTGAAGGTAGATGGACTATGAGACCTTGACTCCTGTTATCTTGGGGTATTTCACTTTAATTTCTCCTACCACTATCTTGCTGGTTCCTAGGAAGTATATTTGCTCCTTCTTAAAACTCTTGTTTCTTTCTGGTAAAATTGGTTCCTTTTAGGCTGGCATTTCCTTTACTTAATCTTTTTTATTATTTTTATCCAAGCTAGAAACCTGAGAGTCATCCTTCATTCCTGTCTCTTTCTCTCCCCAACTTTTGTTCATTCCATCTCTAAATCTAGTCATTCTAACTTCATAATATATCTCAAATACATCTATTTCCTTGTACCATCATCTTTCCACATTCTGTACTTGCCTTCCTCCCAGCCCATTTTCCATGTAGCAGCCAGAGTGATTCTTTAACAGGTAAAGTGGGTTACAGTTTAAAAACCTTGAATGGTTTCCTCGTGCACTTAAAGTAAAATTCAAACTTCCTATTCAAGGACGTATGTAGAAATATGTGATCAACCTTGTCAAAAAACTCATCTCCTCCCACTTCCTCTTGCCATCTCCACCAGCAACATTTTCTACATAACACCCTCACTGACACTTTATTTCCTTACACAAACCAAGCCTTCTCCTGCCTCTGGGTCATCATACATGCTGTTCTTTGCCTGGAATACTATTTTCCATACTCATCCTTCCTCATAGAGACCTACCCTTAATCTGTATTGGGGTATTCCTTGGGCTTTCTGATACTTTCTCTAATAATCTGTTCTCTCATTGCGTTTATCATGGTATGTAATTTTATATTTACTTGTTTTATTTATTTAATATCTGTCTTTCACCCACAAGTTTGCATTGTTCATGAGAGCAAGAACTGTGTATATGATTGATTCACCACTGTTTGCTCTGTACCTAACCCGGTACCTAATAGGTACACATTATATGTTTGTTGAAAGAATGAATGAAAAGTAATACATGAACCATAATTTACTTAACTGTTCTCCTACTGCTGAATACTAAGGTTGTTTTCAGTTTGGGGTCATTCTAAATAATGATGAAGTAAATAATTTGAACAGAGATTTTTATTTATTTAGGCTAGAATCCAGATTTGCTAGGTCAAAGCGTATGAATATTTTTAAGGCTTTAAAACATATTTCCAAATCACTTATCAGGAAGGTTGTCTAGGTTGTAATTTTAAACTATTTCTCTTTTTGCTTTCTTAGTTTTGAATATATAGAACACAGAAGAAAACAGTTCAAATAATAAAGCTTAGCTTCCTGCTCCTATAAAACGAATTTATTGAATGCTTATTCTATGCCAAACATGAGATTATCTTATTTACTCCTTATGTAGCAGATATTATTATCCCAATTTTATGGGAAACTTCGGCCGATTTGCTCAAGTTCATACAATCCAGACTATCTCATGTCAAACCATTTATACTTATCCACATACCTCCCAGTGCTAGCTGATTTACATTTGCTCCCAAACTGCTGCAGATTCAGTGTTACCTCATCCAAGTCCTCTGCTTCCTAACTGCTGCATCCATGTGAATGCCCTCTCACCCACTCACCTGTCCTTGCTTCCTTACCACATGATGCTAGAAGCTGGGCTGCCATACCCCCTTGTCAGGCTCCTAACTCAACTGACCATCCAGACCCCTCCTGTGTGGTTTACTCTGAGATACGTCTCAGCTTTGCATGGTGGTCAGCATGGGGATAAATGGCCCATCCTTTCAGTTATGTCCCCAGTCCTATATACTGGGGTGGTCCATTTTGACCCAGCATTGTAACAAGCTGCTAACCACATAGTAATCATATAAAGAGCATGCTATGCTTATAGTAACAGGAAAGGCATTCTGCCCTCTGGGTATTCAAACTCTAAGGAGCTTAGAAACTATTTAGAAGAGAAGTGCACTCTCTGTATTAGGTGCAAGTATTCACCTGGGCACATCTTTTCCCCCCAAGAATAGGTAGAACTTGCTGCCAGGTCAGAGTATGGTGCAGCAGTTTGCATGTTTGGTGTTTATCCCTGTTAATAACTCCTGTAATTTCTCTTAACCTTTCAGGCTCTCCCTGCTTGTCCTATCCAGGCCACCTGTGAAGCTGCCTCCAAGGAGGAGAACAAGGAAAAAAATCGATACGTAAACATCTTGCCTTGTGAGTGTTTGTAGGGTTTCTTGGGATGTAACCTGAAACTGCATCTGTAGCCAGATTTTCTGAGGATGGAAAGAATCTTGTGATTGATCATAGGAAAGCTGGTAATAAGAATAGAGTCAAGCCTTTGGGCTGAAAGAGCCTTTATGGCTCCCCAGGCAACCCCAGGTGCTCATAAAGTCAGTAGGGGTGCTTGACCAGGTTTTTTGTGGCAGGCCTAAAGTTTCTAGGAAGTTAAGGAGAGCAGTTTCACTAAGACCAGACAGCAAGTACATGGTTGTTGTGGGGTTTTTTTGTTGCTCATTGCAAAGAAACTCCAATTCAGAGTTCTCTTCGTAACTCCTTCCCAGAGTTAGCCATTGCTGATCAGTTTATCTATAACCTAAGAGATATTTTTCTAGGCTAATGGTCTCCAGAATGGAATATGCATAATCCAGTGGGATGCGAGAGCAAAATGTTTGAACTTTGCTTTATTTTTTATAATTGCTTTTTTAAAAAATTCATCCTTTAAATAATTCCTGGTGTAATTTTGGGTGCATAATATATTAAAGACCACTGTACTAGGCATTTACAGGTACTTATGTCTTATTTGTGTATAAATGCATGTATATATATTATATATTTTTAGTATAACTGGTATGCTGTATACATTGCTCTGACTTTTTTCTTTTTTCTCCCAATATATATTGGAAAATAAGTCAGATGGAGAAAGATAAATACCATATGATTTCACTCATGTGGAATCTAAAAAAACAAAACAAACCAACAAAACAAAACAAACACAAACTCATAGATACAGAGAACAGATCATTGGTTACCAGAGGGGAAGGGGGTTGGAGGTGGGTGAAATGGATTGGTGGGGGGGTCCTACTGTATGGTGATGGATGGTAGCTAGACTTGTTGTGGTGATCGCTATAGTTATTACAGATGTTGAACTATAATGCTATATACCGAAATGACTATAATATAGAGAAATGTAAAATAAAAACAAAACTAATATGTATTGGTAATTGTCAAGAAACAGAAGTGTTCACTTTCCTTTTTATCAACTGCTTACTATTCCATATTATGGATATATCTTAATTTATTGAACTTAGTCCCCTAATGATGGTTGAGATGTGTCCGAATTTTTGCTGTTATAAATAGTGCTGCAGTGACAACTTTATACTTGTGTGTCTCTCTACACATAGTCATAGATGTCACAACTGGCCTGGTTGCATTGGGACCAGTGAAAAATAAAATTGAATTTAATTGAAAAAAAAATTTTTTTTTTCTAGATGACCACTCTAGAGTCCATCTGACACCAGTTGAAGGAGTTCCAGATTCTGATTACATCAATGCTTCATTCATCAATGTAAGGAACTTGAGCTTTTCTCATTATTTCCTTGATTCCTTCTCAGCTGCATGTTAGGAGGAATATTTGTCATTTCAGTTTTTCCCTGAGGAGTCTGATTTTTTTAAAAGACTGAAAAAATTTTTTTAAAGATCAAACAGTTTAAAATGTATTCTTATGTTTACGTGTCATCATTCCCAGAATTTTCCCATGCAGAAATCTGAACCTAAATGTATACTTTTCTGTAAGAGTCAGTGAATCCTTTATTGAGCTTACTCAGATAACTAAGAACAAAACCACACCTTGTCCTCCAAACAGGACTAGAATATCTGACTCTGGGTAAGTCTGGTTAGTCATGTCTGCTATGAATTGAGAGAAGAGCTGAAACTGAAAGGAGGTTTTTAGGGGTGATTTAGAGAATGTTTATAGAGATGGTGTGCGAGACTTGAGTATGTTTTATAGGCTGACGGGAGGGAACCAGTAAAGAGAGAGTTTGAAAGGAAGAGAGAGCAAGCAAGAGAGCTAGAAAGAGCAAGCATGACTACTGAAGCATGAAGAGAATACTGAGGGAATTTGTACAACCATGATTATAGCAGCATTAATCACAATAGCCAAAAGGTGGTAGCAACCCAGGTGTCCATCAGTGGAAGAATGAATAGGTAAAATGTGGTATATACATGCAATGGAATATTATTTAGCCTTAAAAGGGGAAGAAATTCTGACACATGCTACAACATGGATGAATTTCGAAGACGTTATGGTAAGTGAAATAAGTCAGTCACAAAACAATAAATATTGTATAATTCCACTTATATGAGGTACCTAGAATAGTCAAATTAATTAAAACAGAAGGTAGAATGGTGGTTGCCAGGGGCTAGAGGGAGGGGGGAGAAGGGAATTATCATTTAATGGGTACAGAGTTTCAGCTGAGGAAGATGCAGAAGTTTTGGAGATGGATGGTGGTGATGGTTGCCCAACAATGTGAATAAACTTAATGCCACAGACCTGTACACTTAAAAATGGCTAAAATGATCAGTTTTGTGTACGTATATTTTACCACAGTTTTTTTTTTTTTTTTTTTTTTGGCTGCGTCGGATGTTAGTTGCGGCATGTGGGAATCTTCGTTGTGGTGCGAGGGCTTCTCTCTAGTTGTGGTGCACAGGCTTCTCTCCAGTTGTGGGACGCAGGCTCCAGAGCACGTGGGCTCTGTAGTTTGCAGCACACAGGCTCTCTAGTTGAGGTGCGCGGGCTTAGTTGGCCCACAGCATGTGGGATCTTAGTTCCCCAACCAGGGATCAAACCCACGTCCCCTGCATTGGAAGGCGGATTCTTAACCACTGGACCGCCAGGGAAGTCCCTTACCACAATTTTTTTTAAAAGAATACTGATGGAGAGATTAGTGTTGAACATAAGAAAGGATGTTTTTTCCTCTGAGACTGATGGTAAAGGAATATAGAATAGATAGAGGTGGTTTGTAGGTGTGAATAAATCAAGCTGAGGGAACTCATCTTTTTTCTAAGAAGTAAAGTCAGGGTTATCTGCTGAAAAGGGAGGATGGGACTGTGACATGAGAGTACTGAAGTCAGTAAGAAAGAATACTGAAAAGAGCATGAAAAAAGCATGTTTAGCTGCACCGAGGAACTACCTAAGATGGAAATCTTTGATATATAGGGGCCTCAGTTGTGTGATTTTCTCCAGTTGTACCCTAGGATTGGTGATATACAGAAAACATGTGGTACTCAGACAAAGGGGCTAGGGAAGTCAGTTGTTGCTTCAAGTAGTCAGCCGAGGGCTTCAGGTTCAGTAGAGAAAGGAAGGGATCAAGGACTAGGTCTCAAGAAATTGAAAGAGCAGTCTTGGCATAAGAAAAGGAGAAAGATGGAAGAACAAGAGGCTGTGGCTAAAAAATAGGCTATCAGATGGACTTCAGAAATGGAGTAGTGCAGGCACCCTCACTAGTATGGATTTGCTGAAATTCCTGGATATGTTTCTTAGTGATGGTCATATGTTTATAGTTAGAAAGAAAGGAACCCTGGTAGAAATAAATGATTGATGTAGTAGATAAGGAAAATGGAAAAAGGCTAGTAACCAGCTAAGAGTCCCAGGATTTAGATCAAAGATTATGATGAAGTGTTTGGGAGGAACAG
Source organism: Eschrichtius robustus (assembly GCF_028021215.1). NCBI lineage: Eukaryota > Metazoa > Chordata > Mammalia > Artiodactyla > Eschrichtiidae > Eschrichtius > Eschrichtius robustus. Next base: position 30,549,236 of record NC_090839.1, read on the forward strand.
GTTGAGTTTAACATTATATGGAAGAGTATAGCAATATCAGAATGTTTCCATCTGCAGGTAACAGAATACTCAGCTAGAAGTGGTCTACACAGTAACATTTACTTCCCATATAATCTGAAGGCAAGTGTATAGCAGTTCTAGGGTGGGCTGAGTCTGTGACTCAGTGACATCCTTAAGAAACCAGGTGTTTCCATCTTTCTACTCATATCTTCAGCCTATTGGCATTGTCTCTTGCTCACAAGATGGTTACAGCAGTTCCAAACATTTCTTATAAACGCAACAAACAACATAGAGGAGGAGGAGGAGGTGGAGAATTTCTGCATGTGCTTTTCTTTTTATTAGGGGCATGACCTTTCTCAGAAGCCTCTCCGGTACAGTACCCTTCAGAGCCCACAGGCCAGGATTGGATCACATGCTTACACCCTCTCTCTAGTCACTGGCTAGGGCACTGAGAATTATCATGATTTACCCTTCTGGGGCTGAGGAATGATCACCTTCCAAGCCAATGAAAGGTAAATGTCTGAACAAAAGCATGGTTTTGATGGCAAGAAAGAAAGGGAAGGAATAGCTTTTCAGTTAGTAACCAGCAGTGCCTGTCACCATAACCAGTTTGGCTCCTTCCCACATTGAAGGTGAAGACAGACAAAAGTAAGTTGGATGTTAAGGCTGGTAAGCAAGTAAGATGGGTCTATTCATGGTCATGATAAGCAAGGCACTAGAAGGAAACAAGCCTTCTCCTTTGGCCATGCTTAGTTGGAGCTCACAATAGGGCATCCTATAAAGCCTTGATGGTTATCGGAGGTTATTAATAGGTGATATGAAAGTTTAGATGAAGAGGGTTAAAGTGGAGGTACTTATGAAGTCAGTGAAAATAGAAAAGCAGGAAAAAGCTTATGGTTAACCATGAGTAAGAGTCGGGGATTAAAGAAGATTTAGGTTTATTAAATTCAGTCAACATTTTTTGATCACCTGCTGTGTGGTAAGCACTGGGGGTAGGCTCCAAGGTTACAGAGATAAGATATGGTCCCTAGTGTGATCTACCTACAGGTAGATCATAACCTTTAGTGTGCAACATGTGTGAAGGAGATATTCCCAGATCCTTTGGGACTTAGAGAAAGAAACATTCAGCCAACCTGATGAGCCAGTAGAGCTGAATATTGAAGGGTAGGTCTGAATTCAAGAGAAGAAAGATGGACAGAAACTTCAAAGCAAAAAGAGAAGTATGGGCAAAGTCAGAGACTGGAAACAGTAGTCTTAGTTATAAGATACAAGATGGGAAGTCATGGGGGATGAGGCTTGGGGGATTGGTAGGAACTCGATCTTAGAAGACATTGAATGTCAAGTGTGTCTGTTGGGGTTCTTAGTTGCAGATGACAAGAGTCCACTTTCTGTCTATTCTTTTCAGCAGGAAGGGGTTTATTATAAGATAGTGGGTGGCTTACAGAATCTGCGGGAGAGTCACCAGGAACAGAGCAGCCGTAGATGTACCCAACTACCCCATATGACTCTCGTAGTGAAACCCCTGCAGAGGTGCTATAGAAGAACTCAATGCTTCCGCTGCCATGCTTGCCCAAAGACCAGATCTTCCTAGCACAGTCACCATCTCACATTACTCACTTCTATCCCAAGTCTTATATGGGACTGCTAGGAAGAAACTGGGTTCTTAGGCAGAACTGAGCTGCAAGAGAGTCTAGGGAATTTAGCTTTTAGTTTTTCAGCCTCTATAGAAAGAAAGTCAAGCTAGAAGTGGGTGGGACTGGATGCTGATTGAGTCACCTTATGGTATCTACAAATTTTCAGTACAGCTTAGAGTTTTTGTTTTTTATTTATTTTTGGCTGCGTTGGGTCTTCGTTGCTGCGCGCGGACTTTCTCTAGTTGCGGCAAGCAGGGACTACTCTTTGTTGTGATGCGTGGGCTTCTCATTGCGGTGGCTTCTCTTGTTGCGGAGCATGGGCTCTAGGCACGCGGGCTTCAGCAGTTGTGGCACACAGGCTCAGCAGCTGTGGCTTGTGGGCTCTAGAGCGCAGGCTCAGTAGTTGTGGCGCACAGGTTTAGTTGCTCCGCAGCATGTGGGATCTTCCCAGACCAGGGCTTGAACCCATGTCCCCTGCATTGGCAGGCAGATTCTTAACCACTGCGCCACCAGGGAAGTCCCCAGCTAAGAGTTTTGATTTCTAGGCAATGGGATAACTTTGAAAGGTGTTAAAGACAAGGAGCAATATGGCCACATTTGTATATTGATCACTCAGGTTACCGTGTGCAACATGGATTTAGGAAGGGCCGATTGAGGGCTGTTACAGGAGCATGCTACAGATGGTGAGGGTAGAAGGGTTGAAGAAGAAGCATCAAAGTAAAAACCACTTTGGAGGTAGAATTTAGCAGGATATGGTGATTGATTAATATATGAGAGAGTATAGGGTGATACCCTGTAGAGTGTATTTAGGGTGGAGTTTCCTTCTTTCTCCATTTCTGGGCTGGAGGAAACACCTGAACATGTGGAATCCCAGTGCTGGGCAGCCAGGGCCATATCCACAGCCCCCTAACATCGGGTACCCTGGAGGTTGCAGTCCTGCTCATCCACCACCTGCCAACCCGACCTTTCCTCCAGACCCCTTTCCCACTCCCCCAGGAGCACCCCAGGGGAATCCAGCTTTTCACCCTGGTGGGCCCTGTCATCCTGTGCCACAACTAGGGTATCCAGGATGCCAACCCTCAGGTCCCTACCCCCCTCCATACCCACCACCTGACCCTGGTATTGGCTCCTGGCATGGTAGGACCAGGAATGGTGATGGACAAGGAGATGCAGAAGAAAATGAAGAACGCTCATAAAAAGAAGCAGAAACACCACAAGCATGGCAAGCATTCCTCCTCTTCCTCCTCTTCCAGCAGTGACTCTGACTGAATACAGGGCCTGGACCCTTTCCTTCAGTCTCTCCAGTTCTGCTCTCCCATCAAGCTTTAGATGCCATCTTGTACTGGGGGAAATTAGCCCTTGTGTCCCTCCCCACCTCACCTCCGCAATCTGAGCCTCACTCTGCTATTCAACCCTAACTGGCGAGGGAAAATGGGAAAAGAATTGCCATGGGCTAGCAAAGGTCATCTTCGCACTGCTTTGATAGAACTTTTAGCTGATGAGTTTTGCAAGAGATCTATTTTTTCGAAGATGGTGAGATTTGAGCTAAAATGCTGAAGACGTGATTTTTTACACACATTGTGTAAATGTGTAAAATGTGATTTTTTACATTCTTGTGTAATACTTATGCTTGGGGAGATGCTGTGGAAATTTAATTATGGGGGAAAAAAACAACCTATACCTTTCTTGTTTAAAAAAAAAAAGAGTATAGGGTGATCCACGTGGATGTATCCAGCATAGTTGGGCATCATTAATCTGAGCTCAGGGGAGAGATTCCAAAGCCATGGCCTTTGAAGTCATTAGAGAGAGAAGAGTGGGCCCTGGAGCCCACAAACCTCTGCCAAAGCACACTGGGCAAGAGGTGCTCATTAGTGAGACAGAACGAGACAAGGAGAGAAGAGCATCTCAGAGGGCAAAGAGTAAAGCATGGAGAAGTGTTAGGTGGTCAGCGGGGTTGAGTGCAGATGAGAGATCCGGTGGGAAAGAGGGAGCAGATGTCCTTAGGACTTGGAGTATAGAGGCAGGCAATAACCTTTGCTAAAACAAATTGTGGCCATTTGTTGTGGGCTGCCAGTTACACTTACGAAACCCTTTTTTCCTCCCAACATGATAGAGGTACAGTTTATGTAACAGAAATTCAAACATTTAAAATGTAGAATTCAGGGCTTCCCTGGTGGCGCAGTGGTTGGGAATCTGCCTGCCAATGCAGGGGACACGGGTTCGAGCCCTGGTCTGGGAGGATCCCACATGCCATGGAGCAGCTGGGCCCGTGAGCCACAATTACTGAGCCTGCACGTCTGGAGCCTGTGCTCCGCCACGAGAGAGGCCGCGATAGTGAGAGGCCCGCGCACCGCGATGAAGAGTGGCCCCCGCTTGCCACAACTAGAGAAAGCCCTCGCACAGAAACGAAGACCCAACACAGCCATAAATAAATAAATTTTAAAAAAAAAAAAGCAATCTATTACTAATCTGACCATACACTATCATGTTAACTGGTCAACGTAACTAAAAAAAACTTCCTAAAAAATAAAAAAAAATAAAATGTAGAATTCAGTGATTTTTAGTAAGTTTACCAAGTTATGCTGTCATCACTATAATTGTTTTAGAACTTTGTTAGTGGCTTTATTGATGCAATTCACATACCATAATTTTCACCCACTTAAAATTTACAATTCAGTGGTTTTTAGTATATTCACAGATACGTGCAACTATGACCAATTTTAGAACATTTTCATCACCTCAGAAGAGAAACGCTGTACCTTTTAGCTATTGCCTCTTAGTTTTAGAACTTTTTGCTCACCCCAGAAAGAACCTTCTTGTCCATATACAGTTACTCCCCATTCCCACCCCCTGGCAATCATTTACCAAGCCCTTTTTGCGCACAGAACCAAGATCACACATGAATCTTGAAGAGAGGTGGTACCACGGAGTGGTGGCAGCAGGCAGGGGGGATGGGTTCTATGGTTTGGAGAATACAAAGGTCTGAAAGTGAACCTGACATTGGTAACAGGAGAAGATGAAATAGGCAGTACAGACGGCAACTGGGCTTCCCTCCTGGAGTCTTAGGAGGGACCAGCTTCCTCTGTCACCTTGAGGTGTCTAAGGGTATAGAGGGTCTTTAGAAGTGTTTTGTTTTTGTTTTTAAACTGGTAGGAATGTAGGTGCCACCTAGAGCCAACTTGGCATTTGACTTTCAGAATCCAAAGATGTCTCAGGAACCAGGGAGCCACATTTCATCTTTCCCTTGCACATAACACAAGGAAGATCAGTAGTTTTGCCTCATTCTAGTTATTCCTTACTGGTTGAGCAATGTCAGCATATCACTATGTAGGCATGTTTTCATGGGGGATATATAGCACACTCCTGGTAAAGATGGAGCAGGAAGCACTTTGGGGCTGGGCCCTCCAACAGTGCTTTTAAGCTATTCATGACCCACATGCTCCAGCGAGAACTTGGCAGCAACTTCTCCTGGAGCAAGGATATTATACGGCTTAACATACTCTTAAGAGCGTCTCAGTTTTAATTACAGGTTTAGTGCCATAAGCAGAATGCAGCATCCTGAATTAAGGCTTTATCAGTTTCCATCTTCTAATGGTTGAAAACTTTTGGAGAATTCCTCTTAATAAAAATCTTAACAAGCTTCTTATTGTTAACTCTAAACATGTCCATATTGAGGCCTAAAGCTTTCTCCAGTGCTGGGAAGCAACCCTGCCCTGACCTTGTTTGAGCTGGAATAGGAAGTGGCTTCTCAGACTCGGCCCCCTCCTTTACTCTGCCACTGCCTTGCAGACTAGTATTTCACATCATCACCTTGGTATGGTATCCCATCCATGAAGCTGCCTCCCTCATTGCCCATCTTAGTGCTGTCTGAGAGAGGCAGAAGGTGATTTACAATCCTTAAATCAAATGATTTTTCACTTACCTGGGACGTCTCAAGTGAACACTATATTTAAACAATGAGGTTGAAAAGATGTATGACTAAACAGTAAAGAAAGTTACTGCCAGTGTCAGTTTTTCAGAGGCTCCTTATCTATTAAGTGACGTCCCCAGGCTCCTTGGCTTCTTTGTCTCCCACTTCCTGTAATGGAGAACCCTCTTGTCAAACACTGGGAGCTGTTACACCATACCCATGGGCTATTCCCCGAAAACTTTTGCACCTGGGTAAAGCATCAGCAAGAAAATAACCCTTTTTCCTTCCTCGTGTGGGCCCAGCCTCACATGCTTCTGACTTGGAGGGTTCCTACACATTAACACTAAGACCCAGATTGTCAGCAGCTAAGAGAGCATCAGAACAGGGTCTAGCCTAGGAGTTGTTATTTGGATGTTCTTATACTAATGTTTGTTAATAATTCACTTTAAGAAGACTGCCTAGACCATGTAATCTTTGCTTCCTGCTATCCAAAGCTAATCCCATGAAAATTTCTAGAATGGAAAGCCTTGTTAATTGCCTGGACCTTTTCACAAGGAAGTCTTTGTAAACTGGTTGGGAGTCTGGAGGATTTCATTCCTATCCATTTTTGGGTTTTCACTTTCTGTTTCTCCTCTGCTCCTCTCCCACCCCACCCCCAGGGCTACCAAGAAAAGAACAAATTCATTGCTGCACAAGGTAAAGTAAGATAATTTTTTACTCTTGGGCTTAACCATGAATGGATTTGGGATTTTTCTTCCAAATGCTAATAGATTACTCAGAATATATTAGCTTTTCTGTAATTATTACCACCTGAAAGAAATATAATCTACCTTGCAGGTTTATAACTAAGGGCCTTCATCTTGATGACTTAGTGTCGAGGGATCCTTTGAAAGAAATTCTTTTATATATGTGCATAAAAAGTACTGGAGAAGGCTATATACACACACACAACACAGTTTAATGAGGTTCTCTGTCTTGGGGTCGTTTGGGAACCTTAAGTTCAAACCAGGCTGCTCAGAATTGGAATTTGGATTTAGTCTCCAAAGAGGATTGGCCACCTCACTGGTCCAGGCTGACTCATCTCCTCCTCCCACTCATGGGCCTGAGCTCCACTATTATTCACAGATAAGTGGTCTAAGAACCCTCAGAGCAGGGACCCAATGCCATGGTCCTATACATGCTCTGCACATGTTTCCATAGCCTGAAGTTCTAACAAGTGTCCTCACCTTTGGGATCCTAGCAAAAAAAAATCTTGATGCTTGCAGCACTAAAAAGTAATTGATGTTATTATGGTCCATCAAAGCCCATTTATTTAATCACTCAACAAATATTTATTGACCATTTATTAATATTATGTGCCAGGCACTGGCCTAGGTGATGGGGATATGTAGGGGAATAAAACAGAATATGGTCTCTGCCTTTTTGGAGCCTTTAGTTGGTAGAGGATAATTTATAGCAAAATAAACAGAAGCTTTGGTAAGTGGCTATCCTGTTCAATACGGTAGCCACTAACCACATGTGCCTATTTAAAATAAAATTTTGGGGAGCTCCCTGGTGGTCCAGTGGTTAGGACTCTGTGCTTTCACTGCTGAGGGCACGGGTTCAATCCCTGGGTATGGAACTAAGATCCCGCAAGCCGTGTGGCGAGGCCAAAAAATAATAAAATAAAATAAAACTTTAAATTCAGTTCCTCAATCACACTAGTCACATTTTAAGGCTCAATAGCTACATGTGGCTAGAGGCTACCGTATTAGTGCAGATATGAAACATTTCCATCATCACAGAAAGTTCTGTTGGACAGTACTGTGATCGTGATAAAATAGGGATAGAGGTAAAATGAGGCAGAGGTGGTCAGAAGTCTTAGATCCTCCTTGCCCTTGCAGTCTCCCACCAGGACCTGGCCCTTGCCTAACTGGACCCCACTTTCCCTCCCTCTGTAGCCATCTGTCAATTCAGGTCCACCCTCCAAGGCCCACCTCAGCTACCACCTACTCAGTGATGATTTTGGCACCAACAGCCACATATAACCTCATCCTCTCTTTGTTTGCCATGGGGCCTTGTTGATGCTAAAATAGTTCTTAATTAAGTTCACCTTTGATTTCCCCGTTAGCCTTTTATCAGACTCCCTCCCTCTTGAACTTCTCCACAGTACTTCACACTCCTTGAAACCCTCCTGTTATTTCCTGCCATTCAGTTCTCTTGATTTTTCTCACTTTTCTAAATATTGTTTCTCTAGCTCTTATTCTTCTTTCTGCCCCTTAAGTATAGTTTCTCTTCAATATTGTGGATGACTACTTCCCTTGAAACTCCATTCTTGTCTTTCATGGCACATTTCTGTCCATTCTTCTGCCTCCCAGGCTTTTTGTTCTGTCTGAACTTGAATAATGCTTGAAGATCCCCAGCATTCTGTGTTTGACCCCTTCTTTACTCCTCCCCCTCCGTATCCTCTTTGAGAGACCTCATCTAATACCCACCTCTGTTTGACTGGCTGCTGCCTCTCTTGAGCTCCAGAGCCACATTTTCAAACCAACTTTGTACTCTTCCGCTTGAGTTCCCCCACAGACTCTAGATTCAGCATCAGAAACTGAAACGTGACTCTTCCTCAGCCCCAAAGCTGCTTTTTCGCCTATGTTCTTTAGAGACTGGAATGTAATCTATATTCATGGTGACTGGAATGTAATCTACCTAATCAACCAAACCAGATTTGGGATCATCCAGATCTCCTACCTGTCCCTTGCTTTACATATGACTAGTCCTCTTGTTTCTCTCTCCAAAATCTGCCTTCTCTGCCACACTTCCTTACTCTCATCTCTTGTTCCAGCTCTGTTGCAGTAGCCTACTGATTGATCCCTCTAGGCCCTAGCTTTGCTCCTTGCATTCCTTCCACCAGAATGGCCTTTCTTAATGCAAAATTTTTGTCAGACTCTCATGAAAATCCTAGAATGATTTTTCATTATCTGTAAAACAAGCCTTCCTTAGCCTGGCCTCCATCCCTTTAGATCCTGGTACCTCACCTATCTTTCTAGCTTCATCTTCTACCTTCTACACACCCTACACAGTGACCTCACTGAACTCCTTACAGTCCCTGGATGTCTCATGCTCTTACTTGCTGCTAGCCCCCTGCACCTCTGCCTGGAGTACCTCTTCTCCCTATGCCTCCTTTCTAGACTCCCATCTACTTTATCTGTCCTAACATATGGCTCAAATGTCATCTTCTCCAGGAGATTTTTCCTGACCTTGCCAGGCAGTGAAACAATTCTGCCTCTGTACATCTTTCCAGTATGTGTCCACTTCTGTCATTATTTGTTTTTCTTTTTAATATTTTTCTTTTTACCAAAGGGAATACAAATTTTAAGAAAGTCAAAAGGTATTACAAGGTCTATAAAAACAAAGTTCTCCCCCCTTTCGTCTACACTTTTTTAGTCTAAAGCAGCCATTTTTATCTGTTGACTTTTTCTTATTACAGATGATAACTTATTTAATCCTCTTACAAACTACCTCACACTCAGACAGACATGTCCCTTTTCCCCATTCTCCCAGTGGAGTTAAATCACAATTTGTGGTGAAGATAATATTTGTTATTTACATTCTTATTACTATGCCAATATTATTCACAGCTAAAGCACATAATATATGATTTTTTTGGTACAGTTTTTGGTTTCCCTCTTTCCCAAGAGTTAATAATTGCCTTTTTTCCTTATTCACTTAGTTTTTTATATACCTAGCACTGATTTTTTTTCTCTTAAACTCTTTGCTAGAAGTATATATTTCCTCTCAGTACCCTCAGATACATGAGGTGTAATTTTTTTAGTTTAATTTTTTATCTTGGGATCCTTCTAGAACCTTCTTCCTTCAGTTCCATTCTGGATTGATCTAGCCTCTGGCAGAATAATTATCCTGAGCCTTCCCTCTACCAACACCCTGGGAATTCTGTTAGTCTCTCTCCTGTGTTAGATCCCACTTTTTTCTTTTTCTTTGTTTGTGCCCTTCTAGTGACTTTCTGGAAAAGGCTGTGTGGGAGGTAAATTTTAAATTTCAGCCTAAGCAATTTACCCAACCTCTCTGGCTAATGACACCCACCTCAGAGCATGGTAAGAAGGAGTAAATGAGATATAAAGCACATAGCTCACTATCTCGCCCATAACATAGGTATTCTATAGGGGTCATGATTTCTAATCCTCAAGTGTAGTATCCTTGGGAAACATTATTCATGTTCTCTTTTTATTTTAAGAACCTCACATCCCCACTTCACTCCCTAGTGAAGTGCCTGGCACATACATGGTGGATACACAGGAAATGTTCAGTTAGTAAGTAGGTGGATGGGTAGATGGGTGATATATTTAGCTGGGGGCATGTGGGCACAGGCTTCCAAAAGTCAGGAATGAATGTTCCCAGTTTCCCAGCATCTTTCTTGCTCTTGGTGTGTGTTCTCATCTTTGCTGTTGGCTACTATAGGACCAAAAGAAGAAACGGTGAATGATTTCTGGAGGATGATCTGGGAACAAAACACAGCCACCATCGTCATGGTGACCAATCTGAAGGAGAGAAAGGAGGTGAGTGGAGAAATTTGATGGAATGGCCCCTGATACAGGCATGACCAACAGAGGGACTGCTTTGCTGGAGTTCTGTGTTTGAGCCTAGGCTCTCCACCCTTTGTGGCTTCTGTGCCTGTCCTTCATCCAGACAGAACCCAGGCCAGTGTGCCTACTACATTTTCCTGTGGCCTGGAAGCCTCCGATGAACTCAGAGGTATACCTAGGGCACACCCTGTGTCTGGTGACCAAACAGCTCACCTTAGATCCAAAACATCCTGGAAGAAAGACTTGGGCCATTAGACAAGGAAGAGCCATAGTGGGGCTTTTCTCCCCTGGCTTCTCTAGTCCCTCACTCCCCTGGGTTTTTTGTTTTTGTTTTTGTTTTGTTCCTCCTCCTGAGATAGCAGAGGGAGCTGTATGAACTGAGAGACCCTGCAGGGCACAAGGAAATGTGAGCCCCTGAACTGATCCTTCAGGCAGCCTTCTGACTGGTTCTTTTCTTTCTGTGGCTGCCAAGTCCATGCCTGGTCAGCTCCATCACTGGGCCACAGCCAACACCAGTCCTGAGTCCTGGATCAGGCCCCAGAGAGGAATCCCGATTCGTGACAGTCTTTCTCCAGGATGGCCCTAGAGTCAACCTGATACCCACACTGGGCTGTTGGATGTATTGATTGGCTTAGGAGGGATAGCTTTAGGGCTGGGCTTTAGGTTCATTTCCTCCAACCCTACCTCTGGCTCTTGGGAGCTGTCCAAGGCCTAGTCAACCAGAGAAAGCCTTGGGCCTCTCTTGGCAGGTTTACAGTCTGCATCAGTCCACCCTGGTGACTCCCTCATAGCAGGTTGCTCGTTCCAGGGGATCAGACAGACTTGCCCCTAGAGCATGACCTGGGATATTGTGGAAGTACAGATTTTGTAGGTAAAATGGCTTCCAATTTGCCCTGAACTGAGAGACTAGAGGTGGGAAAGAGTGAGAAGTATAGGGCTGGGGCTCTGCGTAAGTTAAGAGATTATGCTAAACAGGATGGAAGCTGAGGAACTTAAAAAAAGAACAGTTAGGGAGTTCCCTGGTGGCCTAGTGGTTAGGATTCTGGGCACTGCTGTGGCCTGGGTTCATTCTCTGGTCAGGGAGCTGAGATCCTGCAAGCCGCATGGCGTGGCAAAAAAAAAGGAACAGTTAAATAAGTCTGTAGCTGACTGAGGTGAGAGAAGAGGCCATAGGGCTTTCTGAGGATTTTAGTCTGGGCTTTTGTGGTCCTTTTCTTTAGGGCCCTTTACACGTGCTGGGGGCGGGAGGTCTGAGGTCAGGCGGATGCATGTCTGTTCCTTTCCAGTGTAAGTGCGCCCAGTACTGGCCAGACCAAGGCTGCTGGACCTATGGGAATATCCGTGTGTCAGTAGAGGATGTGACCGTACTGGTGGACTACACAGTGCGGAAGTTCTGCATTCAACAGGTACTGTCTCCTACCTCCTTTCTTGGTTCTCATTTAGAATCTGCTGACCATTAAGAGGGCAGACAGGCTGAGTCATCCCCGTCTTACTCAGGGTGGTCAGGAATTGCTGAGTGTGCAAAATGTTCGAACTCTGAAATCAGAGTTCTGGGCTCCCAGGGGATTTTTCTTTTTTCTTGTTTTTTTCTTTTGGTCAAAGCTAAGGGGGGAACATTTTCATGACTTTTCATGGCTGGGAGTAAAAGTATTACTGAGATGGAGTTTGGTCATCTAGGTATGAACCAAGTGCATCAGGAGGTATTGCACCAGTATCTTCTGGTACTTGACTTACCTCTCCTCCTTTCTTACCCCAAAGGCTCCTGACATCAAGGATGTGGTGGGCCCTGCTCCTGACCCTCCAGGGCGACCCTGGAGGCTTGAGCAAAGGTTGCCTTCAGCTGAGGGCAGTGTGGTGCTATGAAAAGAGGGCTTACCAAGAGTCAGGAGACCTGCATTTTAGTTCTGACCTTGCCTTTTACTACTCCTGGGACCTAGACCAGGTCATTTAACTTTTCTGAGTTTCACATTTCACATCTGTAGGCTGTGAATGATAGTAACAGCCTGCCTACCCCATGGGGTTCCTGGGAAGGTTCTCTGTCCATGGTTAAAACTTTCTTGGGAAGTTTAGTCCTCTCACTTTCCCATTGTCAGTGATAGCCACAGCTGGCCCTGGCCCCTAAGCCTCACCCTCCTTCCCCTGGTGCTGCCCTACCCCAGGGTATCAGGGCCAACACACAGGGATCTCTTCAATTCACAGGTGGGCGACGTGACCAACAGAAAGCCACAGCGCCTCATCACTCAGTTCCACTTTACCAGCTGGCCAGACTTTGGGGTGCCTTTCACCCCGATTGGTATGCTCAAGTTCCTCAAGAAGGTGAAGGCCTGTAACCCGCAGTATGCAGGGGCCATCGTGGTACACTGCAGGTCAGTGTGGCCTGACCCTTGGCTCCCCACTCATGTCACATTCTGCTCCCATGCTGAGAGCAGGGAAGGCACAGGGGCCCTGGCTGAGGAGGCTAGCACAGAGCGGATGAGCTCTTGGGGCACCAGGGCAGCATCCAGAGAGACTCCTCAAGAAAACTAGGTGCTGGGTGGAAAGCACTTGAGGAAAGAGGGAAGGGCAATCCTCCAAGATTGGGGGTGGGGTGACCACTGCTATGAAGCCAAGAAGCTAGGTTGAGTGCTGCCTTGTGTACTTGGAATCTTCAGACCATTCTAAGTGTCAAGGTTCTCTGGTCCTGATAACTAGAGGTAAGGAGTTCAGGGTACAGTGGAGTTGTTGGCTCCGTGAGAGTCCCAGCTCTACCCCATACAGAATTAGAATTTAAAGCCTTGAAGAAAGAGCCCTACCCTGTGCTGCCCCCTCCCTGAGTGTTCCCACAAGACGTGCTAGCCATCCCAGTAATACTCCTGCTCTCTGGCTACAGTGCGGGTGTAGGGCGTACAGGAACCTTTGTCGTCATTGATGCCATGCTGGACATGATGCATACAGAGCGGAAGGTGGACGTTTATGGCTTTGTAAGCCGGATCCGGGCACAGCGCTGCCAGATGGTGCAAACAGACGTGAGTGGTTTGTGGGTAGGGGGCATTCCAGGACCAAAACATCTACCCGCCTCATGGATTACTCAGCCTCCCAGGTTATTGTAAATGATCATCATACAGTGTGATGAAGGGCCCTTATAAATTACGTATTAAAAGAACTATGGAGCACAGAGGAGGCTGTGCCGAGGGGGATCTGGAAGGTGGGGCAGATGTCATTTGCACTAGACTCTAAGGATATGGAACAGGTCCTGAAGGAAGTAGGTATGTGGGCAGCCAAGGGAGCCATTGCCACAGAGTTGTGATGCAGCTCAGCCAGGTCCAGGAGCAACAGTGAGATCAGCTCTGTGGTTAGGGCATGGAGTTCAAAGGGCACAGCACTGGGAGGGGAGGGGGGCTGGCACAGGTTTTGTGTGTCACCAGAATTTGACAGCCCCTCCGTCTATCCAGTCTGTGCTCTCTGAATGAGCAGGAGTTGGAGTTGTCCTCTCCAGGAGGGTACCAGAGTAGGACCCTCCCTTCCAAGTTTAAGCACCCCCAGAGGGACTCATGCCTTTCGAGTCCTGCCTCCCTGAATTGGGACAAGAGTGAATCATTTTATCTCTGCTAGTATTGAAGAAGTGTACTGAAGTGAAATGGGAGTGGGAGAGAGTGCTCTGGCACCACCAGGACCATGTGTGTAACTGGGAACTCGGGCATCATCTGCATTTCAGATGCAGTACGTCTTCATATACCAAGCCCTTCTGGAGCATTATCTCTATGGAGATACAGAACTGGAAGTCACCTCTCTAGAAACACATCTGCAGAAAATTTACAACAAAATCCCAGGGTCCAGCAACAATGGATTAGAGGAGGAGTTTAAGGTAAGTTGGAGCTGAGCTCTTTCAGGATGAAGGATCTGTGTGACCTACAGAATACAGGATGCTTGACTCCCTGTGGATTTACCAACAAATGGTGAATCCCCTTGCAAAGCGTGTGGGTGGTTAAGGAGGTGGGTCTCTGGCCCTTTACTCATACCCTAGTCATTCTCAACCCATCCTGCATGTTAGAGTCACTTGTGTTGTGTTTAGGGGGGGGAAAAAACAAAAACAGGCAATGGTATTTTTTTTTAAGTCCCCCAGCTCCCCCTCCCAGGTAATTATAATGTACAGCAAGAGCAAACGTTCTCTGCAAAGTAAATATTTTTGGCTTTGCGTGCCATACGGTCTCTATTTGCAACTACTTAGCGCTGCTGTTATAGCACAAAAGCAGCCATAAACACCACGTAAACAGATGAGCATGGCCGTGTTTCCATAAAACCTCATTTGCAATCAGCAGACCAGATCGGCTCGTGGACCATAGATTGCTGACCCCTGCTGTATGCCATTAGACAGTGGTTCTCAACACACCTAAGGGACATGTCACACTCTCATCAATAAAAGTGCTCCCAGAAGCAAGAGCTTCTGGATTGGGATGGGGAAGACCAACTGCCTTAAAGCACTCCTGAAGCTATCATGTACACATGAATTACCTCGGGATCCTATTATGATGCAGGTTCTGTTTCAGCTGGTCTGAGTTGGGACCTGAGATTCTGCATATGTAACAAGACGAGGCTGATGCTGGTTTATGGGCTACACTTTGAGTAGCAAAAATCAAGAAGGAACCTTGGAATAAGGAGAAGGGAGGATATATATTTGAATAAGGTTTTCTAAAGAATCTAAGACAGCCTCTGGGAGTAGAACAGCAGGGAGAAGAGGGAGGAAGGGCACACTGTCTCCTATAAGACTAGATTACTTGTTCCAGGATCATAAAGTTTCAATCTAAGGGAATCCCAGAATGGTCCACAGGAGCCGGGAAAACAGTGTTTCCCAAACACTCTTGGCTTATTAAAGACAGAAAAACTGTGTTCTGATAAGAACATGTGGAAATGATGGAGGTCAGGGCTCTGCTGAGAAGAGCAGTATGCCAGTGTGCCCTGGATGCAGGTCCAGTGACAGACATAATCTTGTCAGGTTCAGTTACTGAGATAGTAATGTTTCCCCTCCCCTTCCCAATTCAGAAATTAACATCAATCAAAATCCAGAATGACAAGATGCGGACCGGAAACCTTCCAGCCAACATGAAGAAGAACCGGGTTTTACAGATCATTCCATGTAAGAGCCCTCTCCCCACCCAAAGCCTTAATGCCCCATCCCCCTTTCCCTTCACCCTTTGAACTTCTTGGGTACTAGGTAATGATCAGCTTGGAGACAAGAATTATGGCATTGTCTCTTATTGTTCCCAGTTCTTCAGTGGCTTCTGGAAAGAGCATGAAGCCCAAAGGTTTTCTGCCTCCTAGGCTAGGAACAGGCATGTTGTTGCCCAGCTGGAATTATATCTGCTCAGAGCTGAGGTCGGGGGGGATAGATGGAAAGAGAGGGAGAAGAGGACAGGTGATGCTGGGGAGCCACAAGCTGCTGTCCTTCTTGCAGATGAATTCAACAGAGTGATCATTCCAGTTAAGAGGGGTGAGGAGAACACAGACTACGTGAACGCATCCTTCATTGATGTAAGTGGTGGCTGTGTCTCCGGAGCTCCCAACACTCCATGGAGATTCAGCTGGGCCTTGCAGTGCTGCCCTCCCAATGCTTGGAAGGGTGGTCTTTGAGTCAGTCATCAAATACAGAACTGATACCCTTCCTGTGCACTAGGTCTGTCAGGGCCCCTAAGGGCAGAAAGTGAGGGAACAGAAGGCAAACACCAGTTTGGAAGGAAAAGTTCACAGCACAGACCAAAGACTAAAAACACTAACCTCTGGTCCTTCCCATTCCTGCTGTCTCCATCCTAGCCCCAGCCCCACTTCCCTCATCTTCTTACAAGACCAGCATGCCAGCCAGGGTTTGGTCCGTGGCCAAAGGGGAGCTCTGCCTGGGATGTGTTTGTCTCCAGGCAGCCCCCATCCCATCCCAGTGGCCTGTCTTCTCCACTAGCCCCTCCCTGATCAAACCATCTCACTCCTGCCATTGACCTGGACTGTATAGGGCTACCGGCAGAAGGACTCCTACATCGCCAGCCAGGGCCCTCTTCTCCACACAATTGAGGACTTCTGGCGAATGATCTGGGAGTGGAAATCCTGCTCTATCGTGATGCTAACAGAACTGGAGGAGAGAGGCCAGGTGAGCTCAAAAAGGTCCTGGGCCGTAGGAGACAAAAGACACATGAAAAAAAGGGGGGGTGGGGGGGGTGCTAAGAGGGTATTTGGACTTTTTCTTTGACTTAAACTAATCAAAGAGCCATTGCCCAGCTGCTTGGTATCTGAACAGTCAGCTTCTCTCAGGACTGGTCTGAGCCTCCATTCGGTTCCCAGACATTTCACACCCTCTCATTTCTCTCCTGAATACAGTCTCCCCAAGCCTAGCTTTGTGCACACCCTCTGCACCCCACCTCCACGGGCAGGGCAGAACTAGTGAGAGGAGGGATACAGAGACAGACCGAGGCTCCCACATGGTGCTTGTGTGAGTGTCTCTAAGGAGAAAGTGCCTTCCAAGCCAGAGAAATTAACTAGAAGACTGGTGGGAAGATGGGTCACTTCTTTGCTGACTACACAAAAGAAAACAATAGAATTTGAGAAATAACAAAAACAAGAAACTTGTAAGTTAACATTCAATAACAAGGAAATCTTTTAAAGAAAAAATCCCTTGAGAATTGTCAGCATACTCAGAATATAAAGGGACCTTAGAGGCCCCCTAGGCCAGCTCCCATTCAGTGTAGGAAATCTCTTAACACTATTCCTGAGTCAGAACCTTGGAGCCTCTACTGAGCACTTTCAATCTCAGGAGTCACTCTTTCTGTGTCCACCTCCCACCCCACCCCTCTCAGTATTACTGTGTGGCTCAGTCTGTGTTCAGATAGTGCTTATTATCTTCAGACTCTTTCTGCTGTGGTGCACAGTGCAGTAAATGGGTGCTCCATGATGCCTGGTGCGCAGCTTAACAGGGGTCAGAATCGAGAGAAAGAGCAGGAGAGGCCAGCAAGGGCCCGGGGGAAAAGGTCCTTCTAAGCCATAGTGAAGAGTTTGAATTTTGTAAAGCAGTTTAAGAACTCTTGACAATATCAGATTTGTAGGTTTCTTAAAATCCATCTGGCTCTGGTGAGGAGGACAGATTAGAAATGAGCAAGCAAGCCAGAAGCAGAGAGGAAGCTGCAACAGTAATGCTGGTGGCCTGGACTCAGCAGGGGTGGTGAGAAGGAAGGGGTCTGCCCCGAGAGATGGTGCAGAGGTGGGGTGGACTGGACTGGGGGAAGGGGGGAGAGGAAGAATTAAATACGTTTTTTACATTAGTTTTTCCAAGCCACATCTTTCCCATTCTGTACTTGGGCAGTTTGTTTATTTTAACCTTGATACAGCCTTGATATTTGCTCACCCTGATGTTCCGTTATGTCAAGATTTTTTTCAGATTTAATCATTTAACTCATTAGTTGTTCTTCTCGGATTTGTATCATGTACCTAATCAACAGACATACATTATAGGTCTTCACCTATCATTAATAACAATACTGATGAGGTGAGAGATTTGGAGGAAGCGTACACCTGAGTGACAAAGGCCAGTTGGGGGATGAGCTACTTTGTTATCAGGAATTAGGTGCATGTCTCCTGGCCCTCTCTGATAAGCTGTGAGGGAACGTACATATAGACCAGGGACCTACATGAGGTTCCCTCCACACTTCCACCCTCTGGATCTATGATGGGCAGGTCCAAAGAACAGGCAGAAAAAGCTGGAATGGCGAGCACATTCTCAGTCCACTGCCCTGTAATAAAAAGCAGCCCAGTGAATACCTCAGACTCTGTCTAGTCAGATTGTCAGGCTTTTCCATCCTTGAAGTAGACCTAGTGAGAGTACAGGGCAGAAGGGCGGGAAGCATTTCTCACCGGTAGAGGTGGGGAGAGAGGGGACATGCACACACAAGTTTTCCTGCCCGCTGGCCAGGCCTGCGGTCAGTTGGATGAGGCCCATTCCCCTCTACCTACTAACACTGTGCCTGTGCCTATGCTTCTGTCTTAGGGCCAGTGAAACGGAAGCTTCTGAAGTGGAACAGAACAGGTTATAGTAACATTCTTTACCAGCCTCACCGGCCTCTAAGATAAAATTTTACTTTCTGTTCCACCTCCCATTCATCTTATCAAGTGTAGCTCCCAGAGATATTAACACAGTAAGCCTAAATGAGACAATGAAGGGTGTCTCCATTTATACATTCTGACACCACTCCCTACCCCCAATTTAAATTCCGAGAGAAAGTCTGATCCAAAAATGTAAATTCTGTATACATTAAAATTCCAAAGGAATTAAAACCTAAAATTCTCTTCTCTCTGTTTTATTTTTCTGCACCGTTTAAACCAGGGGGGTACACCAAGAGGCTTGGTAAGGCCTGAGTTCCTCTCATCAGCTGCAGCTTGATGCATCCACCATCATCATCAGAGTGGGCAGAGCAGCTCTAGCAGTTTCTGCATGGTGTCACCTCAACCCAAGGCCACATTCTACTTCTCCAGAAAGACAGTAAAACATGATAGACCCTTGTTAGACCCTTGCCCACAAAGCTCTGTATCACCATCACTGTTTTCAACCCCAGACCATAGCAAGAAACTTAGTGCTATCTAGGGGAAAGAGGGTAAACAAAGGCAGCAAGAGAAAAGACTGAAAAACTTCTCTGTTTCAGCTTCTTTAGGGATACCAATACCTAGAGTCCATAACCTGAAAATATAAATCTTAGATTAAACCCCAGTTCCCAAGCATTCTTCTACTAGACTTGAACACCTACTCCTCATCTCCAATCACCCACGGATGACTCCAACACCTGGCTTGCTGCCCCTTTTTTGATTCCTATTTCTGTTTCTATTCTTGGAGGCAAAAGTATGTATGTGGGTGATCCATCTACTCTTGTCTTTCAGCTTCTCAGCCTCCTTAGCCATCCAGTTCCATGGTCAAACCACAACCTTGTCATCCCCCCATATCTGCACTGACTTTGGAATGTCAACATTAGGCATCCCGCCCTGTTACCATCTCCTGTCCTTTCACCTCACTACTTCTCATCTCTTACTCCAGTAATTCTTTGTCCTCATCAGGTCCTTAGATACATTGGTTCCTCCATTTTCTCAATCTCAATCACCCCAGTCATGTCCCCACCTTCCTTCTTACTCTGTTAAGAGTTTTTGTGACTTGTCATTATTATAATCCCTCCCTTGTTAACATCCACTATTCCCTCATGGTCTCTTACTTTCATGGCAAGGTCTCTACCCTATTAAACTCAATTATATGCCTGCATCTGGTATCAGACATTACTGGGAGAAAACGCAAAATGGTGCTGAGTGGTCTCACGTTGAATTCGTGACCACAAATCTAATATGTGTAATTAGTGTCACCTACCAGTCCTACTACCCTTCCTTCTCTTTCCTCAGACCTTCAACATTCCCTCTTGCCTGTCCCATCACACTCACACCTTATCTTTTGATCTCATTCTTCTCCAGGGAAGCAGACAAGAATGCTCTCATCTTCTTACCCCCAAGCAGCCAGCCTGGGGCTGGATGAATCTGTATCCATTCATCCATTCTCTTGTCTTCTCTCTGGTTGCAGTAGAAAAGTGTTCCTACATTTCTCAGTCCAACTAGCCACTGTGCCCTGGTCCCTTCCTCTCCTCTGTCTTCTCAAGGATGTTGCTGCTCTCATTATCTTCTCTCACCTCCATCCGTAAATAGTTCCCCTCTCTCCTCTATACTCTTATCAGCCTATTGTTACTTTCCTATCTTTAAAAAACAAAGATCTCCTAACCCCACATTGCCTCCCATTTGCCATCCCATTTCTCTGGACCCCTTCCCAGCAAAACTCCTTTAAAA
Organism: Eschrichtius robustus; assembly: GCF_028021215.1. Classification (NCBI taxonomy): domain Eukaryota; kingdom Metazoa; phylum Chordata; class Mammalia; order Artiodactyla; family Eschrichtiidae; genus Eschrichtius; species Eschrichtius robustus. The sequence goes on from NC_090839.1 coordinate 30,569,188, forward strand.
AGCGTTGGCTTTCTCCCCTCACATTCTCTCCTCATCCTGTTCCTTCTAGGCTTGACTCCTCTGGGACTGCTTCAGTCAAGATCACCGGTGACCGTCATCTGCCCAATGCAAAAGTTATTTCTCTTTTCTTGTCTTTCTTGTTCCTTTGTAGCAGCGTGTGAAACCGTCAACACACACTCCTTCCTCCTCAAGACACTTTCTTCCCTTGACTTCGATGATGTCACCCCCTCCTCGCTCACTGGCCTGGCAACTCCTTTGTTATTTCTTTTGTGACCTCCTCCTCCTCTGCATGACCTCTAATCATTGGAGTGTCCAACACTCAGGCCTTAACCCACTTTTGTTCTCTTTTGATACACTATTCCTTGAGGATCTCATCCAACTCCGTGGCTTTAAATACTATCTGTATGTCAGGGACTCTCACATCTATGTCTCTAGCCCAGTTACCCCCCGTCTTCCCAGTTGTGGACCGGTGTACCCACACAGCTACTTGATATCTTCTCATGGATGTCTGTTAAGAATCTCAAACTTCATATGGCCCAAATAAAATTTGGTTTCCTCCTTTCCCTCGTACTGGTTCATCCCACCCTACCCATCTCAGTAAATTGTACCACCTTCCACCCAGATGCTCGAATCAGAAGTCTAGGAGTTACCTTTATTCCTCTCCTTTTCTCATTCTCCACAACCAGTCTGTCAGTGAGTCCTGATGTATGCTGAGCATATCCACTTCTCTTCAGTGTAACTCCTGTCACCCGCATACAGACCATCATCTCTCACCTGCATCACTGAAGTAGCCTGGCAGCCAGTCTGCCTGCTTCCATTCCCATCCCCTTTTAGTCACTTCTCCACATGGAGGCCAGTGATCCTTTTGAAAATATAAATCTAATTATATCACTCATTGTCTTAAAATCCTCTTTGGGCTTCCTCATCTTGAGGGAAAATCTACCCATGCATTCAAAATTTAGAAACTTTTCCTGTTGATAATCCAGTCCCAAGACTTGAATTGGGTCCTTCTTCCTCTCCTGTTTCCATTGCTTATTTTAAGTCTCCTAGTTTCCATTTTCCCTCATCCCCGTCTGCCCTCTGTGTACAGAGTGGAGCATAGATTCTGAGGTGAGCCACAGCCTCTACTCCCTGAGGGTCAGGTCCCGTATTTGTCACAGCCTTGCATTCCCCACAGGCCTAGTCTCCAGCTCTGTGCTCTCATGTCTCCATCCTCAGCAGGATACCAAGGCATTTTTAGCCCTGGGCGACAGTGGGTACAGCCACTGCTGGCCCCTGCTCTGGATTCTGTTACAGCTCTTTTTGCCATATCCCTCCCTACAGCCATGAGAGGCACCTCAGGAGTCAAGTCCCATTTAAGCCCAACCTGATTTTTCTGTTTGTGTTGTTGGGCCCACCCAGAGGGCTAAATTAAATAAGCCTTCACCTGGCTGAGTAGGGTAATTTCCTGCCATCGATCCAACATCTGCGATCACCTTATGTGGCTTCTCTTTATTTCATGTCGTCCCTTAAATCCTATCCCCATAAGTTTACCAGGCTTGCTTTCTCTCAGCACACCATACCTGCTTCCCTACAATAGCTGTGTCATCTTGAAATTCACCCTACAACAGCACTGATCTAACTTCTTGGTCCTACCACAGGTAATCATTTTGGCTGGTTGTCCCCATTAGGCAGCCAGAGCAGACATGCTTTCACTGTTGACCAACTCCTTGTCCAGAGTTTGAAGAGGGGACTTTCTTTTTGGCCACACCGCGTGGCTTGTGGGATCTCAGTTCCCGACCAGGAATCAAACCCATGCCCCCTGCAGTAGGAGTGCAGAGTCCCAACCACTGGACCACTGGGGAATTCCCTAAAGAGGGGACTCTTTTTTTTTTTTTTTTTTTTTAATTTATCTTTATTCTATTTACTTTTCATTTTTGGCTGCGTTGGGTCTTCGTTGCTGTGCGCGGGCTTTCTCTAGTTGCGGCGAGCAGGGGCTACTCTTTGTTGCAGTGCGCGGGCTTCTTATTGCAGTGGCTTCTCTTGTTGCGGAGCACGGGCTCTAGGCGCGTGGGCTTCAGTAGTTGTGGCACTCAGGCTCAGTAGTTGTGGTGCACGGGCTTAGTTGCTCCACAGCATGTGGGATCTTCCCGGAACGGATTGAACCCGTGTCCACTGCATTGGCAGGCGGATTCTTAACCACTGCACCACCAGGGAAGCCAAGAGGGGATTCTTGATGGTTCAACTCTGCATCCCTGGGAGTCCTCCTTCCAATCTGCCCCTTTTCTTCTCTGTTATGCCTCTTTTCCTAAACTAAGAAGATCTAAAATGTCTGAAGGCTGTTAAGTGTGGGACCATTAATATTTCCTTTTCTTGCCATAGTGTGAGTCTAGCTCCTACACGCTGTTGCTGTAAAGCTCTTTGTATCTTAGCAGTTCTAATGGTTTTAAAGCCCCAGTCTTTAGTTCTGACTGATAAAACTGTATAAAGGCAGTGTTGGGAAGGAACTGTGGTAACAAAGCTCACTCCACCCTCCAAGCGCTGAAAACCAATGTAGTCTCTGTTTAAGGTGAGGCTTAATTAGATTTTTCTAAAGCTGTTCTGGTTGAAGAGAAGGCCCAGAGCTCTGACCCTCAGGGTATCCCCAGGGCTCCTAGTGGGCACACATTGAAAAGCACTGGTCTGTGACATTTCCTTGATCTACCACTTTAATAATCCCGTGTTTTAAAATGAGCTCAGTGTCATTTATAAAGGGGGTAATGAATGATCACACATGAAAGGCAAGAAAAGTCATTAAAATGGACTTTTAATACTGATTTTATTCGGACTGAGAGACTATCAGTGATTTTATTTTTGTATTTAATTTCCCCAAATCTTTTCTAATGAACATAGAGTACATTTATGGTTGAGTATCTTTATTTATTTATTTATTTTATTTTTGGCTGCATCAGGTCTTCGTTTCTGCACACGGGCTTTCTCTCTAGTTGCGGCAAGCAGGGGCTACTCTTTGTTGCGGTGCGCGGGCTTCTCGTTGTGGCTTCTCTTGTTGCGGAGCATGGGCTCTAGGCGCGCAGGCTTCAGTAGTTGTGGCTCACGGGCTCTAGAGCGCAAACTCAGTAGTTGTTGACATACAGGCTTAGTTGCTCCGCGGCATGTGGGACCTTCCCAGACCAGGGCTCGAACCCGTGTCCCCTGCATTGGCAGGCGGATTCTTAACCACTACGCCACCAGGGAAGTCCCATATGGTTGAGTATCTTTAAATTGCCAACAGTGAAGTATCTAAGATCTCCCCTAAAATGCTCTAAAGAAAGGACAGCATAACCGTATTTTGTTCTGTTTATGTATTTATACCCTGGCTTGTTCTGCAGACATTAAACGCATTCATTTACCAGATACTTATTGAGAACCTACCAGATGCAGGCAGTGTGCAAGGTGCTGAGAAAACAAAGATGAAAAGAGGCAGCCCCTGCCCGCAAGGAGCTATAGAAGGAACTGAGCCAGGTGCAAGCAGAGACAACAGTAAACCATCTTGTGCTCACTAACAAGGACAAAAAACACAAGAGCTAGCAACTATAACGTGCCACTGCAGATTAAAGAGTTAAAGAGGAGGGACTTACCTGGTGGTGCAGTGGTTAAGAATCCACCTGCCAATGCAGGGGACACGGGTTCAAGCCCTGGTCCGGATCCGTGCGCCACAACTACTGAGCCTGCTCTCTAGAGCCCGCGAGCCACAACTACTGAGCCTGCGTGCCACAACTACTGAAGCCTTCGCACCTAGAGCCCACGCTCCACAACAAGAGAAGCCCACGCACCGCAATGAAGACCCAATGCAGCCAAAAATAAAATTAATTAAAACAAACAGAAAATAGAAGTTACACATTAAAAAAAAAAAAAAGTGTTAAAGAGGAAAGGAATGAAAGCATACTGTGGACTGGGCTTTGGTGAAGCACCATGGCTGGGTGAGAATGTAATTGGGTTCAGTTTTTCTGGGTTAGCGGTCTGACATACATAAGTAACTACAAATGTGGGAACACCTCAAAGGAGCAAAGAAAAAGGAATTGGAACAAAGACACTGATTCCTCCTCTCCCTCCACCCTGCCATTGAGTGTTAGATGCAGCTATGAGCTGATGGTCAGAGTTCTTCACAGACCCTGTCAGTGTTGCAAATTAGACTGTAAATAATAGCAAAAGGTTAAGTGATGAGTGGACTTAAGTTGTTCAATATGGATGTCCTGCTGAGGATCAGAAGTTAAACTGGAGTGATGTTAAGTAGTAGAAGGACCCTCTGAGTTTTTGACACCTTGGGGAAGAAGTGTGTCGGTGTTAAGAAGCGGCTGTGTTGAGAGGAGCAGTCTGCTCACAGGGCAGCCCTGCTTTTACCACACATGGTATTCTGAGCCCCTCACCTCTCCCATTTGTCCCCCAGGAGAAGTGTGCCCAGTACTGGCCCTCTGATGGACTGGTGTCCTATGGAGACATCACAGTGGAGCTGAAGAAGGAGGAGGAATGTGAGAGCTATACCGTCAGAGACCTCCTGGTCACCAACACCAGGGTAAGATGCCTGGTGGGTGGGCTCCTCCCACAGGGAAAGCAGGGTTGCACCTACCTCTCTGATCCTCCTTCCTCCAAAGGAGAACAAGAGCCGGCAGATCCGGCAGTTCCACTTCCATGGCTGGCCTGAAGTGGGCATCCCCAGTGATGGAAAGGGCATGATCAGCATCATTGCAGCCGTGCAGAAGCAGCAGCAGCAGTCAGGGAACCACCCCATCACCGTGCACTGCAGGTATGCCCACCCCAACCCTCAGGGGGAAGAGAGAGAAAGGCATGGGAGGCAGGCAGAGGGGTGTGATGGGAGCCTGTATCAGACAGTGAGGAAAGCCAGACAAGAGCGGGATGTTGGCGAGCACGTGGCAATCAAGTTTGATGACCAGGACAGGCCCAGATGATAAGAACTTCACACTTTAAGTGCTAGGGAACAGCAGTCCCTAATGTTAAGATATTGGGCAGGGGAGGTGATGCAGAAGGGGAACAGCAGGGGACACTGACAGTGGAGAAGACCAGTTGGGCAACATGGGAACGAGGCCTGTTTCCCTAAGAAACACAGGAAAAGAGAAAAGGGCAACTATTTTGAAAACAGTTAGAAGAAAAATGAGCAAGACTATAAACATAGCTGTGAAAAAGAGGAGTCTCCTAGGTTCAAGGCTGGGTAATGGCTGGTGTCACTGACAGAAGAAAGATAGCAAGGGGACCCATGGGGCAGGGGGTGGATTTTGTTTGGGGCACATTGTATGAGATTGCATTTTAGAAAAAATTTTACCTTGAGTTTGTATTGCTTTTATAATTGGGGGAAGGGAATCTCTTTTAAAAGGGAAGGAAGAATATATTTAAAATTCCTACAAATTGGTTTTGAAGATAGAAAAGTGAGCAAAGGAACTTCTAGAAATGTATCCAGTAAATGTTCTTCAAATGGCCAAAATGAAATATGTAATTACAAGAATTGAAGCACTGTTTATAATAGTAAAAGATGGTAGGGACTTCCTTGGCGGTCCAGTGGTTAAGACTCTGGGCTTCCACTGCAGGGGGCACGGGTTCAGTCCCTGGTTGGGGAACTAAGATCTGGCATGCCATGCGGCACAGCCAAAAAAAATTGAAAAAAAGATGGTAAATAATCTAAACATGTATTAATAGGGGACTGGTTCAGTAAGCTCTGATATATCTCATACTACAGAGCTTCAGATAATTAATTAGAAATCTGTTTGTGTGCTGGTATTCAGTAATCCTCTAGGTTTATTGCTTAGTGAGAAAAGCAGTGGGAGACAGGGAAAGAATTTGTTTATGTGGGTATATGCATAAATTATCTCTGGAAGGACACACAAGGACCTGATGACATTGGTTGTTTCCCAGGAAGAAACTAAAAGGATGAAGAAGTAGAGTAGGAAGGAGACTTTCCACTGTTTCTGACCTTTTTGAAATTTGAACTATGCTAATTTATTACCCGTACAAAAATAAATCATTTGAAAAAATGTTTTTAAGAAGAAAAAGTGGCAAAGTCCACCATCTAATACAAATGTACAGTAAACATGAAAAGATGCTAATCCTTATTAGCAATATGAGAAACGGGGATGAAAACAGTAAAACATGGCTTTTTGTCCATTGGATTGGCAAATTAAAAGGATTCCTTGAACTACAAAAATAAATACTTCCTTGCCCACACTTTTAAATCTCCCATGCTCCTCTCTCCCTTAGTCACCCTCTCTTGGCAAACCCCAGATTCTCTAGCTACCCTGCACCATGCAGCTGAATATGGCTAAAGAAAAGCACCATGTTACAAGCCTCATTTTACGTTTCTGATGACTTCATCGTTGGCCATTAGTGCTGCCCTGCAGTCCTTCTGCATCTCCCACTGTTCTAGACCAGGGCTAGGCAAACTAGGGCCCAGTGCCAGAGCTTGCCTGCCACATGGTTTTGTGGGGGCCTGCAAGGTAAGACTTGTGTTTACATTAAAAAAAATTTTTTAATCAAAAGAAGAATATTTCATAACGTGAAAATTACATGAAATTTACATTTGTGTTCATATATAAGGTTTTATTGGAACACGGCTATGCTTATATATTATCTGTGGCTGCTGTCCTGCTCCAGCAGCAGTATTGAGACCATTCGTGGTACTCTTACTACCTCACACTGCTGCTCAGCACACAAGAAGCACAGTTGTGCAGTTGTAACTTGACTTTGTCTCTCTTCCCAACAAAACCTAAGATACTTTCTATTTGGCCCTTTACAGAAAAGCCTGCCAGCCTTTGTCCTGGATGATCATTTCATCCTCCTCTCAAACCTCAAACCTCCAATACCTCTCCCATCCTCATATTTAAGAAATGACCATGTTTTCTCTTTGCCTAGGAAAAAAGAAGCGATCAGAGAATTTCCACTTGCTCTTAACCACCACAGCTCCCCACCTACCTGCATTAGTGCTGTGGACCCTGCATCCCTCCTGTTCAGTGGATGAGTTGTCTGAACTCTCTCTGAAGTCAGCTACATTAGTCCTCTATTGCTGTGTAATAATATTACCACACACTTAGCATCGCAAAACAACACACATTTATCTTGCAGTCTTTGTGGTTAGGAATCTGAGCACATCTTAGCTGAGTCCTGTGCTTCAGGGTCTCAAAAGGCTGCAGTCAAGGTGTTGACCAGATGGGCTGTGGTCCCATCTGAGGCTTGACTGGGGAAGGATCCACTTCTGAGCTCACTTGGTTGTTGGTAGCATTCAGTTCCTTGTGGAATTTTGTATTTTGAAGTTCCTTGCCACATGGTGGACCTTCCCAGCATGGGTGCTTGCTTCTTCCAAACCAACAAAGAAGAGAGTATTTCCTTACAAGACAGACATTATGATCCACGTAACATAATCACATACATGTAATTGTATACGCTCCATCACCCTTGCTACATTCTGTTGGTTAGAAGTACATCACGAGTCCTGCCCACACTCAAGGGGAGAAGAAGCACACAAGTACGTGAACACCAGGAGGCAGGGATCTTGGGAGTCAAGCTAAAGTCTGCCACACCCACCCTCCACTTGGATACCAATTCCATCCTCTTTTGTCTCTTCAGGGACCTGACTTCACTATCCTACATCATCAGGTTTTCTTCTGGATACCTACTATCTTCATAAAAATGTGCTATAATTTCTCCCATTTTAATATTTTTAAAAACTTTTGCCTCCAGTTCCCCTCCAGCTACCCTCTATTTCTCTGTTTTCCTTAATTGTAAAATTTCTCAAAATATTTGTTCATACTAACTCTCCAGTTCCTCTCTTCCCAGCCTCTGTTGAGCCCATTTCAGTTAACCCCCCACATAACTCCCTTGCAACTGCCCTGTGAGGGCCGCCTATGACCCTCACATTGCTGAGTCCAGTGATCACTTCCTAACTCATTATCCTTGACTTTCATCAGCATTAGACGCAGTTGGTCATTTGGTTCTCTGTGGAATGCTTTCAGCATAGCTTCTCTCCAGGGTTTTTGTCCTCATTGGCTGTTCCTTCTCTGTCTCCTTTGCTAATTCCTCCCCATCTGTGGTCAAGGGCCAAGTCCTTGGACCTCTGTCAACTGACAGTCACTCTCCTAGGTGAACTCATCGAATCTCCTGGCTTAATACCAACTCCCAAATCTTTATCACCAGTTCACCCTCTCCCCTAAACTCCAGATTTATATATCCAGTTACCTACTCAACATTTCCACTTGGGCCTCTTCAGTTTTAAAGGGTTATTTCAGAACTCCCGATCTTTCTTTCCCAGCCTGCTGTTTCACAGCCTTCCCCACATCAAGAAGTGGTATTTCACTTAACTCAGATAAGAAGCCTGGAACCATTCTTTTTCTCACACATGTACATCTGTTCTACCTGCAAAATAATTTCAGAATCAAGTGTTTATCACTCCCCCCACCATGGCCCTCTGTCCAAGCCACCATGCTCTCTCCTCAGTAAGTATACTGGCCTCACTGGTTTCCCTGCTCCCACCCTTCCTCCTGTAGTTTATTCTCAACACAGCAGCATGAGAGCTCCTTCTAAAACTTCAGTCAGACCACATCACTCCTTTACTCAGAATCCAAACACTGGCTCACAAGGTACGACATGTCTGAGGGCTCCTTGCTCAGGCCAGGCAGGGAGTGCACCAGGGGCCTGGCCTTCTCCCTGAGGGCCCTGACCTTACCCCGCCCACTTCCCTCCCTCCCTCAGATGCAGCTACAGTGGCTTCAGCACCTAGACACACTCCTGCGTCATTCCTGAGATGCTCATTTCCAAGGGCCTTGTCCTCACCTTCTCAGGGTCTCTGCTCACATTCCCTGACCACCCTGTTCACAATAGCACTTCTCCCCACACTGCCTAGAACTGCTGTTCTCTTTTTCCTTCCCATACTGCATATCTTATTGTCTGGGGGTACTGCTACCCACCGCAGTCTCTACCACACAGCAGGCACTCAGTAAGGGTCTGGTGATGACACATTGAACAGGTGGACCGTGTCAAGGTGAGAGTCTGGATTCCTGGGATTTAGGAAGAAAATGAGCAGCATGGAACAGAATCAGCAACCATATACCAGTGCAGAGGGGCAGGAAAGAAGGGGCCAGAACTCTTGACATGAATGAGCAGCAGGCCAGGGCCCCCCAGGCCTGTTTTTGTTTTTTGTGTGTTTTGTTTGTTTGTTTTTTGGCTGCGCCACACAGCATGTGGGATCTTAGTTCCTCAACCAGGGATCGAACCCGTGCCCTTGGCATTGGTAGTGCGGGGTCCTAACCACTGGACTGCCAGGGGATTCCCCCACCCCCACCCCAACCCTGGCTTGTTTGTAGGTGGACAGCGAAGCCTCAGTGCTGGGGGTGGGGGTGAGGTTCTTCACCACTGCGCAACGAGTGAGCCCCTTAGCAAGCAGAATGGGTCGTGCGAGAAGGGCAGCAGGGGTGCACCCACCTCCCCAGAGCTGTGTGAGCTCCTGTGCCCACCCCCAGCAGTTCCACTGGATGATTGACCTTCCCAGGAGCACCAGCCTCGGCCTTTATCTGCTCATTGTCACTGTCACTCGCCTCCTTGGCACAGGGAGCCATTGTAGATGTGATAAGTGTATCTGCTTTGTTACAGTGCGGGGGCAGGACGGACAGGGACCTTCTGTGCCCTAAGCACAGTCCTGGAACGGGTGAAAGCAGAGGGGATTTTGGATGTCTTCCAGACCGTCAAGAGCCTGCGGCTGCAGAGGCCACACATGGTCCAGACACTGGTATGCTGCCCTGCATGTTTATCCATGCCACCACACCATCTGCAGCTCCTCTGCCAAAGCCACCTCAGGGGGGAGGCTCTTTTGAGGGGCCCATCTGATAGTCAGAAGACTGTGTAACCACAGACTCATCCTTCCTCAAGGTGCCTCAGACAAACAGAATGAGCTTTGGGAGGCAGGAGAGCAGTGGGGCCATAACCTAGCCCCACACCAGTAAGAGATGCAAGTGGCCTCTGTGAAGGCTAGAAGAGGGTGCCCAGGTGCCCCATGGGGCTCTTCACTTCTCCATGGGTCCAAGGTGGGGAAGACTCAGGAGTACCTCCTCTCCTCAGGCTCCCTTTCAACAGGTCTCCTGACAGCCTAGATGACCAGTAACCACTGAGTATGTGGACAGACATGAGCTCATGTCTGACCTCTGCAGGCCTAGGACCGCCATCTGCATGTCCAGTCTCTTCTATCTGTAGAAGGTAGCTGCACTCAGCCCAGAGGGGAATGCTGTCAGAACTCTGGCAGGCAGCTCAGGGCTCAGGTGGAAATCCAAAAACATTCATTTCCTCTTAATTTTCCATTTTTTTAAAAATGGGTTTGTCAGGAGCTGCAGGTACATTTTTCTCTTCAGTAACTACCCTGGCCTTTTCCCCCACCTTTCACTCTGCAGGAACAGTATGAGTTCTGCTACAAGGTGGTGCAGGAATATATTGATGCGTTCTCAGATTACGCCAACTTCAAGTGAGAAGCGATGAGGCCCCGTGGACAGGAGAATTGCCTTTAATATTTTGTAATATTCTGTTTTGTTAATATACCCAAAATTGTGTATATATCTTACAACTGTTTTAGAAATTGGTACATAGGCTTCTATTACCTGTTAGGTGGAGATTTTATATGTAAATGTGTTAGTACTGATAGTCCTTTTTCCAATGTTTTATTGGGGAATTAAATAGTGTGATGTTTGGATTGATATCATGAAATCCTCTGCCTGGAAATTGGGCTCTATTGTTCTTTGGTTTATACATCTTTTCCTAAAGAAGAAACACAAAACTCATTCCAGGTAGCTAGGCATTAACTAAGAAAAAAAGCACAAAGTTATCAGAGCTCTTGAGGAAATTGGTTGTCCCAGTGCCCCCAGTTAAGACCGCTCTCCCCTCCCTGCTCTGTAAATAATCTCTCCCCTTTCCACCCTTGCCCACCTTCTCGTACCGCCTACATCCCACCATGGCGAGTAGAGGGACCAGAGTGGTATCTCTGGCACCACACTAGGGATTATCAGGTAATAAAAGCTTTGACTCCCTGAGGAAACGTCTCTCCCTTTGTCTGGGGTGGGGCAGTCATACCAGGGCTGGGGTTCTCCTGGGCCACTCCCGTCCCTGCTGTTACTGTTCTGTCTTAGCTGGCTGCAGAGAGGGCACAGACTCCCTGGCTCCTTCTTTCCAACAAACACAGCCCCTCTAGCTCTTAGGTAGTTATCAGGACCCTTCTTTCACTCCCAGCATATCTTTGGTGCAGTGGTCCTAGCCAGCCTTGCTCCCTGGGGAAGATGGCCAGGGTCCTCACTGCTTCCCTAAGTACAGAGGCATGGAGGAGAGAGGGGTGGCTTGGCTTTCGGCTTTGAGTCAATTTGACCTCTCCAGTCCTTGGTGCTTTGCTGCAAAACTATCTGGATCATGTCGCTCTGTCCAGAGCAAGTGTTTATATCTACACTTATTGTGTTAAACCGCTTCCATTTCCTTTCATATCTGTCCTCATTTCCAGGACTTTTATGTGGAAGTGCCTCAGATCCAGAGGCCAGGATGGTGGGAGTCTTAGATCCCAACTCGAAATTGAGCCTAACGTGTTAGACAGAGTGTCTTAAATAAGGTGGATGTTCATTTATTTTTCATGTTAACAGTCTACCCAGTCCAGAGACCCAGTATCCTCCATCTCATGGTCCCAGTGTCCCTTAGGATGTTGTTCTCATCCTCATGGTTGAGGTCACTGTCTTTTCCCATGGAGAAGCAAAAAGAGCTTGGGCAAACAATTTCATTTTTAAAGACATGAAGCAAAAGTTGCACTTTTCACTTCCACTCATACCCCATTGGCTAAAACCTAGTCATAAGACCACACTGAGCTACAAAGGGTGCTGGGAAATGTGGTCTTTAGTTGAGGGCACAGCTGGGAGGGTGTGTCTGTTCATGGCCTCCTTTCTTCATGATCAGCCCAACACAGGAACAGGAGAGGAAACCGGTTGCCATGACTGTCAGTGCAGGGCTGAGAGAACCTTGCAGCCCTCGGGGCCTTTCTTAAGGATCAGGGGCCAGGGGCACCTCGGGGCTGCCAGGAGTGAGAGGTGGCACCCCCATCTGGCCCATGGAGGCATGCACAGAGATCACCGCTGCCGTGCTTGCTGGAGGAGGTAGGACTTGAACTGGACCTGCGGGATATTGGAAGTTTAGATGAGCGAAAGGAGGAAAGATCAGCGGAGCAGCATTACAGAGGGCCTCAGATTCCAGGCAAGCAAAGACGCAGTGGCTCCAAGATAGAAGCCACGTTCTGCACCACATATTCAGGGTGTATGCACGAAGCCCAGGAGCCACGACAGACCACCTTCTGGAAGGTTGCAAGGGGTGAAGTCGTGTAAGTCAGTAGGTGTACTCTGGTCCTTCTGTAGGAACCAAGGAACTGTAAGGGGCAATAAACTCAAAAGTCAGGAGGTTTAAAAGAAGCATGGATAAATTAAGCAAAGACAGAATCTAAAGAATTTCTGGTGAGGGGTGCCATGCTTGGGAAGGAAACCCTGTCTCTTTGCAAGCTACCTATTGGTGCCTCTGTGTAACCATGTCCAGGCAGATGGAGGAGGGCAAGCCGTGGGTCAGCAAGCCATGCAACGAACATATCCCCTGGTTGCTAAACAGACATCTTCAAGCAGGAATTATCCCAGCTCTTTGCTTCCTTCTCTCCCTCAGCTTATAGGTATGACTCATCACTCCCTCTTCACCTCTTTCTTTTCCTGTATTATTCAGAGCTCACATGGTGTCAGGAGACATAAACCCGACAGGCTCAAAGGGAAGTGTATTGAGGCTCACATGGCACAATTGTGTGGGAAGGGCAGAGGAGATTGCTTCATCTAGTGCCCACTCCTCAGCCAGTCAGCTGTGACTGTGCCCACTGCACACCCAAACTTCTGGGGCCTGCCACACTTGCAGAGACCTCACTTCATCAAATTGTCTCTGTCCTGGGTTTTCCTTCATCCTCTACCCCCACCTGCCCAATATGCTCGTCTTTCATTTAAAAGAAGAAAAAGCAAGCACTTCCCCCATGCCTAAGTTCTTCCATTCCCGCATATTCCTTCCTTACCCTTTCATCCTCAGTGCTGAGCCCCAGGGATCCACTGTCTCCCTGTCCACTAGCACCCCGCTTGGTGTAATGACTGCCTCCTGACTTTTATCCTCTGTAGCTTTTCCTCCACAGCCCCCTTCCTCAGAGGTCAGGCATTCCTGCAGTCTGTGTGGTGTGGACCCTCAGCCCTCCTCCAGCCCTGAGCTCCTGGTCCACACACGCCGCTTCCTACTGTGATTCCACAGGGTGGCCCAGAGGCACCAGTCTCGGGCTCTGCACACCCAGCGGTTTGCCCAGTCGCCAAAGCCCACTGCCCTTTTGTTCAGCCTCCAGCATTCTCTGCCCCCACCCACACCGTCCCAGCCCTACTCCCACTGAGCACCAAACCCACAGGCCTGCTCCCCCCACAGATCCCCCCGTAGTTCTTGTGTTAGCTCTTCTCCATTTTGTCTCTTACCCTAGAGCACCCACTGCAGCCCTATTGCTGAGACTAGCTAACTCTCCATCCTTCACCCAGACCACCTGCTCAGGGGGTGTGCCCCTCTGTGCTCCTACAGCACCTGAGCATTCAACTCAAAACCTCTGCTTTCCCAACTGATTACAGCAGCCCCCAGACTGGAATAATGTGGCCTCAGGGCTGAGTGTGAGCTAGAGCTCAGTGCTGAACAAATGGCTTTCTGTGTCCTGCTGAGAGGGATACAAGGATGAATTCCAGAGTTTATAATCTGGAAGGGGAAAGCAAATATTCCTGAAAGGCGAAGTATGTGGCCAGAAAGAAAGGGAAGCTTTCCCCTGGGAAGCTTGTTCTTGTTTGGATTTTTCAGGAAAAACCACAATCAAATTACAGAAAAAATAAAGGCACCCCATTCCTTTTTTAAAATAAACACCAGGGCCTTTGAATAAAACATTCTGTAAACCCAAACCAGAACTAAGCTAGTTTACTGAACTCAAAGAATTGTTTTCACTAAACCACAAAGCAAATGTTTTCCTAAAATTTACTTGGTTAACCAATACATAAAGGGACAAAATCTGTTTCCCAAAACAGTTTAACTGATCATACGGTCCAAATATTCATTTCAAGTAAGTCAGTTTGGGAATTCACCCATGCCCTTCTGCCTGGGCAGCTGAAGTCGAGGTGCCCATGATGTCATCTCCCCCATCTCTGCCACAGAATTTGACACACCTGCTCTCCCAGTGACCAGCCACTGCGATGCCCAGCCTGACCCTGCCCTCGCACTTGCTGTTCAAATTGCTGTCCAAAGACGGAGATTGGCTAACCCTATAAGTTGGCCTCTGCCCCCCAGAGGCTGGTGGCTGGCAGCGGAAAGCTGAGCTGATGCAGACTAAGGCGGGAGCCGTTTCTGGCATTCCAGGGGCTGTGCCCAAATCCATGAATGGTCCTGGGCCAAGTACAGGATGAGGAGGGGTTGGAACCTTGAGGGACAAAATTATTCCTACCGCCTTTGGATAGGCCCACAAAGGCTGCACTGCCCCCTTAACTGGGCCCCCTGTCAGGGACCTGCTTGGAGGAGAGAGAGGCCACCTGTGGGGTAGCTATGCCCCACCCAAACCTACTTCCACCTGGAGTGACCCAGTCCTGGTGCCCAGGTGTGTGGATGAGGACCATCCCACCCAACCCATTTTACAAGTGGGCAAACAAGCCCTCAGGAAGAGTGATCATAGCTCTCCCCAGACTTCTTAACAGGCTGCTGGGCTCCTCACTCTTAGGCCCCCACTTTTTTACCAGAGAAAGCCCTGAGCTGGGTGGGACTCAGGGAGACCCCAGGCATTGCCTCTCTTAGGGCCATAATTTGCTGTGTCAGAGAGGGCTGTGAGGGCTTTCTAGACCTAAGGGCAGGAGCTTGAGAATGCAGCTAGGGAAGTGGCTAGATGAGACTTCAGGGGCATAGGCCAGGCTGAAGCAGGAGTCCTGTGACTTCAGATCCCTGGGAAGATGGAAGAAGGAGGCATCTGTCTGGTGACCCCAGGACCAGCAGCTGAACATACACTGGGAAGGGAAGAGAGTTGGTGGCGAGCTGCCACCCGTCCCCTCTTTGAGACATCATTGGAGTCTGTGGGCCCAGAGCAGTGGGTGGAACTACCTGAGCAATAAATCTTGGGTCTGGCTGCCTGGGTTCCACTGCTGCCTGGAGGAGCCACCTCAAAGGAGCCACTTCATCCACAGCTCTCCCTCAGTGAGTGAAAAGGCTGCCCTCCCCAGGGCTGGGGCTCCGGGATGGAGCTCTATTCTGGGTGCATGGTACACTGCTCCTCTTCCCCCTCCCAAGTCCCTCTACCCCTGACCCATGCCCAGAAAAGCCCCCTTTCCCTCATCTCTCCCCAACAACACTATTCCTGTGCCTGCTGCCCCTAGCGTGGGAGGGACAAGGGGTAGAAACCCTTGCCCCTGTAACCACCACACATCCATTCCACATCCCCAACTGCCATGGAAGAGAGATAGCAACCCACAGGGAAAAGGAGCTGAGGGCCTGCCAATAACATCCCCCAGCACTGGGTGCCCCAGATGCCCCCACACTGCTGCCTGTCTCTTGAACAACTCCTCTGTTCCCCTCTCCAACCTTCTCTCACTTCTGGGATCCCTGAGGGAAGAAAGGGTAGTCCTGCCCTACTGGGGAAGGCCCTCAACTGGCAAAGTGGGGAGCCTCTGTGCCCCAGGGGTTCTGGGAGGTGGCTAGTTGCCAGGAGCCCTCAGGGTCCAGACCCCTGTAGTCCTGGTATAAGGAGCAATAGCAGAAGAGAGAAGAACATGAGGAGACACTGAAGCTGCCCCTGCAACGCCAGTTGTCCAAGGGGACCCCGGAGGAAGAGGAAGGGGGTACGGATGGGAGCACTCCTTGAGTGCTGTCCACTGTCCCTGGGAGCAGCCCTGCCATGGCCAGCTTTGGGCTAGGCCTCCTGGTGCTGCTGCTGACCACCCACCCTGAACCCTCGAAGGCTCAGCACTGGTCCCACAGCTGGCACCCTGAAGGAAAGCAAGCCTCCAGCTCACTCCATGACCCCCAACATACTCCTGGGCCCCCAGGTGAGTTGAAGGGTCTCCCCAGCCTAAGTGAGAAGAAGAAGGTGCTGGCTGGGGCTCTTTCATCTACCTCAAGCCTTGGGTGGAGGTGGGGAGGGCAGGCTGCAGCCTCAGTTCCCTTCTAAGGAAGGGTTCTGGGCACTGCAGCTCACAGCCCAGGCCAAATTGT
This sequence comes from Eschrichtius robustus, assembly GCF_028021215.1. NCBI lineage: Eukaryota > Metazoa > Chordata > Mammalia > Artiodactyla > Eschrichtiidae > Eschrichtius > Eschrichtius robustus. The sequence continues at coordinate 30,585,448 of NC_090839.1, forward strand.
CCCCAACCTCCCAAGCGATGTTCTGGCTCCCCATAAGGACAGTGTGCCCAGGGAAAGTAGGACCATGGCCCGGTGGCTCCTCTGCAGGAAGCAGCACCTGGTGCAGACACTGCTGGTAAGTAGAGTGAAAGGCCCCCAGCGTTGGCCACTAGGGGCCAGCTAAGAACTGGCTGGGGGTGAGGGGGAATGATACACCACTGAGTTATTTATTTATTTTTGGCTGCCTTGGGTCGTTTTTGCTGTGTGCGGGATTTCTCTAGTTGCGGCGAAGGGGGGCTACTCTTCATTGCAGTGCGCAGGCCTCTCACTGTGGTGGCTTCTCGTTGCGGAGCACAGGCTCTAGGCGCACGGGCCTCAGTAGTTGTGGCACATGGGCTCAGTAGTTGTGGCTCGCGGGCTCTAGAGCGCAGGCTCAGTAGTTGTGGCTCGCGGGCTTAGCTGCTCCGCAGCATGTGGGATCTTCCCGGACCAGGGCTCGAACCCGTGTCCCCTGCACTGGCAGGCGGATTCTTAACCACTGCGCCACCAGGGAAGCCCCAATCCTAGACAATTTATGATGAAATACTATGTTAGATTAAAGTAAAAGATTAGAAGTCACTAGTGGACTAGAAGGAGGTACTAAAAACCTCCATAAATAAGACAGTGGCGGCTGTGAAGTCCCCTAGGCTTCTAGACAGCCAAGTGAAGCCAGTGTGGCTCAAGGTGGGCAGGCCCACAGCCAGTGGAAAGAGGTGAGGGGTGCGACCTCACACTCCGCAGTACGGCCCCGATAACCAGGTGGTCATTGATACGTGCACTGGGAATGACTCAGTGATTGCAGAGCTCCCCAAGGCCAATAGCAAAAGATAGGTGTAGGGAGATGGTTTATTATTTTGCAAATTGTATTTTAAAGTGCACCATGGGAGCACGATAACTAAAGGAGAAAGAGTAAATTCCTATAAGGCAAGACCTTATCGCCTAATTTCAGTCGGTGTGAGCTCCGGTTTTTAGATGTCAGGTGGGCAACGCCCGTTAGCACAATGAGCTAGAGAACCCGCAGGCTGGGTCTTCTAGGAGGCTAGGGGGCGTCCGCAGGACGTGGGAGCCGCAACACCGGCCGTCGGCCAATCCTGCGCAGCGAGGCCAAGCCGGGAGGCGAGGGAAGAGGAGGGGGAGGGTAAGGCCGCAGCTCGGCGGTCAGGTGACCAGAACGTCCGGGGGAATGATCGCCCCCTCCTCCCGCAGACCCGACCCCGAGCGCCGCGCCCCGCTGCTCTCCAGTAAAGGTGTGAGGTCCCTGAAGTTGTTGCATCCTTTGTCCCCTCTCTCTCCATTGAGACCCTTCCCCGGGTGGGGGCTGGAGGGATGCAGGTCGGAACCCGGCCCAGCAGAGAGGACACAGCCAGGTTCCGGGGGGCGGGGGCGGGGGCGGACGCAAATGTCAGCGGGCAACAGAGGGTGGGGGCGGAGCCCGCGGACTACGCGTCCCGTGGTGCCCCGCGGCCACTTCCGGGCCCCCGTAATGCCCTGCGGCGTGCCGGACGCTGGGCGGTCTGGCCATGCTTCGCACGCTGAGCGCCCGGGGCGCGCGGCCCATGGGCCGGCCCCCAGCCCCGTTTCTGCTCCCCGTGCGCTGCCGCAAGACCCGCCACGACCCGCCGGCCAAGTCCAAGGTCGGGCGCGTGGCGACCCCCCCCGCTGTGGATCCTGCGGAATTCTTCGTGCTGACGGAGCGTTACCGTCAGTACCGCCAGACGGTGCGCGCCCTCAGGTGTGTGTGACGGAGGGGGAGGCGGTGCCGTCCGGCGTGTGTGTTAGGGCGGGCAGGCGAAGAGAGTGCCGACCTTGGGCGCGTCTCCGTCCAGGCTGGAGTTCGTGTCCGAGGTGCGCAAGAAGGTGCATGAGGCCCGGGCCGGGGTCCTGGCAGAGCGCAAGGCACTGGAGGACGCCGCTGAGCACCGCGAGCTGATGGCCTGGAACCAGGCGGAGAACCAGCGGCTGGGCGAGCTGCGGTGAGTGGGGCGGGAGGCGGGGCGGGGCCGCCTTGCCGGCCCGGAGACACCCAGCCACGCTCAACCTCGGCCTCTCACTCCTCCCAGGATGGCCAGGCTGCGGCAGGAGGCGCGGGAGCTGGAGCGGCGGCAGGCGGAGGAGGAGGCCCGGCAGGCCCGAGAGGCGCAGGCTTGGGCGCAGCTCAAGGAGCGTGAAGTGCTGCAGCTGCAGGTGGGCCGTGTCTCCAGAGGGTGGGGCTGCAGGCCGCGAACTCCGCCGGTGCCGCGAGTCCTGCGCGCAGCCAGGTGGGGGAGGTGGGGCCCGGCTACATGCAGAGGGAAGAGAGTAGCCTTGAGTCTTGACACGGGGTTAGCAAGTGAGGATTTGGAAGAGGAGGCGTGCAGGGAGAGTGCCTGTCAGGCGTGAAGACCCGGAGGTGAGAGTTGACACTGCAGTGTTCACGTGGCTAGCCGCTGTCTGTGAGACTGGTCCCCGCGTTCCCCAAGGAGTTTATATTTTGCCGTGAGGGTGGGAAAGTCACCGAAGGGTTTAAACATTTTGGCCTGGGATGGCAGGTGTGAGACTTAAAAGCAGGGAGACCAGTTAGAAGTGATCCAGCGAGAATGAATGAGGCTTGAGTTAAAGTAATAGAGGGAGAAGGACAGTTTGAGAGACATTGAGAGATCTAGGCAATATTGAGAGACTGATTCCACCCAGTGAATTGTCACAGCTGGTGTGTCTGGGTTTTGGCCGAAGTGTCCAGGGGAGGATTGTCTAAGAGAACTGAATGTGGCAAAGCTGCCTGATGTTCTTCCACTGGAAGGTCGGCGGGGTGCTCAGAGAAGACCTGGGCTGCAGATATCTTTCCCACAGGAGAGCTGGAGCCCCTCCCTCAGTGGGCTAAAGGCTAGCAGGCATGTTCTGAGGGCTCCCATTCAGCTGGCCTTTTCTCTTCCAATAGGAGGAGGCAAAAAACTTCATCACCCGAGAGAACCTGGAGGCGCGGGTGGAAGAAGCGTTGGACTCCCCCAAGAGCTACAATTGGGCCATCACCAGAGAGGGGCTGGCGGTCAGGCCACAGCACAAGGGCTCCTGAGGGCCCAGTAAGGACAGTGCCCACCCAGGGACCGTGGGGGTGGGGGGATTGGGCCTGATCTGGAATAAAGCAGTTGTTTCTTATGAAGGAGGAGGCTCTACCTATTCCAGTGCAGCCTTCACTTTTGGGCCTCAGCACCCACCACTTGGTCAGAAACTCCACACACACAGTGCCCTGTTCTGCACCCATGTACAACTCTTAGCAAAACACCAGACCTTAGAAGTTTCCATCTCACAGAGGAGCATAGTCCCCTCGGCAGCCAGGTCATCTCCTGAGTATCCTCAAGGTCAGTGGTTGGCATATTGCAGTCCTTGGGCCAAATCTGACCTATTGCTTCTTTTTGTAAATAAAGTGTATTGGAACACAGCCACAGCTATTCATTGACTGCTTTCACACTACAATGGCAGAGATGAGCAGGTGCAACAGAGACCTTATGACTTGCAAAGTCTAAAATATTGTTATGTGCCTTTTTAAATTGAAATATAATTGATTTACAATGTTTTGTTCGTTTCAGGTGTACAGCAGAGTGATTCAGTTATACATATACATCTGTTTTTTAGATTCCTTTCCATTATAGGTTATTACAAGATAATATAGTTCCCTGTGCTGTACAGTAGGCCCTTGCTGGTTATCTGTTTTATATATAGTAATGTGTATATTTTAATCCCAAACTCCTAATTTAGCTGCCCCCCCCCCATTATATGACTTTTTTTTTTTTGGAGGGCCGCACCATGCGGCATGCAGAACTTCCCCTACCAGGGATCAGACCTGTGCCTCCTGCAGTGGAAGTGCAGAGTCTTAACCACTGGACCACCAGGGAAGTCCTATATGACTTCTTACAGAAAAAGTTTGCTGACCCCTGATCTAGGGCTTTCAGGCTCCAGCAAGGAGCAGGTATCACCCAGTAACTGAGCCACAAAGTAGCCATTGGCCAAAGACCTGTTTCTGCTTGACCCTGAGTTTTGCTGGCCAGGGTCTGGTGTGCCCAAGACACAGAAGGCAAGAAGACCCCATTTCTTCTGGTGGCCCTCTCCACCCTTGGCCTCGGTGACCCACATTTACCCTGGCAGTGCCAGCTTCGTTGGACCACACACCAGATTGGTGCTGGCAGAGGCTTGATTGACCTTTATAAGGTCAGTGTGGCTTGTCAAGCACTTGGAGCAAACCAGAAATACTTGTGATTAAAGTTCACAAGGTTGGGGACTTCCCTGGTGGTCCAGTGGGTAAAACTCTGTGCTCCCAATGGAGGGGGCCCGGGTTCAATCCCTGGTTGGGAATCTAGATCCTGCATGCATGCCACAGCTAAGAGTCCGCATGCCACAACTAAAGGATCCCGCAGGCCTCAACTAAGACCCGGTGCAGCCTAAATAAATAAATGTTAAAATAAAATAAAGTTCACAAGGTTGAATAAGTGAGCATACAGATCCACAGCCCCTACTCAGGTGCAGGCCCTCCAAGAACATCCAGGGTGAGGAAGAGACATGTTTCTCTGAGCCAGAGCTTATGTCCCTTTGCCACCATTCACTGAACTTTGCCTAGATACCACCAGAGGAAAAAACAAAACAGAATCCTTGCTTCTTTCCCTAATTCCCATGTTGTAGATAGGACCTGAGACCCTCAAGAAATGAAAACCTTTTAGGGAATATGGGCAATCCCTCACGTTCAGGTAGGGAAGCAGGTAATAGAGATGCAAGCAAAGGGCCATGATTATCATAGTGCCTAGGACACAGTCCCCATCAGGGTATTGCATCCCTGAGGGCAATGGCCTCCCTCCTCAGGCTGGTAATAGCTCTTCCCTGGCACTGAGCCCAGGCACAGCACAGTGGAGTCCTGGATTTCAGGTGCTCAGCGTAATTTCTAGGGTGAGAGCTGATGGGCACACATTGTGGGCCATGGATTATGCCCACAGCCTTGGGCTTTGTTATGGTGAGGAGTGGGCCATCTGGTCCCCTGCAGAGGAAGCCTTTGGTGAGCTTTCACATGGGACATTGAGCCTGCTTGGGGAAGTCCCTGCTCCTCTATCAGGATCCAGACAAGCCATCTGTCTTCAGGTACAGGAGACAGTGTCATACCTTCTTGAAACTCTGTCTTTGGGCTGTTTTTCCTTCACTGGTGTCCTGCATGGGGCTGTAATTCCTTAGCATTCATTGCTGATAGCAGCATGTCATGCAGAGCTACCTGTAAACCAAGCATGAACATTTTTGTTCTCCACCCACAGCCATCTTACTGGTTTTGGCACAAATAGGCAGTTTAGTAACTTCAGGGTTAATTCAAGCCTAATGCCATCTGTACCTGCATTTAATGGATTGTAAAGTGCTGCTAGGTGCACACGTAAGCTGTCAGATCATACCCAGTCCAGGTTGCAGAGTTATGTGGTGTCCCATGGAAGAATGCCTAATCTCCAGTAGAACCCTAATAGTTAACCTGATGGGCAGTCTTGCTCAGAAACACCAGGGTCTCTTCTGATTCTTACCTCAAGTTCCAAATATGGTTTGGATCTGCTACAGACAACGTGAGCTTGTACCTCCTAGAGAGAATCTTCTCTTGCTCAAGGCCCCACTTAGTAGTAGATTTGAGGGCTACCCAATAAATGCATTTGGAGCACAATACCCAAATGTAAATGCTTTCACCAAAATTTGAAGAGGCCTACCGTGCTTTGTGTACAATAGGGTAGAGAGGATGGGGACAAGTAGAATTTGTGTTTCACTTGTTGAGAGAGGTATGCTGACCCCCAAGAACTTGGTTGAGTGAGCACTTTTTTCCCAGGATTTATGTCCCCAGTCAAGCATAGGTGTTTTGGGAAGTTCCGTGGTGGTCCAGTGGTTAGGACTCGGCACTTTCACTGCTGTGGCACAGGTTCAATCCCTGGTTGGGCAGCTAAGATCCTGCAAGCCCCTGCAAGCCTCGTGGTATGGCCAGAAAAAAAAAGCATAGGTGTTTTACCAAAACACGCAGGATTCTTGCCACTTCCAGTTCTCTAGGAAAAGCAGCATGACATCAGCGAAGTGGACCACCATTATGTCCTTGGGGTGGGTGGTCAGGGTCTTGAGGATTGGACTGTGCAGAGTTATTCACCTCTTGGGCTGGGTTGTGGTGATATACTGCTGCCAGGGCAAGGCATACTGCTAGTAGTAGTCCAGGTGGACAGAAAAGAATGTATTTGCCACGTGAATGGGTGCCGGGTGCCTCTGTCTGTTCCGTCAAGGAGACCACCTAGACCTCAGTAAGCCTAAAGTCATTGCCCATATTTTTGCAGTATACTTCAAATTTTCTGTGTGTATCCAATGTTCCCTGAAATCTTTGGGAAATTTCCCCCTGAACTTAACCCTGTGGTTATTTTCCTGACACAAGTACAGAAGTGAAATGGATACCTAGGAAGCAAGCCTAGTTGACTGCTAAAATGAGGGCAATTCTGAATTCTGGCAGGAAGAGTCAAGCTTGGAACTCTTTTTCCTTCCCAAATAGGAAATCAAAAGCGATATTTGCAATCCCAAATCCTGAGACAAACAGGCATTTCTCCTGAGGGGTGCTTCGATGATTATTTCCTCAGTGCAGGTAAATGCATAAGCCATGAATGTGAACATCCATGTCTGGGTAAATTCATAGTGCAGTTTACAAAGCCTTGAGATCAAGAACCTGTAAGGAAGAACACCATACTGCCACGGGGCCCAATAAAGTGACATAAAGAAAGGCAGAGCTGCATCAGCCCCACCCTCACCAGTACTCTACAGTGGCTCTGTGGGTCACTGATATCTAATAATCTTCCACCATTCTTTGGGCATTTTCCCTCGCTGAGGGAAATGTTATGTTCACACTCATTTTTTTTTTTTTTTTCGTATATTGAAGAATCCTTGCATCCCTGGGATAAATCCCACTTGATCGTGGTGTATGATCCTTTTAATGTGTTGTTGGATTCTGTTTGCTAGTATTTTGTTGAGGATTTTTGCATCTATATTCATCAGTGATATTGGTCTGTAATTTTCTTTTTTTGTAGTGTCTTTGTCTGGTTTTGGTATCAGGGTGATGGTGGCCTCATAGAATGAGTTTGGGAGTGTTCCTTCCTCTGCAATATTTTGGAAGAGTTTGAGAAGGATAGGGGTTAGCTCTTCTCTAAATGTTTGATAGAATTCACCTGTGAAGCCATCTGGTCCTGGACTTTTGTTTGTTGGAAGATTTTTAATCACAGTTTCAATTTCATTACTTGTGATTGGTCTGTTCATATTTTCTGTTTCTTCCTGGTTCAGTCTTGGAAGGTTATACCTTTCTAAAAATTTGTCCATTTCTTCCAAGTTGTCCATTTTATTGGCATAAAGTTGCTTGTAGTAGTCTCTTAGGATGCTTCGTATTTCTGCGGTGTCTGTTGTAACTTCTCCTTTTTCATTTCTGATTTTATTGATTTGAGTCCTCTCCCTCTTTTTCTTGATGAGTCTGGCTAATGGCTTATCAATTTTGTTTATCTTCTCAAAGAACCAGCGTTTAGTTTTATTGATCTTTGCTATTGTTTTCTTTGTTTCTATTTCATTTATTTCTGCTCTGATCTTTATGATTTCTTTCCTTCTGCTAACTTTGGGTTTCGTTTGTTCTTCTTTCTCTAGTTTCTTTAGGTGTAAGGTTAGATTGTTTACTTGAGATTTTTCTTGTTTCTTTAGGTAGGCTTGTATAGCTATAAACTTCCCTCTTAGAACTGCTTTCGCTGCATCCCATAGGCTTTGGGTCGTCGTGTTTTTATTGTCATTTGTCTCTAGGTATTTTTTGATTTCCTCTTTGATTTCTTCAGTGATCTCTTGGTTATTTAGTAACGTATTGTTTAGCCTCCATGTGTTTGTCTTTTTTACGTTTTTTTCCCTGTAATTCATTTCTAATCTCATAGCGTTGTGGTCAGAAAAGATGCTTGATATGATTTCAATTTTCTTAAATTTACTGAGGCTTGATTTGTGACCCAAGATGTGATCTATCCTGGAGAATGTTCCGTGCGCACTTGAGAAGAACGTGTAATCTGCTGTTTTTGGATGGAATGTCCTATATATATCAATTAAATCTATCTGGTCTATTGTGTCATTTAAAGCTTCTGTTTCCTTATTTATTTTCATTTTGGATGATTTGTCCATTGGTGTAAGTGAGGTGTTAAAGTCCTCCACTATGATTGTGTTACTGTCGATTTCCTCTTTTATAGCTGTTAGCAGTTGCCTTATGTATTGAGGTGCTCCTATGTTGGGTGCATATATATTTATAATTGTTATATCTTCTTCTTGGATTGATCCCTTGATCATTATGTAGTGTCCTTCCTTGTCTCTTGTAACATTCTTTATTTTAAAGTCTATTTTATCTGATATGAGTATAGCTACTCCAGCTTTCTTCTGATTTCCATTTGCATGGACTATCTTTTTCCATCCCCTCACTTTCAGTCTGTATGTGTCCCTAGGTCTAAAGTGGGTCTCTTGTAGACAGCATATATATGGGTCTTGTTTTTGTATCCATTCAGCCAGTCTATGTCTTTTGGTTGGGGCATTTAATCCATTCACGTTTAAGGTAATTATCGATATGTATGTCCCTATGACCATTTTCTTAATTGTTTTGGGTTTGTTTTTGTAGGTCCTTTTCTTCTCTTGTGTTTCCCACTTAGAGAAGTTCCTTTAGCATTTGTTGTAGAGCTGGTTTGGTGGTGCTGAATTCTCTTAGCTTTTGCTTGTCTGTAAAGCTTTTGATTTCTCCCTCAAATCTAAATGAGATCCTTGCCGGGTAGAGTAATCTTGGTTGTAGGTTCTTCCCTTTCATCACTTTAAGTATATCATGCCACTCCCTTCTGGCTTGCAGAGTTTCTGCTGAGAAATCAGCTGTTAACCTTATGGGAGTTCCCTTGTATGTTATTTGTCGTTTTTCCCATGCTGCTTTCAATAATTTTTCTTTGTCTTTAATTGTTGCCACTTTGATTACTATGTGTCTCGGCGTGTTTCTCCTTGGGTTTATCCTGTATGGGACTCTCTGCGCTTCCTGGACTTGGGTGGCTATTTCCTTTCCCATGTTCGGGAAGTTTTCGACTATAATCTCTTCAAATATTTTCTCTGGTCCTTTCTCTCTCTCTTCTCCTTCTGGGACCCCTATAATGCGAATGTTTTTGCATTTAATGTTGTCCCAGAGGTCTCTTAGGCTGTCTTCATTTCTTTTCATTCTTTTTTCTTTATTCTGTTCCGCAGCAGTGAATTCCACCATTCTGTCTTCCAGGTCACTTATCCGTTCTTCTGCCTCAGTTATTCTGCTATTGATTCCTTCTAGTGTAGTTTTCATTTCAGTTATTGTATTGGTCATCTCTGTTTGTTTGTTCTTTAATTCTTCTAGGTCTTTGTTAATCATTTCTTGCGTCTTCTCAATCTTTGCCTCCATTCTTATTCCGAGGTCCTGGATCATCTTCACTATCATTATTCTGAATTCTTTTTCTGGAAGGTTGCCTATCTCCACTTCATTTAGTTGTTTTTCTGGGGTTTTTTCTTGTTCCTTCATCTGGTACATAGCCCTCTGCCTTTTCATCTTGTCTATCTTTCTGTAACTGTGGTTTTTGGTCCACAGGCTGCAGGATTGTAGTTTTTCTTGCTTCTCCACACTCATTTTTTTAATGCTGGCTCATGCAGGAGAAAATGGTCTGAGAGTGGGACTTTGTGTCTGGGAAACCCATAACTGAGGTATAAACGTCAACCGTGACTATTGCACCTTTGCCTGTCACTGCCAGAGCCAAGCCCACAAGTGCTGGTGCTGGCTGACCCGTTGCTGCTGCTGCTGGAACTGCAGTGCCTGTGCAGGAAGGAACCCAGGAGCCACACTTAACCGCCTCCACTGCTGCTGCAGCTGCCAGAAGTACCAGAAGCTGAGGGGAAATGTGGATTTGCCCTTCCTCTGGCTTTAAAAACAAATCTTTTGTCAGTCACTCCTATGTTACTGTCATAATGGAAGACAGCTGGCAAGGAAGGCTGGGAAATGTGTGCAGGCCTCCAGCCCCCTGTGGATCTGAGAGCTATGGATGAATAACTGGTACAAACCAATTTTTTTAGAAGCACTGTTTCTCACAACTTACAGTAGTTAGAATGGTATAGGCAGAATTGTTTTATGGGGACTTCTTTAAAATAAGGCGAAATGAAATTTGAGACAGTCATATATTTTGGCAATCAGGGATTCATACTTTCTGAAATTCTGCAAAAATTATCAATAGCAACAAACAGCATATCACTAGCTTGTTTTTTAATCTGAAAAATGTGATACTTTCAAATATAGTTTTGTCTAAAAACATATAGTTTAATTCTAACTTTTAATAATAGACAAATTTTATTTGTCAAGAAGAGTTTCATGTAAAACATCTCCAAATTATTGTTTGGCAAAGGTCATTAAAATACATATTTCTGAAAACAGCAGTTTGTAAGCAGCTGTTCTATATACATCTCTTTTATCATCATTTATCAGAATTGTCACTTCTTTGTGTGAGACACATGGTTTTTTCCCTCTGAATATTTTATTGCTGCCTGTGACATTCAGCACTTCGGAAATTTTTTTTTTTTTTTTTTTTTTAATCCGGAGTGTATTTTACACTTATAGCACATCTCAATTCAGACAGACACGTTTCTTTTTTTTTTTTTTTTTTTTTTTTTAATGTAGGTGGAAACGCTTCAATTTAGTTTTCTTTTTTTTAAAAAACTTTGGGTTTATTATTTATTTATTTATTTATTTATTTATTTATTTATTTATTTATTTATGGCTGTGTTAGGTCTTCGTTTCTGTGCGAGGGCTTTCTCCAATTGCGGCAAGCGGGGGCCACTCTTCATCGCAGTGCGCGGGCCTCTCACTATCGCGGCCTCTCTTGTTGCGGAGCACAGGCTCCAGATGCGCAGGCTCAGTAATTGTGGCTCACGGGCCCAGTTGCTCCACGGCATGTGGGATCTTCCCAGACCAGGGCTCGAACCCGTGTCCCCTGCATTGGCAGGCAGATTCTCAACCACTGTGCCACCAGGGAAGCCCCCGGAAATTTTTTTAAATGACAAATTTCCCAGACAACATATGGACTGGAAGAAGATGCAAACGATGTGACCAACAAAGGCTTAATTTCCGAAGTATACAAACAGCTCATACAACCCAATATCAAAAAGGAAAGACAACCCCCCCAAAAAATGGGCAGAAAACTTAAGTATACATTTCTCCGAAGAAGACATACAGAAGACCAACAGGCATATGAAAAGATGCTGAGCATTGCTAATTATTAGAGAAATGCAAATCAAAAGTACAATGAGGGATCACCTCATACTGGTCAGAATGGCCATCATCAAAAAGTCTACAAATAAATCATTCAGCCCATAGTAGTCCTTCAATAAATCATCATTCCCCCACATTAAAAAAAAAAAAAGTCTACAAATAATAAATGCTGGAGAGCGTGTGGAGAAAAGGGAATCGTCCTACGCTGTTGGTGGGAATGTAAATTGATGTAGCCACTATGGAGAACAGTATGGAGATTACTTAAAAAACTAAAAATAGGGTTGCCATATGATCCAGCAATCCCACTCCTGGGTGTATATCTGCAAAAGACGAGAACACTAATTAGAAAAGATACATGCACACCAATGTTCATAGCAGCACTATTTACGATCTCCAAGACACGGAAGCAACCTAAGTGTCCATCAACAGATGAATGGATAAAGAAGATGTGGTGTACATATACAATGGGCTATTACTCAGCCATAAAAAAGAATGAAATAATGCCATTTGCAGCAATATGGATGTACCTAGAGATTATCATTCTAGGTGAAGTAAATCAGACAAAGACAAATGTATGATATCACATATGTAGAATCAAAAAAAATGATGCAAATGAACTTATTTACAGAACAGAAACAGACTCAGACATAGAAAGCAATCTTATGGTTACCAAAGGGGAAAGGTCAGGGGGAGGGATAAGTTGGGAGTTTGGGATTAACAGGTACACACTACTCTATATAAAATAACCAACAAGGACCTACTATATAGCACAGGGAACTATATTCAATATCTTGTAAAAAACCTACAATGAAAAAGAATTTATATATATATATGTATATATATATGTGTGTGTGTGTGTGTATATATATATATCTGAATCACTTTGCTGTACACCTGAAACTAACAACATTGTAAATCAACTATACTTCAATAAAAAAATAAAAAATAAAATTATATAGCCAATAATAACAATTTCCAGTATTTCAGTTACTTCCTGACCTGGCAAAATTTAAGTTTTTGTTTTTGGATGATCTTTGCAAGTGGAATAACTGCTCCAGAAAACTAATTTGGGGATGACTTGAGCTGATTGAGTCACACCTTGTGGCTTCCGGGACACTTTTGTGAGTTTATAGTAGAAATTAAAAATCTCTAAGAGATATGGGAGTGTTTGCATGATTTCCCTGCTCACTGCTTCAATCCAGAAATCCATATGAATAAGTTAAAAATAGAGAAAGCATGGTGAGAGGCTACGTAGCTTAGTGGTTACAAACCTGGTGCAATCTGCCTGGGTTTGAATCCTAGCTCCCCTTCATACTACTTTGTTCCCAATGTCTTTGGGAACATTTCTTAGTCTCTCTATGCCTCAGTTTCCTCAAAAGTAAAATAGGAATAATACTGATATCTACGTATAAGATTATTGTAATTAAATGAGACATTCATGTAAAGCTAAAGTTCAGTGCTTGGGACTTAGTAGGTGCTCAATACATGTTAAATGCTATTTTTTTTAAATTTATTTGTTTTATTTATTTATGTTGGCTGTGTTGGGTCTGTGTTGCTGCGCGCGGGCTTTCTCTAATTGCGGCAAGCGGGGGCTACTCTTCATTGCAGTGCGCGGGCTTCTCATTGTGGTGGCTTCTCTTGCTGCAGAGCACGGGCTCTAGGCGCGTGGGCTTCAGTAGTTGCAGCATGTGGGCTCAGTAGTTGTGGCTCACGGGCTCTAGAGCACAGGCTCAGTAGTTGTGGCGCACGAGCTTAGTTGCTCCGCGGCATGTGGGATCTTCCCAGACCAGGGATCGAACCCGTGTTCCCTGCACTGGCAGGCGGATTCTCAACCACTGCGCCACCAGGGAAGCCCCTAAATGCTATTTTTTAATGAAACTAGAGAATGGCCTTAAACTCATACCACGAACTAAAACAATATGGTGATTCCTCAAAAGAATTATATGCCAAATACAGTAAAATTGGGAATCAATTGCCGGAGGAAGCCAAGATCCACTCTGCAGCTGCCCCTACCTCCAGCAGAGGGCAGCCGCACCAGGACAGTGACAGGGACTTCAAAAGTTGGTAAATTTGACTACATTATTTTTAAAAAGAAATGAAAGAAGGAAGGGCATCAGGAACCTAGGTGGTTGTTCTCTCAGTCTGTTTCCTCTAACATCACTCTGTCTCTTAAATCTGTTGCTCTCTGTACATTTGCAATCTGCCTCTCTCTGTCTCTCATTTGAAAGTGAGTTGCAGCCATCACACTTTATCTCTAAACATTTAGACATATATCATTTCAGAACAAGGTCATTTTCCAAAATAACTCTAATGTTATTATCTACCCAAGAAATCAACTCCCTATTTCCCCCTCCTTCGAGCCTCTGACAACTACCATTCTACTTTCTGTCTCTATGAATTTGACTATTCTAGATATCTCATATAAGTGAAATCATGCAGTATTTGTCTTTTTTGTGACTGGCTTGTTCACTTAGCATGATGTCTTCAAGGTTTATCCATGTTGCATCATGTGTCAGAATTTCCTTTCTTTTTTTTTTTTTTTTTTTTTCGGGCCATGCCACGCAGCTTGTGGGATCTTAGTTCCCCGACCAGGGATCGAACCCAGGACCAGCAGTAAAAGCACCAAGTCCTAACCACTGGACTGCCGGGGAATTCCCTCCTTCCTTTTTAAAAAAGGTCACACTGATCATTGAAATACAATGATATTCCTTTGTATGTATATACCACATTTTGTTTACCCATTCATCCACCCATGGACACTTAGGTGGCTTCCACCTTTTGGCTATTGTGAATAATGTTGCTATGGACATGGGTATACAAATATCTCTTCAAGACCATGCTTTCAATTCTTTTGGATATATACCCCGAAGTAGAATTGCTGGATCATATGGGAATTTTATTTTTAATTTTTTGAGGAATCACCATACTATTTTCCATGGCAGCTGTACCCTTTTACATTCCCACCAATAGTGCACAAAGGTTCATTTGTCTACATCCTTGCCAACACGTTATTTTCTGTTTTTGTTTTTGTTTGGTTGGTTGATTTTGATAGATCCCAATGGGTGTCTCATTGTGATTTTTATTTGAATTTTTTAGTTTTGATGAAGCCTAGATTATCAATTTTTTTTCTTTCATGGATCATGCTTTTGGTGTCATATCTAAGACTCATTACCTAATCACAGGCAATAAACATTTTTTTCTACTATTCTAAAAGTTTGATAGTCTTCAGTTTTACATTTAGATCTATAATCCATGTCAGTTAATATTTGTATAAGGTGTGAAGTTTAAGTCAAGTTTCATTATTTTACATATGATATCTAGTATTTCTTGAACCACTTGTTGAAAAGACTAGCTTTTCTCCTTTGAATTGCCTTTGAACGTTTGTCAAAAATCAACTGACTTGGGACTTCCCTGGTGGCGCAGTGGTTAAGAATCCGCCTGCCAATGCAGGGGACATGGGTTCGAGCCCTGGGCCAGGAGGGTCTCACATGCTGTGGAGCAACTGAGCCCATGCGCCACAACTACTGAGCCTGCACTCTAGAGCCTGCAAGCCACAACTACTGAGCCCATGAGCCACAACTACTGAGCCCGCATGCCACAACTGCTGAAGCCCACATGCCTAGAGCCCATGCTCTGCAACAAAGAGAAGCCACCACAATGAGAAGCCCACGCACCGCATTGAAGAGTAGCCCCCACTCACTGCAACTAGAGAAAGCCCACGCGCAACAACGAAGACCCAACACAACCATAAATAAATAAATAAATAAATAAACTGACTTTGTCAGTTTCCTGGTTTTGGGTTATGTAAAACACTATCAATGGGGGATCTTGAGGGAAGCTGCGTAAAAGGTATAGGTTAAATCTCTGTATTATTTTTTGCAACTTTTTGTGAGTCTTTAAATATTTTAAAATACAGTATTTGAAAAAATCAGTTGGCCATATTTGTGTGGACCTATTTTTAGATTCTCTATTATGTCCCCCTGGTCTATGTGTCTTGATTATTGTAACTTTATGGTAATTCTTAAAATCAGGTAGTATGATTCCTCCACCTTTATTCTTCTTTTACCAAATTGTTTTGGCTATTCCAGTTCCTTTGCTTTCCATTTGAATTTTAGATTCAGCTTGTCTGTATTTACAAAAATTCCTGCTGGAATTTTGATTAAAGTTGTGATATTGTTTTATCAATTAGATATTATTTTATGACCCACAGTATAGTCTGTTGGTCAATGTGTTCCATGTGCTTTTGTAAAGAAGGTATATTTTAAACAAGTTATAACACAAATGACCCTATCTACAAAACAGAGACAGACTCACAGACATAGAGAACAGACTTGTGGTTGCCAAGGGAAAGGGGGTTAGGGGAGGGATGGAGTGGGAGTTTGGGGTTAGCAGATATAAGCTATTATATATAGAATGGATAAACAACAAGGTCCTATTATATAGCACAGAGAACTATATTCAATATCCTGTGATAAACCATAATGGAAAAGAATATTAAAAAAAGAATGTATATATATGGATAACTGAATCACTTTGCTGTATAGCAGAAATTAACACATTGTAAATCAACTATACTTCAATAAAAAGCAACAACAAAAACAAGGACCTACTGTATAGCACAGGGAACTATATTCAGTGTCTTGTAAGAATCTGAAAAAGTGTGTGTGTATATATATATATATATATATATATATATATATATATATATGAATCACTTTGCTATACACCTGAAGCTAACACAACATTGTAACTTAACTATACTTCAATATTTTTAAGTGGTTAAAAGAAAATCCCAACAGGAATAAAAACAAAAAGAAAGAATGTGTATTTTGTTTTTGAGTGCCGTGTATATTGTTTTTGAGTTAAGTATTGCAGAAATGTCAATTAGATCCAGCTGGTTGGTGGTGGAGTTCAGTTCTGTATCCTTGTTGATTTTCTGTCTACTACTATCAATTACTGAGAGTGGACTATTAAAGTCTTTGATTATAATTGTGGGTTTGTCTACTTCTCCTTTTAGTTCTGTTAGTTTTTGCTTCGTGTATTGTTACTGAGTCCAAGCTTGCTCTGCTTGCAGCACGACAAGCCAATAAATTGGGAGACGAGGTGTTGAGGCAAGGAATAGCATCTTCATTCAGAAAGCTGGCAGACCGAAAAGATGGCAGACTAGTGTACCCCAAAAACACGTCTTAGCAGGGTCTGGATGCCAGTTTCTCTTATAGAACAGAGAGGGGGAAGAGGTGAGGAAGTAAAGTAAAAAGACCATATGTCGGGCTTCCCTGGTGGCGCAGTGGTTGAGAATCTGCCTGCTAATGCAGGGGACATGGGTTCGAGCCCTGGTCTGGAAATATCTCACATGCCGCGGAGCAACTATGCCCGTGGGCCACAACTACTGAGCCTGTGCGTCTGGAGCCTGTGCTCCGCAACGAGAGGCCGCGATAGTGAGAGGCCCACACACCGCAATGAAGAGTAGCCCCCGCTTGCCACAACTAGAGAAAGCCCTCGCACAGAAACGAAGACCCAACACAGCCAAAAATAAATAAATAAATTAAAAAAAAAAAAAAGACCATTTGTCTTGCAAAATCTCCTCCCTCAGCCCGCATGGGGAGGAGATGTGTTAATTTCTTCTTTTCTGCAGCCATTCTCAGGTGGGCAGCGTCAGAATGTCTCTCTGTGAGCTGAATAAAGGCCTTCTAGTTTAACAGTGAGGCAGAGGGGCAGGGTTCCCTGTGGCAGGCCATTTTCTATGCTTACAGCTATAGACAGTGATTATAATAATAACAAAAGCAACGAAAAGCAAAGGTTAAAGTAAAGGAAACAGGCATTAACCAAGATGGCGGAGTAGAAGGACGTGCTCTCACTCCCTCTTGCGAGAGCACCAGAATCACAACTGGCTGCTGGACAATCATTGACAGGAAGACCCTGGACTTCACCAAGGAGGATACCCCACGTCCAAGGACAGAGGAGAAGCCACAGTGAGACGGTAGGAGGGGCACAATCAGAGTAAAATCAAATCCCATAACTGCTGGGTGGGTAACTCACAGACTGGTGAACACTTATACCACAGAAGTCCACCCACTGGAGTGAAGGTTCTGAACCCCACGTCAGGCTTCCCAACCTGGGGGTCCTGCAACGGGAGGAGGAATTCCTAGAGAATCAGACTTTGAAGGCTAGTGGGAATTGATTGCAGGACTTCTACAGGACTGGGGGAAACAGAGACCCCACTCATGGAGGGCACACACAAAGTAGTGTGTGCATCGGGACCCGGGGGAAGGAGCAGTGACCCTGGGGGAGACTGAACCAGACCTACCTGCTGGTGTTGGGGGGTCTCCTGCAGAGGTGGGGGGTGGCTCTGTTTCACCGTGGGGACAAGGACACTGGCAGCGGAGGTTCTGGGAAGTGCTCCTTGGCATGAGCCCTCCCAGAGTCTGCCATTAACCTCACCAAAGAGCCCAGGTAGGCTCCAGTGTTGGGTTGCCTCAGGCAAAACAACCAACAGGGAGGGAACCCAGCCCCACCCATCAACAGTCAAGTGGATTAAAGTTTTACTGAGCTCTGACCACCACAGCAACAGTCAGCTCTACCCACCACCAGAGCCTCCCATCAAGCCTCTTAGATAGCCTCAACCACCAGAGGGCAGACAGCAGAAGCAAGAAAAACTACAATCCTGCAGCCTGTGGACCAAAAACCACAGTTACAGAAAGATAGACAAGATGAAAAGGCAGAGGGCTATGTACCAGATGAAGGAACAAGAAAAAACCCCAGAAAAACAACTAAATGAAGTGGAGATAGGCAACCTTCCAGAAAAAGAATTCAGAATAATGATAGTGAAGATGATCCAGGACCTCGGAATAAGAATGGAGGCAAAGATTGAGAAGACGCAAGAAATGATTAACAAAGACCTAGAAGAATTAAAGAACAAACAAACAGAGATGACCAATACAATAACTGAAATGAAAACTACACTAGAAGGAATCAATAGCAGAATAACTGAGGCAGAAGAACGGATAAGTGACCTGGAAGACAGAATGGTGGAATTCACTGCTGCGGAACAGAATAAAGAAAAAAGAATGAAAGGAAATGAAGACAGCCTAAGAGACCTCTGGGACAACATTAAATGCAAAAACATTCGCATTATAGGGGTCCCAGAAGGAGAAGAGAGAGAGAAAGGACCAGAGAAAATATTTGAAGAGATTATAGTCGAAAACTTCCCGAACATGGGAAAGGAAATAGCCACCCAAGTCCAGGAAGCGCAGAGAGTCCCATACAGGATACACCCAAGGAGAAACACGCCGAGACACATAGTAATCAAAGTGGCAACAATTAAAGACAAAGAAAAATTATTGAAAGCAGCGAGGGAAAAACGACAAATAACATACAAGGGAACTCCCATAAGGTTAACAGCTGATTTCTCAGCAGAAACTCTACAAGCCAGAAGGGAGTGGCATGATATACTTAAAGTGATGAAAGGGAAGAACCTACAACCAAGATTACTCTACCCGGCAAGGATCTCATTTAGATTTGAGGGAGAAATCAAAAGCTTTACAGACAAGCAAAAGCTAAGAGAATTCAGCACCACCAAACCAGCTCTACAACAAATGCTAAAGGAACTTCTCTAAGTGGGAAACACAAGAGAAGAAAAGGACCTACAAAAACAAACCCAAAACAATTAAGAAAATGGTCATAGGGACATACATATCGATAATTACCTTAAACGTGAATGGATTAAATGCCCCAACCAAAAGACATAGACTGGCTGAATGGATACAAAAACAAGACCCATATATATGCTGTCTACAAGAGACCCACTTTAGACCTAGGGACACATACAGACTGAAAGTGAGGGGATGGAAAAAGATAGTCCATGCAAATGGAAATCAGAAGAAAGCTGGAGTAGCTATACTCATATCAGATAAAATAGACTTTAAAATAAAGAATGTTACAAGAGACAAGGAAGGACACTACATAATGATCAAGGGATCAATCCAAGAAGAAGATATAACAATTATAAATATATATGCACCCAACATAGGAGCACCTCAATACATAAGGCAACTGCTAACAGCTATAAAAGAGGAAATCGACAGTAACACAATCATAGTGGGGGACTTTAACACCTCACTTACACCAATGGACAAATCATCCAAAATGAAAATAAATAAGGAAACAGAAGCTTTAAATGACACAATAGACCAGATAGATTTAATTGATATATATAGGACATTCCATCCAAAAACAGCAGATTACACGTTCTTCTCAAGTGCGCACGGAACATTCTCCAGGATAGATCACATCTTGGGTCACAAATCAAGCCTCAGTAAATTTAAGAAAATTGAAATCATACCAAGCATCTTTTCTGACCGCAACGCTATGAGATTAGAAATGAATTACAGGGAAAAAAACGTAAAAAAGACAAACACATGGAGGCTAAACAATACGTTACTAAATAACCAAGAGATCACTGAAGAAATCAGAGAGGAAATCAAAAAATACCTAGAGACAAATGACAATGAAAACACGACGACCCACAACCTATGGGATGCAGC
This sequence comes from Eschrichtius robustus, assembly GCF_028021215.1. Lineage (NCBI taxonomy): Eukaryota > Metazoa > Chordata > Mammalia > Artiodactyla > Eschrichtiidae > Eschrichtius > Eschrichtius robustus. The sequence goes on from NC_090839.1 coordinate 30,605,290, forward strand.
AAAAGCAGTTCTAAGAGGGAAGTTTATAGCTATACAAGCCTATCTCAAGAAACAAGAAAAATCTCAAGTAAACAATCTAACCTTACACCTAAAGAAACTAGAGAAAGAAGAACAAACGAAACCCAAAGTTAGCAGAAGGAAAGAAATCATAAAGATCAGAGCAGAAATAAATGAAATAGAAACAAAGAAACCAATAGCAAAGATCAATAAAACTAAAAGTTGGTTCTTTGAGAAGATAAACAAAATTGATAAGCCATTAGCCAGACTCATCAAGAAAAAGAGGGAGAGGACTCAAATCAATAAAATCAGAAATGAAAAAGGAGAAGTTACAACAGACACCGCAGAAATACAAAGCATCCTAAGAGACTACTACAAGCAACTTTATGCCAATAAAATGGACAACCTGGAAGAAATGGACAAATTTTTAGAAAGGTATAACCTTCCAAGACTGAACCAGGAAGAAACAGAAAATATGAACAGACCAATCACAAGTAATGATATTGAAACTGTGATTTAAAATCTTCCAACAAACAAAAGTCCAGGACCAGATGGCTTCACAGGTGAATTCTATCAAACATTTAGAGAAGAGCTAACACCTATCCTTCTCAAACTCTTCCAAAAAATTGCAGAGGAAGGAACACTCCCAAACTCATTCTATGAGGCCACCATCACCCTGATACCAAAACCAGACAAAGACACTACAAAAAAAGAAAATTACAGACCAATATCACTGATGAATATAGATGCAAAAATCCTCAACAAAATACTAGCAAACAGAATCCAACAACGCATTAAAAGGATCATACACCACGATCAAGTGGGATTTATCCCAGGGATGCAAGGATTCTTCAATATACGCAAATCAATCAATGTGATACACCATGTTAACAAATTGAAGAATAAAAACCATATGATCATCTCAATAGATGCAGAAAAAGCTTTTGACAAAATTCAACACCCATCTATGATAAAAACTATCCAGAAAGTGGGCATAGAGGGAACCTACCTCAACATAATAAAGGCCATATATGACAAACCCACAGCAAACATCATTCTCAATGGTGAAAAACTGAAAGCATTTCCTCTAAGATCAGGAACGAGACAAGGATGTCCACTCTCACCACTATTATTCAACATAGTTCTGGAAGTCCTAGCCATGGCAATCAGAGAAGAAAAAGAAATAAAAGGAATACAAATTGGAAAAGAAGAAGTAAAACTGTCACTGTTTGCGGATGACATGATACTATACATAGAGAATCCTAAAACTGCCACCAGAAAACTGCTAGAGCTAATTAATGAATATGGTAAAGTTGCAGGATACAAAATGAATGCACAGAAATCTCTTGCATTCCTATACACTAATGATGAAAAATCTGAAAGAGAAATTATGGAAACACTCCCATTTACCATTGCAACAAAAAGAATAAAATACCTAGGAATAAACCTACCTAGGGAGACAAAAGACCTGTATGCAGAAAACTATAAGACACTGATGAAAGAAATTAAAGATGATACCAACAGATGGAGAGATATACCATGTTCTTGGATTGCAAGAATCAACATTGTGAAAATGAGTATACTACCCAAAGCAATCTACAGATTCAATGCAATCCCTATCAAATTACCAATGGCATTTTTTACGGAGCTAGAACAAATCATGTTAAAATTTGTATGGAGACACAAAAGACCCCGAATAGCCAAAGCAGTCTTGAGGGAAAAAAATGGAGCTGGAGGAATCAGACTCCCTGACTTCAGACTCTACTACAAAGCTACAGTAATCAAGACAATATGGTACTGGCACAAAAACAGAAACATAAATCAATGGAACAAGATAGAAAGCCCAGAGATTAACCCACGCACCTATGGTCAACTAATCTATGACAAAGGAGGCAAAGATATACAATGGAGAAAAGACAGTCTCTTCAATAAGTGGTGCTGGGAAAACTGGACAGCTACATGTAAAAGAATGAAATTAGAATACTCCCTAACACCATACACAAAAATAAACTCAAAATGGATTAGAGACCTAAATATAAGACTGGACACTATAAAACTCTTAGAGGAAAACATAGGAAGAACATTCTTTGACATAAATCACAGCAAGATCTTTTTGGATCCACCTCCTAGAGTAATGGAAATAAAAACAAAAATAAACAAGTGGGACCTAATGAAACTTCAAAGCTTTTGCACAGCAAAGGAAAGCATAAACAAGATGAAAAGGCAACCCTCAGAATGGGAGAAAATATTTGCAAATGAATCAACGGACAAAGGATTAATCTCCAAAATACATAAGCAGCTCATTCAGCTCAATATTAAAGAAACAAACACCCCAATCCAAAAATGGGCAGAAGACCTAAACAGACATTTCTCCAAAGAAGACATACAGGCGGCCACAAAGCACATGAAAAGATGCTCAACATCACTAATTATTAGAGAAATGCAAATCAAAACTACAATGAGGTATCACCTCACTCCTGTTAGAATGGGCATCATCAGAAAATCTACAAACAACAAATGCTGGAGAGGGTGTGGAGAAAAGGGAACCCTCTTGCACTGTTGGTGGGAATGTAAATTGATACAGCCACTATGGAGGACAATATGGAGGTTCCTTAAAAAACTAAAAATAGAATTACCATATGACCCAGCAATCCCACTACTGGGCATATACCCAGAGAAAACCGTAATTCAAAAAGACACATGCACCCGAATGTTCATTGCAGCACTATTTACAATAGCCAGGTCATGGAAGCAACCTAAATGCCCATCAGCAGACGAATGGATAAAGAAGTTGTGGTACATATATACAATGGAATATTACTCAGCCATAAAAAGGAACGAAATTGAGTCATTTGTTGAGACGTGGATGGATCTAGAGACTGTCATACAGAGTGAAGTAAGTCAGAAAGAGAAAAACAAATATCGTATATTAATGCATGTATGTGGAACCTAGAAAAATGGTACAGATGAGCCAGTTTGCAGGGCAGAAGTTGAGACACAGATGTAGAGAATGGACATATGGACACCAAGGGGGGAAAACTGAGGTGAGGTGGGGATGGTGGTGTGCTGAATTGGGCGATTGGGATTGACATGTATACACTGATGTGTATACAATTGATGCCTAATAAGAACCTGCAGTATAAAAAAACAAAAAAAAAAACAACTAATACTAAACTTTCATTGGGTTATTTGTATGGAAATATGTTAATATAAATGTTTCAGACATTACATGAAATTTCTAAAAATCTTATATTTGTATTTGTATGGAAATATGTATGGAAATATGTTAATATACATGTTTCAGACATTACATGAAATTTCTAAAAATCTTATATGTTCTGGTATAATGTTATAAGTAATAATCCTAGTTATTACTTTAAAATGTATATCTCAGAAATAACTAATTTTCTTGTCAACTGCATTATTATGAACTTTCATCAAATCTTTAACTGTGGTCATTTTTAAGTCTTTTGTCATTTACAGACAGTTCTGGGTATACTCTGATGCTTTCGCAAATATGTTCCTATAAAAGGGTTTCATCTTCAAGAAATTCATGGAAAAGACTCTGACAAGTACAGGTTTCTGGTAACTGACTGTACTGCTGAACTGAATGAATAAGCATTTTCAGAACTCTAATGAAAAACTGATGAACTCATAAAAGTGCTAACAAAAATCAAGATGAAAAATAATTTTTAATTACATGGGACTGAGTGAACTGATGAGGATGAGTATAATTTTTGTGACTTTCTGTCTGAATTAAAAAAAAAAAAATCCCACAAGGACTCAGGGGCAAAGAATATACAAATCAATTTTCACTGCAAAGTAAAGGAGCTGTTACAGTGGAGGATTACTGGACTGAATGTCAATATTATGACATAGTATGAGTGTGTTTCATGTTTGGTAATTGCAATCATTGTTGCTTTTGTTGTGGTCATCCATGTACAATGCTTCGTGTCAGTCTATTTATCTCTTGTAAAAATAAAATACAGTGTGTGTGTGTGAGAAACAAAAATAAATAAATAAAGTAAAGGAAACAGAACCAACATGGAGTCAGAATGTGCTCTTCCCTGTTACAATTCCCCACTGTCAATGTCCATTCCACAGTCTTGTGGAAAAAGGGGCGATGACCGTTCTAACTGCTTCTTGTTGTGTCTCGTCAAATGGATCTTTCTGGGAATGTCTGCCATCAGTGCCAGTGTTCCAAATGTTGCTTCTTTTGTTCCTCTTTGGAAAGTGTCTACTTTACACCTGTAGACTTAAAGAATATTCACAACCTAAAAGTTGAGAGTTATATTTTATTCAATGGCAATTTTGAGGACTTCAAGCCCAGGAGGCAACATCTCAAGTTAAGGAATTTAGTGCTTTTCTATGTATGGGAAGATGCAAGAGCCTGGGCTCACTGAATCATTCCTTTCATATGCACCTCAGCTATCTGGGGGCTGTATCCTGTATTTTCATATCCTGAGTTTCCTGGGGGCTCACCATAGGGAGTGGCTGCAGTCTAATGGCTGACATGGCAGGAAACATTCCATTTCTTAGATCTTCTCCTCTTGGTCAGGAATTTGACCAATATTTGGGAGACACTTCATGATCAAATTTTGTCCCACAGCACTGGGAGGCTCATCCCAGATCAGGCAAAAATTCTTAAAATGCAACTCCAGGTGCTAATTTTTGGCTTAGGCCCTATCAATAATTAAAGATTCTCTGGATCCTCTGTCAATTATGATCCAGGAGACATTTTCCCTTGTTGCTTCTTCCCATACTTAGAATCACATTATTATTACATTATAATAGCTCTTAGCCATTGCCTTATGTATTGAGGTGCTCCTATGTTGGGTGCATAAAAGTTTTGTTGGAGGTCTTGTTTCACACTGGGTACTGTAAGAGAAAACAGTCTTATAAAATAGGATATAAGTAATGCAGCTAGTAACATTGACAAAGTACAAAGCACAAACAATTTGGAAACAAAGAACAAATTAATACAATGATTAGTATAACTAGTTGTAATCCAGTTGCAATAACGAGCAACCAAAGGAACCATAACTGATTTAATGAGCCATCTGCAGTTTCACTGTACCAGCCATGCATACTTAGACATGCATGGCTTAATCTTTGAGACAAGCATATACTACTGGCAGGATCAACCAGGTAGAGAGAAAAAGATAAATGTTTTCTCTTTGTTTACAAAGGCATACTTTATCAACCTGTTGTAGGTCATAGCCTAAGAGAAAAGTTTTTTTCTGAAAAACTAAGATTAAAGCCAGTATATTTCCCAAAGTCATAAAGTTATAAATCATATTTACCAGTCCTTTCAGTCCCATGTAATTAATTCCTGTTGATCTGGATGAAGCAATCAGGCTTTCCATTAGTTTTTTTTTTTTTGAATTTTTGAATTTCGCTTTATTTTTTTATACAGCAGGTTCTTATTAGTTATCCATTTTATACATATTAGTGTATATATGTCAATCCCAATCTCCCAATTCATCACACCACCACCATCCCCCCCGGCCACTTTCCCCTCTTGGTGTCCATACGTTTGTTCTCTACATCTGTGTCTCAATTTCTGCCCTGTAAACCAGTTCATCTGTACCATTTTTCTAGGTTCCACATATATGCATTAATATACGATATTTGTTTTTCTCTTTCTGACTTACTTCACTCTGTATGACAGTCTCTAGATCCATCCACGTCTCTACAAATGACCCAATTTCATTCCTTTTTATGGCTGAGTAATATTCCATTGTATGTATGTACCACAACTTCTTTATCCATTCGTCTGTTGATGGGCATTTAGGTTGCTTCCATGACCTGGCTATTGTAAATAGTGCTGCAATGAACATTGGGGTGCATGTGTCTTTTTGAATTATGGTTTCCTCTGGGTATATGCCCAGTAGTGGGATTGCTGGGGCATATGATAATTCGATTTTTAGTTTTTTAAGGAACCTCCATACTGTTCTCCATAGTGGCTGTATCAATTTACATTCCCACCAACAGTGCAACAGTGCATTCCCTTTTCTCCACACCCTCTGCAGCATTTGTTGTTTGTAGATTTTCTGATGATGCCCATTCTAACTGGTGTGAGGTGATACCTCATTGTAGTTTTGATTTGCATTTCTCTAATAATTAGTGATGTTGAGCAGCTTTTCATGTGCTTCTTGGCATCTATGTCTTCTTTGGAGAAATGTCTGTTTAGGTCTTCTGCCCATTTTTTGATTGGGTTGTTTGTTTTTTTAATATTGAGCTGCATGAGCTGTTTATATATTTTGGAGATTAATCCTTTGTCTATTGATTTATTTGCAAATATTTTCTCCCATTCTGAGGGTTGTCTTCTTGTCTTGTTTGTAGTTTCCTTTGCTTTGCAAAAGCTTTAAAGTTTCATTAGGTCCCATTTGTTTATTTGGGTTTTATTTCCGTTACTCTAGGAGGTGGATCAAAGAAGATCTTGCTGTGATTTATGTCAAAGAGTGTTCTTCCTATGTTTTCCTCTGAGTTTTATAGTGTCCAGTCTTACATTTAGGTCTCTAATCCATTTTGAGTTTATTTTGGTGCATGGTGTTAGGGAGTGTTCTAATTTCATTCTTTTACATGTAGCTGTCCAGTTTTCCCAGCACCACTTATTGAAGAGACTGTCTCTTCTCCATTGTATATCCTTGCCTCCTTTGTCATAGATTAGTTGACCATAGGTGCGTGGGTTTATCTCTGGGCTTTCTATCCTTTTCCATTGATCTATGTTTCTGTTTTTGTGCCAGTACCATACTGTCTTGATTACTGTAGCTTTGTAGTATAGTCTGAAGTCAGGGAGTCTGATTCCTCTAGCTCTGTTTTTTTCCCTCAAGACTGCTTTGGCTATTCGGGGTCTTTTGTGTCTCCATACAAATTTTAAGATTTTTTTTCTAGTTCTGTAAAAAATGCCATTGGGAATTTGATAGGGATTGCATTGAATCTGTAGATTGCTTTGGGTAGTATAGTCATTTTCACAATATTGATTCTTCCAACCCAAGAACATGGTATATCTCTCCATCTGTTGGTATCATCTTTAATTTCTTTCATCAGTGTCTTATAGTTTTCTGCATACAGGTCTTTTATCTCCCTAAGTAAGTTTATTCCTAGGTATTTTATTCTTTTTGTTGCAATGGTAAATGGGAGTGTTTCCTTAATTTCTCTTTCAGATTTTTCATCATTAGTGCATAGGAATGCAAGAGATTTCTGTGCATTAATTTTGTATCCTGCAACTATACCAAATTCATTGATTACCTCTAGTAGTTTTCTGGTGGCATCTTTAGGATTCTCTATGTATAGTATCATGTCATCTGCAAACAGTGACAGTTTTACTTCTTTTCCAATTTGGATTCCTTTTATTTCTTTTTCTTCTCTGATTGCCATGGCTAGGACTTCCACAACTATGTTGAATAATAGTGGACATCCTTGTCTCGTTCCTGATCTTAGAGGAAATGCTTTCAGTTTTTCACCATTGAGAATGATGTTTGCTGTGGGTTTGTCATACATGGCCTTTATTATGTTGAGGTAGGTTCCCTCTATGCCCACTTTCTGGAGAGTTTTTATCATAAATGGGTGTTGAATTTTGTCAAAAGCTTTTTCTGCATCTACTGAAATGATCGTATGGTTTTTACTCTTCAATTTGTTAATATGGTGTATCACATTGATTGATTTGCGTATATTGAAGAATCCTTGCATCCCTGGGATAAATCCCACTTGATCATGGTGTATGATCCTTTTAATGGGTTGTTGGATTCTGTTTGCTAGTATTTTGTTGAGGATTTTTGCATTTATAGTCATCAGTGATATTGGTCTGTAATTTTCTTTTTTTGTAGTATCTTTGTCTGGTTTTGGTATCAGGGTGATGGTGGTCTCATACAATGAGTTTGGAAGTGTTCCTTCCTCCACAATTTTTTGGAAGAGTTTGAGAAGGATGGTGTTAGGTCTTCTCTAAATGTTTGATAGAATTCACCTGTGAAACCATCTGGTCCTGGACTTTTGTTTGTTGGAAGATTTTTAATCACAGTTTCCACTTCATTACTTGTGATTGGTCTGTTCATAATATCTATTTCTTCCTGGTTCATTCTTGGAAAGTTATACCTTTCTAAGAATTTGTCCATTTCTTCCAGGTTGTCCATTTTATTGGCATAGAGTTGCTTGTAGTAGTCTCTTAGGATGCTTTTTATTTCTGCGGTGTCTGTTGTAACTTCTCCTTTTTCATTTCTAATTTTATTGATTTGAGTCCTCTCCCTCTTTTTCTTGATGAGTCTGGCTAATGATTTATCAATTTTGTTTATCTTCTCAAGGAACCAGCTTTTAGTTTTATTGATCTTTGCTATTGGTTTCTTTGTTTCTATTTCATTTATTTCTGCTCTGATCAGTATGATTTCTTTCCTTCTGCTAACTTTGGGTTTTGTTTATTCTTCTTTCTCTAGTTCCTTTAGGTGTAAGGTTATATTGTTTATTTGAGATTTTTCTTGTTTCTTGAGGTAGGCTTGTATAGCTATAAACTTCCCTCTTAGAACTGCTTTTGCTGCATCCCATAGGTTTTGAATCGTCGTGTTTTCATTGTCATTTATCTCTAGGTATTTTTTGATTTCCTCTTTGATTTCTTCAGTGATCTCTTCGTTATTTAGTAACGTAGTGTTTAGCCTCCATGTGTTTGTGTTTTTTACGTTTTTTTCCCTGTAATTCATTTCTAATCTCATAGCGTTGTGGTCAGAAAAGATGCTTGGTATGATTTCAATTTTCTTAAATTTACTGAGGCTTGATTTGTGACCCAAGATGTGATCTATCCTGGAGAATGTTCCGTGCGCACTTGAGAAGAACGTGTAATCTGCTGTTTTTGGATGGAATATCCCATAAATATCAATTAAATCTATCTGGTCTATTGTGTCATTTAAAGCTTGGGTTTCCTTATTAATTTTCTGTTTGTATGATCTGTCCATTGGTGTAAATGAGGTGTTAAAGTCCCCCACTATTATTGTGTTACTGTCGATTTCCTCTTTTATAGCTCTTAGCCATTGCCTTATGTATTGAGGTGCTCCTATGTTGGGTGCATATATATTTATAATTGTTATATCTTCTTATGGATTGATCCCCTGACCATTATGTAGTGTCCTTCCTTGTCTCTTGTAACATTCTTTATTTTAAAGTCTATTTTATCTGATATGAGTATAGCTACTCCAGCTTTCTTCTGATTTCCATTTGCATGGAATATCTTTTTCCATCCCCTCACTTTCAGTCTGAATGTGTCCCTAGGTCTGAAGTGGGTCTCTTGTAGGCAGCATATATATGGGTCTTGTTTTTGTATCCATTCAGCAAGCCTGTGTCTTTTGGGTGGAGCATTTAATCCATTCACGTTTAGGGTAATTATTGATATGTATGTTCCTATGACCATTTTCTTAATTGTTTTGGCTTTGTTTTTGTAGGTCCTTTCTTCTCTGTGTTTCCCACTTAGAGAAGTTCCTTTAGCATTTGTTGTAGCCCTGGTTTGGTGGTGCTGAATTCTCTTAGCTTTTGCTTGTCTGTAAAGCTTTTGATTTCTACATCGAATCTGAATGAGATCCTTGCCGGGTATACTAATCTTGGTTGTAGGTTCTTCCCTTTCGTCACTTTAAGTATATCATGCCACTCCCTTCTGGCCTGTAGAGTTTCTGCTGAGAAATCAGCTGTTAACCTTATGGGAGTTCCCTTGTATGTTATTTTTCGTTTTTCCCTTGCTGCTTTTAATAATTTTTCTCTGTCTTTAATTTTTGCCAATTTGATTACTATGTGTCTCGACAAGTTTCTCCTTAGGTTTATCCTGTATGGGACTCTCTGTGCTTCCTGGACTTGGGTGGCTATTTCCTTTCCTATGTTAGGAAAGTTTTCAACTATAATCTCTTCAAATATTTTCTCTGGTCCTTTCTCTCTCTCTTCTCCTTCTGGTACCCCTATAATGCGAATGTTGTTGCGTTTAATGTTGTCCCAGAGGTCTCTTAGGCTGTCTTCATTTCTTTTCAATCTTTTTTTTTAAAATAAATTTATTTATTTTATTTATTTATTTTTGGCTGCGTTGGGTCTTCGTTGCTGTGTGCGGGCTTTCTCTCGTTGTGGCGAGCGGGGGCTACTCTTTGTTGCGGTGCGTGGGCTTCTCATTGCGGTGGCTTCTCTTGTTGTGGAGCATGGGCTCTAGGTGCGCAGGCTTCAGTAGTTGTGGCACGTGGGCTCTGTAGTTGTGGCTCCCGGGCTCTAGAGCACAGGCTCAGTAGTTGTGGCACACGGGCTTAGTTGCTCCGCGGCATGTGGGATCTTCCCGGCCCAGGGCTTGAACCCGTGTCCCCTGCATTGGCAGGTGGATTCTTAACCACTGCGCCACCAGGGAAGCCCTCTTTTCATTCTTTTTTCTTTATTCTGTTCCGCAGCAGTGAATTCCACCATTCTGTCTTCCAGGTCACTTATCCGTTCTTCTGCCTCAGTTATTCTGCTATTGATTCCTTCTAGTGTAGTTTTCATTTCAGTTATTGTATTGTGCATCTCTCTTTGTTTGTTCTTTAATTCTTCTAGGTCTTTGTTAAACATTTCTTGCATCTTCTCGATCTTTGCCTCCATTCTTTTTCTGAGGTCCTGGATCATCTTCACTATCATTATTCTGAAGTCTTTTTCTGGAAGGTTGCCTATCTCTACTTCATTTAGTTGTTTTTCTGGGGTTTTATCTTGTTCCTTCATCTGGTACATAGCCCTCTGCCTTTTCATCTTGTCTGTCTTTCTGTGAATGTGGTTTTTGTTCCACAAGCTGCATGATTGTAGTTCTTCTTGCTTCTGCTGTCTGCCCTCTGGTGGATGAGGCTATCTAAGAGGCTTATGCACTTTTCCTGATGGGAGGGACTGGTGGTGGGTAGAGCCGACTGTTGCTCTGGTGGGTGGAGCTCAGTAAAACTAATCTGCTTGACTGCTGATGGGTGGGGCTGGGTTCCCTCCCTGTTGGTTGTTTGGCCTGAGACAACCCAACACTGGAGCCTACCTGGGCTCTTTGGTGGGGCTAATGGCAGACTCTGGGGGGTGGGGCTTATGCCAAGGAGTACTTCCCAGAACTTTGCTGCCAGTGTCCTTGTCCCCACGGTGAAACAGAGCCACCCCCCACCTCTGCAGGAGACCCTCCAACACTAGCAGGTAGGTCTGGTTCAGTCTCCCCTGGGGTCACTGCTCCTTCCCCTGGGTCCCGATGCGCACACTACTTTGTGTGTGCCCTCCAAGAGTGGAATCTCTGTTTCCCCCAGTTCTGTCGAAGTCCTGCAATCAAATCCCAGTAGCATTCAAAGTCTGATTCTCTAGGAATTCCTCCTCCTGTTGCCGGACCCCCAGGTTGGGAAGCCTGATGTGGGGCTCAGAACCTTCACTCCAGTGGGTGGACTTCTGTGGTATAAGTGTTCGCCAGTCTGTGAGTCACCCACCCAGCAGTTATGGGATTTGATTTTACTGTGATTGTGCCCCTCATACCGACTCATTTTGGCTTCTTCTTTGTCTTTGGACGTGGGGTTTCTTTTTTGGTGAGTTTCAGTGTCTTCCTGTAGAAGATTGTCCAGCAGCTAGTTGTGATTCTGGTGTTCTCGCAAGAGGGAGTGAGAGCACATCCTTCTACTCTGCCATCTTGGTTCCAATCTAAAGATTTGAGTACAATGCAATTAGCAGGAAACTTGGATATTTCTGTGTTGTATAACATTTTAGAATAACTGGAATTATGATTGATAACATATCAGGGCATATCAGATGTTAAGGATTCTATATAAATTTTGGAATATCTATATTAATGACATTTATCCATACACTATAAACTAAGGTTCATCTGCAATCACTTGACAATGTTTTTGAAGTAATTTAACATACCAAATAAACTTAGTTTGACATTCCTCTCTGACATGTCTCAGAGATGTTCTTTCCAAGTAACCCAGAGTCAGCTGGAGGCTAAAAAACTTTTGTCAGATTTTGATATTTGGGAAGTTTGTTAAAAATATCAAAAAGGTTTTAAAGTAAAACAGGATCATAGGTCACTGTGAAACAATACTGATTCATTTAACCGAAGTCACAAAACAATTAAAAGAAAGCAAATACGGATCACCTAAGGGCACAGAAACTCATACAATCTGTTATCAAAAAGGAGCACTTCTAACAGAGAGATCAAATTCCAGTCTTGTATTAGCTTACTTAACAAAATGCATTTACTTAGTTAAATTCAATCTAAATTTAGTTAATCCTGACCATGTATAAAACTTTCTCAGTAAAATGTAATTCCATCCCTCATACCTTCTTAACTGAAAGCACACATTCTACTATACTGAAATGTTTTATTATTTTCAGTAGCTTTAATTATATATTTAAATTAAAATCCCCAACTCTTAGAAGTCTTAATTTCTAGTGAAAACCAAGAGGCAAGTAATAGTTACCAAAATCTGGAGAGACTATTTTAGATAATCTTCAGAACATAATTATTCATATAGAGGTTACCTAAGGCTCTTATCTCATTTACATTTACTTTAAGGTTTCATCATATCAAGTTATTTTTCTTGCTGACAAACTTGCAGCAGGTATAACAAGGTTTCATTTAACTTCCATTAAACCTAGGTGCAGTGAAAGTATTATACTTAATGTTGATGACCCTAAAGACATGTCTATATTAATTGGATCAACAAAAACATTAATACCAGGTATTAATTTAATACTATTTTCCAGTTCACATGAAACTGAAACTCATTTATCTCAATTTCTCTTGTGTTTAGAATTGTTTGGTTTGTAAGCACTTACTTTTCTTTAAGCCAGTTAAACAGAGCTCACCCAGCCACCTCCTAGATGAGGAGGTGAAACTCATCAAGAAGATGGGTGACCACCTGACCAACCTCTGCAAGCTGGCTGGTCCCCAGGCTGGGCTGGGCGAGTACCTCTTTGAGAGGCTCACCCTCAAGCTTGACTAGGAGCCTCTGGAGCCCAGCGGCCTTTGAGGACCCCCTCTGGTGTCAGGGCTTCTACCTGAAGCCCCCCTCTGCAGCCAGTAGGCAACTTCTTAACCATCCTGGAGCCTTCTCCCAAGCCTTGGACCAAATGGAAACAATAAAGCTTTTTGCAGAAAAAAAAAAACAGAGCTCATCCACAAATAACCTCAGCAATGTTATCCAAAGACAAAGATACATACAAACACTCAAACAGAGAGACCTCATAGTTCTCATTTCAAAATTTCAGCCCTGAGTTGGGTACAGCACTGTTAAACCCATCAGTTTACAAAAGAGGTTGGATTAAAATTAGGTTTTTGGCAGATGGAAAAAATCAAGCTCACTTGTCTAGATGGCTAAATATTTATAGAAAAGACACTTAGGATTTCTATTTACCTTTGACAAGTCAATTTCTAAATTACTTTACCCTCTTTTCAAAATTTACGTTTTATTTATTTTATTTTTGGCTGTGTTGGGTCTTTGTTGCTGTGCGCTGGCTTTTCTCTGGTTGTGGCGAGCAGGGGCTACTCTTTGTTGCAGTGCACAGGCTTCTCATGGTGGTGGCTTCTCTTGTTGTGGAGCACAGGCTCTAGGCGCATGGGCTTCAGTAGTTGTGGCATGCGGGCTCAGTAGCTGTGGTTCACGGGCTCTAGAGAGCAGGCTCAGTAGTTGTGGCACATGGGCTTAGTTTCTCTACGGGATGTGGGATCTTCCTGGGCCAGGGCTCAAACCCGTGTCCCCTGCATTAGCAGGCGGATTCTTAACCACTGCGCCACCAGGGGAGCCCCCAAAATTTGCATTTTAAAAAGATGGCAGAGATGAGGCTTCCTAAAAGGACCAGATAGGACATTTGCATCTCAATACAGGCAAGTTTCTCCTAAGATGACTTTGTTTCCCCTTTGTTTAATACTTCTTAAGATAAATAGGGAGGGTTTGGGGAGCGGTGTCTATTAGAAAGTCAATCAACTTGTTCCCCACTGTGAAAGTTACCCGGGGCTCCTGTGGGGAAATTAGAATTGGATGCCTCAAGTCCAAGGGAGTCCCCTGGCCTTTTACAAGATACCGGTGCAAGGGAAAATGCCCTGCTGCAGAAGTGGCTCCCAGTCCAAATTGGGTGCCCTGTCGGGTCTTAGATGGTGATACTAAACCAGGTCCCTGTGCTCCAGGAGTTAACATAGAGACTTCTATTCGATCCCCATGGGTAGGGGAAACAGGAGGCAGTGAAAGGAGTGACTATGTTGGTGGCATGGAGGGGCAGTTGGAACAACTGCTGGTACAGCCTGCTCAGCCAGTGGGGGAGCTGGATATGCCAGAGGGGGGTTTAAATTTTGAAGTAACATGTCCCCACTCTCATTTTCTCCCTCTTCCCCTTGTAGAACAGGTTCCCCCTTGGTTTTCCTTTCAGACCACTGCACCATAAGGTGGCAGCCCTCTGACTCCTTTTCCTCCTGGTGCAGTAGCATAAATGCTTCTACATATGGAATCTCATCTCTTTTCCCTGCTCTTTTGCAAAACACCTCTAACTGAGAGATTGTATAATAATTGAGTGAGCCATTCGGGGCCATTGCTCTTCTGATCCTAACATATATTGGGTCCACAGCCTATTACAATAGTATATCATATCTTTCTTAGTCATAGGCTCACAGCTATGTTTTGCCCATTTATCTAATATACTCCCCAAAGGGCTCTCCTTCGGGATAGATGGAGTATTTCCCATTTTTATAAGTTTGATAACACCAAAACACAAAAGATACAAACAAATTCCAACACAAAAGGCCCAAACAAATTCCAACATCAATGCACACAAAAACAAAACCAAAACCAACACCAACTAACCAGTTCCCAAATTAGGTAGAGTCCAACAACAATTCCCTCTCCAACAGCGTTCCCAATCAAACAAATTGGCTTGTCCCATAAAGGAAAAGCCCTAATTGAGGGGGGAATATGTTCCCAGTGTGCACACCTGAGAGACGCACCCTACAAAATCGAGGCCTTCGACTTTCAGAAGTTTGTCGTTTCCTTGCTTCAACTGCCAAGCACTGGGGTAGCAAGTGACGCTTCAGGGAATTTTGAAGGGAAGATTCTCAGGAGAAATTGTCCCGGCAGCTGCGAGGGCCTTGCCCAAATATTCCCTGACCAGGGCCTGCTAGCCCCGAGCAGCAAGGCTCCTGGTTGGTTCGCCAAATTGTTACCAAGTCCAAGCTCGCCCTGCTCACCAAACAACAGGCCAATGAATCGGGAGACAAGGTGTTGAGGCAAGGAATAATGACTTTATTCGGAAAGCTGGCAGACTGAGAAGATGGCAGACTAGTGTACCCAAAAAACCCCGTCTTATCAGGGTCTGGTTGTCAGTTTCTTTTATAGAACAGAGAGGGGGAGGAGGTGAGAAAGTAAAGTAAAAAGGCCATTTGTCTTGCAAAATCTCCTCGATCTGCCCTTGCTGGGGAGGGGATGAGTGAATTTCTTCTTTTCTGCAGCCATTCACAGGTGGGCAGGGTCAGAACGTCTCTCTGTGAGCTGAACAAAGGCCTTTTATTTTAACAGTCAGGCAGAGGGGCAGGGTCCCTGTGGCAGGCCATTATGTATGTTTACAGCTATAGACAGTGATTATAATAATAACAAAAGCAACGAAAAGCAAAGGTTAAAGTAAAAGAAACAGAACCAACATGGAGTCAGAATTTGCTCTTCCCTGTTACAGTATTTTGAAACTCTGTTGCTTGGCACATACACATTTTTTTTTTAATAAGTAAATTTATTTATTTATTTATTTATTTGTTTATTTATTTTTGGCTGTGTTGGGTCTTCGTTGCTGTGCTTGGGCTTTCTCTAGTTGTGGCGAGCGGGGCTACTCTTCGTTGCGGTGCATGGACTTCTCATTGCGGTGGCTTCTCTTGTTGCAGAGCACGGGCTCTAGGCACGCAGGCTTCAGTAGTGGTGGTTCATGGGCTCAGTAGTGTGGCTCGTGGGCTCTAGAGCGCAGGCTCAGTAGTTGTGGCACACAGGCTTAGTTGCTTCATGGCTTGTGGGATCTTCTCAGACCAGGTCTCAAACCCATGTCCCCTGCATTGGCAGGCGGGTTCTTAACCACTGCACCACCAAGGAAGTCCCACATACACACTTAGAATTGTTGTCTTCCTGATGAATTAACCACTTTATCATTATATAATGAATTTCTTTATCCCTGGTAATTTTCTTTGCTCTGAAATCTACTTTGATACTGATTTAGCCACTCCAGCTTTCTTTTGATTTATGTTTTCATGTCAAATCCTTTTCTATCCATTTACTTTTGAAAGCTGGACATAATATATCTGGTAATAGAAACTGAGGTAACCAGGCTTTTAGTATGAGGTTTTTTATGTTAATCTGGTTAGAATCTGGGCTGTGTCTAGATCTTTGCTGTAGCTGTAGGTTCCCAGGGCATACGTTTTCTCTAGTTTCAATGTTTTGTTTTGCTTTTCTCCCTTGTTATCTTTGCTTTTCTTTAAGTATTTCTTCTTACATAGAGTTGGTGTCTTGCAGCTTTCTCAATTGTAATCCACTGTATTATACTGGAGCGCTATTGAAGTAGTGGTAAAGTGTGGAGAGGAGAGACATTCTACAGTCTTATGATTTAATCTCAGGTTTTTGTTGTTTTTTTAATGGGCCTGTATCCCTAGGCTGTGACCTTCAGAAGCCTATTTTAGCCTTTCTTTTTTTTCCTCCCCTTAATTGAGACAGGAAGGCTATAGGGGGCTGGAAGTGTCTAATTGTCCTTCCCCCAGGTCAGATAAGGCTTTGATAAAGTAGTTTCCCTTGAGGGAAGGTCTTTGTTATAGACAGTGCTCTGGGTGTATTTCAAAATCTTTACAGGATTTTTCTCCAATCTTCACTTTGAGAATTGATGGCTTTCCTGAAGGCAAAACCAACAGAACTCTAAGGGTCTTCCCTAAGACTGGTCCCTTAGGAGTTAACTCTCAAGTTGGTGTGGACAGAAATAATTAATAACCAATCCATAAAAAGAATAGAAGAGTTTTAATTTAGCCAAACT
Organism: Eschrichtius robustus; assembly: GCF_028021215.1. Lineage (NCBI taxonomy): Eukaryota > Metazoa > Chordata > Mammalia > Artiodactyla > Eschrichtiidae > Eschrichtius > Eschrichtius robustus. The sequence goes on from NC_090839.1 coordinate 30,622,276, forward strand.
GAAGACTATAGCCCAGGAGACACAGATTCAAGAAGCACTTGTGTTCCACTGGACTATAAAATGGGGGAGGCTTACAAAGACAAAATTACATAAATTGTCAAGAATTAGGATTGGAGCTGGCAAGAAGTAAGGGTGCTTGTTAAGCAAGGATTGCTTGGGGTCTGAAATTGTTGCATAGTTACAAGTGATGCTGAAAGCTCAGCTTCTCTGTACACTGGTGCCAAATTGAATCTCGGAGACAGAGTTTTGGGTGAAGCAGAAAAGGATAGCTTTACTGCTTTGCTAGGCAAAGGGGGACACAGTGGGCTCCTGCCTCGAAAAACTGGGAGGATTTGATGAGGGGTTTTATAGCAATACTTCAAGGGTGGTGTTGCTGACAAGATTAGGGTATGTGCAGGGCTTGCACTCCCTTAATCTTGTCTCAAGTTGTTTCTTGGCTGTTCCTCCCTTGATTAGCAACTGTTCGAGTCCGCCCTTTGGAACTCAGGGAAGGTCATGGAGGCTGGAGTCTTTCCTCCAAGAAATGGGGGACAAAAAGGCCTCTGTGCCTGAGAGTCCCACAGGGCCCCACTCAGTTTCACAAGGGGAGACCTTGAAACTGATAGCGACCAGGGTTCTTGGCCTTCCCCAATCAATAGAAATTGACTAGAGGCTCGACAAGAAATTCAGGCAAGGCTTTATTGGGACCCCTGCTACAGCAGGGGGTAGCAAGAACAAACAACAGGTTCCCTGCTTGCTCACTCCCTGAGTGGGGACGAGCTTGTTCCTTACATGGGGTGAGGGTAGGGATGTGTCCAGTGGTCAGGCCAGAGGGGTGGCTTAGGTGTTTTGCTCACCCCCTAGGTGGTGTTGTGTGCAGGGGCCATGCTCAGTACCCTGCTTTTGCTCCCAACACCCTGTTTTTGCTCCAGGCTCTTCCAAAGTAGCAGTAGGGGTTTTTTTGGTCTTTTGCATCTTTTTGTCCATAATTTGCCCCAACTGCACATGCATGCAGTTTACTTTCAGTTTCTTTGTATTTTGTTGCTTGAGGAGAGGTGTGTCCAGGTGCAAGCATTGCAGCACTGCAGCAAAGGGTCCCAGGTCCCAGCCTGTCTCAAGACTTATAAGGCGGCAGCTGGCAGCTGCTAGCAGATATTGTTTTGAGAATGGCTGTTGGTGTCCTTGAGTCTGATACAGTTCAGAAAATTCAACTTCTCGGTAATACTGGAACGTGTCTGAAACCATATCCACAATGGCCACCCAGCTCCATTTTGAATGCCTGAACCACAGTTACTCCATTTTTATTTTTAAATGCATTCTTTTCTCTAATGGTTAAAGCAGATGTATAATTCATGTTTGACAGGCCACAAAACAGGCTGTTCCAGTTAACATAAAGTTCAAGTTAAATCATTTGTAAGCCAAAATGACTTCCCCATACCTCAATATGTGAAAATTTCTTCTATCACTAGTCCATACTCCACCTCCAGGATTAGTCAATTACCATTTGAGTGTTCCTAAAAATTGCTGGCTTCAGTGGCTTCTGCTCCCCAATAAGCTGATTTTGGCTCTGATTATCTATATTCACAAGTCTTTCTAATTTTTAGGGTGGCAGTTTGCCCTGTGACCTTAAGTCTCTGATGGATCTAAGAAAAGTCATTGGGCTTCCCTGGTGGCGCAGTGGTTGAGAATCTGCCTGACAATGCAGGAGACACGGGTTCGAGCCCTGGTCTGGGAAGATTCCACATGCCGTGGAGCAAATGGGCCCATGAGCCACAATTACTGAGCCTGCGCGTCTGGAGCCTGTGCTCCGCAACAAGAGAGGCCACGATAGAGGCCCGCGCACCGCAATGAAGAGTGGCCCCCCCTTGCCACAACTAGAGAAAGCCCTCGCACAGAAACGAAGATCCAACACAGCCATAAATAAATAAATGAAGCACACCTAGTATAGTGTAATTAAAAAAAAAGAAAAGAAAAGTCAATAATTTTCAGTTTATTCAACAGGTTTATTGTTGTGAGGATGGGAGTGATGATTTCCTAGCTCTTTACAAATCAGAGATAAATCCAGAAGTCCATCCATTTACTTTTCATCTACATAAATCATTATATTTCAAGTGAGTTTCTTGTAGAAAACATATAGTTGGGGCATGGTTTTTTAAAATCCATTCTGAAAATCTTTGTCTTTTAATTGGTATGCTTAAACCATTTACATTTAATGCATTTTTTGATATTTTGGATTTAGGGCTACCATTTCCCCACTTCTGCCTTCTTTGAGTTATTTGGATTTTTTTTCATATTTCATTTTAATTAGTCTATTGTGACTTGACTATATCTTTATATAGTTTCCTTTACTGTTCACTCTAGGGATTACTTAATACTTAATTTTTCACAGTTGTCTTAGAATCAACATTTTACCACTTCAAGTGGAAACCTTACCACAATAAATGTCCCTTTACCCTCCTTCTTTATATTGTAGTTGTCTTATTATTACATCTACATACTTTAAAACTCCATTAGACAATGTTATACTGTAGCTTTTCCTTCAATCCTAATGTTCTGATTTTCCCTTTGGTATCATTTTCTCTATCTGCAAAATGTCCTTTAGCAATTATTTTAGAGCAGGTAATGCATTCTCTTGGTTTTCCTTCACTGAGAATATCTTTCTTTTTTCTTGACTCCTGAATGATATTTTAACTGGAATAGAATTCAGAGTTAACAGCTCTTTTGTTTCAGTACTTTAAAAAGCTGTACCTCCTTCTGGCCTCCATAGTTTCTGATGAGAAATCCACAGTCATGTAATTTTTTCCTCAATTAAGCAATAGATTGTTTTTCTTTGGCAGTTTTCAAAATTTTTTGCTTGCATTTAGTATTCAGCACTATTGTTATGACTTGTCTGGGCATGAATTTCTTTGACATTATCCTATTTGAGTTTCACTGAAATTCTTGAATATGTGAGTTTATGTCCTTCACCAAATTTAAGAAATTTTCAGCTATTATTTCTTCAAATATTTTTTTCTGCTCCAAGCTTCTTCTCCTCTCCTTCTGGGACTCTGATGAAACAAATGCTAATCTCTTCAGATTATACCACAGGTCCCTGAGGCTCTATAAACATTTTTAAAAATCTGTTTTCTCTCTGTTGTTCAGATTACATAATTTCTGTTGCTCTATCTTCAAGCTTATTTACTTATTCCTCTGCTATCTCCATTCTGTTACTGAGCTGTTGGGCTGCACCCTACAGGCCAGCAAGCCCTGTATTTCTCAGCCTCAAGACTGAAGAAAGAGCCCAGAGTCAGTGACAGAGACATCAGTGGTTTAATAGATAGAGGGATCTTACATGTCTGAAGCAAAGCCCTGAAGTGACACCCCACCATGTGTGGCAGATGGTGGGCAGGACATGGCAGCAGTCTTCGCTACGCGGGGGAGAGGAAGGGGGAATTGACATCAGGCTGGCTCATCAGTTACCAGGGAAACCAGCAGAGCAGCATGCCCCTCACTGCGCCTTTGAGAAGCTATCATGGTGTAGATGTTCTGATCTAAAGATTAGAACAATCACTAGCTGGGGCTAGAGGCAAGCATGTAGGCATTTACAGATTAGGCTCTATGATTAAGAGGAAGGTCAGTCACATGAGTAGTGTGTAGGTGAAGCAGGGACTGGTCAAGCAGGGGATATACAGAAAGCAAGAGAACAGCCATCTTGGGTGGCCTGATCATACATGAGCCCATAGGGTTTTGTTTTTGTTACTGTGTTTTTCAGTTCTAAATTTTCCATTTCCTTCTTCTTTATGTCTTCTATTTCTTTGCTGAGACTATCTTTCCATTCATTTCAAGAGATTTCACCTTTATTTCATAGAACATGGTTATAACAGCTGTTTTAGTGTCTTTTTCTGATAATTCCAACATTTATGTCATTTCATTGTTGGTATCTGTTGATTGTCTTTTCCTTTGCCAGTCAAGATTTTCTTGATTCTTCATAGGCCAAATAATTTTGGATTGTATCTTGATTTTTTTTTTAATGCTTTGTTATCATCATTTACTTTATTTTATTTATTTATTTATTTGGCTGAGTCGGGTCTTAGTTGCAGCATGTGGGATCTTCGTTGAGGCATGTGGGATCTTTCGTTGCGGTGTGCGGGCTCTTTGTTGCGTTGTGGTGCGTGGGCTTCTCTCTAGTTGTGGTGTGTGGGTTTTCTCTCTCTAGTTGTGACGTGCGTGCTCCAGAACATGTGGGCTCTGTAGTTGCGGGACACCGGCTCTCTCATTGAGGCATATGAGCTCAGCAGTTGTGGTGCACGGGCTTAGTTGCCCCAGGCATGTGGGATCTTAGTTCCCTGACCAGGGATTGAACCCGCGTCCCCTGCGTTGGAAGGCAGATTCTTTACCACTGGACCACCAGGGAAGTCCCTATCTTGATGTTTTGAATATTACGTTATGAGACTCTAGGTCTTGTTTCAATCCTAAGAATTTTTGTTTGTTTTAGCAAACAGTTGACCAGGTTAGGTTCAGGTCACAATTTCTGACCTGCCTTTTGTGGGCTGTGGTTCTAATGTTTGTTCAATTTTCAAAGCATTTGCAATGCTATTTGGATCAGACCCTCATGTGTGCCACTCAGTGACCAGTCTCAAATTTGCACTATGGTCTAGCTGAATTCTAAAGCCTGTGGTGTACTGTATAGCGTCAGATCTGCTTATTCAGCTTGAAGATGGGCTCAGGAGTTCATACCCAACTTTATGCATTTGCTCTCTTCACTCTCAACAGTCTCCCTGATACTTTCCAGCTTCTAAGGGCCTTCCTTCCTGATCCTCTGGTCAGAAAGCTGGAGTTTTACATTCCCTGTTAGGCCACATCCTTCATGTGACTATATCTGTGTCCAGAGCCAAGTGGTAGAAAGATAGAGAAAGATGAAAAGCAATGGATAGTGACCCCATGTTCTTTGGTCAGAGAGGAAGCATTTCCCTCCCTCAGAGATTTGGGCGCCTGTCTGGATGTCACTGCTTTTGCTTTCCTGCCACCTTTGCCACCATTTCTGCGGCCATAGCAGCATTGCCTGGTGGCTGCAGTGTGATAAGGGGGGAAGGGAGGGGTAGAAAAAGGGGAAATTACTCTCTCTGAGCTTTAGGAGATACCTTTCACTCCTCAGATCAGGAAGAGAGGAGGAATTCTCTTGGAATACTTTCTGTTCAACATCTGATGCACTCTTTGAGTTCTAGCTAGGCAATACTAGAGGAGAAAAATAGTAAACCCACAGCCAGTTCTGGGAACTTTGAATGCTAGTCTACTTATCTGCCTGCTACCATGTACATTTCAGAGTCCTCATGTAGCCACTCTGTGTCCAAAATTTATACTTACATTCAACGAGAGAGACCAGGTGGAGTATGCTTGTTCCATCTTCTGCAGAACAAGAAACTTTTTTTATTTTAAACTGTTATTTATTTGTTTGTTTGTTTTTTGGCTGCACTGCACAGCTTGTGGGATCTTAGTTCCCCAACCAGGGATCGAACCCACGCCCCCTGCAGTGGAAGCTCCAAGTCTTAACTTCTGGACTGCCAGGGAAGTCCCTTAAACTTTTAAATTAAAGTATAACATACATACATAAAAGTGCACAAATCTTCAGTATTTACCTAATTTTCACAAAGTAAACATACTGTGAAGTCAACATCAGATCAAGAAATAGAAGCACCTCTCATGCCCTTCCCAATCACTACCTCCTGATAGTGGCCACTCTCCTCTTACTTCTAACTCAGTAGATTGAGTATGCCTCTTTTTGAACCTTATATAAATGAAATCATACATTTCTATTCATACGCATTCTTTCATTTGACATAATGTCTGTGAGATGTTTTCATATGTAATAGTAGTTTCTGCATTTTTCATTGCTTTATGGTATTCTGTTGTATAAATTTACTTATTCCATTTTACTGGTAATGGACATTTGGGTTGTATTCAGTGGGGCTATTACAAATAGTGCCACTATGGTAAACATTCTTGGACATGTCTTTTGATGCTCACTCACATGTATGTATTTCTGGAGCATAATTGTGGGACCACATGGTACGTACATGGGCAGCTTGCGTAATACTGCGAACCAGGTTTCCCAAGTAGTTGTACCAACTTACACTCCCTCCAGCAGTGTATGAAGGTTCCCATTGTTCTGTATTCCCTTGGTAATACCAGCCTTTTTTGTTTTTAACATCTTTATTGGAGTATAATTGCTTTACAGTGGTGTGTTAGTTTCTGCTATATAACAAAGTGAATCAACTATACATATACATATATCCCCATATCTCCTCCCTCTTGCGTCTCCCTCCCACCCTCCCTATCTCACCCCTCTAGGTGGTCACAAAGCACCCAGCTGATCTCCCTGTGCTATGCAAATACCAGCCTTTTTTAATTTTAGCTATTCCAGTGGGTGCATATCTCATGATGGTTTTAATTTTAATTTCCCCAATAACCAATGGGATAAGTACATTTTCATTCTTATTAGACAATTGTATAGCTTTTTTCGTGGTTTTTTTTTTTTTTTTTCTGGTTCATGTGTCTTTTTTTTTTTTGGCCGGGCCACACGGCTTGTGGGATCTTAGTTCCCTGACCAGGGATTTAAACCCAGGCCCTTGGCAGTGAAAATGCTTAGTGCTAACCACTGGACTGCCAGGGAATTCCCTGTAGGCATTTATTTTAGATTTTGACTACAAACCCTTTGTTGAGTATATATGCTGGGTAATAAAAATGGTTTGATCCACAGGGATCTTTGGGAGGCACTAAGTGGTCATGAGTCTCCCAAGGACTGAAATAATCAGGAAGCCCATTAAGGTCCCACCTGTTCTATATGACCAAAAGTACTTTATCATCTATCTGCGGTGAATCAGGGCCTAACCTAAGCCACCACAACATAGCATCCTAGTCCTTTACCCAGTTGCCAGACCTCTGTTTTGGTTACAGACCCAGAGCCACTTGGATGAAGGAAAGACCAGATGAAGGAAGAACCCTGCAATAACGTTACATATTTGTACTGTAAATCTTCCTCCTGGCATTTGCCAAAGAGACCTGTGACCTGTGTAACTGGAGTGGGGAAAAAATACCAAGACCTTCCTAGAAGGTACACTAATCCCCAGCGACCCAGAGTTCCACTGTGGTCCAGTGAACAGAGCCAAATCTTGCCGTAGTCAGGAGGTAAGTAGGATGTAGGAAGCAGGAAGTGACATCATACCTTTATAAAATGTATGTGTGTTAGAGGGCAGGAGATAAATCTCACGAAAATACAGAGGCTTGCACGTCAATGAAGTTTCTAGGAATGCAGTGGCCTGGGCCATGTTGGGATATCCTGTCAAAAGTGAAAGAGAATTCCCACACTGTGCTGATAGGAAAAGCTAAACGTACAAAATTTCTTGAATCTAGCAATTCCACTTGTAGGTGTATACCCAAGAGAAGTGATGTTTATGTTTGCATATGTAGGAGAATGTTCATAGAATCTTTATTCACAATAGCTAACAACTGAAAACAATCCAAAAGTCCATCAACAGAATAATAGATAAATATGTTAGTATAGGGCTTCCCTGGTGGTGCAGTGGTTGAGAATCTGCCTGCCAATGCAGGGGACACGGGTTCGAGCCCTGGTCTGGGAAGATCCCACATGCCGTGGAGCAACTGGGCCCGTGAGCCACAATTACTGAGCCTGCGCATCTGGAGCCTGTGCTCCGCAACAAGAGAGGCCGCGATAGTGAGAGGCCCGCGCACCGCGATGAAGAATGGCCTCCGCTTGCCACAGCTAGAGAAAGCCCTTGCACAGAAACGAAGACCCAACACAGACATTAAAAAAAAAAAAAAAAAAAAAAGTTAGTATATTCTTACAACTGAATACTACTCAGCAATGAAAAAGAATTAAACCACTGCTACATGCATTGTTGCATATGCATGGATGAACCTCAGTGAGATTATATAGAGCAAAGTAAGCCAGACATATAATTACATCTATATGAATTTCAAAAACAGGCAAAACTAATCTATTGTGATACGCATTAGAGTACAGGTTGTCTCTGAGAGGATACTGACTAGGAGAGAGCATGTGGGAGTCTTCTAGGGTGCTGATCATTGTAGTGTTTTACAAAGTATAAATGGGTAAAAATCCACTAAGCTGCACATTTAAGATTTGTGCACTTTATGCAAATTTTACTCTGATAAGTAAAAGTGAAGGAGAAATATTTCCCATCATGAGACAAGGTGACATAGCTAGAAATGACTGCATAAATTTGTTGGCCAAGAAAGCAGAGAGCGCATCATATGAACACCCTCTTATGTAAATAAGTGTGTTGCTCTTATAGTAACAGCAAAACAGATGTCTTTCTACCCCTAAAAATACAATGCTATACCTTGAGCCCTTTAACCCTGAAAAAGAGATGCATTGAACAGTGGACCTCCGGATATTGGAATCCACATTGGCCACATTTGAATGTACTACTCTGACCCATTTAGCAGAACCAGAAGGGCTGTGGGCTTTGAGGGTCATCCAGGGCAAGAGGATACCACAGGAGATCCAGCTGTAAGGCAGGCAGCTCTGCCTTTTAGGCCTTAGGACCCAGCCGACCCCCCCATGCTCAAGATGCCCACGGGTGACCAGAATGCTGGGGAAGCCTGTGGCAAGCCCCAGTGGGGTCTCACATCAGAAGTCCCTAGGGTTTTAGAACAAAGCTATGACCCTTTCTGACAAGTCACTAGCTCCTTGTCGGAGACTACCTGATGCTGAGACTCCAGGGTGTATCAGTTAGCTTATTCTGTACACAAACCACCCAAACATTACTGGCCTGAAACAATAAATACTTATTACTGCTCATGAGTCTCTAAGTCTCATGGATGATTCTTCTGCTCTTGGCCAGGCTCATTCACGGTATGTGGTCAGCTGTGGGTCAGATTAGCTCCATGGACAGATGGACTCTTCCTGAGCTCATGTTCCTTCCCCAGCCCATACATGTGATCTCATGGGGAGTCTTATATGTCCAGTTGACCAAAGAGGAAAAAATGGAGTCCAGTTTTCAGACAGCTCATATCCAGGTGGCAGATGGCTACTTGCTTAAGTGGCCCTGAAAGACAGTCAGGAGATGAATTTTCTCCAACTGGCTGTACTTGATAAGTTACATCGCAACCACTTAACCTGGAACTAGAGAGAACCTTAGGGACAGAGAAGTAGCTAATGTTTTGGCTGCATGATAAGGGAGTTGGGACTTAGCAGGAATATCATGGGAGGTTGGTAACTTGGAGGCCTGTGGAAAAGTATGTGAGTGGACCTCTCAGAATGGACCTGAAGTTGGAGAATATTTGTGGAATATTTGTTGAATCTCACCAAAGGGACCTACTACAGAGGTGGCTGTCAGTAATCAGGTGAACAAGGTGACTTGTGCATGTCAGACATCCTCTATCCCATCCACCCTAATTCTTGCTCAGTGGACTCATGAACAAAGTGGTCATGGTGGCAGGGGTTGAGACTGTGTGTGGGCTCAACCACGAAGGCTGACCTGGCTACCAGCACCGCTGAGAATCTAACCCACCAACAGCAGAGACCAAGTTGGGCACCATTCCCTGGGGCCCAGCCAGTCACTGCTAGCACCAACATTTATAGACACTGAGATACAGCATGATGGATATTCCGCCAAATTGCTTTTGACCAAAGAGCTCCCTTTATAGGAAAAGAAAGAGGGCAGTGGATTTTCCTGGTCTTACCATGCACCCATTCATCAGAAGCAGCTGGCCTTGGAGAACACCAGAACAGCCTATTGAAGATGGAGTTACGGTGCCAGCTCAGAGACAACACCTGGGGTTGGATTGTTTTCTGAATCTACAATCAGTGTGTGGGACTGTCTCCACATAGGCAGTGGTGTGGGAATAAATAGCTGACTCAACAAAGGAAAATAATTCATGAACAGTACTGAGAGACTAGTTGAAATTAGAAACTGCTCACTCTTTGTAGCTGTGAGATTTCCATTAGCAGTACTCAGTCACTCTGGCATAAGAATAGAGAAGGAAGCTGCAGCATTGAAGATCAAGGTTATGTGGGACACCATTATGCACCAAAATTCTCTCAGCCCTACTCTTCCTCTAGCTGCTGCTGGGGGACCACTTCATGTGGGCTTTGACTGGCTCTGCATCAGGACCATCAGGCTCTTTCCCCTGCCTAGAATAGTCTCCCTCCAGAATTCTAAAATAGCCTTGTGATTCCCACCCCTGGTATCCATACCTTTGTGTAATCTCCTCCAGTTGCATGTGGGTAGGACCTGTAACTTTCTTCTAACCCATAGAAGAATATGGTAAAAGTGTTGGAGGATCACTCCCACGATTATACTATAAGCTAAAGATGAAGGGATTTTGCAGCTGTAATTAAGGGCCCAATTATCCAAATTAATCACTTTGATTTTGAGTTAAAAGATGACCCTGGGGCTTCCCTGGTGGCACAGTGGTTGAGAGTCTGCCTGCCAAGGCAGGGGACACGGGTTCGAGTCCTGGTCTGGGAAGATCCCACATGCCGCAGAGCAACTAGATCCGTGAGCCACAATTACTGAGCCTGCGCGTCTGCAGCCTGTGCTCCGCAACAAGAGAGGCCGCGATAGTGAGAGGCCCGCGCACCGCGATGAGGAGTGGCCCACGCTTGCTGCAACTAGAGAAAGCCCTCGCACAGAAACGAAGACCCAACGCAGCCATAAATAAATAAATAAATAAAAATTTAAAAAAAAGAAAAACAAAAGATGACCCTGGTGGACCTGGCCTAATCAGGTGAGCCCTTTTAAAAGAGGGTTGGGGACTTTCCTGGTGGCGCAGTGGTTAAGAATCCACCTGCCAATGCAGGGGACACGGGTTCAAGCCCTGGTCTGGGAAAATACCACATGCCGCGGAGAAACTAAGCCCATGCACCACAACTACTGAGCCTGCACTCTAGAGCCCGAGAGCCACAACTACTGAGCCCGCATGCCACAACTACTGAATCCCGCTCGCCTAGAGCCCATGCTCCACAACAAGAGAAGCCACCGCAATGAGAAGCCCACGTACCGCAACGAAAAGTAGCCCCTGCTCGCAGCAACTAAAGACCGCGCGCAGCTACGCAGACCCAACGCAGCCAAAAATAAATAAATAAATAAATTTACATTAAAAAAAAGAAAACACACATAAAGTTTAAAAAGTTATTTAAAAAATAAAATAAAATAAAAGAGGGTTGCCTGCACTTAGAGACTTGAAGTACCAAAGAATCTTTCTCTCTGTTGCTGGCCTTGAAGATGCAAATCACAGGAGTTCTACAGCTGCAAGGCAATCCATTCTGCCAACAATATCCCAGGCTCCAGAAAGGAATGCTGCCTGGCTGATATCTTGACTGCAGCCCTGTGAGACACTGAGCAGAGGACCCAGCTGAGCCGTGCCCACACCCACAGAAACTGTGGGGTAATAAGTGGATGTTGTTTTAAGCTGCTAAATTTGTGGTAATTTGTGACATAGCAATAGAAAACCAGTCCACCCTCAGATATCCACATGGTTTCTTTCCTCACCTCCTTCAAATGTCAGATGTCACCTTCACAAACAGGCCTAGACTGAGCATCTCAGGAAAACTGCAACAAGTCGCACCTTTTCCTCCATAGCACTTACTGCTTCCTAACCCACTGAAATATGTTTCTTGCTTCTCCCCCTCCACTAGAATATAAGTCCCTGAGGGCTGGGATTTTTGTCTGTTTGTATCACTGATGTTTCCAAGCATCTGTACTGGGACCTGGTGCATCTTCAGATGACAGTTGTTGAACAGCTGAGGGAACGCTGTCCTGTGGGGGCCACTATGCTAAAATAATCTATGTGCATGTGTTGTTAACTTGGGTGAGGTCACTGTGCTCACAGGGCAGGCGGGAGGCCTTTCTGGGGCTGCCTCCAGGGTCAAGCCCTCGGCCTTCTAGCCCGGCAATGCCAATGAGCTGATTTGGGTGAGAAACAAGACCAGCTGCTGACTGGTAATCCAGGTCAGCCTGATCTGCTCAGCCTGGCAGCCTCAGCACCCACCTTGAGGGGGTCAACAAGAGTGCAGAGGAGGCTGTCTCCTCTCCCAGGGATGACAAGGACCTCATTTTTTCCTATTGCACATTGGGATCCCCAGAGAGCAGACTGAGATGGAGTTTAACATGCAGGATGCTTATTACCAAGGGCCCTTGGGACCCATACTTGTGGGAGGGGGGAGGTGGAAACAAGGCTAGGCGGAGGGAGAACTTCCATGCAAGCCTCAGTTGACCCCACAGGGATGTCCTAAGCTGAAATAATCCTTCAGAGTTGTCCGGCATTAGGCCAGAATGGACCAGTCATTGGATGTGGGCCACTGGGGGAGGATGTGACTATGACCTTGGGACAGGCGGCTCTCTGTAGCTGAGGCAGGCCTTGGATGGGCTGTCAGCCAAAGGCTATCTGCTGACCACTCTCCCAGCAGCTGGGTGTCAAGTCCCTTCTTGAAGGAGGATCCATGCTGAGCGCCTCCCTGGTCATGACAACACTGATCAACACCCTTTCCACTGAGGCAGTCTGTCTTTCTTTTATTTTTAATTATTTTCATTTTAAGATACTGTACATTAAAAATGCAAAAAAAATAAGTTTTTTTAAATTTTATTTTTGGCTGTGTTGGGTCTTAGTTGCGGCACGCGGATCTTCATTGCGGCATGCAGGATCTTTCGTGTGGCATGCCGTCTTCTCTCTCTAGTTGTGGCGAGCAGTCTTCTCTCTCTAGTAGTGGCCCGCAGGCTCAGTACTTTCAGTGCACGGGCTTCATTGCCCCGCAGCATGTGGGATCTTAGTTCCCTGCATTGGAAGGCGGATTCTTAACCACTGGACCACCAGGGAAGTCTCCCAAAATCACTGTTTTTAAATGCATAACTAAAGACATGGAATTACAAATGAAACCAGTTATATTTATGAGCAGGTATCAAAATATTAAAAACACTTGAGATACAGTCACAACTGTGCTTCTTTATTTAAAGCATTAGATAACAAGATCTAGTGGCAGGTCCAATAACTGCCATAATTTCAAAGTGATGATGAGTCTGATGTTTAGAGACATTTGCAATAGATGTTGTAATGGGATAGGAGGACATCTGCCATTTTGATTTGCAACAAAGCCATGGGTATTGCAAATTCCACTGTGGTTTGTTGTCTACCCCACAGTTGAGGAAAGGCTGAATTTCAGTTAGAAGTGAGAGAAAATAAAATCTTTTCCGATCCCAGTTCCGGGTGCAGGGAAATGGTTGCTGGTGTGGGGAGTGGGGCTGGGGTTCCAGGAAATCTGTGTTCAGGAAGAGAATAACTTCTTTGCAGAGGGGAGCTAGGCTGCGTGTGTGGTTGACCGAGAGGGCAGAGGGGGAGTCCTGCCGGAGTTTCTTCTGGCCTGGAGGGGCCCGAGGGTCCAGCCTGACCCCCACCCCAAGGTATTGGGAATGGGGGAGGGGGCTGCAGGGCCCCCCCCCGCCCCAAACCCTGTCCCACCCTAGGGCCCAGGCCACGGCACCGGCTCCCCTCCCAGAGCTGCTTCCTTCCCCTAGCGGCATTCGCTATCATCGCCAGGTCCATTAGCCATTAGCCGATGCGGTGACCTTGACCCGGCCTGGCCCCTGCAAATGAGGGGGCACGCTGGGGGCGCAGGGCCTGACCCGCAGCGGCCTGCTGTGACCAGTCATGCGGCGGCCCTCTTAGATACTGCTCCGCCTACGCGGCCCCTGGGCATAAAAAGCCGGACCAGAGAGACGGCGCAGCCGCCGGACCCCGGACCCAGCGCGCCCGCACGATGGCCGGACCCAGCCTCGCCTGCTGCCTGCTCGGCCTCCTGGCTCTGACCTCCGCCTGCTACATCCAGAACTGTCCCCTGGGCGGCAAGCGGGCCGTGCTGGACCTCGACGTACGCAAGGTGAGCGCCCAGCCCTAGTCCCGCGGCGCTTGAGGCTGGGAAACCCGCAGCCACAGGGTCGCCCCTGCCGCTCCCTTTCCCGCGCTGACCCCGCGCCGGCCCCCCCGCCTGGCCTGGGAACCAAGGGAGCCGAGTAGCTTTTGAGTCCCCTCCTTCGACCGCTTCTGGGGCCCAAGGAGCGCCAGGGAGACCCCGAACCTCCGGCGCTCCTCTGCCCTGTCCTCCCCGACCCGGCTCAGCCCCCCGCCCCGCAGGGTCTCCCTCCCGGGCCCGGGCCCCTCCTCGCCCGCGGCTCACCCCCGCCCTCCCGCCAGTGTCTCCCCTGCGGCCCCGGGGGCAAAGGCCGCTGCTTCGGGCCCAGCATCTGCTGCGGGGACGAGCTGGGCTGCTTCATGGGCACGGCCGAGGCGCTGCGCTGCCAGGAGGAGAACCACCTGCCGTCGCCCTGCCAGTCGGGCCAGAAGCCGTGCGGGAGCGGGGGCCGCTGCGCCGCCGCCGGCATCTGCTGCAGCCCGGGTGAGTCAGGCTGGGGCCGGGGCGGGACCGGGACACCGGGACCAGGAGGGGCGGGCCGTTGCGGGCCCTGACCCGGCGTCTCTCCATGCAGATGGCTGCCGCGGCGACCCCGCCTGCGACCCCGAGGCCGCCTTCTCCCAGCTCTGAGACCCGCCGGCCCCCGACACCGTCGGAGCGCAGCCCTCGCTCCCTCCGTAGCCACCCCCAGGAATTATGACTATTAAATAAAGCAGATTTTTTCCCCTGCAACCCGACTCGCGTCTAAGTGTCAGAACTGGGAAGGGAGGGCGTTGGGGGAGTCGAAGATCGCCGGCTCTCGGCGCTTCATAGGGAATTAAAGCCGCCGACCCGAGGGGAGAAGGGTGCAGTTCTGCGGTGCCATCCTGTAGGGGTGGATGGAGGAAGGAGGGGGACGACACGGCTGGCTCCCAGGGAGATGGAAACAGCCCCCAGCTTCCCACTCCAGACAGAGCTGGGGGGCCCTACAGCAGGCTGGACATAAGCGGAGCTTTCTAAGGTCCAAAGGGACAGAGTGGGGCCTGCAGAGATAAGAGTCTGACGGGGGACCAGAGGAAGGGCAGGAGGTTGGTCGCAGAGAGTGAAAGACTTCCTGACATCTGGAAGCAGGCTTGGGCCACACATGAGGGCTGGCCTGGGGGAGGGGAGCTTGGCTGGGGCAGCTGAAGGGCCTTCATGTTTCCAAGGAGCTGGACTCTCAGGCCGCAGGAGGCCACCTGTATTCTCAGAAGGGGTGGCCAAGCTGGGGAGGCTGGGCGGGAGGGCCAGCACCACCCACCCCTGTGGCTTGTTGTCCCACCAATGAGGCCCTGGGTTCCCAGTGTTGCATGGAAGCCAGGAGCCCTGCTCCTGACTGTGCAGTAAAGAAACGTGACAGCACTGGGGACCCTGCAGAACAGGGGTTCCTGAGAGCCCATAGCCACAGAAATGACCACAAAATGCAGAGGACACTAACAGAGAGACTCCTGCAACCTACACTTCTCATCCGTTCCTGGATCAAAGACCATTTTGGAGCATCTATAAAAGCCTAACCCCTCTCCCCCAGAATGTGCCGCTGTTCACTCACTCGTGCTGTGGGACAAAAGCGATTTCAGAAGGTGCATGCCCAGACACCCACACACCCACTCCAAATAAAACAGGAGCGCATCACTATCTGTTAGTAATTTTTAATTGTTATTTCTGTGGCTTTCTCACACACTGAAGCAATGAGGATTCACTCAGAGGTCTCCCACCCACCACAGCAGTGTGTCGTCTCACAGAGTGGAGAGAGAAGAAGTATACTAAAGAAGACTGTAAGGTTTTCTTTGTATAAATTACAAAACCAGGCAAAACTAAGCTATGGTGCTAGAGGTCTTGGGTGTGGTGGTGACAGGAAGGGGTGTAAGTGGGCTTCTGGGGTGCTGGTCATATTCTGTTTCTTGGCCTGGGAGCTGGTAAAACAAGTGTGTTCAGTTTATTAAAATTCATTCAGATTGCACACCTGTGATTTGTTCACTTTTGTAGGTATATTATACTAGAATAAAAGTTTTTTAATGAAAAAATTATCATTATTACCAAGATGTATGAAGAGAATAGAGATGAAGCTTTTGAAAGCCCCAGTGGTTGCTGACAAGGCTGTGAGAGCAGGTCCCTCCTCTTACCCCATATCTGGAACAAGAAATGACTGAAAGCTGAGTCCTGTTCAAATCAACTATGGGGAAGTATGTGATTCTCATAAATTGGTGTTTGAGAACCATGTCAAAGTTCTTTGGTCCCTCAGAAACCACACAGATGAAGAGGGAAGCAACCAGAAGGAACCACACTACTCAACTAGAGAGACACAATGTTAGGGATTTGTGCTTTTCCAAGCTTGGGCGGCCACCTGCCACATCAGCAGGAAGCCTGGGATCTCCCTCTGGGACCTCACTCTCTGAGTGCCCTGCATACCCTTCAAACCCCAGAGGATTCCATAGAGCAGAGCCATGTCAGCCCAGGTCTCCCCACCTGGAGAGAGAGTTCAGGGTCCCCTCACCCCTGCAGTGTTTTCTTTTCTGGTCTCAATAACACAGGGGCATATTGACACCTCTTTTTCAGGGGATGATGCAGAGGTGGCACCAACCTGGGCCTGGTGAGGAAGAGGAGCTGGGAGAGCTGCCACGTGTGCTAAGTGAAGTGGTTCAATGGCCAGACGGTGCAGAAGCCATTCTTCACTCTTCCTCCTGGCTCAGACCCATGGCCTTTGTCCTCCTTGGAATGACTCCTTCAAACCACCAAAGTGCTTGGGGCTTGTGCAGGGTGGTGGTTCCCAACCCCCGCTTTGTATAACTAGTACTTTGTGAACCCATTTAACTACCTGGGAATGAAATTCCTAGATAACATGCCCACCCACACACAATTCCAAAAACATATAATTAGTCCTAGCAGTAATATAAAGTAGAGAAAAGGAAAGTAATTTAGTACAAAATAACACTATTTTAATATGTAGCTAAACAGGTCAGGCTACACTGGGTGACATACACACAATAAGGTCATCTCATGATTATATCTGCTTATATCGAATACAGTAAAAAGAGATTGGAAGCCAATCTCTACAGGACATTCAGGAAAATAAGACGGTCAAAGCACCATGAGGATCAATAGTCTTTTTTGTACCTTAAGAAAAGATGGACTCAGATATCAATGAATAACAAAGAATGTATTCATGGGACACCTGGGGAAATTTGAACAGTATATATTTGATGATAATATATATTGTTGAGTTTTGGCTTGGGGCTTGCATGTGTGTGGTAACAGTCTGTGGTCATATCTTTAACAAAAGTCCCTCTCATTTGAGATGCACACTGGAACGTTTACAGATGACATGGGATGACTGCTGGGATGACTTGGGGGTGGGAGGAGGGGGTGAAGGTAGAGATGAAAGAAGGATCATGTGTTGATAATTGTGGGAGTGAAGGAGGGGGTAGGTACCCAAGGGGTCTTTGTTTAGTGGCCCTACTTTTTTGTATATTTGAAATTTCTCTTAAAAAAACTAAAAAAACAAAAAGATTGTGGTAGAGGTAAATATCCTGACATGAAGAGATGCCCCAAATTTACTTTGTTAAAAAAGATGTGAATTAGTATCTGTACATTATGAAATAACACTAATTTGTAAAATAAAAATTCATATGTGTGCATACCAGAATACTGTGGGCAACCTCAGAGATGAGCTCTTCACAGCTGTGAGAAGCTTTAGGACAGAGCATTCCAGTCTGAAAACTATAATCATTGACTGCATCACTGAGCATTTATTGCTGTGATTTATTTTTATGTCACTCTGTACTATCCAGCTCCTCCAGTACAACATTGAAGGACAGCAATTTCAGTTTTCTGTAGGGTCTATGTGGACAATAAGTTTGCCCTGCTTCCATACCTACTAAATTTCGTGTAGTTTAGTTTTTAAATCTGGAATGGTTTGAAATTATACCAGAAGTTTTTCCCAGCATCATAAGAGGTGATTGTCCATGGGGCAGAGGTCAGAAATATTCTTTCCCTTTCCCGATATTTTCTTCCGTGTAGAGGGGTTTCCCTGAGATAACAGTCCTCCCAGGGAGTAGCTGACTTGAGGGACAGGGTGAGAGGAAAGGAGTAGGTATAATGCCACCCCTTCCTCTCTGATTCCTCTTGGGATGAGGCTGCCATCCCAGGAAGCACATGCTGTCACAGCGCAAATGCAGGAGCTCAGCGGAAAGCCCTGTGAAGGTCCAGCTCCTTGTGTCTGGGACAGTAAACAGCTCTAGCTTGTTACTCAGCTTTGTGAAGCCTCCTCGCCAGCAGGTCCAAGTTGCATTGTCTAATATCAGTTCTATCAATAATAAAGGTAGTCTTCTGGCCTCCAAATGTCACATTCTTTTGTTTCATTTTTTAATTGTTTCAGAATTCAGGGGTTATAGTTAGTTAAAGTTAGGCTGCCATTATAAAAACACCCAAACCGTAAGGAGACCTTAGGGAGGTAGAGAAGGTCACTGTTTAATTCCCCCTGTCCTATCAGTCCTCAGTGAGCATTCCCAGCTCTGTTCCACTTTGTCACTTAGGGACCCAGGTTTCTTCTGTCATATAGTTCTGTCATCCCCTAGGCCTCATCTTTGTCTGCATATTTGAGACCAGGACGTTGTGGATTCCACTGGGTGGGAAGGGAAAGAGTGTGGATGAGGCTCACACTGTCGTTAAGACCCCAAGTTCACTATTCCTTTCACTCACATTTTATTGACAAGCACATGGTCATATGGACACACAGTGCAAATGAAGCTGGAAAATGTAGCTACAATTCTATTACTACACAGTTCCAATCAAACTCCCAGAAGGATTTTTTTGGTTCAAATTGCAAAGGAACTAAAATAGCTAAATCGGTTTTGAAGAAGAAAGTTGAAAGAGTCTCACTACCTAATTTCCAGACTTACTGTAAAGCTACCACACTCAGGACAGGGTGGGAGTGGAGAAAAGACAGGCCTATTGATCAATGCAACAGATCAGGGAGGCCAGAAATAGACTTACATGTGTATGGTCAAATGATTTTGAGAATGTTACAAAGACAATTGAATAGAGAAAGAATAGTCATTTCAACAAATAGAGCTGGAGGGAATTCCCTGGCGGTCCAGTGGTTAGGACTCCACACTTTCACTGCCAAGGGCCTGGGTTCAATCCCTAGTCGGGGAACTAAGATCCCTCAAGCCCCATGGCCAAAAAAAAAAAAAAAGAAAGAAAGAAAAGAAAAAAAATTAAAACAGAGCTGGAACAAATGAATAACCAGATGTAAAAAATGAACTTCAGGGCTTCCCTGGTGGCGCAGTGGTTGAGAGTCTGCCTGCCAATGCAGGGGACACGGGTTCGAGCCCTGGTCTGGGAGGATCCCACATGCCGCGGAGCAACTGGGCCCGTGAGCCACAACTGCTGAGCCTGCGCGTCTGGAGCTTGTGCTCCGCAACAAGAGAGGCCGCGATAGTGAGAGGCCTGCGCACCGCGATGAAGAGTGGCCCCCGCTTGCCACAACTAGAGAAAGCCCTCGCACAGAGACGAAGACCCAACACAGCCATAAATAAATAAATAAATAAATAAATAAAAATTTAAAAAAAAAAAAAAAAAAAAAAAAAAAAAAAAAAAAAAAAATGAACTTCAATTCACAACTTGCACCCTATACAAAAATTAACTCAAAATGGATCATAGTTCAAATTCTAATCTGTTTAAAACTTATAAAGTTTTGGTGATTACAATAGAGCCACTATAAACATTCACATACAGCTTTTTGTGTGAATATAGATATTCATTTCACTTGGATCACTACCTGTTAACGGGACTGGTGGGTTAAATGGTAATTGTAAGTTTAACTTTACGAGAAACTATAGAACAGTTTTCCAGAGTGGATGAATGATTTTGTATCCACATCCACAATATATGAGGGTTACGATTGCTCCATATCCCTGTCAGCACATGATATTGTCAGCGCCCCCCTTTTTTTTAAGACACTGAAATGGATATCTCACTGTGGTTTTAATTTGCATTTCCCTAATGACTAATGATGTTGAACATCTTTACATGTGTTTATTTGCCATCTATGTATCTTATGTGGTAAAGTATCTTCTTAAATTGTTCAGCCATTTTAAAAGTTGAGTCATTTTCTTATTATTGAGTTTTGAGAGGGCAGTCTTTATATATTCTGGGTATAAGTCCTTTATAAGTTGTGTGATTTGTGAATCTTTTCTCCCAGTCTGTGGCTTGTCTTTTCATTCTCTTAACAGTGTACTTTAAAGAGCAGAAGCTCTCTCCTGCTCTCATGACCACGTCCACACTCCTACAGTCCAGCCTCCCTCTGCCTCTTTCTCTCTCGTAAGAACACTGAGATTACATGGAGGGACCACCCGGATACTCCAGAGCCATTTTCCACCTCAAGATCCTTAACTTCATTCCATGTGTAAAGCATCTTTTCCCACGTAATAGAATTTCATGGGTCACAAGGATTAGACTCAGGGTACCTTTGGGGTAGTACTCTAACAAAGTATGGTAAGAACTTCAGAATGTTCTGTTTTCATATAAAGAAAGCTTTTAAAACTGTCCTGTTCCTGTCCTGTGTACCTGATCGTGGTAAAGTGTTGTCTCCACAATTGTACCTCCTCACGCTCCCCAGTCTTGTGGGACGGTCCCATTGCTTCTCACACCCCCTTAGACATTGATTTGCATGGTTAGCTCTCCTTCCCCCAATCTGGTTGGAGGATGGTGACATTGGAATGAAAATGGGGCTGGGGTCAGTGCACTTGTTCCTTGTACAGGAGCACTTCCTCTGGAGGTACAGCAAGCTCAGGTCAGATCTGGACTCTCTAAGAGGCAGACTTTCCAGGTTCGAAGCCACTCCTGGGACTGAAGCTAACACATGCTCATTGTGTCTTCCAAGGATTCAGTTATTTCATGTATGAAAGACAAAACTTCAAAATTTCTACAAGGTAATACAACTACATGTTCATGGATAATGTATGAATATTTCTGACAGACAAATTAGTGACATGTCCAATAATCCAGTCATCAGTATTCTTAAAGCAGATGTCTATTCTTTGATTGAAGACTTTTAAAAATATATTTAGTGGGCAAAATTGTTCCAGTTGTACACAACCAAATCGTCATTCTGCTGTAAAAACATTATATATTGTCTTAAATATGACGTATCATGAACCAGAATTAATTAATTAATTAAATAAAATGAGCCGAAGTTTTTAATTTTGGTGAATTCCAAATGTATCAAATTTCTTCTTTTATGGATCTTGCTTTTGGTGTCAGAGCTAGGAAATTTTTGTATAACTTGAGGTCCTAAAGAATTTCCCCTATATTTTCTTCAAGAAGTTTTATAATTTTAGGGACTTCCCTGGTGGTCCAGTGATTAAGACTCTGTTCTCCCAATGCAGGGGGCCTGGGTTCGATCCCTGGTCGGGAACTAAGATCCCATGTACCACAGTTAAGCCTACATGCCTCAACTACTGAGCCCGGCATGCTCTAGAGTGTGCGTGCCGCAACTAGAGAAGCCGGTGCGCCACAACGAAGACCCAGCACAGCCTAAATAAATAAATTTTAAAAAAAATAAGTTTTATAATTTTAGATTTTACATTTAAGTCTATGATCCATTTTTTTAATTGAAGTATAGTTGATTTACAATGTTGTGTTAGTTTTTGGTGTACAACAAAGTGATTCAGTTATACATATATACGAATATATATATTCTTTTTTTCTTTTTCTTTTCTATACATTCTTTTTCAGATTCTTTTTCACTATAGTTCATTACAAGATATTGAATATAGTTCCCTGTGCAACAGTAGGTCCTTGTTGTTTACCTATTTTATATATAGTACTGTGTATACTTTAATCCCAAACTCCTCTAATTTATCCCCCCGCCTTCCCCTTTGGTAAACATAAGATTGCTTTCTATGTCTGTGAGTCTGCTTCTGTTTTGTAAATAAGTTCATTTGTATCATTTTTTTAGATTCCACGTATGTGGTATCAAATGATATTTGTGTTTGTCTGACTTCCTTCACTTAGAATGATAATCTCTAGGTCCATCCATATTGCTGCAAATGGCATTATTTCATTCTTTCTTACGGCTGAGTAATATTCCATTGTATATGTATATACCACATCTTTTTCATTCATCTGTTGATGGACACTTAGGTTGCTTACATGTCTTGGTGATTGTGAATAGTGCTGCTATGAACATTGGGGTGCATGTATCTTTTTTCGAATTAGAGGTTTTGTCTTTTCTGGATACATGGCCAGGAGTGGGGTTACTGGATCATATGGCAACTCTATTTTTAGTTTTTTTTTTTTTTTTGGGCTGCGGTGGGTCTTCACTGTTGCACGCGGGCTTTCTTTAGTTGCGGCGAGTGGGGGCTACTCTTCATTGTGGTGCACGGGCTTCTCATTGCAATGGCTTCTCTTGTTTTTGTTTTTTTTTTTTAAAGAGAATTTTTTTAAAATTTATTTTATTTTTGGCTGTGTTGAGTCTTCGTTGCTGCGCGCGGGCTTTGGTTGCGGCAAGTGGGGGATACTCTTCATTGTGGTGCACGGGCTTCTCACTGTGGTGGCTTCTCTTGTTGCAGAGCATGGGCTCTAGGCGCACGGGCTTCAGTAGTTGTGGCACGTGGGCTCAGTAGTTGTGGCGCACGGGCTTAGTTGCTCCGCGGCATGTGGGATCTTCCCAGACCAGGGCTGGAACCCGTGTCCCCTGCATTGGCAGGCAGATTCTTAACCCCTGCGCCACTTGGAAGTCCCGTGATGGCTTCTCTTGTTGTGGAGCATGGGCTCTAGGCACGCGGGGTTCAGTAGTTGTGGCACTCGGGCTTCAGCAGTTGTGGCTTGCAGGGTCTAGAGCACAAGCTCAGTAGTTGTGGCTCACGGGCTTAGTTGCTCCACAGCATGTGGGATCTTCCCGGACCAGGACTGGAACCCATTTCTCCTGCATTTGTAGACGGATTCTTAACCACTGCGCCACCCAGGAAGCCCTATTTTTAGTTTTTTAAGGAGTCTCCATACTGTTCTCCATAGTGGCTGCACCAATTTATATTCCCACCAACAGTGTAGGAGGGTTCCCTTTTCTCCACACCCTCTCCAGCATTTATTATTTGTAGGCCTTTTGATGATGGCCATTCTGACTGGTGTGAGGTGATACCTCATTGTAGTTTTGATTTTCATGTCTGTAATAATTAGCAACGTTGAGCATATGATCCTTTTTTAAAAACCAAGCTGCTTCTTCCCACCGCCCTCTGTCTGGATGGGTTACTAAATTCCTATTAGGTCTGGTCCTGCCCCAGGTCTTCCTAGACCTGGGGACTGGTCCTGAGTGTGCCACACTAGGGTAGAGGCGGGAGGCCATGGCAGGGAAAGAAGCCAGTGTGGGCCCTGCCCCGACCAGACTTAATCATGCTGGACACTGAGCTGGGTCAGGATGATGGCAGAGCAGAGCTCTAAGACCAGAAGAGAGCTTGGGGCTGACTGAGACTGAGTCACCAGGCTCCGCCCAAGGCAGGGTGTTGGGGTCAGGGCTCAGAGTGACCTCTCTGCCTGTGCTCCCTCCTGGCCTCCCTCCTGGCCTCCAAGTGTGGGAGGATTCCAGAGGAGATGCAGCCCCTGTGGTCCCAAGACCTGGAGCAAGAAATCCCAAGGAGAGGATGCAGAGAAGAGAGGGGGTAGAGAGAGAAGGATGGGAGGTAACGGAGGGGAAAGTTGGGGCAGAAGAGGCAAGGAAGGGATGAAGAGGGATAAGGAGAGAAGCAAGAGGAACGAGAGGGCCAAGGAGCTGGGGGTCGGGGGGTGGACAGGGGAAAAGAGATCAGTGAGGGGAAAGGGGATAAAGGGGCAGATGGGATAGAGGGGACAAAGTGGGACAGAGGCACATAGAAGAGGATCTGCCAAATGCTAGCAGACTTCTACCCTGAAGCTGCATAGTCAAGGCTGGAAGGTCCTAATGTGAGTGTATGTGTGTGGAGTGTGTGTGTGTGTGTGTGTGTGTGTGTGTGTGTGTGTGTACATGTGCCTGTCTATGGTCCAGTCAGCTGGGTCTGTGTTTCTCTGGGTGTGTCTGTGCTTCCCAATGTGTATCTCAGGGTCTGTATCTCTGACTGTGGTCAAAGATCACCAGGCATGTCCCAAACAATTTTTTTCTTGTCTGTTTGTCTGGCTGTGTGTGTGTGGTTGGTGTGGCTGTTTTGGGGGGGAGGGGGGATGTACCTAGGGTTTCCGTGGGCTCTGTCTCTCATGCTGGCTGAGTGGCCCAAATGGGGATGCTTAGTTTCCTCCTGGACCGACAGTACCTGGCCCCCCTCTCTGCTGGGTCTGGGGTGATGTTGTCCCCTCCACGCGGGCACATAAAGCACAGCCTTGGATGAGATAGGCTGGGAATTCCTGAAGCTGTTTGTGCCTCAGCCTCCCGGGATGTAAACGGGGACAAGAACTGCGGTCACCCTTGGTGCATCCCCTTGCCTCTCTCTCTCACTCTTCTCTCCGTGACTCTCAATGTTTCTCTCTCTCTCTCTCCATCGTTCTGCTGTCCCTCTGTCTCTTGCTATCTTGTCCACCCATGTCTTTCCCCCTCTCTGCCTTTATTTCCATCCTTTTGCCAGATCCCCAACCCAGCCTCTCCACGGCTACTCCCGGACAGTGGCCCTTCCCCTCCCCGCCCCCCAGGTCTCCCTGTCAGTAGTTCTATCTAGAATCGTGCTGGCCCAAGATCGCTTCCCGACAGGATCTGTCCCTTTTCTGGGGTGGGTCTGCCCACGACTTAGGGTCCGGGAACTGGTCCCCCACCCTCCTGTCCTCTCCCCTCTCCACCCCCAGAGACGGAGACGCACGCTAGCCAATGCCTTTAAGACCGTTTATTTTTCGTGCTGCGAGGGCGGGGGGTGGGGTGGGGGCGCCTCAGTAGACGCCGGGCTGGGCGGGCTCAGCGGGCTCCGGCGCCCCCGCCAGCTGTACCAGCCGCAGCAGCAAGGCCCCGCTCGGCCCGTCCAGCAGGGTCGCGTTGCTCAGGTCGCTGGCCCGGGCGCGTCGAGGGAAGCTGGCGCCCTCCCGGCACTCGGGCTCTGTCACGCAGCTCTCTGCGGGGAGCATGGGCTGAGCGCGCGGCGCGGGGGCGCAACAAGGTGCCCAGGCCCCGCCCCCGCCAGACCCAGGTTGGCCCGGCCCCTGCCCCGGCCCGGCCCCAGCGCCCCGCCCGCCCCCCGCCGACTCGGCCGCTCACCGTCATTGCAGCAGATGCCAGCGGCGGCGCAGCGGCCCCCGGTCCCGCACGCCTTCTGGCCGGACTGGCAGGGCGACGGCAGGTAGTTCTCCTCCTGGCAGCGCAGCGCCTCAGCCGTGCCCATGAAGCAGCCCAGCTCGTCCCCGCAGCAGATGCTGGGCCCGAAGCAGCGGCCTTTGCCCCCGGGGCCGCAGGGGAGACACTGGCGGGAGGGCGGGGGTGAGCCGCGGGCGGGGAGGGGCCCGGGCCCGGGAGGGAGACCCTGCGGGGCGGGGGGCTGAGCCGGGTCGGGGAGGACAGGGCAGAGGAGCGCCGGAGGTTCGGGGTCTCCCTGGCGCTCTTTGGGCCCCAGAAGCAGTCGAAGGAGGGGACTCAAAAGCTACTCGGCTGCCTTGGCTTTCAGGTGACTGAGGAACTGCTCTCAGTGACAGCCCTCAGCATCCTCTCCCTTCGGTGAGGGAGGGGTCCCTCATGGGCTGCATGGGAGAGACCGTCCTTCTCAGCTTTGGGGCCTCCTGGTGTGCACCCCTCTCTCAGCTGCCCACTACCCTCCCTTTAATGCTGACCTTCCTCCTCTGCCCGCGTTGCTCCAGCTCCATCTCTAGCACGCACCCCCTCTCCACACCCACCCCACCCCTTGCAGGGAGGGCCCCTGCCCCCCTCCAGAATACACTCAGGCCCTTCTTCCCATGTCCTGTTCCCTCTCTGGTCTTACCCTGCCCCTCAAGCCAGTGGGTCTCACTGGGGCCCTGACCTCTGCTCACTCACCTATGGACTGACCCTGTGGGTGGCAGGGACATGAGCCCTAGAGGAGGGCATGAGGCACCTAGGTGACTCCAGCTTCCAAAGCTGCCAAGCAGAGGGAAGGGTTGTTTGTGGGGGCTGCCCACCTACCCACCCTAGTTTGTTCAGCAGCTCAAAACTGGCCACCTGTAGCCTTGGCAGAATTGAGCATGGTGATTGGATTTCCTTTAGCTCTGCTGAAGGTGGAATAAGAGGGAATCACTGGACATGCAGCATGAAAGAATTGGGCTAGGTACCCAGCAGAACTTCCTTATAGGATACTTGGGTGGCACCTCCCACTCAGGCAAGCTCAGGGCAATGGCCAGCTTCTGGGGGCTGGGGGGCTGGGGCCCGTGGCTAGGAGAGGCCAGAAGTTGAACAGGGAAGGCCTCAAGTGCTGGAGAAGACAGAGCCTCCGAAGCTCCAGCTAGTCCTGGAGGAGAGGCCGCCATGGGCACAGAGGAGGTCTTGCCATCCAGTTCTCCCTGATCCAGCACCAAGTCCAGTTACTGGGGAAACCTCTCTTTCCTGCATCCCTTCTCTGGATGGGGACAGTGTTCAGGAAGTCCTGTAGCCCGTCCTAGCCCGCCCGACAGCCTGGTCCCCTCTGTCTGGCCATGCCAAGCCTCCCTTCTTCTGTTGGGCACTTCCCCTAAAGCCTGCCTCTCCCACGACTTCCCTTCCTATCCCCTGCACTGTGGTGCCATCCCTGGGCCTCTGCCCCAGCCCAGCAGCCCTGAGATGGGCCTCGGTCATACCTGTCTCAGCTCCAGGTCGGACATGGCCCTCTTGCCGCCCCTTGGGCAGTTCTGGAAGTAGCAAGCGGAGGTGAAGGCCAGCAGGCCGAGGAAGCAGGCAGGCAGTGTGGCGTCGGGCATCCTGGCACAGGTGGGCACAGTCTGCAGCGCTGCTCTGTGGACTGTGCTGTGCTGCCTTCGCTGGCCGCCTATTTATGTCTGCAGGTGTTCCCTCTGAGGTGACGTGGCCAGTACCCCCCTCCCCAGTGGCTCCCCAGGAGCCCATGGCCACCAGGTCCCAGTCGTCAGCAGTGATTCAGGCATCTGGGGACGCACGTGGACCTGTACAGGGGACGGTGGGGGAGGGGTGCCAGCCTCTGGGCTGTCATTGGCGGCGGTGTGGCTGCGGTGTGACAGGAGCTGCTGTGACTGTAACTGTGACTCTCTGGACTCAGGGAGAGAGACAGACGTGGGGGGGGCGGTCACCTGCAGACTGTCTCCAAGCTTTCTGGTGCCCAGAAGAGGCTGGGGGTCAACAGGCCCTGTCCCCCGACACAGACCCCAGAGAAGGGGGCAGGGGGGACCCGAGGGGCTGCTGTGTAAGGAGCAGGTCAGGCCCCAGCCCAGGAGTGATGAGCAGGGGACAGTCGGTATGCAGGACCCCATCAGGAGCATTAGTCCTGTGAGAGGACAAGTGACCAAGAACGGCACACACTCGAGGTGGTGCAGACAGAGGCCTTTGTACCGGCTGCACTAGGACAGAAAGTGCTGCCTGCAGCCCCGTGTAATGGAGGCAAGAGACCAACATAGAATCAGGGGGCCATTCCCACTTGGTGGGTGGGGTAGGTTCCTGAGGGGAGCTGGGGATGCTCCCACCCCACACACACACACACACACCAGGGTCCAAAGACTCAGGGACTGGGGACCTTGGGGACAGCTTCGTGGCATGTCCCCATCACTCCCCTTCCAGGCAGGCGCATGGGGTAAGGGGAGCATCTATGGGGGAATGAGGGAATCCAGACCCAGTAAGGTTCAAAGGTCGGGGGGTAAACTGACAGCCAGTTTGCCCCAATCCCTACCCTGACCAGGACGCTAGTTTGTGGGGACCAGAGCAGGTACCAGCTCAGGCCTGGGGCCTCAGGGGGCTTTGAGGCTCGGGGAGGGGCAGAGCCACAGCCAAATGGGCCCAGCCTGAGAGGCAGGCTTTGGTTTATGACCCCAGGCTGGTGGGTTTAAGGGATGGAAGTCTCCCTCCCTGGGCCGCCTGAGTGGCCCTCTGGTCCTTGAATCCAAGCTAGCCACCCTGCACCTCTCAGGCTCTGCACAGCCCCCAGCTCACCCAGCCCCCAGACGCTTGGCCTCCTCTCCAGAGTGCTGCCGGGAAGCTCCAGCTGCTTCCTGTCCACCACGTGCAGTGCAGGGTCCCAGGTCCCAGAGACGGGGGGCTGTGAGGATGCTGGAGCCCAGCAGCCTGTTGAAATCTGGCCTCTGTTCCTCAAAGCATCATGACTCGGGGAGATCACTTGACCTCTCTGTGCCTCATTTTTCTCCAGTGTGAAGTGGGGAAGATACTTGCACCCACATCACCAGGTTGTCGTGAAGACTGAGATAATGTAAGGTAGGAGAAATTTGGAAAAGTGCCTGCACCACTGTAAAGCTAATTAATAGTAGTATTGTAGTATTATTAATGCCATTATTCTTAATAAGACCTTAAGAGATTTCTTCCAGAGAGAGTAACTTCCTAAGTTAATGCAGGATAAACTTTTTCATTCCGTTCATGGCCTAGAAATAAACTGGGTCTGGACATTGCCCTCCTGAGACTCTGCGTTGTGGGGCAGACTGAGAGGGGCGGCCAGAGGCCTGGCTTAGGCCAGCTGTGCCTTGGCCCAGCACCTTACCCTCTCTGCACTTTCGGTCTTGAGTTACCAACTGAAAACTGAAGGAGCTACAGGAAATGAAGGGCTCAAGCTCTGGTACAAGCTGTGTCCTGACTAGCCGTGTCTACCTGAATCACCATTCTAAGACTTGCCTCCCATACCAGGGCCCCTTGAAGATCCCAAATCCCACCTCCACACAGATACCAGAGAGCCTGCTTCTCCCAATACCACCTTCTTGGAACCCACACTGGCTGGTAAAAGTCCCGTTACTGTGCTGACTGGCTGCATTTCCAGTATAACACCTCACAGGTCACGTGGACCCTGAGGACACCCCCACCCCTTCATTCCTCACTTCCCTTATATGTTCCCTTTCCAAAACTACTTTTTCACACCTCTACCACCCTTACATCTTCTACAACTTAGCTCATAATCTTGATTCAGTGTCACTTGGAAAGAGAGGATTAACTCTTTTACCAGTCCTTCCCCACCACCCTTCACAGTACCCTCCCACACCATTTTCTTGATATAATAATGTCATAATGGTTAGGTCACTATTACAAGTTAGACTGCAAGCTAAACCTCCAAGCTAAACCATATGGTATATTATGATGAACTTTCCATCGTTGAACAACTTTTTGTGTTCCCTGGAGTTAGTGATCACCTTTGTTTTTCATTGTTGTCCAACTGCCATTTTTATCCAGAAGTCAACATTTACTCTTCAACTCACTCCATTCAGGCTTCTGCCCAAACCAGTCCACTAAAACTCCTGTTATCAAGGTCATAAACTACCTCTGTATTACCATATTTGGTGGTCATGTCCATGTAGTAGCATTCAACATGGTTGAGCAGTTGTCTTTTTTTTTTTTTTTGCCACGTCTTGTGGCTTGCAGGATCTTAGTTCCTCAACCAGGGATTGAACCTGGGCCCCAGCAGTGAAACTGCCAAGTCCTAACCACTGGATAGCCAGAGAATTCTGCACTTGTCCTTTTTAAATATATGCTTTTAAAATCCACCACACTGGATGTTCTTTCTCAGTCTCCTTTTCTGACTTTACCTCTTTGACCTTGACTTCTAAATGTTGGAGTATCCCAGGTCTCAGTCCTGTGTCCCTTCTCTTCTCTTCTCTTCTTAGGTGATTGCTTCTAACCCCATAATTTTATATACTTTCTACAAACTAATGATTCTCAAATTCATACCTCCATCTTGGGCCTCTCCCCCAAGTGCCCAATGACAACTCCCCTTGGATATTCAATAGGCCTTTCCAGCTTAACATGGTCAACTCCTGATTCTTAGCTGCTCCCCTGCTCTCTCCCAGGGTTCTCCAGCCCTGCAATCATACCACCATCCAGCCAGCTGGTCCTCCCAGAACCTGGGACTCACCCTGATCCATTGCTTTCCCTCACTCTGTTAGTCCTACCACTAAAATCTATCTCGAACTATCTGCTTCTTTCCATCCCTGCTTTGGAATTTCAGAGCCTACTGTCTCCTTGTCCTAAAAGGCTTGCCTACCCTCACCTATCCCTGGGGTTCACCCTGTTGCTTTAAAGTGTCATCTCCCAAGAGGAGCCTTCCCTGAGCACCCACGTGGAGCATACCTCACACCTAGCTCAGTTATTTTCTAAGTTGGGTCTATGTTGATGGGTTTAATATCACCTACTACAACTTGCAGTTCATTTGTTTATTATTATTTTGTATGTATGGCTGTACCCCCTCTAGTATGAAAGCCTCAGGGCAGAAAGGACTCCATCCTTTGTGTTCCATACTGTAACCCCACTCCTGGTACATGCTTGCCACACAGTGAGTTTTCAATAAATTATGGAAAGGAGGAAGGGAGGGAAGGGAGCCCTGGGTACCAGCCTCAGCTCTCCAGGGAGTTACTGTGTGACCTTGGGCGAGTCACACCTGTTCCCAAGGTTGCTTGATGTACTGACCCCATGTCCTATCTCACTGAGGTCTTAAGGGAATCAGATCTGGAAGTGCTATAAGGGGTTAGAATTTTCAGAAATCTTTACATAACAAAGAGTTGCAAGCCTCCAGATTAAACCCAAATCTCAGAATGTTAAGTACTTCCTTACCCTTAGATCCTCTTTTCTGAGAACAGGTAACAACTGCCCCCCACTCCTGTTTCTTATTCCTTTTTTCTCAGGGTCAACCCACTGCTTGTACTATAATGACATCTCTGCTACCCTCCAAAGGGGGTGGCCTCATTCTCAAACAGGTCTGCTAGCGTGTCATCTCATCTGCTTCCTATTAGTCTGACTCAAGGAACTTCGGCAGTGTGGTCACACAAATGCTCTGTGAACTATGCAGAGGAACGAAAGTGAGCAAACGTAGGAGCCCAAGAACTGCTGACTGAATGAATCGAAGAGGGTGCGTTGAGCAGGGGCAACAAACATAAGAAAAATGCTGGGCCTTAGCATGAAACTGCCTTGGGTCTGCACCAGGAGTAAGGAAAAAATAAAAATAAAAAAAGCTTTCACTTCGTCATCAGACAGGAGGGAGCTGAATGTGAATATGAGATCTCTAAAGAGGGTTACATTAAGCTTAAAAGAAATCAGAAATGACAGGTCATCATAAAAAGTCTCTTACCTGCAAAAATAACCTAAGTAAAAAGCAACATAACCTAGGAAAAATATTTTTGACAGACTTTTTTCTGTATTAACAGCCTGTACAGCAGCCAGGTGGGTGGATTCACGTCTGGGGACTGTGGGCTCCAGCTCCAGGGCCCACGGGGCCGGCCTGGAGCACCCCCTGGGGACAAAGGTTTCTGCTCCGGGGGCGACCGAAGTGGCCCCCTTTGGCCGGCTGGGGAAGAGCCAGGGGAGGGCCACGTGCGCTTCTCCCACGCTTCAGCCAGACGACTGGCCAGAAATGCCCCGGGCCGAGGGGAGCAGAAGCGCAGTCAGGAAGCTTCGTGGGCCTCGGGGACCTGACGGGGTCGAGCACAAAGCGGGCGGCGCTGCCTGGGCGCACGGCCCGCCGGCTGGGGTTCCCAGGAGGAATCTCGCTGCGCCATCTGACGCCCTGGCCCGGCCCGGCCCCAGCCCCGCGCTCCCGGAGGAGAAAAGCGCGCAGGGCGGCCACGCGGGGCGCGGGCAGCGGGGCAACGGTACGGGGCAGGTCCCCCCGGAACACCTTCGGTGCCTGTAGTTTGGAGAGTGAAGGCTGAGTGGGGAGCTCTGGGAAGAGGGGGCAAGGAGGGCGCAGCTGGCAGGATAGAGAACTTGTGCTGCAAAGGTGTGAAGGAAGAGGATCCATGGGGGCGGGGGCGGGGGCGGGGGCGGGACATAACAGGAGGAACAGGCCTGTTGAACCCCGGACAACAACAGAGACTTCCATAGCCTTGAGTACCTGGCAGTACTGTTCTCAGCCTTTTACAAACCTTTCCTCCTTGAATCCGCATAAAACCCTAGGAAGGAGGAAGTCATTTTCATCTCCATTTGTAGACAGGAAACTGGGGGACCGAGAAGTTGCCCCAGGAGGCCCAGGTAATAAACAGCAGACCTGGGATTGAAACACAGGCCCCAAAGTCTGTGCTCTTTACCACTCCATTGCCTGGAAACCCACTAACAGTGACTAAATCGCCAGGACATTTATAACTTATTTAGGATTCAGGGTTGGAGGTTGGCTTGGGGTCCAGGGATGTCACCTGGGAAATCCTTACTGCCTCTGGCACCTTCTTCATGTCTGGGTGTCCCTCCTCATGGCAAGGGAGGCAGTCACAAAATGGGTGCCCTCCTCCGAGCCTCTCCTTTCTCAGGGAGGAGAAACTTATCTGTCCATCTTCTACACTAAACAGGGAAAATGCCTAAACAGGGGTGATGGGGAATAGCTAACAGTTACTGCAAGCTGACAGTGTGTTCCCAGCACTACACTATAAGCTGTGTAACAATGTCAGAAGATACGTTTATCACCATTTTATTGATGTGGAAACTGAGGCTTAAAAGGGTTAAGCAATTTCCTGAAGTGCCACCGCCAGCAAGGAGCAGGAGCAGGACCCCAACACCAGAGTAGCCCTGAGGGAGAGGGGTCCCCACCCCTGCGCCTTTCAAGGCTTTGATGGGTTATCCCAGGTTGTGATGTGCTGTTTTTTTGGGAAGACAGAACTCCAGGAGCTCCTGCAAATCATGTCCTAAATGTGTTAATCTGATACCACCCTAACTTGCTTCAAAATAACATGAGAGGGGTGAATTGGGTGAGGGTAACTAAAGAAGAAACAAGAGGGGCTTCCCTGGTGGCGCAGTGGTTGAGAATCCGCCTGCCAATGCAGGGGACACGGGTTCGAGCCTGGTCTGGGAAGATCCCACATGCCGCGGAGCAACTGGGCCCGTGAGCCACAACTACTGAGCCTGCGCGTCTGGAGCCTGCGCTCTGCAACAAGAGAGGCCACGATAGTGAGAGGCCCGCGCACGGCGATGAAGAGTGGCCCCCGCTCGCCGCAACTAGAGAAAGCCCTCGCACAGCAGTGAAGACCCAACACGGCCAAAAATAAATAAATAAATAAATAAATAAATAAATAAATAAATAAATTTAAAAAAAAAAAGAAGAAACAAGACTAGCCATGAATTGAGAGTTGTTGAAACTGGGTGATGGGTACGTGAGAGTTGATTATACTAATCTGTATTTTTGTATGTGTGTGGAATTTTCCATAATAAAACTTTTTTTTTTTTTTTTAGGTATCAGCTCCACCTTTTTTAGGACCTGGGGTAAAATATGACTAAATATATAAAAGTTGTACGTCACGCTAACAAAATGTAAAATGAAATGTGTTCTGTCCTCCTACCTTGAAAAATATATGTTCATGATGACCTGAAGTCCATGTTCAGATTTGGAGGTCTGCAGCAGAACTTGGTAGCCTAGGGGGCTGGTCTCTCCCTACAGCTTTGTTCTGTCCCACATCCCAGGGACAGGCACACAGGTGGACATTCCGAGCTCTGCCTGTGCACCTCACAAATCGCCTCCCCTTCCCGCCACGTAGGCACATTTGCACAGCTGAGGGGCAGTCCACCTGGGCCACAGACCCAGGGAAGAGGACTCTTCCAGCCATAGATACAGTCATGGGAAAGTTAGGCAGCAGGTTCCAGGCCACAACCCTCAGTGCACAGATTCTGTGTGGGCATGTCCCCTGGTCTCACCCTAAGGAGAGCCAGAGAAGGCCCTCTAAGGGCTTCTCTTGTCTGGGTCTTAGACATTAATGGTCCTTGAGTCTGCCAGAGCCCCGCCCTCAGTAGGCACATGGCTCCAACAACTCAGCGGCTTCCTCCTCGCCTGTCATAGGACACCAGGGTCCAAACCAGGGTGTAAACACCCATTTCACTGCCTTCTGCCCCTTCCTGACCAATCCTACCTGCCCCTCATGTTCTTGAGAGTCATATGTCCATTCCTTAAAGCTCCCTCAGTCTGTAGCCAATGGAGAAAGGGTAGTGCCTTAAAAGAAAATCAGGATGCTATTATGAAGAGTCAGCGGATGCCTCCCCCCAAAATCCACCGAGATGTTTTTCTGAAATCAGTACCAGAGTCCCATCTTTCTTGCCCCCATCCCTGACCTTAGCAGACTTGACTCTCCTTGCAGGTTGATGTAGTACCGTACCTAGACATCCCTTAATCATGTGTTTCCCCGTCTCCCTGCCTCACTAGACAGTGTTTCTTTCATCATTGTGTCCCCAGGACCCTGCATCAGGCCCCTCACTGGCTCTTCAGTAAATGGCCAAGTCAGTGTGCTGGCCAGCCCGGGAGCATTAGGATCCTCTGTCTGTGCTGGCTGCCCACGGTCAGGTACAAAATATTAGCATAGGAATATTTTCAGGCTTTCCCCTCCCCTCTCTGCTAAGAGGATTCTGGTTTTGAGCTCCCAGGTTCTCCCCCTCCTTCTCCAGACCCCTCTGCAGCAATTGTCTAGGATTTTGTGGTTGTTCCTGTTACTACTGCTGTGTAACAAACCACCCACAATGCAGTGCTCCAGACAACCACCATTTCTTTATGCTCATGGATTCTGAAGGCCGGGAGTCCCAACAGGGCACAGCAAGGACACCTTTTCTCTGCCCCACAATGTGTGGCATCCCTGCTGGAAAGAGTGAATGGCTTGGGGCTGGAATCATCTGGAGACTTCTTCATGCACATGCCTGGGCACCTGGGCTGAGATGACTCAGAGGCTGGGCCCAGCTGGGACTGCCAACTGGAGTGCCTGCCTGCCTGTGGCCTCTCTGTGTGGCTCCTCACAGCCTGGTGGCCTTGGGATAGTTGGACTTCTTGCTTGGTGGCTCAAGGCTTCAAGAGTGAGTGTTCCAGCAAACAAAGCAGGCTGGTAGCCTCAGAAATCTCGTAGGGTCACTGCTGCCACACTCCATTGGTCGAAGCAGCCACAAGCCTGTCCAGCGTCAAGAGAAGGAACAAAGTGCCCCTTTGGGTGGGAGGAGCGCTGAATAATTGGCAACCAATCATTTGAAATCGTCCCAGTGGTGTGAAGTCAGGAGGAAAGGATGAAGACTAAGGTTTGGAATAGATGTTTCTAGGGAGCACTGGAAAAATAGGTATGGGAGCAGGTGCACAAAAGGACTGCAGGAGGTAGATGGGAGGATAAAGGGGGAATTTGAAGAAGAGTTGCTGACAGACATCACGTATCATGTGAAACTGCATTTTGGTGGCTGAATCTGTATTCTTGCTCCAGATCACTCCATGACTGAGCCGTGTGGGCCACAGCTTTGCAGGCCTTAAACAGACCAAGCTTGAACAGGTCCACCCAGGCCGCTCAAGCCTGCCCACAGGTTTCTTGAGTCGAGGAAACTTTCAGGGGCTGAGGCACTTACCATCATTTCCGCCATCTCATTACAGAAGGTCAGTCTGCCAAGGCCGCCTGGTGCATAAACGCATGCCTCGGCATCTCATTTACCCCTGGTGTTCATGCTCCCTCTCCCCTCCTCATTCCCAGGGGCCAGATCCCCTCAAGCCTGATCTCATTCTTGGGGTGGGAGGGAGAGGAAGGCAGGTGAGAGGGGCTCTCTCTGGGGGATCCTGGTTTCTGAGACAGGCTAATTACAGGCTTCCTAATTAACGAGCCATGAGGTTGCATTTCATCAGCTGAGTCAGAGTTGATGTCTGGGCCCCGGCCCCAAGGGGAGAATATGAGGAATCATGGGAGGCGGAGGCCAGGCTGTGTCTCTGCCTCCCTGACCCTCATTCTCTAGACCCTCTCTTTTCAAACCCAGTTCTTCTTACCACCTTAGAGGGTGTCAGCAGCCCCCCTTCCTCCCTACTCCTACCTCTGCTTCCTGATATTTTCCCGGGACTGTCCCCCAGTCTGTCCATCCCTTATGCCTGCCCACCCGCCCAGGACCACATAGAGCTCATTGGTTATTGTTTCCCCGTCACCCAGTTTCTCTTTCTCTTTCTCCCTCAGCCACATACATCACACAACTGGAGCTGCTGTCTGTACCATGGCAACCACATCTCGGGATCCTAGCACCCACTGCCGTTGGCCGCAGCCTGCCAGAGACCATTCCTGAGCCACTCTTCCATCTGTCTCCTTGCTCCTTCCCACACTCACCTCTTTCAGTAATTGTACGTGACAGGTACTTTTCCATTTTCATTTCAACCAGAAGATGTATCCATTTACAGGAAGTTAATGCTGCTGAGTCTTTATTGGCGGTAGTGGGGGGAAGGGAATTATTATTTTTTGTGCCTAGAGGTATAATATTTTTGAATTTTCAAAAGCTGTGCTGTAGCTTGGTCATGAGTTGTTATTCCATAGACTTTTTTGTTTCTTTAGTTCTGGGTCTCATGGTGGACTTGGGCCCAAGTGGAAAGGTTCTAGTAGGTCGTGGAGTTGGGTGGTCTCCCACCAGATCAGTGCTGGCAGTGACCCGTTCCCTGCACTAGGCTCCCGTTCAATGGAGGGATCTTTAGTGGCTCTGTGGTGACAACATCCAGGCCACCCCTGTAGAGGGGACCTGAGTCTGATCTTTGCCAGCCTCTACTACCTTCAGAGCATCTCAGGGGTTAAGTTGGTGACCTTGGAGTCAGTCAGATGAGCTCTTCATGGAACTGGGCCTCGGCTTACTCCTTCTACTGAGAGTTGTGAGGATGAAATGAGATAATATGTGTGAAGTGCTTAGCACAATTCCCAGGACGGCATGCTCAATATATAGAAACTTTCTAAAAGACTTATTTATTTATTTTTATTTGTTATTTTTGGCTGCATCGGGTCTTAGTTGTGGTGCTCGGGCTTCTCTAGTTGTGGCGTGCGGGCTTAGTTGCCCCTTGGAATGTGGGATCTTAGTTCCCCGACCAGGGATTGAACCGGCATCCCCTGCATTGCAAGAAAGATTCTTAACCACTGGACCACCTGAAAGACTTCTGAATGAAAAGGTTTTTTGTTGTTGTTGTTGTTTTTCATACCTGGATGGGCTTCAAATTCTCTATAATCTCCTTGATAATACATGCAAAATCATGTGTGTGCAGACTACTTGTTCCTGGGCCCATCTTCTGGACACAGCTGGCCACTCCACAGGGGATGACGTGGCTCTAAGCCCCCCAGACCAGCCCTGGCTGCTCAGGCTGCCTGTTGGTAGGGTTGGAATCGTTGTCTTTTTTGCCAAAGAATCTTTGGGCTAGAATCCTATAGGTGAGATGGCTGGGTCAGAGGGATCATGCGTATGTAACTTTGCTAGATATTCTCCTCCACAGAGGGTGTACCCCTTGCATTCCCACAGCCTCACCAGCAGATTGTGGCCAAATTTTGAGATTTGTGCCAATCTGCTAAACAAGAAATGGTATTTCAGGCTTATTTTTTATTTCATCATATTATGAGCAAGGTTGAGCATCTTTTGACATGCTTAAAAGGCCATTTGCATTTCTTTGTGTGTCTTTAGTTTTAGAAGCTATATATTGGAATATTAACCATTGTAATACAACTTACATATTGTATTTTCCCAGTTTGTAATTTGTGTTTTTACTTGGCTAATGGTGGCTTTCTTTTCCTATGTAAGAGGTTTTTTTTTGTTTTTTTATGTAGTCAAATTTATCAATCTTTCCCCTAACTATATGTGGATTCTGAATTCAGGAAAGTTTTTCTCACTTCCAGGTTTACAAGAATTTCCTCATTTTCCATTTTCTTCTAGTTCTTAGATGGTTTCCTTCTTCCAGTGACTCCAGCACCACTTACTGAGAGGTCCCCCCTGCCCCAATTTCCATATGCAGTTGGGCCTGTTTCTGGATTTTTAAATTTTTTTCATTGCTCTGTCTGTGTATTCATGGGTTAGTTTTCCCCACCCCCAAATCAAACTGTTCATTTTCAGCTTTTTTCTAGTTATTCCGGCTTGTTCTTCAAAATGATCTTTATAATAAGAATAGTGTGTAATGAGGGCAAATGTCCATTAAATAATGTTAAGGGAAATAGCAGGCAACAGAACCACACAGTACATACACGTGTCTCTTTTTCTTTGTAAAAAAATATTGGAAGGGAAAAGAGCCAAGAGAGCCATGTTTGAGTGGTCACCTCTCAGTAGTATGGCTATGGGTAGCATTACCTTGTTACTGATGCAAACCTTGGTGGAAAAAACCTGCCAACTGCCACATGGCTGCCTCTTCCTCCTTCCTCCTCACCTCCTCCCTGTGCCACTCTGGAGATTTTTGTCACCCTCTGGGCCAAGGCATCTCTTTGTAAGGGAGGGAGCGCATTACAGCAGGGAGGAGCCTGGGGGCATGGCCTCTGCCAGGTCGGGGGTGGGGGTGGCCGGCAAGGTGCGGGCTCATCTGATTCTCTACCCCACTGTCCTGCTCTCCGTTACAAGCTCCACCCCCGTGTAGGGGTGTTTCCTTACTTTCCCGCGAGACAAGTTCCTAAGCGGTAAGGGGAACACCGAGGGCCAGCACTGTCCAATAGAACTTTCTTTGATGGTGGAATGTTCTGTATCTGTGCTGTCCAACAGGGTAGCCACTAGCACATGTAACTATCCAGTACTTCAAATGTGGCTGGTGTGACTGAGGAACTGAGTTATTTTTATTTACTTTAAATAGCCACTCTACTGGCCAGTGCCTCTTTGGCCAATTCCCAATCCAGCCACTCCCCTTCCAGCCTAGAACTGGAAGGAAAGATCCTGCCTGTGTAAGTGGACTGAGCAGCCAAGCAGGCCGGTGTGGGCTGGAGAGGGGAGAGGGCAGCTCCGCGGGAGGGCCCAGCACACCAGCAGCCCCGCCCCTGCCCCAGTGGCCAGCACACAGGCAGCCAGCCCAGCATCACAATACTGCAGACGGGAGGTGAGCAGCAGCCCGGCAGCCCGGCAGCCTGTCAGGGGGGTCCTCCAGGGGCAGGTCTCTGTCTGCAGACCTACTTACAGCAAGCCAGGCAGCAGAGGACCATTTCTTGGGGAATGGAAAAGCACCCAGCAGCTGAGTGGCCTCAGGCTGGAGACCCACGGGAGGAAGCAGGGCTGACGAGGGGATGGGGGAGCCTTTCAGCTCCAGGACCCAGACGCAGACGCCTGGAGATGGAGTACTCCGGGCACAGAGCAGCTGCTCCTCTTGGTGATTCGGTTTTCCTACTTCTTCTACCTTCAGGACTACTTCTGAGTGGCCCTCCTTTCTGCCTGCCCCTGGGGCTGGAGGGTGAAGGCAGAGCGAGCATGAGTGAGGGCAGAGTAGCCAAGGCCTGGGGCCCTGGCCCCACAAGGGGACGGCCATGATGTGGGGCAAGGCCTCACTCTGCACCTTGGGGATGAAGATTTGGAGACCAGCCGCTGGGGCCCAGCTTCCTGCTCTCAAAGGGCCCAGGGCTGCGTGCCCCCAAATGGACTTTTTGTTGAGTAAATGCTACAGGAAAGGGGACATGTGCCCCCACAGACCCTGTGGTCAGGCAAGGGGGCAGTGGGGTCACAAGGCTTTGAAGTCCCGAGTCTTCTCAGAGTCAAGAGTCCAGCTCCTTGAGTTTATTGGTTAACTGCTTTGTGCCCACCCTGGGCTCTGGTGAGAAACAAACTATCCTTTGAGTCTAGTTGGCAGCAAGAGAAAAGTTATTCTCATTTTCTAGGGGAGAGAAACAGAGCCCAGCAGTGCTTTGTGTGTTTCTGGCAAGGGTGGTGAAAAGACCACTTCATTTTAGGGGACTCTTTAAGATAAAAATGGATGCATTTCCAAGGATGTGGATATGGCTCCACCTGTCCATCACAGGGGCTCCCATGCCTGGCTTCCTCCCAGAGCTACCTGGGGAGCAGAAGCCTGTTCAAAATGCAGATCACCAGGCCCCCTGCAGGAGGGGAGGAACCTCTGCCCTCATCTGGGCACTCTGCGCTTTATGCTGACCCCACGCTGGCGGCTTCCTCAGGCTCCCAGGTTGGGAGAGACGAGACAAACCCCAGAGGGAAGGCCTCCCAGCAGCAAACTTGCTCTTGGGGAACTAGGCTGTTACCCTGAGCCCATGACAGGCTGAGGGTAGGAACTGCCCTCCCCTCTGTAGCAGTGCTTTTGCTGCAACGGTGGGGCTTTTCCTAGAACACAAGCACACAAGGAAGATAAGGCAATAATCTGGACTGACCCAGACATTTAAAGCCAAAGGACACACGGGAGCCTCGCCAGCCAAGAGGAAAGCCCACCAATGCAGACCTTGGAGGCTCATGTGAGGAGGGGTCAAGGGAAGTGTCACCAGGAGGCAGAGGGGAGGGTGGGATTGCCTCTCCACAGCCACCTTTGTGGTCATACACACCTTCTAGGAACTCTTAAAAACACATTCTCTAACCTCAACCCCAAATCTCTAAACTCTTACGATCTGGAGTCCAAGAATGGAATTTTTAATAAGCTCCCTCCTTCCCCCATTAGTGTAAGAACTATAGTTCTCTCTGCCCTGTGAGCAAAGCGTGGAAGCCAGAGAGAACGCTGGCCTCTGCCCTGGAGGGTCCCACTAGAGCAAAGCGGAAGCGGCAGGCCTGTGGGAGTAGCGGAGAGCAGGTGGCTCAGTATCCTGAGTGGCCTGAGGGACCCCCGCAGCCTGTCCACCGGTGGCTGGGATGAAATCTCAAGAATAAAATAAGAAGCATCGCTGTGCTCCTCCTTCCCAAACATGCTCAGAGGGAACAGGGACTAGCACAGCGTATTTTCTCACGGATATTCTTCCATGACTAGGATCTACTCCATACAGTAAACAGTTGTAGGAATACTTATTTTCCCTCTGGGACTCCAAAATTTTGAATGGGAAAAAAAAATGCAATCTATCCACAAGTATCTTTGCTGAAATAGGCCCCATGCAGAAAAGGTACCTTCTCCCCTCGGAGGGCAGTGCAGCTCTGCCAACACGCAGCTAAGCAAGCCGTCACCAGCCTAGGGAGCTGCTCAACCCTCCCAATTGGCATGCACACCCACCTGCAAACCCTCATGCATCAGATGCACCTGCAAATGCAACTTCTTGTCCCTTCAGGCCATTGACTCAAATTACAATCTGACTGGGGTGCAGTGACTGCTCACGGCTGCCCTGTGACAGTCCCACTTTGTGTGCGTGCAGGTGGGGTAGAGGAGTATGATGACACAGACAAGAGGAAGCCCACAGCAGACGTCAACCATTGCTTTATTAAGGCTCGGAGTGGTCTGCCAGTCAGAGGGGCTGAGTCATTCACTCCACAGATCCTTGCCATGCTCCACTTTTGGGTGACACTGAAGGTGGAGGCTCTCTCTGAGATCCCAAGCCACATTCACATCCACCTTGTAGGCTGAGGGGTGTGTGCAGACGACCTGGGGGGCCTCAGAGGGTGGGGCTGGCTCTAGCAGGCCCTGGGCTCTGGCAGGGGGTGCTGGCAGGGAGGCATGGGAGGGCAGGGACATCTCCCCCATCCCTCCCAGCTCAAACTATGGCTTTGTTATCCTATTGCCACTTGAGCGGGCGTGGAGAGCCCTTTCCCTGACCCCTCACTCCGCAGGCCCATGTGCTACGCTGTGGGAGGAGACAAAGGGAAAGCCCGCGAGAAAGCAGAGGCCCCCCTGTGCCTGGGGCCTGGCCAGACCTTAGGAGCTTTGACCCCCCACTCGCTCCTCCTCAGCTCCTCCCAGCGATGGGTCTTCTCAGGTTGAGGCCAGTCACTCAGAAGTGAACCCGCAGAACGTCCTGGTTGGCAAATGGCTGCTGGCAGGCTATGCATGTCATGGGCAGGGAGCGTTGCTTCTCACCCAGGCAGGGCCGGCACAGGAGATGGCCACAGGGAAGCTGGTACACGGGCTCCTTTTTGAAGTAGGGAGAGAACACTCTTTTGCAGGATGTGCATTCGGGGCCCAGGATGCTCCCAGGCTGCTCTGGTGAATCAGGGAAGAAAATAGGCCAGGGTTAGGAAAAGCTGCCCCCAGTCCAGGCTCCATCCTGGAGGCGGGCATGTGCCTGGAGTAGGACAAGAAGCTTCCCTACCCTGCATCCCTTCAGCAGCCTGGCTTCCTCCCTCCCTAGGCCGCCTCTGACTGATCTGGGAGGAGAGGATGCCAGGGAGCCTGAGAATCTGGGGAGCCTCCTCTCCATAATCAAATCTCGGTGCTCCAATGAATGCTCAAGAAAAGCTGGCTTCTGAGGGCTGCTGGGCAGCACTGGGCCCTTCCTGCTGCTCTCCCAGCAAGATGGACTTTCCCCTGGATAGGCTGCCAAGGTCAGAGCAAGGCACAAGCTCACCCTGACAACCTTGATAAACTGCAAGAAAGGTGAGATGTGACAAGAAGAAAAAGCAAAAAATGGTCTGAGGTGCCCAGGTTGGGCAGGTCAAGGGGGGACGGAGGTCACCAGAGGGGCAGGGCTGAGGTCTGTCTGTAGCAGACCTGCCTGCTGAGCCTGGCACCTGAGTCTCTTTAGCCCTGTAGCCCAGCAACTCCCCTCCTGACCCATCAATCCCTCTCTTGTGCTGCAGGCTCTCTCCTTCATGCTTCCCACAGGGTCTCCTGAATGAGGGCCACAGTGGGCAGGTCTTGCCACCCCTCCTCCCCAAGCTATACCTGCTGCTCTTCTCTCGTGGCCCTTGCCTAGGGAGGCTGCTCTTTCTTCCCCAATCCACACCCATCTGGAGAGGGCAAGGATGACCTTTTGGGTGAAGAGCCATAAGAATGAAAGGGAGCCAGCCATGCATGAGCGAAAGGGACAGCAAGTACAAAGAGTGGCTGGTCCATTAAAGAAACAGAAAAGACAAAGGTGTGATGTGTGAGAGAGTGGCAGAGGAGGGTGGAGCAGGGCTGGAACATGCAGGACCTCACAGGCAGCAATTTATATTTTATTCCAAGTTCAATGGGATACCCTGGAAGGATTCTAAGAAGTGGAGTATCATGATCTGGCTTACATAAAAAGATCCCTCTGGCTCCTATGAGGAGGATGGGCAAGGCAAGGGTGACTGTGGAGGAGCAGCAGAGGCTGCTACAGGAATCTGGGAGAGCAGTGCAGGAGCTGGGGCCAGGGTAGCAGCAAGAGTAATGGAGCAGAGAGGACATCCCTGAGATCTACTTTGGAGCAGTGTAAACAAGACGATGATGAAAGTAGAGATGAAAGTAGAGAGAGAAATGTAGAGATGAAAGTAGAGAGATCTACTTTGGATCTAGTTTGGAGTCTGTGTAAACAAGACTTGATGATGAATAGAATGTCAGGAATGTTGACGGAAACCAAGGATGACCTCAATGTTATAGGCTTGACCACAGGGTAGAAGATGCTTGCTCTTTTACCAGTGACTGGATGATGGGGGGCTATGGGGAAAAACCTTTGGAGGCGCCTGCAGTTCTGAGTTAGAAATTCACTTAAGATATCCATGAGTTTCCCACATAGAGGTGCCAAGAAGCTGTAAGGGAGGTCAGGATCTGAGTTCCAAGGAGAGGAAGGAGCTACAGGTGAATATGGGCAGTCACAGGCCAAGTGGGCTCTCACTTGAGTGACACAGAGTATAGAGAAGAGGGTCTAAGACAAGAGTCTGGAAGAGAAGGAAGAATCAGCAATGGAAACTGAAGAGAGACCATTGAAAATGGGGAGAAAAAGAGCATAACATCTGGAAGGCCAAGACAGAAGGTGTTTCAGGAAGGAGAGCTGGTTAGCCACAAGAGACGCTGCTGAGAGGGTAAGTGACCATCGAATTTGGGGTCATGGAAATTGCTGGTCACCTGGACAAGACAGGTTCTGGGAATGATTAGGATGGAAACATAATCAGAGAGACAGGGGGTGGAGGGGACAAGAGGCAGAACAGGTAAGATGGCCTGGGATGCAGGCAATAAGAGAACAGA
The DNA here is from genome assembly GCF_028021215.1 of Eschrichtius robustus. Classification (NCBI taxonomy): domain Eukaryota; kingdom Metazoa; phylum Chordata; class Mammalia; order Artiodactyla; family Eschrichtiidae; genus Eschrichtius; species Eschrichtius robustus. The sequence continues at coordinate 30,666,022 of NC_090839.1, forward strand.
CTAACTTTGGATAGGCAGGAGGAAACAAGTGTATACCTTATCATTAGCCCCACCAGACTTCATCTTGTAAAAAATGCTCCAGGTTCTCTCACTTTGTATCCTAACCGATCCTATCATCCATTGTGGTCCCAGGTTCATTTTAGGCAAAACCTAGCACAGTAAGCTATCACTGTTCTAAGATACTGGTGAAAATGTTAATAGGAAGGGATGAAGATGACATACTCAACTTGAAACCACCCTCCACATTTACATAAAGTACCCCAGATGTCAGATGAGAGACAGACTACATAAGAAAAATAAGCAAAAAGGGAGAAACAAACAAAAGTCCTCAGGACAGAGTAATTAACACTAGATCTTACCAAAAAATACCAATCCCCAACGCCACAGAATTACTAAGAATTGACTAAAGAAAGACTTTCTTGTGAAGAGTTAAACTTCATAGGCAGCCCTTGAACTCCCCCTGGAAAAGGAAAGGCCTGGGTGTTGGAGCTAAGGAGCCTGGGCATAGAGGTTCACAGAGCCCCAGAGGCATGGCCCGGCATCCTGTTCAAGGGCTCTGAGGAGATAGGCAGGGCCCCTCTTACCCGAGCTGGAGCCTGGCCTCCAGGAAGCACTGCTCCCTCTTGTGCTGAGGTGCTGGAGCTGTCCCCTGGTCAGCCGAGCTGTGAAGGAGGGCATGGAGCCAAGGGTTGACGTCAAGGCAATTTCTAAGCTTTGTGACAGCTTTTGCTCATGGGATACTGGACCTGTTGAGAGACGCACAGACCACAATATCCAGAGAGGTTTGGCAAAAGCGAAGACCAAAACACAAAGTCCTCTGAGAACCACAAATGGTACTTCTAACTTCAAATAGACACAAACATAAAGAAGGTCCTCCCTAATGTCTACTAATGGACTGTGACGACAGGATACCAGGAGTTAAAGCCCTGGGGTCCCGGGCAGTTCTTACCCATCCCACACTGCTTTCAGGATTCCTGGACTCTGTGCTAGCTTTTCTCCTCCTGTACAAATTGCTGGGCAGGCCTGGGCCACCTCCTGGCTCACCTGTAGAACTGTACCCTACTTTCTGAAGGCCTCCCTGCCTGCCAAGGAAATGACTGGGGCAAGTAAACGCCCAGTTTTGTACCCCTGCTCCTTGCCCCCATGCCCTCCCCAACAGCCTTAGTCTGCTCTTTCCCCATCTCCTCCCTGCTAGGGCCCCCTCAACTCTGCAGGGCCACTGGCTTGCACTCCCTTGGTGTTCGTGTCCCCTTGCTTCCTAGGTAAAGCAAAGCAGTTATTATCGAGTGGAATAATGAAGACCTCACTCTGCCCACTCCACTATCTATAGGGCCTTCTCTGGATATGGGCTGAGGGTGAAGGTAACAGGAGATGGGGACAGCTGCCGAAGAAAGGACCTAGAGATCTGCCTGATAGCAGGGTTCCCCAAAGTGGCACCACAGAAGTACCCCAAAGTGGGGAGTGGAATGTTTGGTCTACAGTATGTAGGACATAGGATATCCGCTTGAGGCCTTGAAGGAGCACTGGTCAGCGTGGTCCTGTGTCACCAACAAATCTGTCAAGGCCAACACCACTGGAGACCTCCACAAATATCAAGGTCTAAGTACCTTTCTGCTCATCTTGCCTCACTGCACCTCAGATGCTTCCAGGAGTTTCTGGGGGTCTTGTTAACTAAAATTTACACTCAAAGTCAGAGAAGACACATACGTAACCTTTAAGTGTGCTATCGGCATAAGCCTTTTAGACTAAGAGAGGAACTTTAAAGAATGATACAGGTGCATGGACCTAGAGTCTGTCATACAGAGTGAAGTAAGTCAGAAAGAGAAAAACAAATACCATACGCTAACGCATACATATGGAATCTAAAAATATGGTACTCATGAACCTAGTGGGAGGACAGGAATAAAGATGCAGACGTAGAGAACAGACTTGAGGACACGGGAGGGAAGAGGAAGCTGGGACGAAGTGAGAGAGTGGCATGGACATATATACACTACCAAATGTAAAATGAATGGCTAGTGGGAAGCTGCAGCATAGCACAGGGAGATCAACTCGCTGCTCTGTGACGACCTAGAGGGGTGGGATAGGGAGGGTGGGAGGGAGGCTCAAGAGGGAGGGGATATGGGGATATACGTATACATATAGCTGATTCACTTTGTTATACAGCAGAAACTAACACAACATTGTAAAGCAATTATACTCCAATAAAGATGTTAAAAAAAAAGAATGATAGACTCTAAACAGACTAGTTTTCATAAGGAAAAAGAAAAAGTTGTCAAAGAGCTATCTCCAAAAGCACCAAGCAATGAAAATCACAGGGGAATTCTACCAAACATGTAAAGAGTAAATGAGGGACTTCCCTGGTGGTGCAGTTGTTAAGACTCCACGCTCCCAATGCAGGGGGCCCGGGTCCGATCCCTGGTCAGGGAACTAGATCCCACATGCCGCAACTAAAAAGAAAAAAAGATCCTGCATGCCGCAACGAAGATCTCGCATGCAGCAACAGAGATACTGCATGCCGCAACTAAGACCCAGCATAGACAGATAAATAGATAGATAGATAGATAGATAGATAGATAGACAGACAGATAGGAAGGAAGGGAGGGAGGGAGGGAGGAAGAGTAAATGATTCTAATACTACTAAATTGTTCCAGAGTTTAGAAAAGGAAAATTTCCTAATTCTTCTTATGGAGCAAATCATTGATACCAAAACCTGACAGATGATGATGTGTACTCGTGCACACACATACACACACACACACAGCTGCAGTCCAATCTCATTAGTGAAGGCAAAAATCCTAAATAAAAACACTAGCAAACAGAATTAAGCAGTACACTAAAAGCAGCATGACCAAATGGAGTTTCTTGCAGGAATATAAGTGGTTCAATATTAAGAAGCCTATTAATGTACTTTACTGTATTAAAAGATCTAAGGATGAAAAATCATAATATCATCTCTACTGATATTGAAAAGCCATTAGACAAAATCCAACCACCAATCTTGGGTAAATACGTTGAATAAAATAGGAATCAATGGTGTGGGAGAGTGTCTGAAATGGCCCCCAATGAATCCCACCTGAACTTAGTAACTTGCTTCTTACAGAATACAATAGAAGTGATGGAATGTCACTCTGTGATTAGGTTCTACAAGACTGACTTCCACTTGTTTGCACATGCTGGTGTACACAGCTACCATGTTGTGTGCTGCCCTTGAGAGGCCCATATGGCAAGGAATTGAGGGCAGAATCCAGCCACCAGACAAAAGGGAAGTGAAGCCCCCAGTGCAACAATTCAGCAAGGAACTGAATCCTGCAACAATCACGAGTGACCCTGGAAGTGAATCCTTCCCCAGCCAAGACTTGAGATGGCTGCAGCCCTGCCAACACTTTGATAGCAGCCTTGGAACACCCTAAAGCAGACAAACCAGCTAAGCAATGCGTAGATTCCTGACTGGAGAAGCTGTAAGATAATAAACGTGTGGTTCTTTAAGCCAGTAAGTTTTGGTGTAATTTAAGCCAGCAAAGCATAAAACAAAGGGCAAGTGCCAAGTGTCACCCGGGAGGAGTAGAGATGACGACGGCTTGGACATAAGACGAGGGATTACCTGTTGAACAATCCATGAGCTCACTGGCAGCTTTCATTTTCTTAGCAGTGTGCTCTGAGGTAGTGGGTGAGACCAGAAGGCTTGTGGTAGAAAAACAGGAAGCATTTAAGCCAAGGCTACTGTCTGGGGCATGTTCACCCTGCTCCATCTTCCTTTTCTGAGAGGGCAGAGCAATGGAAGAAGGGGTCACTGCCAATGCAGTCTGTGCTCTCCCAAGCAGGTGGCAGCCAGGGATGGAGTGCTGCAGCAGGAAATGGTCGATCCGGGCCTTCAAGGAGGGGTGAGGCAGGGGCTGGGAGTGTGGAGTAAAGGCTACTCCTGTGAAAGGGTCACTGGGCACTCGGCCCCATGTGGCTTCACTACGGTTACACTTCTCCAGCGTGCTCTGGTCAATGACCTTGCCTGAGGGCAGCAGCATGGGGTAAGGCATGATCTCCAGGGTGATGGGATCCAGGAACTCTTCAGGTACATCCCGAATTACCTCGGCCAGCTCCAGTAGGCTGGAGGGGGCCTGCTGGCCCTCAGACTGGCCCCCAGGATCACAGTCACTCTCCATGGGCAAGGCTGGGGCCTGTAGAGACAAGTCCTGAGGGAGGCTCTCTGAGGCAACCAGCAAAACACTGTCTATCACCTCCTGAGAGCAGGTTTTGGCTGGCTGACCCCATACTTCCAACCGCTTGATACAAGGGATACCACTGCCTGTCACATGGGTGATACAAATCTTGAGATGGGCCACATGACTAAGAGAAAGAGCCCCTTTATTCCAGAGCTCCTGGGCCACAACAGCAGGGGAGGGGAGTGTGGCTTCCATCGGGCCAAAAGGTGGCCTGGCTTTGAAGCCCCTGTGGCTAAACACCACTTGGCTCTGGTTTTTCAACAAGACTTTGCCCACCAAAGTGAACGCTTCTTTGTCCGGAATGGATGGCTCATCTGGGCCTGGGGTCTGGCCCTCGGGGGTATTCCAAGACACTCTGCTGGACAAGGCAGATGTATACATTTCCAGGCCAGTGACATTCTGGCCTCCCCCAGCTGTGAGGTCTATGTTAATCCTACAGATTTCCACATTGAAGGGAAAGGAAACTGTCACATAGACTGGTGGCTTAATGAAATACTCTGTCCTAAAACCATGACTTCTCTTTGTGAGGTCTTCAGAGATGAGATTTTCTACTTCATAACCATCAGCTGATATCTAGATTTAATGACAAAAATGAGACACATTGATTTGATGAGATCCAAATGAAGACAACTAGTTTTCAACAACTTGTCACTTCTAAGACAACTCTTTAAAGAAAATCTGAAGTTCCTCATTTGAAATTTCCTCTATTACATCAAATTTTCCTGGGGTTTTCTTTTTTTTTTTTTTTTTTGGCAGGCATCCAAGATCAGGTCAAAGGCTGAGGGCAACTGTGTCCCCAAATACTGCCCATCCTTAAAAAATGAGCAATAAAACTCTGCCTAACCAACAAAAAAATCCCTTCAAAATAACATGTCTGTGAAAAGGGGGCAGATTTACAAGTGTTTTTTGGATTGTTTTTGGGTTTTTTTTGTTTTTAAATTCAGAGGATGAAAATGTACAGATTTAGGGAAAAATAAAGATGTTCACTGAAGTTCTCAATTTTGTATTTGGACTCTATCAATTATAAGAGTTTCCCTAGGAAGGCATAACAAAGGAACTTCTTGTAAATCTATGAATGATGAAACTTGGAAAAAAAAGTTTGCACAGAGACAAGGACCACAAAACACTATGGGAAATTTAAAACAGTGAATGTGCTAGGGGTGGGATTGTGAGTAGCTTTTTCCTTTCTCCCTTTTAATGTTTCCAATACTTGTTATAACCAATGGAAATTTTAAGATATCCTTGTCTGAAGGAGTCAGCTTAACAACCTGGGAACCTGAAATAATGTGCTGTGTGCAGAAATTCCAAATTGGGGAAGAAGTTCAATTCTCCCCTTGGAGTATCCTTACTCCCTGCATTGGACTGTGGAAGATATCCAGCTTTGTACAAAAGGGGAGGCAGTTTAATTCAAATAATAAAGAACAAGGAATCCATATAACAAATATAAGCCATTATTTCTAGCATGAGAAGTTAGCAAGAACAACAGCATGGGAGAGAGAGAATTTCTACCTTCACTTTGACCTTGAGTGAAATTAAAATTTATTGTCAAAGGGAAGAGAACCCTCCACAAAATGAGTCACAACTCAGCTTGTAACGGTGCTGTCTGACTCTAGAGGTGCAGTCTGACCCATGCTTACCTAAATATCATCTGGTAGACTCTAAAACAATGAGGGTGAAAGCACATTAAGTCTGAATTAAGTCTATATACACAGGGCAGGAAATGGGGAAAAACATGAAAAATAGATGTCATATATTTATTTATGTGTATATACTTGTTTTGTTTACCTTGTTGCAGTAGATTCTTGGTCTGAACTGTGGGAGGCAAAGATTTATTACCATCCTTACGGTTGAAAGGATAGCTTCCAAGCATCAGAAATAGCCTTAAATGAAAAAATAAAACTTGGTATTAGACAAGTTAAAATTCAAATCTAAACTTTTAGGAGTTGATTCATAAGATCAGCTTGGTGCTTTGTGACCACCTAGAGGGGTGGGATAGGGAGGGTGGGAGGGAGGGAGACGCAAGAGGGAAGAGATACAGGGATATATGTATATGTATAGCTGATTCACTTTGTTATAAAGCAGAAACTAACATACCATTGTAAAGCAATTATACTCCAATAAAGATGTTAAAAAAAAAAAAGAGATGAGAATCAAACAGGATAACAATAAAACTTTAACACACACACATTCTCATGGTCTATACTCACTCTTTTTGTATACTACATGGGATACTGGGAAATTAGTCACTGAAAAATTACAAAGCAGATTTCTTTTGTAGACTGTGTAGTTTGGTTCTCCGGATGACAACTGTTCTAAAGCCCCAGTGGAGGCAAGAGCCTATCAGCTCTGCAGGGGGCTCCCCACAGGAAAGAGAGGGTCAAAAGTGGATGAGCTCAAAGAAAAAAGAGGACTACTTAGCCAGAAGGTTTAGAACGAAAAGGGTCACAGAAAATAATCGTAGTTGTGCTATGCATCATTGTCATTTAACACTTGTTAATGCAATTATGTTTTCTTATTAACACGAAAACAACTAGAAGAATCAAAAATGTCGTTATTGAGAAGTAGAAAATCTTAGAGTTGAAAAGCACCTTAAAAGAACATCTAGGAGCTTCCCTGGTGGCACAGTGGTTAAGAGTCCGCCTGCCAATGCAGTGGACACGGGTTTGAGCCCTGATCCGGGAAGATCCCACATGCCATGGAGCAACTAAGCCCATGCGCCACAACTACTGAGCCTGCGCTCTAGAACCCGTGAGCCACAACTACTGAGCCCACGGGCTACAACTACTGAAGCCCACGCACCTAGAGCCCGTGCTCCGCAACAAGAGAAGCCACTGAGATGAGAAGCCCACACACCACAAGGAAGAGTAGCCCCCACCCACCGCAACTAGAGAAAGCCCGCACGCAGCAATGAAGACCCAACACAGCCAAAAATAAATAAATAAATAAATTCATATATATTAAAAAAAAGAACATCTAATCCAAATACAGCTGACCCTCGGGACTTCCCTGGTAGCACAGTGGTTAAGAATCTGCCTGCCAATGCAGGGGACATGGGTTCGATCCCTGGTCCAGGAAGATCCCACATGCCACGGAACAACTAAGCCCACATGCCTAGAGCCTGTGCTCTGCAACAAGAGACGCCACTGCAATAAGAAGCCCACGCACTGCAATGAAGAGTAGACCCTGCTCACCGCAACTAGAGAGAGCCTGCGTGCAGCAATGAAGACCCAATGCAGCCAAAAATAAATAAATTAAAACAAACACATCTGACCCTTGAACAACACAGGGTTTAAGGGCACTGACCCTCCACACAGGTGTTGAAAACCCACGTTTATCTTTACAGTCTGCCCTCTGTATTGTTTCCACATAAGTGGATTCAACCAACCTCAAATTGTGTGGTACTGTCATATGTATTTAGTGAAAAAAAATCCACATGTAAGTGGACCTGCATAGTTCAAACCGGTGCTGTTCAAGGGTCAACTGTAGTCATTTTGATGACCAATAAGCAGGGTAAGGGAAATGGATGAAGGTGGTTAAAAGGTACAAACTTCTAGTTAAGATAAATAAGTTCTGGGGATGTAATGTACAACATGGTGACTACAGTTAACACTGTATTGTATATTTGAAAGCTCCTAAGAGAACAGACCTTAAAAGTTCTCATCACAAGACAAAAAAAAAAAAAAAGTAACTATGTGAGGTGATAGATGTTTAACTAAGCTTATTATGGTAATCATTTCACAATATATACATATATTAAATCATTATGTTGTACACCTTAAACTTATACAATGTTATATGTCAGTTATAGCTCAATAAGACTGAAAGAAAAAGACTAATGTCCAACAGCCTTCGTTTTTCTCTGTAGAGAAGTAGGGAAGGCACTAGAAACATCCCTCCCAGTGGTAAGCCTCTCCAACGGATTTGAACTCCTTGAATGAGGCCAGCCAGCCATTCTGTGCTTTTCCATCTAACAGACAAGGCTATGAAAAACTCCCAATAGCAACAGGGCCACCTCTGGGGTCTTGGTATTGTCGTGCTCCGTAAGTGCCACCTGCAGAGGCCAGGCATGTTGGGCATCCTGCAACATTTTAGTGAGTAGTTTCTGCACAGTGAAGATCTGCCATGAGACCTGTGAATGTTTACTATCTCAGCCTAGCCCCTATGTCAGTTTTACATATAAACACAGAATATTTTTTAACATGGTTTTAATACATGCTGAATTTTCTAGGAAGGGAATTTCCATGTAGACCACAGGAAGATCATACTTTGTTTACTTCTGAAAACCACATCACTGTGGTATTCAGAAATGCTAATATATCTAACAGTCCACATTTGTAGAAGTCTGCATTCATGGTGATTCTACATGTTGGTAAAAGCTTTTGATTACTTTTTTTTTTTTTTTGGCTGTGCCACGCAGCTCACGGGATCTCAGTTCCCCAACCAGGGATCAAACCCGTGCCCAGGCAGTGAAAGTGCCAAGACCTAACCACTGGACCACCAGGGACTTCCCTTGATTACTTCTTTATTATTATTTTTAAAAATTTATTTGGCTGCGTCAGGTCTTAGTTACAGCATGTGGGATCTTCGTCACAGCATGCAGGATCTTTCCTTGTGGCACATGGGCTCTTTGTTGCGGCATGCGGGCTTCTCTCTAGTCGTGGCCCGCAGGCTCGAGCGCGCGGGCTTAGTTGCCCTGCGGCATGTAGGACCTTAGTCCCCTGCATTGGGAGGTAGATTCTTAACCACTGGACCACCAGGGAAGTCCCACTTGATTACTTCTTTATGCCTTCCAGTATGGTCATACCTAAATATTCATACATGAGAATAAATTTTACTATCACACTTCAAAATTTTTACTTTAAGTTACTGTTAAGGCATTTGTGTGCACATATATATGTTTGTTTTATAACTATATAGGAAGGTTATATTATCTTTGATTTTAAGTTCAGGACAGTACACTACAAAATATGTATTAAAAGAGAGATGAATCTGATGTGGTAAAGAATCCTTGGCCTAAAGTCTCTTAGTCTTTGTTCAGAATGTGTGCTGAAATTCTTTGTGCTTCTCACTTTTTGAGGCATATATGCCATCTCTTTGCCAAAGCCTCCTAGAGTTTGCCCTGGAATCAACATGGACTAGTTGATAGAATTCCTTTTTTGGAAGATTATATTAATATCTCCAGGCTTCTAACACCTTCTTGTTCTCCACAATAATCCAAAAATAAGTGTCTGAGGTATTACATATGTAAATATTCTCAGGGCCCTTGTATGTTCCTCCTTTTGGTCAGGAAACCAGAGCTCATTTAGAGCAGCACTTCCCTCAGTTCTCCCGCCCAACTAGGGCAGTGGCTTCTTGTTAAGTTTTTGTTTTGTTTTAAATGAAAAATTAAGCCATTGAGTTTAATTTAATATAGAAGTATTAAAATGAATATACAGCCCAGACCAAGGAAACAAAACATTTCTCCTAAAAAAGCAAGCCTAAGATTTGCCAAAGGAAAACAGACAATATGATATTGACACAGGTGGTGACACGACAGACTTCCAAGTGCAGAACTAAGCTGGTCCTAGGTAAAGCCGTGAAGTTAGCCAGCTCTGGGGTTTGCAAGGGTTTTCTTTTCACTGTCACAGGCAGTTCTCTTCTCCCTTCTTTGCCCTGATGGGAGGGGGCTTTGGTAAGAAAAAACAAAGAGAAAGAAACTGTGTTACAATACCAAAATACTGAGAGGTGGCTCATATTAGTAAGATAAAGGCAATCATCTCTAGTCTGCAATCATTTCTATCCCCACAGTCCACATCCGAGGCCTTTTCTCTGACTTTCAGAGACAAAAACAAACTCTGGCAGAGGTAACAATGCCAACCCACTGAAGTACTGATTTGATTTCTCAGTGGGAGGCACTGATTTCACTAACATATACATTCTTCCTATCTTCTGTTATCTACTTACATTTCACTTTGATTTATTCTACATATCATGATATTCATTTATCTGAGAATGTAAATGCCAGGACCAGAAGAAGTTGGGCGGGGGTCTTCTTGGAGCCATGATGAAGAGCTTTCCTGTGAGTATGAAGCCAAATGGAAAAGCCTTCAAAACTTATCTGAGTACCCAACTCAATAGTAAATGGTGATTAACCAAGATGTCAGAGTAGAAGGACGTGCTCTCACTCCCTCTTGCGAGAGCACCAGAATCACAACTGGATGCTGGACAGTCATCGACAGGAAGACACTGGACTTCACCAAGGAGGATACCCCACATCCAAGGACGGAGGAGAAGCCACAGTGAGACGGTAGGAGGGGCACAATCAGAGTAAAATCAAATCCCATAACTGCTGGGTGGCTGACTCACAGACTGGCGAACACATATACCACAGAAGTCCACCCACTGGAGTGAAGGTTCTGAGCCCCACGTCAGGCTTCCCAACCTGGGGGTCCGGCAACGGGAGGAGGAATTCCTAGAGAATCAAACTTTGAAGCCTAGTGGGAATTGACTGCAGGACTTCTACAGGACTGGGGGAAACAGAGACCCCACTCTTGGAGGGCACACACAAAGTAGTGTGCGCATCGGGACCCAGGGGAAGGAGCAGTGACCCCGGGGGAGACTGAACCAGACCTACCTGCTGGTGTTGGGGGGTCTCCTGCAGAGGCAGGGGGTGGCTCTGTTTCACCGTGGGGACAAGGACACTGGCAGCGGAGGTTCTGGGAAGTGCTCCTTGGCGTGAGCCCTCCCAGAGTCTGCCATTAACCCCACCAAAGAGCCCAGGTAGGCTCCAGTGTTGGGTTGCCTCAGGCAAAACAACCAACAGGGAGGGAACCCAGCCCCACCCATCAACAGTCAAGTGGATTAAAGTTTTACGGAGCTCTGACCGCCACAGCAACAGTCAGCTCTACCCACCACCAGAGCCTCCCATCAAGCCTCTTAGATAGCCTCAACCACCAGAGGGCAGACAGCAGAAGCAAGAAAAACTACAATCCTGCAGCCTGTGGACCAAAAACCACAGTTACAGAAAGACAGACAAGATGAAAAGGCAGAGGGCTATGTACCAGATGAAGGAACAAGAAAAAACCCCAGAAAAACAACTAAATGAAGTGGAGATAGGCAACCTTCCAGAAAAAGAATTCAGAATAATGATAGTGAAGATGATCCAGGACCTCGGAATAAGAATGGAGGCAAAGATTGAGAAGACGCAAGAAATGATTAACAAAGACCTAGAAGAATTAAAGAACAAACAAACAGAGATGACCAATACAATAACTGAAATGAAAACTACACTAGAAGGAATCAATAGCAGAATAACTGAGGCAGAAGAACGGATAAGTGACCTGGAAGACAGAATGGTGGAATTCACTGCTGTGGAACAGAATAAAGAAAAAAGAATGAAAAGAAATGAAGACAGCCTAAGAGACCTCTGGGACAACATTAAACGCAACAACATTTGCATTATAGGGGTCCCAGAAGGAGAAGAGAGAGAGAAAGGACCCGAGAAAATATCTGAAGAGATTATAGTTGAAAACTTCCCTGACATGGGAAAGGAAATAGCCACCCAAGTCCAGGAAGCGCAGAGAGTCCCATACAGGATAAACCCAAGGAGAAACACGCCGAGACACATAGTAATCAAAGTGACAAAAATTAAAGACAAAGAAAAATTATTGAAAGCAGCAAGGGAAAAATGACAAATAACATATAAGGGAACTCCCATAAGGTTAATAGCTGATTTCTCAGCAGAAACTCTACAAGCCAGAAGGGAGTGGCATGATATACTTATAGTGATGAAAGGGAAGAACTTACAGCCAAGATTACTCTACCCGGCAAGGATCTCATTTAGATTTGATGGAGAAATCAAAAGCTTTACAGACAAGCAAAAGCTAAGAGAATTCAGCACCACCAAACCAGCACTACAACAAATGCTAAAGGAACTTCTCTAAGTGGGAAACACAAGAGAAGAAAAGGAACTACAAAAACAAACCCAAAACAATTAAGAAAATGGTCATAGGAACATACATATCGATAATTACCTTAAACGTGAATGGATTAAATGCTCCAACCAAAAGACACAGGCTTGCTGAATGGATACAAAAACAAGACCCACATATATGCTGCCTACAAGAGACCCACTTTAGACCTAGGGACACATACAGACTGAAAGTGAGGGGATGGAAAAAGATATTCCATGCAAATGGAAATCAAAAGAAAGCTGGAGTAGCTATACTCATATCAGATAAAATAGACTTTAAAATAAAGAATGTTACAAGAGACAAGGAAGGACACTACATAATGATCAAGGGATCAATCCAAGAAGAAGATATAACAATTATAAATATATATGCACCCAACATAGGAGCACCTCAATACATAACTAACAGCTATAAAAGAGGAAATCGACAGTAACACAATAATAGTGGGGGACTTTAACACCTCACTTACACCAATGGACAGACCATACAAACAGAAAATTAATAAGGAAACCCAAGCTTTAAATGACACAATAGACCAGATAGATTTAATTGATATTTATAGGACATTCCATCCAAAAACAGCAGATTACACGTTCTTCTCAAGTGCTCACGGAACATTCTCCAGGATAGATCACATCTTGGGTCACAAATCAAGCCTCAGTAAATTTAAGAAAATTGAAATCATATCAAGCATCTTTTCAGACCACAACGCTATGAGATTAGAAATGAATTACAGGGAAAAAAACGTAAAAAAGACAAACACATGGAGGCTAAACAATACGTTACTAAATAACCAAGAGATCACTGAAGAAATCAAAGAGGAAATCAAAACATACCTAGAGACAAATGACAATGAAAACACGACGACCCAAAACCTATGGGATGCAGCAAAAGCAGTTCTAAGAGGGAAGTTTATAGCTATACAAACCTACCTAAAGAAACAAGAAAAATCTCAAGTAAACAATCTAACCTTACACCTAAAGAAACTAGAGAAAGAAGAACAAACAAAACCCAAAGTTAGCAGAAGGAAAGAAATCATAAAGATCAGAGCGGAAATAAATGAAATAGAAACAAAGAAAACAATAGCAAAGATCAATAAAACTAAAAGCTGGTTCTCTGAGAAGATAAACAAAACTGATAAGCCATTAGCCAGACTCATCAAGAAAAAGAGGGAGAGGACTCAAATCAATAAAATCAGAAATGAAAAAGGAGAAGTTACAACAGACACCGCAGAGATACAAAGCATCCTAAGAGTCTACTACAAGCAACTTTATGCCAATAAAATGGACAACCTGGAAGAAATGGACAAATTCTTAGAAAGGTATAACCTTCCAAGACTGAAGCAGGAAGAAACAGAAAATATGAACAGACCAATCACAAGTAATGAAATTGAAACTGTGATTAAAAATCTTCCAACAAACAAAAGTCCAGGACCAGATGGCTTCACAGGTGAATTCTATCAAACATTTAGAGAAGAGCTAACACCTATCCTTCTCAAACTCTTCCAAAAAATTGCAGAGGAAGGAACACTCCCAAACTCATTCTATGAGGTCACCATCACCCTGATACCAAAACCAGACAAAGATACTACAAAAAAAGAAAATTACAGACCAGTATCACTGATGAATATAGATGCAAAAATCCTCAACAAAATACTAGCAAACAGAATCCAACAACACATTAAAAGGATCATACACCACGATCAAGTGGGATTTATCCCAGGGATGCAAGGATTCTTCAATATACGCAAATCAATCAATGTGATACACCATATTAACAAATTGAAGAATAAAAACCATATGATCATCTCAATAGATGCAGAAAAGGCTTTTGACAAAATTCAACACCCATTTATGATAAAACTCTCCAGAAAGTGGGCAGAGAGGGAACCTACCTCAACATAGTAAAGGCCATATATGACAAACCCACAGCAAACATCATTCTCAATGGTGAAAAACTGAAAGCATTTCCTCTAAGATCAGGAACAAGACAAGGATGTCCACTCTCACCACTATTATTCAACATAGTTCTGGAAGTCCTAGCCACGGCAATCAGAGAAGAAAAAGAAATAAAAGGAATACAAATTGGAAAAGAAGAAGTAAAACTGTCACTGTTTGCGGATGACATTATACTATACATAGAGAATCCTAAAGCTGCCACCAGAAAACTGCTAGAGCTAATTAATGAATATGGTAAAGTTGCAGGATACAAAATTAATGCACAGAAATCTCTTGCATTCCTATACACTAATGATGAAAAATCTGAAAGAGAAATTACGGAAACACTCCCATTTACCACTGCAACAAAAAGAATAAAATACCTAGGAATAAACCTACCTAGGGAGACAAAAGACCTGTATGCAGAAAACTATAAGACACCGATGAAAGAAATTAAAGATGATACCAACAGATGGAGAGATATACCATGTTCTTGGATTGGAAGAATCAATATTGTGAAAATGACTATACTACCCAAAGCAATCTACAGATTCAATGCAATCCCTATCAAATTACCAATGGCATTTTTTACAGAGCTAGAACAAATCATCTTAAAATTTGTATGGAGGCACAAAAGACCCCGAATAGCCAAAGCAGTCTGGAGGGAAAAAAACGGAGCTGAAGGAATCAGACTCCCTGACTTCAGACTATACTACAAAGCTACAGTCATCAAGACAATATGGTACTGGCACAAAAACAGAAACATAGATCAATGGAACAAGATAGAAAGCCCAGAGATAAACCCACGCACCTATGGTCAACTAATCTATGACAAAGGAGGCAAGGATATACAATGGAGAAAAGACAGTCTCTTCAATAAGTGGTGCTGGGAAAACTGGACAGCTACATGTAAAAGAATGAAATTAGAACACTCCCTAACACCGTACACAAAAATAAACTCAAAATGGATTAGAGACCTAAATGTAAGACTGGACACTATAAAACTCTTGGAGGAAAATATAGGAAGAACACTCTTTGACATAAATCACAGCAAGATCTTTTTTGATCCACCTCCTAGAGTAATGGAAATAAAAACAAAAATAAACAAATGGGACCTAATGAAACTTCAAAGCTTTTGCACAGCAAAGGAAACCATAAACAAGACCAAAAGACAACCCTCAGAATGGGAGAAAATATTTGCAAATGAATCAATGGACAAAGAATTAATCTCCAAAATATATAAACAGCTCATTCAGCTCAATATTAAAGAAACAAACACCCCAATCCAAAAATGGGCAGAAGACCTAAATAGACATTTCTCCAAAGAAGACATACAGACGGCCAAGAAGCACATGAAAAGATGCTCAACATCACTAATTATTAGAGAAATGCAAATCAAAACTACAATGAGGTATCACCTCACTCCTGTTAGAATGGGCATCATCAGAAAATCTACAAACAACAAATGCTGGAGAGGGTGTGGAGAAAAGGGAACCCTCTTGCACTGTTGGTGGGAATGTAAACTGATACAGCCACTATGGAGAACAATATGGAGGTTCCTTAAAAAACTAAAAATAGAATTACCATATGACCCAGCAATCCCACTACTGGGCATTTTCCCAGAGAAAACCATAATTCAAAAAGACACATGTACCCGAATGTTCATTGCAGCACTATTTACAATAGCCAGGTCATGGAAGCAACCTAAATGCCCATCAACAGACGAATGGATAAAGAAGTTGTGGTACATATATACAATGGAATATTACTCAGCCATAAAAAGGAACGAAAATGAGTCATTTGTTGAGACGTGGATGGATCTAGAGACTGTCATACAGAGTGAAGTAAGTCAGAAAGAGAAAAACAAATATCGTATATTAACGCATGTATGTGGAACCTAGAAAAATGGTACAGATGAGCCGGTTTGCAGGGCAGAAGTTGAGACACAGATGTAGAGAACGGACATATGGACACCAAGGGGGGAAAACTGCGGTGGGATGGGGATGGTGGTGTGCTGAATTGGGCGATTGGGATTGACATGTATACACTGATGTGTATAAAATTGATGCCTAATAAGAACCTGCAGTATAAAACAAACAAACAAACAAAACAACTAATACTAAACTTTCACTGGGTTATTTGTATGGAAATATGTTAATATAAATGCTTCAGACATTACATGAAATTTCTAAAAATCTTACATGTTCTGGTATAATGTTATAAGTCATAATCCTAGTTATTACTTTAAAATGTATATCTCAGAAAAAACGAATTTTCTTGTCAACTGCATTATTATGAACTTTCATCAAATCTTTAACTGTGGTCATTTTTAAGTCTTTTGTCATTTACAGACAGTTCTGGGTGTACTCTGATGCTTTTGCAAATATGTTCCTATAAAAGGCTTTCATCTTCAAGAAATTCATGGAAAAGACTCTGACAAGTACAGGTTTCTGGTAACTGACTGTACTGCTGAACTGAATGAATAAGCATTTTCAGAACTGTAATGAAAAACTGATGAACTCATAAAAGTGCTAACAAAAGGTCAAGATGAAAAATAAAATTAATTACATGGGACTGAGTGAAAAACAAAACAAACAAACAAAAAACAATAGTAAATGGTAGCATGAGATGCAGTTGCCCAGATGTGACCACATTCCTTGCCCCACTGCAAATACTCTTTAGCAAATAGTTCACTGGTTCTGTGTGGCTATTAGCAAGGAATTTTATACGAAACAGCTCTATAAAGTTGGGTGCTGTTTTATTAGGTTGTCAAAATAATCGTTCTCTATTCTGCATGGCATCCTCTCTTTGAGATCCATGAGAAAATTCTCTCTTTGGTCTCAGTACTAGGAACAGTTGCTTCTTCCAATCAACTCAATATTTTAAGTACGAATATGAATCATATAATTGATCATGATCGTTTCTTTACTTTGGCTACTAGAAAACTCAGAATGAAATCTGTGGCCCATACCTCAAATTTCTCTCTGCCTGAATTCTTCACTTATTTTTTTTTTTTTCTTCACTTATTTTTAATGTATGTTGTGAAAGCTACCTTAAAATCATTTTGGAACAGGATGGGGTATAAATAAATAACAAACCATCCTCTTATAGGTGGACATTTTGGTTGTTTGCAACTTTTTACTATTATTATGTAATACTAAGATAAAAATATTAAGCAGATTTTGTCTTTTTTTTTTGTCTTAGTATAACTTTTTAAAATAAGTAAATTTATTTACTTATTTATTTATTGGCTGCATTGGGTCTTCGTTGCTGGGCATGGGTTTTCTCTAGTTGCGGCGAGCAGGGGCTACTCTTTGTTGCAGTGCACAGGTTTCTCATTGTGGTGGCTTCTGTTGTTGTGGAGCACCGGCTCTAGGTGCACGGGCTTCAACAGTTGTGGCATGCGGGCTCCGTAGTTGTGGCTCGTGGGCTCTAGAGCGCAGGCTCAGTAGTTGTGGCGCACGGGCTTAGCTGCTCTGTGGCATGTGGGATTTTCCTGGACCAGGGCTCGAACCCGTGTCTCCTGCATTGGCAGGCGGATTCTTAACCACTGCGTCATCAGGCAAGCCCTTGATCTTTTTTTTAAGGGTCCTACACGTTTCTTGATAAGGTTGTTATTTATGAATAGGATCCTTTTATACTGTTAATTTTTCTAACCACTTATTGCTATATTAGGAAAGCTTTTCACTTTTGTATCCTTATTATGTGTTCAGTTATCTTTTTATTTATTTATTTATTTATTTATTTGGCCACACCACACAGCAAGAGGGATCTTAGTTCCCCAACCAGGGATCGAACCTGGGCCCCCTGCAGTGGAAGTGAGGAGTCTTAACCATTGGACCACCAGGGAAGTCCCTCAGTTATCCTATTAAGCTCATTGATTTTAACAAATTTTCAGGGATTCGGGGGGGCAGGCGGTTCTACAATCTCAATAATAATGAGAGCCTCTTTCTTAAAATGGTAACTCTTAATTTCTGTCTCTCATCTTACTATATTAGCTAGAACTGCCAGAATTATATAAAATAATATTAGAGTTGCCATGCTTGTTTTGTTCCCATTAGAAAATGCCTCTAGTGTTTCATCTTTGAACATAATGCTGATTGGTAGACTGAAACATTCTTTCTATGTTAATAAAGCACTCTGATTTTCATAGGTTTTTGAAAATCAGGGATATGCTTTGAATTCAGATTGTCTCTATGTATTGAGTTTTATTATTTTTCTTATTTGACAGATTAATGAGATATAACACATTTTCCAATTTTTTAAAATTAATTAATTAATTTATTTATTTATTTTCAGCTGCGTTGGGTATTCGTTGCTGCGCGCAGGCTTTCTCTAGTTGTGGTGAGCAGGGGCTACTCTTCGTTGCCGTGCGTGGGCTTCTCATTGCAGTGGCTTCTCTTGTTTTGGAGCTCGGGCTCTAGGCGTGTGGGCTTCAGTAGCTGTGGCACGGGGGCTCAGTAGTTGTGGCTCGTGGGCTCTAGAGTGCAGGCTCAGTAGTTGTGGTGCATGGGCTTAGTTGCTCCGCGGCATGTGGGATCTTCCCGGACCAGGGATCGAATCTGTGTCCCCTGCATTGGCAGGCAGATTCTTAACCACTGCGCCACCAGGGAAGTCCCCAAATTTCCAATTTTAAGCCACCTTTTTATTCCTAAGATAGGCTCTAGTTGGTTGTGGAAGATTGTTCTTTAAATGTTTTTCAAACTCTACTGAATTTGATTGGTCATATTTAATTTTAGATGAGATAACACTGCACATTCATGTAACATTTACAAGCCCTATGCTAGGAACTGGAGTGGAGATAAAAATGAAATGGTCAGGTGGTAAAACTATTCTGTATGATACTGTAATACATGGCATTATACATTTGTGAAAATCCACAGAACTGTACAACACAAAGAATAAACCTTAATGTAAACTATGGACGTCAGATAAAAATAATATATCAATATTGGCTTACCAATTATAAGATATACCATATTAATGCAAGATGTTAATAATAGGGAAACTGTATGCAAGGGAGAGGACGTATATGGGTACTCTGTATTATTTGATCAATTTTTCTGTAAGCCTAAAACTACTCTTAAATAGTCTAATAACAATAATAGTAAAATAATAATAATAATAATAAAGAATGATTGGGGAAAAAGTGACTGAAAACAAATTAGGACTGGAGAGCAAACTAAAACAAGTGACTGTGCCATTACAGGATTAGAGTAGCAGACCCTTTAAAGAAAATCTTACAAATCATGGTATCTGTTTCTTTAGGAAATAGTGATGCCCAAACATTGTAGGATTCTATATGACTCTGGTTGCCACTGAGGTCTGTGTATGATCTTTTCCTCTCTCTGGTTCCAACACTCCTGATCTTTTAAGGCAAGTATTTCCTGCCTTAATGCTTAACACAGAAAAAAAAGAATGGCTCACCATATGAAAATGCAGTCTCATCCAGGAAGACGGCCTCCTCAGCACTGCCTAGGAAATAGCCAAGCTACCTGAATTCACTGCAAACACTCTCCAGTGAATACTCACAAATTATAGGCTCCTTATCCAAATTTGGCATATAAGTACAAGAGAGACCGTGTCTGAGTATAAGCTGGGGACCACAGATCATGGCTAAAGTGTCCTGCAGTTCAAAGAAGCAGCTTGGAGCCAGACAATATGGCATTATAAGATAGCAAGATAATAAATATTTATAAGCAGATACCAATTTTCATTACAAAGACTTTTTCATTACAAAATATTTTAGATAAAAAGGTAAAGAATATAACATAGTAGACACTCTTCTACCCACCACCTAGATTTAGCAAATGCTAACATTTTGCCACGTTCATGTCTCATTAATGTACCTTAATGATAATTTACCATGTATTATCTTGCAACATGCTTTTCTATTAACCATTATTTTAAGTTTTTTCATGTTGAAATGTGTATATCTAGTTTGTTCATTTTAACTTCTTCATAGTATTCCACTGTATGACTAAAACACAGTTTATTTCTCCATTGACCTAATACTTATATTTTTAATTTTTTTACTATGAAGAAAAGCTGCAGTAAATATTCTCTCTAAGTCTTTTTTTGGGAATAAAAGTTAAATAACATGGTCCTGTCCTCAAGTCTTGAAGCATTACAAACTTCCTTCCAACAGTGATTATGGAATACAAAGGTTTGTAACAGAGCTTTTCACAGATGACATTAAGAGTAGGGAAGGATGGTCTAATCAATGTTTTTCAATTTGTTGTTTTAAAATCAAGTTATAGGTTGAAGAAAAGAAATATGAACTAAAAAAGTACAAAATACCAAAGTGCACATAGTGCATTATTTCATGAGACTTTTGTTTCAGTTTTATACAAATACATATAACAAATATATACTAGGTTCAATATAAAATGTACTGTGGCTTTTGATGAAAAAGACTGAAAACACTGGCCAAAGGTATACCCAGAAGTCAGGGAAGAATTCACAGGAGTAACGTTTGAACTAGAGACAACTAAGACACATGTCTGACCTCATGGGCAACTCTGAAGAAGGACAGATACTACATACTAGTGGTAAATAGTACAGTATGTGCTTGACTATAGGAGCCAAGAGACAAGAACAGGAACAAAATGGGAAGCGCACTAGGGAGAAGGACCAGTAAGAGTCAAGGCACAGAAACAGGACAACATGAGGCCAATCCAGGAAATGCTGAATATGCCACTTAGCTGGAGGAAGTAGGGCTGGAAAGGCAGATGGTAGTGATGGGAAGGGCCCTGAATGACATGCCAAGGGGCTTTAGACTACTTTACCTGGTGCGCTGAGGCAGTATGTTTCCAAACTGCAGATCAAGAATCAAGAACTCAAATTACTGAGCTGTAACCAGCATTTTAAAAAATTAAGGAGAAAAGAAAGAAAAGGTCAGAATGCATCATACATGAGGGTGATCAGTATTTTGTGAAACTTTAGTTTCAGATATATGTACATATGAAACACTCTGTTCTGGGTTTTGATGAAAAACGTATTTCTTACTAAGCGCTGTAGTAAAAGAATTTGAAAGCTACTGGTCAGAGGAAAGTCATAGAAGGCTTATAACTAGGAAGAGAAATGACACTAATAAAAAGTCTGCCATTAACCTCCGAGATGACAACAGCAATTCTGCACCACTTAGAGGCAATTCACCCTTCAAGTGGTTTTCCTTTCCTCTGGCTGATGTGTTCACACTATCTTTTTTGTACTATATGAGGGGCTATCTTTGCAAATGGCTTTCTGAAGATATCAAAGAAGAATATCAAAGTACAAACTACTTAGAAATAAACTAGCAGTCTGTTTTTCCCTTGACATTCTCCTTATTTTTTTTTTAAAGGAAGGGATTTTTTAAGAGGACGAAGGAGAAAAATGAACTATGTATAACATATTACTGAGTATCTCAAGGATTTCAAAGTTACCTTCTAAGAAATCTTTTATTTTTAAAAATTTTAATTAAACCTCCAATTTTTAGGTCATTGTAGATTCATGTGCATGGTAAGAAACAATACAAAGAGATCTCACACAACTTTAACCAGTTTCCCTCAATGATAACATTTTGCATAGTTATAGTGCAACATTACTACCAGGAAGTTGACAATGATACGATCCACTGATCCTACTCAGATTTCACCAGTTTTACATGTACTCATTTGTGTGTGCCTGTTTATTAAGTTCTGTGCAATTTTATTCTATGCACAGATTTATGTAATCACTTTGTGTGTACCAAAGTCAAGATACAGAACAGTTCCATCACAAGGATCCTTTGTACTGTCCTTTTATAAATCCAAATACTCTATTACCACAGAAGTCTTAAAGTTCCTCACCCAGATCTAAGCTCCTCAACTGAAGACTCCAGTTTAATTCCACTACCCACACTATAAGAAACAAACTTGAGGGACTTCCCTGGTGGTGCAGTGGTTAAGAATCCATCTGCTAATGCAGGGGACATGGGTTCAAGCCCTAGTCCAGGAAAATCCCAGATACTGCGGAGCAACTAAGCCCATGCGCCACAACTACTGAGCCTGCGCTCTAGAGCCCGTATGCCACAACTACTGCCTGCGCGCCTAGAGCCCGTGCTCCACAACAAGGGAAGCCACCGCAATGAGAAGCCTGCGCACTGCAACGAAGAGTAGCCCCCGCTCGCCAAAACTAGAGAAAGCCTGGGCACACCCATAAATAAATAAATAAATAAATTTTAAAAAGAAAAAGAAGAATGAGGCTCTAGATACATGCTCAGAGTATTTCTTGCAGCTGACAGCCCCTACAGGACTGGATGTCCACATGCAGACAGACCTTTCTCCTCTGCCTCCCTGTACTCAGGCTGAGGAAGGGAAAATGCAAGGGAAGGACTGAGAAGGGACCCAGAGGTAGGGTGACCAACAATATGGTATACCCAGGACTGAGGGGTTTTTTCAGAACGTGGAACTTTCAGTGCTAAAACCAGGAAAGTCCCAAGCAAACTGGGACATCCTATCTGGAAGGTTTCTGTCTGTGCTTCCTTGGAGCTTAAAGCAGCCAAGCAAACCTTTTTGTTGCTGAAGACTCAGAACCTAGAGGTGGGGAAGTGTGGAGGGATAACTTAGAAGAGAATAAGGTGACCATAACACTTTCTGGACACCTGTGCATCCATCTTCCTTTGGCTTACAAAGAAGTTGCCATAGCTGAGTTATACAAGCTGATTTTTGAGTCTCATGAAAATGTAATGGAAAGTAATTCTGGCAAATACACATATTTTAAAGACTAGGCTCAAACAGGTTACAGAATAAAAAAAAAAAAGATTACCTGTCAAATAAGAGAAAAGCATTTAGCATCAAAGAGTGGGTAGAATACCAAGGCACTGAGCAATTTCATAAATTGGGCACTTCAGCTTTTAAAGAAGTACAATACTTCTTATAATTTCTAAATTGAGTTACTGGTCCATCCAAGTAAAAAATCTGACTTGTGTGCATTTTTTTATAGCTGGTTAAAATGAAAGACAGCTGTCCCAGCCTATCCCACATAGTCACCCACCGATGACAGGGAAGCAGGAAGACCAGACCACAGGTGTAGGCCCAAAAGAAGCTTGCAGTGTTATACACCTGGAGCCAATTCACCCTTCAAGAGCTTACTATGTGCAAGACACTCTGCTAGGCACAAGTGGACACAGTTTTTACTCTTAAGAAACTCACAGGATCAAAACAAGGCACAGATGGGGAAGGGTTCTAATGCCATTTACTCGGTACCTTAATAGCAGTGTCAGAAAAATTATATGGGAACCCAGGTAAGGCAACCAAGCTCCTCACATACAAACCTGACCCTAACTCTGTCCTTCTCCTCCAGGGCCTTACTCCATCTGTTCTTGTCTCTCTCTTGAATCTTCAACTTATCTCTGACTATTGGACCCTTTCCTCAACATGTAAACAACATTCAAGTCTCTTCTGCCCCCATCGGCCACCTCAAAAGAACCCAGCCTTGTCTTTCCTAGGGTTGTCAATTTAGCAAATAAAAATTTTAAATGCCCACTTAAATCTGAAATTTGGATAAACAATGGATTTTTTTGGTTGTTTGTTTAGTGTAAGAATGTTCCATGTACTACTTGGGACATACACTAAAAAATTATTTATTGCACATTCAGCAAACTACGAATAGAAAGGAACTTCCTCAACACAATAAAGGACATTTACGAAAAATCCACAGCTAATATCATACTCAGTGGTGAAAGACTAAAAGCATTCCCCCTAAGATCCGGAACAAGACGAGGATGCCTGCTTTCACCACTACGATTCAACTTTGTCTAGAAGTTCTAGCCAGAGCAATTAGGGAAGAAAATGAAATTTAAAAGTATCCAAAGTGGAAAGGAAGAAGTAAAACTATCTCTATACACAGATGACATGATCCCATATATAGAAAATCCTAAAGAATATACACATATACATACACAAAACTTAGAAGAGCTAATAAAAGAACTGAGCAAAGGTGCAGGGTAAATCAGTTGTATTTCTATACACTAGCAATGAGCAATTCATAAAGGAAATTAAGAAAATTCCATCTATAATAGCATCAAAAAGAATAAAATACTTAGGAATAAATTTAACTGAGAAGGTGCAAAACTTATACACTGAAAACTACAAAATGTTGAAAGAAACTAAAGACTGGACTTCCCTGGTGGCACAGTGGTTAAGAATCTGCCTGCCAATGCAGGGGACACGGGTTCAAGCCCTGGTCCGGGAAGATCCCACATGCTGCGGAGCAACTAAGCCCATGCGTCACAACTACAGAGCCTGCACTCTAGAGCCCGCATGCCACAGCTACTGAAGCCCGCACGCCTAGAGCCCGTGCTCTGCAACGAGAGAAGCCACCGCAATGAGAAGCCCGCGCACCGCAACGAAGAGTAGCACCCCACTCGCCACAACTAGAGGGAAAGCCCGTGCACAGCAACGAAGAAGACCCAACACAACCTAAATAAATAAATTTTAAGAAAAAAAAAAAAAGGAAAGAAATCAAAGAGCTAAGTAAATGGAAAGACATCCTGTGTTCATGGGTTGGAATACTTGATATTAAGATTGAAAAGATACTAAACATCATCAGTCACTAGGGAAATGCAAATCAAAACCACAATGAGATATCACTTCACATCCACTAGGATGGCTATTTTTTTTAAATAGCAAAGATGTGGAGAAATTGGAACCCTAGTATATTCTGGTAGGAATGTAAAATGGTACAGCCACTGCGGAAGTATGGTGGTTCCTCAATAAGTTAAACATAGAATTAATACATGACCCAGCAATTTCACTCCTAGGTATATACCCAAAAGTACTGAAAACAGGTGTTCAAACAAAAATTTGTATATGAGTGTCCACAGCAGCACTATTCATAACAGCTAAAATGTGAAAACAACCCAATGTCCATCAACTGATGAGTGGATAAATAAGATATTGTATATATATGAAATGGAGTATTTTTTGGCCATAAAAAGGAGTTAAGTACTAGTACATGCTATAACATGCATGAACCTTGAAAATATTATGCTAAGTAGAAGAAGTCAGACACAGAAAGCTGCATATTGTACAATTCCATTTATATAAAATATCCATATATGCAAATCCATAGAGACAAAGCAGATTAGTGGCTGCCAGGGTCTGAGGAAGGGGGAAATGTAGGGTGACTGCTTAATGGGTATGGAGTTTCCTTTGGGGGTGAAGAAACTGTTCTGCAAGTAGATAGTGATGACTGGCTACACAACACTATCAATGTACTAAATATCACTGAATTGTACACTTTGTTTAAAATGGCCAATTTTACATGTATTTTACAAAACATTATTCACTACTTATCTGAAATTCAAATTTAACTGGGCATACTATATTTTATCTGGCAATCCTAGTCCCATTCTAAATCCTGCTCAAGTTTCCCCATCCCTTCAAAGGCTCCCAAGGAATTGCCTCAATATTTGCAATCCATTCCTTAACTCCACTCATTCAACAGGTGCGCAGTCTAGCTTTTGCCCTGACAATTCAATTCAAATTGCTATTGTTAAGGTCATCAGTGATATCCAAGTTGCTAAACTGATTGAAGATTTTTCAGTTCTTGCCTTAATTGCTCTCTCCCTAGCAACTGACTATACAAACCCTTTCCTTTTTGAAATACTCTTTACCCTTGGCTTCTGTGCAGTGAAAGGTTAACTCAGCAGGTTTGGGGTATTCAAGTCTTGCACATTCCAAAGAAACTTCACCAAGTCCTGGGATATAATCTCTAAGCCTTTGGAACACTGTGCCTGATAAGACTGTCATATATACATCTAGGACCTTGGGCCACACCAGATAGTTTACACTAACAAAGTAATTTATGGTGGGAGCCTTGGGTCATGCTGTATAAGCTGGACCTCTGGAGGGGCTGGGGACTGAGTAACTAAGGTCAGCCATGTGGGCACTCACTCCATGGCTACATGACTGACCCCAAATAACAACCCTGCACACCAAGACTCAGGTGAGCTTCCCTGACTGGCAGTATCTGTACATATTGGCAAACATCATTGTTGGGATGAACTAAGAGCAGACTGTATGTCTCCACTGGACAAGGACAACTGAAAGCTTGTGACTGGC
The DNA here is from genome assembly GCF_028021215.1 of Eschrichtius robustus. Taxonomy (NCBI): domain Eukaryota; kingdom Metazoa; phylum Chordata; class Mammalia; order Artiodactyla; family Eschrichtiidae; genus Eschrichtius; species Eschrichtius robustus. Next base: position 30,692,217 of record NC_090839.1, read on the forward strand.
CTTTCCTAGACTCTACACTGTGTGCCTTTTTCTTTTGCTGACTTTAATCTGTATCCTTTCACTATAATAAACCACAACTATAAGTTTTTCTTAGTTCTGTGAATCATTCTAGTGAAAGTGGTCTTGGGGAGCCCAGACTTACTTCTATGCCCGTATTTTTTCCTAAGTCTGATTATCTAACTGTTCTTTTCCTGTCTTTATCACTGGATCCCTTTGCTTTGCCCTCCCTATAAATTCTGGTATTCTACTCTTGGTCATCTTTTCCCCTCCCTACCTGCAATAACCTACTTTCCACCTGTCCTAGGCAATTTCACTCATGGTTCTGCCATCTGACCTCATGCCCATTTGAGACCCCAGCCTGGACCCTTCTGCCTAGAGGCCCATCTCAGCATGACCCAGGCAGACTCAGCATTAACTCTGTACCCAAACACATTTCCTGCTTTAGTCTCAATTTTAGTTGCTGACTCCCTATCAATCTAGGCACTAAAATCATCATTCCCCAAACTGATCAATTAGCAAGTATTGCTCTTTTTCCCCTTCCAAACATCTTTGAAATTTAAACTTTCCATTCCCATAATTTTGGCCTTCATTGTCTCTCACATGAGCTCTTGCACACATTTGTGAAATATTCTCCCTGATTGATCTCGCACACCCCCACCACTCAGTCTAGTTCTATCCTGCTTTTTACCTAACGTTTCTAAAACATGAATCTCTCAATTACTCCCTGACTTAGACCCTTTAGAGGCACTCTAGCCCCTGTAAACCTAGGCTCTTTAACAAGGCCATAAGGCTTGTGACCCAGATATTCTCTCTCTCTCTCTAGCCCCACCCTCTGCCTTCCTTCTACCCCCAACTCTCCAGCAATGCCCAACCACTCTAAATTCCCCGACCACACTCACTAAACATTATTATGTCCCAGGACCCATTCTAGGCACTGCAGATAAATTCTAGACAAAGTTAACTCAAGGAGCTACCTTCCAACAGGGAAACCAGTAAGTAAATAAAGAATAATTTCTGATACTGCTGAATGCAATGAGGATAATGAAGCTGAAGGTGACAGAGCGTGATCAAAGGCCAATGGGGTAATTTTAGTTAGCATGGATGGGGAAGTGACTTTTGAGAGGAACCTAAATAATGGTGGGAGGAGTCCATTTTAAAACAAATTCTCATAGACCCCAAGTGTTTATAGAAGTTACCTGTATTAAGTTTCTTACATATATATAATCTTCTTATGCTTGCGGCTCTAATACAAACCTGAAGCCCCCTAGACCACATATTATGGGAGTAATACATTTCCTTCTTGTCAGAGCTACTTGCCATGAAAAACATTCTGCCTGGTCACCAGATTTGGGAACCACTGGCCCAACAGGCACTCATGTAATTCTACTCTTCTAGGTCCAATTTTAAGGAGAAAATATCCTTGGGAGTGGGGTGAGGGGGAATTATGTAAGAGAAGTAGAAATGCAGACGAGGGGGCTAAGAGGAAGATATTAAGCTAATTCTGAAATGGTTCTTTGAAACAGGAAGAACCAGCAACTAAGGACAACCAACCAAATTAAACGAAAATGAAAAGGACTTTAATTTTAGAGGGTGTGAAGAAAACATGCATGGGGGAAAAATGGTGAAATGTAAGTGAAGCTGTAAAAGATTCTTATTTAAAACGAAGTATAAGAAAACCACTTTTTTAAAATGAGCTTTAGACAATGCCTGACTACACTTCTGTCCTAAGAATTCAAAATAACCATGAGACGAGGCCGGTAAACAGAAAGGAAAATGAGATAGGAGTTACTTGACCATAAGACATTTTAAGATGTTTATTATTTACCTGCACAAATTAACAGCAACTTATACAACTGAACCAGGTTACAATTAATTCACAGTAACGTAGGCTAACTTCTATCTGCCACAGACAAGAACACAACTAAGTCTCCTCAACAGATGATTTTATTACCAAATCTACATTCTGGCTTTTATAACTGTTTCACAACACCTGGCACAGTGCACATCTACAGCATTTATGACTAGAAATGACCCTGAAGGCCCTTCAGAGAGCAGAGGTGAACACTTTCTCATGGAGAAAGGCCAGCTTTTCTAAGCGAGTTCGTTTCAGTAGTGGGAGCCATTCCCAGTGAGATAACTCCACCACATGGTACCCAAGCTGATTCAGCTGCCGCCTCTTCATATTATGTAGTCCAAGCAGATCCCTGGAACCATAGCAATACTGGTTCTTGTTTGTCAACTGAATAGCGAGCTTCACTTGCGGGGCCTGCCTGCAGGCCGGGGGGCACAGGCCAGCCATCTCCATGGCCGCCAATCTGTCTGCTGTATTGCAAAGGGAGCTCCCCATAGGTATGGCCGCCTCCTCCTCTAATTTCATGGGCTGCTGCCCACTGTCTGACTCAGTTTCCCCCTGCAAATGCCCTCTTGATTTCCCTTTTAGTAGCTGATTCATCAAATCATCTGTAAGGCTGATTCCCACATGCTTAAGCCTTAATTTGGCTACATCTTCAGTTGGTGTGGCTTCTCTGTTAAATGGTAATGGCTTCATGTTAACATCAAGCTGAACCTCTAAATCAGAAGATCGGGTATGAGGCAAAATCATATGGTGTTTGACATACTGGGGCCCACCCAACATGGTCTCAAGTAAAAAGAGAGCTTCTAGGAATTCAGGCTTTGAGTTCATATCCTTCCTTGCTAAATTCCACAGCATTTCCAATGCCTTTTGCTGAAGGTGAGAACTAAGACGATTGCCTCTGTAATCTGGACACTCAATGCCAACTGTACCATCAAGAGTATACAGCTCCTTGGTGACCTCAAACTTACTTCTCTCCTGAGCTAACCTGACAAACCCTGGACTCAAAGCGAAATCTATGAGCTCTACTGGAAAGTACTCAGAAAATGCCAGGCCCAGCAGGCAGGTGAGCAGGTGTTCTGGGTATCGGTTGAACTCAGGCATCTTTCTGTGAATCTCATTTATCAGGCTAGAATAAAACTCTTCTGCATTGGGTGGCTTATAATTCAGAGTTCCAAATGACCACAGAATCTTGGCAACATCTTTACTTCGACAGTATGCTACCCTAGGAGGCAAAGAAGCAGCCACAGCATTCATTACCCCTTCATCCAGGATGCGTAAGGCCGAGCAGGCAAGAGTCAGGTGCATGACACCTTGAACTCCCAGGGAAGGAATTCGCTGAGGAGCAATCTGTCCAAACTGTTTCATGAAATTTACGTGATCCACATGAGTGAAACGGAACATTTTAAGAATATTCACTAAGGCATAACTACTCAGATGCTGCATGTCAGCACAAGCCAGGTCTCCCATTTTCCGCATGACAAATTCAGAGAGACTACTACTTGATTTAAAAAACCCCAAACAGATTGTACCAACCTCCTCTAAATTGATCAAATCTATATACTTGAGGATTAATGACTCCAATTTTTTCATTAGGTCCTGAGGTGCCTGACGACTTTCACCTATAATATAAATTAAGTGAATCAGCTGGGACAAGGATAGTTCTTTCCAGTGCAAATTAAGATAACTAAAAAAGATTTTTAAAAACCGAGGTACTCTGTGGCCCAAGTACCGCCAGAGGTCAGCCACCAAGAGAAGTTGATCCAGACTCATCTCCCATACCTTATGGCAAAATTTGGTTTCAAACACATCTAGCATTGAATGGGAATGAGGAATTCCTAAACTGACAAAGGCTTTCAAAATACTGATCAGATCTGGGGCATCAAAGAGATTTACGTTTTTCACACTCAGCTGGCAGAGCAGAGCAAAGCTGGCACTGGACAGCAAAACAGGATGCTGCTCTGCAGGCAAAGAGCTCAGCTTACAAAAATAGTCAGCAATAATTTGAGGCTGGAGATTATCTTGATAAACTGTGACTTTGTGCAAAATTAGTTCACCTTCTGAAACAGACAGGGGTTGACAAGTCTCAGATCTGTTATAGCTGTGAAGCTGGTATTCTGGTCTTAGCTGTAGGAAAACTCGAGGGTCTTCAAAGGAATCAAAAGTTTCTACATCCTCTTCATCAACTCTCATGGCCCTGGGTGAGCCCGGCTTCAACGTGCTGGCCTTAGAGGCAGAAGCCCTGCTGACTTCCAAACTGGGGAGGGTACTGCTAATTGTCAGAATTCTCCCAGAAGCAGAGGTGCTACAAATGTTAACTTTCTTGGCAGGATGGCAGAGGCTGTTTTCTGGAGAGTCCTGTCCTTTGCGCCACGTGCAGCTTCTCATATTCCAACATGCCACACTTTGGGTTGCACTGTAGGTAAAAGGATTGCAAAAAGCTCGATATCTTAAAGGTTTTAACAGCTTGAGAGTGGCTGCCATTCTGGTGTCAGTACTGATCATTTTGGCAGTCAGAACACAGTCCTCACAGGTTTGACCAAGCAATTTCTTGTTTACATGGTTCTTGATTAGAGCTGGATGGGAAGGCATTCCACAGAAACTGCCTGGAAATCTTCGGCATATCACAAGAGCCATGGATCACAAATGACTGGGCCAGAATTGGTGCCAGATACTGAAAGAAGGGTAGACGAAGAGTAAGTGGCTTCCACCTATCATAATACCAAAATTTACACACTATAAAAAATGGATTAAAACTACACCACTGTCCACTCAAGTAAGTTCAATGCTGGTGAACGCCCAAACCACAAGACAGCATACATCAAGGATAAACCCCAAGTACCTTGCATAAAGGCACAGGAAAGCCCCAAACCCAGGGTACTATTGGGCAGTTCTTCGGACTGCTCCTCAGTCTGAACTTCCTTTGTCCTCTGGACAGACTTCCTTTATGCTTAGAAACAGCTGTTCCACTAACATCCAACAGGAAGGAGGCAGGCAGATTTCCAAAAAGAAAGCTGGGAACAAAAGTGAGCAATCTATTCCACCTCTTTGATATCAACACATAAAGAGCATAATTGGAGAATAAGAAAGTTGGTAAAAGCTGTCATACTAACAGCTAAAGTAAAAAGTGGGATTTGGGGTAAAGTTTAATTAATTATACCCACAATAACCTTCCCTGTTCCTCCTTTTGATTACAGAATTTGGTTGTTCTAATGCTGTTCCTGTACCTCTTAGAAGATGCCTATCCTCCTTCCAGACCTCTCCAGTCTAAATCACTATCGCAGAGTAGTCATGCACTTGGGAAATAAACTCAAAAACTCACTCACAAGGAATGAAACTGTGCCATTTGCAGAGACGTGGATAGACCTAGAGACGGTCATACAGAGTGAAGTAAGTCAGAAAAATAAATATCATATAATATAGCTTATATGTGGAATCTAGAAAAAATGGTACAGATGAACTTATCTGCAAAGAAGAAATAGAGACACAGATGTAGAGAACAAATGTATGGATACCAAGGGTGGGGGGTGGAATGAATTGGGAGATTGAGATTGACATATATACACTACTATGCATAAAATAGATAACTAATGAGAACCTACTGTACAGCACAGAGAACTCTACTCAGTGCTCTGTGGTGACCTAAATGGGAAGGAAAACTAAAAAAGAGGGGCTATATGTATATGTATAACTGATTCACTTTGCTGTACAGCAGAAACTAACACAGCATTGTAAAGCAACGATACTCCAAAAAAATTTAAAAAAAAAAACTCACCCACTTTGGTGGGGGAGGGCAGAAGGCTCAGGCCCTACTTACTGTCAATTCATGGGTGGGACACAAAGAGCATCTCAAAGCTGGGCTCAGGGAGCACCAATTCATGCAACTGCCCTGCTGACAAGGGGGCAGCACAGCTTTCCTCTGGAGGAGGCAGATTAACAATGCTTCCAGTGAGTCAGGTGTTGATTATCCTGCCTGTGAGCAGCACAAGTCCCATTTTTCTCCTATAGTAGAAACCATGAGAGGCTATGAAAATGACTCTGCTGTACTCTTGCTTTCAATGTTTATTGTCTTTCCCTCCACTTGAGAAATGCCAAGGCCTGACAAAGAACACCCAGGGAGCCCTAAGCTGCCAAGATATGGACCAGACAGGGCTCTTGCTGCAGAAAATCCCATGAGGGTTCTAAGGGTGCCAGAATGACTTTCTGAAATGCCTAAGCAACTCCCCTGTCAGTCCCTTCCTTCCAGAGCCCACAGCATAAGAAATAGAGGACTGCAGGGCAGGCCAGTAGCTTTTTTCAGGTAGCCCAGCTACACAGGCTTCTCTGGATGGCAGAAATGTATGCTCTAATTTCTTTTTGAACCAGAACAGAATTCTCTCATGCCAAATCTTTATACGCTTGGTTTCTTACTGTGGCCTGGGGACCATTCTGCCCACTATGTTTCAATCTGTGCGTCCAGATGCTATAGATCAGGTGTTAGCAAACTATGGCTCAGAGCCCAAATCCAGCCCTCCATCTGTTTTTCTAAGTAAAATTTTATTGGAACATAGCCAGGCCATTTGTTAAATATTGTCTATGGCTGCTTTCTCACTACAAGAGCAGAGTTGAGTAATTTTGGCAGAGAATATATGGCCTGCAAAGCATAAAATATTTACTATCTGGCCCTTTACAGAAAAAGTTTGCTATAGACCATTAGCTTACTCCTCTGAATGCATATGGCCAACTTTTTAAAAATTAGAAAACATCAGAAAAACAGTACTAAAATAATTTTTTCTTTAACACTTAGATGATAATTAAAGATTTATGCCTCAAAATAGTCACTAGGAATCTCAATTAATATTGCAGCACAGGCATGGTGGGAACAAAGGAGCGAGCAATTAATGGAACTTTTCAGCTGACAGAACAGGGCTTTTAAGAATACCTGTTTCAGAGGACTTCCCTGGTGGTCCAGTGGTTAAGAATCTGCCTTCCAATGGAGGGGATGTGGGTTCGATCCCTGGTCGGGGAACTAAGATCCCACATGCCGCAGGGCAACTAAGCCCGCATGCCACAACTACTGAGCCCGCGCACTCTGGAGCCTGCGTGCCACAACTAGAGAGAAGCCTGCACTCCGCAATGCCCACATGCCGCGACAAAGGTCCTGCGTGCTGCAACTGAGACCTGCCGCAGCCAAATAAATAAATCAATAAATATTAAAAAAAAAAAAAAAAGAATACCTGTTTTGGAACCTGGAATCTAAATTTAGTTCAACACAACATGCAACTAAAGCAATTGTTCAAAGTCCTTCTTCTCATCTTGGGAACTAGATCTGAAGAAATAACTTAAAAAAAAAAAAAAAAAAGACAAAATTTTTTTTTTTAACAATAGCAAAAAACTGAAAACCCATATGTCTCTCCAGAAGGAGGAGGGTGATTTACAGAATAAGTGTATGTCAGGCATCAACACATGGAAAAGTACATACAAATAGTCAGTGGAACAAACAGAACACAACAAGTGCCATCACTTAAAATACACTGGGTTGGCCAAAAAGTTCATTCGGGTTTTCCCAAATGAACTTTTTGGCCAACCCAATACTTATATAAAAGGAAAGTAACTATGTAGCTTCTTTGTTGGGAGACTTTCTGCTACACCTTTGATAAATTAACTTTTTTTCCCTTTTTATTGGGGTTAAAACTGTTAAATAGAAGAGTACATGGATTAATTTAACAAATACTTTTATAAATAATATAATTTTATTTTATTTTTTATTTTATTTTTTTTTAATTAATTAATTTATTTTTATTTTTGGGTGTGTTGGCTCTTTGTTGCTGCACGCGGTCTTTATTTGTGGCAAGCGAGGGCTTCTCTTCCTTGCGGTGCGTGGGCTTCTCATTGTGGTGGCTTCTCTTGTTATGGAGCACGGGCTCTAGGTGCACGGGCTTCAGTAGCTGTGGCTCACAGGCTCTAGAGCACAGGCTCAGTAGTTGTGGCGCACGGGCTTAGTTGCTCCACGGCATGTGGGATCATCCCGGACCAGGGCTCGAACCCGTGTGCCCTGCACTGGCAGGCAGATTCTTAACCACTGTGCCACCAGGGAAGTCCCAATAATATAATTTTAAAAGCACATTAAATAATTTAAGTTACTGCAATTAATACTACCTAAGAGTACTTAATGAGATTACTGTATGTGGTCCTGAAATGAACAAAAGAACCATGTGGAACATCAATGTTTGACTGGTGTAGATCCAGTGTTTTGACTTGATGTGGCTCTTTTTGATACAGGCGAACGGACTTCCCTGCTGGTCCAGTGATAAGACTTCACGCTTCCAATGCAGGGGGGCGTGGGTTCGATCCCTGGTCTGGGAACTAAGATTCCACATGCTGCGCGGCACAGCCAAAAAAAAAAAAAAAAAAAATACAGGCTAAGTCCCAAGATGGAAATAACAAGAGCCACAACTGTCTTAGGGTCTCCACTGTGCCAAGCCTTGAATGAGCTGCTTTATCTGCATCAGTTCCAATCCTTACAACTTTTCTGTAAGGTAAGTTTTATTATCTCCATATTGTTGATAAGGAAAAAGAGTCTTCACAAGATTAAGAAACCTGCTGAAGATTACACAGCCAAGGGACAGAATGGGGTTTGACATCACATTAAAGATTATCTGATTCCAAAACCCACATTGCTAGTGTATTGGAGAGACAAGAAGGGGAGTCAGATTCCAGACAGGGGTGTGGGGAGGACCCCAAACAATCTATACGGTTTCCAGGTGCCAGGAAGCTAGAGGACTAGAACTAGGTGAGCCCAAAAGCTCCTCATACCTCTAATAGTGTAAGATCCTAGCTATCACTAGTATATACTACTTATAAAAAGAACAAAAAGAAGATCTCAAAGACCAAAATCTACATGAAGGAATGAGTTTACAAGATGCCCCAGTATTAAGGTAAAGAGAACTATAATTGAAGTTTATACATAAGTTCAACATAGAAGGGAAGTAAAGGGAAACCTCAGGATAATGATGAAGGAAGATCCCAGGACTACAGCTGTGAGCAGACACAAAGAGCAACTAGTTTATGCTGGAGGAGATGGATATTACATAGGAGAGAAGATTTACATTTCTGACAGGTAATCTGAGGACCAACAAAAATGATTAATTCCAAACAACACAAAGAAGTTGTACAAGACAGAAAATGTTATCATATTACCCTCCTTACTCAGCTGTAAACAATAACATAATCTTACTTATATAAACCTTGAATATCTGCCTCATCAAAAATTATGAGCAAAAAAAAAAAAAAAAAAAAAAATTATGAGCAACCTATGTTGGGACATTAAAGGGAGGGGAAGTGGGGTAGAAGAAAACTGAGTAATGATACAAGAGACCTAGAGCATCAAAGTCCATAACAAAGAAGTCAAAAGATTTTATAGACATAGATATATCCTAGAAATCAAGAAATAGAAACACAAATGTTATTTAGAAATACACCAATGAATGCCAAAAGAAACAGGCAAATAGTTGAAAAGTGCCTCTGGGTAACAAAAATAGAGGGAGAAAAGAAAGGGAATTAATTTTAGTGTTATAAGATCTGTCAAACTATTTGCCTTTTTTTTTTTCTTTTTTTTTGGCGGTGCTGCATGGCTTGTGGAATCTTAGTTCCTGAACCAGGGATTGAACCTGTGCCCTTGGCAGTGAAAGCGCAGAGTCCTAACCACTGGGCCACCAGGGAATTTAACTACATAAGCCACATATATTTTTTTTTCTTAATAAATTTATTTATTTATTTTTGGCTGCGTTGGATCCTCGTTGCTGCACGTGGGCTTTCTTTTACTTGTGACGAGTGGGGGCTACTCTTCATTGTGGTGTGCGGGCTTCTCACTGCGGTGGCTTCTCTTGTTGCGGAGCACGGGCTCTAGGCGCGTGGGCTTCAGTAGTTGTGGCGCATGGCTCAGTAGTTGTGGCTCACGGGCTCTAGAGCACAGGCTCAATAGTTGTGGCACATGGGCTTAGTTGCTCCGCGGCATACGGGATCTTCCCGGACCAGGGCTCGAACCCGTGTCCCCTGCATCGGCAGGCTGATTCTTAACCACTGCGTCACCAGGGAAGCCCCAAGCCATGTATTTTTAATTTAAAAACTTAAATTTACAAAATGCATGTTCTAACAGGAAATTGAAGTGTTCTTCAAGAAGACAATCAGGGACTTCTCTGGTGGTCCAGTGGGTAAGACTCCATGCTGCCAATGCAGGGGGCCCAGGTTCCATCCCTGGTCGGGAAACTAGATCCCGCATGCCACAACGAAGATCCCATGTGCTGCAACTAAGACCCAGTGCAGCCAAAATAAATAAATAAAAATAAATATATAAAAAGAAAAAAGACAATCAGTGAATAGAGAAAGCAACCTACATACTCAAGGAAAATGCTGAAAAGTTATTTCTAGTACAAGCACTTCCTATTGTCTGTAGAACTTCTCTGTGGACGCCAAGTAACAGAACGATGACAAAATAAATAATCTTAGAGCCATGCAGAGTGAAATAGCAAATGGCAAACAGCAGCTACTCACTTTTTCACCATGCAACTTTTAGCACAACTGTATAGACACCATATCTATGTATACAGATCTGAAATATAACCACTTCAGAAGCTGGGTATTAAGTACTGTGGAGAAGGAAAGGGAAGAAACACAAGGAAGATATAGAATCAATAAAGCAGAAGAGTGGGGGGAAAAGGCACTACAAAGGAGAGGAGGCCAGAATGTTTTGCCCAGATAGAGAGAAATATAGCTGAGAGTTAGTTCCTCCTTACTTAAGGGCTCCCAGACAATCCATAAGAAAGCTGGAAAGAGAACACTATGAGATGCCCAATCAATAACTCCCGATGCCTCCTCTAAAGGTTCAAATTTATGTGACATCATTTCACAAAACCCCTTTCCTAGTTAAGTGCCCCAAGGATACTCTCCTTTCCATCTCCTCTTTAGGGGTCCTAAAGAACCAGAGTGGAGCCTCAGAGACCACTGGACCAACCATGGCTGTTCTGAAAGGCACTGTCCAAACCACCCTGAATGATGTGATTTCACAAGAGTGAGAAATCTTACCTTTCCACCTTCCAGGTACAGGTCTGAGCAAGGCCGAATAGCTTCGTTTTAAACTACAGTCCAGAAGTTAGAGGAGGGGAGCCAGGCGGAGGAAGGCAGCCATGCTAACTGTAGATTAAGTATATGACACCCTCAGCATATTCAATTTACCAGTTACCGGATCTCATCCCTTAATTCTGATTTGATTCTTTTGCTAGAAAAATTTAACCCACTTATATCCTGATAAAATTACCACAAATAAATGGATACTTCAAACTCCATTTTTCTTTTAGCAAATAACGTGTTGAGTAGCCCTGAGAATTAAAATAGCAAAAAACGAACTTTCTCTAGGCACTGCAGTCTACGAGAGGATTGACAAAAATCCCAACATGTAAACTACCTGCACCCACAATCATGTGAAAAAATTTCCAAATAAACAGTCCAAGTACCTATCACTGTTAGCACAACCAAACATTTGGTTTTATCTGTTTTCCTAGATTTGCAAGGCTGCACAGTATAGTATTTCAGACAAGTGAAGGGGAAACATCAGAATTCTTTGGTATCAAAGTTGACTTATTTGCACGATGAATGACAAGGCTTTGCTGGGGACCAGGAAAAATAAACCAATGAATGGGGAAGAAAATCATACTGACAAGTTAGATGTGCATAACTGCCAAAAACCTCACTTTCTCAGTTGTCTTATGCAGCACAGAGTCTTTAGGTTTTATTCTGGTCTACCAGGCAGAAGCAAATTCATCCCAGAGCTTGCCCAAGGCCATTCAGAGCAGTGAGTCACAGAATCTAGGCGACCGTTCCTACTATTCACAAAGTGTGAGCAAAGTGCAAAAAACATAAATTCAGATTCCAGCAGCAACAAATGACTAAAGCACAAAACATTAGCCATGTTGGTGCTAAAGCACTTGGCTCCAGCTCCACAGGATGAAGCCCCGTCCAAGGGTCTGCAGTGAGTGGGCAATGAAGCATCACCCGAGGAGGCCCATGAACGTAACTGGTATGGAGAGGCCCCAAAGCTCCCTGAGTCAGGAAAGAAGAGCTGTGTCATGATTTGTACGGAAAGAGAAATGGCAATTCTTTTTCTTATCCCTGGAGAAAAAAAAAGGGAGGGGGACATCAATAACACCCTTAGACTTGTGCAACCAGAAACTATCTGTTAAAAAATGGGGAAAGGGTATATATCGTATTGATATTTACTTAAGACTCAACCTGTCCCAGGTACTAAGCAAAATGCCGCAGGGCCCTGCTGCTCAAAGTGCGGCCTGCGGAGCAGCGGCATCAGCCTCACCTGGAAACTGGTGAGAAACGCAGAATCTCAGGCCCCACCCCAGGCTTACAGAATCCGAACCTCCAGATTCCAGGGAATCGCATGCATATTGAAGTGTGATAAGAGAAGCGGCAGAATATCTCACTACGCTCTCACAACAGACCTGTGAAATAAGTACTGTTATATCTCCGTCTCACAGAGGAAAACTCAAGGTTCAGGTAAGCAGCCTGCCAAAGGCCACAGAACTCCGGGTCGCCGAGGTTCTCCCTAGAGCCGGGCCTTGGACAGGTGCCCGCAGCCCGCGCCGGGAAGCGCAGCCCAGCTCGGCAGGGAGCGCCGCCGCGGCCTCCTCTCTGGCCGCCGTTACTCACCTGAGCCTGTCGAGCGCGGGCGCCGCAACACCAGTCGCCACTCCCGCGAGTGGCCGCGCCTCGGCGACTTCTCCAGCTATACCCGGGCCGCACAGCCCCACTTCCGGCCAACTGCCCGCTACTTCCGGATGCTGCGCGAGTGACGGGTGCGGCCGAGGCTCAAAAGACTCTGTCAGCGTTTTCCAAGGACGTTTTCCATAGGAAGACGTTGCTGCAGAGATGGGACCTGCGGAGGGAGAACACCGCTGTGGATGGACGGCTCTGGAAGTCACTTAATAGCTTAGATACAGGTTCGAATCTCAGACCGCTACTCAGGGTTTTATGGCCTTGGCGAAGTCACGTAAATTCTCTAAGCCAAGTTTCTTATCTGCACAATGAGGTAATCATGCATTTATAATAGAGATATATCTAGAAAGCGTTCTCAGGAGGAGAGTTAGTGATGGATAGACGAGCCTATTAGGAGAAATGGATGTGAGGAGCTGGTCTGAAAAGGCCAGAGCTTTGGCAGATGAGTCAGGGTGATCCTCCACCTCCCCAAGTAGGGGGGCTCCCACCTGAGTGGGTATGGGCAACCCAGGCATGGAAGAGACTCTCGAGACTTCCAGGAGGACTTGGCCCCAGACGGCCGTCCCTGGGGGCACTGGAGACAATCAGTGTGATCAGGGTGGTCACACCTTATCCGTGCCTTGGCCGCTGGTCCACCCATCCTAAGGGCTGTGAAGGGGACCTGAGAAATGGTGCTCCCTCCAGGGCACCGTCTTGACAGGGAGACAAAGCCAATGTAGGGAGGACACGTCACTGCAAGGAGAGGCAAGCCTGGCATTCATATCATTTAATTTAATTTAATTTAATCTAATTTAATGATATGAACAGAAGTTATTTCAGAATTATTCTGCTTAATCAAGAATAAATAAGTTCTAACTTTTGGTGAAAAATGAAGCTGTTGTTGCCTTTATTAACTCTATTTTCTCCTACCTTTGGACAGTTTGAAAGCAATGATGTATTGGATGATCAACACCTGAGCTCTGTGGAGGGCACTGTTTGCCTGGGGGTGAGCATTTGGGGCCCTAGACCACTGACACCACTGCTCAGAGAGGGTTCTCTCACCGGGGCCGGACCAGGGCAAACACTGTGAGTTGCTGATTATGACTCTGTCCTTGCCAGCAGAACCCAGAGAGAGCCTAGGCGATGAAATGAACTGTAACTGCTCCTTGGCAGCCACGACAATCCCGTTCCTCTTTGCCAATACTCAATTTCCCAGGCTCCCCTGAAGTGAGAGCATGTGACTCAGTTCCAGCCCACAAAATTTAAAGGGAATGGTGCTGTGAAGCTTCTTGGAAAGCTTTTACTTTCATGATGAGTGCTGCTGCCTCAGTCACTTCACGCAGCTGTGGCTGCCGCCTTGTGGCATGGAGGGAACAACATGCAAAAGATGGGAGAGGAGGAGGATGAAAAGTCTAGGTCCTTGATGAACCAACACCTATGACACTTAGAGGATGCTTATGTCCAGACTTTTTGTCAGGTGAGGAAAAATGAACCACTCTTTGAGGTCCTGTAAATCAGGTTGTGTTACTTGTAGCAGAGTGCGTTCTTGATTGAGGGTCTTTGTGAGGATGACCAAAGGAATTATAAAGGACAGCTCCCTACTTGAAGCACGCTTGGGTCGCTTCTGCCTTTGGGGCCTCACCACTAATTACAAACCAGTTCTCAGCCTTCATGTGTTCTGCCCTCATACTTCGGCTAATCAGTGTAAGGTGGCTCAGGACGCTGCAGGCTGCATCTAGTTGTCCTGCATCACCTGCCTTCTGACCAGCAGTCTGGTATCCAGATTCTGAGCTGGAACTAGCTTGAAACCCTTTTGGCAACAGTCTGAGCTGAAGAGAAAGCCCCTTTGGGCAGAAGCGTGGAACCACTACTCCTCCTGGGCAACAGGGAGGAGCTTGGGCTTTGGGCCAACTTCCTGGCACGGCCCAGTGAGCACCTCCAGTCTCATGCCTCCTCTGGGAAATGTTTACTCCAGCTTTGCCCTCCAGACCCCTGTCACCCAGCCTCACCTCCCACACCTGCAAAGACACAAGCATGCCAAAAGAGTGCCATTCAAGAGGCTTTCTCCATTTTATTTCTTTGGGAAAAGAAAACGAAGTCTTTCCATCACATGTGGTAGAGATATATATTTATATATATATTTATATATAATTTCTTTTGTGGTTGGAAATCCCAAAGCTGAGTCTGTTCATACTTTTTTCTATTTTTTTTTTCCTACTAATGCCTCCTCTTCCCCCTGCCCCTCTGGCCCAGGCCCAGTTTCTGGGGCAGGTGCAGTGAAGGGTGAGTGGAATGGGCAGTGATTGCCAGGACAGCCCCCCACCCAGCTCAGAGATCTGGTGAGGGGCACTGGAAAGGGCTGTGCAGAAGGACAGAGGCCACAGGGGCACTCCTGTTTTTGTGGGGGATGCACAGCTCGTTAAACAGTCACCAGTCATGGGAGGAGGCTGGTCAGGGGTCGGGGGATTGCTCACAGTAGTTGCCAGCTCCCTCCACCCTGCCCCACAAACCCAGTCTTGTGGGTGGGTGGGAAGGAGAGAGTGAAAAGAGAGAAATACAAGGGCTGAGGGCCAAGCCTCCTCCGATTTTTATTGCTGGTGTGTTAGAAATTTGCCTTTCCCTTCTTATTTTGGGGAGATGGACTCTGAGAGGGCCCCCAGAGAAGGAAGTGACATTGGCTGCCCCAGTCCCCACTGATGGCCATGCCAGGCCTACCCTGGGCAAACACTGGGCTACTTCAGGCCTCTGGGACCCAGGGGTCAGTGATCCTCTCAGTTCAGTCTTGCTCTTCAAGAGCAATCATAGCCACTCCCACCCCCCAAAACAAGGGCCTCAGGCTCAAGCTTGGGCCCAGTGGAACTTGGAAGTGGGCAGTGCACCAAAGATCAAGCAGTTTTCTACTGGAAGAAAAGGTGAGGTTTGGGGGAAGAGACGGCCTAGGACAATGATGTTCTGAGCATGAAAGCAGTAGGCTGAGCACAAAAGCAGAAGGTGGCTGAGGGAATCAAGTCAGGGAAAACACAAGAAGACATCAGACACTCATGTGACCTCAGAAACTAGGTGAGGGGAGTGCCTGAGAGGCAGGTGGCACTTAATAGCTGTAGTTAGAGCTGGACAGTGGCCCTGGGTGTGGGGTCAGCCAAGCAGATGGGGCTGTTGTCCTGTGGGATCCTGGTCAGAAGGGTGAGGGTAAAGCTAAGAAGCCTCCAGGTGACCCTTCTCAAGAATAGGATGGCAGATCTTCCCTGGGCACTGAGCCTCCAGCCCCAGCCCTTCTCTCCTCCAGCACACACATATGGACACACACTCAGGACCAGGCCAGGCTCTGAGGCCTGAGTCCCAGAGACCTTGGCAGGGAGGGGCTGGGCAGGTAGCCCTCTCAACCACAGGTAGGCCACCTGCTCCCACTTGTCCTGCCAATCTGCCCAGGGAGGGAGAAAAGTACTGGAAGGAGAGAGGCCAGGAGTCCAAGGTGTCAGCTTTGGCAGAACTCACGCAGGCCCCCTCAGGTTACATGGCCTAGGAGATGGGTACAGAGAGCATCTCTGGACACAGGGTGGCTGACAGTAGCAGCCCAGACCCACCAAGGAGCTGGGCACCTCATAGCACTGCAAGGCCTGCCACCTCTCCAACAAGGGAGTGCCAAGAAAAGGAGCATGAGTTCCCCTGCTGCCTGGGCTCCTCATCCCCCCTCACTCTGCCCTTCCCCTGTTTCCTCCTTGGGAGGAGGGTTGAGTGGGCTGCCCAGAGGGGCAGTGGTAGAGCTGGGAGGCACCCAGTGAGGGGAGGGCAGGGGAGGGGCCTGGTCACAGCTGCTTTGAGAACCTCTTTGGTCTGGGGATACAGGGGACATGGGGAAAAGAGATGGCAGGGAGGGGATACTGGGGACTCTGGCCTTTGACTGGGTATTTGTCAAAAGGCCACATGCCCAGGTAGGGGATCAGATTTCTGTGGACTCGATGCGCTCGAGGCGGGAGGGGGTCCAGGCTTTCTTCTCCTCCCCATGTTGGGGTGTAGGTGTGCTGGCACCTCCCGCAGCCCCCCGCTCTCGCAGCCGCCGCTCCAGCTGCTGGTTGCGCTGGTACATCTCCACATAACTCAGCTGCAGCTGCTTCTGGTACTCTATGACCTTCTCCTTCTCCTCCAACCACACTCGGCGCTCCTCTGCGAAGCTGGCACCCTGGCGCTCCCGGGCTCGCCGCTCAGCTGCCAGCTCAGCCTGCAGGCGCCCCACCTCCCGCCGCAGGGCCCGAGTCCCACTCTCCCCCCCAGCATCCACCTCCCCATCCAAGGAAACCAGGGAGGCGGCAGCAGCCACCCCAGCCTGACGGCGCATCTTGGCCTCGTCGCTCTCGCAGGTGGCCAGCACATCCTGCGGCTCGGCCGGGTCCACTGGGGTCAACGCCGGCTTGAGGCAGGCAGAGGGCAGCTCGCCCTCACCCAGCTCCAGGCTGGCCTGTTTGCTGCTGAAGGAGTCCCTCAGGCTGAGCAGCTGCTCCTCCTTCTCCCGCAGTGAGGCCCGGCCCTCCCGCAGCTGCGAGCGCAGCCCAACAATCTCACTCAGCTTCTGGGACACGTCCGCCTGCGAGTCCTTCAGCTGCTGCTTCAGTAGGGAAATCTCCCCAGCCTTCTGGCATACCTGGGCAGGGACAGGTGAGAAGAGAAGTCAGGGTGAAGGCAGAGCTCTGCTCACCCCCACCCCAGCCCCCATATCCAGCCCCAGGGCATCAAGCTGCCCCGGGGCTCAGGGTCAGCTCCTCATCATGGCAGAAATGACATGCAGGCTTCCCTCCTCAGACTTGGGACAGACATGGCTAATCTCACACAGCCTGGGACAGCTCTGGTCCTCACAGACACTCCTAATTGATCCCTGCACAACCTTCACTCCCCTTGTGATAGCTGTGGGCTGCTGCTCTGGGTTCCTCCAGAGAGACAGAAGGAAGGGGACACAGGGAGATGCCCAACCCCCCAGTCTGCACCTCCCACTTAGTTTCCTCCATCCGGGGCAGGAAGTCGGCCTGTTCCTTCTGGCAGGCGGCAACCTTGTCCTCAAGCTCTTCCCGTTGCCTCATCAGCCGGGCTGCCTCCTCCTGCAGCTGCTTCTTGTCCTGCTGCAGCCGCAGCACCTGCAGCTGTAGGCCTTGCTGGGCACGCTGGGCGCGCCGGGCCACCTGCTGCAGCTTCCCACTGCAGCCCTGCCGCAGCTCAGCCAGCTCACGCTCCCAGGCCTTCTGACGCTCCTCCAGCACCTGGGCCACTGCCGCCTCGCTCTGCTCCAGGCTACGCCGCAGAGCTGCCACCTCCTGCTCCTTCTCCCACAGCCGTTCCTCTAGCTCCTGGATCAGAGCACTGGGCGAGGGTGGTGAGCAGGCCGCAAATGGCAGGCCTCCACCTCCGCCGTCCCCTGATCCCAGGTGGCCTGGCCGCCCCATGGATGAGGATGACCCACTCTTGCTGGAGGCCCGCACACTGTCGGAGGTTGCCAGGTCCTGGTAGCCTGACCCACCACCGCTGCTGCTGCCACCACTGCCACTACCATAGCTGGCAGTGCCAATGCGGTTGATGTGGCTGGTGGAGGCACTGAGGGGCGCCAGGTGCTGGCTATAGCTGGAGCTGTAGGTGGGCAGGCTTGTGAGTGAGTTCCGGCCTGAGTCTGAGAGGCCGCCCCCACCCCCACCCGCTGGGGTCATGGTCCGAGACTTGTCCAGTCCACCCTTGAGGCCACCAGGGCCCTGTCGTGCCTCAGGGGTCCCGTTGGTCTGGGGGGGGCACAAGTTCTGCATGGAGTGGAAATTTTTGGGTACAACAGGCTTGAAGGCCGAAGGCCGAACTAGCGGCTCTGAGCACTGCACAAAAGCAAGGAAGGGGGAGTGGACATCAGGATGGGACCTTAGCCTTGCCCCCAGTCTCTTCCCTCTGATCTAGACTTGTTCAGCCCCACCTCCCACCCCCGTTGGATCTCCATCCTGGGAGTCCCTCCTGGCTGGAGTCCCACCTTACATCCACCACCTGCCCCCCTCACAGCCAGGTCTCTGCCCTAGACCTACCAGCTGGAGTTGGCCCCCAAGGCTCCCCAACCCAGCTTCTATCTAAGCCCCTACAACCCAAAAACGTCCAAGAAGGCCCACTTCACCCTCCTCTCTGGGCTGCTGCCCGCCCCAGGAAAAGGCCCTGGGGACTGACCTGGTCTAGCTTGCCAGAGGTGGCCAGGAGCTTGGGTGGGTGGCTGGGCTCACGATACTGTGGTGGGGCCTTGTCACTGCCGCCGCTGCTGCTGCTGCCACCACTGCTGCCCACCACATTGCCGCAGACATCTGTGTGGTCATTGCCCCGTAGCTCGCCATTGAGGTAGAGTGAATTGGCGAGAGCCTTGTCCTCTGAAGGGTAGCGGCCTGGCCTCTCCCTGCTGGCCCCACTGCCACGGGGGCCAGGGAAACTGCCTTGGCTGCTCCCACCCCCCGTGCGGGTGCCCACACTCTTCATGGCGAACTCCTGAGTGTGGGCCACCCCACTGCCCACACTGCCCATGGCCAGGCGAGGGTCTGGGGGTCCGAGCTCAGAGGGCCGAGGGGCAAAGGCCAGGAGGGGATCCCGCCCTGGATCAGCGCGCACAGGCAGTGTCTCCAGCTTCGCCATGACTAAGCCAGGGGGGCACTGTGGGCACAGGTGGGAAAGCAGATAGGTCAGCCCCACCTCCACTCCCACCACCCCATGCAAGCCCGGCCCGGCAGCACCTGCACCCAGCCCCTCAGTGTCCCCTTCCTTATAGTGGGTACAAGAGTTCCCAAACACCCAAGGTAAAGGAATAGGGCTGGGTAAATAATGATAGCTTGGTAATAGGGGCTGCCCGTTGCACACCTGACAAAGCCCAACCCCCAGGGACCATGCACCTACCCTCCTAGCTTTGCTCTGCTCAGTATTCCATTCCTTAACTCCCACCTCAAACCCACCTCCTTCATGAGCCTCCCAGACTCAGTGACCCCCTCAACTCTTCACTGCAACCCCCAGAACTCAGGTGTACTTTACTCAGGGTCTGGACCCCTATATCCCAACCTCATGGGCTGGGGAGATGGGGTTGGAAGGGGACAGCAGTACCTGGATTCAGTAGGGAAACTCAGAACTTAAGGGAGGGAGAGAAACCCACCCCTATCCAAAAACTGTGGATGGGAGTCCTTCCCGGCCCCCTAACCTAGGGTGTTGCAGTCAAGGGCAGAAGTGGAGGCTCACTACCAGCGCAGGATCCTCTCCTTGCCTCTCCAAGGGGGTGGGGGGCCGACGGGTCCTCAAGCCTTGGACGCTCCGAGGCCCGGTCTGCAGGGGCCATGTGCCTCACTCTCGCAGCTCGGCCAGGACCAGCTGCGAGACTTTGGACGGGCCGACTGAGCCATCCCGGACTGCAGTTTTCTCCTCTGCGAAATGGGAGGAATGGAGGACCTACCTCGCAGAGCTGCCGCATGCCAGGCACCACAGGACGGCGGGCGCGGGGAGGGGACAAGGGTATTGAGGGTCGGGTGGGCGGGAGCTGCCGCGGCGGCGCGCATCTGGGCCACCACGGGCATGCCCCGCCCCTCGCGGACGGCCGGGGACCTCAGCTGCAGCGCTTAGCAGGGGGCCCTCCCGGAGGTCTTCCCAACTCCGCCGCATGGGGGCCTGGCACGAGAGGGCCCCCTACCCATGGTCAGTACCTCAGCAGAGGCCCCCGGGCTGGCTGAGGCCGGGGCAGAGGACGCAGCGCCGCCAGCGCGGGAGCCTGCCATGCCTCCCTCCAGGCCTGCTGTTCCTACAGGTGGGCGGGGGCAGGGGCGGGGCCTCTGCGCCCAGCGGCGCCCAGGAGGATTCAGCGCCTGCAGAACCCCTCCAAGAATTCACTACCTTCGGGAAGACTTCCTGGATTACCCCCCTCCCCCGCTCCCTGTGGACCTTGACCCTGCTCAGTTCACCGTGAATTTCTCTGAGCCCTTCAGTGGACGTGCGTCCCTCCTCCCCCAGGGCCGGCCCACAGGAGCAGGGGGAGCAGGGCCTCGGGTTACCTGCGCTCAGGAAGGCCCCGCTTCCTGGTTCCTTTGTCTCAAGTCCGCACCTGGGAAGACCTGCCCCAGAGATCCTCATATCCAGCCAGGCAGTGGGAGCAGGCAGTGCCTACTGTGAGTGTAGACGCTCAAATACGTGTGCCAGAAATGGAAGGGGGCGCCCTTCAGGCCTTTAACCCCTGTTCCCACCAGAAACCAGGCAGGGAAGCTTCCTTCTCTACCAAGGTGAAGGGGTACAGGTAGCAGCCCTTGGCCCCTTGAGTGCTCTTCAAACTGTCTTCTACCCATATGCCCATTTTTAATGCTGTGTTTGTGCTATCAGGCCCCAGACCAGGGGAGCCTTAACAAAACTCTTGCCCTTCAGTCTTCTGGCCATCACACCTGGAATTACAGCCCTAGGTGGTTGGAAAACTTACCACAAACCAGTCCACACTGCCTTTGTAAAATTCCATTCTATCAGCATCTCCCCCCCGACCCCCCAGGTGTGGAGAACAGGACTTTACTACATTCCTCCCTTAAGCTAATCTGTTCCACATGTCCCACAAGGCTGAGACTTAGGGTGAGGCAAGAGAGGCACCTAGGGCGCAATTTAAGTGCAGGAGCAGCAAGTGCAGGACCCTGAGAGTGAGTGCCTCCATTCATCTGGTGCCCTAGGTGCCTCCCTTTTTTTTTTTTTTTTTTTAAATATCTTTGGCTGCATTTGGTCTTCGTTGCTGCGCACAGGCTTTCTCTAGTTGCGGTGAATGGGGGCTACTCTTCGTTGCGATGTGTGGGCTTCTCATTGCGGTGGCTTCTATTGTTGCGGAGCACGGGCTCTAGGCACGCGGGCCCAGTAGTTGTGGCTCGCGGGCTCTAGAGCACAGGCTCAGTAGCTGTGGTGCACGGGCTTAGTTGCTCCGTGGCATGCGGGATCTTCCTGGACTAGGGCTCGAACCCGCGTCCCCTGCATTGGCAGGTGGATTTTTAACCACTGCGCCACCAGGGAAGCCCTAGGTGCCTCTTGACTCACCCTGGCCATGCTGTCTCCACTCCCAGTATACTCCAGCCCAGATATCCCCCTCCCAGCCTAAGCATGACCCCCTTCTCTTGCCATCTCTGGATGCAGTGTAGGGAGCAGCTGGGGACTGAGAGGGTGGAGGCTGTGAGGCCTGAGGCTTAGAACCAGTGGGAAGATCTGGGCAGGGAGGAAGAACGGACAGAATTTCATACAGATGGTGTTCAGGGGGTGGGGGCAAGGGAGGAATCTGGACTGGGGCACCAGGATGGGTGTGACACCCTTAACTTGACAGGAAGAGAATGTTTGGGGGAAATGGGTGATTTGAGGAAGACCAGAGAAAGATATCTGTCACATACCGGATGGAAAGAGAGACTGGAATCATGAGCATTCAAGGGTGGTGTGGGTGGCGCCCAGCATGGAGCTCGAGTGGCAGAGCCCCAGAAGACTGGGAGGTGGTGTGGGAGTGGGAAGAAGGCCAGGAGAAGGCAGGCCCTGAAGACCAAGATGGAGTGGGCTGCAAGAATGTGGGGGCAGCTCCTGGCGTTAAAAAAGGGGCCAGGGCTTCCCTGGTGGCGCAGTGGTTAAGAATCCGCCTGCCAATGCAGGGGACACGGGTTCGAGCCCTGGTCCGGGAGGATCCCACATGCCGCGGAGCAACTAAGCCGGTGCACCACAACTACTGAGCCTGCGCTCTAGAACCTGCGAGCCACAACTACTGAAGCCCACAGGCCCAGAGCCCATCTCTGCAAGAAGAGAAGCCACTGCAATGAGAAGCCCACGCACTGCAACGAAGAGTAGCCCCCGCTCACTGCAACTAGAGAAAGCCCGTGCCCAGCAACAAAGACCCCACGCAGCCAAAAATAAATAAATTTATATTAAAAAAATTTTTTTAAAGGGACCAGGTAAAATTGGGATTGGCGAGGGTGTCCTGAATTTGGCAGGTGGAAACATCACTGGTGTCTATGAGAGAATGATTTCAGAAAAGTGGTGCAAGGCAGAGCCAGACTACAGGAGTAGGAGGGGGGTCTGGAGGGAAAGATGGAAGAGTTCCCCTCTCTTTTAAGAGAAGGCCAGAGAAGGCAGTAATTTAAGGTGGTTTGGGATCCAAGGGCTCTTTTCTAATTTTAGAATTTAACATGGTAGAAACCTGAGTGTGGCGATATCCTGAAGGAAGACATCAATAGTGAGTTTAGAGATCTAGGCAAGGGGGCTCCACCAGAAGCCTGGGTGTGGACAGGAGCAAACCTCAGAAGTGATCATGTTGATCATGAGAGTGACAGGAAGGTTCTTTGCAAACATGTTTGTGCAGTACAAACATGCAATACTAGCTTCTCTGAGATTCAGGAAAGGAGAATCTGACCATAGTTTGGGGCTGATCATATTCCACCCTGACCCACTGTTTCCCTGGATTGTGTGTTGTCCCCAGGAAGGTCTGGATGCCCAGAGCCCTGGATGGATGGAAATGAGGTCCCAGAACTGTTTCCTGAGCCTCCTATCCCTGTGGTTTACCTGGGGAATCTTTGACTACCAACCCACTGCAGCTCTTCCTGGAGTCTCTCTCCCCAAAGAGCTTCTTGCCATAATTCTAACCTGTTATGGTCAACCCCATGCAAACGTTTCCTGCCCCTTCTCTCTCCCAAGCTTGGGCTGCTGAAGCTTCTTTCCACAAAACCCCAGCAGGGACTGGTAGGATAAGGAGGGGCGTATGTTTCCCTGATAGGTGGAAACTGAGCCCAGGGGAAGGGTTTGAGCTTCATTTGTGGTCAGGGTCCTGAACTAGCCCAGGTAGCTGAGTGTGGTCGGCAAAGACAGCCTCATGGCCTCAGCTCAACAACCTGGGATGACAGCCTGTTGCCCGATTCTGCCTCTATCTCTGTCCTATCAGCTCTCAGTGCCTAGGACATTACACACAGTATTAGTGGTCATGAACAGGCCAAATAGACAATACCTGGGGGTTACATGGGCAGGTCCTTCCATCCTACAGTGACCACCCACCCCGCCGTACCTGTGTCCCTCCCAAAACTAGGAACACTCCACCCTTCTCTTGGGTCTCAGAGGCCCCAAACTCAGCCCACTCACCCCCTAAAGATCTCAGCAGCCCCTCCTGCCAGCATCCTTGTGGGGGGCTCCTCACTGGGCTTTCTTCCCCAGCACTCCCTCCCCTGTGCAGCTGCCAAGGGACCCTTTCGAAAGGGCAAAGCCGATCTTGTCTGTGCTCTGCCCAAATTCTATTGCACCAAGTGCAATAGAGTTATGGAGGTATCAGCTCCAAGTGTAAATCCCAGCTCAACTGATTAGGGGTGGAACTGCATGCAGGTTATTCCACCTTGGGTTCTCACACCTACCTTACAGGAATCTTAAGAAGTGAATGTATTATGGGTAAATGCCTGGCATTCCTCTCAGCCCTCAGAACCAGAGCAGAGCTTGCAGCAGGGCCCCCAAGGCCTCTCCTGTTGCTCATCCTATTTCCCTTGACCTGAGCCCCTCTCCACTCTACACACAAAATCTCTTCTCAGCTCTCTGTGCCCATCCTGCATCCTTCAAGGACCAATCCAAATGCTGCCTCCCAGGAGGACAGCATCCCTGATCTACCCTGGGAGAGGGGGGAGGGCGGTCTTGGAGCACTTGGCTCAGGCCACTCCAGGGATATTTCATTCTGAGACTGGCCTGTGAGTATCCCCAGGGGGAACGGACGGCAGTCTTGGGATCTCTGGCCCCTGGCACTGAGGAGATGCAGAGAGAATGCGTGTGGGAATGCTAGTTATGAGCAATGCAAAGAAGCAATGAATCGGACAGGAAAATCAGGAAGGGCTTCCGGGAAGAAGGACTGAGGGAGAAAAGGTATCAGGGGCACTGTAGGGCTTTTGGGGGTGCAGAGGTCTCCAGAACTTCTTAGTTGGGATGTGTGAGGGAAGATCCATCTTCCCTTGGCGACAAAGGGGGAAGGGCCCCATCCCCTAGATCCTGGCTCTGATAAATCCCATGTTTCAGGACTGACGGGGCTGACAGCGCCCCCAACACGCACCCCGAGCACACACACGCGCACACACGAGCCTCCTGCACGGGGGTGGGGGGGTGGCGGGGGACGGGTGTTCGGGCGCTGCCCGCGACAGATAGAGACCCCGGCCACAGGCCATCCCGAGGAGGTGCCCGGGGGTGGGGTGGTCTCTGCGGTGGGGGAAATCCCTCCCGTACCTCCCGGTGCTCCCCACCAAGGCGTGTGGCCCGGGGGGCGGGGCGCAGAGGGAAGAGGTGACATAATCCGGGCCGCACCCCCTCCGGCCGCCACCTTCCCCCAGGCCCTGCGAAGCATCCATGACATCATCGGCCTCATCTTCACTCCCCTCACCCCCAAGGATCCCAGCAGTGGGACGCGCCCCCTCCCCGGCTCCGGGTCCTACCGAACGAGCCTCGCGGTGCAGCGGGCAAGGCGACAGGTCGGAGCCGGGAGGGGCTCCGCAGTGGGCCTGCCTCACTTACTCGCTATCTCAGGGTCCGGTGCGGGGTCTTCGGCGCGGGCGCCGCCCGCCCGGCTAGCTGGCGCAGCCAGAAGCCCGCCCGGCAGGGCGCGAGGCGCGGGCCCGGCTGCGCTCCGCGCCCCTCCCACTCCCCGCCTGGGCCCCGCCCACTCGCGGCTGCGGCAAACGCGGGCACGCCCTCCAGCCACGGCCCCCGGGCCCGCCAATCCCCGGGCTGGGGCGGGGCCCAATGCCTTAACCCTTTCGTCTCTGCGTCCAGGCCCATGCGTGGGACCCCTCTCTTTCACCCACCCCAGGACGCCGCGAGTCTGCCCCGAGCCCCCTGCTCATTCCCTGTTAACCCTCAAGACCCTTGGGCTCAGCCCCCAGTCTTTCCTCTTCAATAAATCCAGTAGGACCGCGCCCTCCTTGAACCCCACATCTTTGGCGACAGGGAGGAGCCCCTCTGGCTTGGGGAAGGGGCTCTAGAAGCTAAGCCCCGAGCCCTATTGCTCTCGCGCTCCCGCTCTTCGGGACGCGACTTCCCAGCGAACGCCGTGGAGACCCTGCAAGTCTGCAAGGTGGGGGCGGGGCGAGCCGTCTGGAGTGGATCCGACAACGCGCTTGGAAGACCCTTCTGGGCGCGGGGACAAGCAGGCGGGCATAGGGGAGGCTTCGCGGGTCCGTGACTGTGTCCGTCAGCAATCGGAACCGGTTTGAAACTTGATTGTCGCGGAGGATCACCGTCGTGGGGGAAAAGGCGGGCGACAAGGAAAAAGACATAACATTACAATCGAGCAGGGTTTGACTGCTTCACCCTGTGGGCCGAACCTGGCAGGATGCCTGGCCCCTCGGAGTGAGAGGGAGTAAGGTGGTTCGTCTCAGATCTGGAGCACCAGCTTCGCACGCACGTGCCAGGTCTGTGAGAAGAGTGCTCATTCCGCCCCAGGTGGCCCCGGAGGACTGCCGGGAGGAAGAAGTCTGTCTGGAAGTGAGGCCTTAGCTTGAATAGGGTAGACAAGCAAGCCAGGCCTAGGGTTAAGGATTAGCAAGAGCCTGGAGGCACAAAGTGTCAGTCCTAAAAACTGCAGCGTCTCCACTCCGGCTGGCATTTAACCCATTGTAGCTCTACTGTTACAGATGACTTGTTTGGTCATCTGTCATCCTACTTTATGGTTTTTATTTTTGGCTATTTCCTGTTTTCTGAATTTTTCCATATTTGCTTTTATCTGCTATAGTGATTTGCAATGCAGAAAGCCTGTTTTTAATTCTCCTGGTTGTTGCCTTTAAGTTTATCAAATAAAAATGCAGTTTAAATTTCACAAATTATTAAAGTCAATGACAAATCATTCATTTTTATGTTCCTCCTTGTGTAATGAGAAATTTCCATCTCTTGGCCTGCTGCCCTCACACTTACTTTTATCTGTCCACTTAATCCAGGATGATAGACCCAGCTTTTGTTTACACTTTTTTTTTTTTAAGTCACAAAATCCTCTTTTTCAATCATTGTTTTTGGCTTTTGCCAATGCTTCGTTTAATTAGTAACAATGTCACTGCCAGTTTTTTATGCACTAATTTTTCTGTTCCTCATTCAGACTCATCTCCCACTTGACTGGTGATTTCAAGGAGAACTCTGGGATGTTACCTTTTTCTAAGTCTTTGCCCTAGGTGAGAATGCCTTTCTACTGTCTTTACACACATGGTGGCTTGACTATTTATAGAATTCTTGAATCTCAAACTATCCCCGTCAAGACTCTCTTGTCCTTATCCCATTCTTTTGGCTCTTAAAATGGTAGCAAGTACACCTGAAACTAATATAATGTTATATGTCAATTATAGCTCAAAAAAAAAGGTAACAAAGCTGGGCTGGTCTCTTTTATTTTTTATAATATTTATGTATTTATTTGGCTGTGGCGGGTCTTAGTTGCAGCAAGCAGGATCTTCGGGGCATGCCAGATCTTTTTTTAGTTGTGGCATGCAGGCTCCTTTTAGTTGCGGCATGCAGGATCTAATTCCCTGACCAGGGATGGAGCCCTCGGTCCCCTGCATTGGGAGCGTGGAGCCCTAACCGCTGGACCACCAGGGAAGTCCCTGGGCTGGTCTCTTTTAGGCGAGCAATTCACCTGGTGCTTGTTGGGATTTTTCTTTACCCTCAAAAGTCAAACATTTTGCCAGTATAATTCTCAGTATAGGCATTTTTCTGTTACTTTTCCAGAAATAAAAAAGGTCTTCTTTTCAACTGAGAAAAGTTTTCTTCTATGTTCTTTCTTGTCCATTCTATGAACAGATTGTTTTGGATTTTTTTCTCCCCTAAAATTATCACGTTGGATTGCCATTGTCAATTAAATCTCTTTGTCCCTTTTCTCTGAATCCTGGAGACACTATCTCAAGTTTTTTGTTTTTGTTTTTTCAACATCACTGATTTAATTTTCTTCAAAGGTACTCTGTTTTCTCTAATAAAATATTTCATTCTGTTTATTTTCCTTTCATTTTAGCCATTTTCTACCCACCTCTGTCTTGATCTCAACTTAATCTCTTTTTATAGTTCTCTGTTCTTATGTCATGGAGAATGTGGTTTTGCATCTTAAGAACACCAGGAAAATAAGAGAATAATCGTATCTGGCTCTGTTCTAATGCATATGAAAACCTTGATAATGTGGACAGTTTTCTGGGAAATAAAATTATAAAAATAAGAAAGATGTTGAAAATATTATCCAAGAAAGATGTCCAAAACAGGCTCTAGGCCCAGATGGTTTAATGGAAGAATTCTCTCAAACTTTCAATGAACAGATAATCCTCACCCTGTAAGTCTGTATCAGAGCACCCGAAACCAAAAATGGTAAATATTTCATTTCATGAAGCCACAATTCGCAATAAAGGAAGATTAGAAAGGAGAACTACAAACCAGTCATACTTATCAGTTCAGAGGGGGAAAAAAATCCTAAATACAAATCAAGGAAATAAAATTAAATATTATTGTATATGAACTTAATAATCCATGAGTGTGTTAAATGAGAAAAACAATCATCATAATAGATGCCAAAAAGTCATTCAAAAATCAATACCCCAAAGAACCCTCATAATTAACCAGGAATGGTTGAAATTAAGATTCAATATTTTGTGCTACCTTGACAAAATCTAGAGGGCCTCAAATGGCCTAACTGAAAGTTGCCCTAGTCAAACAATCCTCCTTATCAAATGGACAAGGTGCAGTTTCTGCTTATCTCTGAGTATTGTAGTGGGTTTCAGTTCTCTGCCGGCCCTCAGATTTATTCAAACAAGCCAATCAGATCCCCTGCAGGAACCAGGGGGCACTCACCCTCTTGCTGCTACAAAGTCTGCCTCCCACAGTCCCTGGTTGTTCACTGTATTCCTGAGTGCAACACCTGTGTGGCCCTGGGTGGCTTGTGGTGTTCTCCTCCCCTGGGCTGTGAGTATATGTGCTGTCAATCTCACCTGCTCAGTTTCAGGTATTGTGTTTGGCTATCCCCATAACCCTAAGGAGGGAATCTCTGCCTCACCAATGGGGTGAAGAGCAAGTAATTAAAACAAGAGTATATCAGACTAACAGGGAATTCCCTGGCAGTCCAGTGGTTAGGACTCCTCATTTTCTCCGCCAAGGGCCCGGGTTTGATCCCTGGTCGGGGAACTAAGATCCTGCAAGCCGCGAGGCGCAGCCAAAAAAAAAAGAGTATATCAGGCTAACAAGAATTAAAAATCCATGTTGGTGAGGATGTAGGGAAATAGGAAATCACAAAGTGTTTTTTTTTTTTTTGGTTGCGTTGGGTCTTCATTGCTGTGCGCCGGCTTTCTCTAGTTGCCGTGAGCGGGGGCTACTCTTTGTTGTGGTGCGTGGTTTTCTCATTGTGGTGCTTCTGCACGGGCTCTAGAGCGCGAACTCGGTAGTTGTGGCACGCGGGCTTAGCTGCTCCGCGGCATGTGGGACCTTCCAGGACCAGGGCTAGAACTCGTGTCTCCTGCACTGGCAGGCGGATTCTTAACCACTGAACCACCAGGGAAGCCCCACAAAGTATTTTTGAGAGTATAAATTGGTACAACCTTTTGGGAGGACAATTGGGTAATTTATTAAAATGAGAAATGCGTATATCCTTGGACCCAACAATTCCATTTCTGGAAGAAATACCATCACAAATAATATGACAGATGTACAAAGACAGTCATTGACATAATGGTGTAATAGTCAAAAAAAAGTTTTTTTAAACCTAAATACATCAATCTACTAAGAGAAGATTGATCAAGTGAATAACAATGCAACCAATGCAATGCAAATCCAAAAAACCAAGTGGCAGAATCACATGTATACACACTATACTCTAATTTTTCTATTATTTTTAAAAGAATATATATGTACACGCATAGAAAAGTCTGGAAAGATACATACCAAACTATTAACAGTGGCTACCTTGAGATGGTGGGATTTCAGGGAGCATGACAGAAGAGAGGACTCTAGGCACTTTGGTAATGTTTGCACTTTTTAAAACAAGCATGTGTTACTTTTGTAAAACAAAATTTTTTTTTAAGGTAAAGAAGTTTGCTTGCAAGAATAAACAGGTGAGTAAGCTCTGAAAATTTAGACAGACTATTAGATATTAAATATTTGCTCAAAAATCCCTGCCCCAATGGAGTTTGCGTTCTAGTGGGAGAAGACAATGAGTAAAATATATAGTGAATTAGAAAGTGGTAAGTACTAAGGAGAAGTTGAGACTGCAGGGGATCCCAATTCTGAATAAGATAGAAAGTCTTGCTGAAGAAGTGCACTCAAGTTACAGACCTGGAGGGGAGGGAAGCAAGCCTGAAGTATAAAAGAGGTTCCTAGGATGCAATCATTTTATCTATAACAAAATGAGCTTTTCTTTTTCAATGTTTTGTTTTATTGCACTAAAGCTTCCAGACAGAAAAATGGTTAAACATTAAAACATTATAGTTTTTAATAAGATCAATAACTACAAAAAGAGGGACTTCACTGGTGGGGCAGTGGTTAAGAATCCGCCTGCCAGTGAAGGGGACACGGGTTCGAGCCCTGGTCCCAGAAGATCCCACATGCTGCAGAGCAACTAAGCCCGTGCGCCACAACTACTGAACCTGCGCTCTAGAGCCCGCGAGCCACAACTACTGAGCCCGAGTGCCACAACTACTGAAGCCCACGCGCCTAGAGCCCATGCTCTGCAACAAGAGAAGCCACCGCAATGAGAAGCCCAGCAACCGCAACGAAGAATAGCCTGCACGCAGCAACAAAGACCCAAGGCAGCCAAAAAAAAAAAAAAAAAAAAAAAACTACAAAAAGAATTAGCATTGTTAAAAATCTACCTTTTTTTCTTTTTTGGCCACGCCACGTGGCATGCGGGATCTGGTTCCCCAACCAGGGATCGAACCCGTGCCCCCTGCAGTGGAAGTGTGGAGTCTTAACCACTGGACCACCAGGGAAGTCCCAAATGTCTACCCTTTTAAACGGCACTGGCCCTAGATTGTTTTATGGTTGAGTTCTACCAATCTATAAACAGGTCATTCTAAATCATAGGGAAAGAGGAAAAGCTCTATGGACCTAGAGATTATCATACTAAGCGCAGTAAGTCAGAAAGAGAAAGACAAATACCATATGATATTTTTATAAGGAATCTAAAATACGACACACATGGACATATCTACGAAACAAAAACAGACTCACAGACATAGAGAACAGACTTGTGGTTGCCAAGGGGAAGGGGGGTTGGGGAGGAGAAGGATTGGGAATTTGGGATTAGCAGATGCAAAGTATTATATATAGGAATAATAAACAAGGTCCTACTGTACAGCACAGAGAACTATATTCAATATCCTGTGATAAACCATCATGGAAAAGTATATGAAAAAGAAAATATGTATGTATAACTGAGTCACTTTGCTGTACAGCAGAAATTAACACAACACTGTAAATCAACTTTTTTATACTTCAATAAAATTAAAAAGAAAAAAGGAAAGCTCTCTGTTTTATAAAGGTAGAATAATCTTAATGCCAAAATCTGACAAATGAGACAAAAGAAAATTGTGTGATTGATTAATCACCTGTCTTCCCCACTAGCTTGTAGCACCCATGTAGACAGGATCCTTTTTTAAAATTCCATATTTCCATCTTAATACTCTGGTAAGCAGAATAATGGCCTTCCAAAGATGTCCAAGTCCTAATTCCCAGGACCCGTGACTATGTTAGGTTACATGGCAAAGGAGAATTAAGATTGTAGCTAGGGCTTCCCTGGTGGCGCAGTGGTTGAGAGTCTGCCTGCCAATGCAGGGGACATGCGTTCGAGCCCTGGTCTGGGAAGATCCCACATGCCGCGGAGCAACTAGGCCCGTGAGCCACAACTGCTGAGCCTGCGCGTCTGGAGCCTGTGCTCCGCAACAAGAGAGGCTGCGATAGTGAGAGGCCCGCGCATCGCGATGAAGAGCGGCCCCCACTTGCCGCAACTAGAGAAAGCCCTAGCACAGAAACGAAGACCCAACACAGCCATAAATAAATTAATTAATTAATTAATTTTAAAAAAAATGGAAGAGGAAGTCGGTGGTGGATTGGGGGGGCGGGCAGGGAGATGTGACTATGGAAGTATGGTTAGAGAGATACAACGTAGCTCGCTTTGCAGATGGGGGATGGGGGCCATGGGAATATGGGTAGTCTCTTGAAGATGGAAAAGAGCCTCCAGAAAGAAACATAGCCTTACCTTGATTTTAGCCCAGTAAGACCTGTATTGGACTTCTACATAACTACAAGATAATAAATTTGTGTTGTTTTACAACACTAAGTTTGTGGTAATTTGTTACAGCATCACTAGAAAACTAATGCAAGCACATAACAGACACTCAGCATTCATTTGCTGAATGATGAATGAAACCACAAAAACCCTGGGTCTATAGATAAATGGGTAAAAGATAGAAATATATCATTCACAGAATACAAATGGCTAATAAGCAGTTGTAAACATCTTCAGCTGATATTGAAGAGATGCAAATGAAAACCTATCAAATTAGCAGGCTGTTGTGATCCTTTGGGCGTCCTACCCACCAAGTTATACAGAAGGGAATTAGGGGCTCCTTCTCTGGGATGACTGGGCAGTATCTCCAGATGCCAAATTGATGAGCAGGCACTTAAATCCATGCAAACGTTTGGATGTTTGTACTAAAGCTTTTTCCAGCTTGCTTTATAAATAAAGGAAATAAAAACCTCCCCAATTGGGCCAAAAATTCTTAGGAATGACCAGTAAAAGTCTTGGGGGTTATCTAGACCAATATAAAACTATAAGTGAAATGTTGATGACCCAAGCATGCTGGGGTGTTTTACAAACTGCTGATGTTCACACACACGCGCGCACACACACACACACACGGCCCGTGAAAAAGGAAATTTAAAGGAAAAATACAAAAACATTATTAGACTATATTCTCTTTTTTACCACTATTCTTTACTAATGGCACATTTTACCTAAGATAGAAGATGGTTTTATGTTCCCCAGGAATTTTTCTTTTCTGTAACATTTTTCTTTTCTGTTTTTACATAATTGATGCTTTGTTTATATAATACTAACAGACAGACTTATCTGTACCTATATGATATAAACCTCACTGCAAGATATTTAGAAACAAGGTAAAAAGGAATACAAGTCACCACCCCACCTGCCATCTCAGGTGAGTTTTATGTACTCACCTCTATTTGTGAAGCATGTTGGTCCTTCTTAAAGCCCCAAGCAAAATAATATTTTAAATGATTATTGCATCACGGAAATTATGGTCATGCCCAAACCTCTAATCAATTTTATGGAAACTTGCAAACTCCAAAAATGTTACCAGATTTAATTTTTGTGAAATCTGGGGTAAATTTGTCCAGCAGAAAGTCTTCTCTGTAAACTCTGTACATTATCATTACAGATAGGTACACTGGTGGTTAAATGAAACTTTTATAACCTGCCTTGGGGGCCCACATTTCCCATGTGTCCAATACGCACAAACTAAAAAGGCATCAAGACAACTGTCAAACTAGACATCAAGCGTGTGTCTACACAACTACTATGCGGTTTAGCTCAACAAAAAAGTGACTTGACTTACCTCATTGATGAGGAATAAAGGAAAATAAAACAACAGAAGTATTTATCTCAGTTACTCAGTTACGATACAGTCATAACATTACTGGTTTTAGTTCTGGTGTAATTATTATTATTATGGATGTGTTTTTTGTATCATGTTAGAAATTTAAGTCAAATTGTAAAATCATATAAGAAAGTTAAAGTGACTAAAATTGGTCAGAGTAAATCTAGCAGGTTATATAAAGGGATATATTTAAACAAGTTTAGTGTTACAGTATCAGTATTTGGTAGGTTCTCTTATGAGGTTCCTTTACACACTTATCTGTAATGAGTAATCAAATATTGCATTAACCAGTCAAAAATTATGTACGGTGTCAGAAGAAACCAAGCAAAAAAATTCTTTTCAATGTCCCCACTATAGTCTACATTGCTTTTGGTACAATTCTGTGACTACTAAAAGTTATGTATGATACACAACTCTTCACTCAGATACTGCCCTGTCAATACAAAAGGAACAAGCTCCTTAGAACCCTGGTTTTCAAACTGTAGGTCGAGATCTGTGAGTGGGTTAGAGAAACAGGGAGTTCCCTGGTGGTCTAGTGGTTGGGATTCTGCGCTTTCACTGCCATGGCCCGGGTTCGGTCCCTGGTCGGGGAACTGAGATCCCGCAGGCTGCTCGGGGCAGCCAAAAAAAAAAAAAAAAAGAATAGAGAAACAAATATCAACACGCATCAAACCGTGACAAGCAAAGGATTACTGTGAAACTTTAGCCTGTTCATTATCTCTATATATGCACACACATGTACCAAGTCCTTGATGTAAAACGGATTTCTTAGTAAGAGATACTGTCAAAAATTTTTGAAAAACACAACATTGGTAGAATAGTTGTCTCCAATCTTGGGGCCAGGGCTTAGGACTGGAGGTGTCTGGGGCATGCACTTGTGAAGGCTTGCTGCAGTGCCCTCCAACAGTACAACGGGGGCATGGAGGGAGGAGGTGATAGAGTAATAAAGATTTGTGGGATATGAAGATTGCGACGAAGGCTTAAGAAATGAGTTAGTGATTTAAAACACTAATTAAACATCCCCCTGACACTTCACCAAATACAGCCCAAATCTCTGGGCTCAGTATTTACCACCCTTCCCAGCTGGGTCCCAAGCTCCCTTTACACCCTGTCTCACCTTTGCCCCCACCCAACACTTCATGCCCCTCAGTGAACCACAAACCTTTACATTCTGCACACCTGGCTTCTCCTCAGCCCAAAAGGCCTCATCTTGTAATTACAGGCCGTGCACCTGTTGGCTGAATGATGGGCGGTATCCCTGCTATATTAATAGCATTGCCCTGCCCCCACTTGTGGATGGGGCCATGTTTTGTTTACTGTGATTCCCTGGGGTGCTTAGCATCCTGCCTCATACTTAGTATTTAATAATTTTCCAACTCTTGACCAATTTTGTAAACAACCATTTTGATAAGACAAGTTTATTATATGGCTCTCCAACCTCTGCTTGTCAATATACCTTGAAGGTGCCTTAAAAAAGAAAAGTTGTGGGACTTCCTGGCAGTCCAGTGGTTAAGAATCTGTGCTTCCACTGCAGGGGTGCACGGGTTCAATCCGTGGTCGGGGAACTAAGATCCTGCATGCTATGCGGTGCAGCCAAAAAAAAAAAACAGTAGTGATAGAACCGAACTGAACCACACTGGACTCTATTGGGAGCAAAATGCTTTCAAAATAGACCTGTTGGGCTGGGCTGTGAAGATAAGGCACCTAGAACTAGCACAACAAGCACTGTGTAATTTAGGGGTTACAAAAATCAAAACTTATCTGATTGGTTGAAGCCATCAGTCTAGAGTTCCTGATGGAAGGGGGAAATCTGTGAAAGAGGAGCCACACAACAGGTTGAGGACTCAGATACGTCCCTGGCTCTGAATCACCATCCTTCAGTCATTTATATTCTCAGCCACCTGAAATAACCACCCTGGTACTCCAGGATAAGTAAAAACTGTACCCTCAGGAAAAAATAAAAATAAAAATGGAGTTAGTGAATAAGCAAATGGAAATCCATGGTATTTAAATGTTTAAAATCAGTTTTAGCATTGCATGTACAGATCAGTAATGTAATCATTATGATACCTTGTGTGTTTGGTCAACTTTTTAAGGTATAAAAGTATGTAAAATAATTTCATATACAGCTGACCCTTGAGCAACATGGGTTTGAACTGCTTGGATCCACTTACACGCAGATTTTTTTCAGCAGTAAATACTACAGTACAGCACAATCTGTGGTTGGTTGAATCCGCAGGTGCAGAACCACAGATAGGGAGGAACCTCCGTATAGAGAGCCAGCCATAACTTATATGCAGATATTTGCCTGTGCAGAGGGCCAGCGCTCCCAACCCCCCGTGTTGTTCAAGGGTCAACTGTACTAATTTGGGGAGTTTAAATGCTTAGAAATATTTAAGTAATAATTAATGTTTACACACTTGAAAATTTGTCTAAGCGGTTAAACTTGAAAGTTTTATTAGTTGTTAAAACAGTTTGTACATATTTAGAAAAATGTTAATCGCTTACTGTCTGAAGAACTATTCATTTGATACTTTTATTAGACTAGTGGATTGATTACTAAATAACGCACAAAGGGTTACAGGTTTTCCCCCTCTACACTAAGCCTCTGGGACATTAAGAGTCTTAGAAGCCTTCTGGGATATGAGGAAGGGTTGTGCCTTTTTCTCACTCCTGGCCTGTGGGCAGTGTCCTGAAGGTAGAATGTGGCGGCTTGGGCCGCCATAGTCATCTTGCTACATGGATGGCAGTGGCTGAGGATGGTTGAGGGAAAGGATGGAAGAGACCTGGAGCTACTGTCTTGCTCTTCCAGAGAAGCTCCTTCCACTGGGGATTTTAATTACTTGCAACTTTACGGCCTGCCTTTCCACCCCACCCTCACTTCCTTCGCTGGCTCTCAACCTTGGCTACACATTGTAATCTCTTACTTATGTTCACTGGACCCCAACCCCAGAGATTCTGATTGAACTGGTCCAGGGTGCAGCCTGGCACAAGACTGCAGTAAACTCCCCAGGTGATTCTAACAAGCAACCAGGGCTGAGAACCACTGCTCTAACTGTAAGCTCTTCTTTTCCCTTTGGAATTTTATCTTTCTATTTCATACTGTGGTTATCTATGTCTATTTCTTCCTTCTTCCTAGACTGTGGGCTCCCAAATGGCCTTCCAAACAATGCATGTGGCCCTTCCCAGCTCCAGGGGACTTCAAGTGTCCATCGCTGATAGAAGTAGCAGAGTTATGCCTTATTTGGAATTTAGGTTCTATAGTCTATGCTTATGGCATCAAATGAGTCAAAATCACCCTTGACAATCCCTCAGGAAGGCTCTGTTCTGGGAGTCTGATGTCCTGTCTCCCCATCACCATCTACATAGACCGTTTCCTCCTAGACCGGAACAGAAAGCTGCCTCCTCCTCCACCAGGCACCAGAGGAAGTAGGTGGTTGTGTTTAGGCGCCATCTTGCATAAAAAATACACATTTAAACACATGCCTCACCCTCAGCACAGCAGGAAGCTCATGCCATGAACAGCCCACAGGAACCAGAGTGCTGACCCTACAGGAGACACACATCTCCCATCTCAACCCACTCTCGAGCATATGGTCCTTACGTCCACCAGTGCGTGGAATCACCCACACCATTTAAAACTTTTTGTCAAGGATGTAGAGCTGAATTCATGTGAGGTACTATATGAAGCAATGTCCCTCCACTGCACAATTCTATCCAGCTCAAACAGGTCTTCCCCTTTCTTCTCCCTGTCCCACAAGCAGCTGGCCCAGCCTCTCTCCTCCCTGACCTCCCTTCCGTCCCTCTTAAGGCTGATGTTCCCTAGGACTCTATCCTTGGCACTTCTCATTAACTCTTCTTCCTAAGGGCTCTCATGGTGAGAACTCCTTCCTCAGTTCGGGGAGATGTGGCCCAAGAGGATTCCCACTTTGGCTCTGGTAAGGTAGGGGAGGAGGAGTAAGACCTCATCCAGGCCTTGGGGGCTGGGCTTGCAGGACACAAAGGAACAGAGTAAACGCTTTTTTTTGAATGAATGAATGAATGCATGCTTGATAAGAACGGAACTTGTATCTGCCTCCAAAGGACCCCACCCCCACCCCCAAGATATATTCTGAGGCTGAGATTTTCACCTGCTCATCTAGCACCTCTTCTGCCACACCAAGCCACACCAAGCTCACCAGTGCTCATAGACCTTTAATCTATAACTGCCTGGCCACACTCCACCACTGCCCCAGGATGGAAGGGAGGGATAAAGATGTATAGCCAGCTAGACCATGCCAGCTCTGAGTCCAAGAGGGAAGGGCTAGGTCAGGCTGGGACCTGGGCAGGGGGCTCCCGGCCCCAGGCGATGAGGGAGTTGCTGGCCTGGGCAAGCTCGGTGATGGATACCCGGCCCCGCTGTTGGATGAAGTTAGCCATGGCAGCCAGTTCCTCCGGGGTTATGTAGATGAACTTGCCCCGATCGTCAATCACACCTGTGGGGACATGCAGGTTGTGGGGCTGAGCCCTCCCCACCTGGCCTGAGGATGCCCACCCACCCACCCCTCCTGCCTGCCTACTTGGCCTCTCCTGGCTGTATCCAATCTTGGCTAGGTGAGTCAAATCAGGTTTCCTTGCCTGTCCTCGTCACTCAAAGCCATCCCCAGGCCTTAGCGTGTCCTCCTTGTAACTGCATCCCCCTCCTCAGTACACTGCTCCCCCAACCCGGGGTGGTCATCCTACCTCTGCAATAAGTCCCTGCAGCACCACGTGGCTAGATACTCCCCAAGGCCAGGGCCCGTAATGACTGATTCTTATCCTCTCACCTGTAAGAGTTCCCTCAGTCAGCAGGTCCTGGATGCGGTTTATGGTGTCCTATGAGGAGAACAGTTCTCAGAGCAGAGATGGGTGCTGCCGTCCCCAGAAAAGGCACTCGCAACCTCCCTCCCACCACAGCCAAATCTACTCCTCTCCTTCTCGTGGCCACCCTGCAATGTGACTCCATGTTTCTCCTTTGGAGGGACCGAGAGAGAAGGGGCTCTGGTCCTGGGACCCTGCAGGACCCCTGAGAGAGGCTCTCTTCCAACCAGGGGAGAACCGTTGGTGACATTTGACCGAGAAGGCTGGTATAGCCTGTTGTAAGACAGCTGTCAAGGTAACTGGATTTGGGCTGCTAAGAGTGATGGGGTTTAGACATTTTTCTTTTTTCTCCCTGCCTGTTTTCCAACTAGTTAGAAAGGCAGGATTCCTGGGGTGCCAAGAGATTCCTACACTCTACTCATTCTTGGTTGGGGGCAAGGTGGAAGGGGCATCAAGACTTTCCATCTTTAGGGCAGGCCCTCTCTTACAACCACACAGACCCCATGGCCACACTCCATGTAACAGGCCACCTTGTAGGGCTTACCTGAGTCCGCAGGCCCACCTGGGAAGCCAGGTCTTCCAAGAGCACAACCTTGGACTGCTACAAACAAAAGGAGGAAAGGGAGTGAGGCTGAGCTTGAGCAAATCCTTCTCAGCACTGGAACCCTCTGAAGTTGGCATTCTGATCCGATCTGCTCTGGGTGGCTGGATAAACACTGTGTAGATTCCTATGGGAGAGCCTTGCTCCCTTCACACACGACTCACGCACTCTCCCAACTACCCATATGGAGAGACACACACATTCATAACCTCTCTCATTCCCTTGCTTGTGGGCAGAGATCTGCCCGAAACTACCACCTGCCCCCCAGGCTCCTGGACCGAAGACCACCCTGAGACAGACTCACAAGTGGAAAACCAAGCACAGCTGCCACCTTCTTCTCTGCAACCAGACGTATCTTTCTAACATCTTGGGCAAGTTGGAAGGGGAAGCACCATAGAGATGAAGGGGAGGGGTGACAGTCACCAAAAGCTATTTAAAAAAACTTTTTCTAGGACTTGTATTTGCTGAGAACCTGCCAGGACAAGGTACTGAGAAGGTGTTGGGGAAGCAATGTTGAAAAAGACATAGCTCACAGCCCCGCCAGGAAGAAGGTGAGAATGTGGAGAAGAACAGAGCAGATAAAAGGCCCCAATAAGCCAGGGCCTCGGTAGAAGCTCATTCTTGCCTCGCCTTTGCTCAAGGACCCCTGGCCTGGAGAGTACCACAACCCTGACACGCCCATACTTCTTTTTACCCATCCTCTTCACGCCGTAGGAGCCCCCCTTAAAATAACTGTTGATAACACTGCTCAGTGCTTTCCACACACAGCCATGTGCCACGTGCCTCCCTCACATCCTCAGGAGAAACGTTAGTTCCCAGGGATGCAGCTGAGGGTCCACTGCTGGATCCTACACATGCACCTGCCCCTGCCTCCCCCGCCTCTCTCAGCATATGACTTGAGAGAAGGCGGTCTTTTGCGTTTCTGTGTATCTTCCATAGCAAATGAGCTGGGGTAGGAGTGACACGGTGACACCGCCCCAGCTGCAGATGGCATGTGACTGTTTGAAATGCCAAACCGAATACGTAAGCAGGGAGGCAAGTGAGCGGCAGTTGGGCCACAGTGTGGGCAAGCACAAGGTGACCTGGCCAGCCCGCCTCTACCTACAAAGCAGGGAGTGGGTGCTGGGCTCCGAGCGACAGCTCAGAGTGGGAATATGGAGTCAGAGACCAGGTGGTCTCTGAAAACCTGGCCTGAGGGGCTGCTGGGGCCAAAAGTATGTTTGGCAAAACAAACCAACCAACCCAGCCTCAATCAGAGAGAAGAGTGGAGTAACAAGAGCAAGCTATGCCTGTGCACATAACTGCTGCGCACAGAAATGTCCCTCCAGTTCTGAAACCCTAAGACGAAAGGGCCCATCCCCTTGGAGCCAAGAGGAAGGTGGGTAGGCTGAATTTTGGAAGTTCTCCTTCTCCCTGCAGACAGCAGCTCTGGGAGAATCAGCTAGCATAGGCTGGAGAGACTTCTAAACTCCAAAAGAGTTTGGAGAACCCCCAGAAAATGGCCCCTCCAGAGAGGTGCTGAGAGCGAGGGCTGGCACTGCCCTGGGTACCTTTTCTCAGGCCTCTGCCTTGGAGAGGGGGACCTGAAGCTGATGCAGGAGGGCTTCCTGGAGGAGAGACTCAGGACTACATTGCTGCCCACCGGGTAGGTGGGGACAGTGAGCTCCAAACAGCAGCAGGAAAATGTGAGATACCCTGCCCAGGGTTGCAGCCCTCAATCAAGTGTGCCAGGGTGGAGAATGGGCTCCATCAGAGGGGAATGGCGGCAGTCTGAGGGAGCCTTCTCCCTCTCGGGAGCCCTAGCCCCCAGCTGTGAGCCTAGCCCCTCGCCGGCTGGGAGGTGTCTAAACCCCGCTCTCTTCTGGGAGAGGTGGGGGAGGGTTAGCAAGCCCCCAGCTCCTTGGTGCCCCTGGTTACCACTCCCACTACCGCCTCCGCTCCCTCTGCATTCCTTCCCTCAGCCGCCTCTGCACCCCTTAGCTGCACTTGAAAACCTCTCCCCTCATCGCATC
This sequence comes from Eschrichtius robustus, assembly GCF_028021215.1. Lineage (NCBI taxonomy): Eukaryota > Metazoa > Chordata > Mammalia > Artiodactyla > Eschrichtiidae > Eschrichtius > Eschrichtius robustus. The sequence goes on from NC_090839.1 coordinate 30,732,879, forward strand.
CTTTGTGGGAGAGGAGAAGTTGCTTAGCAGCAAAGCAGAGCAGGACGTGCTTATGCAACACAACCCGGAGCAGTATCTGGGAGGCCTGCGCTGCAGCTGTAAACAGAAGGGGGCACACCTGCTGCCCTGCCCCAGATTCCAAAGGAAACATCATCCTATATCCCCCGGAAGACCCAAGTTCCTGGTTGGGAACACACGGCAGGGGATGCTTGTTTCACCTCAGTAGAGCCTCAGTATGACAGAACTGGCAGAAAACACACGTGAAGAAACTTGAAAACACAGTGACTCACTGAGCATGGGGTCTGAAGAGCAGGGAAACTGTCAAACCCTAAGCGTGAGGAAGCGATCATAGACTCGCACCTCCCACACAGACCAGGTGCTTCTCCACCTTTGGGGTCAGAGAAGAAGGGACTCTCCTGTCCAGGACCCCAGCAGCTCAGCCTCTCTTGGTCCACCTGCCCACTCCTGCACAAGCTTGAGTGAAACGCCTGCAGCCCCCGCTCAGGCCTACTCCCTCCAGGTCCTGAAGATGCCTCCAACATGCACACAGGAAGCAGGCAGCTGACACCCAGGTTCTGCTCTGTGGCTTCTTACCTTAATGTAGTTGATGAACTCGGCCAGGAAGCTGTGGGACTGGAGGAGCAGAGAAATCAAGGTGAGTGTCCCTCTGGCAGGGGCCACAGGGTCTATGCCTACACACCTGCCCATCTGAATGCCACTTGCCTGCCCTGCCTGTGTGCCTGTCCAACCACCTGCGTGAGCAGTAGAGCCTCCTGTGGTGTGGGGATCAAGGCACCACTTCTCCCAAAAACAAGGTCTCAGCCGCTAGAGCCTGCTGATCCTCATGCCCACCCGCCTCTCACTGCCTGACTGGGGAGGCAGGTGAGGAGCAGCGGGGTGTCTGGGATGGGGTGGCTCATCTTTTTGGGCATAGGGAGGGGTTTCCTAGGGGTGGTGGGCCCACCTGCTCCTCAGTCATGGTCTCACCCACACCCTCTTCCTCCACCACGAAGGCCTCCTTCAGTTTCAGATACTCTTCATGCTCCCGCTGGGCCTGCTCCTCCCGGGCTTTCCTCTCCTCCTCCTCCTGTGGACACAGAAGAGGCAAGAGTCAGATATTTTAGGGTGAGTGCCCACCCTATCCTGTTCTGGTCTCTGCTGCCCCCACAGGGCAGCAGAGCATCCAGCCCAGCCCTTTCTCAGGGACAGAGCTCCGTTAAGACCTTGATCCCTCTGGCCCCTAAGCTGAACAGCAGGATCCCTCTTCTCAATCAGTTCCATCACCTCCCAGAAGAATGCTGCTCAGCCCCCCTATCCCTGAAAATCCTGCCATGAACCCCCCCCATAATATCCTCCAGTCACCCCCCCACCACTTCCTGTCCTGTCATGTCCAAACTTCGTGAACAAACACCCAGTCTCCCTTTCCCTCCAATCATCCATCCATCCAGCCCACTCCAATCCGGCTTCTGCATACTCAGCTCCACCAAAACAAGTCCTGCTATGGTCTCACCCATGTCCTCCAACCACAAAAGCCAAAGGACAACCATCAGGCCTCATACCCCTGTCTTCTCAGTGGCCTGGGGCAAAGCCAACCATCCCTTCTTCCCTCCCTTGGCATCCAGACCCTACCCTCTCCTGGATTTCCTCCTGTGCCTTGGGCCATTCTTCCCGCCTCCTCCATCACTCAGCCCTGTCCCTTCTTTCTCCTTCACTCTCTGGGCCACCTCACCATGCCCACAGCATCAACAATTATGTCCTTGCCAGTGGCTGCCACAGTTGTATCCCCACCCAAATCTCTCCTTGCAAACGCACGACTGCCCAAGTGGCACACCCACTGGGCTGTCTCACAGGCACCTCAAATTGATTATGTCCCAGAAAGACCCTGTGATCTACTCCCCACACATCTGGTACTCCTCCTGGGCCCCTGGCTCAGTGAATCACACAACCATCTGGCCAGATGCCCTGGTCAGAAATGAGGCCCCATCTACTTCTTTCTTGTTATAACTTCTGGAAAACTTGATCCACCCATGTCACTCCATCACCAGCACAACCTAGTGCAACAGTCTCGCCCCAAATCAACCCATTTTCCAGAATTCTCAGAACGATCTATTTTAAACATGAAGCTAAAGCTGGGACACGGAATATACAAGATGAGCCTGGAGCATTTTGCAGTGTCAAAAGTAAGAAAGTACTTAAAAAAACAAAACAATAAGGGTATGTCAAAGGTACACAGGAGCCAACTAAAAGAGCTCCCAGTGGCCAAAGCTGGAACAATCTAAGCAAAAAAGTCAATAAGATAGCATTGGATAGGACTTCCCTGGCGGCTCAGTGGTTAGGACTTTGCACTTTCACTGCTGAGGGCCCAGGTTCAATCCCTGGTTGGGGCACTAAGATCCCACAAGGCACGTGGCGTGGCCCAAAAAAAAAAAAAAAAAAAAGATAGCATTTGGATTATAATACTAAGTTCAAATAAATATCCATAAGTCCATGTGGATACAAATAAACAATTGGGGACTTCCCTGGTGGCACAGTGGTTAAGAATCCGCCTGCCAATGCAGGGGACACGGTTCAATCCCTGGTCCGGGAAGATGCCACATGCCGTGGAGCAACTAAGCCCGTGCACCACAACTACTGAGCCTGCGCTCTAGAGCCCACAAGCCACAACTACTGAGCCCATGCACCGCAACTACTGAAGCCTGTGTGCTCTAGGGCCTGTGCTCCACAACAAGCCACCGCAATGAGAAGCCCGTGCACTGCAATGAAGACCCAATGCAGCCAAAAGATAAATTATTTAAAAAAAAGAAAAAAATTTTTAAAAATTGCTTTAAAAAAATAAAACAATTGAATAAAGAAAGAAGAAAAGATAAATCTGTACAAAAGAATTCCAAATACTTTATGTAAATACTCTCCTCTTAAGAACGTGGAACATAGCTCCCTACTCCGTAAGTGTGGGCTGTGCAGTGACTTGTTTCCAAAGAAGCATGGGAAATGGGGAAATCTGGCAAATGTAACCTTAGCCAGGTGATCAAGGTTAACATACTAGTGATAAGTCAAGTTGATAACATGTACCCTTGCTATGTTGTGGTGAGGATGACACTTCACCTCCGGTCTTCCTTCCAGAAATCTATAACCCCCAGTCTAACCGTGACAATAACATAAGCCAAATGCAAATAGAGGGACATTTTACAAAATACTCGCCCAACAGTTCTCAAAACTGTCAAGATCATCAAAAGCAAAGAAAGTCTGAGAAACTGTCACAACCCAGAGGAACCTAAGGAGATATGACAACTAAGTGTAATGTGGTATCCTGGATGGAACCCTGGGAAAGAAAAAGGATATTTGGGGAAAGCTAATGAAATCCCAATAGTGTGTCAAATTCACTTAATAATAATGTATTAATATTAGTTGTGAGAAATATACCACAGTAAGGTATGATGTTAATAATAAGGGAATCTGGGGTGCAGGGGAGAAGAGTCCCAGAATATTTAAGGTGCATTATTAGGATCAATATTCAGAAAGGTAAAAAACTCTCTCAACTAATGCCTCCCCTCTGCTATGTTCCAGCCCATCTGCTATAGCACCCATAGCCAGGCTTCCTGCCATCCAGTGTCCCTGGACAATAGGGCCAGTAGAGGCCAAAGGCACCATGCTATGGGGTCTTCCCAGCTGGGCAGCCCTGGCTCTCACCCTATATACCCCACATCTTTGTGATGTTGCCTTTCTTCGGCACCTGATTCTCAGAAAGAAGGAAGCATCTGGCAAACAAAGGTTGATTCACCGCCCTTATTGCAGTGGCATCCATTCCCTGAGCATCTTCTCTATGCCAGGCCCCAAACAGAACCTGGTACAGATACGATCCACCATCTCTTACAATGTCCTTTAACAGCCTCAAGACCCTTGGGATCCAGAACCCCCACTCCGCCACCTTACCTCTCTGACCCCTTTCCTTCTTCCTTCCCCTGCTCTAGCCACTCTGTCTCAATGTTCTTCAAATGCTTCAGGTGTGTCCAATAAATCACATGCACAAAATTCCAGTCTCAGGCTCACTTTTCAGCAGCAGCTTTACAGAGGCTGCACCTAGAGCTCAGGGACCAAATAAACCAGGGCCTGCACCTGGCTCAAGGCCCCTCTTCTAGGCTGGAGGTGTTGGGAAGCGGCATGGGTATCAAGGCTGCCTGGGCAGCTGTCAGAAGTCAGCATCGGGGGACTGGCTCACCTTCTGTTCCTCCTCCAAGCGAAGCCGCTCCTCCTCCTTTTTGCACTCTGCCTCACGCTGCGACTCCAGGCGTTTCCGCTCCTCACGCTCAGCCTCCTCTGCCTGGAGAAAGGCCTTCATAGGGGGCATATCTCCACCCCCAGTTAGAGCTTGCCCACCTCCCAAACAGGCCAGGCTAGGCCAGGCCTGGCCACAGACGAAGGTTGCAGGAGATGGAGACAGGCAAGCATCAAATACCAGCCCAGCATGCAAAGAGCCTCGAGGGGAGGGTCTGCCATTTAGAAGACCCTTTCCCACTTCTCAGAGCTGTACCCCATCCCTCCTGCTTGCCTCACGCTGGGCTTTTCGTGCTTGTTTCTCCTCCAGCTTCCGTAGTTTCTTAGCTCCAATTTTCCCTAACAGGTGAGTTTCCACTGGCTTCTCGATGTCTTCTTCCTCTTGGGCTGAGTATGGTCAGAGAAAGACACTGCAGGTCCTGACCATGGAAGACTGATGATGATGGATCCACCCTACTCCTTGTCCCTCTCCTTATGGGCGGATCTCCTTCCACTCACTTGCAAATACCACTAGCCCAGCTCTGCCCTCTAGAGGCCTCTGCCACGCAGAAATTCATCTGGGTGTGTGTGTGTGTTAGGTGTGGGGGAGGGGTGAGGGAATCATGAGGCAAGGAAACAGACGATAACTTTAGATCTGCATAGCCATAAAGAAAGCACTCTAACCCAAGGGTTAAGCCCTCAGGAAATGAGTGTGCCCACACAAGGAGAGTGCTGGAATAGAAGGAGTGGACTGAAGAACTCTCTAGGTCAATCTAAAGACTCCTGCCCTTGGACTTCCCTGGTGGTGCAGTGGTTAAGAATTCGTCTGCCAATGCAGGGAACACAGGTTTGATCCCTGGTCTGGGAAGATCCCACATGTCCAGAGCAACTAAGCCTGTGTGCCACAGCTACTGAGCCTGTGCTCTAGAGCCCGTAAGCAACAACTACTGAGCCCACGTGCCGCCACTACTGAAGCCCACGCGCCTAGAGCCCTTGTTCCGCAACGAAGAGTAGCCCCCGCTCGCCGCACTACAGAAAGCCCGCACTCAGCAACGAAGACCCAGTGCAGACAAAAATAAATAAATAAAAAGACTCCTGCCCTCCTGTTTGGACACTGAGAGCCACAATGAAGGAAGAGGGGGTTGGCTCAATGGAATAGGGATCAGGGTCCAGAGCTGCTAGTCCCCGGGAGCAAAGCCTGGGTCCTAAGTCTCCCCTAACTACATCCTATGGCTCCCAGATATCCCTCCCACACTATGGCTTCACACCCCACTCTTCTGCCCAGCTTTGGCGGTCCCCTCACCCTCTAACCCAGGCCCTTTCTCCACCAGGCTGGGCCCCTCTCACCTGGGATGACGGCCTCCCCCTCATTCTCAACTTCTTCTGCCCAGGCCACCCGCTGGGCTCGACGCTGGGCCTGCAGGCGGCTGCCCAGGTCCCTGCGGCGCCGGGGCCTGCCCCCAGTTCTCTGCTCCTCGGGCTCCAGGGGCAGAGGCTGGGCCACTCGGCCTGCTACTACTGCCTCCTCTTCATTGTGCAAAGGCTCTTGGACAGCTGTAGGGAAGAGAAGAACCATGATTCTGTCCGGCAGCCCAAACCACCTCATGGCAGGGGGAACAGCGTCCTGGAAGCCTCACCCTCCTCTGATCAACTTCCTCCAGGCTCCCGCTGCCCATAGCACAAAGTCCCAATTTCTCAGTCTGACTGTGGAGGCCTTCATAACCTAAACCCAGACCTTGGTCCTATGCAGCAAGATCACCCCATCCCTCCCACCTGTGCTGATATCTTTCTTTCCTCTCAAGGCCCCACTTTTCCAGTTGACCTGTCAGGAAACTACCACCCTGCAAGATGGAGCTGAAGCTCTACCTCCTCTAGGAAGCCCACCTTGACCTCTCCAGACCTCATCTGAATGCCCACGGCAGGACTGCATTTATCTGTTGCCTGACACCACCTGGCATGGTTTTATCTGGCACCCCAGTCATAGAGCACACCCGAGGGCTGAGTCTCTCCTCTCAGGAAGATTTGTTGGCTATTTGCCTTACCTCAGCTTCTCTGTGCCCACCCCCCTCCCGCAGATGCTCTGAAGTAGCTTGTGGGCCCAAGGAGGGGGAGAGACATATACACACACCCATATGCTGATAAGAAATGATGGGGAGGGGGGCAGGATGGAGGATGACAGGTGTATCTGTTCTGTGCCCTGGAGGATGACATGGCCTTCCGGGCGGGGTGCAAAACAAGAAGGAAGGTGCATGGCCACATGGGTATTCTCCTTGAAGGTGAAGGAGCTTCCTGGAGCCACCTCATGCTCTGTTCAGCTCGTGGGTAGGTAGAAAACTTAGGTTCCCCCTTCTCGTCAGCTGCTCTGGAGCTCGCCTGGGAGGGATGGGAAACCCCTGTGGATCCCCCAACGGGCGCAGAGAAGGGCTGCCCGGATGAGGGATGGGAGTGCCCGCCAGGGCCTGGCCCTTCTGCAGTGCCAAGGGACGGGGGGGAGAGGTGAGGCGAGGCTCTCTTTTGGGGCCAGGAGAAAGGCGTAGGTACCCGGCTACTCAGTCCGCGAGCCGCAAACCTGCTCTGCGGCCCCCCGCTGGTTCCCCTTCGCGCACGTATGCGCATGCGCGCAGCCTGCCCGCCGCGGAAGGCGCAGTTATCTCGTCAGCCCAGCCAGGCAAGCCGGCGCATGCGCAGGAGTCGCGGCTCGACGGCCTACAGAGGCTCTGGAGTCAGAGGACGCGCGGCCCCACCGGCCATGGCGTGGCGACGTCTCCTACCTGCTACCACCCGGCTCCGGCTGCGAGTCAGGAAGAGGATAAGGCCGACAAGCAGAGCCGCCGCCACCAAGTACACCACCGGGGCCACCATGGCAACGCCTTCCAGGTGGAACCAGCGCGTCCACTCTGAGGCCCGGGATCTCCCAGGCCCCGCCTAACGCCCATGTGGCCCCTCCCGTTTCCCATTCTAGGCTCCGCCCACCACTCGGCCCCGCCCAGGCCGCACACTAAATTTAGAGGCCCTAATTTTTTTCTTAATCTGCTGTACAGCAATGAATGAATGAATTAATTAGCTGTATAGCAAAGTGATTCAGCTATACATATATATCCTTTTTTTTTGGCCTTGCTGCGCAACTTGCAGGATCTTAGTTCCCCAGCCAGGGACTGAACCTGTGCCCTTGGCAGTGAAAGCGCAGAGTCCTAACAACCGGGCTGCCAGGGAATAACCTACTTTTTTTTTTTTTTTTTGATACGCTTTTCTATTATGGTTTATCATAGAATACTGAATATAGTTCTCTGTGCTATAGGAACACAGAAGGTAGGAGCTTGTTTATCTATTGCATATATACCAATAGTAGCTTACATCTGCTAACCCTAACCTCCCACTCCATCCCCCCCAACCCCTCCCCCTTGACAACCACAAGTCTGTTCTATATGTCTGTGAGTCTGTTTCTGTTTCATAGATAGGCTCATTTGTCATATATTAGATTCCACATATAAGAGATATATGGTATTTGGCTTTCTCTTTCTGACTTACTTCATTTAGTATGATAATCTCTAGTTGCATCCGTGTTGCTGCAAATGAGAGGCCCTAATTTTTAACTTTAAAATGAATTCTGGGGGAGTAAAAAATGTTAAGTGGAAATTATTGCAAATAGTTTTGTGCAGCGTGACATTTATGTATGTTTAAAAAGCACTAAACAATACCACAGTGTTTATGGAAGCATACATATGCAGAAAAAGTAAAAAACTTGCTTGAGAATGATACATACCAACTTCAGAATAGCAGTTACCTTTGGGGAGGGAAGAAGTTGGATGGCATTAACAGCAGAGATTTGCCTATATCTGTGACATCGATCTCATTAAAAGTGGAGACCAAATCTTCTATATAAATAAATTGTAATATACTTTTGTACTCAGACTTGCAATTTCATACCATTTTAAAGTAACTTATTGGGTTGTACAAGAATTATTGATCCAGTTTTCCATAGTGAGCACTAGGAAATTAAATACAGGGAATTTAAATTTTCTTTTAATTCTTGACACTGTTCAAAAAGAAAAACAAAACTGGGACTTCCCTGGCAGTCCAGTAGTTAAGACTCAGCACTTACGATGCAGAGGGCGTGGGTTCGATCCCCGGTCTGGGAACTAAAATCCCACATGCCATGTGGTGCGGCCAAAAAAACCCCAAACAACCAACCAACAAAAAAAAACTGGGGACAAATTCTACCTCAATAAAGTTGTTTAAAAAAAAAAAAACCTAGGGACAGGATGTAAACTCAAGATTTTTTAAAAAGCAAATAACAACTAAACTACTAGGAATTTGCTATTACAGTAGTATGAAGATTTTGTGTGTATGATGACATAAAGATCCCAGGACCCATGATGTGTGTATAGGGGAGGATTTGAAAAAATATGGACACACGTTAACACTTTAACATGTTAAATTGGAATGGTGGAAACTTGAGCATTTATGATTTTCTGTAATTTTGAAATAGTTCATAATTTATAAACAAGCAAAAAGGGCAGGACAGTGCTTTTAAAATATATAAATGTTGATGATCGTTGAAGCTCGTCAATGGTTATATAGGGGCTCATTATACTGCCTTTTTTTTTTTTTTTTTTGGTAAGTTTGTCATTTTTGTGCAAGTTTGAAATTTTCCATAATAAAAAATATTGTTAAAAAGTAAAAATTAAGACTTGATACATTTTTGTGTGTAATTTGCATGTGCATAGAAAGTTGTTTGGAAGGGCAAAACAAGAAACTGTCAATAGATATAACTTCCTTGCTGCCTCAGATTATATCACTTTCACAGCTTTCATTTGGAGTTCTCAGATTGTCAGGGTCCTGGACCCTAAGCATGTTGCTTAAGGTTTGTGGGCAGACTGAGTGGGGTGGAAGATGGCAGGGAGAACAACAGTGAGACAGCTGCTGCCCTGGTCCAGGTAAGAACAGAACAAGGCTGGATTCATGACAGTAGCATTGGAGTGGTGAGGAGGGGACTGATTCAAGAACCATTTCAGAGGCAGAATTGATAGGACCTGACAATCTCCTTCGAGGGCATGAATTGTCCTTCTTTGCTTAACTTGGTTTCCTCCACATGAGGGAAGTGTAATTCCAAAGAGATTTTCTGTCATATTCCTTGCTAAAGGAAATAAAAATTTACATTTTAGGGACTTCCCTGGTGGCGCAGTGGTTAAGAATCCGCCTGCCAATGCAGGGGACATGGGTTCGAGCCCTGGTCCGGGAAGATCCCACATGCTGTGGAGCAACTAAGCCCGTGTGCCACAACTACTGAGCTGTGCTCTAGAGCCCACTAGCCACAACTACTGGGCCCATGTGCCACAACTACTGAAGCCAACGCGCCTAGAGCCCATGCTCCACAACAAAGAAAAGCCATCGCAATGAGAAGCCCGCGCACTACACTGAAGAGTAGCCCCCGCTCACCGCAACTAGAGAAAGCCCACACACAGCAACGAAGACCCAACCCAACCAAAAATTTTTTTAAAAATTTACATTTTAATTCTAGCATAGGCTACTTAATGAATGAATAATGCAGTCCCCTTCCTTTCTGCTCAGAGAAACTAAGAACCTATCTACGTTGGCTCACCAGTTAAGTGAAGCAATCGATACATTTCTTTTTTGTTTTCTTGTTGCCTAAGAGGATTTCTGTCACTTGCAACCAAGGATCCTAACTGAAGATCACACATACACAAACTTCTGCATACAATTTTAGGTATTCACACATCTCCTTCCTACCCCCCCACCCCGCCCCCGCCCCTGCCAAGCTCTTGGGCTCCAAGACCTTCAGATTTATTTATCTAACTATTTACTATTTATTTATTGGCTTGCGGGATCTTAGTTCCCTGACCAGGGACTGAACCCGGGCCTTCGGCAGTGAAAGAACAGAGTCCTCACCACTGGACAGCCAGGGAATTCCCCAAGACCTTCAGATTTAGAGTGAGGTCTATCTAAAGTGAATACTCATTTCCAATACTCCATGCTTAATAACTCTGTAGCTGAAGCTTTCAACAGTCAGGAGGTCGGCTTTGCTGAGGGGAACCTCTTCTGCCCCTCCACCTCCCTGAAGATTCACCATGACTTCATGAATTAGGAAGACAAATGACACAGAGGGAAGGCAACCACTTCCTGATGTAACCCACTACTTCTCAGGTCAACTCCAAGGAGCCTCGCAAATCACATGGTAGAAAGGGATCACATGGTAGAATGGGAAACTTCAGGACCTGCCTTAGGACACAGTGAGGCCTTTTGGCCTATGCAATACTCCCGCTACGGTAAAGTCGTTGAGCAACAGGATTTTTTCCCCCACGAGGACAAATTCTGGGGTCTAAAAAAAAAAAAAATCATCCAGATTATTAGAGGTCTTTAACATTAACAAAAATAACTCATCCAGGCATTGACAGCCCTCCAGACTTCCGATGACACTCCTCTGACAGGAGTTGCCTCACCAGGAGTAGAGCTGGCCCTGAATCTGCCCTTACTGTTAACCTTCGGTTGCTGAGTCCATGAAGGAGGGAGACAGCTGAATTGCCCAGTGCGGGTGTCAGCAGTGGGTCAAGGCCTATCGCACAGGTGGGTCTGCTGGGGCACTTTCTGCTCTTTGCTGTGTTGGGGATGAAAAGATGTGGCTGAGAAGGGATGATGGACTTAAAGGACTGGAGGGATGAGGTAATAAGGGAGTCGAAATACTGAAGTCGCAAATCTGGGAGATGGGGGAAAAGACCGGGCTAGATTTAGGCTATGCCAAGTTTAAGATCACAGTCAAGTAGATCAGAGCTGGCAAGCAAGGAGGAGCTAAGGAAGCGAGGCTGAAGGTGAGGTCAGGATAAAGTCCCAGGTTTGGGGGCCCTTGTCCAGAAGGAAACAGTTTCCAGAGACAGCTTTAGAGTGCCCGCGGTTAAGGCGAATCGTCCAGAGCCTAGGCAGTTCATCACCAGCCTCGAGGTAGCTACGCTGGGCTTCTTTGCTTCCTCGGTGTCCCTGTCCCAGAGAGGGGCGAAAGCAGGGGTGGGGCAGGTGGCTGGTACGGTCTCTTCTGGCCTTGAGGAGAGCGTCTCTTTGCGGGAGGGACTGGTCCCGGCGTACGCAACCTCCAGCGTTGGGAAGACCCCAGCAAATCCGACGCAGGAGGGCCGAGACTTTCTCCTCCCTTCTAGCGCCCGGGGCCCCAGGCTGCTCAAACGGAAACGGGCGCTGTGCTCCCGGGGATCTGAGCAAGGATTCTGGGCGCCCAGCGCAGCCTTCCCGCCCCTAAAGTGCCCAGACTGCAGCTGCCGCCGCCACCGGAGCGCGCAGCACGCAACAAAATCCACAGCCGGCCTTCCTGGGACCCCCGGCCGGAAACCGGGCCACCCCCTTCCGCCGCCAGGCGGAAGTAGAGGGGCTTCCGCTGAGCCTGCCAGGTACTTGTGGCTCACAATGGCGGCCTCCTTGTCCGGGAAGAAGATCGTGTTTGTCACGGGGAACGCCAAGAAGCTGGAGGAGGTGACGGGAGGGGTGGGAAGCCGAGCAGGAGGCGGTTGGGGGGTAGCGTGTGGCAAGGTTGGTTGGGGAGAAGGCGGAGAAGTGGCTTCCAGGCGGAGGGAAGCACGCTGGTGGAAAAGCAGAGGGGAAACAGAGTCCGACCCGGAGGGATGGGTTGGATCGGGAAGGGGATGGGCCGCGCGGAGTGGACCGGCACATGTGCGGAGTGGGGGCGACCCGGGGTTGGACTCGATAGAATGAGGGCCTTGACAAATCCGGGCACGGGGCTTGTGAGCTTAGGGGCATCGGGAGCTGAAGTAGTGGTGGGGTCCTTAACACTTGTCCCAAAGGTCATCTCTTAAGCTAGGTCCCAAACCGGGACCCTGACACCCCTCTGGAGCTGATCCAGACCCCGCTGCTGGCCTGGGGTTGGCAGGGGCCGGACAGGGTGTGGGGCCAGGCATCCAAACTGAGTTCCACGCCCCACCACGGTCCAGAAATGTGGTCCTCAGCCTCTCCCAGCCTCTTTCCGCCATCTGTGAAATGGCCATTATGCAGGAGGTCTGCTTCACAGCGCAATGGAGAGGAGGAGTGAAGGAGGCAGTGGATCCAAAGTTCCTGCCTACAGGGACTTTGTGGCCAGCTCTGAGAATTCTGGGGGTTGATGGAACCGCTTTGGCTGCAAATAGTAGAGAGACACAGGGAGCTCATGTAAACAACCAGGTGACAATCGTGGGAATACAATGGTATGCTGTCCCACAGGGCTTGAGGAGTCTTTCTTAGGAGTCCCTATCGAGGGGTTTATTTGTCCTTCTAGTTCTCTCTGGATGCTCATCCCTTTTCCTTTTGAGGTCTTTCTGCATTTTTCCCTTCTGATGGAGGACGCAGTAAGGCTTCTGCCAGACATCAGCTCTGATTGGCCTTGCTTGGATCAAAGGTTTGCCCTTACTTAGTCAGCCATGGTCAAGGAGGTGGGTCATGTGTGGGGAATCAGGATGACACCTACTAGATGTCTGAGGCAGACCAATGGGGTGCAGTCATTAGGGTCATTTGTCTACAACATAGGGACCAATGACACTTGCACGCTGTTACAGGGTGGCCTCAGAAGTCAGAGCCCTGTGCTGATAAAAGGTTTGTGATCTTGAGGCCAGACCAGACAAGCAGACAGGCAGTGCCACACTGAACAGAGCCCCATGCAAGATGGTGGGTGCCAGCTCCCAAGGCCATCTCTACCTCTGGTTGAGAATGTGGCCCTCCCACATTTAAAGAAGAGGGAGGGAATTCCCTGGAAGTCCAGTGGTTAGGATTCGAGCTTTCACTGCCGGGGCCCGGGTTCGATCCCTGGTCGGGAAACTAAGATCCTGTAAGCCATGTGGCACGGCCCCCCAAAAAAAGGAGAAAAAAAAAGAAGATGCTGGAGTGGCCAGAGGAGGCTCACTGGAGAAAATAGACTTGAAGTTGGCCTAAAATAGGGAGTTTTAACTCTTCATCTCATGGTACCCCATTGGCAGAGTGACGAAGCCTCTGGACCCTTTCTCAGGAAAATATTTTTAAATGTACAAAATAAAATACATAGGATTACAAAGGAAATCAAGTCTACTGATTTACAATTCTCAAAATATTATAAATATTTGTGATCCAGTTACATATGCTTTATTAATGTGTACCGAGCTGATCTCCCTGTGCTATGCCGCTGCTTCCCACTAGCTATTTTACATTTGGTAGTGTGTATATGTCAATGCTTCTGTCACTTCGCCCCAGCTTCTCCCTCCCCCGCTGCCGTGTCCTCAAGTCCATTCTGTATGTCTGTGTCTTTATTCCTGCCCTGCCACTAGGTTCATCGGTACCATTTTTTTTTTAGATTCCATATATATGCATTAGCATATGGTATTTGTTTTTCTCTTTCTTTACTTTTTTTCTTTACTTCACTCTGTATGACAGACTCTAGGTCCATCCACCTCACTACAAATAACTATTTCGTTTCTTTTTATGGCTGAGTAATATTCCATTGTATATATGTGCCACATCTTCTTTATCCATTCATCTGTCAATGGACATTTAGTTTGCTTCCATGTCCTGCCTATTGTAAATAGTGCTGCAATGAAGATTGTGGTGCATGTCTCTTTTTGAATTATGATTTTCTCAGGGTATATGCCCAGTAGTGGGGTTTGCTGGGTCATATGGTAGTTCTATTTTTAGTTTTTTAAGGAACCTCCATACTGCTCTCCATAGTGGTTGTATCAATTTACATTCCCACCAACAGTGCAGGAGGGTTCCCTTTTTACCACACCCTCTCCAGCATTTATCATTTCTAGATTTTTTGATAATGGCCATTCTGACCGGTGTGAGGTGATACCTCATTGTGGTTTTGATTTGCATTTCTCTAATAGTGATGTTGAGCATCTTTTCATGTGCCTCTTGGCCATCTGTATGTCTTCTTTGGTGAAATGTCTATTTAGGTCTTCTGCCCATTTTTTAATTGGGTTGTTTCTTTTTGTTTTAAATTTATTTTATTTTATTTTATTTTATTTTTATTTTTGGCTGCGTTGGGTCTTCGTTGCTGTGTGCGGGCTTTTCTCTGGTTGCGGTGAGCGGGGACTACTCTTTGTTGTGGCGCGCAGGCTTCTCATTGCAGTGGCTTCTCTTGTTGCGGAGCATGGGCTCTAGGCGCGTGGGCTTCAGTAGCTGTGGCATGGGGGCTCAGTAGTTGTAGCTTGCGGGCTCTAGAGCGCAGGCTCAGTAGCTCGGTAGTTGTGGCGCACAGGCTTAGTTGCTCCGCGGCATGCGGGATCTTCCCAGACCAGGGCTCAAACCTGTGTGCCCTGCATTGGCAGGTGGATTCTTAACCACTGTGCCACCAGGGAAGCCCGGGTTGTTTCTTTTTTTGATATTGAGCTCCATGAGCTGTTTGTATATTTTGGAGATTAATCCTTTGCTCGTTGTTTCATTTGCAAATATTTTATCCCATTCTGAGGGTTGTCTTTTCGTCTTGTTTATGGTTTCCTTTGCTGTGCAAAAGCTTTTAAGTTTAATTAGGTCCCATTTGTTTATTTTTGTTTTTATTTTCATTACTCTAAGAGGTGGGTCAAAAAACATCTTGCTGTGGTTTATGTCAAAGAGTGTTTTTCCTATGGTTTCCTCTAAGAGTTTTATAGTGTCTGTTTTTACATTTAGGTCTTCAATACATTTGGAGTTTATTTTTGTGTGTGGTGTTAGGTGGTGTTCTAATTTCATTGTTTTACATGTAGCTGTCCAGTTTTCCCAGCACCACTTACTGAAGAGGCTGTCTTTTCTCCATTGTATGTTCTTGCCTTCTTTGTCATAAATTAGGTGACCATATGTGCATGGGTTTATCTCTGTGCTTTCTATCCTGCACCTTGATCTGTATTTCTGTTTTTGTGCCAGTACCATAATGTCTTGATTACTGTAGCTTTGTAGTATAGTTTGAAGTCAGGGAGCCTGATTCCTCCAGCTCCGTTTTTCTTTCTCCGTATTGCTTTGGCTGTTCGGGATCTTTTGTGTTTCCATTACAAATTGTAAAATTTTTTGTTCTAATTCTGTGTAGAATGCCATTGGTAGTTTGATAGGGATTGCATTGAATCTGTAGATTGCTTTGGGTAGTATAGTCATTTTCATAATATTGATTCTTCCAATCCAAAAACATGGTATATTTCTCCATCTGTTTATGTCATCTTTGATTTCTTTCATCAGTGTTTTATAGTTTTCCAAGTATAAGTCTTACGCCTCCTTAGATAGGTTTATTCCTAGGTATTTTATTCTTTTTGTTGCAGTGGTAAATGGGATTGTTTCCTTAATTTCTCTTTCTGATTTTTCGTTGTTAGTGTATAGGAATGCCAGAGATTTCTGTGCATTAATTTTGTATCCTGCAACCTTACCAAATTCGTTGATTAGTTCTAATAGTTTTCTGGTGGCATCTTTAGGATTTTCTATGTATAGTATCATGTCATCTGCAAACAGTGACAGTTTTACTTCTTTTCCAATTTGTATACCTTTTATTTCTTTTTCTTCTCTGATTGCCATGGCTAGGACTTCGAAAACTATGTTGAATAAGAGTGGCGAGAGAGGACATCCTTGTCTTGTTCCTGATCTTAGAGGAAATGCTTTCAGTTTTTCACCATTGAGTATGTTTGCTGTGGGTTTGTCATATATGACCTTTATTATGTTGAGGTAGGTTCCCTCTATGCCCATTTTCTGGAGAGTTTTTATCGGAAAATGGTGTTGAATTTTTTCAAAACCTTTTTCTGCATCTATTGAGATGATCACATGGTTTTTATTCCTTAATTTGTTAATATGGTGTATCACATTGATTGATTTGCATATATTGAAGAATCCTTGCATCTGATGTATGATCCTTTTAATATGTTGTTGGTTTCTGTTTGCTAGTATTTTGTTCAGGATTTTTGCATCTATGTTCATCAGTGATATTGGACTATAATTTTCTTTTTTTGTGATATCTTTTTCTGGTTTTGGTATCAGGGTGATGGTGGCTTCATAGAACGAATTTGGGAGTGTTCCTCCCTCTGCAGTTTTTTGGAAGAGTTTGAGAAGGATCGGTGTTAGCTCTTCTCTAAATGTTTGATAGAATTCGCCTGTGAAGCCATCTGGTCCTGGACTTCTGTTTGTTGGAAGATTTTTTTTATATAAAAATTTATTTATTTTTATTTATTTATGTTTGGCTGCGTTGGGTCTTCATTGCTGCGCGTGGACTTCCTCTAGTTGCGGCAAGCCAGGGCTACTCTTCGTTGTGGTGCACAGGCTTCTCATTGCGGTGGCTTCCCTTGTTATGGAGCATGGGCTCTCGGCAGGCGGGTTTCAGTAGTTGCAGCACATGGGCTCAGTAGTTGTGGCTCGTGGGCTCTAGAGCACAGGCTCAGTAGGTGCGGCACATGGGGTTAGTTGCTCCGTGGCATATGGGGTCTTCTCGGACCAGGGATCGAACCTGTGTCCCCTGCATTGGCAGGCAGATTTTTAACCAATGCGCCACCAGGGAAGTCCTGTTGGAAGATTTTTAATTACAGTTTCAATTTCATTACTTGTGATAGGTCTGTTTATATTTTCTAATTCTTCCTGGCTCAGTCTTGGAAAATTGTACATTTCCAAGAATTTGTCCATTTCCTCATGGGTGTCCATTTTATTGGCATATAGTTGTCTGTGGTAGTCTCTTATAATCCTTTGTATTTCTGCAGTGTCAGTTGTGATTTCTCCTTTTTCATTTCTAATTTTATTGATTTGCGTCCTCTCCCTTTTTTTCTTGATGAGTCTGGCTAAGGGTTTATCAATTTTGTTTATCTTCTCAAAGAACCAACTTTTAGTTTTATTGATTTTTGCTGTTATTTTCATTTCTGTTTCATTTATTTCTGCTCTGATCTTTATGATTTCTTTCCTTCTACTGACTTTGGGTTTTCTTTGTGCTTCTTTCTCTAGTTGCTTTAGGTGTAGGGTTAGATTATTTATTTGAGATTTTTCTTGTTTCTTGAGGTGAGATTGAATTCCTATAAACTTCCCTCTTAGAACAGCTTTTGCTGCATCCCATAGGTTTTGAGTCGTCGTGTTTTTGTTGTCATTTGTTTCTATGTATTCTTTTATTTCTTTGATTTCTCTAGTGATCTCTTTGTTACTTAGTAGTGCACTGTTTAGCCTCCATGTATTTGTGTTTTTTACAGTTTTTTTCCTGTAATTGATTTCCACTCTCGTAGCAGTGTGGTCAGAAAAGATGCTTAATACGATTTCAATTTTCTTAAATTTTCCGAGGCTTGATTTGTGACCCAAGATGTGATCTGTCTTGGAGAATGTTCCGTGTGCACTTGAGAAGGAAGTGTACTCTGCCCCTTTCGGGTGGAATATTCTGTAAATATCAATTAAATCTGTCTGGTCTATTGTGTCATCTAAAGCTTGTGTTTCCTTATTTATTTTCTGTTTGGATGATCTGTCCATTGGGGTAAGTGAGGTGTTCAAGTCCCCTACTATTATTGTGTTACTGTCGATTTCCCCTTTCATGGTTGTTAGCATTTGCCTTATGTATTGAGGTGCTCCTATGTTGGGTGCATAAACGATTATAATTGTTATATCTTCTTGGATTGATCCCTTGATCATTATGTACTGTCCTTCCTTATCTCTTGTAACAGTCTTTATTTTAAAGTCTATTTTTAAATAAATTTATTTATTTTATTTATTTATTTTTGGCTGTGTTGGGTCTTCGTTGCTGTGCATGGGCTTTCTCTAGTTGCGGCAAGCAGGGGTTACTGTTTGTTGTGGTGTGCAGGCTTCTTATTGAGGTGGCTTCTCTTGTTGCAGAACACAGGCTCTAGGCACGCAGGCTTCAGTAGTTGTGGTACACGGGCTCAGTAGTTGTGGCTCACGGGCTCTAGAGCGCAGGCTCACTAGTTGTGGTGCATGGACTTAGTCGCTCCACAGCATGTGGGATCTTCCTGGACCAGGGATCGAACCTGTGTCCCCTGCAATGGCAGACAGATTCTTAACCACTGCACCACCAGGGAAGCCCTAAAGTCTATTTTATCTGATATGAGTACTGCTACTCCAACATTCTTTTGATTTCCATTTGCATGGAATATATTTTTCCATCCCTTCACTTTTAGTCTGTATGTGTCCCTAGGTCTGAAGTGGGTCTCTTGTAGACAGCATATGTACGGGTCTTGTTTTTGTATCCATTCAGCCAGTCTGTGTCTTTTGGTTGGGGCATTTAATCCATTTACATTCAAGGTTGTTATCAATATGTATGTTCCTATTACCATTTTCTTAATTGTTTGGGTTTGTTTTTGTGGGTCTTTTTCTTCTCTTGTGTTTCCTGCCTAGAGAAGTTTTTTTAGCATTTGTTGTAAAGCTGGTTTGGTGGTGCTGAATTCTCTTACCTTTTGCTTGTCTGAAAAGCTTTTGATTTCTCTGTTGACTCTGAATGAGATCCTTGCTGGGTAGAGTAATCTTGGTTGTAGTTTTTTCTCTTTTATCATTTTAAGTATATCCTGCCACTCCCTTCTGGCCTGCAGAGTTTCTGCTGAAAAATCAGTTGATAATGTTATGGGGATTCCTTTGTATGTTATTTTTTGCTTTTCCCTTGCTGCTTTTAATATTTTTTCTTTGAACTTAATTTTTGTTAGTTTGATTAATATGTGTCTTGGTGTGTTTCTCCTAGGGTTTATCCTGTATGGGACTCTCTGCGCTTCCTGGACTTAGGTGGCTATTTCCTTTCCCATGTTAGGGAAGTTTTCCACTATAATCTCTTCAAATATTTTCTCAGACCCTTTCTTTTTCTCTTCTTATTTGGGACCCCTATAATTCGAATGTTGGTGTGTTTAGTATTGTCCCAGAGGTCTCTGAGATTGTCTTCGATTCTTTTCATTGTTTTTTCTTTATTCTGCTCCTTGGCAGTTATTTCCACCATTCTGTCTTCCATCTCACTTATATTTGTTCTTCTGCCTCAGTTATCCTATTATTGATTCCTTCTAGTGTATGTTTCATTTTCAGTTATTGTGTTTTCACCTCTGTTTGTCCTTCAGTTCTTCTAGAACTTTGTTAAACATTTCTTGTATTTTCTCAGTCTGTGCCTCCATTCTACTTCCGAGATTCTGGATCATCTTTACTACCATTACTCTGAATTCTTTTTCAGGTAGATTGCCTATTTCCTCTTCATTTATTTGGTCTTATAGGTTTTTACCATGCTCCTTCATCTGTGACATACTTTCTTACCCTCTCATTTTTTCTGATGGGTGGGATTGTGTTCCTGTTTAACTGGTTGTTTGGCCTGAGGCTTCCAACACTGGTTTGTAGGCTGTTGGGTAGAGCTGGGTCTTGGTGCCGAGATGAGGACCTCCGGGAGACCTCACTCCAATGAATATTCCCTGGGGTCTGAGGTTCTCTTGTTAGTCCAGTGGTTCAGACTCAGAGCTCCCATTACAGGAGCCGTTCACTTGGGGGTTCTTCCCGTCTCCTTGGGCGTCAAGGTCCCCCACCAGCATCTGGCAGGAGCCCGAGTTGTAGGGAGACATGAACTCTGCGTCTTCCCATGCCGCCATCTTGACTCTGCCCCTTGTAAATGATATTTTGAGATATCTGCTACAACTGTAATGGGATATGACAGCATCTGTGATTTTAATAGGTTTAAACATCACAGGAGATGCTAATGCTGTTTGTGTTTGTTTTCTATATTCACTATTGAAAGGGATGCTAAATTTCAGGTAGGGGTTAGTGAAAATAAAGCAGTTTTTTTTTTTTCTAATCCAAGTTCACAGACCTCCTGAATTCTGGGTAACCCCTGATAGAAAATTCCTGGCCCAAAGGATAGGTTTTGGGAGCATTGAGAAGGGAAGAGGGTGTTCTAGGTGGGTGGTTAGCATGAACAGAGACCTGAAGTAGGAGGGAGGGATCGGAGAGTAAGCAGATGGGGGAGCTGACCTGCTGGGGTGGGACCCTGAAGGCTGGGGTGAGGCTCGTGGGCCTGACTTGGTAAGCTTTAGGGGACTGACAGGAGAGTTACCTGACGAGAAAGGTGGGTGACAGCTTGTGTAGTAATGGGGAATAGTTAAACAAATGGTGATAAATGTTCTTTCATTTTGGAACAGGTCATTCAGATTCTAGGAGATAAGTTTCCATGTACTTTGGTGGCACAGAAGATTGACCGTATGTCTCTGTTTAGTTCTATTTTTAAAAGATGATTCAATTTCTCTCTCTCTCTGTGACCTGACTGTGTGTCTGTTTCTCTGATAAGTGCCAGAGTACCAAGGAGAGCCTGATGAGATTTCCATTCGGAAGTGTCAGGAGGCAGCTCGCCAGGTGCTTGCTTCACACATGTCCTGTGCTTGCGCCTCTTGTCCTGGTGGCTCCTGGGGTCTGTGCCTGCTGGGGATGGGTAAAGAATATGGTGGGCCAGTTTATAATGACTTGAAGGACCTTTCCAGGCTTAGCTAGGCTGGAGTCAGTTAATGTTGGCTCTGGAATACTGCCTTCCTTTCTCAGCCTTGACTGCATAGTATCCCCCTAGATGACCACACACACATATAATTCACTCTTCCCAATTATCAGTTACATACATTCCACCCCTGCATTCTCCCCACATACATCCACCCTGCACTCACACATCTCTGTGGAACTGAAAAAGAGTGCTTTGTAAACAGTCAGGCTGCTTGAGTATGAATCCCAGCTCTCCTGTCACTGTACCTGGAGCAAACTTTACAAGCTGCCAAGGCTTTGCTGTCCCTACCTTTAAAATGAAGATAAGAGATTAGTCAATGGCTGTTACCCAGAGCAGATGGACCTCTATCTGATGCTGCTCTTGCACATCCCAGCTAGCTGTGGGTATGGCCTTGGCCTGGGTGGCCGGGGAATTCAGGGTGGAGATGGGGCCTGCTGCTGGGCACAGGTCTCAGGGCTGCATGTCCTTGTGCTGCAGGTGCAGGGCCCTGTACTGGTGGAGGACACCTGTCTGTGCTTCAACGCCCTTGGGGGCCTCCCTGGCCCCTACATGTGAGTGCTCCCCCACCCTTTTGCAGGGCCCTGGCCACAAAACCACTTGAACTTTGAAATGATTGGTTACTTGATACTGCGGGTCATTCACTGTCTTGGCATCAACACCAGTATGTCAGATTGTCTTGGGGGAGGCTTAGGGATGGGGAAGAGGCATACCTTTCTTTT
Source organism: Eschrichtius robustus (assembly GCF_028021215.1). Taxonomy (NCBI): domain Eukaryota; kingdom Metazoa; phylum Chordata; class Mammalia; order Artiodactyla; family Eschrichtiidae; genus Eschrichtius; species Eschrichtius robustus. The sequence goes on from NC_090839.1 coordinate 30,754,272, forward strand.
GTAAAGTGAGAGAATGTGATTGTGTAAGTTGAGATGGGCAAGGGGAACTCACCCATTGGAGAGGTACATTCGTGGGCAGATCAGTTTCAGGAAAGAGGAAATAAGTTGAGATCTGCAGATGGATTTCCTTAAAGCTATCCAGTACCCTGGACCCCCTCAGAAGGTCTTTGTGTATCTCTAGGGTACAAATACCCCAATTTGTTAGGTCTTGGGTATGTATACAGTTGACCCTTGAACAACTCGGGGGGGTTAACCTGCGTTTAACTTACAGTTGGCCTTCCATATCAGTGGATTCAACTGTACATTACTGTAGTATTTACTACTGAAAAATATCCATGTATAAGTGAACATATGCAGTTCAAACTCATGTTGTTCAAGGGTTAACTGTATCTTTAACTTTTGGATTGCTAATTTGTTCGCCAAGGCAGTAGCACCGCTACACACTTATAGTGTACATTGCTCCATATTCTTACCAGCACTGTTTTATGACTTTTTAGTATTTTGTAATGGCGGGAGTGGGAAATGTTACCACATGCAATTTTAATTTGCATTTCCCTAATTACCAGTGAGATTGAGGGCTTCACTGGTTTATCGATTCTTCTGTGGATTGCCTCTTTGTCTCCATTTCCTTTGTCCTATTGGATTATTTCTCTTCATTTTGAGTTGAGACATTCTTTATCTTTTCTCCTTGGCTGTCCCAGGGCTGTAATCCCTGGGGGACGCAGCCCAGAAACAAGGTGGTAAGAACATCCATCTGCTTGTGGTGTCTGACTCACCTTTATTTTTCTTGCAGAAAGTGGTTTCTGGAGAAGTTAAAGCCTGAAGGTATTATCCCCATTTGTCTCTTTCTTTAGACCTGTTTGAAATTAAGAATCTGTGGGTTCTAGGGGAGGAGCTCCAACTAGTAATCAGGAATCTCAGGTTCCATCCCCTTCACGGAGTCTCCATTCACCTCAGTTTCCCCATCTATAATCTACAGCTCACACTCTCCCTATACACCCGGTGCCAGGGAGCACTGAGATTTGGGAGGAGTGGATGGGGTGGGGGTGGGTGGTGAGAGCTTTGAGTTTGAGGGACAAAGGGGCTCTAGTTGATTCTGGCTCTGAGAGGGACTGGCCCCACTGCTTGCTGTCCTTGCATCAGTGGGGGGCGGGGAGGAGGACACCCTGCTGCTCCTCCTGGTCCCAGCAGCGCATACCCTGAAGCCCACAGTGGTAGAATAAGGAACCCCACGTCCCCATCGCCCAACTTCCTGGGTTATCAGCGCAGGGCCTATTTGGTGATATGTATAACTCCCCTTGCCACCTGGGCCCCTTGAGTGTGAAGAGGGGGCTGGGGCTGGGGCTGGGCAGCATAGAGTGCGCTGAGCCCTCACTGCACCTGCCCGCAGGTCTCCACCAGCTCCTGGCTGGGTTCCAAGACAAGTCGGCCTATGCACTCTGCACGTTTGCGCTCAGCACTGGGGACCCGAGCGAGCCTGTGCGCCTCTTCAGGGGCCGGACCTCGGTGCGTACCCATGCTCGTTCCCCCGCGTGCCGCCAGAGGGCGCTGTGACTCGCGATGATGCTGCAGGACTATGGTGGGGAGGGCGCGCCCCTGGGTACCACAGCTAGAAGTGCTGTCAATCCCGAAACGTATTTGACTCCTGAGTCTGTTGTTTGGAAACGCACAATGGCTTACAGCTGTTGGGGCCTGGTATACCCAGAGCTCTGCACTGTATGCTCTCCTGAGAAGCAGATGTGGAAACTGAAGGTGACAACTCCTAGAGCTACATCTATAGCCCAGACTTCTCCAAGCTTGAATCTCCTCATCCCACTGCTGAGGCAACAGCTTCCCTTGAACATCTCACAGCCTTTCCAACTTCTTATGTTCATATAGAATCTTCCTTCTCCCCCCAACTCATTCCTTTCAGAACTGCCCTTCAGTGCCCCCATGCTTACCTATCAGACCATAGGTTCAGCTGCTTCTCACAGGGTCCAGACCACCCTCTGGGCTGGCCTGCTCCCCCCCAACCCCAGCCCATCCATCCCCTCCCCGTGGCAGGAGTGTACCTTCAGGCACATCATTTCTCTGCTTTGTCCTTTCTGCTCAGGATAAAATCCAGAGTCCCACCATAGCTCACATAGCCCTATGCCAGTGGCTGCACCAGGGACTGTCCACAGATGTTTTACTTTACCCTCCCTGATTAGATTTTTAATTTTTGTGGTGAAAGAACAGGTGACAGAAATTATCATCTTCATTTTTAAGTGTACAGTACAATAGTGTACACTGTTGTGCACCAGATCTCTAGATCTTTCTCATCTTGCAGAATTGAAACTATGCCCATTGAATAACGACTCCACCTTCCCCTCCTCTCTGCAGCACCTGGCAACCACCATTCTACTTTCTGTTGCTAAGAGTTCAGCTACCTCAGATACATCATATAAGTGGAATCCTGCAGTGTTTGTTTTTTTGTGACTGGCTTATCTCACTTAGCATAATGTCCTCAAGTTTCATCCATGTTGTAGCATGTGACAGGATCTCCTTTTTTAAGGCTGAATAATATTCCATTGTATATATATACCACTTTTTCCTTTATCCGTTTACAGGCATACCTCGTTTTATTGAGCTTCACAGATATTATGTTTTTACAAATTGAAAGTTTGTGGCAATCCTGCATTGTCAGATGATGGTTAGCGGTTTTAGCGATGAAGTATTTTTAAATTAAGGTATGTACATTTTTTTTTAGACATAATGCTATTGCACACTTAATAGATTACAACATAGTGTAAACATAACTTTTATATGCAGTAGGAAACCAAAAAATTCATGTGACTTGCTTTATTGCGATAATTGCTTAATTGCAGTGGTCTGGAACTGACCCCGCAATATCTCCGAGGTCTGCCTGTATTCATTGATGAACACTTGCATGGCTTCCACTTTTTGGCTCATAATGCTGCTATGAACGTGGGTGTGCAAATATCTCTTCAAGATCCTGTTTTCATTCTTTTGGATATATATCCAGAAATGGGATTGCTGGATCATATTGCCTGGTTACATTTTTAACAGTTAGTTTTAGTGGTCTGCTACTTTCACAGAAATGTTCTCTCAAAAATCAAAAGTATGAAAAACCACAGGCCCAACTTCCTGCACCATGACTGACTAGCAGCTATGCTGCTGACGGGGCCTGATCACTGCCATCCGACCATTCCCTGTTGTCTCCCCGGCTTGGGCTGCTGTTTGTACTTTGTTGCTGCCAGCCCCAACTTTAACTGAGGTAGCCTTGTTTCTCCTTGTTCTGTTCTCCCCTGTGCTTTCTAAACCCCAGCCACATTGCCCTTTCAGCAGTGCATATGCTAAGCCCTTCTCCATCTCTGGACCTCGGCACAGCTGTGTCCTCCACCTAGAATGTTCCTGCCCTAGTCCTTTATGTGGCCAAAGTGTCCCCTCCTCACTGAGGCCTTCCCTGAGCTCCCCATCTCGTTATTCTTGAGCCCAGCTCCCAGTTTGTTGCCTCTAAGACACTTTGCATTTGGTAATCATTAATGTGTTTACTGATGTAATGCCTGTTTTGCTTAAGAGATCCATTCTGTGAAGGCAAGGCTAAGGCTTTCTGTTTTCCTGGTGCCTGCTTGGCTGAGGTGTTCAAAAAACAGTTGTTGCATGGGTGAAGTTCAGAGTGGTTCAGTAACTGGCCTCAGTCACACAGCTCCCCATTAGCAGAAGCAGAATTTGCCTTTGGTCTGAATGACTTGGAATTTATATGGCTAATCCCCATCCTCTAGTACCTCCTTGTATTTTATAAGTTTTGTTTTTTGTTTTTTTTTTAAACTCCCAAGGTAGCCTGACATCTCATGACACTGGTTATCTTTGTCACATTTTCCTTTTGGAATTTGCCTCTTACACCCTGTATTTATTGAGCTCATTTTTGTGTTGAACATTGTGCAAAGTAATTTCTATTTTGTTATTTCATTTAATTGTTAGAGCCTCCCTTGTATTTTGAGAAATGCAGTAATAGTAGCAGGCACAGGGCTTGGCTGCAAAGTTCAGGGCCCTCAAACTTCCTATTAGGAGAAAATGTTTTCTGTCAGTCTTTCAAAGTTGATTCTCTTCTTCAGTGAGGTCACAGTTTGTCAAAGCTTCAGAGAGGGAGGCTGGTCCCAGGGGTATCGGTGGGCTGATTAAGCATGTGGTTCCTCCCTGTCTGTGGGCAGTGAGCCGTCCTGCTCTGCATTTTATCTGTGTTCAGCAAACATTTGCCGGCACCATGGACCCCTTGAAATAATATATTTTGAGTAAATAGGGTTTAACCAAATTCATAAACTAACCAAACTCAAGCTGGCTACTGCCCTCCTCATAGTGCATCTCCTCCACACCCAGTGGCACACCTGTCCCCCTTTCCTTTGGCAGGGCCGGATTGTGGTGCCCCGTGGCTGCCGGGATTTTGGCTGGGACCCCTGCTTTCAGCCTGATGGATATGAGCAGACGTAAGGAGCCCCAGTTTCTTTCAGGAGTGTGGGGTCGGGATGGCCGTGGTCTGGGTTGGGTCAGTGCCCCGCCCAGGTGCAGGCACGCGGATACAGGCGGGGCAGGCTCTGAGGTGCCGTTCTGGCTGAAGGCAGCTCTGCTGGGGTGGATGCAAGGAATCTGGGTGGCCCGGTCCACAGCTGGGAGGCAGCTGGGCGTAGCTGAAGTCCTGGGCTCTCGGGCTCAGCTCAGCGCAGAGCAGCTTTGTAGCTTCAGTGGCTTCCCCCCTCTGACCTGGGCTTGTCAGATTTGTTGGATGATTATCTGACCCCCATTTAGTCTGGAAAAATGTTAGCACTTGGCCACCACGTTACACCCCCACAGTGCCAGGTGTTTTCAGTATTTCATGCTAGCCCCCGTTTATTTACACGGGACATGTTGGCCATTATTGGAATCGGGCTTGTCAAGCTGGAGGGGGGCCCTTAGGGAGTGTGGCCTGAGGCCTCACAACAGCCAGGCAGGGCTGAGGACAACATGAAGCAGCACTTTGGTGACACAAATGCTCTGTATCTGCGCTGTGCAATCCAGTAGCCATTAGCCACATGTGGCTGCGGAGCATTTGAAATGTGGTTAGAGCAACTGAGGAACAGAATTTATTTTTATTCAGTTGTAATTGGTTTAAATGTCCACAGTGGCTGGTAGCCACCATATTGGACAGCATAGAGGTGGAAATGTCAACTGGAGTAGGGATTCTCAGCTCACTGGAGTCCTGCCATGGATGGCAGGCCACTGGCTGGCTGTTCGAGGCTCGCCTGCTGCCCCCTGCCCACACCTGCCCGCCCCACAGTGCATTGGAGGAGATTGCTGTGTTTGCTCTGTCAGGCCCCACTGCTTCCCGTCAACAGATGACAAAGCTGATCAAACATGCAGCTCGTCCCCCTGTCCCCAGCTTCCCTTTGATGACTTTTGGACACACTAGAACAAGTTTAAGATCCTTTCACACTCATTAATATGGGCTTCTACCTACAGGGGAATTTAAGACTCTGATTTTTAAAAAATTAACTCTGGTTGCCAGGAGCTAGTGGCCCCACTACCCTTTCCTGGGGACTCTTTGAGCTTTGGGCTCCAGGATGAGGTGAGGTGTACCTACCCTCCCTGAATCCGGGCTCCCTCTTCTCTGAGCTGCTACTGTTGGCCCTTAGGTACGCAGAGATGCCCAAGGCTGAGAAGAACACCATCTCCCATCGCTTCCAGGCCCTGCTTGAGTTGCAAGAATACTTTGGCAACCTGACTCCTCTTGGAGCTAGTGATGACCACTCTGGCTGAGGATCCGGGGAGGGCTAGCCGGAAACCGCCTCTATCAGGCAGGCACCCGTCCAAGTACTGCCTTCAGGGGTACCACTTCCTGGGGGTGTTACCAGCCGTCAGGAGCAGCTGGCTCTGCCTGGAGAAACTTTGGCCAAAGGACACCATCCTCCTGCCCTCAGGGATTCAGTGGCTTCCTACAGCCTCCAGGCCTGGAATCCGGAAAGGACCTTGGGTGTTAAAACTGGCCTTGGCAGGGTTGAGGGTTTGGGGAAGAACCACACAAACAGCCTTAGATGTCTTTTAAATGCAGCAAATAAAAATTCGGGAGGGTACTTGCTTCCAAAATAAACTGGGTATATTTGCTTTGAAACCTGCCCCAGGCAGGTGTCTGTCTCCTGAGTCCCCTTTGACACGAGCAGGAAACCTCTCAGGTCGGCGGTGGGGTGAGGGGGGGCAAAAGGGGTTGGGGGGGGTGGCTGGACGAGGGCAGTGCTGTGTTGAGGCTGTTCGTGTGCCCTTGCTAGCTGGAGTATTATATCTTTTTGTCCTTGAAGTCTCTGATCATGGGCTGAACTTTTCCGTGCCACATCCCTGCTGCCTGCCCACCCACCCACTGAGCAATGCCACCACCCAGCTGGCTTCTATTGTGTTTGCTGGGTTGGGGGGCCGGGCAGTGTGGGATGTTGAGTGCTTTTGCTTTATTCTGGTGTACATTAGAGCAGCTAAAATGTTGGTTTATGGTTATAACGCCAGGTTCATTTTTATGGCAGGGAGGAGGGATGGAGTTCTTGACCCCAGTTGGGTTGACATGCCACGGTTCAGCCTGGGGGGCCAGCTGAGTTGAGCCCTTCAGGCGGCCCGGCTCAGCTACCCCAGACCATTACAGTGTCCTGGTGAAGCCCTTCCCTGGGAGGGACTTCAGAGGCCCGGGGTGGCTCCCTTGCCTTCCTGCAGGTGTTACTCTGGTAGAGAGGAGGTGCCCAACCCCAAGGACAATCAGAAAAGCGTGTTGTGTGCAGCAGGTTGCGGGGTGGGGGTCCTTAATGCTGGTGTGTCACTCCCAGGCTTAAACTACATCCCCTCCTCAGTCCTAGCAGCACGGCCCAGAGCCTAGATTTAACAGTTGTTTCCTCCCCTAAAATTCATCAGCACGTGTGGGTGAGGACCGGACCTCATCCCTTTGCTCCCCTCTTGTCTGTGAAGCCCAGCTGGGTTGTTTCCTCAGGAAGTGCCGGTGGTGGTGCTCAGCCTCCGCTGAGTTGTCTGCTTGGGGTGGGTGGTGTCCGGCTGGAACTCAGGTGTGGGGTGCTGGGGGGCCTGCCTACTCCTTGCCTGGTGATCCTGGACACAGCCCCACCTGCAGGAAACACACAGGCTACTGGGGTGGGGGCCCCAAAGAAGGATCACTTGCCACGTGGCACTTGGAGCAGGGCACCCCTCTGTGTCTGCTCCTCAGCTGCTTCCTCAGAGTTCTGTCCTGGATGCACAGTACACTTTCTGTCCCCTTTAAACTTTACCCATCCTGCAAGCAGCACCGTGAATGTGCTCATCCCACCCTACCAGCCACTGGGCTCTTCACTGGCCCCAAGCCCACTTTCCCTGCAGGTTCCTGGCAACATGGCAGAACAAAGGCCTCCTGGATCTTCCACGTTTCCCTGTTGAGCTTCTGTGTGGAGCTGCAAGTAATAGCCCTTAGGCGGCACTCAACAAATCAGTCCCTTTTATCCCACTTCCCCTGGGAGGGTTTCTCCCTCCTCAGGGCCCTCAGGTGGCCTTCAGTGGCTGGGGCAGGGCAGCATGGATGGAGGCGGTATGTAGAAGCATAGAAACAGGAGCTTTATTCTCTAATGCGCATACAGCAAGTTCCTTACACAATCAAGGAAATGGTTTCTCTTTCAGGCTCTTTTATCAAAAGAAAATCCGTCCTGCTTAGTCCCACCCTGGGCAGAAGCTGCCCTGAGCAGAGTTCCGGACCCAAAGCAAAAGGCTAATGGGAAGAGGAGCAGACACACACCTTGGAGCCCCCTCGATGCCCAGACACCCTAGGCCAGTTGGGACAGCTGTGAGGGGGTACAGCACAGAGCAGCACCCCAAGATACCCACACACAGCCACAGAGCCAGCCTGGGAAGACCCAGAGGGATGGGCGGATGGGGTGTGGCCAGGGCCTGGTAGCCAGGACCTCAGTGCTCAGCGTCCATGGCGTCCAGGTACTTGGCTTCAATGATTTGGGGCAGCAGGTTGTAGCTGAGGGGAGGGGGAACAGGCAGGAAGATAAGCACTGGGTCAGGGAGGAACAGGCTGAGGGTAGCCACTCCAGCCCACCGTCTCCCACCCAGCCGAGTCCCTCCTGCCTGCTGTCCACCCTCCCGTACCGGATGGGGATCATGGCGATCATGATGAGGGGAAAGATCATCTTCATGTAGGGCAGGGTGCTCATGCCAAAGGCACAGAGCAGCAGCAGCTGCAGGACCTGCAGGCCTGTGAAGTAGTGGATCTTCCTCTGGGGCACCCTCCGGATGTAGTGGGTGGGTGGGTACGAGGTCTGTGGGTGGCAGGGGCCAGGTGTGGGCAGGTCTGCAGCCAGATTCCCCCACCCCCACCCCTCACTCTCAGGGCCAGACACTCACTTGGTCCTTGAGCAGCAGGACCATGCGTGCAAACAGCTGGTTGCCGTCGATGGAGGTGAGCGCGATGTAGAGAAAGAGGCCGTAGAGCACAGGCTTGGGGATCCACTGTAGCGGGAAGGGCAGCAGCAGGAGGGAGAAGCCCACCAGGATGCTGGCACCCAGGGTGGTCAACCGCGTCTCCTTCACACTCACAATCCTGCGAGGTTCCAGTGCACTGGGTCACCTCCGGCCTGGTCCACAGGGCCGTGTCCATCCCAGGTCACATGTGCTTCCTGGGCTCTGTTACTTCTGGGCCCTTATCCCACGAGCCATATCCTTCCTTAGGTCATATGTGGCCCAGGGCTACCCCCCACCTCAGGGTCCACGTGACTGGTCTCACGTCTCAAGGGGCCACTTTCACACTCACGTCTCATAAATGTGCCCATTCTCCACACGCTCCTCCACCAAAGCTAGTGCCCGCACGTGCAGCGGGGAGTGGGGGTAGGCAGCGTGGATCCAGGGCAGCCCAAACAGAGACAGCCCGGTGTTGATGATGGCGACGAGCAGGAGGTCCCAGTGGTAGGCAGTGCCCTTTACCAGCCTGCAGCAGGCAGGGTCACATGTGGACAAAGCCCCGTGGCCCCTGGAGGGCTGGACACATGCTTACCCCTCCCTCCCCAGCCCTGCGAACCTGTTCTCCGGGGCATTAGCCAAGGCAGCCACCAGGTTCTGCTCGATGAAGAAGAGCATGGAGAGGAGGAAGCCGAGGCCCATGGCGCCGCTGACGGCCACCAGGGATAGCGAGTGCATCTCGGCCATCTCGAACAGGCTCTTGCTTGGGTTGTAGCGGAACTTGCCCACTGCAGCCAGGTACAGGCCTCTGCTCAAGCCTTCCTCCCCCACAGAGCGACCCACCCCACCCCACCCCACCCCACGCCTAGTCCCAACTCACTCTTAATCTCCTGGAAGCCGTAGGAAGAGATGAGGGAGAAGGTAAGCACTGAGATGGGCAAGGCACAGTCTGACAGGATCTCACGCATGTAGGGGTGCAGGTAGGGGCTAGGGAGGCAGGTGGGTGTCAGCGTGGCCTGCGGCTTGTGCTCCCTTCCCCTCACCCTGAGGGGGCACCCCTCACCTCTTCTTGAACTGGTAGAGGGTGTAGCTCAGCCAGAGTGTCCCCAGCATGATGAGGAGGCTGAGCACAGCCGTGTCCCGGGCCAGGGGCTCGGGGCCCTGGCTGCCCACTGAAGGCAGCTCTGGTGGGCCGGCCAGGAGGCTGGTGTTGAGGGCAGCGTGGAGGCTGCTGTTGAGGCTGGGGCTGAGGCCCAGCAGGCTCACCGGGGAAGACCTATCTTCGTAGTAGTTCCCGGGGTTGTGGCCACAGTAGTACTTCTGGAAGACTATGGATACAGGCCAACAGGACTCCTCAGCCATCTGGGCTCTGGGAGCCTGGGGCCCAGCAGCTTCCTCCTGGATGTGGGGGTGAAGGAGCCCCGAGGGGAGGAAGGGATTCTGGGGGGAGGAGGGGAGAGAGCTGGCCTTCTGTCAGCCAGGACCCCTTGACCTGCCTGTCTACCCACCACCCCACAGCCTGCCCTTGTCCACTTCTGACAGCAAATCCTGCTTGGCCCAGTGCCTCTGATCCTGCCTAGGGCAGCTCTGTCACCCTCTAGCATGTGGGCCTGCTGCTCTTGGCCAGTCATGGCTCCCAGAGCACCCTGGGCCATGGAAGCAACCTTAGCACTTGCATGCTTCTTGGCTGCTCTGGGCACAGTCCATAGCCCCCCATCTCAACCCAGCTTCCCCTGCAGCAGGTGGCCGCCAGCAATACACTCACTTTTGACCATGCCCTTGACAGCATCCAGCACGAATGTGATGGAAATGAACAAAGCAATGATCTCCTCCGTTGACCTGCCAGCAGGGGATATGCCTCATAAGATGGGGTGAGTTGTTACTAGGGGGGAGGCTTCCCCGAGCCTCAGCATGGCCCCCTACCTCCTGCCATGAAGAGGACCAGGGTCCCAGGCTTTCCCCTTGGAGCAGTGATATGGTGGGGGCACCCCATCTGCTCTAGGGTTAACAGGGCCTCAGAGGCTGGCATGGAGGCTGACCCAGGCCCCTGGCCTTTGTCTCCCTCCTGCTTGCGAGTCCCAGCAGCTTAGGGAAGGCCCTGTCACCTCTTGAAGAGACTCATGACCAGGCTGAGGTTGAAGAGGGCATAAAGCGTGAGGAAGAAACTGTTCCACAGGCCTGTCCATGCATAGAAGGTACTGAAGTCCAGATCGTAGTCATCACAGATGCCACGGATCACTGCAGGCGGCGGGACAGGAGTGAGCAGTCAGGGCCAGGCTGGGACCAGGGACCTCAGGAAGCATCTCCCCGCTGCCGCCCCCACTGCACCGTGGATGTAGAGGGCCAGGGGTGCGGTCGTCAGCAGCACCACCAGCGGCTGCCCAGAGAAGAGTGCGTACAAGAGGCCTCCGATGCTCTGCCCAGCTATGGTCTTCTGTACATCTGAGGAAGCGGGCCGGTCAGGGGGGAACCGTGGCCCTGGGCTCCACCCGGCATGCCCCACCAGGCTCCAACCCCTCACCAATGGCCCCGTTCGTGTTCTCATCATTGAGGGACCCAAAAGCGATCGTGGGCAGGAGGCAGGCGAAGTAGAGGAACAGGGTGGTGGTGATGTATTTGCCCACAGCTTTGTTTTTCCCGATAATGCCTAGGAATGGGAGACAGGGCGGAGGGTGTGTTGGGGACACAGGACAGGCCTGGGGCCTGAGCTACAGGCTGAGCTCCAGGAGGGCCACGGGCCACTTACCATCAGTGAAGTCCAGCGGGTACACAGGGAATCTGCGGGCGATGTCTTCCCGGATGCCCCTCCCCATGGGGAGAAAGTCCTTGTGCCGTGGGGGCTGGGAAGAGGACATGAGCCCATCAGCCCTGTGTCCCTGCCCCGTGCTGCCCGCCCAGGCCACCTCTGCCCTGCACCTGCGGGGGTCTGTGGGTGCAGACGGAGCTCATGCTGTAGTCCTTCATGCTGATGCTCGGACAGTGGCTCATTACGGTGAGCAGCTGCCTCTGATGTACCAGGGCCTCCTTGAATTCCTCCTCCGTGCGGGTCTTCAGGAGCTTCTGGCGGAAGGTGATGTCTAAGAACATGGTGGCAAACGTGCGTCCCACCTCCGTCGCAGTCTTGGTGCTTTTCTGGGGATGGGGCAAGAGAATCACATCTGTAGCCACTGTAGAGCGAAGGGTGCCCAGCCCCGGCCTGGCCACTCACGGACAGACATTCCCACACACGTGGCAGGTGCTCTCCCCATGACCTGGGTGTAGTCCCCCAAAGTTCAAGCATAGTGGACCCTGCCACGATTTCCACCAGGTCAGCAGATCACTAGAAGTACCATCAACCTAGTATTTTTTTTTTAATAAACTCAGGTATTAAATCTGTGTAATTGTGGATAATGAAATCATGATGATGGAAAAAAATGTTCACCCAGCTACTTTGCACTGGTGGCATTTGCACGTTCGGCTGGTTTATGATTTGCAGAGGGGTTCCAGGCCCATCCAGCCTTCTGCCTCTTGCCTGGCCAAGCTCAACCCTGTCCATGAACTCAATGTTCAACCTCTACCACAGCAGCCTGTCTCACCTCCCCAACCTAGGTCCCCTGGGGGCAGCATCCACCCACTCCGTGCTGTCCAAAGCTAGTCCCGGGGCTGCACCGTGCACACTGTGCTTTCTGGTAGCTTTAGAGCAGGCTTGTTCCCCCGAGGAGGAGCCAGGTGTCAGGATGGCTGGTCTGTCTCAAGGCACCAGTCTAGCCACTCAATCCTAGGGATTCTATTCCTTCCAGCTGTTCTGGCCACCTTGTCAGCTGTCACTCCCTCTGACCCATGAGCTGCCCACTGCCCTAAATGCCCTTCCTCTCTCCCCAGCACAGTAACATCTGGAGAGATTCACAGCATGTCTATGAAAGCCCTGGGAGGGACAATCCCGTTAGCACCCCCTTTGCTTAGAGAAAGCCTGGGGAGGGGCCATCCGAAGCTCTGAGTCTACACCAGAGGCAGGGGCAGAATCATCAAGAAGCCAATGGAATCTTAAGCATTAAGGCCCTTCCCAGGCCTGGGGAGGGGCCCTAGCCATTTTCTATTCATGATTTTAAAATCCTTTTCCATAAAAGAAGATTCCCCAAATTGTATAAGTCTCAGCCCCCACAAAAGTGAGATGCCCCTGGCCAGGGGGTAAATGCCCCAGGAAGGAGTAGGGATCTTTGGTCAACAAATCATAGCCAACTAGAAGAGTTAGGGTTGGGCAGGCCAAAGAAAGGCCCCTATGTTTGAACAGTAATAATCTTAAAAAGTATCTCTTTTCAGTCAGGAAAGAAATACAACTTTTTGGGCAACTTCTGGGGAAATTAGGGCTTGATGAAGACCTAGCAAGTATGCTTCAAATAAACCCCAGTAGGGCGGAGATGAACAGAGGGGGTGAGAATGTGGCCTTCAGAGGCCAGGACTGTGGTGCCTCCAGCACTGGGAGAGATGCCCCCAAGAAGAGGGCAGGGTAACCTGGAACCCTCCTTCCTGGGAAACAGAGCAGCCACCCGAAACCCCTCCTCACCATCTTGGGTGGGGCCAGCACCAGGATGACAAACCGCACCTCACAGGAATTCTCCCCCCAGTTCTGCGGGCGAACCAGGCGGCTGATGCACACATGCCGCTTCAGCAGGGCCTTGGAGGTACAGCTGGCAGGGACAGAGAGGGCACATAGCACACAGTTGCCACCCTTGGGAGCTGGGGCCCCCCCTCCCCTAGCCCCCAACTATGACCCCAGTGACCTCTGTTAGGGAGGAAAAAAAAGACCAAAGGGGATGGATTCCTCACTCTCTCTCCCCCCAAACTGAGCAGACCAGCCTCCACAGGGACTGGATGCCTGGCTCCAAGGTGACGTGGGGAGGCCAGTTGTGGCGGCCTGGCAACTCACATGATGCAGAGCCACGACTGCTGGTATTGCACCCCCGTTACTGTGGCAGTGACCCCTTGGATGGTATCTGACAGTAGGTGAACTGCTGACAGAGTGGAGGAACAGGAGGGTCAGATGGCCCCACCTCTCTGACCTCCCACCCAGGCAGAGGGACAGCCCTTACCTTTACCCTCCGTGGGGGCCCCGGCATCAGTGAAAAGCATGGCCATGAGCGGGTCCAAGTTGCAGTCGGGCTTGGTGTTGTGGGAGTCTTGGGCTAAGCGGCACAGCATGGCCCGTAGCACGTCATCCAGGGAGGTGGCTGTCTCGTTCAGGATGATGCTGGCCCGTGCCAAGAAGCCGTCTAGGTCCCGGTGCGCTCGGATCTCTTCCTCGAAGTTCTTTAACTTCAGGTACTGTGGGGACCCCACACACAGAACCACACAGGCCCATAAATAAGAAAGACCTCCTGTCGCTGTCTGGGTCCTTCCTCTGTGGTGGTCCCCGGCTGACCCTGCCCACCAGGACCCGACACTCACTTCCCGGAGAGAAGACCAGCGTGGCTGGCCCCAGCAGCTGGGCCCTGGGCTAGTGTGAGATCCAGCAGCAGTGTGAGCTCTCTCAGGGAAGCAACCACCTCCACCCCCAGCTAGTGGCCCAGGACCAAATGTCTCCCATCCGGTCGATGGGCCACTCACCTTGCGGGAGGTGTGTAGGAGCCCGTAGCCGCCAGGCGATTCACCCTCTGCTGGAGGAAAGCGGGAGGGCTCAGGGGGTGGCCCCAGCCCTTCAGGTGTCTCTTGGTGGAGCGGGGCCGTATCTGCCCAGTCCCCAGTCCCCTGCGTGCCTCCCCTGACCCGTCCCTGCTACAGCCCCCATACCGGACTGGGTGGGCTGCACCTCGAGGTTGACGTTGACAAAGAAACAGATGCTCTCGCCAGACACAATGGAGGAGTTGACCGTGTCGAAGGCCTCATCCCCCAGGCTCTCCTCACGGGTTTCAGAGGCATCATCCGCGTCACACTTGAGGTAGCCTGGAGCCCCAACCACCACCAAGAGAGACCCCCGCAAGAGGGCCTGGCTACACACAGGACAAAGGGGCTCCAAGCCAAAGGAGCAGGGGTCCCTGGGCTGTCCCACTTGGTGCAATCTCGGTGAGTGGTAAGGGAGGCCTCTAGCAGGCTAGGAAGTAAGCCTCAGCTAGGCCCAATATCTGGTCCTAGCCCAGCCCCCTGAGTATGGCAGCCAGCTGGCACCCCCCACCCAACGGTTTTCTCCAACATTCTTCAGCAGCGGGAACCCTGCACTGTTCTGTGCCACACATATCCTTTAGCTAGAGAAAGAACATGTTCATTCCACAGACACTGAGCCAGGCACATGGTACAATGATGTAGTTAAGACTGACTGGCCCCTGCCTTCTCAGAACCTCCAGGTTGCGGGACCTGGACCTGTCTGGCTCCCCAGAAGCGACTCAAGGAAAGCCAGAGCCCTGCAGTATCCGGACCTCATTGGCACAGGGAGGGCATGTGGGGCAAAGCATCGAGGCTGAAAGACCTTAGTCCAACATCAGACAAGGCCCAGGAAGCAAGAGAGCCAGACAAACAGAGCCAGAGACAGAGGTGACAGGACCCCAGAGGAGGCCTCATCTCAGGCCTCCACCCATGGTGGGTGAGGGGCATGTTATGGCATCTTGGGACTCCAGAGCACAGAGCCTGCTGCCCCTTTCTTTTGGTCTGCCTCTCAGTTCCTGCAACTGCCCCCCAACACAGGCCCCCTCCTATAGGAAGCCTTCCTGATGACATGCAAAAGTTCCAATCTGCCCTGAGTCCTGCTGGGGCTCCCCACAGCCTCTGGGATGACAGCCTGAGCCAGCCCTGCTTCCCCTGGCCCCTCAGGCCCAGTCCCACGCCGCCCATCTCAATCTCTCACTCCTCAGGCCAGGCGGCCAGCACCCCAGGCATGCCAGCTCCTGTCCTCCAAGCTGAGGGCTTCCCTCCCTGGAGGGCCTTCTTCAAGGCTTGACAGACCCTTCCTCCTCTGGCAAGTCCACCTAGGGCCCTCCTTGCCTTACTCTTGGCCCAGCTGACACTTCTTCCTCACTGTCCTGTGGGTCCACTGTGGTCCACCACTTGTGATGCACCCAGGAGCCCTTGTAGCTGAGACCCCCACTAATGCCTGAAAAACACCTGTGCAGGAACAGGGACGGGTCAGCAGCATGCCTCCACCTGCCAGGCAGTGACTCACCCTGACTCACTTCCACTCCCTCCCACTGGTTTCCTCTGCACATCCCAGGCCCTGCTCCCCCAATGTGCTGTGCTCAGCCTGGGCCCTTTCTGGGTAGGAGGCACTAGGCCTCCTCTGTCAAGGCCCTCATGGACTGGTGACCCCTAACTCCAGGTCTGCACTGCACCCAGAGCCCAGAGAAGAACTATTAAGTCAAAAGATGTCATTCCCCCATTTGTCATGGAGCTCATGTCCATGAAAAACACCTTCCTCCCCAATTCTAGACCTGCTTTGCTTAGAATGCTTGGTTCCCCAGCCCCAACCTGTCCCAACCTCCCTTCTGTCACCCCCACCAGCACCCACTATTCCCCGGCATGCCTCTCACACTGTCCCTCTTCTCCCCTATCCTGGGCTCTATCTAGGACCTACCCAGCAGACACTACCAGCTCCCTGCAAGGCTCCTGGGATGCCATGCGTGCCCTATCTCCACCCTATAGCCCAATCACATACCTAACCTGCCCACCAGCAGCCTGGCACATGCAGTCACCATGCTCTGGGGACCCTGGGTAGGAGCACATCACCACTGTGTCCAAGCACTGTCCCACTAAACACCCTTCTGAGGCCAGCTCCCGAATCCGGGCTCAGGAGAGCCAGCCCAGAGATGTGGGGAGGGAGAGAGCCAGGCTGGTGCAAGCAGGGAAAGCTGAGGTGCAGAGAGGTTACAATGCTTTAGAGGGACAATGGCAGCCCCTCCCTCACAGGGCTCGGCGGGGTCTGAGGAATGTGGGCACACACAACACTTAGCCTAAAAGCTGGCCAGACAACCAGAGCATTGTAACAGCAAAACCATGGGCTATCAGATGGTCCACATAGTGCAGGATGGGAGCAGCCTGCCCTCCCAGGACCACAGGACCACCAGAGATCTGCCAGAGTCCAGGGCAGTGTCAGCTGCCCCTCTGACCACATCACAACCTTCTGGAGGGTAGAATCCAAAGGCATCCCAGCCCCAGCAGAGGATCATGAGTACCCAGGTGGATGGACTAGGTCCCCTAGAGACTTTTGACCAAGGAGCTCTCTATATACACACACCCATACCTGAAATGTACTCACCTGCATCCTCAAAGTATCCATTCTGCGACATGATAGAAGAGTTTTCTGCAAGGCAAGCCAAAGAATTGTCACCAGCTCCATGCACCAGCCCCGGACAGTCTCCAGGGCACATCTGCTGCCCACCCCACACACCAACCCTGCTGAGTCTTTCTTACCCTTCCGAGAGACCCTGGGAGAAAAAGGAGCAGGGGACAGTACAAGACAGGGGCTCCTTGAGGAGCCAGAGTAAGCCAGGCCTGTTATTCTTCAGCCCATCTGCTAGGGGCTGCCCAGGTGGGAAAGGACCGAGGCAGACGGGGAGATGTTCTCAGCATGTTTTCTCCAGGAGTAATTAACAATACCCAGGGAAGGAAGGAAGGATTCGCTGGTTGCAGGAGTCTGGAAGGAGGAGACCTGTCTGGCCACCTTCCCTGTGGAAGCCGGCCTCCCTCTCTCAAGCCTTCGCTGCCAAGCCCAGTAACTGGGCTGGGGCTCTGCCAGCACATTTCGGCTCTCACTCTCACGTCGGTCCCTGGTGCCATCAACACCCATCACACGTGCAGTTGCCCCCAACCTCACGCGCCAGGGGTCACACGGGGGCGACCCGGCAACGGCCTCCTGCCCTCAGCACCACCCACTTTCTCCTGGGAGGCGGAGCCGTTGGTCCTCTTGGGAGATGCCGCGGGGTGGGGGGTGGGTGGGGGGGGGGGAGGAAGAGAGCTGTCCGCGCTCTCAGCGCCGGGCCCAGGATGGATGGTCCGGGCTGTTTGTGCCTCGCTGTGCGAGGAAGGAAGCGACAGGAAGGGCCACGTGCACGAGAGGAAAGCGCCTCCAGACTCGGAGACCCTGGGGGTCGGGGGGCAGGATGCGGACGGACTCCCGGGGCGGGAGCCCGGGCGGCATCCAGAAGGGAGGGGCGGAGTCAGTAAAGCTAGCGCCGGAGGCTGCAGGGATGGACAAAGGACGAGGATGACGAGGGTATGGAAGGGTGGAGATGCTACTCCCATGCGGGGCGGTTCAAGTGCACGTAAACAGATGGTCGTACAAACCCCGGGCTGGCCCTCAGGTGTCAGAGCGGCGACGGAGAGACTGCTGCGGCCGCGCAGGGGACCGTCAGAGGCCCAAGGATCCCTAAGAGTGGGCAGGCTGCCGCGCAGCGCCAAGGGCGAGAAGGTGTCGGGTAGAACGTAAAATGAGGCTTTCCGAGGTGGCTGCACGCCCGGCCGCTAAGACCCTGGCGCTCGAGGTGCTAGGGACCCCGCAACTCCGCCCCGCCATTTGCAAGCCCCCCACCCCTCCACCAGCTACCTCGTAGGTTCAAAAACTGTTAAGAGTTTCAAAACGGCGTTAAGTCAAGCGCGCAGTGCCCACGAAGTCGTCCTGGGCTTCCCCCAGCCACCCGCGTATCCACCCGGGCTCCCACTCCCTCGCGGCTGAACTCACCCCGGGCACCCCCGTCCCGGTTGGGAAGCCCCCACGACCCTCTCGCCCACCACGCCGGGGGCCGGTGCAGGCCGGCGGCGTCCGCATTCCCCCCAGCGCCTCGACGGCTCCGCGTCCCAGCTTAGCACGCCTCTGCGACGGAGACCGGACGGCCTTCCAGCCGCAGGCACCCACCGCATGGCTGGAGATGGAACACGCGCCTGGTGGCCGCGGCCATGGCCCCAGCGATCAGCCGCGGGACGGCTGCACACCAGCGCGCACGCCCTGGCTCCTCACCAGGTGCCGCGGGACCCCAACCTCGGCGTCCAAGGCGGGCCGGCGGCTGGAGCCGGTGACACAAGCCTGCGCCGCGCCTGGGTCCTAATGCCGCGCCGACGGTCCTCCCCAGCGCGGCCCGGGCGGGGTCCCGTCCGCCCGCCCCGCGCCCTCACCCGCGCTCCTGTTCAGCCCGGGCGGGCTACTGCCGGGAGCCCGCGGCGACTTAGCCAGAACGCGTAGACCGGGCTTCTTCGGGCCCGCGCGCTGAGCGTTAGGGGCTGAGCGGGGCTGCGAAGTTTCCGGGAAGAAGCTCGGTGAGCTCGGAGACCCTCAGAGTTGAGGCAGTGAGGCGGGTCTGGGTAGGGCCTCCCTGCCGTCGGCTTTAAGCTCTTGGCCGGGCCCCCACCTCCTCCTCTCGGCAGGGGGCCTCCGCTGGGCCCAGCCCTCGTGGGCCCCGCCCCCTCCATTCATCCCGGCTGCTCGAGCGGTAAATCCTCCTAGTCCTCCTCCAGGAAGCGCGCCCCGACTAACTACACGGGCCGGCGCGCGTTCTCTGGGCTACGCCCTGCCCCGCGGAGCCCGCTGCCCTCCCGGCTCGGCGGCGTCGGGTTTACTGGCAGCGCGCCTCGAGGTTTCTCTCCCGGCCTCGTTGCGCCCTCGGCCTTCTCTTCGGTCAAGGTCTTGGCTTACGGCTTTTTTCCTTCTCAAGATGGCCCCGCCGCCCGGTTTTCCTTCCCGGACACGAGGGAGCCCAGCCCGGGGACGCGCCTTCTCCGGCGCCTGGTCCTCTGCAAGCAGAGTATGTGTTCGGGGAGAGGGGTGCGGGGTGGGGCGCGAGCTCTCTTGTGTAGGGAGGCGGTGGTGCGCGCGGCCAGGCAAATCCAGCCCATGCGATGAACCCCTGGTCTGACCCTTGGTGGCTTCTCAGCAAATGATCACACAGCCCTCAGGCCCCGGATTGACCCAGGAACTCTCCCCATAACAAAGTGTTAACCCCCCATCCCCTCCACACTGGCCACCAGCCCGAGGAATAGCAGCAATCCCCCCATCTGACCTCCTGTTGGAAAGTTCTCCGCCTCTGTCCCCCAGGCATGGAAGAGGGCAAGCGAAGCAAGCCCAGGGTGAGCCCACCTCTACGGGGTGGGGGGGGGGCTTCCCTGTGGCCCCCAAGGGTTCCTGGTGCGTTGGGGCAGCCCCATGCATAGATCCGGTGAGGCTGACCTGGTTTCCCCTCCCAGCGAGATAAGAGAGCATTAGGAGCAAAGCTCCATGCGGTGCCCTCCTTGGCAGATGAAGGCCTGGGGGTCAGGATGGCTCTGAGAACCCTGCTCCCTACTGCTGCAGAAGATGCTGCAGAACAGACCTGTGGAACTCTGACCACGACTGACTCGGGGCTGGCCACATGCTTCTCTGGTTGTGGTGAGCAGAGCTTGGGTGGAGACACGGGGTCTCCTCCATTCAGGGGTATCCCCTCCACTCAGCCTAGGGACTGTCTCTAGGTCACCGTTTAGGTAGACCTGCAGCCCATGGCACAGACTCCCCCAGACAGCGGGGTGGGGGATGGAGATTTGAAGGGGAGCTGAAGACAGGCAGGCTGATTGCCCAGGAAGCAAAGTTCCATGTGGGAGGTGCAGGGGCTGGACCCCTGAAAAGACACCCGTTTTGCCCTCAGCCCCTCTCATCTCAGAATGCCTAGGCTGCTACATCTGCCTCCCCATGTCATCAGCAGCTCCCAAACACCTGGACATTCCAACCCAGCTGTTCCTGGAAGCCACCGTGGAATGGAGGGGACACCTCTCATCCCCTTACTGCAGCCTCCTCCCTCATCTGAGGCCCTCACCACTGAGCTCACTGAGGAAAGAGGAGCCCACAGTCAAGATCTCCCGCAGTGGTCTATGGACCTGACTCTCACAGAAACTGACACCAACCCCTTCTGACCCCTTCCCCACTATAGCCTCCTGCGCTCTGCCCCTGTGGTTTCTATTCCCCTGGTTGTCCTGGAGAGAGCCCCTGACCCCCACACCCCTGCTGCAAAGTGAGAAGCTGTTTCCTTTAGTCCTCCCACCCACCACCTGCCCTCTGTGGACCAGAGGCTGAGGGCAAATACAGGTGCTCCAGGTCTCCCTCCCCCCACACTCCCCATCCTACCCCCCCACCCTCCATGCCCCAGTGGGTCCTTACACAGGGGGTTTAGGGACCTGGACATAAACACACACATTCCCTCTCATTCCCATACTTGAAGTCTCAGACTTTACTGGGCTGTGGACACAATCTTGAATTCTGGGTTCCACAAGGCGCTTAATGGCTTTCCGAAGTACTTTCAACTGAGTTTTCTCCTTTAGCCACTATGCCTATAGATTTTAGAACCTGGAGAAGTAACTCTATAGTATCTCATTAAAAAACAAAAACCAAAATACTCCCTTGAACTCCCCCCTCCAGGTACCACCCATTTCCTCAGCTGCACTTCAGAGCAAATTTCTCCAAAGAGTTGTCTCTAGTTCTCTGTATCCATGCCCCTCCTACCTCTCTTCCACCGATGCATACCGATCTTTTGTCCCCACTACTCCACTGAAACTGCTCTCAAGATCATCCTGCCTCAGCTTTCTGCCAGCCCCTCCCCCACCCCCTAGCAGCACCCAACACCACCAATCCCTCCTTTTTTAAAAAAATATTTATTTATTTTGGCTGCACCAGGTCTTTGTTGCAGCATGCATGAGGGATCTAGTTCCCCGACCAGGGATCGAACCCAGTCCCCCTGCGTTAGGAGAGCGGGGTCTTACCCACTGGACCGCCAGGGAAGTACCCCTCCTTTTTTCTTGCAACATTTCCTTCTCTCTCTCTCACCTCCTCGGACCTAGGAGTGTTGGCCTGCCCTGGATCTTTCCCTGGATCCATGGCTCTCTACCAGCCACAGCTGGCCACCAGATTTCATGACACCTGTCATTGAGCTCCTGACTTCAACATGACATAGCCTACTTACCCCCTCCCCCTTACCTGGATGGCTAATAGGGAATTCAGATGATATTCAGGCAAAATAGAGCTCCCGAGTCCACTATCCGCCACCATCCACCTGGCTGCTCTGGACCTGGGAGTCCCCCTGACTCATTCACCTCTGATCCATGAGTAAGTTTTGTTGGGTTTACCCTCAAAATAGAGCTCAGTTCTGCCCACTTGCATCCCCAGCCTGGTCCATCATCTGGCCCTCTGACTTGCCCCCACCCACCATCCATTCTCCACCTCCAATGGCTTCTCATGGCATTTAGGAAAAAAATAAATAAAAGCAAACTCCCTGCTATGGCCTAGGGGAGTAGGGGTGTGGGGTAGGGGGTGCTGTACAACCTGGCACCTGACTATTTCCCATCTCATCCCAGACCTCCTGCTCCCAGGGGAGCACTGTTCCAGCCATGTGGCTGCTAACAGTTCCTTCAACACAACCGGCCCCCACCTGCCTCCAGGCCTGGAGAGTCTGAGTGCCTGGAAGGTGTGTCCACAGCTCTTATTGTGGCTCAGTGCATCCTTCAGCTCTCAGAGAGGCCTTCCCTGGTCACACCATCTAAAGTAGGTTCCTGTTTTCTTCCATCACAGATCCTCATGGCCCCTAACTCTGCAGCACAGCCTTCTTACTTTACTGCCTGGGCTGTCTCCCAGGCTAGACTGGGATCTCCCTGAGAGCAAGGCTATGGTGTCTTTCACCAGCGCAGCACCGGTGTAGTAGGTGCTCAATAAATCCATGACATATTGAACGCATGACCAACACCTCCATGTACAGTTCCTGGAGGCTTTCAAGCCGTGAAGCCCCCCAGATGACCTCTTCAGCCACCATCCTCCACTCCCACTCAGGTTTTCCAGCCAGATACTCCTGACTCCGTCTGCCTACTTCCTGTCACCTGGACTCTTCAGATGTCCAAGTCCTTGTATTTCTACTTCCAATCTGCCCTCTCCTACTGCCCTCACCTTCCTTGGACCCTTGGCAAGCATGGCTTTCCACACCTTGCAGCCTTAGGCTTTCCCTGGAGTCACAAGCCTCTTGGGGCTCCTTGCTGCCCAGGGCAGGCAGCCTTGACCAGCATTCCCAGCCCCTTAACAGCCCTTCTCCAGCTGCGGCTGTACCGCCCCCTTGCTGTTCCTGGGAGGAGAGATGATATTCCCACACTATCCCTCCAGTGGTGCTGGAGGGGGCTGAGGGAGGGAACAGGGCCTCCACTGGCCTCCCCTCTTTCCTGGGGGACTCCTCCAGGCGCCCTGGGTAGGTGAGAGGAAGACCTTTTGGTGCTCAAATATCACAGCATGAAGCCTTCTCCCAGTTGCCATCTACCCCTACTGAGAGGAGGATCCAGGTTCCTATAAGGGCAGCCAGGAAGGCAAGGAGCCCTGTGGAAGGCCAGAAGGACCTGCTCCCCTCAGGACAATATCCCTCTGTGCCCCCCATACTCAGAGTCAGAATCTAGTGCTAGACAGCAGGCTGTTGAGCAGGAAGGTTCCAGAGCTGCCCCACTGCTCTCATGCCTTCTGACCTGGGTTCCAGTTCCACAGCCCAGCTTCTCAGCCAAGAAACCCCTGGCAGACAGACACCACTAAACACTGACCTACTTTCACTCATCCTGCTCCAGGGTATCCCTATGAGGGGCCAGGAATCTGCATTACCAGCAGAGCTGGCCCCAAACTTCCCCTCCCTCATCTACCCCCAGGCCCCACTTCATCTGAACCCCATCAAAGGCCACCTGAGTCCTTCCAAGTGGTAAGTCCAGGTGGCCTATCACCCTCCTGCCCATCACTGCCCTCCTTAGCCTTTATGTGTACCCCACATCCTCCTTATCCATGGCTCTCATTCTCACTGGTCCCCTGTGTCAAGGAGCTGCCCAAGGTTCTGCTTCGAGCTCACCATTCAGGGCTGACACTGCCTGCCGCCCCACTTCAGCTGTCTTTCAAATGACCACCAGCTCCTCCCAGCTCCTCCAAGGAAGCTGGATGCACAGAAAGGAAAAGTTAGTGGAGAAGGCATATAGGGCAACACCCTCGGGCAAGACGTTCAGCCTCTTTGGGTCTCTGATCCTTTTTATCTATAAAACAAAGAGGTTGAAATTGAGTCTTTTTTTTTAAAATTTTTATTGGAGTATAGTTGACTTACAATGTTGTGTTAGTTTCTGCTGTGTAGCAAAGTGAATCGGTTTTACATATATATATATATACCCACTTTTAAAAATTCTATTCCCATATAGGTCATTACAGAGTATTGAGTAGAGTTCTCTGTGTTATACAGTAGGTTCTTATTAGTTATCTAGAAATAGTTATTTTAGTTAGAAAATTCCATGAATTTTTGGTTATCAAACCATCTTTCGTCTTCCTGTTGTCCTTATTTTGCTATTATTTGTACATTCACCCAGGCATGAAATTTCAGAGTAAAGATGTAAAGTTTCTTAAAATTTTGAAGCTATGAAGGAAAAAAATTAAACTTGTTTATTGGTATGGGAAAAACAGTAGTAATGGTAGGATAAAATGGAAATATAGTCACACTTTATTTGGTTAGCTTTTTTTTTTTTTTTTTTTTTTACTGATTTAAAATCATTTATTAGTTTGACATAAAATTTGTTGACCCTGATGCAAGTTTTTTAACCAAATTATTTTGGCTAGTCAATTTAGCAATGCTGAGGCCTGGGCAAAACAGGAATAATTTGTGGATAAATTTATTTTTCTTCAAATTTCTGGAGAATGAAACAAAAGAATTTTGGAATTGTTTCAAAATGTTGGGTTTTTTTCCACTTTGGCTTTTTCCACTTCTACCTTGAGGTCATCCCTTTGGCTCTTGTCTAATTAGTCATTTCGTCTTGTCAATTGCTCCTTCAGAATCACTCTCTAGTTGGTCCAGTTCTCACCCCCACCAATGTGGAGTAGCATTACAGTCTACATGATCTTTTTTTTCTTTTGGTTGGGTCATTTCCCTGACCAGGGATTGAACCCGGGCCACAGCAGTGGAAGTGCAGAATCCTAACCATTAGACCACCAGGGAACTCCTGATCCTTCTTTTATTTAGGAAAAAAAAGTATCAAACAGGCTCCCATGGAACACTGGTGTCCCTGGGTATACAGAGGCAGTAGGGAGCCTTTTCTCCATCTTCAGGGGGGCAATTATCTTCGCGAATAGAACATTTTCAAGTTAAAAATTTTCTTCCCTTGTTTAAAAGTCACTACTACCATCACCACCACCACAACAGAACAACTATGTTTGCTATCACTTGTACTAGAAAAGACTAGCAGAAAGCAAAAAAAATTAAATCAGATAGGTATCTGACTTTAACAGAAAAGCTCAGAAATGGCCTTCAGGTGGATGTGCAATGCTGATCCAGGGGAGCAAACCCCTCTTTGGGAACCCAGCTCCCAAATGATGTTGAAACGCCCTCATATGTGTGCAGTGACCCCTGGCCAGGCCAATCAGAATACTCCTGACCATTGTGACTGATTCAGGGATGAGAGTGTGACCCCAGATTTTGGGCCTGCCTTTGGAGAGAGAGGTCGGGTCTTGCCTTTGGGGTGTTGGGGCTGTTGGGTGGCACAGAGGAAACTTACTACCAGGGGAGAGTGAAGCCATTAAGGATAGAGAGGGGGCTCTGATGACATCTGAGACCAGCTGAACTTGACGCTGGCACCACCCTGGACTCCTCTTAGAGCAACTAAGCCATTCCCTTTCCGTCATGAGCTGGCAGTAGGGCCGTGGTCAGATTTTCTTCGGGCATGACTGTTCCCTATATTATATGATAGAAATTAATACATCAGCATTTCTCTGTGCTCCTCAGAGAGCCTTGTGACTTTCAGCAGCTCCACCTTCTGCTTCAAATCACTTTCCACATGTCTATCCCACCAGGATTCCTTGATTCTGGGACTCTGTCTTGGTCAAGCATGCCCTCAGGGTTCAGTTCAGTAGTCCCTGGCCCCTACTGTGGGCCACTGGTGGGGAGGACCCCTTTCCCCATCCCCGGACTTCTTGGCCTCCAAGTCCTCCTGTCACTCAAAGATCATCCAGTTCTGGAGCTCTTTGCCATTTACTGTCTCCCCCTTCCCTCTGACAATTCTTTGGGGGTAATCCCCAAACCCTGGCGGTTTCTGGGAAGTGCAAGCACAGGAGCTCCTTCAAGGTTCAAGCCCTGTAGGATGGCGCGTGTGGTGGTGTGTCTGGGTGGGGGGGGGGGCGCGTAGCGGGGAGGGAGGGGGCGTGTTGGGAGGCTCTGGGTAAGCCGGTGCTGAGGAGGGTGTATAGTACTGAGGCCAAGACCCCTCCCCCAATTCTCTCGGCTCCTCGCACGGTTTTGCGATCACATAGAGCCTCCAAACCCAAGACCACCTTCCCAACCATTTAAGGGAGGCTGCCTGTGGAGCCTGCACCCTCCCCCTCGGGCCAGCTCCCAGATCTTCCCAGTGGGTCACTTCCTTCGTCCGGAGGCCCCTGCATTGAGGGTGGGATAGGAAGCAGGGTCTCTGTGGACGCCAGCGGTGCCCCTCCTCAGTTGGCCCTTTTTCCGAAACGACAGAAGCCCCTGCACGGGGTGGGTCCTTGAGAGCTCCGGGGATTCCGGCCGACCTCTCCCTTAGACCGTGTGGTTCCAAGGCCCGCCGGCCTAGGGAGCGCCAGGAGGGGTGCTCGGATCTAACCCGGCGAGGGCAGTGACTCTGCCACCCGGGCCAACTACTGTCCCTTCGCGCCTTGCTCATCCCCCGATTGTAAAGCGGGACCGAGTGGCCACCTGACGGAGCTTTGGCCGGGATTAAACCAAGCTACCAGCCTGTGAAGCAGTGGTTCCTATGGCAGCCTGGCGCAGGCGGGGTGCCCCGCAGGCCAAGCGCCGGGGCTGCGGATGCGGCTTCTCTGGGTGAGGGTGGGAGAGCTTATCTCTGGGGCCCCGGGAGACCCCCGCGCCCACAGCCAGCTTCCTCGAGCCCCTCCTTGGGATCTGGGACTCCCAGAGAGTGCCCACTGCAAGCCACGGTGGTCTCCTCATATGAACTGTATTCTCCATGGCCGCTCAGGGGTCTGGGGAGGGGAGTGGAACTCCCGAGGATCCCTCCTGAGGCAGCCCCAGCAAACAGGCGTCCCGGGGGAAAAACTGCGGGGAGGTCCCCAGTCCCAGGGGGAAGGCCACCTCCTGAACCCCCAGGGACACTTCGGGAATACAACAACAGGCAACTACTGGAGGCCCTGCTTGTTCAGTGATAAGTTTATTGGTCCTCAGCATTACATCTCAGTTAACAAGATAAATTCACATACACAACTGCAGGTAAAAAACATGAAAATAATATAAAAATAAATTGAAGGCTACTTTTATATATTTACTGAATTAAGTAGTGTAATAAATACTATAATAAGCAAAAAGCTTCAATCACACAATTGTTTCACTGAAGTTACAGTAGTGTTTGTAAATAGGAGTTTTAAAATTTAAGTTATGAATATTAAAGCACTGAAAAACTAGTATAAAAGTGAATTTTGGCACGTAAGTGAGCTCTTCTGTCATTAGTATTTGACAACCTGGAACAGTGAGGAAGCGATTTCTCACCTACTTTTTGAGGTACAACTATCCATCTAGGTCAGCAACACGGCTGGAATACTTAATAGCTTACAATCTTTGAGTTAACTTTTCCCTTTTGACAAGCCCAAAGAGCAAATCCAGAGCTTATTACTGTGCAAAAAATTTCCAAAATCCTAATAGAATTTAGGAGGGTACTTTTTTTTTGAGACCCACAGGGCCTAGTGTCCAGGCCTCAGGTCACAGCCCCCAGGACTCTGGGGGGCCAACTCCACTCCTTGCCAGTGGCCCCTTCCTAGGGTGATCCCTTTTCTCCAATTTCTGCCTCCTTCCAATCAAAAACAGAAAAATCCCACATCAAAATGTAAAATAACCTATAACTTCAGCGACTTCAACACTATCACACTCACTCGGGGTGATATAAAACTGAAGCTGCTAATAGAAAAGTGGGCAGAAAGCATGTAAGACCCTGGAGGACTTCTGCCTATCCCTAGGAACCTGATGTCTTTGGCTGGATCCCTGGTATCCACTTCTAAGGTCAAAATTTCAAACACAGTGTCATGGCCCTTCCTCTAGAGACAGTCTAAGACCCCACACCTCCACCTGGAGTGTCCAGAGGAATCAAGTGGATATTAATCTTCACATCCAAGACCCAGAGGCCCCAAAGGTTACAGAAGGGGCAGTGTGGGAAGCATCCTCCCAGCCTCAGTCCTCAAAGAGCTCACACAGCGCACCGCTAGTGTGCCTCTTCACCAGGGGCACAGCAAGTACGCCCCAAGGAATGCCCTTTCGCCAGTGTGCCCTTCACACTCCCAAGCAGGCTGAGGAGTGTCTATGGAAGCCTCAGCCAGCTTTGCCTTTTTGGCTTTGAAACTTAACATTTTGACTTTTTTCAATCACAGTTTCATATTCAAGTTGAGGTAATCACAGTTTCCCCTCTAACAGGAGAGGAACTGGGACAGTGGGGCAAGTTGGTGAGAGAGCATTTCTATGGACAATGGTCAGAAACCAAGACCATCAGGAGGTATAACCCCATGCAGTGTTTAAGACCCACTTTTATGGCAGGCTCCGACCCCTCTTTAAAAACTCTTTTGTGCAGCAGCCAGGAAATGGCTCGAGCTCCTAGAAAGAGAGCTTTCATTTAAATGTTCACAGCAACCCACCTGGAGGAGATGGCCTGTCGTCTCCCCCCCGCCACCCTCCCACCCCTGGCTCCCTTTTCTAAGGCTGCTTGAGTTTTTAAAAAGAGCTCGGTAGAGCTAAAGGAAGCTACAGTAACTCATCATTATTTCATCAATTGCACTTAAGATCTCTGTTATTGATTCTGAAGCAGAGGCAGGCCCACTGTGGACCCCAGCCTCTGGGCCAGCTAGAAGTGAGGAGCTCCCAGACTGGGGCTCCACACCTGGGCCCTTGTCACCAGCAGCTTTGGGAGCTGGGACTGGAGCACATGGGCCTTTCAGAAGCCTTTCTTCAAGCAAGAGTTCTTATTAAATGGTATTTGGAGTATTGTTCATTTGGTTTCAAATGAAAAATTTTTTTCTAATATAAGTACATTTTACTAACAAGCCTTTAACAACTGCTTTACTACTTGCATGCAGGCCTGTGTGTGACAGACTACATGTGCTCCATCGGTTTTCTGTCTCTCCTCTGTGCCAGGATCCTTTCTCAAAAACCCCTCTACATTACTAGAAACTTTGCTGTTTTTGCCTATGTGCTCCTTCCTAAGGCATGCAAAAAAATACGTGAAATTCAGAAAGCATTTACAATCTAGGCAGCTGAGGCGCTGAAGTCCTAACAGACATCACCTAAGTATCTGTGCCTGCGACCTTCCTCTTCCCCACACTAATTCTGGAGGTCAGGCATGGGATACACTTGAAATTCCCCTCTGCTTTTTAGTCCAGCTGAAAACAAAGCTACTAGAAGGAATTCTAACTTGGATATTGGAAATTCCTGGTCCCCTGGAGCCAAACAAATACAAGGCTAGCAACGATGCTTGGAGACATGAGATTCCTGAAGGTTGGGCTGAAAACCAGGCCTTCCCTGGCAAGACTGAGGGGAGGTATGGGTGCTGAGACTGAACCCCCTTCAAGTGAAGATGCCCCATAAGCGACCAGAACCCTGGGCCTAAGACTATGCAGGTGCAGGACACTGCCCTTAACAGTGAGGCAAAGCGTCACCAAGGAGGCCTGAGCAGCAGTTTTTCTCGTCCCCGAATGAGGCAAACCAGAGTGATGACATGAGGAGGCTCAAAACCAGTCCCAAGGGGGGCTGCTTGTGTCAATTCAAAAGCCACCTACTTCTGGAAAGCAACAAGTCTTCCCCCTCTGTTTAGTCCGTAAGTGAAATTCCCTCATTTTAGAATAAGCTGCTGATCTCCGCCCAAGCTGTTGGCTCTGTGGGTTGGGACTGACCAGGGCTTGTGCTGTTCCCTCTAGGACTGGGCACAGGGTCAGCAGGGCCCAAGCCTTCAGTGGAAGGGGCCTAAACAGGGAGGCAGGCACTCCACTGGGGTGAAAGGCTCTCCTGGGGTGATGTCTGAGGCCCGAGGCCTGTGGTGGCCTGGGCCCCCAGGCATGGCCACAGTTTAGCAGCCAGAATTCTTTATGTCCCAGCAGTCACTCTGTGCAATCCAAACGCTCCTCCCCACCCTCACACACTGCTGCAACAGCCCAAAGGAAATACTGTTATCAGAGACCCAGAGGTCCTGGACTGCCGGCTGCACACAAAGGGCAGCCCCTGTCTGCTCATCCTCCATGAGGACCCCCCTCCCCCACCAAATCAGTGGTGCAGGTGATGCTCTTCAGCGCTGTATAGAGAATAACGACAACATGCACTCAAGCCAGCACACAAAGGCCAAGGAGAACAAAGACAGCCCCTCTAGGGAGAGGCCTCTGGAAAAGCTGAGGTTAAGACACCCCGTTTTAAAACGTCCGTCTCCAGGGTCTTCTTCCTCTAGGGCTTCTGCTCAAAGAGGTCATGATACTCCTGCTGCTCCAGCTCGCGGTTATACTTCTCGATTTCCCGGTTGGCTTCTTCCACGTAGTCATTCATGAACTGGTCCATGACTGGCACCTCATTAAGGAAGAAGGTCCTGAGCCTGGGGGCCAAGGGAGCTGCCAGGCCAGAGGAATATGTGGACAGATGAAGTAGGGGACACTGAGGTAGTGAGTGCTCAGCCTGCACAGAAGGTACCTGACTGGCTTTTTTAACATACTGGCAGCACCACAGCTGCAAAGAATGTGACAGGGATTGACACAGGGCCCATCATGAGCTCTTAGAACTGAGCCCTTCAGCTTTCACTAGCCCACAGCAGCACCCCATCCACCTTTTCACAAATTAACTACTGTAATCAGATCCAGTCTCCAACTTGTAAATCATGACTCCCTGATGACCACAGGATGTCACCACAGCTGCATTTAAACTACAACCCACAGAGTAACCTCAGCCATCATTGAATGAAGAATAAATGTAATTTTAATGACTCTAAGAGGACAAAATGAAAAGTCAGCCTCTGTGGCTTGCCGTGTATTCCCAAACCCAGCCGGCACCAGGGGCTGGGCTATGATGGCTCTAGCAGATACCCTCTTTACAGCCAGGTTTTCACACACCCCCAGCCTCTCTGCCCCAGATTCCAAGGATACGTGGGTGAAAATCAGTCTTGTCACCAAAGAAGTTGACAAACTGGGTGCCATTATAAAAGTAACCTGCAGGTAGGGGGTCCAGGTGGCGTTTCACCTGTAGGAGAAGAGTCCTGTTAGAATTATCTGACCATTTTCTATCATTCACTCACTCATTAAAAACAAAAACAGGGACTTCCCTGGTGGTCTAGTGGTTAAGACTCTGCACTTCCACTGCAGGGGGCGTGGGTTTGATCCCTGGTCGGAGAACTAAGATCCTGCGTGCTGCGTGGTGTGGCCAAAAAAAAAAAAAAAAACCCCCAAATCAAACAAGCCTATTACCCTAGCAAAATAGCCCACTTTGCCCTGTGGAAGGCTGGGTGTGCCAGGGAATTAACACCATCCTCACAGCAGCCATCAAACAATGACTGACGGAGGTCCTCCCACCTCTCAGGGAGGAACTCTGGGATTATTCATGGGACTAAGCCCCAGGTGCCCACAGTGGTACTGGTTTGACAATACACGATTCCCTTCTCTTACTTTCCCATTTTCCTAATAGTGTTTTCTAGAATCACTTCCAAAATAAACTACCTGTGCTCAAATCCTTGTTTAAGGTGTGCTTCTGGGGAAACACACACTGCCTGCCTTCTGAGGTGCCCATGGTGTCCTCACCAGGAACACCCAGAGATGCCCAGGCCCTGGAGTCAGAATAAAGGGGCCCTCCTCAAATCCACATCAGGGGCTCCTGGAGGCCCAGAGTCCTGCCCCACCTGCTCATTACTGGGACTTGTGACACAGCTCATGCTGAGACCTGGACTCTCTGTCCCTTTTAATCTTTGCCCCCAAACCCATCAGGAAAAGGCCTCAGTGGGTATGGGAACTGGGGTAGACCCTGGGAGTCAGCCTGGAGTCTGAGAGGGCTCCTCAAAGGGCCTCTCGTCCTGGCCTCAGGATTTCACAACCTGCCCATGAGCAGCTTCAGGGTCTAGAGTTTTTACCTGGGCCCTCGCTGGTTTCTCTGTGGTTTATCTAGGACAGAGGAATGGGAGGAAAGGACTTCTGCAGCTGCTTGAACACGGTGACAAAACAGACCTCCACGTCACCTGTTTCTCCCACAGGCACTAGTTCTCCTCAATTTCATAACCACATCACACCAGAGGTCACCCCGCCCTTCTGAGGTTGCAAGGCCAGGTGAGCTGAGGTTTCTCTTTACCCAGCTTCCCTCTGTGGCCTGAGAGAAGCAGGACCTCCAGCATGCCCTACAAACAGCCACCTCACTCAGGAATCCTAAAGATAGAGCTGCGCAAGAACAGCCTTGGGACACCGAGGGGACTTAGGCCTCCAGGGCAGGGTACTCACATGGATGTTCCTGATCTCCTGCTGGGTCAGCATCCCCCTGGTCTTCAGGGCCTTCCTCTGAGGCTTCTGTGCAGAGATGTAAGGAGGCGTCAGTTTCCAACAGAGCTGATGGGTACACGGGAGGGTGAGGGCTCAGGGCTCTGGGGGCCAGTTACATGACTGAGATGCCAGCAGAAGGGGAAGCACAAGCATCGTCATGGACTGGATACAATATCCTGCCTGTCTGCCCCTTGAGAAGACCACTTTCCCACCACAGAGCCCTGCGGGCCAGGGGGGAACAAACACGGCAGAAGAGAGACTGATGCATTTGCAAATAGGCATGTTTCTGCCTCTTTGCAGATTCTCAATCCTAAGCCCCACCAGTGACAGACATGCAGACAAAAGAACTGGAGGTCTCACAGTCAAATACCATTTAAGAGTTTATCTAATGAGTCTGAGAAAGACCCAGTCTGCAAGCAGTCATTCCTTAGTATAAAAGACAGGTCCCAACTGAGCATGTACAGAAGACCCAGGCCCCAGCCAACTCTATTTCCAGAGCTCTAGAATAAGCTTAAGCTCAGACTGTGCTAAGAGACTTAGAACCCAAAGCTAGCAGCATATTAGAGGATTTTAACTCCAGTCCGGATTTTTTTTCTTTGTAGTATTGGACTAAAGATGCTTGTGTGGATCTATAGGCAAGCCTCCTCTTCCCCTGTACATCTCTCCAGGGCCTCCAGGCTCACTGCTGTCTATGCTTGGAGTCTTGGTTTGCAAAGGACTCTAAGCATATCTTTGCTGTTTTTCCTTTCTAGAGAGAGAACCAAAGTACAGGAGATGCTGGGCTCAGAAGACAGGAGAGCCTATGAATTAGGTTCAGCTAAGAAGACATTTTTGAGTTTAGAACACTAAGCTGATCCAGGGTCCACATGGAACAACTAAGTTTCACCTAGGTCCTGGTTAAGCCATCTGATAACTCCAGTCTGCCTTGGGAAGCAGGACTGGAAATGGCTTTGAGAACCTGGGCTCGCAGGGTAGGCAGCAAAACAAGTCTGCCTGGAGTTTGCCCCAGGGGCTTCCTCCCACTCTCAGAGTCCCTGAAAACACTGGCTGAGCCTGTGAGGGGTGAACCAGTGGGGAGAAAGCAGGGAGAAGGTGGAGGGGCTTCTGCCTCAGGTCCAGTAGCAACTCTGAAGTGTCTGGTCATATCAGTGCCAGGTCTGTCTGGGCTTTGGAAACCACCTGCTTAGCTGACTGCCGCAGCCAGTCCTTGACACTTTCTTCCTTCAGGGAGCAGCCTATGAACACGAGGTAGCATTCCTGCTGCCCACTGCTGCCTTGAGGTGTGCTTCTGGAGTCAGGCGGTGGCGTGGGTCCCTCCAAAACTGGCACGATGCTCAAGGAATTGGCCAGAGTGTTGTGGCAGACCTCCATGGTCCTCTCAGAGTCTGCAAGGAGAACACTTTAGTCCCTGAGACCCTGCCCCGAAAGGAGAAGGTTACACTAAGACTGGATTAGTGCAGCTGTGGGGGACAGATTCACAAGATATGCAGGAGGGCGAACTGACATGACTGGCAGCAAATTATAAAGGATGAAGTAAGAGAGGGAGGAACAATGTAAGTTTCTAGCTAAGCAGATTGGGTGATCAGGTAGACACCATTAACCCAGAAGGGGACTACAAGAGGAAGAAAAGGTTTGCAAGTGGGAGAAGAAGAGTTTGACTCTGCATCTGCGGCATTTGAAAGACTGCAGGACCCTGAGTGGGAGACATCTGCACAGTCATTAGAAGAAGGGAATGGCTGGGGTCACCCCTATGGAAGAGGTAGTTGAGGAGAAGCAAGGAACGCTCCTTTGGTAGAGGTGGAAGGGGTAGGTCTCAGCTGAGGCCTGAGAGTCCATGGGAGGAGGGCAAGCTCAACAGTACAAGTGCTGCAGGAGGGACACATGGGTGGGAACAGAAAAGATGTAATCGGGTTTATAAGCTGAGGAGCTGGGGGCTAAGATATACTGAAGACACAAGAAAAGGGTAAGGTTCCCCAAACAGGCATGATGAGAAAGAGATCTAAAACAAAGAAAGGTTTACCTTTAACAAGAAAGGGGTCAAGAGTCAGTTTAAATAAAAAAGAAAAGGAGGTGATGACAGGGGAGAGGGAAGAGCAGGTGGGGTCTGTCAGAGCCTGAGGGAAGGAAGTGGGCTTGAGTAAGGGGCTTGTAGAGAGGGGCCAAAGTTTCAGATTCAATAACATAAATTAAGCCAAAGGTTAAGGACCTTGAGAGATTCTTTTATAGAGGCTCTGCCACCTAATTCTCCTATCTGAACCCAGATGATTCCATGCTTACAACTCTCAGTGGCTCCCTGCTGCAGACACCCCCAGTTACCTGCCCAGCCTCCCCTTCTTCCTCCAATACCAATTCCCCATGGGCAATGGCAACTTGATCCTGGCCAATGAGAAGTCTGCTGAGGAACTGATAAAGACACCCACAGAAGAGCCAGCTTCTTCCATCAGCTGGCTGTTGTGTCTGGATGTGACACCTAGACCTGCAGCACTACCTGGCAACCATGAGGGGTGGGAACCTGAGGAAAAGCTGACACCAAGAATGTAAGAACACAAAAGCCATACATTACCTGGGTCTTCACTTCAGTGGCCTTGCTATGCTGCCAGATCTCTTGACTTCTGGCTATGTAGCTAACACCTGCTAGTTGAGCTGGGGTTTTCTGTTATAACTGCCAAAGATGCCCTAACAGACACACTCCCTCACTTCCTCCCCTGGGACCCAGACACAGTAAACACTTTTTGGTTCCTGAAACGTGCCTTTTTTTGCCTCACATCCACAGCACATGCTCTGCCTTTTCCCTGGAACATTCTCCCCTTTCTCAATGTTGAGTTAACTGTCTCCTTGTTTTCACACCTTCCCTGAACCCCAGCCCAGGACTGACAGACTTCAGGTTGCAAGGGCTCCAGGGGTCAAAGGCTGATAAACAGGTTTACTGAACAGAGAGGAGGAGAAGGCAAGTGGAAGGCTTGAAGACTTTGGCAGAAACGGATCCAGAGCTGGAAGGCTCAGCATTGGGGTAGCTCCTGGTGACAGGTCTAGGAGGAGGCCATGGATGGCTCAAGAGGGGTGGAGTGTGAGTCTCTAGAACAAGGAAGTCAAGGAGCTGTGAGGAGAGGCCCTGGGCAGGTTCATCCAGGGGCAGGAAAACAGATCCTCCACTGCAGAGCAGAAGGACCTGGAGAAAGATTGGGACCCTGACTGAAAGGGATGACTGGAGGAGCCTATGGTGTAAGACCCAGAGGGGAGGGTTTTTTGAGAGAGTCTAAGAGGCATCAGTGGTCTGCAAAGCACCAGCAGAGGCTATGAACTCACATCATGAGATGTGAGCACTCCACAGAGTAGCGCTCCCAAATCCAAGCGCCCAGTTACCTGAAAACTTCACTTTGCCCAGGATGTGGTAGATGTTTCCAGAGAAGGGACTTGGCTTGATAGAGGACTGAATTGCTGGTGGAGGAAGAGGACAGGGTTGTTACTCACCTGGGGGCAGAGGCCAAGTCCAGGGTGGCACAGCTGGGAGGGTTAGGGACTGGAAAGGCACCTCCTCTAGGGTCCAGGGTTCACAGGTACCCCCACTAGATCCTCCCCCAGTGGCTCTGCCACTATTCCCAGGGGTAAGGGACTCCTGGGTCCTCAGATTCTTCTGCCTGCTTTCAGACCCAAATGGTGAGAAGAGACAGCACACACAGAATGCTAAAATGGTGCCAGGAAGTGGGGACAACTCTGGGGCATTCTTTTACCAGTGTCTGGGACATGTACCGGTCAAGGCTTACCTTTACACTTGGCCACAAAGCGAGTCTTCTCCAAGGGACGACCAAACCATACACAAATCTGAACCATTAATGGAAAGACCGATCCAACATCAAATTTACCTTCATACCTTAAAAGGTTTAAAAAATTATAAATACAAGTAATTGGGGCTTTGAGTGTTACTACATACTACATTGGAAAGAACTACATATCACTTATCATATTTGAATTCTCCCTTAATTGTGCGTCATTTTGTATACAAAGCACTTATTTGAAAGTATTTATGTCTCTTTCATCTTGAGACTGAGAAGCATGTTTGTCCCCTTAGAGCAGGAAGGTCTTACCTTCTTTGGACTAGCAATTCCTTAAAGTCAAAGACCCCCTCTACCTTTGAAGCTTGCCAGTATCCCAACTGGGATTAGGGGTCCCTCCTGGTACCCTTGGAGCTCTTCCTCAGGATCCCCTCCCACTCTCTTCAGGGCTCCCACTATGCCCCACCCTCACTGAGGGCAGTTTAACAGACTACATTTGGATGTGCAGTCTCTCCAGAAGGAACTAAAGGGCTGGGGCATCTCTGATCTATTTTCTCAGTTTTGAGTTCAGCAGACATACTGACTGCCAAAGACTCATTAAGAACGCAGCATTTTAAAAATTTAATTTTTTATTATGGAAAATTTCAAAGATATGCAAAGATAGAAGGGTAGTGTAATGAATTCCTACCACCCAGCTTCCAAAGTTATGAAACTGTCATTCCTTCTTTTGAATGATTTCATTGAGATGAATCCCTTGATTGGAATCAGTCCAGGAGGGCATAACATCTCATGGGTAATTTATAACACCACCACCAGCAGTAGATGAGTGTACTAGTTTCACAACAATTCCCCCAGCAATGAATTTTATAGATATTTTTGCCTAAATGTAACAGGTGTCAATCAAAGCAACAGTGAGGCACCATTTTGCATTTGAGTATTACCTACATGGAATTCTGTTACCACAGTTGCCATTTATACTTGGTCTTAAGTGGACTGTTCACATCTATATAATGTGGGTTACTTTTCTTAAGTATCTAAACAAGCTTCCCAAATACTATATTAACCCTTCGTCACATTTGATGCAAACACTTCCCTCCAGTCTACTGTATTTTATTAGTTTCCTTTGTTGAAAACTGCACTGCAGTTTTGAATTTTACATTGTTGAAAGTATCTTACTCTTTAAAGCAACTTCTTTAAAGTAAGGTGGTGGCATAACATTTTTGCAAGACTGACATGTTCTTTTTGTTCTCTCCCCATCCAAACATGAGATTTGGAGACCACGGGCTTCTCAGGCTTCTGTGTTCAGAGGCTGTATCCTTAGGGGAATTTGGAGGGGCCAGGGGAAGAGTACAAGGTTTCCTTACAGACTAGGAACAAGCCCTTCTACCAGGGGAGGTGGGGGTGGGGTCGATGACAACAGAGGGCTGTGGGAGGGGAATGGCTGAGAATCTGCACAGCACAAAGCTGAGCACATCCTGCAGCTAAAGCCTGTTCACTCTGAGGTGGTGGCCCTCACCCAA
Organism: Eschrichtius robustus; assembly: GCF_028021215.1. Classification (NCBI taxonomy): domain Eukaryota; kingdom Metazoa; phylum Chordata; class Mammalia; order Artiodactyla; family Eschrichtiidae; genus Eschrichtius; species Eschrichtius robustus. The sequence goes on from NC_090839.1 coordinate 30,791,426, forward strand.
GGAGAGAGGGGAGTAATGTATAGCGATGAGCAAGAATCTGATGACTGCCATCTTGTTAAAAGAGTAAATCATCTGCTTCCTAGGAATGAACTTGGAAGGGAGGGCCTGAAGGGTGATTCTGAGGCCCCTCCATCTCTGATTCTCTACAAGGACTGATCTTCCTGATAAAGGAAGATTTCAGACTCTAGATTCACAGAGACTTCTAATGAACTCCCTCATACCTGGCTCTGTCCTAGATCGGTCTGCCTCCAGAAAAGTCTGTGCCCTGAACTAGGTTAATGTATGCCATGCCCACAATGAGTTGGTATGGACTGGAGAATAGGTGTTTCCCTAGGCACCAGGTGGAGATGACAGAAGTCTCAGGACCAGGCCCAGAGGTGTGGGCAGCAAAAAGGTCAGTAGCTGCAGCCACTGGAGAGGAGAGTTTCACCCCAGAAGCTCCATCTTTTTCTTTTTAGCTAAGATATTATTGTCTTGTTCAGGCATAAAGAATGATCCACTTACTCACTGTTTAAGTATGATGTGACTCAAACCAGAGGTTCCTTCTAAAAATAAGCCTGAAAACCTTCAATTTTACATATTGACCTTTTTTTTTTTTTTTTAAACAGGATAGTACAATCAGTTTTTTGCTGGTACAAAATACTGGTGATGTAAGGGGTGGTTGGAGGACACACAGAGGTGGCTGAGGGAAGTGAGTGAGGATAATAAAGATGATCCAAATCAACATGAGGGATCAATTTTGGCTAAGCTTTAACAACTGTCTTCCCCTGAACCTTCAACAGAGCAAAACTAGTTATCCATTCCATACAGGGACAAGTGCAGCATGGTGGTTAAGAGTACAGGCTCTGCTGTACAGCAGAAATTAACACAACTTTGTAAATCTATTATACTTCAAAAAAAAAAAAATACAGGCTCTGAAGCCACACAACCTGGGTTTGAAACCCAACTCTTTCATTTACTTGGACAAGACATTTAAGTCCTTGCTGCCTCAGTTACCTTATCTCTAGAATGAAGAAAATAATGGAATCCACCTTGCAGGCTTGGTTTGAGGATGAATGAGATAACACAGGTTGAACTCTTAGAGTGGCACTGTGAACAGAACTTTCTGTGATGATGGAAATGTTCTGGATCTGAACTGTCCAAGACAGTAGCTGCTAGTCACAGGTAGCTGTTAAGCACTTGAAATGCGGCTTGTGTGACTAAAAGGCTAAATTTTAAATTTTACTTTATTTTTATTAATATACATTTACATTTTATTAAGTAGCCAAATATGGCTAGTGGCTGCCGTACTGGAGAGCGAAGTCTTAGAACAATGTGTAGCACACAGTAAGTGCTCAAGTGATGCTGGAAATATGATTACAGTGTACTTCACACTCTCTTTTCTCTTCCTCTCCTATCTGGAGGACAGGTTCAGGCTAGGAGGCCACCTGCAGAGCACAGAACATCCCCTGGGCCACAACAGCAGGGAACCTACCTGTCAGATGGGAACCCTAGAGGACTGACTATTCTCAGGAGAGACTCTCTCACCCGGGAGGGTCATAACTCCTTGGTTCCATGGCGGCCACCTCACCCTCACTAGAGGCTAGAGGAAACAAAGGATACCATTGTGCTTAAGGCCTATAAGATGACTCCTTAAGTCTCAACATCCAGCAAGGGTCTCAATTTGGACCCCAAGATGTGGATCACTGGGCTTCCAGCAAGGCCAGTGGTTACTGGGACATGGCAGGTTGTTGCAGCTGCCATTGTCACCCTCCTAGAGCACACCTGGTATTTTCGCTTTCTCTTTTTCTGTCCTGTAAATAAATAAATCACTGAGTTTATAAAGAAATCTTAGCTACTTTTCAATGATGATACTTGCCAGCCAGGGTACATTAGATATCGAGATCGTAGCATCTGAGGACTCGAAAAACTATTTTCTGAGAGAATCAGTTCAATGTCTTCATTCCTTTGAAAACATACAGAAAATCCAGGTTAATTAGACCTATTAACCTTAACCTGTACATTCTGCTTACTCTCTACACCCCCATACACACATACAAGTACATACATATATTTTTTTTTCTGTTATTTCACCCCTAAATACTTTAGTATGCATCTCTAAGAACAAGCACATTCTCTGGAAAAACCGCAACAGTATTATCACACTGAGGGAATTTAATACTGAGGACAAGCAGCACTGGTACCACATGGGAGCTTGGTGGAAATGCAGGATCTCCAGCCTACTCCAGACCTACTGAATCAGAACCCTCGTTTTAATAAGATCCCCAAGAGGTTCATATGCACATTAAAGTTGGAGAAGTATTGATCTAATATATATCCATTTTCAAATTTCCCCTTTTTGGGGGGATAGGGCACTCAGGATCTAATCAAGAATTGCTCACTAATTTATAATCTTTATTTTCCTTCAGTCTGGAATAATTCCTCCAACTTTTTTTTTTGTTTGTTTCTCATGGAGTTGACATTTTTGAAGAGTACATGCCAGCTGTCTTGTGTCCCACAACCTGGATTTGTCTGGTTGCTCCTCATGATTAGATTCAGCTAAACATTTCTGGCAAGATTAATGGCCAAGTGATATTGTGTCCTTTCCACAGTGTCACGAAGGAGGCACATGACGTCAGTTTATCCCATTAGTGGTCTTGCTAAGTTTAATCATTTGGTCAATGTCATGTCTTCTAGATTAGAGCTCTCCATTGTGAAGGTACTTTTCTCTCTTTGTAAGTAGTAAGTAGTCTGTGGAGTGACAGATACTTTTTATTTATTCATTAATTAATTTAATTTATTTATTTATGGCTGCTTTGCATGTTCATTGCTGTGCACGGGCTTTCTCTAGTTGCGGAACAGCGGGGGCTACTCTTCGTTGCAGTGCGCGGGCTTCTCAGTACAGTGGCTTCTCTTGTTGCAGAGCATAGGCTCCAGGTGCGCAGGCTTCAGTAGTTGTGGCACATGGGCTCAGTGGCTGTGGCTCGCGGGCTCTAGAGAGCAGGCTCAGTAGTTGTGGCGCATGGGCTTAGTTGCTCTGTGGCATGTGGGATCTTCCCGGACCAGGGATTGAACCCGTGTCCCCTGCATTGACAGGCAGACTCTTAACCACTGTGCCACCAAGGAAGTCCCGTGACAGATACTTCGAGACAAGTGAGTATCCTTTTCTTCAACAATCTGTCATCCACTGCTTTTAGCATCCATTGATAATTGTTGCCTAGATCAAGTATTATATGAAAGGTTACAAAATGCTGACTTTCTAGTACTATAAATCCTTATTTATTCATTAGCTAGCATTCTTCTATAAAGAAGAGCTTTACTGTTCTGTCCCTCTCCCTTTTTTTAGTATCACCACAGACTCATTTTACTCCACGTGCTATATAATCCATTATTATCATGGTTCTCTCATATATTCAAGTTGTCCCAAATTTGCCTAGTGGGAGCTTCTTAAGCTAGCTTCTGTATCCTTTCGACATATCTCCACTAATCTTTGAATACTTCCCTGCTTTTCTGTCATAAAATGTACTAGGCTCACCTTGTACTTTCACTCCCTAAACCTGCAATCAGCCAATTCTCCAAAGAGTGCTGATACCTTGTAGCGGAGATTGGTACTTAGAAATTAAGATCTAGAGGTAGAAGTATTAATTGCTATTATTATTTCTAGTCCCTTTTAATGGAAAGGGTATTATTTCTGGTCCCTTTTAATGGAAAGAGCTAGGGAATATACTTTTTTTTTTGAAATAATGAATTTATATCGAGTCCCCCAATTCAACTCCAACATTTGCAGGGTTTTTCCTTACCTTTCCCATTTCATATTTATAATCTCCCTTCTCTAATCAGTGATGTCGTTTGGAATCAGGGTTCCAACAGAGGATTATGCTCAGAAGCTACTTGAATTAGTTTGCATATGTACGGTTCTTATTACTTTGGTATACAGATGGATTCACTTTTTTTTTTGTATTTTTTCCCTCCTTGTTGACTTAATTTTTGAATGTGTAAAATATGTGCAATGCTCAAAAGTCAAAACTATATGAAAAGTATACACCTTTTAGCACCTTATTGAGCAAACAAAACTGCTATATGACAAGATGTTTTCATACATACATACACACAAAGTCACTAATTCTCTATTTTTAGTTTGTAATTTGAACCCAGGTCTATGAAGTAAAGATATAATTTCCCTATGTTTCTATGCCATTTCTCTCACATCTTAACACAAAGAACATTGAGAGAGTCTTGACTTCCATCCTTTAATGATGAGAACGTGAATGCATCAAAACAAAACATCTCAAAACAGTACAGGATATTAACATGTGGGGTCCTCTTGGTGATTTTTACACAGCATCAAAAGCACTTCAAGACCTGACTTTTTATAAATGCTCAGGTCTTTGATATAGTGGAAAGACCCAGTGGGCCATAGCCAGACTGCTGCATCTGAGAAAGTGGCTGGTCCTGCGGAGTGAAGTGAACTGGTAAGTTTACCTGGTGACAATCCCATTTTCTGCAAGAATGAAGGCTGCGGAAGGATTGGCAGCTCTGATGAGGCTCTGCAACTGAATGAGGAGAGGGTGCCTCTGCTCTGTGGTGTGACTGGTGAACACAACATTACTCACCAGGCCTGGGGAACAAAACCAAAAACAGTTCAGTCTTTATATAGAGTCCTGACTGGGGCTGAGGGTTTGCACAAATGTGAGCCCTTGCTCCCTCCCCTAATCGTCCCTTCTAGCAGCCCCCTCATGTAGACACCCCTGACACCCAACACTGACATACATAGCCATCATTCTGCTCCTCTTTCTGCCACTGCAACCTCTTGGAGTGAGTGGCCTCAACTCTGTAGCTGCCTCACCTCCTAACCTCCTCTGTCTTCTTAATTCCGCTTTGATACCTGGAGCTTTTTCATCTAAGGGCCCTTTCTGTATCCCATGTACTTAACCTCATCAGGAACTGGTGCCAGTGACTTTTCACCAGTTCAGGACACAGACGTGTACCAAGCACAAACCATATGTCAGGTGCTAACCATTCTCAAAGAGTGCACAGTCAAGAAGTCTCACCCATGGACCCACAGTTCCAAGGTAAGTGCTAACAAAGATATTCACAGAGTGACACAGTAAGGAAGGGTGGCGCATGTAAAGAGAGGTTGTGGAGTGGGCCACAATCACTCTCAACCTTCCTGTGAAAATATAGAAGTAAAATCCACAGCACTACAGATAATTTCGAAATCAGAGAATTTGCCACATCCCACCATGCCAACACAATTGTAATACCTCTTCCATACTTATGTTTACATGGCTAGGATCACAGCATATACACCATTTCTGCTATAGTACAGTTTCATTTGCATTTGTGCTATTCAACCATTTTTATTCACTTAATATTGTGAAAATTTCAAACATATACAAAAGTAGAAAAAAATTGTATAATGAACGCCCACGAGCCCATCACTTGGCTTCAAGAAAGATCAACATTTGGCTAATTATTTCTTCTATACCATACCCCAACCTTTTCTCCTTTCCTCTCCTTCCCCACTGGATGATTCTGAAGCCAATAATAGACATCCTATTATTTCATCCAAAAATATTTCAGTATGTATTATCATAAGATAAGGACTCTTTAAAAAAAATGAATGATTAACAATAAATTCTTTAATATAAAATATCTAGTCCATATTCAAATTTTTCTGTCTCAAGAATATTTTCTTAATTTTTTAGAAACAGGAACCAAAGCCTATACGTTATATTTCACTGATGCATCTCATAATTCTCCTTCAATCTATAGTTTTCTTCTTACTTCTTTGTGATTTATTTGTTGAAAAACTGCATCTTGTATATTTCTCTCAGTCTAGATTTTGCTGATTGCATCTCCATAGTGTTGCTTAACATGCTAGATATATCTGGTTTATAGATTCAATCCTTTTTATTATAATCTAGCTTTAAAAAAGTTCTTGTTCTTTTTCTAACTTCTTAAGTTGAATGCTTAATTCATTATTTAAAAAAGCCACAATGAGACAGCATTTCACACCTGTTAGAATGGCTGTTCTCAAAAAGACAAGAAATAAGTAGTGTTGGTGAGGATGTGGAGAAAAGGGAAACTTGTACACTGTTGCTGGGAATGCCAATTCCATAGTGGTACAGACACTATGGAAAACAGGATGGAGATTCCTCAAAAAATTAAAAATAAAAGTACCATATGATCCAACAATTCCACTTCTGGAATATACCAGAAGGAATTGAAATCACTATCTTGAAGAGCTATCTGCACACCCATGTTCATTGCAGTATTATTCACAATAGCAAGATATGGAAACAACCTAAGTGTCCATTAGTGGATGAATGGATAAAGGAGATATATCTTATATAGTAAGATATATCTATCTTATATATGATATGATACATATATGAATGTTACTCAGCCATAAAGAGAATGAAATCTTGCCATCTTGCCATGGATGGACCTCAAGGGCATTATGCTAAATGAAATAAGTCAGACAGAGAAATACCATATGATCTCATTATATCTCATTTATATGCAGAATCTAAAAACAAAAACAAAAAACAAAAACCAAGCCCACAGATACAGAGAACAAACTGGTGGCTGCCAGAAGCAGGGGGTAGAGGGTGAGAGAAATGGGAGAAGAGAGTCAAAACGTACAAACTTCCAGTTATAAAACAAATAAGTCATGGAAATGTAATGTACAGCATGGTAACTACAGTTAATAATACTGTACTGAATAACTAAAAGTTGCTAAGAGAGTAGATCTTAAAAGTTCTCATCATAAGAAAAAAATTGTTTTGTAACTATGTAAGGCAATGCATGTTAACTAAACTTATTGTGTTTATCATTTTGCAATGTATACAAACATCAAATCATTCTGTTATACACTTGAAACTAATACAATGTTATATGTCAATTATATCTCAATAAAAAGAAAAATTATTTCTTGTTTAGTAACATAGTAACTTAAAGGTATATGCTTTCTTTTGAATTATTTGGTACAGAAATATTCATGACAGGTTGTAGATGGTGTCCTTTATCATTAAAAATTGCCCTTTTATTTATTTATTGGCCGTGTTGTGCAGCATGCGGGATCTTAGTTCCCCGAGCAGGGACTGAACCCGTGCACCTTGCAGTGGAAGCACGGAGTCTTAACCACTGGACCACCAGGAAACTCCCAAAACTGCCCTTTTTAGACTCTTCAATATTTTGCCTGGTATTCAACCCTGCTGTTATTAATATCAACCCCATTTCTTTTTGTTTGCGTTCGTTTGTTATATCTTGTCCGTTCTTTTATCACCATCCTTACTTAGTTTTAGATGCTCCTCTTGTACAGAACATCATATAATTAGATTCTATTTTTTGGTTTAATCTGAGATACTTTTCCTTTTAATAGGTGTTTATAGCATTTATATTTACTGACACTTTGTTTCTGTTACCTTGTTTATGTGGAATTCTATTCAAAAAAAAATTTTTTTTTAACTTTTAGCAGTATGATTTCTGCATTCTGTTTTCTGCTTTCCTTCTGATAAGTGGTGGGCTTATAGTCTGTTTTATGTTCTTATGATAGCTATCCTTATGTCACCTTTAGACAATGTCTTTTGACTTTTCCATATGACAGACAAGGAAGTTCATATACCCTTAAATTTGTCCCACTTCTCCACTATCACGTTCTGGTTGGTTACATTAATAATTTTATAGTTCCTCTAGCGGATACTTATTTTTTTTTAAAGTTTTACTGTTCTTATAAATTTATTTATTTATTTATGGCTGTGTTGGGTCTTCGTTGCTGCGCGCGGGCTTTCTTTAGTTGTGGCGAGCGGGGGCTACTCTTCATTGCGGTGTGTGGGCTTCTCATTGCAGTGGCTTCTCTTGTTGTGGAGCACAGGCTCTAGGAGCGTGGGCTTCAGCAGTTGTGGCTCGTGGGCTCTAGAGCACAGGCTCAGTAGTTGTGGCGCATGGGCTTAGCTGCTCCACGGCACGTGGGATCTTCCCAGACCAGGGCTCACCCCCGTGTCCCCTGACTTGGCAGGTGGATTCCTAACCACCATGCCACCAGAGAAGCCCGAGTGGATAATTTTGTATCTTTAAAGAGTATAACTAACTCTTTACAACTTGACTTAACAGCTTTAAAATTTACTGATCTCCCACTTGAGAAGATGTAGAGGTAATATCTCTCTCTTGTTGCCTCCTAATTTTTTATTAAATATAATTTCATTTATAGGTTTTTGAGATTTTCAACATTTATATTCTATTTTGTAATAGCATTCTCATAGGTGTTATAATTTTTTTTCTCATAAATTTATTTATTTTATTTATTTTTGGCTGCATTGGGTCTTCGTTGCTGCGCGTGGTCTTTCTCTAGTTGCGGCAAGCGGGGGCTACTCTTCGTTGCGGTGCGTGGGCTTCTCACTGCGGTGGCTTCTCTTGTTGTGCAGCACGGGCTCTAGGCGCACAGGCTCAGTAGTTGTGGTTCGCAGGCTCTAGAGCACAGGCTCGGTAGTTGTGGCGCACAGGCTTAGTTGCTCCGCGGCATGTGGCATCTTCCCGGACCAGGGTTTGAACCCGTGTCCCCTGCATTGGCAGGCGGATTCTTAACCACTGCGCCACCAGGGATGCCTATAATTAATTCTATACCTAAGAAGACTCAATGCTCATCATCAATCTTTTTACTAATAGAGACTAGTTTTATAAACGATTAGTTCATAAGTGAATGTCTCTAAATTATGAGACTTCAGCTTTCCTAAGTAACCCTGTAATTGTAGGATCCTGAATAATGAATATTCAGTACAGAGGACTCTTACTAATACTGTTTACTTCAGTCAAGTGTTTTGTTTTTTAAAGAATTAGCTGTACTTAGTTTTTGAGGGCAAAACTCATAATGCACAGAAGGGTTCACAGAGAAAGTAAATTCCCTTCCTATCCAGCAACCTACTTCTTTCCCTGGAGGCAACCATATTTATCAGAGTTTTCTTCCAGATATGTGCTGAGTATTTACAAGTAAATGTGTATGTATACATTTTTCCCACAAACAGTGGCATACTATACCATTCTGTACCTTGTTTTTTCACTTAAGCCCTTTTAAAAAATTTTTTGGTAAAGCTTACTTCTTCCTTACAATCTTCTCTAATACCTTACCATCCCAATCCTCCCCTCATGCCACCTTGCTGTCTCTCTTTCTCTGAGCTACGAGAGCTCCTTTGAATAACACAGGCAGTGCTTAAAATATAGGGCTTATATTTTTATTTATCTTCTTCATGTGTGTAAAAAGATAGCATAAGGTAAAGATTAAAGCATGGGTTTTAGAGCCAAGTAAACCTGAGTCTGAATTTTCGGTTCCACTAATTATTCATGGGTGACATTAGGCAAATTGCTCAACTTTCTCTCTGAGCCCAAATTTCCTCCTCTGTCAGATGGGAACACATATCTCCAGGTTATCTGTGAAATGCTTTATCACAGGCTACAGAGAGTAAGAACTCATTAAATGCAACCTGACACTACTACCACCACCATCTCATCATTTGGGAATGGGACCCCTACATGTACACCAAGGAGCCTGGACCGATCCATTCCTCAGACTGACAGAGGTGGCTGTGGCACACCTTAGCCACAGCAACAAGCAGGAAGGTAAGTCACATGACTCTCACCAGCCTAGGCTGCTGAGCCCATGGTTTAGATGAGTGGCTATCACTGGTTTGAAGGCAACTTCCAGGACCCCTGGCCCCTGCCTCTGGTCTGAGGCAGAAGTTAGTGATACTTCCTTCCTCTCACCAATCATACTTATAAAGTGTTCCAAAACTCTAAAGACTGAATCTAACCTCATAAACACATTCCATTCGCAACCAGGGAACAGGGGTTAGGAGCTTCATGTCAATGCTCGTGTGTAACAGTGGGGACAGGGCACACACAAAGGGTATACAATATGCCTAGGATCACAGATGTCAGGAGGCAGGGCTCGACTGCTGAGCACACAATCTGCTTCCTGAGTGCTTACACACTGTTTGGGAATCTATTGGTTCCTTGGTTCTGAGACATGAGTCCTGCTCTTCGCAGGTATCTGTTAGTGCTCCACAGCAAGTCAGTCGGCCTTAGGTAAATATGGCCCATATGCCTCTGCACAGTGCTTGAGAGACCTCTGAGGATTAAAGGGTGAGTTTCCTCAATGGCTTCCCCTGACATCCAAGTGGTCACTTGGTGAAAGGCACACCGACTGCCCAGTTCCCCAAACCTGGGCCATCGTCCATCCTCCACTCTCAGTCCCTGCTACCATCTGCCTGGTTTAGACCACTGCTCTCTCTTCACTAGGTTACTGCTCATTCTACTTCCAGGCTTCCTTTACAATTCATTCTTCCTACTGTAGTCAGAGTAATCTTTCAAAAACATAAATCTGATAAAGTCACTTCTCTACTTAAAATATTTAATGCATTCCAATTATTTTTAGGCTGATATCTAAACTTCTTGGCCTGCTTGATCTATCTGCATGCTGCACTTCCTCAGGGCCCTAGTCGTACTCTAATCACCATCAGGCCTTCAATCTTGCTGTTTCTTCTGCCTGGAGCCATCTTTTCTCTCATTTTTTTGAAGGAGGGCCAACTCCTCCTTCAGGGTGTAGACAATCTGAATAGCACCTCTTCCAGAAGCCTTTCTTAATCCCCCAGGACTGGGTTACAGCAGGCATTAGATAAAGATTTGCTGAAAAAATGAAAGAATGAATGAAGTGTAATAAAAGACACATGCAACCTGACCTCCGAGGCAGCTGCCTAAGAAACTAAGCTGTGGGTGCCCACATGCCAAAAATTCTCCCACTTGCAGGTCTGAGCAAGTACCATTCATCAGACAGCCATCTGGAAAGGTTTCTAAGATTTATTAGTATATATATATTTTTGGTGCAAAATTGATAAGGTACAAAAGGGTGTTCAAGTTTCTTCTTCCTTTCTCTGGCACCCTGAGCCTTATTTCTCCTCCCCAGAGGCAACCACTAATAACCAGATTTTGGGTATGCCTCCTCAGATAGTCTATGCATATACAAGTATATAGGAATATACAGAACCACATTTTCTTAACAGCTTCTCCTACACTTAAAACTTCTATTCTCAAGGTGTTCAGGTATGGCCTAGATGTGGTAACAGCACAAGACTTAGGAATTCAAATGGAGAATATGTCTGCATTTTGTTTATTCTATTTTAAAAAGGTTCCTCACATGCCTTCCTTGTTCATAAGCTTTAACATTAAGATGGACCATCTGCAGTTAGAGTTTCAGGAAAGCCTCCTAACAAAGGTGACACTGTTAGTGCCTGTGCTCCCATTCCCATTTAGAAAGGTCACTCTGGAGGCTGTGGGGAGGCAGTGAGGACAGCCTGCTGAGCCTACTGCCAGAACCCCATGTCCTGGTGCAGCCACAGGAAGTGGCTGGGGCCTTTGGAAACTGAGTAAAGCAAGGCCAGGCAGCCAGGCCCAGAATGTGGCACAGTGGGGTAGCAGGCAGCATTCTAGAAGGCTCAGCACATTCCAGAGATGGCAGTTATGGGAGCCGGCTCCTGCAAGAGGCCCATGACATTCCCAGGGGTGGAAGACAAGAATAGCTGTGGTGGATCTTGCAGTGAGGAGTAAGGAAAGGCTGAGAGAAGATCTATAAAGGCCCTAGGACACTACTTAGCATCTTCTTGGGCAGAGAAACTGGAGAGTCAGACTACTGCAAATGTGCCAACCTGAGTGGCATGCAGCAGGGTCACAAGCACAGGCTTGGCCTGCCTGAGAAAAGGCTAGGGTCTGAGTCTCTGACAGACACCTTGCCCAAAGTCCTGTCTGCCCCATGAGTACCATGTAGACAAACACTGTGAGCTTTGGATTCTAGGTCAGGAATTGGACATAGAAAAGGGGCTTTGCTTTGTGGAGAAACAAGCAAAAGGATTATCCCCAGCATTCCTTAGGCCAGCTATGCAATCTGCTACCTGCCAAGAGGAAATGCCATCTTCAAGGCAAGGTACAGCAGTTATCTGGAGCACAGGGTGAAGAGGCCATCATGAGCGGTTTCATCTTGCTTGGGCCAGGAGCTTCCTTCTGCTCTGTTATCAAGGAGTGGATACTCTGATTTGGCCAACGTCTCACCAGTCTGGGCTGTGAGTGAGCAGGCAGCCTGGACTGGCCCGTTCCCAAGCGTGGAGAAACATCTCTGAGGTCTGTTTGACCATCCCAGTCTGGCTAAAGACTCCCAGCAGCCCAGAAGAATACAAATCTCACTTCTTTTGTCTATCTACAGATACATCTAAAAGCAGGTCATGGTAGTAAATTATCTGCGCTCTGTTTTAAAGCCAGCATTATAATGAGCCTTGCTTGTTGTTTAAGGATTGAGATTATTTCCTAATCCTTGGATTTCTGTAATACACATCATCTTGTGGCTGCAATACAGTGCTTTTCTCATTGTAAAATAATCCTTTGTTGTAAAAGCAATGAATCAGGGAGCTTGACTCATGAACAGGAGCGAAGGGAGGCAACTGCTCCCTTGGGACATGAAATGTTTGTCTACCGGTGGCAGATCTTACCTCTAAGAAAGCCACCACATCTCTGAGGAGGAAGAAATACTTGCATTTTATCTCCTCTCTCCCCAGAGGGTCCATGCCCATGGTGAATTAGGTCAGATCAGTCTATAGGGTCCTCTTGGCCCAGATGTAAGGGGAAGATGTCTACTAAGGCACTATCACTTAACAAGCCCTTTGCAGTTCAGAAAACAGCATATATGGCCTCAAGGTTATCTGTCTACATCTGATCACATTCCCAGCTTTCTTTTTTTTTTTTTAGTCCTCCGACCAGGGACTGAACCCAGGCCGTGGCAGTGAAAACGTGAGTCCTAACCACTGGACTGCCAGGGAATTCCCCCAGCTTTCTTTCTTTTTTTTTTTTTAATTCTTTTTTTATAAACATGTTTATTTATTTATTTAATTTTTGGCTGCGTTGGGTCTTAGTTGCGGCATGCGGGATCTTTTGTAGTGGTGCACAGGCTTCTCTCTTCTTGTGGCGTGCGGGGTCCAAAGCGTGTGGGCTCTGTAGCTGTGGCATGCAGGCTCTCTAGTTGTGGCTCGCATGCTCAGTAGTTGCAGCGCATGCGCTTAGTTGCCCCGCGGCATGGGGGATCTTAGTTCCCCGACCAGGGATCGAACCCGAGTTCCCTGCATTGGAAGGCGGATTCTTAACCACTGGACCACCAAGGAAGTCCTCCCACCCCCACCCCAGCTTTCTTTATATAAGCACAGAATTGACACACATTGCCTTTGAACAATGAGTTGGAAGGCAATGTTAATGAAATATGCCTACAAAATCCCAGACAGAACTCATTCTGTCTTTGCCTAAAAGAGCTTTCCTCTTGTAATGCTGGCCCAGGTTCATGGACAGTAAAGACAGAACACTTGCTTAAGGTTCTTTGCCAAGGTAGCCTGATCATCTTTTTCCCACATGCAAAAAAAGCAGAGGGGCACTGAAGGAGAAAGTGTCAAGAAGCCAAGGGGCACTAGGGTGGCAATCGTCATGTGATCGATCATGTGATCGATCACTGTATGATCGATCATATAGTCAGAGGGGCTGACTATAGCCCACACCCTTGGCTTTGATCATGACTTCCAAACATTTATCGAAGGACCAGACAGCTCTCTTTGGTTATCTCCTGGACCTACGTTTTCTTCTATGTAGTCTATTTCAAGGATAGGTACCATGAACCGTCCCAATCTCCCAAGCTAGAAACCTAGGAGTCATTCCAGATACCCCCTTTTGCAATGTCCCCCCATCTAGTCTGTTACCAGATCCTACTGACCCAGCCCCTATAAAATCTCTTTAATCTACCTGGGGTGGACACTGTAGATAGACCCAGCCAACCTCCATTCAACTCTGCTTCTGGGGTGCAGTGCCTAGAAAGCAACAGGGGCCTCTAAAAGCTAGACTTGAGACTCCTTGGTGCAGCAGGCCAACACACACATTCTTCTCTCCAGTGACCCGGCCTCCTGCCCTGCACAGCCTCCAGCTCAGCTCCAACAGCTCTACGAATGCTCTATTGTCTCCATTCCCTGTGGATTGGCAATGGGATCAGCAGGGCAAAACTGTGCTGGTGACACTGAGTTATTTTCTTCCATCTGATTTCTACTTGCTGGGCTGTTTCAGGAAGCCCAGACCCCAGGTCTTCTGACAACAATAAGTATTTTATCACTAACTGTAGGAAACTTAGAATTTATTCTGGGTCTCCAGCCATCATAGCTAATATGACTAAAAAAGTGCTGCTCCCAGGCTGCCAGATTGTAGGACAATGCAAGGTTGAGTATAACCTACAGGATGGGTGGATTTTTCTAAATGTTATAAAGGAGACGTGGAAAATTTCAGTATATGTAGCAGGGGACTGAGGGAGAAGGTTCTACTCAGCCATACTCTCACTCATGGGACAGGAGAAATGCAACAAAATCTTGCTGATCCACAGGCTAGGAATACCTATTCAGTCCACTGACATTAGCTGGAAGGCCAGGGCAGACTTAAGCCCAGCTCAGAAGAGGTGTTGCCATGGCAATTTATTATCATTAAGAGACAAACTCTTGGAAGAAATCTGCCTATCAAATAAGATAAAAGCAAAAAATGCCCAAGTCTTCCCTGGATCAGTTTTATTTGCTTTAGATTTCAGAATGGTAGGTGGGAGCATGAAGAAAAGTCTGTTGCATCTAAACATAATTTGAAAGGCATGCAAGCGAAAATAGAGCATATTGCTTACCTTGTGAACACTGGTCGAGACATTTAGGAAAGAGAAATCTAGGGAGAAAAAAGAAATATTTTAAAACCATTGATCTCAGAATTTTCATTGGTTATTTCTCACAAAAATGTGAATATCACTAACATACAAGATGACTTACTCAGTGGGGCAACTGGCAGGCAACACTGAACATTAAGGATAGCCATGATTATACAAAAGGTTTTCATAGCTTTGAACCAAAGTTCCCTAAGCCAGAAACCCCATAGAAGTCCCCAAGTGGTCAACTCTTGGTGGAATGTTGAAGAGGGGATACAGAGGACAGGGCCAGCTCTCAAGACTACAGGAAATGGAGAAAGAGAACTTGGTCTTCTTTTCCACCCTCCCAAAGAGATACTGTCCTGACAGTAAAGGGGAAATTTCAAGGGAAAATGAGAATTATTTTGCCTAATTGTGCCAAGGGCCTTCAGTACCAAAGTTGCAATATTTCCATTTATGTGCACAACAGAATCCTGGTTTCCCTTTAATCCTATTCTGAGCTCAAACAGTGAATGAAGTGTAGGAAACTGACTGATTGGATTGAGGGTGACTAATCCGAAGTGTGAGTTAACAACTGTAGCTCTGCAGTAAGCTCCAGAGAAAAGCCCATATTCTCAGTGCTTTAAAACTTCTAAAACACCACAGTGCTCTTCTTAGAGAAGAAAGCTAACACTAATGAGAATAGCTGCCTTTTATCAAGTTCTTACCATGGGCTGGGCACTGTGCAAGCAGTTCATATGTACAATTTTATTCTCACATCCACCCTGTGCCTTGGGTACCTAAAAACCACAAAGAGTGGGTTTAGGTTGGCTAAGCAAGCTAAGCACTTGGCCCAAGGTCCCACATGCAGCTAGGAAATGGGAGAGCTTATACAGGGAGCCAGGTTTGTCTGGCACCACAGAGCTCCTGTGTCTTCTATCCCTGCAAATAAGATGCTTGATGAAGCCACCCTCTGAATTGTTGCTGGTGTAGTTGGCAGGTATTAATGCTGTTCAAAACACTGAGGGGAGTTTCTCTCCTGCAATTCTCTTGGTGGTGGCAAATCCTCATCTTTTAATTTGATTTCTGACAACAGCCAGACACACACCATTTGGAACCAAATTTGGTGGATGAGTGAGCTGGATGAATACAACTTTGGGCCGTGGATCTAGTTCACGTGCCTGACTCCTTCATGGTTTCTAAAGAATTCCATGGGAGAATCCCCACGTGCTATGACTGAGCAAGGTCAGGAGCCCTGGAACAAAGGAAGAGACATCCGCACCAGAGTCTCCCAAGAATACAGCTCACTGACTTCACTGCACTCATAGTCCACTGAATGGCCAGCCACACAGCAAATGCATTCTTAGAAAAATGTCTGTCCCCATCAAGTAAGTGCCTGTGACTTTAGAGTACATGCCCTTAAAAGCCCTTCTCAGCGTCCTGCTTCCTTTCTTGCAGCAGCCCACAGCAATTCACACCAGTGGCATCTTAGACAAGGTTGAGCAATGTTTCCCCTCAAGGCATCTTATACAATCACAGGTTGGATGCTCATGTTTTAAACTTCTGACAGGGCAGAGGGCCATTAAGCTGCTCACTTTAAACAGCTGCAAAGAAAATACTCAGAACACATGGACTTGCACATACATGCAATTTCTTCTCATATCTTGGCATCTCTGGCATCCCTGTCCTTCAAATTCATATGCTGGCTTTCTTTCCTAATCCAACTATGAGTTATCATAGCTTTTTTATAATTCTTATAAAATTACATGAATCTTTTATCACAGCACTTCCTACCCTATATCATGATTAATTGTGTACATGTCATGGGTGTGGCATTTGGAAAATTATTTAACTTTTCTGAGCAACAGCTTCCTCATGGTAAAACATGGTAATGATGCCTACCTTAAATGCCTCCCAAAATACCTAAAGGGGATTTTGAGGTTTGAAAAGGGTAAAGCATCACAGTGTCTAACAAACAGTGGAAAACAAATGTTGGCTCACTCCTTTCCTTCTCTACATATCGTCCTCCCTACTAAACTGTAGTATTATTGAAGACAGACAATAACAAGTATTGGTGAAGATGTGGAGAAATGGGAACCCTCATACATTGTTGGTGAGGATGCAAATGGTGCAGTGGCTTTGGATAAGTTTGCAGCTCCTCAAAAAGTTAAATATACAGTTACCATATGACCCAGTAATTCTACCCAAGAGAACAGAAAACATACAACCATATGAAAACTTATACATAAACATTCATAGCAGTATATTTATGACAGCCAAAAGATATAAATAACTCAAATGTCCATCAACTGACGAATGGATAAAAAAGATATGATATATCCATACAATGAAATATTTGTCAATAAAAAGGAATGAAACACTGACACATGCTACAACATGAATGAACCCTGAAAGAAGCCAGACACAAAAGGCCACATATTATATGAGTCCATTTATATGAAATGTCCAGAGTAAGTATATCCACAGAAACTTCAATAAAGCTGTTACATTAAAAGAAGCAATATACATGATACTATAAAATATCAAATGGTTTCCCCATCATCCAACATTTGCCCCCAAGGAACTGGTCATTTCCCAGAAGGAACAACTAATCACAGTTTGGCATGTATCCTTCTAGATATTTTCTCTGCGTATACAAGTAAACATTTAAAAAATACACATTGTTTTGGTAATTTGTTTTTCTCACTTCATAAAATATTATGGCCATTTTCTATGTTAGAAGATAAAAATCTACTTGATTTTAAAAAACGCCTGCATAGCAGTCCATTATATGAATATCCCCAAATTTAACCAGTCACTTACTAATTGAGCATTTGGATTATTTCCAGTTCTTTGATATTATTAATAGTGTTGTCTTGAACATTGCAGAGCACATCTGTCATATTTCAGACTGCCCAGTACCTTCTAAACACCTTTCCCAGACTTGGAATTAGGAAGCCCGTCCCTGGTGTAAATGGCAGAAAACTGCTTTTCCAGCCTTTCTTGCCATCTGGTGCAGGCATATGGCCGAAATTCTACCAACTAGACTCCAAGTGGCAATGAGCATGGTGAGTGAGGGAATGTATGGTAAGCAGACTCCATTTTCTGGTGGAGGAAGTGGCTGAGATATCCCCTTCACTGGGGCAGCCCTACAGGAAGTTTGAGTGTTCCACCTGGCTGCCTAGCCAATGCAGCCTGACCCTCCTAGAGACTCTGCAAGCTATAATGTACATTAGTAAATTCCTCCCCAGCTAGACATGCTGGAGTGGGCTCTACTGTTTGGAATTAAAAATTCTGCCTGAAACAAACACCCCTATACATATATATCTTTGCACATTTGTAAAAATATAACTGTATGATAAAATTTGAGCAATGGAATGGCCATATTTGTTTCCAAAGAGATTAAATCATTTTACATTCCTATCAACAGTGTATGAAAAAAAAAAAAAGAGTGTATAAGTGTACCTATTTTCTTACACTGTTGCAGTATAATAAATCACCCCAAAACTAAGTGGCTTAAAATAATGATGATTTATTATTTCTCATGATTCTATAGGTTGAATGGGCAGTTGTTTTGGCCTGGGGCAGCTCAGCTGGGGCTGATGATTATCTAAGATAATCATCAAGGTCTCACTCACAGGCCCAACTGGGGTCTCAGTCCAAATGGTAGGAATGGATGGCTGGGCCTCTCTCTCCACATGGTCTTTCATCCTCCAGCAGCCTAGCCCAGGCTTCTTCATATGGTGGTCTTAGCTCTCAGAAGCAAGAGAGGGCAAACCCCAATGTGTAAATGCTTTTCAAGCCTTGGCTTGTTTCATGCTTCTTGATGTCCCACTGGCCAAAGCCAAGTCACGATGCCCAGGTGAGTAGATTCAACTCTTCAGGTCTTGATGGGAGGGGCTGTTTCTGCTGTGGCCATAATTTTAATCCACCACAGTTGGCTAGGTAAGGATGGATTCCTTCCTTCCTTCCTTCCTTCCTTCCTTCCTTCCTTCCTTCCTCCCTCCCTCTCTTCCTTCCTCCCTCCCTCCTCCTCCTTCTCTTTCTTTCTTTCTTTTCTTTCTTTCTTTCTTTCTTTCTTTCTTTCTTTCTTTCTTTCTTTCTTTCTTTCTTTCTTTCTTTCTTTCTTTCTTTCTTTCTTTCTTTCTTTCTTTCTTTCTTCCTTCCTTCCTTCCTTCCTTCCTTCCTTCCTTCCTTCCTTCCTTCCTTTCTTTCTTTCTTTCTCTTTCTTTCCTTCCTTCCTTCCTTCCTTCCTTCCTTCCTTCCTTCCTTCTTTCTTTCTTTCGGCCATGCCGTGCAGCTTGCAGGATCTTAGTTCCCCAACCAGGGAGCGAACCCAGGCCATGGCAGTGAAAGCGCCAAGTCCTAACCACTGGACTGCCAGGGAATTCCCAGATTGTTTTTGCTTTTTAAAAATTTATGGGCTTAACACTGGCCCACTTAATTTTTTTCTTAATGGAATGGGATTAATGTTATTTAATAACTTTCTATTCTTTTTTTTTTTAAACCAGGTTTTTAAAAAAATATATATTTATTTATTTACTTGGCTGAGCCACCGGGTCTTAGTTGTGGCACACGGGATTTTCTAGTTAAGGCATGTGGGATCTAGTTCCCTGACCAGGGGCTGAACCCGGGCCCCCTGTGCTGGGAGTGCAGAGTCTTAACTGCTGGACCACCAGGCAAGTCCCAATAACTTTCTATTCTTGATCATGAGTCCCATAATTCTCTTATTCTATTCCACATGCACCCCCATGCACATGAAACAGAATAGCTCCCCAGCCCATGCACAGGAGCTAATCATTAGTTTTCCAACAGAGAATTAGTAAACCAATATAGTAAATTACTTTCTGGAATGGATTCAAAAGTAAATTTGGAAATTTCTCATTAATATCTAAAAAATGAGCAAATCAGTAATTTTGATTTACTGACAAATATTATTAGTGATCTCTTATACTTTTTTTTTTTGGCTGCATTGGGTCTTCATTGCCGCACGCGGGCTTTCTCTAGTTGCGGTGAGCGGGGGCTACTCTTCTTTGAGGTGCGCTTGCTTCTCATTGCGGTGACTTCTCTTGTTGCGGAGCACAGGCTCTAGGTGTGCGGGCTTCGGTAGTTGTGGCTCACAGGCTCTAGAGCGCAGGCTCTGTAGTTGTGGCGCATGGGCTTAGTTGCTCCACGGCATGTGGGATCTTCCTGGACCAGGGCTCAAACCTGTGTTCCCTGCATTGGCAGGCAGATTCTTAACCACTGCGCCACCAGGGAAGTCCCAATCTCTTATACTTTTTAACCCACCTGATTTTGTCATTTATATTTTTATATTCCATAACTATAATTCATATACTTTACCCTTATTTCTATATTTGAAGAGATTATATACTTATCTTTAGCTTGTTTATTGATTTATTTATTTAAATTCTCTTCAAGGACACTTATTCCTCACATGCTGGCACACTCATTTATTCCACAGACACTTCATGAGCACTTACTATGTACTAAGCATTAAACAGAAATGATTTCTGTCCTCGCAAAAGCTAAATCTGTATTCTATAATTCCTCTCTTTTCTCTAATTGTCTTCATTTCTTTGTCTATTTCCTCTGAAAATTTTTTTTGGTCGTGTGGCTTGTGGGATCTTAGTTCCCCGACCAGGGACTGGACCTGTGCCCCCTGCAGTAGAAGGGAGGAGTCCTAACCACTGGACCTCCCAGGAATTCCGTATTTCCTCTCCATTTTGTTTTAGCAGTGTCTACTTTACTTCTCACTGCTTTGAGATTTTCATTTTTATTTTCTTTCTAGGACTCTGTTTATCTTTCAGCTGCTTTTGTCAGCTAAATTCCTTTTCCCCTGATCTTTTCTATTTAACTGCTTTATTTATAACCTGCACAAAATTTACTCATTTAAAGTGTACAATTCAATGCTTATTTTTAGTAAATTGTTTACAGAGTTGTACAACCATTGCCACAATTCCGTTTTAGAACATTTCCACTACCCCAGGAAGATCCCTCCTCCCCATTTCCCCAGACCTTTTATATCTCTTCCTTGAGCTCTTCCCTTACCACCCTGTTAGTTTCTCTTCTCCTTAACTTTTTCTTGATGGTGTAGAAGAGAACTTGTCTAGAGTGTAACCTTTGTCTGTTCTTTGTTTATTACTATCTTTTCTTACCTTTCTATGTTAATATCTCTGGTAGTGTCTAGTCCCCTGTTAGACCCCTTTCTGCTTTCATTCATCTTTAAGTGAAAACTTCAGAACAAGAAGAGGCATGGATGGTAGAAAGAGTGGCATGTAAGACTCGATATGGCATTCTGAAGTAGAATGGGGATGCTCAGCATTCACTACAATAACCTAACCTAAGGCAGAAGGAAAAATAGACCACCTTAGCTTTATTATGGGAGAGCAGAACCTAGGTCAGAGCTAAAGAGAAGGGAGAATGGTGAAGACATTTCTTGGGATCAGTTAAGGTGACTAGGGAAGTAACTTCTAATGTAAATTCTATGTGAAGTCTAAAGATATCAACTTGGGACTCAAGAAGGGAGCTTTTTCAGATGAAGATCTAAGGACAGATCAATCAGTTACCAGGAGATGATAATAATATGGACTAGCCAGAAAAACCACATGATTACAGACCTTGGATACATTCTACTAGGCTAAAGGGAGAGGAAGTCAAATAGCTCTATGAAGGGACACTGTAATGTTTGAAACTTCCCAGTGAGGATTTCTCTCATGATGAAATAGGTACTTCCAGACACCACTGGGGCAGTATAAACTGCAAAACCCACTCAGAAAGCAATTTGGAAATATGAATAAAGAGTAATAAAACTATCATACAATTAATTAATAATATATCTTTGAGGAATCTATTCTAAGGAAATTATCTGAAATTTGAGAAATTTATATGGATAAAGATGTTCTCATAGCATTATTTATGATAGTGAAAAGTTGGAGTCATCCTATGTGACTAATAGTGGGGAGCTGGTTAAGACTATTATGTCCATACATGCACATAATTATTACATACCCAATCAAAATGTAATTACCACTGTAATTGCAGGAACATATATATGTTCACTTACATAACATGTCTATATGTTAACCTAAGAAGAAGGATATAAAATTATATGTATACCACAACTGTAAAAAAGCATGCACATAAAAGACCAGGAAGGAATTCACAAAAATTATAATAGTTAACATTGAGTGAGATTATGAGTGAATTATACTCAATTTTCTTTGTTGTTGTTATATTACTTCCAAAGTAGAAAAAAAAATTTCACCTGTTTGTAATGAGAATAAGTGTCATTAACCGAGGTAAGATGCTTTAAGATGGCTTAACCACATGAAAAAGTATCTGTGAGGTACTCCAAGTGCCTTGGGACACAAAGTCCCTCCCCTGCAGTGAAGAGGAAAAGAAAAGCCTGCCATAGGCATTCTTTTTTTCTGGGAGAAGCTATTTCAAGTCCCACTGTCCTAGAAGGGTGACTTTTCAGTGCACAAAGTGGTGAGAAGCTGCCAGTCCAAACAGTAGCTCTGAGGACCTAGCACTAATCAAATGACAACTGGGCATTTATTACATATAAGGTAGACTGATGCATTTCAAAACATAAACACACATAAAGATGTGTCTCCTACTGGTAGGTGGGAGAAAACTGCTTCCTGTACACTTAAACACAACATACCCTGTGGGCCAGAGGTGGTCCTAAGTATGTACCTGTGCTCCATGTAGCAGCTCAGGGGCTCCACGCACACTGTGATGGCACCAATGGTGAAGGAGGACTTGACATTTGAATCTGGATGTATCTGCAGGGCCTGGACAACATCAATAACATCTGTGTAGCTGGCGGGAAAAAAGGGAATAATTAGTTTACTGATTGGCGCTTTAGAGTGTGGGAAGAGGGGTATGCTTGCTGCGTGGCTGAGTGAGCAAGGTGGAAGGAAAACCAAAAGGGGGAGACTGCGACTGGGTTCCTTGGGGTCACCCCACTTCATGATTTAGAGCCCCTGGAGTCCACAGTGGTTCTGTATTTCCGAGTTCCATTAGTTCTAACTGCAATAGTGAGTGGAAGAAAGAACCCTACTGCCCACTCCCCTTAGAGAAGACTGCAGGTGACCCTGGGGCTCTGAGGGTGGGATTTGGTGTTTTCTAATCAAGTTAGGAGCTCCCGCATTGGTATATTTTCTTTAATAGTTCTTTCCTCTCCTTTCATCTCACAGAACATGCAGGCAAGAGAACATGTGACCCTGGGGCTCTGAGGGTGGGACTTGGTGTTTTCTAATCAAGTTAGGAGCTCCTGCATAGGTATATTTTCTTTAATAGCTCTTTCCTCTCCTTTCGTCTCACAGAACATGCAGGCAAGAGAAAGAGGGATTATGAGACATATCTCCAAGTCAGTAGACACATGTCAAATACCAACTGCATTTGTATCTCCTGCCTGGAACTCCCTCCAGGGCCAATTTGATGTTTTCAATTACAACTTAATATGTTCCTGATCCAACTCTCCCACATCTGCTCCTCTTGAGGTCTTGTCCTTCTCAGCAGAGGAGATTCCACTCTTTCAGCTGCGAGGCCAAAGGTTTGTTTGGCATCTTCTTTGACTCCATTTTTCCTTAATCTTTAAAATATAACTATGCTCATACTCCCACTCTACCACTGAGTCCAAACTGCTTCTGTCTTTGTATCTCCCTAACCTGTTTTCAACACAAAAGTTAGAGGGGTCATGCTAACCCCATCAGGTAAGTCACTGAGTGAGTGGCTTCCATACCCCTCAGCCTGAAAGCCAAAGCTCTTACAACGGCCCACACAGCCCTCTAAGATCTGACCCGCACTGCAGGGATGAGTTTCATTTCTTACTATTTCTTCCTGTACCTGAATCTAACTACTTTGACCTCCTGGCTCTTCCCTGAACGTGCGAGGTATACTTTCACCTTTGCACTCTCTGTCCCCTCTCCTGTAATGCTCTTTTCCTCAGATGTCTGCAAGCCTCACTCCCTCAACCCCCTTCGGGTCTCTGCTCAGTTGGCATCTTATGAGAGAGGTGTCCTCTGACTTCATACAGCCTATGGGATATAGCAATCCTCTCTCTTGATACTCCCCACCCCCACCCCAATTCTTCTCCAAAGCACTGAACATCAGCTACATACACTGTATTTTCTAATTTGTTTATTGTGTGTCTCCACAATAAGAATGTAAGGTAGTTGCTGGGTGCTGTAATCAATGGTGCCTAAAGCAGGGTAGGTGAATGAACTGGACACTGAACTCCAGGCAGACCCCTGGCCACTCCAAGAACATTTTCCTGACTGACCCAGCCTATCACAAAAGGTCAATTCTTACAGAGGAAAGGCAAATCTGATGGGCAGCCTTGCTGATCACACAGACCTGGGTCTTAGCCTGGGGCTGGGGGGATAGGTACAGCCTGCCTGGGCTATTTCCTGAGTTCCTACAAACAATTCATCTGTACAACGGTACTTGATTTTACTCCACACAACAACATTAGCACCCCCAACCCCAGGTCTGCCTCAGTCCTGACCAAACAGCAGTGGGTGCTTCAGTAGAGAACATGGTGTGCTAGGTTCTACAAAGAGCGAGCCCTCTGCTCCCTGGCTTCTCTTGGAGGCTTCTCCCACTGCCTGGGCACGTGTGTATATGACCATGTGGAGTGCTTTCCACTGGTTCTGTAGTGTCTGGATGGTCTTAGATGCTAGGAGAGCCCCTCAAACTGCAGCAACACTCTGGTAAGCAGGCCTGAAGCTTACAAACTGCCCTAAATCTCTTTGTAGTTGTGTTTAATGGCCTTAATGCTCATGGTGAAGTGCCCTAGCCTTGCTCCTCAGCATCAGCTTTTTCCTCCTCTTCTAAAAAAGTGTCTGGGGGCTTTTTACTTTCCATGTTTGGTACAAGCTGTAGAGACTCTCATTTCTTAGGGTTAAAAAGACTTCCCTGGTGGTGCAGTGGTTAAGAATCCGCCTGCCAATGCAGGGGACATGGGTTCGATCCCTGGTCCGGGAAGATCCCACATGCTGCGGAGCAACTAAGCCCGTTCACCACAACTACTTAGCGCGCTCTAGAGCCCGCGAGCCACAACTACTGAAGCCCGCGCACCTAGAGCCTGTGCTCCGCAGCAAGTGAAGCCACTGCAATGAGAAGCCGGCGCACTGCAACGAAGAGTAGCCCCCGCTCACTGCAACTAGAGAAAGCCCGTGCGCAGCAACGAAGACCCAACACAGTCATAAATAAATAAATAAATAAATAATCTTATTTAAAAAAAAAAGAACTGAAACATTTATAAGTCAGTCCTGAGGATTTTGGCAATTTTAATACAATAGATTTCCCTTAGACAGGGTGACTGGGGAATTCACAAGTTTTCAGAGCATTACATTAATTTTCACTGATTTTAATGGAAAAAAGTTAGAGTAAAAAACAGGCCCCAGGCTTCTTGGTGAGGCCAATGTATCTAGGTGAAGCATCTGGGCACTGCAGCCAGGAGCCACTGAGGCAGACAGCAGGTCTTTGGTGTCAATCACTCTACTTGTTAAGGGGGTGCCTGCTAATGCCCTCCCTTATTGCCCAGCCCCTGCCTTATAACCATCCGGGGCATGGCTTCCAGACAGCAGGAGGCAGCCCTCACCTCAGAAGGATGCACACTGATCCAGCTGCTGAAGCCTGTACCTGGCCACTCTGGCTAAACTGCCCCAACTGCATGATGAAGGCAAAAAACTAACTCTTTGTGTTGCCTCTTTCTTGTCAGTATTCTCTTTATTAAAAACAAAAACAAAACAGAAACGAAAAACCCAGCAGGGCTTTAACTTTCTTTCCTTTGAAACAACAGATATTCCATACAATTGTCTTTCGGGCTCTATTTTACATTTGCAATTTAAGCCTACAATTTTACCTCGTTTTACATTAATTCAATTTTTGTTTTGAGCAATACTGTTTTAAATGTAGATAATGTAAAGAATAATTTTACAATGTTCCAGAGTATGAACAAATACAGCCCCTCAAATTCCTTAAAATTATTAAAACTCAGATTTCCGCAGTTTTACTTATTTGTGTATGTATTAAGTTCTATACAATTTTGTCACCTGTGTAGGCTCCACCACCACGATAAAGATACTGAACAGTTCCGTACCACAAAGCTCCCTCGTGTTGCCCTTTTATAACCACATCCACCACCCTCCTGCCCCCAACTCCCACCCCTAACTCCTGGCAACCACTAATCAGTCCTCCATTCCTAAAATTTTATCATTTCAAAATACATTAATTTTTAAAACAACAACCTAATAATCCACTTGATGTCAAAGCTCAGCACCACTGCCCACCTGCTGCAGTAAGTAGAATGGGACCAGGCCACTCTAGGGGCGAAAGAAAACTCTGCCCTACAGCACAGAATCCTGTAAATCAAAATAAGGCCACATTCAAGGAATAAAATTCTCAACTTGAGAAGCCTCTGGGGTGTCCCCTCACCAACAACCTCAATACTGGGCTCTAAGGCCCAGCCCCAAGGAGATGGACATGCTACAAAGAGGCTGCCATGTGTTCCCTGCTGAGCCTCAAGAGAATGGGCCCAGCCTGTAATAACGGTGTCATAGTGAGCACCACAGCAGGAAATCCATCTGAGGTTCCTAGTGTCCTGGGGCTATGACTGGGCAAGAACTGGGTCTGAGAGTACAAGTGGGCTGGCCATACACTGTCACTGCAGTCCAGAGCAGCCAGGACAGCTAGCACTTTTGCAGACTTGTACAGTTAGAGACAAGGAGTCAACAATGCTTTCTGAAGTAATGGAAGATGGAAATGACCTCAGCTGCACAATGTCAAGCTACCAAATTTGACTCCAGGTCCACACCCCCAGTGACTCTCAACTCTGGAGAAGCAGCAGGAGGTGATGAAGCTAGGCCAACCCATTCCTTTGACCATTAGAGGCGATGGAAAACAAGTGGTTTCTAGCCTTCTGGCTCTGTGGCTTCCACAACCTCAGCCCACTAGTAGGACAAAAGGGTCAACAGAAGGGAAGCCCAAAGCAGGTGTAAGAACAAGATCTAAAGAAGAGGAAAGATGGCCTGGCAGGGCACATGCTCCCACCTGCCTACTGCAGCACCATCGGCCTGGCTTTCCTCCAGTTCTCACCATCACACCCCAGAGACCAAACAGGGCTTTGGATCCGGGCCTATTCTCTACTGGAAACAATTAGCCAGTTGCAAATACTAATTATTACGAGCACAAAAAAACACAGCATAGCACAAAAGCACTTTGTGAGAACTGCCAAAAGCTTCTTTATCACCAACTATAATGACAGCAGCAAAGAGCACACCCTGTTTTCCTGATCTGGCACGTTCTCCTCTGGGCCCAGGGGATGATGGGCCTGCTTCCTCCCTGGAAGCTCTTAGAACAGGTCAAGGGAAGCTCCTTGCAGCCAGGGCTCCCCAAGCAGTGGTACACACTCCGAAACTGTCCTCACAGGGAGCTCCTTGCCCAACTGGATTATTCATGCTCCTCACTGAGGGTCCAAGGAAACCCTCCTGCACTAGCCATTCCGTGGATGATGGGGCTCGAGACTAGAGTGTGGGGACTGTCTCTGCAACTCCACAGGAGGGAGGATTGAAAACACTGAAGCTCTCTTGCCTCGGTGGCAAAGGAAGAAGCTTAGGGACCACTACTGTTAGAAGAATTATCAAAGAATCTTGCCCAGAAAACCACCTCCCTAACTCTCTGCCTTCTGAGGATATTATGATGTTGAGGCCAAACTTAAAACTTGTGTGCAATCTTCACCAGTCACTCTGGGCCACAGGATGGCAACAGTTCTTGTTGAAGGCATATCTGTGTAACACAGACACTTCTCATGCATGTGTGTTTGTTCTGTGCCCCAAGTTAGCCACACATGAAATAACAATAATGGCAAGGTCACCACCCTACCCCACTATCCCCAAAAGACTTCCAGTGCTCACCCTTGTAACACCACCAGTAGTCTGGTCTTCTTGCGGATGTAGGCTGACTGGCGGGCAGAGCGGTTCTGTTGGGCCTCCAGGGCACTGGAAAGGTATCTCTGGAAGTGGGCAGCATGAAAACATTCGGAGCTGTCCATGACTTGACGGTATACCATCCACCTGGAAATGGCAAGTGTAATCTCAGCATGAGGACCAGGCCCATAGGCTCTGCCAGTGGATTCAAATGTGACCAATACTCCCACAGACTCTCTGTCCAGTGAACCCATACAGGAGAAATCAATCCTGGCACCACAGAAACAGGAAGAGTGCACTGGCTGGGTGGGGAGCCCTGTATCCTGCAATCACTACCACTGGAGCTTCTGGCAGGAAATGCCTTGCCACAGGAAAAAAGGTCAGATAAGCACATGACCAACAGATTTCAGAGTCGAGAAAGACTCCTGAACAGGCAGTCACTTCCTGAAGGATCATTCAGTAAAATGGCTTCAGTCCAGTTTTCAGTAAAATTCTTGCTAAGAATTACGTAATGGGGGGAGGGGGAGTTCCCTAGGGGCCTAGTGGTTAGGATTCGGCACTTTCACTGCAGTGGCCCAGGTTCAATTCCTGGTTGGGGAACTGAGATCCCACATGCCACATGGCACAGTCAAAAAAAAGAATAATGGGATAATGGGTAGGGTGAAGAATTCAGATTCTTTACAGAACAAAAGCAATGGAAATGAGGGAGGAACTGGTTAGCTATTGAGTACTTATGAAGGAGGCCTAATATTTCCCCATACCTCTCCAGAACTCACCTCCCCACTGCCCCCCCCCCCCCCCACAATCTCCCACTCTAAACTCCCAAACTTCTAGGTGATTTCAGTCTTCTCAATTCTGCTATATGGCCTCCTGCAAAGATGCCTTGCCTTTTTTTTTTTTTTTTAAATAAATTTATTTATTTTTGGTTGTGTTGGGTCTTCGTTGCTGTGTGCGGGCTTTCTCTAGTTGCGGCAAGCGGGGGCTACTCTTCGTTGCAGTGCGCGAGCTTCTCACTGTGGTGGCTTCTCTTGTTGCGGAGCACGGGCTCTAGGTGCACAGGCTTCATGAGTTGTGGCTCGTGGGCTCTAGAGCGCAGGCTCAGTAGTTGTGGCACACGGGCTTAGTTGCTCCACGGCAACTAAGTGGGATCTTCCCGGACCAGAGCTCGAACCCATGTCCCCTACATTGGCAGGTGGATTCTTAACCACTGCACCACCAGGGAAGCCCAGGATCCCTTGCTTTGAGGTAGACCAACTAGTTATTAAAAGCCTGGTCGGCAAGGGTTGTTTAGCAATCTGCCAGCCAAATGGAAGTGATGGATGAATGACTTCCCCAATTTTGCCTAAGCCAGCATGTCCCAGTTCCACCTGAGCTCACGCAGTCCCCTTGTGGTCACAGAAGGATCACATCCACCAGCTCTCAAGTTCTAACCACCCTGGTCCTGAATTCCCCTGCTGACCAGGCATATTCCCAGGCCTCTGCCCATGCTGGTCTTGCTGCTACAGGGCTCTTGCCCAGATATCCAAGGGTTCATTCCTCCATTTCCTCAGGCCTTTGCTCAAATGTCACCTTCTCAGTGAGGTCTTTCCTGAGTACCCAATTTAAAAATGGAATCCCTCCCCCAGCCCAGCACTCCCTATAGCCTTCTCTGCATTCATTTCTCCATAGCACTTTTCACTAGCTAATACACTGTTTTCCTTATCTGGTTAACTGTCTATCTTGCCAAACTAGAATACAAGCTCCATGAAGGCAGAGATTTTCTAGTCTGTTTTGTTCATTTGTCCCCTACAGTTAAAACAGTATCTGGCATACAGAAAGTACTCGGTATAAATGTGTTAAATGAATGGATGGATGGATGACCACTGCGCCGATACCAGTAACACCAAAGGTCAGTGCAAGTTGAAGGTTTCCCAGTGCCAAGGCAGACCCAGACATAGAATCCCTTTCCCCAAAGCAAAGGCAGCAGCCATACTAACCTGCCGTATTCCTTATGCAGAGTGACCAGAAAAGCACAGAGCTCGCTAGCATGACAGCCTGGGAGGCCAGTTACAATGCTGATAATTACCTACATGAAAGAAAAGCCATGTGGGTTTGTGATTCAACTGGGAGGCAGCGTTGTGTAAGAGGTTAAAAGAACTGACTTCTTGAGCCAGGTTCTATGGGTTTGAACCTCAGCACCAGCACTCACTAGCTATGTGACCTTGTGCTCACAACAGAACCTACCTTGCAGGGTGGATGTAATGATTAACTGAGTTAATATATGTAAACAAAATGCGTGCAGCAGTGTCTGGCACATAGCAAACACCATATACAACAATGTAGTGTTACTATAATAATTTCCATGGAGCAGGCTGTGACTAGATCAGTCTATGTGTGGAACAGATAACTAGTGAGAGCCTGCTGTATAGCACAGGGAACTCTACTCAATGCTCTGTGGTGACCTAGATGGGAGGGAAATCCAGAAGGGAGGGGATATGAGCATAAATATGGCTGATTCACTTCGCTGTACAGCAGAAACTAGCACAACATTGTGAAGCAACTATACCCAATAAGTTACAAAAAAAAAAAAAAAAGTATAATGGAAAATACTGGGCAGAAAGGAGGTTTGGGACAAAAATGCCACAGGCTAAATTGCTGTCGTAAATTCAGCGAAGGAGGGGAGTGGCCTGTGCCTTCCAAGCCACAGGGCCTGAGCTAAGGAAACAAACTGGGTGGAGGAAGCACTTCTCAATCTTGATGGGGAGAAGAGGTGCCAGGCTGCACTTTCCTAATCTTGGCACATGACCACATGAAAACAGGGCCCTCTGCAGGCAGACACTCCAAAGCAACTCAAGAAATTCACCAACAAAGAAGGGGTCAAGCAGAGGAGGAAAGGAACCATGCATTTGCTGAAGGATAACGATGTCAGTGACATAGCATGGCAAGGGCTTCTTTAAGTATGTTTTATTTCACAGTACACAAGACTCACTGGGACAGGTCTGGAGTGAAGTTCAACTTGCTGGCACTCATCACTTGAGCTAGTCCCATCAGGACAGAGATGGCTATGGATGCCTCTTTTATGGGAAACAGTTCTCCCTCCTCCCCTCTGACCAGACCCTTAGTCTGTATCCCTTTCTGTGCCTGTGGGCAGTACTCCATGTAACTGACTTTCTGTTTATACTCTTCCCATCCAAATTTCTCCATCTTGGTTCCCATTCCTCAGCACCCACGCCTCAGCCTCTCAAATCCCAGCAAACACGCTCACAGCCAGATACCCTCTTACTTTAAGGCCAGTCCTGTAGCACTTTGTTATATGAAATATCAATACCTATATTAAAAAAATATTTAAAATATGTAAAATATAACATTTTCATTTTTAAACTCTTGCTTAAGGGAAAAATGAGGCTTCTGACTGCTTAATGTTTCTATTTCCTTTTGCAGCTGAGTGTCTTCTAGATTTGCGCAGAAATAAATGCCCTCTTTGAGCATATTATGACATACGGTTCCAAAGAAATGGTGGGAGGAGTCAAGAGGAGAGGCGTGTGAAGCAGGAGCAGATGAAAATCCACTCTTGGGAAGACAGTGTTTATAAAGTGTCACCTTATCCTGGTGGTGCTAGCAAGGTCTCGCTAACACTTCCCCTTACGAAGCTCAATGTGCCAGGTAAGTCCTTGCAAACCAGAAAGAGCTGATGGCATGAGAGTACTGAGCAGGAGGTTTGGAAGACCTGGAGGAGCAAGGGGAAGGCACAGCAATATGCCAGGGTTTCATCATTGCTATAGGGCTCAGCTGGGGTTAATGTAGATGCCTGTACACAGTCATTATATAGAGCAGGTTTCATGTGTATCATTACATCAGTATCCAGGGAGGTGGAGAGTCTTATAAAAGGGACTCCGCCTGAGCTCCTTTTGTTAATTGACACTGAAGATTAAGGGCAGGCTACCAGAATTATCTTCCCATGAATTCCCAGCTTATTTGGTGAGCTGCTGTACCTTGTCATTTTCTACTCTGTGAGTAGGGTTGATTTCAGCTTGCTGCAGCAGGACAGGGAGATGGGTCCTCATCACGGGTTCCCGACTAATGCTGCTGACGGCAAAACGCTGGAGAAACCTAGAAAAAGAAAGACAATGCTATTATGTTACCATCACCAGCCTTGCCTGAATGTGCCCATTCACATGATAAACTTATTTCATTGCTGAAAAGAAACCTTAGTGAATATCTCTAGAGAATAAAATTGTATATGGTGTGTCACTACTACTTTTTATAATTATTCTTAAGAAGCTATAAAGAAAGAAAATGGAGCTTAGAAAGCACCAACTCTGAGGTTTCTGACATTTCAAAAGTCAGAAACAGAAAAACAGAGCTCACCCATCCAGCTCTGGGAGTTCGGCTGAGAGTAGCTTTAGAGGACTCCGTTTCTCCCCAGCAGAATGGCTCAGGACACTGAAGAGCTTCTGTGCACTGGAGTGTCTGGAATATCAAAGGCTCACAGATTAGAATTCCATGTCTCTACAGCAAACATACTTTACATAACTTGTTCTGATATTTTCAAGCCAAAGTCCCGTGACAGAGTCAATACTTCGAAAATAAGCATCTCACTGACTTAAGCAAAATTCGGCATTAATGCCGGATGATTGGTTTGCCCACATAGGAAGCCTGGCCTAAAACCTTTGGTAATACTACAGGTTTCTGATTCTTGGTGGATTTCATCTCTCTTGACTTTTGTTCCCCAAGGGCACTGGCTACCTGCAAGTTGGCAGCACTGGAATGATTGTATCGGCCCTTTCAGAAGCCAGGACCCCTATGTTACATAACACAAGTCATCCTGCAGAGAGAGCAGACACACACAGCCTAGGGAAGCAAGCATAAACACTGAAGGCAGCCACTTACAATCTCTTTTGTTCCACAGATAATCCATCTTCCTGGATCACTTTTAAAGACAGCCCTGAGTTAGCCTGCTGTTGCCAGGGGGAGAAGACCTAAACAAAACAGAATTTGAGCAAAGAACACTTTAAACCCAACAACAGGATATAGAACCCACGTGGGGATTTGATGGCTGTTGAAAATCTAGACTGTCAGTACAGAGAAAAACTATCATAACAAACAAGTTTGTTCCAAAAATAGAGGCCTGAAGCAATTCTGTTCTGTATTTTTAAAAACTAGAGTTTCTTTCTGGGTTCTTCTCCCAGGGATTCTGCTCCTTAAGAGGCCAGGAAGCACAGAGGAAGGTATCAGGTAACACTGTTCTGGCAGCAGGGGCATGTCTTCCCTGGTGATAGGGCCAGACAGAAGGAGCAGTTCAAGCAAATTCTGCCTAGAGGCAGAGGAATAGCTGAAGAGAATCTCTAGGTTCCTAGACTGAAAGGACAAGCACAAGGAGGTAGAAGGACCAGCTGGCAGTAAGATGGAGACACAGACAGGCCCTAAAAGCCGCTCTGCAGCCAAGGCCAGTTCTTGCCTCTTCCCTGTTCTACGAATCTATCCTGAGGGAGGGACCGTCCTCTCAAAAGCTGTTGCATCACACCTTTCCAAGCATTTACACCAGAATAAGACTGGCCATTTGTATGACTCTGGCTACTGCTTGGTCTCTAAGTAGGCTGTATAATTCTTGGTGAGCTCCCTTCACTCGTAAAATCTGTGCTGAGGGTCTATGGTGTGCAGCCTGCCAAGTGGAACCACTTGCAAGGGCAGGGCCTATGAACCATGGGGAGGGAGATTTTGGGGTAGGGTAGAGAGCTCTGACCCAGTAGGTAGGGCCCAACAACTCAATAAAGTAGCTAAAAGGAAAATGAGTCTACTTATGACTTATAAGGGACAAAGAAGATTTTTCTTAGAAGTTAAAAAGCCTTTTGTTCAGTTCCTTTAGGTTCTCACCTTTCAATGGCAAGAGTACTATTCCAGGACCCCAAAAGATCAGAAGCAGCCACACTCACACCAGCCCTCCCAACTCTCCCTCTCAGCACCT
Organism: Eschrichtius robustus; assembly: GCF_028021215.1. Lineage (NCBI taxonomy): Eukaryota > Metazoa > Chordata > Mammalia > Artiodactyla > Eschrichtiidae > Eschrichtius > Eschrichtius robustus. Next base: position 30,825,018 of record NC_090839.1, read on the forward strand.
CACTGTTAGCCCTGAAACATTGCCTTACCAACTAAATTACTAGGAAAAAGGGCAGTAATTGTTATGCTGAATAATGATTGATGTTACCTCTGAGTAAAATGTCTGGTATATCTTGGATTTGGGGAAAAGGGCAATCATCAGAAAATTGCTTGATCCACAGAAATGAACTGGAAGATGGGGAAGCAATGAACTTTTGAAGTCTATCAGAAGGGCAGCAACAATACTGGTGGAATCCTAAAGAGAAAAAGAGGGAGCATCACTGAGAAAAACCATATGCATGATACAAGCCCTCACATCTACTGTCAGAACACATATGGTGAACGTCAGTCCAGTTATTTTCACATTACGTGGTTTACTGGGATTCAGTTATAGATGTGCTTGCCCACACCCAGTTTTAGGAGATATAGGAAGTGCAGGGTCTTTTCTCCTAAACTGAAAATATCATCTCTTCCTAGGATATTAATCCCTTATCAGATAAATGATTTGCAAATATTTTCTCCCATTCTGTGGGCTGCTTTTCACATTCTTAATAGAGTCTTTTGATGCAGAGAAGTTTTAAAATTTGATGAAGTCCAACTTATATATTTTTTCTTTTGTTGTCTGTGCTTTTGGTGTCAAATCCAAGAAACTGCTGCCTAATCCAAGGTCACGAGGATTTACTCCTATGTTTTCTTCTAAGAATTTAATAGTTTTCGTTCCCATATTTAGGCTTATACTCCATTTTGAGTTTTTTTTTTTTTGTATACAGTGTAAGGTAAGAGTCTAACTTCATTCTTTTGCATGTGGATATCCAGTTTTTCCAGCACTGTTTGTTGAAAAGACTGTCCTCTTCTCATTGTATGATCTTGGCACCCTTGTTGAAAATCATTTGACCATATAAGCAAGACTTTCTTTTTGGGCTCTCTATTCTGTTCCACTGGTCTACATATCTAATCTTACACCAATACCACACTGTTACAATTATTGTAGCTCTGTAGCTAGTTTTGAAATTAGGAAGTGTGAGTCCTCCAACTTTCTTCTTTTTCAAGATCATTTTGGCTATTTTGGCAGGGGGGTCCCTTGAGATACCATATGAATTTCAGGATGGGTTTTTTCATTTCTGTAAAAAACGCCATTGGGGTTTTAACAGGAATTGCCCTGAATCTATTGATTGCTTTGGGTAGTACTGTCATCTTATTTTAATATTAAGTTTTCCAGCCCATGAACGTGGGATGTCTTACCATTTATTTAGGTCTTCTTTAATTTCTTTCAGCAATGTTTTGTGGATTTTGGTGTCTTAAGTCTTTCAACTCCTTGGTTAAATTTATTGGAATTGTTTCCTTAAGAACCTTTTCGGATTATTCACAGTTTGGGTACGGAAATGCAACTGTTTTTTTATCGGTTTATTTCGTATTCTGCAACATTGGTGAATTCGTTTGTTAATTCTAACAATTTGTGTGTGTGTGGGGGGAATCTTTAGGAATTTCTACATATAAATCATGTCATCCATGAACAGAGCTACTTTTACTTCTTTCGTTCCAATTTAAATGCCTTTTATTTCTTTTGCTCGCCTAATTGCTCTGGCTAGGACTTCCAATACTATGTTGAATAGACGTGGCAAAAGCAAGTATTTTCGTCTTGCTCCTGATCTTAGAGGAAAAGGTTTCTTTTTTAAAGTTAGTTTATATATACTTTAAAATTTTTATTTATTTTTGGCGGTGGGCTTCTCTAATTGCAGCACATGGGCTTAGTTGTATTCTGTGGGATTTTAGTTCCCCAACCAGGGACCAAACCTGGTCCCACTGCATTGGGAGCATGGAGTCTTAACCACTGGACTGCCAGGGAAGTCCCTTTTTTTTTTTTTTTAATCATTTAAGATTTCATTATGAAAGTCATATGTTCATTAAATAAAAATTTGAGAAAAATATAAAAATAGAGAATAAAGGTTAAAAAAATTAATCCAAGGTCCCATCACCCAACTCCAACTACAGCTAACATTTTAGTACTTTTCCTTCTAGTCTTTTCTTCCTATTTATTCATTGACTTCCCTTTTTTATGTACTGGGAAATCATATTCACTTTTACAGTTTCATATCTTGCTTTTAAAACTTAATCTACCATTAGCACCTACCATGTTGTTGTAAACTATCTGTAAACATTTTCAAAGGCTGCATCCGACTCCCCTCTTAGCCCACCCCTATGACTGGACATTCATATTATCAATTCCACTTCACTTTTTGTCTACTTCACTGTACCTTTTATCTACTCTTTACTAATTTACTAATTTACTGTTATACATGGTAGCATGCATCTGATGTGCTTCCACGTATCTGTTAACTAACCTCACGTCCTCTGAACACCCATGACCTGGCACTCAGTGTTTTCATGTTGATAAAGTTAGAGCTCTTCATAGAAAAGAAACAGCAACTCATTTTTTTTTAATCACCAAAAACAGTTTTCCTGGTTTGTGTTTTTGTCTTTTAATTCCCCTTTTGAATATTTTTTAGAGTTTTAAATTATTAGTGTGATAAATTTTATGCTACATCCATACAATGGAATACTACTCATCAATAAAGCAATAAAAAGGAAAAACTATTTTTTTAACATCTTTATTGGACTATAATTGCTTTACAATGGTGTGTTAGTTTCTGCTTTATAACAAAGTGAATCAGTTATACATACACATATGTTGCCGTATCTCTTCCCTCTTGCGCCTCCCTCCCTCCCACCCTCCCTATCCCACTCCTCTAGGTGGTCACAAAGCACCGAGCTGATCTCCCTGTGCTATGCGGCTGCTTCCCACTAGCTATCTATTTTACATTTGGTAGTGTATATATATGTCCATGCCACTCTCTCACCCTGTCACATCTTACCCCTCCCCCTCCCCATATCCTCAAGTCCATTCTCTAGTAGGTCTGTGTCTTTATTCCCACCTTGCCACGAGGTTCTTCATGACCTTTTTATTTTTTTCCTTAGATTCCATATATATGTGTTAGCATACTGTATTTGTTTTTCTCTTCCTGACTTACTTCACTCTGTATGACAGACTCTAACTCCATCCACCTCACTACAAATACCTCCATTTCATTTCTTTTTATGGCTGAGTAATATTCCATTGTATATATGTGCCACATCTTCTTTATCCATTCATCTGATGATGGACACTTAGGTTGCTTCCATGTCCTGGCTATTGTAAATAGAGCTGCAATGAACATTTGGGTACATGACTCTTTTTGAATTATGGTTTTTTCAGGGTATATGCCCAGTAGTGGGATTGCTGGGTCGTATGGTAGTTCTATTTGTAGTTTTTTAAGGAACCTCCATACTGTTCTCCATAGTGGCTGTATCAATTTACATTCCCACCAACAGTGCAAGAGTGTTCCCTTTTCTCCACACCCTCTCCAGCATTTATTGTTTCTAGATTTGATGATGGCCATTCTGACCAGTGTGAGATGATATCTCATTGTAGTTTTGATTTGCATTTCTCTAATGATTAATGAGGTTGAGCATTCTTTCATGTGTCTGTTGGCAATCTGTATATCTTCTTTGGAGAAATGTCTATTTAGGTCTTCTGCCCATTTTTGGATTGGGTTGTTTGTTTTTTTGTTATTGAGCTGCATGAGCTGCTTGTAAATCTTGGAGATTAATCCTTTGTCAGTTGCTTCACTTGCAAATATTTTCTCCCATTCTGAGGGTTGTCTTTTGGTCTTGTTTATGGTTTCCTTTGCTGTGCAAAAGCTTTTAACTTTCATTAGGTCCCATTTGTTTGTGTTTTTATTTCCATTTCTCTAGGAGTTGGGTCAAAAAGGATCTTGCTGTGGTTTATGTCATAGAGTGTTCTGCCTATGTTTTCCTCTAAGAGTTTGATAGTGTCTGGCCTTACATTTAGGTCTTTAATCCATTTTGAGTTTATTTTTGTGTATGGTGTTAGGGAGTGTTCTAATTTCATACTTTTACACGTAGCTGTCCAGTTTTCCGAGCACCACTTATTGAAGAGGCTGTCTTTTCTCCACTGTATATGCTTGCCTCCTTTATCAAAGATAAGGTGACCATATGTGCGTGGGTTTATCTCTGGGCTTTCTATCCTGTTCCATTGATCTATGTTTCTGTTTTTGTGCCAGTACCAAACTGTCTTGATTACTGTAGCTTTGTAATATAGTCTGAAATCAGGGAGCCTGATTCTTCCAGCTCCATTTTTCGTTCTCAAGATTGCTTTGGCTATTCGGGGTCTTTTGTGTTTCCATACAAATTGTGAAATTTTTTGTTCTAGTTCTGTGAAAAATGCCAGTGGTAGTTTGATAGGGATTGCATTGAATCTGTAGATTGCTTTGGGTAGTAGAGTCATTTTCACAATGTTGATTCTTCCAATCCAAGAACATGGTATATCTCTCCATCTATTTGTATCATCTTTAATTTCTTTCATCAGTGTCTTATAATTTTCTGCATACAGGTCTTTTGTCTCCTTAGGTAGGTTTATTCCTAGATATTTTATTCTTTTTGTTGCAATGGTAAACGGGAGTGTTTTCTTAATTTCACTTTCAGATTTTTCATCATTAGTGTATAGGAATGCAAGAGATTTCTGTGCATTAATTTTGTATCCTGCTACTTTACCAAATTCATTGATTAGCTCTAGTAGTTTTCTGGTAGCATCTTTAGGATTCTCTATGTATAGTATCATGTCATCTGCAAATAGTGACAGCTTTACTTCTTCTTTTCCAATTTGGATTCCTTTTATTTCTTTTTCTTCTCTGATTGCTGTGGCCAAGGAAAAACTATTGATACACACAACAACATGGATGACCTAAAAATCATGCTGAGTGAAAAATGCCAGGCTCAAAAGGGTACAGAATGTATGATGTCCATTTATATAACATTTTAGAAAATGCAAACTAATCTACAGTGACAGGAAGCTAATAAGTGGTTGCCTGAAGCCAGAAGCTGGGGGGAAAGATGATCTGCAAAAAGGTATTAGAAAACGTTTGGGGGGTGACAAAAATCTGTATCTTGACTGTGCTGGTGGTTTCATGAATATATACATCTGCCAAAACTTTAAACAGATACAGTTAACTGTATGTATGTATGTATTTATAATATATTTTATTCAATCCAACATATCCAAAATATTTTAAATGTAATCAGTATAAAAATATTATGAGATATTTTACATGCTTTTTTTTAGGTATAGCTGGTGTACAATATTATATAAATTTCAGGTGTACAACATAGTGATTCACAATTTTTAAGGGTTATATTCCATTTATAGTTATTATAAAATATTGGCTATATTCCCTGTGTTGTACAATAAGTCCTTGTAGCCAGTTAATTGCACTTAAAGTATACTTCAATAAATTATCAGCAAAAAGTTAAAAAATCCTTAAGTGGTCAAATCTGACAAACTTTTTCTTTAGAATTTCTTGTATCATTTCTAAGCTTAGATTAGAAAGTCTTCCTGTCCCTAAAGATTTAATAAATATTCATTTTTATATTCTCCTTAACCGGACTTACTGTGGTGATCATTTAATAATATATATATGTCTAAGACAGTAGATCTTAAAAGTTCTCATCAGAATCTGAAAAAGAATGGATATATGTATATGTATAACTGAATCGCTTTGCTGTACACCTGAAACTAACACACTGTAAATCAACTATACCCCAATGTAAAATAAAAATTAAATTTAAAAAAGTTTTCATAAGAAAAATAATTTGCAACTATATCCTTCTTTTTACTTATGAAATTTTAAAATATTTAATTTTCTCAGAAGTTTATTTTCATTTTTGATGTGAGTTAAAAATCCATCCCCACCCACCCCAAAACTACGTAACTTATCATTCCAGCCCTTAAGTTTCACCCTTTCCTTCCTGATGTTGGAAGACTCTTTAACCTAATTAATATCAAATATCAAAGCTTTCACCTAATATAGCCATCTAACCTGTCTGGTTGGTCTGCCTGCATTTTTGAACAGCCTTTAAGGAACCAGGTTCTATGTGGAAGAAAGACATAACTCTTTCTGACTTGCTCACAGAATTCATTTTCAGAGCTATCTGACCAAACCACTTTACCCGGTCTCTGTCCCGGCTCCCGAACAAGCTGGTTTTGAGGCTGAGACCACACAGGGTGGAGGCCCTGCCCTCTGCTCTGGTGTCACACTGTGATGAGCTGTGCCCTGGCCAAAGGGTATAGGCTAGGGGAAACTCATAGCTACCCCTATGGCTCACAAGAGCCTCTCCATGACTTTCTTGCCTGCCTGCCTCAAGGGCAGCGCTGGTTCCTAACATCCTGCCCTGTGGTGGTAGAGGGAGGACAGGGAGTTATTTGATTTTCCCTCAGAAGTGTGAGTATCTTTCTGAACATCAAAACCATGGACTGTAAAACACCTACCCCATCATAGAACAAAACGGAATTCATGTGATTCTTGGAAATGATGATATTTCCGTGATGACGGTCAGAAAACAGAAGTCCACCAGAGAAGAAATGTACTTTCCCTGGAAGGAAAAGAGAGCTGGTAAGAGCTGGAGGGCTGGATTCTGGGGGCCAGTATCACAATGTTCTTCCTGCAGGTTCCAGGCCAAGACAGAGGGGTAGCTAGAGACCATCTGAAGTGGTTAAGTTAAACAATCTTTATGCTGAGCCCTGTGCTCTGAGAAAGCCAATGTACCCTCCTAGGGCCTCAGAGAGAAATGAGGCATCAGATACAGTCTTTGCATAAGAATTAGAAAAAGCAACAAGTGAGTAAGTTATCAGCTGATGGAGAGAGGCAAAATTCACATTCACTTATGGGTTTCTTCCAGGGAAATACACTAAAAAAGACTTTGGGTATGTCTGCTCCATTACTGAGTTTATAGATGCTCCTTTCTACTGTTTTGGCAGAAGCCGGCTCAGCTCTGAAGTGACCACATCTCTCACATAAGGCCCAAGAAAGAGCACTAGGGCATCAGTTGTTGAAAGACTGGTGAAGGGTGCTTAAGGGCCCCTTGCCAGGAAAGGAACATGTGAGTTAGGCAATAAGTGAATTCTACAGACACTGGAGGCTGCTGTTCTGTAGTTCCCAAAAGCAAGATGGGTGGGACATGGACACTGAGTGTGGGTTCCTTAGAATAAGGATTCAGGTTTAAGGAGAGCTGCTTGTTTCCTGGGTGGCCAAGGTTACACAGCAGCTGAATATGGGCCCTAGGGAGTAGATGACAGAATTGATGGACACTAAGGTGACAAGGGTTAAGGCTGGGCCTGGGCTTGCTTTGGAAACCCAAATGAAGCACCCAGAGCACCCATAAGACCCCTAGGTGAAGCTGCTCTCTGGAATGGTCCAAGCTGGATCCTTCCTATTCCTGTAATAGCCTTTCTTTCCATGTTTTCACAAACAGAGAAGAGATAAAGTATTTCTTAGAGCTCAAGGCACAGGCTTGGGGAAAACCGCCAATATCTTATTGCTAAGGCAGAGGACATGAGACCAAGAAGAGGGACTGATTCCTTGAGCTGTAGTTCTAAAAAGGCAGCCCCAAAGCTGTGTAAGTTGTAATGACAAGAAGAGCAAAGGCCAAGTTTTGAAGGTTTCCTGAGAAGGTGGGGTTTCAGGAGGCAGAGAGGGGTCTAGAGAGTATGTGTGCTTGTGTGTGTGCATGTTAATGGGGGGTGGGGAGAAGTGGGGGAGGTGGAAGCAGTTTTTAGGTACTAGAGGACGGTTTGAAGCCTGAATATCAACGAAAGAACAAGACAACCAGTCAGAGCGAACTAATGCCAACCTTACCAGCCAGCCCAGTTCAAGGCACGCAATGGTTCAAGTCCTGTAAGGCTCCTACCCTCTAAGAAGTATAACCTAGCCTCACCTACACACAGTCTTGCCCTATGGCCCTCTTGAGTGGAGGCTCCTCATGCTCCAGCCTCATCCCGCACCCATGCCAAGGTTCATCACTGCTGTTCCCAGACCACTCCCTCCCACAATGGCACAATATTTTCATTCCCTCAGAGACTCATGCCCCTCCTTTCCTTCACTGCTCACATCTACTGCCCTCCTAATTATGCTACAACACTTCAAACAGCTTCTGAATGTGTTCACAGTCTTCTCTTCCAAAGCTGAGACTCCCATTCCCTCTGAGAGATCAGGGGGTGGGCCATGCCATGCTCTGGCCTTGCTGCTCCTCAATGCCAGTTCCATACCAGTAAAGCAGCACCCAGAATGTCTTAACTTCTGAAATCTTCAGCTCCAGAACCTACTCTCTGACTACAAAATGCCATCATACTTTTAACTATCTCACTCCCCAAACCTCATCCCGTGATGTCACTGAGCCTTTGAAGCCTTCAGTTCCCCCATTTTCCCTTATTGCTCAGAAATTTCTGACTTTCCTCTCATCCACATTCAGGGCCAATCCCCAGGGACAAGACAAACGTTTGATCTCTGTTTTGTCAGGGAAAGGGATGGGAACAGATTTTATTTAGTATTTACTAAGCACCAACCATGTCATATACATTACAGTTTTCCATCTTTGCAACAATTGTAAGAGGTAGTATTATTTTTAGAGGACTGATGGGAAACTCAAGCTTAGAGAGATCTTCCCAAAAGTCATAGAACTGCTTGATAGTGGAGCCAAGTACAGAACACAGGTTTGTCTGATGCCAGGGCACTGTACCATGCTAGCCACTTCGGTTCTCTTTTTTCCTTTACCTCTGCTCTCTCCACAGCCCATTTGTGGCTAATCTGATGAGGTACCTTCTCTGCTTGCTCAACCTCAACAAGCCCTCAGTGCTGCCTGGCAGTCCCACCACTGCCATCTCCTTCCATCAACTCCTCCTGGGCCCAACCAAAGCCCTTAACACTCTCCTAACACCACAACTTCTTAAACTCCAGCCACAAGATGACTCTACCTACTGTTAGAGGAAAGAGGGGTCAACAGGTGTAATCAGGTAGAAACTGCTCCCCTACCTACTGCTTAGTATCTGGACCCTTCCATGTCCTGGGCTCACCGTCCACCTGTATACCTCTAACATGAAGCTTCTCAGGAACAAGTACCACTCAAAGGCCTCCTGGACCCAAAATCACTCAAAAGCTTCCAGAAAACAGCCTCAAAATCACTCCAAAGCTTCCAGAAAACAGCACATATCTGAGAGTTGGTACATTCCAAGTAGTCACTGGGAAGATGGGAAAAGAAGTGGATCAGGGAGGTCATCTCCAGCACTTCTTCTCCCTCTAGATTCTAAAGCTTCAAAACAAAATGGAAAAGAGGCAGAGAGAAATTCACAAGGCAGTGCTGGAAAAGCACTCACTATGGGGCCTGGCCCAGGGCAAGAGCTGATTTTAGTACTGGTGCAGACTGTTCTGTGTTGCAACTACCCTTTGCTCTGGGAATAGTAACTCTGTTATTATTCTCAGGGCACACATGAGATAACTGAAGTCTCTCACTGGGTGGTCCAATGCCAGTGCCCCAGTCTCTTAGATCCTAATCCACTTGAAGTAGTAACACTTCCAGTACCTGTTCTGGACTTGTGACTGTCAAACTGTTGTCTGATAGGACATGCCTTTGCAAGGGCTTCTCAGTGACTGGGGGAGCCAATTCCTGATGAGATCTCTCTGGCTCCTTAACCAATCCCTGGTGCCTTGCTTAATGGGCTCTTTCATTCCTTCTCCATTCTGTGAGTCTGAAAACCCAAGGTAAGAGGAAGTTCCCCCTCAGTACCCAAGAAGTAGCAGGGGACTACAGCAGGGCTGCCTTTGAGTGACCTCTACATCCCCGGAAGTCTAACAGGAATGAGCCCTCAGGGCAAAATAAGACACCAAGTGTTAATGAAGAATATGGCTTTTCCTCCTTCAGACAACTGGCTGTACAAATAAAAACGCTTGGACTTCCCTGGTGGCGCAGTGGTTAAGAATTCGCCTGCCAATGCAGGGGACACGGGTTCCATCCCTGGTCCGGGAAGATCCCATATGCCGCGGAGCAACTAAGCCCGTGCGCCACAACTACTGAGCCTGCGCTTTAGAGCCCTTGAGCCACAGCTACTGAGCCCACGTGCCTAGAGCCCATGCTCCGCAACAAGAGAAGCCACCGCAATGAGAAGCATGTGCACCACAATGAAGACTAGCCCCCACTCGCCACAACTAGAGAAAGCCCTCATGCAGCAAAGACCCAACACAGCCAAAAATAAATAAATAAATAAATAAATAAATAAATAAATAAAATAAAAATCCTCCAATGGTCCAGCCTGTGTAAAGAGGGAACATTATCACTGCTGGGAAAATATTATGATGCAATGGCTGGATAATTTTCATTCTGTGTGTGTGACAGTATGTGAAGTATACACACATGATTTAAAGAAAAAAACCTAAACAACAACAAACCCTGATGCCTGTATATGCACCACTCAGCTTAATAAATCAAGTATTCCTAGTGCCTTTGAAGCCTACTCAATGCCCTTCCGCAAAGGCCCTCTCTCTTCCACCCAGAGGGAACCAACATCCCAAATTTTATGTAGCTTTACCATACTTCAATGTATCTATAAACTATATATGATTTAGTCTTGTCTCTTTTACTTTCATACAGATGGAATCTTAATACATGTGTTCTTCTGTGACTTGCTTACTTCTTTCAGCATCCTGTTCCTGAGAGTCATCCATGCTGTAGGTAACACGCAACTGTGGGTAATATGTATGTTGTAGGTATATGCTATATAATTCATCCATGCTCAGTGCTGCAGAGAACTTTCTCTTTTAAAGTGTCCCTCAACAGTTTCATATCAGCACAAGGGAACACATGAGAGGGTGCAGAATGAAGCAGATGGCCACTGCCTGGGCCTTCCCATCACAGGAAGGTGAAACTCAGCTTGGTCACCAGAGTTCTCAGACTTTATGTGTCAATGGTACCAGCATCTCTGCTCCTCACTGCTAAAAAATCTCTGCCTGATGGGAAAAATACTCTGGAATCTGTAAATTGCTACAGGGATAATGAAGGTGCTGCCTGAGGGCCAACCATTCACTGAGGCTTGTAGGAAATAGTAGATATATGGTCAACTGATATTCAACAAAGGTGCAAAGACAATTCAAAGTAGAAAGGAGAGTCTTTTCAACAAATGGTGCTGGAAAAAATGGATATTCCCATGTAAAACAATGAACATCAATTCATACCTTGCACCAGATATTCTGCCCATTCGCACCAGCCACAGTGGAAAACCTCATACTTCATAGGGATGGCAGGTAGAGTTCTCAAGATGATTTTGCCTCATTACCGGGGTAAAATTAGTCCTAAACTAAATGCTGCTCTGCTTCCTGCCTAACAAAGCTTAAAAGAAAGGCCCAGATGATAAGAGTAGAAGAGAAATAGAGCAGTTATTATCACTGTATTCCCTATGTTCGCGGCTAGAGGAAAGACTGAACCATGTTAACCTGAGACATGAAAGATGTAAAAAATGTCTAAATTAAACTTCTAGAGATGAAAAATACAATTTCTGAGAAGAAAAAAACACTGGATAAGACTAATGACACGACAACTGTTGAGAGCTTAGCTACTCCGTGGTACTGCTGCCTCAGCATCCATTTTGTTTGGCCAAGCAGGCTGCACAGGCCTTAAACTGACACTAGCCCCCTCATGTGAGCACATGCCCTAGACAACAGCCTGCAGAGTCACAGGCAAATGTAAGTTCCTGATATGACTTTCCCAGCAACCCTTGTCATCAACAGTCTCCCCTGCCTCCTTAGTGCCTTCCCCTTGTGTGCCCCTTATATAAGACCTCCATGGAGCTTACCAAAACCCCACTCTTTTTGGTTTGAATTGACCAGTTTGGCCTTAGCCAAAAGGCTAAGGAATCCCAAAGCACTCCAACCCACAGACCTTAATAAAGGCATGTACCCAGGTCCAGCCTGCACCTTGCCTTGACCACCGCCCCCTGCCCCCCGCACCTCCGTGTAGCCCCTCAAGGCATGCCATGTACTTCCTCCTGGACCTGTGAGTAATAAACTTCTTTATTTCAATTTCTTTCGTGGTCTTTTGCTGAATCTGGCTCACCTTCAGCAGCCTGTGTTCCGTTTAACAAATGTTAATTTAACAAACTCGTAACAACAATGCAGAACAAAAGATTAGTAAATCAGAATATGTAGAAACTATGCAAAATAAAACACAAAGAGAAAAAAGACTAAAAATAATTGTACAGAGCGTCAGGGAGCTGTGGGACAACTTTAGGCAGCCAAATGTATGTAACTGGAATCCTTGAAGGAGAGGGGAAAAACTGAAGAAATAATGGCCAAAAAATTTCCAAATTTGAGGAAAACTCTAAATCCATCAATTCAAGAAACTAAATGAATCTCAAGCATAAGCAACATGAAGAAAACCACACCAGTCACAAAAAGATCAGATTGCTTAAAATCTGTGATAAAAAGAAAGAAAATCTTAAAAGCAGCTGGTAATAAAAGACACCTTATATAGAAAGGAACAAAGATAAGAATGACAGTAGATTTCTGCTCAGAAATAATGTTAGCAAGAAGACAGTGGAGTGGAGCAACATCTTTGAAGCACAGAAAGAAATGGTCAACCTACAATTCTTTACCAAGTGAAAATATCTTTCAAAAGCCTCAGGGTCGGGACTCCTGAAATGGCTGTGAGGAGTCTGGAAAATTCTCTCCCCAGGAAGCAGCCATAAAACTGGACTGTCAAAAACAACTAGTTAAGGACTCTGGAAATGGACCAAAGTTATACAACAAAACTGAGAAGCATTTAAGGAATTCTACTGAAGCTTGGTAAGAACAGTGGAAATCTATGGTATTTTAGCTTGGGGCTATTCACATTACCTCCCTTCCAGCTCTGTGGTGCAGAAGTCTTATGAAGGAGAGAGGTTGGCCTGTTGGAGTGGCTGACTTTATTTGGGGGCAAAGCACAGAAAATTCCATACATAGAGATATCAAAAACCAAAGCAATCCAAGTGGCAAACATGGGACTTCCCTGGTGGCGTGGTAGGTAAGACTCTGCGCTCCCAATGCAGGGGGCCCAGGTTCGATCCCTGGTCAGGGAACTAGATCCCACATGCATGTCGCAACTAAGAGTTCACATGCAACAGCTAAGGAGCCAGTGAGCTGCAACTAAGGAGCCCGCCTGCCGCAATTAAGACCTGGTACAACCAAAGAAATTAAAAAATAAATATTCAACAACAACAACAAAAACAAAGTGGCAAACATTCAGAGAAGACCAACATACCAGAGATCTCAATGCTGGCTGGTACAACCAGACAGAAATGTAACAGGAAAATCAGAGGATTGAGACCATAGATGACAATTACGTCTTTACATACCACAAGAAAGATGTGTTGTAAGGCACTGTCCTGGTGCCAGGTGCACCAAGAGACATGTACAAGAATGCTCATGAGAGCACTGTCTGCAATAGCAAAAATCTATAAACAACCCAAATGTCCATCAAGAGTCAAAAGGATAAACAGCATATTTTCATACAAAGCAATCCTATGGAACCACGAAAATGAATGAGCTATAAGGCTACACACAGTAATCTGGATGAATCTTAGGAACAGAACACTGAGCGAAAAAAGCAAGTCCCAGAAGAACACGATAGAGTATAATCCTAATTTGTGTTAAATTCAAAAATAAGACATTGTTTAGGGATATAGGCATATGTGGTAAAACTCTAAAGCAGGCTCCTGAGGATTAGGTACTGGGCAGCCTGCCTGACCAAGGTCAGCAGGGTAGGGAAGAAAAGGGCATATAAAGGAAATGAATGAAAAGGAAGCTGCATAACAAAAAGTCTTTTGATAGCAGAAGTCACTAACTGGGAAAGGGAAAAGATACCAGAGCTGGAAACATTTCAAGGTAAAGGAAGTACTATTCTTTTTGCCCATAAGTAGTTCACTGGGCCATCCCTAGACCAAAAATCAAAAGATCTGGACCACCCCCCCAAATGTCACCACTAACTTGTACTATAACCTCAGACCCATTTTTCACCTTCTATGGGGCTCAAGATACGAAGATCAATCAAGATAATGCATGCTGATGAGCTCTTTAAATGCCTTCAGAGGATGGGAACAGATAAATCTCAGTCTCAACTCCAGGCAGATTTACCTAGACCCTAATGACATTTAAGCTTCAGGACCCCTCACCTGCTCAAGCCCCTTTTTCAAGGCCCAGAGAAGAGACCTAACCCTTCTGTATGTACTATTTTTCCTTAAGAGAGCCCTGAAGTGGTATAAACTTCAAGCCCTATAAAACTGACCTGAGCCCTAATGCTTAATACACAGCCAGAGGATACTCCTATTTAAATTCTCTGCTCTATTGAAATTTCCTGCCTCAGAAAACCATCTCCTAAATTCAAACTACATTTTCCTCAGGAACTAAGAAAGTGTGAAATCTAAGCTCTCAAGTGTGTGACTAACAAGGCCCCAGAAATTCCTGGCTTTATTCGTGTGTAGAGACCTCAGGATACACTGAATCTTGCTGGATAACTCAATACAGTGTAAGATTATGTTTCTAACAAGGACTTTTGCTAAGAAGGTGCAAACTAATTTTGGCAAATATCCTTGCTAAATATTATAACTGGCTCAACTATGACACAGCACAACCACCTCTGTGTTGTGTCTACAAGCTGATTTTAAAACATTACGCAGCTTTGCCTCAAGGCTGGGAGTACTGTCACACACTCTCCTGTCTTTAGCAAATGTTCCTAACTTCCTGGTTTTTTGCACCAGGATCTGGAGAAGCAGAAATGCAGGGGGCACAGCATGATAAAAAATGCTACCTGGCATTTTGTGGATCGAAAACCAGGACTCCTTGTGCTTTATCTTCTATGACAACAGAGGAGCCAAGTTTAACCAGTGATCTGAGACCATGGAGAGCAACTTGTCACTGGAGAGAATATTTTCAAGAAGAACAAATTATCCAGAGAGGGAATTTGCTTAGTAAAGGATGAGGAATTTGTGGAGTAAGTCACAACTCCTCTTCCACAAAAAAGGCTTATCTAACAGGGAAAGAATAGGACTCATAAGAAAATGTTATTTTGAGGAAACCAAAAAGGAGCATGGAATGAATCCCCAGGAAATCCATGTAAGACCAACACAGTTCTTGAGAATTTTACATCAGCAGAAACACTGCCAGCTTGGACTGAAAGGGATAGAGAGAATAGAAAAATGAAAGGAGACTGTTGGACCCCCAAAATTCTAGCGGCAAGAAGCAGGCTGATAAAACTAGTCAGCTACAAAGTGCCACCTTCATGAAAAGGAAGGACGACAGAGGTATAGCCACAGACAAGAGGGCAGAGTCATGAGCCTAGAGGGCAAAACTAAGAGTTTAGAGGGTAGAACCAAGAGCCCCGGGGGCAGAACTAAGGGCCATGGAGGACTATTCCTAGGCCTTGAAACCTAATCTTGGAACTGGAGTTTGTCTAGCTGAATTTCAAAGCTGCCTTGGGGTTCGGACTCCTTTTTACCTTTCATTCCCCCCACCTTTTTTTTTTTTAATTAATTAACTAATTAATTTATTTTTGGCTGTGCTGGGTCTTCATTTCTGTGCGCGGGCTTTCTCCAGTTGCGGCGAGTGGGGGCCACTCTTCATCGCGGTGCGCGGGCCTCTCACTGTCACGGCCTCTTTTGTTGCGGAGCACAGGCTCCAGACGCACAGGCTCAGTAGTTGTGGCTCACGGGCTTTGTTGCTCTGCGGCATGTGGGATCTTCCCAGACCAGGGCTCGAACCCGTGTCCCCTGAATTGGCAGGCAGACTCTCAACCACTGTGCCACCAGGGAAGCCCCCCCCTTTTTAATATGAATGTCTATAACTGTTATCCTATGCCAGTCCTACCTTGTATGTTGTGAGGGCTGGGGCAGATAACTTGCCTCTAATTTCACAGGCCTACAGATGGAAAGGAATTGTGTTCAGGACCTGTACTTTATGAATTAGCTCCAGAGCCTCACCTACAGCTGATTTAAACAATCTTGATGATGAGATTATGGATTTTTCAGTTGGTGAGATTTAAGACTCTGAATTGTTACCATAATGGAATGAGGCTCTTGGGTGGGGGTGATTATATCTTGCATGTGAGAATCGTGGGGCCCAGAGGGCACACTGTTATAGGCAGAAATTTAAAACAGCCCCCATGATCTTCATCCTCTTAGGTTACTCCTGTATTCATGTAATATTATATGGCAAAAGGGAGATTATTTGATTGGGCCTCCTCTAATCACATGAGCCCTTTATAAGCAGACTTATTTGATTGGGCCTCCTCTAATCACATGAGCCCTTTATAAGCAGACTTTTCTCTGCCTGGTAGAAGAGGAGTTCAGAGAGATTAGAAGTGTGAAAGAGATTCAACACAATTAAGGTTCTTTGTTGCTGAGATGGAGGGGGTCACAGGGCAAGGACTCCTGGGAGGAGGAGCTAAGAGTGGTCCCAGTTGATAGCCAGCAATGAAAGAGGCCCCTCAGTCCTACAGTCTGAAGGAAATGCACTCTGCAAACAACCTGTATGAGCTTGGGAGCAGGTTCTTTCCCAGAGCCTCCAGATATAAGCCTGGTTAATGCCTTGACTTCAGTCTTATGAAACCCTAAACATGAATCCAGCAAAGCCTTCCTGGACTTCTGACCACCGAACTGTGAGAAAATAAATGCATGTTGTTTTAAGCTACCGAATTTGTGGTAATTTGCTACACAGCAGTAAAAAACTAACCCAGGTTTTGTTTTGGCCCAACAGAACCTATTTCTGGACATGTTGCTGCTCTAGCCCATTCTGAGAGCAATCCTCAGGCAGCAGCAAGAGGACCAGGTGCAGTTCCGGCACCAGTCCTTTCTAGCACAAGTTTCCTCATCTGGAAAATGGACAGATCAAAAGAGAAAAGCTGTAAGAAAACACTTCTACACCAACAAGTTTTTTCAGATATCAGATGTATTATTAATTACAACACTCATGTTGAAACCTGTGAAAGAGGTACCCAGACAGAGTCAAAAACAGAAAAGTCAGAGCCGCTCACCTTCCTCAGGCCAAGACTGTGGATTACTAGAATAAAGATACGCCCCTTCTCCTCTAGTTAGAAAAGTGCCCAGGAAACACTCATCTCCCTTTAAAAAACAAACATAAAGAGCAGGTGATTTACAGCATAAACATTCAGAGAATCAGAAGTCCTGCCCAAGTTAGTCTGTCTACAGAGGCTGCTAAGTCAGCCTCAGATTTACCCAACTTCTTTCATGGCCTTTGGCACTGCTTGGCTCTTTGCCATGTTACTGGTATTCGTGACTCGTGCTGAGAAAAAGAATGTTAAGGTCCTCTCTGAGTCTAGGCACCATGGTCTGCAATGCTTGTTCATGTTCCCATAGATTTATATCCTCTGATAAAAGAGGCAGCTTCTCCTTGGCCTAAAGCCTTGACCTCTTAGCTCTACATGTCTAGGCCAATTTGAGATCTGCATGTATGTATGTATGTATGTATGTAATTTATTTATGCCACACCACGCGGCATGTGGGATCTTAGTTCCCCGACCAGGGATTGAACCCGCATCCCCTGCACTGGAAGTGGGAAGTCTTAACCACTGGACAGCCAGGGAAGTCCCTGAGATCTGCTTTTAAAAGTACTGGGAGATTTTGAAAAAACATCTAAAGGTTTAAGTGGCAAAAAGAATCCCTCTAGTTTGTACCCCATACATGGTTATTTCTAGAGCTCTGCTGGGAAGAGGAAGAATACAAAAAGGAACTGAGACAAGAAGGTACAGAGCCTTTAGATTAGCAGTAAGAGGAAATATTTTAAGTTGTTTTTATAAATTGTTTACATTTCATTTTGATATGATGTTAACATTAAGAATAAGAAGGCTGCTTACCATAACCGATTGCTGGGTTTTCTCAGAAAATTTTGCTTCAATATCTTCTACCTGTGTCCAAAAGGAGTGCAGATTTTCAGTTTACTACTTCAAGTGCAAAACTCTGCTAGGTCTCCCTTGTGTTCACATATTTCTAAGAGAGCAGTCCCTCCACCAAATCCAGTGTTCTCAGGCCCTGATGGCTGGCAGAGCTGGCTGCTGGTCACAAAGCTCAGAGCACCAGGCCATGATGGGCTCTCTCATGGGGACCTGAAGTCCAGCTAAATGACCCTACGATATGTGGAGAGGATATGTTAGTCTCCACTTACATTTCACTTCGGAGAAAACTATTTTTAGGGATGAAGGAAAGAGAACATTTTAAAGTATTTTGAATGTGTTCTCATTTAAACATGTTCACATTAGAGGATGACTCTTGCTCTTCTCTATTCATGTCAGGATTGTAGAAACAGAATATAAACAGATTCTGAAATAGGTACTTAGACCATTACTAGACTCACTGCTGTCATATTTTCTGTGTCCCAAGGCACCAGAGTTTCAGACCAAGTCCCACAGATGAAGATGGGACCATTCCACATGTAGAGACGTGGTTGTAAAAATTCAGCAGCAACTATTCTGACCAGAAAAGCGAGCACATGATCCACTTCTCACTTTCCGTGTGACCTTGGACAGGTTGGTCAATTTCTAAACCTTAGTCTCCTCATCTGTAAAATGAGGGTGTTAATTTCTTCCTTTCACGATTTAACCGGGGACCCAGATAATTGAGTTCCTTTCTTTTGGAACTTTTCCAAGATTATAAGAAAGTTAAAGAAACTAGATTCGTCTGTATAAAGAAAAAGAGCAGAGATAAAAACTTCTATTCCTGAAAAGTGGCTAGGTAAGGATCTGACATCCCACCAGGACCCAATGAAGAGGCTCTTCCTTAAACGTTCTCCCCAGTTTCTCCACGTTTATGTTCACTTTCACCTGATGAATGACACTAACCAGCCAGGAGCAGAATCTGGGTATGGCAGCTGTCAGGATTATGAAGCTGGTTTCTGTGGTAACAGTGCCATCTGCAGGAAGACCACAGATATGCTGGTTACTGCCCACCACCAGAGCCCACCATGCAGGCCCCAGACTACTTCCCTTCTCAGGAGTGAGGGCTCCTCTTATTAGTATACAGAGTCTGAGGCCTTCAGAAAATGAAAACTTACTCATCTGGGTACAGGGAGTCTAATGAGGGGATGGAGAAAGGCTTCCCCATGTGATTAACTCTATTCTTTTTACGCCAAATAGAAATACATATTTAAATAAAGAGTCCATTTTATCTATACTTTTAATTTTTGTCAAGGTAGTACAGATGTATATATTAAAAACCAAACAAAACATTATCAAGCTCATCCTACTAGCACTGGATATTATCAGTCTCTAGAATTTTTTGCTAACATAATGGGTAAAAAAACCAGATCTAATTATTATTTCAAATTGCTTTTTTCCTACTAGTAAGGCTGTACATATTCATATATATATACATACACATACAGTGGACCCTTGAACAATGTGAGGGCTAGGGGTACTGATCCTCTGCACAATTGAAAATCCATGTGTAACTTTACAGTCAGCCCTCTGTATCCACAGTTCCACATCCATGGATTCAACCAACCATGGAACATGTAGTTCTGTAGTATGTACTTACTGAAAAAAATTTGTGTATACGTGGACCTGTGTAGTTTAAACCTGTGTTCAGGGGTCAATTATGTGTGTCTGTGTATGTATAAACATTAAAAAATACATATTTTTAAAATATTAAAAAATTTTTTTTGTTTTCCACTCTGGTAAACTGCCTGCTCATATTTTTTGCCCATTTACCATGGGGTATGTCTTTTTCTTATCAATTTATAAAAGCTCTTCATAAATTAGGATATATACCCTTTGTTTATTTTAAGTATTCTAATATTTTCACCAGTTTGTTGCTGGTCTTTTGATTTAGTTTATGGTTTATTTTGCCAAAAAAATATATATACATATAAACAAGTTCAAGTTTTGCCTTCCAAAGACGACATACACTTACCCTTTTCTTTAACCAAGATCTGAGATGTCAAAAATGATTCTGAGAAGACCACAGATCCTAAGCACCCACTTCCTCCCAGCAAGTCAGGAATGTCATAGATGGTCATACAAGCCTGTATCAAATAAGAAACCAGAGTTAGTCCAGTTGTCAGTCCTAAACATACAGGGAAAGATCCATAAGAAACAGACCACAAAATACTAAGGCACATGGCAAAAGAATACTGGAGAATTTCTAAGGAAAACTCAAGTATATCTTGAAATACATCTCAAACTGGGAGATGACTTCAGGATCACCCAGGCTTCTTGCTCCTTGGTCAGAGGCACACGTGGGCTAGATGAAGAATATCTTTATGTTTCTGTAAATTCCCTCAAATTGCTTATCCTCCCTAAAAGGCAATGCAACAGCCTTCCTTCTTAACCATGACCAGTGTCACATCCCAGTGTGTCCACATGCTCATCCACTCATTCTTTGGTTTGGGCTCGAGTTCTGAACAAATCTGGAAAGGGGGATACATGTCTTCATGGATATTTCTGGGTACCTGTCAAAACATGCAAATGCTCCTTTCAGTACCAAAAAATTAAAAGAAAGCTGTTTGAGCTTTAATGGACAAGACAAATAAAAATAGAGGCTTCAGTAGGCCAGAAAAAAACTAGAGCAACTCAGAGAAAGCTCTGAATGGCTGGTAAGAAGGCTATAATTTAGTTAAAAACCAGTGAAAATGGAATAATTCTGAGATGAATCTAGCAGAGGAAATGCAGAAATTGGTACAAGCCAGAGTTAGAGTTTGAGATGACCATGAAGATCTGGTGAAGGACGTAGGATAAGCTGCACAATGAGCACTCCCAGGTCCCTGCCCTTCCTGGCCTGACGATGATGAATGGCCAGGTATAGAGCTCCTAAAGCCAAAGCTCATTTTCACACATTGTTGTCCTCATATGGGATCCCTGCTCTATCCTCAGTACAGAGATAAAAGACCTAGGCCTCTTGAAGGGACTGCTAGATTCTCAAATAAAAACAGATGGCAGAGGAACTTCCCTGGTGGTGCAGTGGTTAAGAATCTGCCTGCAAATGCAGGGGACATGGGTTCAATCCCTGGTCTGGGAAGATCCCACATGCCACGGAGCAACTAAGCCCATGCGCCACAACTACTGAAGCCTGCGCGCCTAGAGCCTGAGCTCTGCAACAAGAGAAGCCACTGCAATGAGAAGCCCATGCACCACAATGAAGAGTAGCCCCCGCTCTTCACAACTAGAGAAAGCCCGCGCAGCAATGAAGACCCAACGCTGCCAAAAAGAAATAAATAAAAAATAAATAAATTTATAAAAAAGAAAAAAAAAGATGGCAGAAGAGTTGAAAGGAAAAAAACCATAGTTAAAGTCCTTAATCATCCATGTTGTCGTGATAAAGGAATGTACAAAAGTGACAGATAGGCTTTATATTTCAGTTAACTTTCTGATTAGGCATGACAACTGGAAGGTTTATTTAAATTTGTTTCAAAGAATTTTGAGTATCTGAAGACACAGAACCTTCCTGGGCTACATGGTTCCTCTTAAGTGACAATGATCAGTTAGGTTCCCAAATCAATTAGGAAGACAAATCCTGTGGTTTCCTAATCCCCCACTTCCCTATTTGGCCTCTGGTGTTGAGGAAAGGGAGAGAGGACATTAAAAAGAATACATGTAGTATTTTTTAGACACTTGCTATGTACTTCCCACATGTGGCATGGGGAGAGAAAAAATATGAAGCATGGTTCCTATCTTCAGGAAACCTATAATGTATAGCTGGGGAGACAAGAGCATTCTTACATAGAAGTCATCATGTGACACATTACTATAGAATTACTCCCTAATTTATGTAATTTACTCCCTAATTATGTATTCCTATAGGAATACAGTACTTGTAGGGAGAAATCAGTAGGGTAGGCTTGGAGGAGGAGGCAGAACTTCATCTCTGCCTGGAAGGGAGGATAGGATTTGGACAGAAAGCACCAACATCCTATCTTTTCTTTCCTACTTCATTAGCTGCTGCTGAATGTGTACTTAACACAGTAGTATGATTCTACTGGACTGCTAATCACCTTCTCCAGTGCAAAGCATCTTCCAGAGCACTGCACAAGAGTCTAAGAAGAGAAGTCAGGGAAACTAAAGTCCAGCAAGGAGACAAAGTATTATTACCTAAATATCAGAAAGTATTTCCCAGTGTTTTAATAATGTCACAAAAAAGTCTCCATTAGTTCTAAAAGAACATCACCACAAAATACTGACAGAGACAGGGAGCAGGTATGTCATAAACACAGAAACTACTCACCTCAAAAAATTACCCATGTTGTACTACTCTCTGTAGATGAGATAACACTATGCTTGTCCCCTGGTGATGGCAGTGGGCATGCATTTGCACCAAGTCATCCACACCTGCCCACCCAGTTCCCCATGACCAAAAGCTCACTGAAATTAAGGTTCAGGCAGTAGCCACAGAATGGACTGAAGGTACAACTTGTACCCATATATACTACAACCAGAATCTTGGCTGGATGTCCACCATCCTCTTATGCATTGCTTGCCAATTTTCTTCATATCAGGATACACTGGGGTAAATAGAGGATTTGGATGTGGCTGGGAGCAACTGGTTTAGAAACCCTGGCTCCCCAAGACCATGCCAGCTCACCCCAGGGACCAATATTTCTGCATCTCTAAACCCACTTCCTTGGCCCATTAGTTCTGCCTTCAGCACGTAGGTCAGAAAGCTCTGCTCTCACTACCCCACTTCACAGGAGACTCAGGCCCGTTTTTTTTTTTTTTACGTTAGTTTGTTTTTATTTTCATAAGCGCCTGTTAAATAAGGGCATAAGGACTTCCCTCGTGGGGCAGTGGTTAAGAATCTGCCTGCCAGTGTAAGGGACACGGGTTCGAGCCCTGGGCCAGGAAGATCCCACATGCCATGGAGCAACTAAGCTCGTGTGCCACAACTATTGAGTCTATGCTCTAGAGCCCAGGAGCCACAACTACTGAAGCCTGCGTGCCTAGAGTCCGTGCTCCACAACAACGAGAAGCCACCGCAATGAGAAGCCCATGCACCGCAACGAAGAGCAGCCCCCGCTCGTCCCAACTAGAGAAAGCCCGCGCGCAGCAACGAAGACCCAATGCAGCCATAAATAAATAAATAAATAAATAAATAAATTTATTTTAAAAAAAAAAGGGCATCAACACAGGCCTTGGAACACAGAGAAGCCACTGAAAACTTGCTCTGTGTTGAGGTAGGCTTGTCATCAGCTCCCATATAGCCTTCTATGTGAGGTCAGAGAAACCTCAGTCACTTGGAGGAAGCCTTTCTAATCTCAGGAAGAGGTGTCTACCACCCCCACCCCCTCACCCCCCACCCCCCCCAGCTAAGACTCTGCACCCAAGGGGCGCCTAGACATGGGAGTGTGGATGTGGTAAGCCATGTACAGCTGCTGGACACCCTCAGAAAGCACAGGCTCACCACCACTGCAGCTGGAACAGTCCTGAAAGTAGACTAGTTTTCTCAGGTAAGGGGTGGGCTGCCTAAGACTCCCACCCACTCCTACCTCACCCCTTGTAGATGTCCTCTACAGGCCATTCCCTACCAGCTGACCTGTAACAGCTCTGCTTACCGTCTTCACAAAGTATAAGCTATCTTCACTGTCCAGAGGCACAAGTCTACAAAAGGAAATTGATGGGAGAGACATATATTAAATTTACAGTGTTCTCTTTTTTTCAACTTGGAAGCAACTCACACTCAGCTCTCTCTCAGGGATTTTCAAAACACTGGGTTGCATGTATGCAGAATTCCACTTGGAGGGAACTAGGTCCACCCCCCAACCCACCCTAGTCTTTCAGTGGGAAACATTCAGGGCAAAGGGTCTCATCTGAGCACAGCCACCTCCAAGCCCAGCCCTGGAGTGATGCCACTGCCAGGTGTAGAAGGGTGAAAAGATCATCCATGCCAACAGTTACAAGGTAGCTGCTCTTCTTTTTGCTCCTAACTTGCCCCCAGTGAGGACACACCATAAACATATACTTACCTTCCCTGATTATTCACAGCATGTATATGAAAAGCCATCTTGGAGCTGTAGACCCAAAACAAAATAAAACAAAAGTCAGTCTGCTTTTGTGACCACTGTGTTGGCATCCTCCCCAGACACCTGCCACTGCAGTGCACCTGTGCTGTTCTCGCACAGCCACCAGTGAGGTGTGTGTCGTCCTTACCTGCCTTAGGGTATCATGCCATCAGCAAACATGGGGTCAGTGTCTGACTCCAGTCATGGCCCTGCCTCTGTGCAGATTCTCAGGGCTATCTTGACTCTTGGACAGAGCAGGAGAGAACTATGTGACTGCTGTCCATGGCAGATTGAGAGTAAACCTCTACTTGCCCCAGGCCTCTGGCCCACAGCTTGACATATTCTCCTGCTCCTCCTCCTCTTCACCACCTTTGAAGTCAAGCTGCCATCCCTGCTCGGAGTCAGACTGCTACCCACAGTCAACTGCTATGTAATAATGGGCATGGTCAGGACTTCAGAACTGAGGAATAACCAGGAAACCCTTTTGGCATCAACTCTTTTTGTAAAAGAAAGTTTCTAAATTGAATTAAGTTTAATTTTTTTGCCTTAACAAGTACTGGTCAGTCATATGCTAACTTCCCATGTTCCTCTTGGGAGAAGATTTGCTAATTTCCTGCAGTTTGAGGGAAGTGACCACGTGAAGAGAAGGAAGTGGGGCTCTTGGGTGGAGGACTGGCACTGGAAGACTCTCCTCCTATTGCCTGGAATGTATTCTCTCCTTGTTCTTTCCTCCAGCCAGGGTGGTACACCCCATGCATAGGAGGCCATGGGATTGAGAGCGTGGCCTGCCCTAGAAAGGCAGAGTGGGTTAGGCAAGGCCCCGAGGACAGGAGGAATGGAATGACTTTGTCAGCCATGCTGATGGTAAGAGAGGAGAACCCACTGAGACAGCAGCTACCATTCACTTGCCCAATCACTCTACAGGGCAGGAAGATGATGAAACAGATGCACAGAGAGCTCCCTATCTTGCCCAAGGTCACACAGCTGGAAAGCAAAGAAGCTTCCTTAAACTCAGGTCTGCCAGGAACAGACAGTGCAGGTCAGCACACAGTCTTAAGGGACCAAATTTCCTCTAGCCCTCCCCTCTCATGGTCAGAGCTACAAGATTCAGAAGACCCAGAAGAAAGGAAAAGAAACCTGAAGCAAGCCTACAGCTTTGCACCAAAGAGTTCTGGCTCTTTCCTACACTCCTGGAGCTATAGCAATAGAATTCTTCTTGTTAGATCATAAACTAACTTAGTTTTCCAAATGTTCCTTCTCACTACCCAGGGCTGCAGATGTAAGAAAATGTGGGGTATGGAACTGACGTACCACAGGGCACATCCCAGAAGTGTCCTTAAAGAAACTCTCTGATATTGGTGTCTTTTGTCTCCTTCACGAAAAAGTACACCAAGTCGTCCTCATATGGGACAGAAGGTTGAGAGGACTGGGTTCAAGGTTTAGCTATGGACAAAGACTACACAGAGATCCACTGTGATATGCCAGGAGATGTGTGATGGGAAGACTGCCAGGAAGCCAAATTCCCAGACCTTCTAGACCCTGAGACATGGCCAGGTTCAGGGGTTTCTACCATCTGAGAGGCAGATGAGGCCCAGGGCAACTCTCTTCTAAGCAGTGACCATCTTCATGTGCCCAGGGCCCCTAATCCTAACAAACCTCACCACTCATGCCCCCAGCTTCATCTTTCTAACCTCTGAACTGTCTGTCAGAGGTCTGAACTGTCTGAACAGTTCTAATACTGATCTGCCTCCCATTCCAGCCTCAGGCAGTGTGTCTGACTCTCAAACAGTTCCTCCATCCTTGGCTCCTTGGCCTCTCAAATAGAACCCTGATCATGAATGACTCTCCTTCACATATCTTATTGATTTACTGGAATATTTCTCAAAGGGGAGACAGAATATCAAATACAAAGGAGAAAAGGGTTTTTAAAACACAAACATTAAAGAAAAGCTTTTATAGACAATATCAGCTATTGCTTA
Source organism: Eschrichtius robustus (assembly GCF_028021215.1). NCBI lineage: Eukaryota > Metazoa > Chordata > Mammalia > Artiodactyla > Eschrichtiidae > Eschrichtius > Eschrichtius robustus. The sequence goes on from NC_090839.1 coordinate 30,850,881, forward strand.
CCGTAGGGCTGCCTTAAACTGCATCAACTCAAAGGAATTTAACCCAGATCCAAAGGTCTGCTCAGCTACCTCCTTGGCCTGTAAAATCAGTAACGAAACAGAGACAATTAGCTTTCACAGCAGGAAAGAATACACTTAGAAGGGCCCTTCTCACATATGGCCAGGAGAACACTTCCCATCCCCTCTAAGTGACTATTTTGTATACATCAATAGATTAAAGTGAAAACATCTTGTTAGGGGAAACAGGAGCCTGCTTTCTTCGGGCTGGGTTCACATGAAAACACTTCATTCAGGCAGGTGGGCATTGGAACCTGATCTGGTGACCTGTAACCAGCTGGGACGGTGCCATTATGAGGCCTGGAAAAGCGCTTTCTCCTCCCCTCGAGAGATCACTGCCCTCAGTGTTTCTGCCCAGATGCTAAGCACATTCAAATAACTAAAGTTATAAAAAATCAGTTAAAAAACAAAGGTGCAGAACTGATACTGAAGAATAACCTACTGTTTTGCATAAGCTTTCATCTAAAGGGCTGAGAAATCCCAAGTACTGGGGGAATCAAGTTCAGTGAGGAGGGAAGGTGACAAGGAACTGGTGACTAGGCGATAGTCTCTTTGATATCTACAACACAACCTTTCCAATGTCAAACGGTTTGCTTCAGGAAAGGTCCTATTGGCACTGGGAGGCATCAAGCCAACTCGTTCTCATCTGTCACTGGGTCAGATATAGAATCCAACTCAGCACAGCAGGTTAACCACAAAACAGCAAGGAAGTAAACGGTCAGAGAAAGGAAACACATGTGCCTGTCTAGGAAAGACAAGTCAGAATTTCTAATCTTCAGTTAATTTTTTAAAACACAGAATTATAGGAAATCAAACTATGTAGCTCAAAACAAACTTATCTAACTTTATTAAAATTCACAGTAGAACAATCTATATTTTTATTTTTTAACTTTTGAAAGCCTTTTAAAAAACTACTAAGTAAAACAATATACTACAGAATGATTTTTTTTTTTTAACACAACCAGATATCTACAAAGAAGTGCTGATTAGCTGTCATTCATAAGACAAGCTCAGCACACTAAAGGCATCTCTTTGGTGCCCAAGTTCACACACAAAATTAAGTACTATAAGGTGTCCAAATTAAAAACAGATCGACAAAAAGTTTCACATTAAAATAACTACTAAGGAAAGAGAAATGCGGTATTTAAATTACCTTTGTTAGACTGGAAGTTTTAGCATAACATACAATGGCAGCCAAAACAGCCTCAATAACAGCAGCATATACCTGTGACAAGAGCCTACTTTAAAAACAAAAAATAAGGGTTAACTACAGCATCACAAGGTTTCATCATAAGCTGCGTGCACATAAATGACATTCTCTAAGAAACAGATTTTTAAACAGAATGAGAAAAGTATAATAACAGAACTTGTTGATTTCTAGACCTTTTAAAAGCTATGTGCCCCATTCCAATTTTTACTTTGCTCTTGTTAAACCATGATAAGAATCACCTTTTCTTAATTCTGCTCAAAAGACCAACCCTCCCTGTTCGTGATCCAACAGAAGAAAACTGTGTAGACTCCCTGACCCTCTATGAGGACCCAAAAGGTATCATGACACAGACTTGCTGCTTTTCCAGGAACCAACCACAGCACACCTTCAAGTTGTCTCCTCCCCAGGCCTGCTAAGGGCTGGCTGCTACTGGAACCTCAGAGTGGGACCCCTCAGGGGGCAAAAGAGATTATCCAATTGAGGAGAAGACTCGCTCCACTTAAACGAAAATTTTTTTTTTTTTAATTGGGGTATAGTTGCTTTACAATGTTCTGTTAGTTTCTGCTGTACAGTGAAGTGAATCAGCTATACATATACATATATCTCCTCTTTTTTGGATTTCCTTCCCATTTAGGTCACCACAGAGCACTGAGTAGACTTCCCTGTGCTATACAGCAGGTTCTCATTAGTTATCTGTTTTTTTTTTTTGTTTTTTTTTTTAATTTATTTTTGGCTGTGTTGGGCCTTCGTTGCTGCACACGGGCTTTCTCTAGTTGCGGCGAGTGGGGGCTACTCTTCGTTGCAGTGCGCTGGCTTCTCATTGTGGTGGCTTCTCTTGTTGCAGAGCATGGGCTCTAGGTGCGCAGGCTTCAGTAGTTGTGGCACGTGGGCTCGTTAGTTGTGGCTCGCAAGCTCAGTAGTTGTGGCTCATGGGCTCTAGAGCACAGGCTCAGTAGTTGTGGCACATGGGCTTAGTTGCTCTGCGGCATGTGGGATCTTCCTGGACCAGGGCTTGAACCCGTGTCCCCTGCATTGGCAGGCGGATTCTTAACCACTGCGCCACCAGGGAAGCCCTAGTTATCTGTTTTATACATATTAGTGTATATATGCCAATCCCAATCTCCCAGTTCATCCCCCACCTTTCCCCCCCTCCCCACCCCGCCTTGGTGTCCATACGTTTGTTCTCTATGTCTGTGTCTCTTTTTCTGCCTTGCAAACAGGTTCATCTGTACCATTTTTCTAGACTCCACATACACGTGTTAATATATATTTGCTTTTCTCTTTCTGAGTTACTTCACTCTGTATGACAGTCTCTAAATGCAAATTAATAGCCGGAGACCACTTTCTAAATAGCTCACCGGATCCAGAGAATAGAGTATGCTTTTGAGGGGAAGCATCCCCTGCTCCTGCCCAACCTTGCTCTTCCTATCTGACTTCACACTTCCCAAAGACATTATAAGAAGGTTTTTTTCTTGGGACTTCCCTAGTGGCGCAGTGGTTAAGAATCCGCCTGCCAATGCAGGGGACACAAGCCCTGGTTCGAGCCCTGGTCCAGGAAGATCCCACGTGCCGTGGAGCAACTAAGCCCGTGGGCCACAACTACTGATGCTGCACTCTAGAGCCCGCGAGCCACAAATACTGAGCCCGCGAGCCACAACTACTGAGCCTGCGAGCCACAACTACTGAGCCTGCATGCCACAACTACTGAAGCCTGAGTGCCTAGAGCTCGTGCTCGGCAACAAGAGAAGCCACCGCAATGAGAAGCCCACACACCACAGCGAAGGGTAGCCCCTGATCGCTGCAACTATAGAAAGCCGGCGAGCAGCAACTAAGACCCAACACAGCCAAAAATAAATAATAAATAAATAAATTTATTTTAAAAAGGAAGGTTTTTTTCTTTGCCAGACAGGGAATGCCATGAAGATTCCTAGAAAATCCAAGTCTGGTTCCCTTTTGGGCAGGGTTTCTCAATCTCTGCATTTTGGGCCAGCTAATTCTTTGTTGAGAGGTCTTCCCTGTGCATTATGGGATGTTCAGAAGCATTCCTGGCCTCTCAGTAGTAACCTCAGTTGTGACAAGCAAAAATGTCTCCAGACATTGCCAAACATCCCTGGGGGTGGGGGGTTGGGGAGGAACTGGTGGGAGTGATGTGGTAGAACTGCCCTCGGTTGAGAACCATTGCCTTAGGGGAAGGAGACCCAGGGTCTTATTAGGATAATTACAGAGAGAAGGGGCTCATCCACAAGGCCTCAAAGGCAAGGGAGGTGTTTGGCAAGTAACTGCCTCATCTAAGAATATGTTTATTTTTAAGCCTGAGAATCTCGTACCAGGTAAAGGAAGGCGAAAGGACTTTTGTAACAGGGAAGAGCAAATTCTGACTCCACATTGGTTCTGTTTCTTTTACTTTAACCTTTGCTTTTCATTGCTTTTGTTATTATTATAATCACTATCTATAGCTGTAAGCATACATAATGGCCTGCCACAGGGAACCCTGACCCTCTGCCTGACTGTTAAACTAAAAGGCCTTTGTTCAGCTCACAGAGAGACATTCTGACCCTGCCCACCTGTGAATGGCTGCAGAAAAGAAGAAATTAACACAACCCCTTCCCAGTGCAGGAGATATTCTGCAAGACAAATGGCCTTTTTACTTTACTTCTTCACCACATCTCCCTCTCTGATTCTATAAAAGAAACTGGCATCCAAACCCCGGTAAGATGGTTTTTTGGGTACACTAGTTTGCCACCTTCTTGGTCTGCCAAATAAAGTCTCTACTCCTTGCCTCAACACCTCATGTCCCGATTTATTGGCCTGTTGTGCGGCGAGCAGACCGAGCTTGGACTCGGCAACAGTTTGATAGCAGGAAGAACACAGAAATGATCTGGTCTAACACTCTCATCTTACAGAAGAAACAAGCAGGGCCTGTAGAGGAACTCAGGTCTGCTCTCAGCCTGGTGCCTTTCCATTGCGCCACACCACACTGCCAACACCTTCAATTTCCTCCTTGGCTCTCACACCACACCTCTGCATTGCAGGTAAGAGATTTGAATAAGGTAGAAGAAAAAGAGAAACAACACATAACAAAATGACAGCTCCAAGGTTCAACATATCCTGAAGATTGTTGACCAGGCCATGGCAGAGGGGTATGTCCTGGCAGGAAAGTGCCCGGCAGGGACACTGCCAAAGAGCTTGGCCACTTCCAGGTATGACAAGAATCCTCCACATCTCAACACTAAGGGCAAAGATTTACAGACGCCAAAGACATATAAAGATACCCTTACTCCCTCCCTCACCCAGCTTAATTCAAACATCACTCAGTACCAACACTGGTCAGGCCAACCCCCTGCTTGGCCTTGTCCTATACAGACCCTTAGGCAAGAGTTCAGTACAAAGCTATCTGGCTTCTGACTCATAAAAAGGCCTGGACAGGAGGCCTGAGACCCATCATTGGGGAAGGGCCTGCTCTATGCCTGGATGGTGCTGCTGTTGCCTTCAGTAGGACTCCATTAGGCCCCAATTCTACCAGCCCTGTGATTTAACAAGTCTCCTGATGTGGGCCCAAGCACCTCTCAACAACAGTCCCTGAAGTGGAGCACCAGTGACTTTGGTTTAAGCAAAATGTCTACGGGTCTAGAATGAGGATCCAGGGCAATGGCTAAGCACAGATGGCATGGAAACACAAACAGGTACAAAGCAAGACTATACATATCCACCAACACATGAGAATGTGGTTGACTTGCTGCTAACGTAAAGAAAACCCACACAGAAAAATTGTATACACACTACAATTACAGCTACACAAAACCTAAATGTATAATTTAAAAAAAACAACAAAAAGATACACATTAAGATACTAATGCATGGGGCTTCCCTGGTGGCGCAGTGGTTAAGAATCCACCTGCCAATGCAGGGGACACTGGTTTAAGCCCTGGTCCGCAGGGGACACGGGTTTGATCCCTGGTCCAAGAAGGTCCCACATGCCGCAGAGCAACTTAGCCCATGTGCCACAACTACTGAAGCCTGCATGCCTAGAGCCCATGCTCTGCAATGAGAAGCCACCGCAATGAGAAGCCCACCCACCGCAATGAGAAGCCCACCCACCGCAATGAGGAGTAGCTCCCGCTCACCGCAACTAAAGAAAGCCCATGCGCAGCGACAAAGACCCAATGCAGCAATCAATCAATCAATCAATATATTTTAAAAAAGAGATACTAACGGGTGGTGTCTAAGAAGAGGAATTATGGTTAATCTTATTTTTTCCCCTTATTTCTCAAATTTTCAAGTGTGATTATATTACTTTATATTTTTCCAACAGAGCCTTACGGGTTCTACCCTAGAGATTCTGATTCAGTAGTTCTGAGAACTACTATAGCCTGGGAAATGTATCTTTTTAAAAAGATCCTTAAATGATTCTCTGTGGCCTGTCACTGTTAGCCTTTGGGAAGCACAGACCTAACTAGTTTATGCTAGGATATTTAATTAGGTAATAACAGAACTCTATTACCTTCATAATTCTGAAAGAAAATCCCTTTATGGAATTCAGAAATTCCTGCATTATTATGGACTGATTACATCTTCCCAAAATTCATATGGAATCCCTAATCCCCAATGTGACTATATTTGGAGATAGGGCCGGGCCTTTAAAAGGTAATTAAAGTTAAAGGAGGTCATAAAGGGTGGGTTCCTAATCCAGTAGGATTGGTGTCCTTATAAGAGGAAGAGACACCAGGGACTTCCCTGGTGGTCCAGTGGTTAAGAATCCATCTTGCAATGCAGGGGACACTGGTTCCATCCCTGGTCGGGGAACTAAGATCCTACATGCCATGGGGCAACTAAGCCCACGTGCCACAACTAGAGAGCCCGTGCGCCACAACTAGAGAGAGAGAAGCCCACATGCCACAACTAGAGAGAAGCCCGTGCACCTCAACGAAAGATCCCATGTGCCAATGCAGCTAAAAAATAAATAAATATTAAAAAAAAAAAAAAAAGGAAGAGGCACCAGAGATCTTTCTCTCTCTCCATGTAAGCACAACACTAAGAAGTTGGTGGTCTGCACTCAAGGAGAGAAGCCTCACCAGAAACCAACTCTGCTAGTACCTAGATCTTGGACTTCTAGTCCCCAGAATTGTGAGAAAATAAATTCTGTTGTTTAAGCCACCCAGTCTGTGGTAATTTGTTACGGTAGCCCAAGCAGACAAGCATTAATGAGTTTACTTCTCGTCTTTGGTTTCCTGCTATATTGGGGGGAGGGGGGGAGAAGTCAACACTAGGCCCTTTCTAGAGAGTTGCATGGCCTGAGTTGAGATCCTAGCTCTGTTCCATAAGTCTGAGTGTCAAATTCAGAGGAAACACCTCTCAGACCAGATGTGGTTTCACACAGGTTCTACCAATGGGTTTCAGGATGTTTTATTTTTTGGAAAGCCCCTATTATAAAATGCACTATATAGAAAATATATTAAGAAGCGTTATGCCACTTAAATGCATGGGTGCGCAGGCAGGAAGTCTCTGAGTCTGGAGAGAGGAGCAGATGGCAAACCTGGCAGAGTCTCTAGCCTAGACTTCAAGATGAAAGACAGGGGCTGGGACATCCTGGGAGACTACACAGCCCTACTTTACTTACTTATTTTACTTATTTATTTATTTATTTATTTGGCTGCACTGGGTCTTAGTTGCAGCAATGTGGACTCCAGAGAGCATGGGCTCGGTAGTTGTGGTGCGGGCTTAGTTGCCCTGCAGCATGTGGGATCTTAGTTCCCCAAACAGGGATTGAACCCACGTCCTCTGCATTGGAAGGCGGATTCTTAATCACTGGACCACCAGGAAAGTCCCTCTGCTCACCTCTTAAGCCAAATGTCCTATCCAACGCTGATCTCAAAAGGAGGTAGATGGGACAATCTCAACATCTGAGTAACTCAATGTGAGGAAGAAAAAATGTAATAGAAATGAAGACTTACATTTGTTCAGTTTTCTTGGGCAGCTTGTTGTCATCTCCTGTGAAAGAGGACCATGTATTAAGAATGTGACAAGATTACAGGAGATGCAAACACTTCACAAGGAGGCTAGAATTTCCTAATTTGAAGGAGATGTCAAGAACTACATTTTTTTCTTTTGAGTTAAATACTGTACAAGCACAAACAACAGTGAAACCTAGCTTCTGCCAGTATCTTCCCAGACCATCATCCCTGACACTGACCTTGACAACCAATCAGCATCACCACTAAACACCAGAGAAGACATGTGGAATCTTCAGCTCTGGAATGTTTTTACTTTCATTTTTAAATTTTTCAATTAGGAGGTATAAGTAAGCAGGCTCAGTTCTGCCTCTTTCTTCATCTCCTTAATTATCCAACCCAAGTCATGCTTCTTTCAGAGTTTCCTGGTTTATATAACAATGCTCAGGAGAAAACCTGGTTTCTGATGTATACTCCTCTGTGGAACAGTGCTGGGACCCTCATTCATTCAAGAGTTCTTCTCTGTGTCTCTTTGGATGTCTGCAGCTTCTGGTTACCACAGCAAAGAGGATAGCCTCAGTCAGCCTAGCCTTTCTGAATGGCTCCTCAGCATGGAGCACTTGCTCCTGTCAATGTTCCCAGCTTATGGGTACCCTTCTACCATGGCTCTTCCTCACCTTCCTCACTAGAACAATAGGCACCTGGCTGAGTCATCCAAACTCCCCTTGCAGCCCATATCTCTTCCTGCTATCTCCAACTACAGCTGACTCATCTTTGCCTTCCCTCTGATACCAAGCACATGGTCTCACACATGATTGGACCTAATATATACTGAGCTGATAGTTATTCCTCCTGAAATACACTCTGTGAGAAATGTGTTAGGCACATCAACAGGGAATTACAGGCTACAAAATGAGTTTCTGAGGAAAGTAGTAAATCTCAAGTCCACTTCTAGTTCATGGGAGAAACTTTTCATTAGGTAAGTTGATGAGATGACAACTTACATGGACTTACCCAAGTAAGGAACATGAGTAGCTCCAAAAAAGTATGTTCTTGAACAAGCAAGGGGTCCCTTTGGTGAAACACACTGTACTACCTGGATGTCAGAAAAAAAAAAAGTAAAAAAGGAGCAGGGACTTAAGTGTGTACTGTTAGAGAAACAAAAAGTGTATAGTTAATAGAAATCCATTTTATTTTACCAACAGCTGATTTATTATTTTTTAAACGCATAGGGGAAAAGGTCACCTTTAATTGTTGTTTTTTCTAAGGTATCTTGTGTGTGTTTTATAACTTTGGCTACATTGTGAGGCTGCTGTTGGGTCAGCCCAGGATGCTAAAGAATTAACAACTTAGAAAGAAGACAAAATGTGCTTGGATTTTGACTGTCATTAATGTTTAGTGCAAAACTTTCAAAGTTTGGACCTTGGCTGACATGATATGCAGATGTGGGAAGGCAGCTACAAATTCAGGAAAGGAGGTGATACCCAGGTCCCCACCTTCACTTGTATTTCATCTCTGTACACAGGCCATCCAGAAGAGAAAATAAGTTCTCTAGATTTTAAAATTCTTATTTTTCTTCCCTGCTTAGTTGTTCATTTATACAGATGGAAATGGATGTCCTTTTCTCTTTTGAAAATCCAACAATCTCATCAGGGGTCCTAGGATAGTAGGTACAAAATGCAAAAATGCTACCACAAGAAACAGAGGAAAGGAAATTAGCACAGTATCTTTTTTTTTTAAATTAATTAATTAATTAATTTATGGCCGCGTTGGGTCTTTGTTCCTGCGCAAGGGCTTTCTCTAGTTGTGGTGAGTGGGGGCTACTCTTCATGAGGTGTGCAGGTTTCTCATTGCGGTGGCTTCTCTTGTTGCACAGCACTGGCTCTAGGTGTGCAGGCTTCAGTAGTTGTGGCTCACGGGCTCTAGAGCGCAGGCTCAGTAGTTGTGGTGCATGGGCTTAGTTGCTCCGTGGCATGTGGGATCTTCCCGGACCAGGGCTCAAACCCGTGTCCCCTGCATTGTCAGGCAGACTCTCAAGCACTGTGCCACTAGGGAAGCCCAGCACAGTATCTTAAAAACAGCTAAATATGACACAAGTATTCATTCCTTCTATTTTACTCTATTAAGGAAGTCACAAGAGAATATATGGCATTTTTCTGTAATCCAAGTTATAGATTTGAAATAAAAATTTAATTCTGACTAATCTAAACTATACCATAGTGAATATGATCAATACTGCCATGATCCTAAATGAAAAATCATGTACATAATTCTAATTGTTGGTTAATAGGCTTATTTCCTCAAAATATGTTCCTTGGATTTCCAAATTTTCCCTAACTAAAGGCTTTTTTTTTAAGGTGCCATGTATTTCAAACCCACTTCCTTAGATGAGGTCACAAATTTATGTAAGCCTATATTAACATCAAATTTATTGATGTTTAGATGCAACTGACAAGGGATTAATCTCCAAAATATACAAACAGCTCATACAGCTCAATATCAAAAAAACAAACAACACAATCCAAAAATGTGCAGAAGACCTAAATAGACATTTCTTCAAAGAAGACATACAGATGGCCAAAGGGCACATGAAAAGATGCTCAACATCACTAATTATTAGAGAAATGTAAATCAAAACTACAATGAGGTATCATCTCACACTGGTCAGAATGGCATCATCAAAAAGTCTACAAATAATAAATACTGGAGAGGGTGTGGAGAAAAGGGAACCCTCCTACACTGTTGGTGGGAATGTAAATTGGTGCAGCCACTATGGAGAGCAGTATGGAGGTTCCCCAAAAAACTAAAAATAGAGCTACCACGTGATCCAGGAATCCTACCCCTGAGCACATACGGGAGAAAACCATAATTTGAAAAGATACAATGCACCCCAATGTTCATTGCAGCACTATTTACAATAGCCAAGACATGGAAGCAACCTAAATGTCCATCAACAGATGAATGGATAAAGAAGATATGGTATATATATACAGTGGAATATTACTCAGCCAAAAAAAGGATGAAATAATGCCATTTGCAGCAACATGGGTGGACCTAGAGATTATCATACTAAGTGAAGTAAGCCAGAGAGAGAAAGATAAATACATATGATATTATATGTGGAATCTAAAAAAAAAAGATACAAATGAACTTATTTCCAAAACAGAAAGAGACTCACAGGCATAGAAAACAAATTTATGGTTATCAAAGGGAAAAGGGCGGTGAGGGGAGGGATAAATTAGGAGGCTGGGATTAACATATACACACCACTATATATAAAATAGATAACCAACAAGGACCTACTGTATAGCACAGGGAACTATACTCAGTATTTTGTAATAACCTATAAGGGAAGAGAATCTGAAGAATATGTGTGTGTGTGTGTGTGTGTGTGTGTGTGTATACACACACACACATATATATGTATAACTGAATCACTGTGCTATACACCTGAAAGTAACACAATATTGTAAATCGACTATACTTCAAAAAAAAATGTTATTGACATTTACATTAAAAAGGAAATTGGTACAACAGAATTTGCATGTGTAATGTAAAACTGCTCAGATAATCTGGATTTTCAGATTTAATATCACCTATTAATTTGTAAATTATTCACAAATGGCACAGAAATGGAAAAGATAAGTATGTCACCTAGAAACAGAGCTGAATGAAGATGAAAGTTCATAACTAGGGCCCCCACCACCCCAGGACCAGGTCTCCGTAAGTTCCTTGACTTCATTAGGTTTTCATGTTTGTAAAATAAAGAACCCCAATTATTACAGAAAGTTGTATAAATAACCTGCTACATTTTTGTTTTGTTAATAGCCTATTTTTTTTAGAGCAGGTTTAGGTTTACAGAAAGACTGATCCAAAAGCACCGAGAGTTCCCACATTATCTCCTGTCCTTCCCTCTGCCTCCACAATTTCCCCTATTATTTGTCTTGTAATATTATATTTGTTACAACTGATGAATATTGATAAATTATTATTAACTAGAGTCCATAGTTTACATTAGGGTTCACTCTTTGTATTGTACATTCTATGGGTTTTGACAAATGTATAATGACATATGCCCATCGTGACAATATCATACAGAATAGTTTCACTTCCCTAAAAATCCACTATGATCCATCTATTCTCCCTTCCTCGCACTGCGTGGCTTGTGGGATCTTAGTTCCCCCGGCCAGGGATTGAACCCAGGCCCTCGGCAGTGAGAGTGGCAGTGAGAGCATGGAATCCTCAACCACTGGACCGCCAGGGAATTCCCTTTACTGTCTCCACTGTTGTACCTTTTCCAGAATGTCATATAGTGGGAGTCATATACTATGTAGCCATTAAAGATTGGCTTCTTTAACTTAGCAATATGCATTTGAGGTTCCTCCATGTCTTTTTGTGGCTTAATAGCTCTTTTTATCACTGAAACACAGTCCACTGTATGGATGTACCACAGTTTATTTATCCAGTCACCTGCTGAAGGACATCTTGGCTGCTTCCAAGTTTCCAAGTTTTGGCAATTATGAAAAGTGATGTTATAAGAAAAAATTCCTTGTCTAGGTTTTTGTGTAGATGTAAGTTTTCAGCTCATTTTGGGTAAATACCAAAGAGCATGACTGATGCTAAAAGTATGTTTAGTTTTGCAAGAAACTGCCAAACTGTTTTCCATAGTGGCTGTACCATTTTGCATTCTCACCAGTAATGAATGAGAGTTTCTGTTGCTCCACATTTGGTGTTGTCAGTGTTTCAGCCATTCTAAGGTGTGTAATGGATGGCTAAATTATTGCTCCAAACATTTCACAGCACCATCCTCACTGACCCTTCTACTAGTCTGTGAGATCCTTCAAGGCAAAGACTATGACTATATTTTCCCTGCACCTAGCACAGTGATTGGCACATAGTAGACACTCAATAATGATTACTGAGTTAATGACTGAAAGCCCTTGGCTTTGGAGTCATACAGACCTAAAAACAGAAATTGGTTAAGTCATCCACAATGTGGGTGTGCACTGGGGTTGGTTTCTTTTTTTGCAATTTTTTTGAGATAAAATTCACTATTTTAAAGTATACAAAAAAAATGTACTGGTTTTATCATTGTGTTCTTTTGTCCTCCTTATTGTTCCAGGATTCCTTCTTTTTTTTTTTTTTTATCATTTCTTCTTTGTTTTGACCAAACTTCCTTTAGTCATTCTTTTAGGGTAGGTCTGCTGGCAACAAATTCTCTTAGTGTTCTTTCATCTGAGCATGTCTTGATTACCCCTTCATTACTGAAGGAGGTTTTCACTGGATATAGATTTCTAGATGATAGTTCTCCTTTAACACTTGAAATGTAACAGTCAAGACATAACAAACTTAGGCTTGGAATGACTGCCTATTTTCAAGTTAATTTAAAATTCTTATTCTACTGTTGATACTACTTGGATAACTGAAAGTTTGGTTCGTGAAAGTATTTTTTTAACCTTTTCCCTTCAAATATTTAAAAATTAAATATGATACTTTCAAATCGTGTCTAGTACTTATATAAAAATACACAGTCAGTTTTTAATCACTTTTCACACCAAAACAACTTCAAGGTTAAATCAATACACTAGTTGGAAAGGTTCCATTTATCCAGCTCCCCTCCTCCCTATTTGATAATAAAACCAATTAAGCACCAGGTAGTCAAGCCACTCACCATGTGTTTGGCAAAGCTCCCGCTGGGACCAGTGCTGCGTACCAGGTGCCCTTCAGAAGGGAAGTTAAAGTTGCCAGCATTCAGGTTTTCTCTTGTGGAATGATTACCAAAGAGAACAAATGGCTGCCTATTAGGGCTAGAGTGGCAAATCAAAAACATGTGATTAGTGAAGAGATTACTGGCTAGGGAAACTTCCAAATGACTGAGTTCTTGGGCTTCTCTGACTGTCATCCTGCAGTTTGAGCAAGGTGATTAGTACAGTCCACCTAATGCTCCCTGCTGGTTGGGAAGAGATACCAGATTATCTTTGACTCCTCCTACTGACCCATAGGGATCAGTCATTTAGGGACATAACTAAACCCAAGCCATGTTTATATTTTTAGCTTGTCCTGTTGCTTAAGGAGAAAGTTCTGTAAGTTTGCTGTCCATGATGCAGAGATGGAGCAAAATCCCAGTTTTATACAATAGCATTTTGATAGAAATATACATTTTCAAGAATGATAGCAGTTGTGATACTCACACTGTAGACAAACAATAGAGCTGTTAACCATTCCCAAGTAGCTTTAGGAAGGAAGGAGGAAAGTAGGGTTGCAAATGTTCTCACCACACCTACCCGTCCCTGCACCCATCCCTCTCTTCCCTCTTTCCTCTTGGCTGCAATGCTTCCTCATAGTTTCCCTACTTTCCACTCGGCTTCCACTCTGCCCTCCTATAATCCATTCTCCACATTGCAGAGAGGATAATCTTTTAAACATGCAAAGGCTTTATTTTCAGGAGAAGGGCTGAAATCTTTCACATGGTCAACAAAGACTAACATGGTCTGGCCTGGCCAACTTCTTTAGCTCCATATAAGGCCACTCTCTCCCAACTTCCACACTCCAGCCAAACTCATCTTCTTTTATGTTCCTCAACACACATTTCTTTTATGTTCCTTACATTCTCAAGACCACTGCTTTTGTCCTTTAATTATCTTTACTAATCATTCACATCTCATCTCCCCCCAGAGGTCAGCTCTCCAGTGTGGTCTTCACAGTACCATGTTCTTTTCTCCTTCAAGGCATCAATCAGAGTTTGCAATTACATATTTCTTTGTGAGGTTGCTTGATTAATGTCTTATTTCTCCACCACACTATTCACTCCATGAGGGCAGAGACTGTGTCTGGTTTATTTTTTAATCATGTATCTCTTGCTTAGTATGTCATACCTATTTGTCAACAAATAGTCAATGACTAAAGGATATTTTAAAAAGATAGTTTCTGCTATGGACTGAATGTTGTGTTCTCCCAAAATTCAACATGTTAAAATCCTAACCCCCAAAGTGATGGTATTAGGAGGTAGGGATTTGGGGAGGTGATTAGGTCATAAGGATAGAGCCTTCATGAATAGGATTATAAAAGAAACTCTTATAAAAGAGGTTCCAGAGAGATCCCCCTTACTCCTCCTGCTATGTGAGGTTAGAGTGAAATGACACCCATCTATGAGAAAGTGGGCCCTCACCAGACACCAAATCTGCCAGTGCCATGATCTTGGACTTCCCAGTCTCCAGAACTGTAATGGAGAAATAAATGTTTGCTGTTTATAAGCTACCCAGTCTATGGTATTTTTGTCACAGGAGCTAAAACAGACTAAGACAGCTTTCTTTATCCCATACCCTTTCCTTAAATTGCCCTTAGAGTACGTTATGTTGAAAATCCTTTGTATTTCGTTTCATTGTTCTCAAACATACTTCCTTAAGCTTCAGGCTTAAGCTTCAGGCTTAAGCTGGGGCTCTTAAAAGTAAAAATGACTCTGATTCTATTCTGATGCTTGATTCAAGTTAAGTGAGACTCTGCGCAGAAAAAGATGACTCTGAGTCCCAGGCAGGGTAGTCTGTCTCATTACCAGATTGGACTGCAGTTGGGGAAGAAAAGAAAGGAAAGATCTACTGCATTCATCCATCAGAGGAACTATCCCCTGCTGGGCCCTCCTGATTATCATGGCAAGAGAGGTACTGAAGGAAACACTTCAAGAAAACAAATGCAGCAACCCTCATTGCTCCCATGTCTTCCTGGGGCTGGACCTTTATGCCCAATCCCTTTTACTCCCCAACAAGCCACTGTTGATCCCTGCCCAGCCCTTGGACACTCTGCTTCCTCTAGCTTTGCTGGGTTACAGATGGAATAAAAAATTCCTTTCTTTAGATTTTAGCAAGTTAACAATGTTTTAAAAGCCACCTTAATATAAAACTGTTTTTAATACAAAAATACAAAAGCAGTGAAACAGACAATTTTATAGAGTATGGATTTCTTACTCTGTGATGACTAAAGTCAACCCATATTTTCCTGACTCCAGCTTCTGCACTTAGATTCTCCCCCATATCCACCACCTTGTCAACCCCATTTTCTCTATTACCATTCAATTTCTTTCCCAAGAATCTTACCTATTTTCAGTTATATGACTGGAAATCATTCCATGACTAAAGTAACTTCTGAATGGCTGAAAAAGAAGCCAACATTATATATATTAAGATCACAATTTTATAAAACAATCACAAACCCCTCATATATGCATGTATGTATGTATATAGTATGTGTGTGCATGTGTGTGTGTGTGAGAGAGAGAGAGTGAAAGAGAAAGAGAGAGAGAAAGAGGGAGAGATGCATGTTTATAGATTGTTATAAGAACATGGGAGGACATATGTGGTGGATAACAACATGAATTTTGGGGATAGAAAGCAAACAAACAACAATTAGCAAAGAAAAAAAAGACAAAAGTCTGCAAAAGAAAAAGAAAGGAAAAGGAAGGTAAAGAAAAATCCTTGTCAAGTTTTACAGTTTTTAACTACTGAAAGGAAACTGGACAAACCACCATCTGTGTTCTAAGTTACTAACCATATAGGAATCTTTTTCTTCTATTAAATTTTTTTCTACATTTCCAATAATTAGAATTATGTTAATTCTATAAATTATAATATATATTAATTCTAATATACTAATTTAAAATGAGTAATGAGGGAGAATCCAAGGGACTTAGAAGTACTGACAGAAGTTTCCCAGGAAACCACAGAAGCACTTCTCAGCTTTGATGTGCATAGTGCTAGGCTAAACACTAATCAAACATTGATATGCAGGGTCTTTGTCAAGAGTTCAAAACTTCAAAAGGCAATTCTAATCCCCTTAAATAATACTGATTGTATTTGCCCCCCAATTAAATAAATAATATATGCTTATTTTAGAATACAATAAAAACCACCTACAATCTCTAAGAACTATTAACATTCTGGTACATTTTCTTCAAATCTTTCTTCTATGGTATATTCATAGAATATATATAGATTGTACCAAAGTTTGTTAAATAGTCCTTTATTCTTGGAAATTTATATTGCTACTAACTCATATCATAAATAATACTGTAATGAATAACTTTTCATAAATTTTATCTACAGCTCTGATTATTTCCTTAAGGCAAATCTGGAAATGAAATTATAGGGTAAAAAGGCAAAACTATATTGCCAAATTGTTTTTCAAAAAAGTCTGCTCAATGTACACTTCCACTTACAATATCTGAGCGTGCCTATCTCAGGGTAAGCACTGTCCAATAAGTGTCCTTTTAAAAATATATTTGTCAAGTTGACAAACGAAAAATGGTACCTCGTTGTTGTTTTATTTTATACCCCTTTGATTTTTAATGAAGTAGAATATTTCAGATATGTTCAATGGCCATTTGGACTTCCCTTTGGTAATTAACTATTTATTTACATCCTCTGTATGTTTATCAATTGGAGTTTTGGAGTTTGTCTTACTGATTTGTAAAAACTCTTTATATATTAAAGGAATAATAGCTAAAGTTTATTGAGGGTTTACCATGTGAACTGTGACAGGCATTTAAATGTATTATCTCAAGTACAGTTGACCCTTGAACAACAAAAGTTTGAACTGCACAGGTCCACTTATATGTGGATCTTTTAAAATAGTAAATACCACAGTAATATATGACAGGCAGTTGGTTGAATCTGTGGATGTGGAACCACGGATGCCAAGGAACCGCAGATATGGAAGGACTGCATATAAGGAGGCGTTGTGTACACAAAGGGCTGGCTATAAGTTAAATGCAGATTGTCGACTGTGTGGAGGGTCTGGAGGGTCTGGGTCCCTAACGCCAGTGCTGTTCAAGGGTCAACTGTAATCCTAGTAACAACCTATGCAGTTCATTCTTCATGATCCCCTCTTTACAGATAAGTTGGCTAATTTAATTAACTTGTCCCAGGTCACAGAGCTAGTGAGCTGCATAGTCAGGATTCTAACTGGATTTGGGAAAAAAAGATAAAATTAGATCCATATCTCACATCATATCCATATCTCACATCATATACACAAAAAATCCCAAGTGAATTACGGATCTAAATTTAAAAAATTAAACCATACAAGTACTAAAAGGGTAAATTCCTCTTTAACCTTAGATTTATAAGCCTTTCTGTATATGACTCAAAATCCAGAGGCAATAAAAGTAAATATTAATAAATTTACATAAAGATAAAAAGTTTGCATGGCAAAATACCACCATAAACAAAGCAACTGATAAATAAGGAAGAAATATTTGGAATATATATCACAGACAAAAAGGTAATAGCCTAAATATATAAAGAACTCGTAAAAAACAAGGGACAAAAGACCTAAAACTTGTGCTCTATAGCTCAGTTAATAATACTGTACCAATATTAAAATGGGAAAAAGACATGAAAATAAAATATAAAATGGCCTTCAAACATATAAAAAAGTGTTCAAGCTTAGTCATAATTAGAAAAACACAAACTAAGATAATACCAAGATACCATTTCTCATCGATGAGACTGTCAAAAATTAAAAAGTATGACAACACATTCTATTGGTGAGGCTGTGGTAAAACAGGCACTCTCATATGTTGCTAGTGGGAATGCAAATCAGTACAACCTTTCTGAAGGGAAATTTGGCAATAGCTAACACAACTACATATGCACTTACCTTTTGACCCAGCAATCCCATTACTAGGTATACAAACCTCCAACAATATGAAAATACATAAGCACAGAGTTATTTACTATGGCACTGTTTGCAATAGCAAAATACTGAAAATAACCTAAATACACATACATAAGACAGGGGTTAATCTGCATATAACTTATAGTTGGCCCTCTGCATTCGCGGCTCCTCTGCATCCATGAATTCAACCAATCTTGAACCGTGTAGTACTGTAATATTTACTACTGAAAAATATGCAAGTGGACCCAGGTAGTTCAAGCCTGCGTTGGTCAAGGGTCAACTGTATTATGAATTATAATAAAGAATGAGGACGATCTCAACGAACTGACCTAGAAAGAGTTCCAGGATACACTGTTAAGTGAAAAGAGCAAAGTGAAAATGACTACATATGGTATGCCACTCTTCAATGAAAGACAGAAGAGGATATAAGAAAATACCTATGTATCTGATCATTTGTGCAAAAGAGACAGAAAAGATAAACCAGAAACTGAAGAGATTTGTTACCTACTGGTAATGGAATGGGTGGAAAAAGGGTGGGAAGAAAGTGGGAATGAGAACATGGTAGTAAGAACCCAGGAGTGACATGTCACTGAGTACACCTTTTTGAATATTTTTTACTCTTAGAATCAGTAATAAGAAAAAAAGAATTAAAAAAAATAAAAAACTGAAATGGGCATCAGTGAGAGGTGGGACAACTTCAAGTGGCCTAATATAGAGGTAACTGGAGTCTCTGAAGGAAAAGAGGACAGAAAAAATAATGGCCAAAAACTTTCCAAACTTGATGAAACTAAAAATCCAGATCCAAAAAGCTCAACAAAACCCAAGCATAGGAAATATGATCAAAATTATAGTGAGACATACCATAATCAAATTACTCAAAACCAGTAATGAAAATCATAAAAGCTACCAGAGGGAAAAATGACAAGTTATGTACAGATGAACAAAGATAAAGATGAAAGACTTCTCATCAGAAATAATGCAAGTGAGAAAGAGTGGAACAACATCTTTCAGGTACTGTAAGGAAAAAACTGTCAACCTAGAATTCTATACACGGCAAAAATACTTTCAAAAATGAAAGTGAGGGACTTCCTTGGTGGCACAGTGGTTAAGAATCTGCCTGCAAATGCAGGGGACACAGGTTCAACCCCTGGTCCGGCAAGATCCCACATGCCGCGGAGCAACTAAGTCCATGTGCCACAACTACTGAGCCTGCGCTCTAGAGCCCATGAGCCACAACTACTGAGGCCCAAGCGCCTAGAGCCCGTGCTCCGCGACAAGAGAAGCCACCGCAATAAGAAGCCTGCACACCACAACGAAGAGTAGCCCCCACTCGCCACAACTAGAGAAAGCCCGTGTGCAGCAAATGAAGACTCAATGCAGCCAAAAATAAATAAATAATTAATTTTTTTAAACAATGAAAGTGAAATAAAAATTTTTTTCAGACATACAAAAGCTGGAAGAATTAATCATCAGATGATTTGCACAACAAAAAATGTTAAATGATATCTTCGGGGAGAAGGAAATCATACCAAATGGATATCTGTGTCTATACAAAGAAATGAACAGCACCAGAAATTTTAACTACATGGGCAGATACGTAAGATTTTTTAATTATTTAAATCTTTAAAAAATATTTTTAAAGATTTTTAAAAGACAAAAAAGACAATTGACTCTTTAAACAAAAATAACCCCAATATATTGTGGGATTTATAACATAATGTAAAAGTAAAATGCACAGCAACAAAGATCAACTCCAGTTGCAAAGGTCAGGAGTAGGGCCTGTCCTGGGTCAAAGTGGAACACAGCAGAACTGAGGACTGGTAGTGCAAGCCCAAAGTAAGCTCAAGTGCAAGCTCAAGATCACTCTTTTGATCCTTCCTGTTGACTAGTTTTGGGAACTAGTTTGGGAACTAGTTTTGTGCCTTTCTTTTTTTCTTCTTTCTTTCTTTTCCTTTCCTTCCTTCCTCCCTCCCTCCCTCCTTCCCTCCTTCCTTTCTCTCTCTCTCTCTTTCTTCTCTTCTCTCCCTCTCCCTCTCTCTCCCTCTCTTTATTTTTGGCTGTGTCTGGTCTTAGTTGTGGCACGCGGGATGTTCGTTGAGGCATGCAGGATCTTTTGTTGCAGCGCACGGGCTCTTTGTTGTGGTGCACAGGCTTCTCTCCAGTTGTGGCCTGCAGGTTTTCTCTTCTCTAGTTGTGGCGCGCAGGCCCCAGAGCACGTGGGCTCTGTAGTTTGCAGCACGTGGGCTCTAGTTGAGGCGTGCGAGCTCAGTAGTTGTGGTAAGTGGGCTTAGTTGTCCCACGGCATGTGGGATCTTAGTTCCTTGACCAGGGATCAAACCCATGTCCCCTGCATTGGAAGGTGGATTCTTTACCACTGGACCACCAGGGAAGTCCCTGTGCCTTAGTTCTGGATTTACATACCTCAGTTTACTCATGGAGTGGGTCTTATCCTGAACCTAGTAACTTCACTATTGTTGTTTGCCTAGAAAGAAAGCTTGGCATTACCTAGAGGTTCAACTGACAAAGGTGTGCTATTCACATGTGGAGAATTATTCCTAGGCTTATTAACTGGTGCCCAACAGAATTCCTGGCTGACAGGGGCACCACCTCTGACAAATGAGTATCTTTCTTGTAGAGAAACTGGCACAGAAAAAAATACCTTCTTATATAGGGGTTGGCATGGGAGTTAAAAACTTCTTTACAGCATGCAACAAATCTTAAGGAAATGATAGCCAAATTCAGATTGGTAGTGCTGTATTCTGAGAAAATTTTTAATAAAAATAAAAACAATAAATAAACTAGCCAATTTCTTCTTTCTCTTTGACCCTTCCTTTACATACTTCACCCGCCTGAGATTCGGACAATTCCAGCAAGAAGGGAATTTCTGTGTCAAAATTGGCGAAGAAGTTAGTCCACTGACGTTCAAAAGCCACCAAATCCTAGAAAGAAAATGAAAAGATAATGTGGTCATTCAAGGAGGTACTTTAGAAAACCAGAATCATGAAACCGCGTCTGATCTCAAAATACCAGACCATTTAAATATGTTGTTTAAAAGGTAGTAGCAAAGTACTGATTCATGTTACCACATGGATGGACCTCAAAAACATTATGCCCAATGAAAGAGGCCATGTATAAAAGACTACAGTATATGAAATACTCAGAAAAGACAAATCTACAGAGACAGAAAGTAGATTAGTGGTTTGCTTAGGGCTGAGAGTGGGAATGGAGGTTGACTGCAAGTGAGGACAAGGGAACTTTCTGGGTTGATGAAATGGTCTAAAATTCAAATTGTGGTGATGGTTGCACACATCTGTAAACTTACTAAAAATCACCAAACTGTACACTTAAAATGGGTAAATTTTATGGTACATAAATTATATTCCAATAAAGCTATTTTTTTTTTAAAAAAGAGCAGTAATGTCCTTTAAAAGCTATTTTTAAAAAGGACAGTTAGCAACCCTTGTTGAAGAGGGAGTTATTTATGAGGCACCTAAAGCTATTTATGAGACACTACACCTAGTACCATAAGCTCACAGCAGTGAAGCTTTGTTCAAGGACAAATTAGTTGACTTTAGTTAGAAGTTCAGTGGGGCCAGAGGTGGCCCAGAGCCCTTTCCTCCCTCATCCTCTCCTCCTAGCAGGAAAGCAAGTATGAGGAACTCTGCACCTTCCCAGCTGACTCTCCTCTACATACAGCCTGCCTCCCTCCCCCATCCCAGCTGCTTTTCAGCCTCCTCTCTGAACTCATTCCTGTTCCCAACCACTACATGTTGCTTTGTGTTCCTGGCTTTTCTTTAAGGCATCATCAGTTAACCCAAAGTATCAGCTATGACTTGCTTGATTGAGATACTCAAGTGACATCTTTGTCCTTATTTTGAAGTTGCTGTTAATTTGTACTCAAATTGGATAGTTGTCTTTACTGTCCATCTCACACTGTGTAAGTGTACATGACAAGCACCCAGCCTAGTGCCTTGCTTACAGCAGGCATCCTGTTTGCTGCACTAAAACTGGCTGTCTGGATCTATGCTCTTCCCTACTCTTCTCTTTAAGGATACACAAGTACTCATACCTATGAACTCTGTGTTAGCCATGCAATGGCCCTAGGCATAAAGCACAATGGATCTCTGCTGGGAATACTTAGTGTAAACAATATTCTCAAGTGACTTCATTATTTGCTGCCCAGAAAATCTATATTTTGTTTATTTTATATATATATATATACACGCACATTACATTAATGTCAATATATGTCTAAAATTATTTTCAGTAATATGTAGGAGACAGTGCTGATACTGTTTTCTGAGTATGTTTTATATATAACATAGGATAAAAAATCAGGTATATGTGTGTGTACATATGTATGTATATACATGTGCATGTATATATAAGTATGTATATGATGTGTATACACACATACACACACACAAGGAGAGAAAAGGCGAGGGAGCAGGGAGAGAGAGAAGAGAATTTCCTAGTTTCGTCCACTGAAGAGATCTAGAAACAATGACCAAACCAGGAGCAAGGAGCATTTCTAGCACCCAGACTGTGGTGCTGAAATGTCATTTCCCACTCAAAGAAACCATAACTTACTAGAGAAATGACCAATTCCAGGTGTGAGACAGGAAATGTACAAGATAAGCCTGGAATATCTCGTCACAGTGTATAGCAGAGAAGTTATTGAGGACTATTAAGACTGTGTTAAAAGGATGTGTGACCAACTTGAAGTGAGACCACAGCCCAAAGATGGAACAATTTAGAGCATCAGTAAAGATGATAACTGCAATGGACAGAAACATATCAAATATGTTTAAATCTATGAGTTCAAAATTAGATATATTTTAAAAAACTATTTTTTTTACTGGTTACTTTTGGAAAACGGTTGGGAACCAACCTTATTTTGAAAACTTATAAGTAAAAGCAAGAATTCAAGCATTTATCTTGCTTTTCCTACATGAACGTCACCACTGCATAAACAATATTAGCAAGCTGAATATTTCTCTTTAGAGAATATAAATGAAGAAGGAATTATAGAATTAGAATACCACCATTTTGCAATAGTGAATTAAGACTCTAATTAATGAAGTAAAGATCTGAAGATTGCATATCAATGGCTGTTCACAAAATAAAGAGAATCAATTAGATACACGTACTTCTTGGTAAGGAACACAACACCCTCTATGAAGTTATCTTCCCTCTAAAAATCAGTCCTGAAACTGATTAAACCTCTAGACTCAATTACTAATAATCAGGGAATACAGAAGACAGGGAAACTGTTAAACTACATCATGGGAATGCAATCAACAAAATCCCAGTAAGGGGCTTCCCTGGTGGCACAGGGGTTAAGAATCCGCCTGCCAAGGCAGAGGACATGGATTCGAGCCCTGGTCCTGGAAGATCCCTCATGTCGTGGAGCAACTAAGCCCGTGGGCCACAACTACTGAGCCTGCGCTCTACAGCCCGCAAGCCACAGCTACTGAGCCCGTGTGCCACAATTACTGAGGCCCGCGCACCTAGAGCCAGTGCTCCGCTACAAGAGAAGCCACCGCAATGAGAAGCCCATGCACCACAACAAAGAGTAGCTCCCACTTGCTGCAACTAAAGAAAGCCCGAGCGCAGCAAAGACCCAAAGCAGCCAAAAAAAAAAAAAAAAAAAAAAAAAGAAAATCCCAGTAAGGACAACCATATGACAATGATCTGGTTTCTTCAACAGACAGTTAGCGAGGGATGGGTGGGAACAAAGAGAAGGAGGGGGAATCCATACATGAGAAGAAACCTAAGACACACACAAGCAGGCAAAGCTAAACTATGATTAGATTCAGAAAGACTTGTGCTGGAAACTTTGTTTTGCCTCTTACTGGCTGTGTGACCTTGGGCAAGGGAGCTAACCTCTCTGAGCCGCAAATGCCTTATGTGCATAATGGCGGGGGCTATTATTTACCTTACAGAGATATTATAGGAATTAAATGAAATAACCTGTAGAAAGTGCTTATTACCAGGCCTTACACACTAGATGTCTGCAGTACTTGTCAATTTCTCTGCTTCTACCGTCGGCTAGCTGGAGTTGGCTAAGAACATCTGAGCCTCCACCTTGATTTCCTGGCATTTGTCTGCTCTATCTCTCAGACACCCATAATGCATATCACTGGCCTCAGGTAAGTCACATCTGAGGCTATGCACCCCAGTGTGGGTCTGTGCTTTCCTTGCTTGGCTCTGTCCAATCCCTTGGGCTATACCAGAATGCTTCACTTTGTGAGGCTTAGGAAAACAAAAAGAACCAATATAGCTATTAGTACAGAATACACTTTATTCTGTTTTCCAATTCTATTTAGAAACAAACTCAGAAGTTTGTTTCTATTTTAATGGCCTACATGGTGACACTCACCTTGGTTTGGGTCTATGATAAGAAGTAGAGTTATACAGTTGGGCAGTCACCATTTTCTGGCTATCTTCTACGTGAAAAACACTGTGTGCTTTGGGGGATACACAGAAAAGATAGGCATTTTGCTCCCAAAAAAGTTCCCTGAGGGAGGTGGATATGTCAGTACTAACTACACAATAAGGTGGAATGAATCATTAAATACTGCCTTCAGCTCCATGCTATGACCAAGAGTGACAAATTCTAACCACTAGACCATCAGGAATCCATGCTATGACTGAAATGGAAGATTTCACGTGTGTGTGTGTGTGTGTGTGTGTGTGTGCGCGTGTGTGTGTATTTAAATCTTCCTAATATCCTCATGTACTTCTCTATGCCCACTTTATAGATGAGGAGACTGAGGTACTAAATGGTAAAGCGACCTGAGGATGCGATACTAACAACTAGCAAAAGTGAAAATATATCTAGGTAAGAGATACCCAGAGCCTGTGTGGTTTCCACCAGACACACTATTCTTCAATTTTTCCCCAGCACAAACAGTGCATTTGTGGAAATGGATACTGTGTATGGAGGTAGAATCGGTTCGTTGGATCTGATGATGAAGAAGGGAAAGTCTATCTGCTCAGACTCCTGAAGGCCGAATCCAGAAGACAGGCCCAGATGGATATCAAGATCAGATAAGCAGCAGAAGTCTGCAAACCCCAAGAAACATGCCAGTGTGCCTTGGCCTTTGGCCACCAGGGAAGGATCCTGAACTTCAGACAGAACTCTTGCCCCTAGGCTGGCATCCAGCAGTGTCTGATTTCAGGTGACTCAAAGGGGGAAAAGAAGCTTAATTTCAATATTTAAAAGTATTTTTAAGAATTACACGAGGTAGGACTTCCCTGGTGGTGCAGTGGTTAAGAATCTGCCTGCCAATGCAGGGGACACAGGTTCAAGCCCTGGTCCAGGAAGATCCCACATGCTGCGGAGCAGCTAAGCCCATGTGCCACAACTACTGAGCCTGCGCTCTAGAGCCCATGTGCCACAACTACTGAGCCCACGTGCCACAACTATTGAAGCCCGTGCACCTAGAGCCTGTGCTTCACAACAAGAGAAGCCACTGCAATGAGAAGCCTGTGCACCACAATGAAGAGCTCCCACTCACTGCAACTAGAGAAAGCCCATGCACAGCAATGAAGACCCAATGCAGGGGGGGAGGGAGGAAGAAAAAGATTTAAAAGAAAAGAATTACATGATGTAATAAATATAAGAAAATGAAAATACGTAAAATAATAACAACAACCAGTGAGACTACCATCTGAAGTTTCTAAGACACAGAACACAAATTATTTTACAAAGATGGAAATATACTCTGCTTTTTTACTTTTCTCACCAAACATATTTTGAACATCTTTCTAAATCAAATCTCAGAGCAGTCTGCACTTTCTCTTTGCAGGATCTGACCAAGAAGCATGGAGCTGTAGGCTCCCTGGCCATCACAGAGCTGCCAGCAGTGATTGACCAGTAAAAATTAAGGCCCAGATGCTAATTCTGACTATAAGATTACCAGTCTTAGCAAAGAGAAAATACATGTGAACAGAAAATGCATTTGGATATTGAAGAGAAAAAGAGTTTTTAAAGAGAACTTTGGAGGCTATGAAGCAGCTAAGCAAGAGAAGAGAGAAGAAAAAAAAGTAGATTTTAAGAAGTAATATGGGTATAGATTGGCTTCCTTTTTAATAATTTTTTATAGGCACAAGTAATGACCTGAATTGCATTTTAACTTCTTTTGGTTGTTGGATTTGAATTTTATTAATACTTGTAGACTCACCACAGAGATCCCTGCACAAATTTATAGTCATTTTCATACATATTTATTTTATCCTACTTAGGGTTTACTGAGCTTCTTGATCTGTGGATTGATGTATTTCATCAATTTGGAAAGTTCTCAGACATTATCAACTTAAATTTCCAGCCCCATTTTCTCTCTACTCTCCCTTCTGGGACTCCAATGATCTACTATGCTAGATCATTTGACACTGTTTGGCAGACACTGGATGCTCTGTTCCACCCCTTTTGCTCTTTTTCTCTCTGTCCTTCAGTTTGGAAACTTTCTATTGACTTACCTTCAAGTTCACTGAACTTTTCTTCATTCATGTCTAATCTGATAAATTAGACAATCTAATAAATCCTCCATTTCTATACCATATATTTTTCATTTCTAGCATTTCCATTTGGTTCTTTTTATAGTTTTCAGGTCTCTGCTAAAATTCCTCAACTCTTCACACATGTTGTCCCATTTTGTTCCAGATTCTTTAGCACTTTTATCAGTTATTTAAACAGATCAAATTTTCTTGTTTCTTCCGGTCTTATAATTTTAAAAATATCATATGCCAGACATTTTGTATAAAAGACCAGTAAAAACAGTGGTAAATAGTACCATTTACCTCTAGGAAAGGGCCACTAGATCCCTTTCTTTTGTTAGGCCACTAAAGCAGGGATCTAAGTCAATTTGACCTATAATTGATCAGGGTCTGCGTTTTGTAGCATTTGTAGTTTGGTTTACTTCATCACTAAATTCAAGTATTTTGAGGGTGGGGTGTGAACTTTGATAAAGATTTTGCTCAGAGCACTGGGACAAGATTCTGGAAATCTCTTTGCATTTTATAGCTGAGCCACCAGCTTGCGGAATCATGGACAATCTCTCCCTGCTTTACAAGCTGGCTACCACTTTTCTGGGTGGCTAAGGAGTTCTCTTTGCTCTGTAGTCCCCTTGGCTCTGTCTGTGTAGAGAGATCCTTGCCTTGCTGCCTTGCACCCAGCCTTAAGAGGGCAGCTGCTTATACTCTGTAAAGACCTGGAATGCCTCCAAATGACTGCTCTCAGCTCTCCTGCGCTAATCCAGGTTATAGTTGAGTGTCAAGTACCTCAGGGGGGATGGTTCTCAGCGCTCCAACCTGGCGCCTAGTCTTTGGTGGATTACCCCGAGCACTTGTGAAGACCTATGGTTTAGAGTTGAGGGGTAGGTGCTGACTCACTCACATACAGCCATTAAAAGCTCTTTAAAAGGTCAACTGATTTTTACTTATCCCTGTCTGTGATAGATTTCTCTTCCTCCTGCTGCTCCATTGGAAATGAGAACAGTGTCCTATGAAGGGCCCTACGTTTTTAGAAACAGAGTTCTTCGAGGTTTCCTTGCATCTTCAGCTCTCTAATGATTTTACACTATTATTTTGTGGCATATTCAGATTGTTTTGGTTATTAGGGTGAGAATAATGGTCTCTTTTGACTTTCTATATCCCTAACTGGGAGTGGAAAACCATGGTCATTTTTATTTCTTATTTTGTGAACAGCCAATTCCAGTTGTCTCCCAGTTCCCCACTGTTGTATTTTTCTTACCAATTTGTAAGAGCTCTCCATAGTGTAGTGGGTATAAATGTACTCAATCATATTTTGGTATAAGAAATATCACCTTACTTTATTCTTTCTAAATAAAATTAAATCTGGCCCTGAGTCCTCCTCACTCTTCCGGCTAGATGGGGAGTCCACTATCAGACATTAAAAGGGCTTCCTTTCTACTTCTTCATGGTACCACCTAAGAATACCAAGCTCACTGGAAGTCAGAAAACCAGGAAATGGCCTGGTCTACAGCCCATGATGACTACCACTGTTGCTTCTTCAGTTGCATGATGTCACTGCTGTTCTAGGTGTAATTAAAGATGCTCTCTTGAGTGGTCCCATTCCACTGACTCCAGAGATGCTTGCGACGTTCTCAAAACTACAATGCTATGTCTAGCTTCCATGTGTGACCTGAAGCGTCCTCACATTCAGGGCACTGCATGCAAGTGGGGCATGGGTCCCAGATACTATGCAGAAACTCCTAAACTACTTATCTCTTTTATTTGTCTGTAGTTAAATTTTATTTAACATTCTTACACTCTTCTTTCCTTTTTTTTTTTTTTGTGTGGCCATGCCACGCAGCTTGCGGGATCTTAGTTCCCCGACCAGGGATTGAACCCGGGCCCCTGGCAGTGGAAGCACAGAGTCCTAGCCACTAGACCGCCAGGGAATTACCATCATTCTTACACTCTTACTGTTGTAATTTTTGCATTTTCACTTTTTCCCATAATTAGGCAAGCCATGGATTGATGATGATGATTAGGTCTTTTTAAAGAACAAAAAGTTCAGGTTTTAATTTTCTTTTATATTCCTATTTTATTAGAAATGTTTAACGGAATGGATGTTCAATTTCATCAAATGCTTTTTCGGCATCTATGGAGTTATCATAAATGGTTCTAAGGAGAAAAATCAGTAGTGATTACATTAATAGATTTCCTGATATTAAATTAAATACTAAGCCCTTAATAAACTCTGCTTTATCACAGAATGTTCTTTTAATATGATACTGTTTGCTACCATTTTACTTAAAGTATAGGCATTAATATTCATGAGACTGATGTGCAGTCTTCATTTTTTGAATTAGTTTTGTTGGGTCTTGATTTCACAGCTCATTTCATTAAAAGGCTACATACAAGCTGTTCTTTTTCCATGCATATCCATCCATGACCCCTGAGAGACCCTACTGAGCTGTTTAAACAAAGTACTTACACCTTAGTTTTGCTTGTTGCTCCTCATTGCAAATTGCTTTGCCCACTGTGAATTTTTTCTTCAAAGTTCAGATGAAAAATTAATGCCTGACCCTTTAATCCAGGAGTTAGTAAATTATGGCCTGCCGGCAGGCCATATATTTTTATAAATAAAGTTTCCTTGGAACACAGACACACTCGTTCGTTAAAGCATTGTCAATAATGGCATTGCTGAGTAGTTTGAACAGAGACACAGGGCCCACAAGGCCTAAAATGTTACTGTCTACCCCTTTACAGAAAAACGTTGCCAACCCCTGTCTAATCCTTGATTCCTTTAAGGCATACACCAACTTTTTAATCTTTTCATGCCAGAGAAAGAGTGCAAAAAGACACCCTCTTTACTGTTTTTCTAAAGTCCAGCCCAACGGAAAGAATGTCTTTAGGTGAAAACCTAAATCTTGGACCAGGCAGGCAGCCTTGGTCTCATCTCAGGTGAGGTTTCCTCAGAGTGGAAGAGGTAGTGTCTCTTTTCCAGGTCCCCTTCCACTCCCCAAGAAGTTCAAGATAATAATTGGGGAAGAAACTGCTCAATTCTTTGACTAAAGCAAACTAAAATATATCCTGCATTTCTACAAGTTAAATACCAGTAGTGGATAATTGAGCTGATTCTAATATTTATAAGTTAAATACAGTGTGGCTCCTTACTTCTGAAAGCAAACTCTCCAGAGACATAGGATCCATCTTGCTGTAGACATTCCATAGATTCAAACTCACATCCTGCAACTGCAACACAAGGGGAAAAACATTGAAATAACTGAGTCAGTATCATTAGGACGATCAGAATTATTTCCTGACATTTAGAAATGACTACCTTGGTGAAAACTCAGTGATTAGAATAATAAATAAAAATTTTATATTATATTAGAACCTATACATATTAATAAATGTGTCCCATTCAAGGAAACTATCTGTTCAGAGACTTTGGTATATCTTTTGAATATCTTCAATGATGGGCATATATATATTTATATACATATACACACAAAAATATTTTGTCTTTGTTTAGAATAAAATTTTAATTAAAATAATACATTCCTATAGTTTTAAAAAATCAAATACTAGTCCTAAAGGCTTGTAATAAAAAAATTTTAATCCCTACTCCAACCTTTCACAAACCTCCGCTAGTCTTAATCCTCAGAGACAACCACTTTGAAATCTTTTAACATTTTCTTTTTGGTAATTACCTCCATATTTTGATATAAGCTTCTATCACTATTTCTTGATTTATCAATTTAGAAATTAAATACTGACTTATGGCAAAGATGTAGCTCTGCTACGCTTATCCCCATTCTCATACGTTTTCTCACATATACACCTTAACATTATCTAATATCATAATATGACTTTTTTGGTTATACCAGTAGTTATTGTTTATAATATTAAGAATATATATATATATATATATATATATATATAAATAATATAAAATTTACTGCAGGCCAAGTGCATACCATACTCATATTTGCTTTCTTAAACAAATTTTGTTTTTCCAAGAGCTACCAACAGCTTCATTCTTTTCACTTGTGTAATTAAAAAAATCAATCCTAAAATTTTTTCTACCTTTCCCACTTAATTTGCTAGTATGCTTACACTAGGGTTTCTCAATAGCAACACTACTGTCATTTTGGGCCAGTTATTCCTTTGTTGTGAGGGACTGCCCTGTGCATTGCCTCGTGCAAAATCCCTGGCCTCTACTCACTAGATGCCTACAACCCACCCCCCAGCCCCGGTCCAGGCAAATCAAAAGCATGTCCAAATATTGCCAAGTGACTTGTGGGGAAGGTGAGGATGGGACAGCAAAATCACCCCAATTGAGAACCACTGGCTTAAAGGTATCAGATAATCTATCATTTCTTTTACTTCTTGCTTCATTTTGGGATGCCTGTTATGTAAGCTTGCTGTGCAACTGCAACTTTCACTATGAGACTTCTCTTTGCTATCATCCTGGTGCTCTCACGTGCTGGATCTGATTTCATGGCTTAATTTGTCTCCTGTTCCTTGGTTAACTTGTTTGCTGGAGAACATCCTCCAACAGCTTTCTAAGAAAAGATTAATGGGAGGAAATTGTTTTTAGTTTTAAAATGTCTTTATTCTGTCCTTACGACTAATTTGGCAATCACTGATGCTCTTTCTATTCTTCTGTATTCTTTAGTCTCTCTGTGCTTCATCTTGGATAGTTTCTACTGCTATGGCTTCAAATTCACTAATCTTTTCTTTGGCAGAGTCTAATTTAATGTTACTGCCATCCAGTGTATTTTTTCATCTTAGATATTGCTATTTTCGCTTCTAGAAGTTCAATCTGAGTCTTTTATATTTTCTGTTTCTGTTCAACACGTTCAGTCTTTCCTCTAGCTTCTTGAACATATGGAACAGTGAGAATAACTGTTTTAATGTCCTTGTCTGCTAATTCTAACATTTCTGTCAATTTTAGGTCAATTTTGATGAACTGATTACCTTACTATCAGTCATGTATTCCCACTTCTTTGTAAACTGATAATCTTTGGATGCCAGACACTGTGAATTTTACCTTGTTGGGTGCTAGATATTTTTGTATTCCTATAAATATTCTTGTGATTTGTTCTGGAATGCAGTTACTTGGAAACAGTTTGATCCTTTCAGTTCTTGCTTTTATAAATTGTTAGGAGGGTCCAGAGCAGTGCTCAGACAAGGGCTGATAATTCCCCACAGGAGACAAAACCCTCCTGAGGACTCTATCCAATGCCCCCTGTGAATTATGCATTTTTCGAGTCAAACTGGTGGGAACAGGTACTATTCCCAGCTCTGAGCATGCATCAGGCACTGTTCTGGAATACTTTCAGATATTTTTTTCTTCCTCCACTTTCAGTAGTTACATCACACATGAACACATAGATCAATAGTCTGTTGAATACTTGGGATGTGGGGGTGGGGAGAAAGAGGAATCTTGGCAGATCTTGGGAGTTCTGTTTTGGAGCAAATATTTCCTCTTTAGTACTCCAGCTGTCTTGGTCTCACCAGACTCTCAGCTCCATCTACTCAGCTCAGGAAGTGCATTGGGATCTACCTGGGTACCCCCTTCCTGTGCCATGGCCTGGAAATTTTCTCAAAGTACAGCTGACCCTTGAATGAGGGGGTTTGGGGAACTGACCCTCTGTGCAGTCGAAAATCCATGGATTCAACCAACTGTGGATCGTGTAGTATTATAGTATTTACTACTGAAAAAAATCTGCATATAAGTGGACCTATGCAGTTCAAACTCCTGTTGTTTAAGGGTCAACTGTAGTAAGCTAGGACATTCATGGGGCTCACCTTGTTTATTTCTCTCTCTCAAGGGAATCACTATTCCTCATTGCCTGATGTCTAGTGTCTTGAAAACCATTGCCTCACATGTTTTGTTTAATGTTTGTTTGTTTGTTTTGGTTGGGGAAGGAGAGAAATCAAGTTTCTGTTGTCTTATTGCATAAGACTTATTTTTTCTGCTTTTTATGATATTCTTTAATCATCAGTGTTCAAAAAAGGCATAGACAGATTTAAGGTTTTTCTACTCTCATTGAGGCTTGCTAAAAGCTTTTCTTTTTATCACTGGAAATGTTTACTTTTTTTTTTTTAAATTTCCTCCCTTCTGATATCTCTGCTCTATTTTTCTAGAACTCCTACTTAATGGCTATCAAACCTCATGGATAAGTTCTCTATGACTTTTAAGTTTTTTCTCGTATTTTCTACCTCTTTTATTTCTAAACTTTTATATTTTGAGATTTTCCTAACTTTACCTCCCAACTTCTCTGTTAATTTTATCAATTATCATTTTCCAGAGCTCATATTTTCCTTATATTCATTTATCACAAAATAACACTTATTCTAATAAGTCACCAAATCTTACATTTCTCCGGGCATCCTAAGGAGAGTTTTGTATCTTAACTTTTCCTCTATATCATAAATCATCTTTGGCCTTAATCAATCAGAGTTTTAAAAGAATCTTGATCTTTTTCTTTCGAATTACAGGTATTTAATCAAAGGTGTGGTGAACTTTCACTGCCTGTTTATATTTTCAAATGAAAAGGCTGATTGGAAGCTTTCTGCTCTCAGCAGAGCTTGTCAACTACCAGGAAGTTTTATAGAGAGAGTAGACAGGCAGGAGGCAGTTATTATAGGATCTCTACTCCCTCATATTCTAAGTGTGAAAGTGTAGATAGAGAGCTTTACCCTTAGCCATCAAAAGCTACACTACCCAATGAGTTCTCTTTGTTTTTTCAGTTTCTATAGAGAAACCCCACCCATCCACTCACCTTGTTCCTTGTTTTTCCTAGTGGGTGGCAGTTGGTAAATTTCTGGTTGTTTATCACTCGGGAGGTGGGGAGGACGACACAGACTACTACATAACCTTCAATTAATTCATTTTTGATATCACCAATTTCTATTCTCTATCCTCCATTTTATCACCTTCTTCCTCACTGACTTAACCTATTTGGCTCCTTCCTCTGTTCTGTGGAACAGGTTTACAAGTGTGTCAACTGATTAGATTTTTGAGGTACTGAATTTGATTTCTATTTTTAAAATTTATTTATTTATATTGAAGTATAGTTGATGTGCAAAATCATGTAAGTTACAAGTGTACAATATAGTGATTCACAATTTTTAAAGCTTATACTGCATTTACAGTTATTATAAAATATTGGCTATATTCCCTGTGCTGTACAATATATCCTTGTAGCTTATTTTATACATAATAGTTTGTACCTCTTATTCCCCTACCCCTAATATTGCTCCTCCCCACTGGTAACAACTAGTTAGTTCTTTATATCTGTGAGTCTATTTCTTTTTCATTTTATTCACTAGTTTGTTGTATTTTTTAGATTCCACATAAAATGGTATCATATTTGTCTTTCTCTGACTTATTTCACTTAGCATAATACCATCCAAATCCATCCATGTTGTTGCAAATGGCAAGTTTTCATTCTTTTTTTATGGCTGAGCAGTATTCCATTGTATATATTATATACACCATATCTTCTTTATCCATTCATCTACTGATGGACACTTAGGTTGCTTCCATATATTGACAACTGTAAATAATGTTGCTGTGAACACTGGGGTGCATGTATCTTTTTGAGTTAGAGTTTTGGGGGTTTTTTCCGAATGTATACCCAGGAGTGGAATTGCTGGGATATAAGATAGTTATATTTTTAGTTTTTTGAGGAACCTCCATACTGTTTTCCACAGTGGCTCTACCAATTTACATTTCCACCAACGGTGTATGATGGGTTCCCTTTTCTCCACATCCTCACCAACATTTATTTGTGTTCTTTTCGATGACAGTCATTCTGACAAATGTGAGGTGATATCTCATTGTGGTTTTGAGTTGCGTTTCCCTGATGATAGCGATGTTGAGCATCTTTTCACATGCCTGTTGGCCATCTGTATGTCTTCTTTGGGGAAATGTCTGTTTAGGACTTCTGCCCATTTTTTGATTGGGTTGTTTGTTTTTTGGATGTGGAGTTGTATGAGCTTTTTATATATTCTGGATATTAATTCTTATCAGTTGTATCATTTGCAAATATCTTCTCCCATTCACTAGGTTTTCATTTTGTTGATGGTTTCCTTTGCTGTGCAAAAGCTTTTAAGTTTAATTAGGTCTGACTTGTTTATTTTTAATTTGTTTATTTTATTTGCTGTTACTTCCTTTGCATTAGGAGGCAGATCCAAAAAACTATTGCTACAATTTATGTCAGAGTGTTCTGCCTAGGTTTTCCTCTAGGGGTTTTATGGTTTCCAGCCTTACACTTAGGTCTTTAATCCACTTTGAGTTTATTTTTGTATATGTTGTTAGACAATGTTCTAATTTCATTCTTTTACATGTAGCTGTCTAGTTTTCCCAGCACCACTTATTGGAGACTGTCTTCTTTCCATTGTATATTCTTGCCTCTTTTGATGTAGATTAATTGCCCATAAGTGCATGGGTTTACTGCTGGGCTCTCTATTCTGTTCCATTGATCTATGTGTCTGTGTTCCAGTACCATACTGCTGTTATTACTGCAGCTTTGTAGTACAGTCTGAAGTCAGGGACTGTGATTCCTCCAGCTCTGTTCTTCTTTCTCAAGACTGTTTTGGCTCTTTGGGGTCTACTGCGTTTCCATACAAATTTTAAAATTATTTGCTCTAGTTCCGTGAAAAATGCCACTGGTATTTTGATAGGGATTGAACCGAATCCGTAGATTGCCTAGGGTAGTATGGTCATTTTAACAATATTACTTCTTCCAATCCAAGACCACGGTATATATCTTTCCATTTGGGTCATCTTTAATTTCTTTCATCAGTGTCGTACAGTTTTCTGAGAATAGGTCTTTTACCTCTTTAGGTAGATTTATTCCTAGGTATTTTATTCTTTTTGATGCAATGGTAGATGGGATTGTTTCCTTAATTTCTCTTTGTGATAGTTCATTGTTAGTGTACAGAAATGCAACAGATTTCTGTATATTAATTTTGTAACCTGCAACTTCACCAAATTCATTGATGAGCTCTAGCAGTTTTCTGGTAGTGTCTTTAGGATTTTCTATGTATAGTATTATGTCATCCGCAAACAGTGAAAGCTTTACTTCTTCCTTTCCAATTTGGATTCCTTTTTTGTCATAAATGGCCTTTATTATGTTGAGGTATGCTCCCTCTATGCCCACTTTTTGGGAGGGTTTTTAATCATAAACGGATATTGAATTTTGCCTTTTTTGCATCTGTTGAGATGATCATATGGTTTTTAGTCTTCAACTTGTTAATGTGATGTATCACACTGATTGATTTGCAGATACTGAAAATTTCCATTGATAGATCCCACTTGATCATGATGTATGATCCTTTTAACGTGCTGTTGGATTCAGTTGATGATTTTGTTGACGATTTTTGCATCTATGTTCATCAGTGATACTGGCCTGTTATTTTCTTTTTTTATGATATCTTAGTCTGGTTTTGGTATCAGGTGATGTTGGCCTCATAGAATGATTTTGGAAGTGTTCCTTCTCTGCAATTTTCTGGAATAGTTTCAGAAGGACAGGTGTTAATTCTTCTCTAAATGTTTGGTAGAACTCACCTGTAAAGCCATCTGGTCCTGGACTATTGTTTTCTGGGAGTGTTTTTGTTTTGTTTTGTTGTTTGTTTGTTTTTGATTCAATTTTAGTAGTGGTAATTGGTCTGTTCATATTTTTTATTTCTTCCTGGTTCAGTCTTGGGAGATTGTACCTTTTTAAGAATTGGTCCATTTCTTCTAGTTTGTCCATTTTATTGATGTATAGTTGCTCGTAGTGGTCTCTTATGATCCTTTGTATTCCTGTGGTGTCGGCTGTAACTTCTTCTTTTTCATTTCTGGTATTATTGATTTGGGCCCTCTCCCTTTTTTCTTGATGAGTCTGGCTAAAGACTCATCAATTTTATCTTTTCAAAGAACCAGCTTTTAGTTTCATCTATCTTTTCTATTTTTTTAAAAAATCTCTATTTCATTTATTTCTGCCACCTTTATGACTTTTTTCCTTCCACTAACGTTGGGTTTTGTTTGTTCTTCTTTCTCTAGCTCCTTTAGGTGTAAGGTTAGGTTGTTTATTTGAGATTTTTCTTGTTTCCTGAGGTAAGCTTGTATCGCTACAAACTTCCCCCTTAGAACTGCTTTTGCTGTGTCCCATAGGTTTTGGATCATCATGTTTTCATTTTCATTTGTCTCTAGGTAATTTTTTATTTCCTTTTTGATTTCTTCAGTGATCCATTCATTGTTTAGTAGCATATTGTTAATGCTCCATGTGTTTTGTGGTTTTTGCAGTTTTTTTCCTTGTAGTTGGTTTCTAGTCAGTGTTGTGGTTGGAAAAGATGCTTGATATGATTTCAATTTTCTTAAATTTACCAAGGCTTGTTTTGTGGCCTAGTATGTGACCTATCCTGGAGAATGTTCCATGGGCACTTGAAAAGAATGTGTATTCTGCTGCTTTTGGATGGAATGCTCTATATCAATTAAGTCTATTTGGTCTAATGTGTCATTTAAGGCCAGTGCTTCCTTATTGATTTTCTGTCTGGATGATCTGTCCATTGATGTAAGCGGGGTGTTAAAGTCCTCTGCTATTATTGTGTTACTGTTGATTTCTCCCTTTATGTCCATTAATATTTGCTTTATTTAGGTGCTATGTTGGGTGCGTATATAATTGTTATATCTTCTCCTTGGATTGATTCCTTGATTATTATGTAGTGTCCTTCTTCGTCTCTTATAACAGCCTTTATTTTAGGGTCTATTTTGTCTGATATAAGTATTGCTACCCTGGCTTTCTGTTAATTTCCATTTGCATGGAATACCTTTATCCATCCCCTCACTTTCAGTCTGTGTGTGTCTTTAGACCTGAAGTGAAGACTCTTGTAGGCAGCATATATAAAGGTCTTGTTTTTGTATCCATTCAGCTACTCTGTGTCTTCTGATTGGAGCAGTCAGTCCATTTACATTTAAGGTAATTATTGATATGTATGTTCTTATTGCCATTTTGTTAATTGTTTTGGGATTGCATTTGTAGGTCTTTTTTCCCCTTTTTCTTCTTTTGTTCTCTTGTGACTTGGTGACTATCTTTAGTGTTATGTTTGGATTTTTCTTTTTTGTGTATATGCATTACAGACTTTTAGTTTGTGGTTACCATGAGGTTTTTATATAGCAATCTATTTACATACTTGATTGTTTTAAGTTGTTGATCTCTTAATTTCAAATGCATTTTAACAATCCCACAGTTTGTACTCTCCTCCCCTCACTATGACTGTTTTTGGTATCTGTTGGGAAAATTAATAAAGTAGTCTTGTTCAGGCTTCAGATGCAGAAGCAGGCCTCTGACTGACCCGTGACCCAGCCTGGACTGCATGCTTGCTTGCACACCTAACAATTGCTGCTAGCAAGGCAAGTAGCACTCACAATAAGAAAGGGAGGGCTTCCCTGGTGGCGCAGTAGTTGAGAATCTGCCTGCCAATGCAGGGGACACGGGTTCGAGCCCTGGTCTGGGAAGATCCCACATGCCGCGGAACAACTGGGCCCGTAAGCCACAACTACTGAGCCTGCGCGTCTGGAGCCTGTGCCCCGCAACAAGAGGTCGCGACAGTGAGAGGCCTGTGCACCGCGATGAAGAGTGGCCCCCGCTTGCCGCAACTAAAGAAAGCCCTTGCACAGAAACGAAGACCCAACACACCCAAAAATAAATAAATAAATAAATAAATTTAAAGTACGTGCCAAAAAAACCAAGAATTAAAAAAAAAAAAAAAAAAAAAGACAGGGCGTGGGTCTTGGAATTTCTTGAGCCCTGGGACCTGGCCAGTCCCCTGGGGTCTGGAAAATCTTGTGACCCACATGGTGAAACAAACAGCATTGCTAAAGTAAATCCAGAGCTGCATTCTGGCACGCAAACTGATATCAGTTTGTGGCCTGGAATTACAAATGGAAGCCCCTGGAACTCTGATCTGAAGTCTCACCCATGGGATGGATGCACCGCCCGGGACCTTTCCCAACTGGGGCTCCAGAATGCTGTTACTCAGGACTTCCCAGCTGCTGTTTGGATCTGGAAGTAGGTGTCGGCCCAATTCTGTGATGTATATATACCGTGTTATGTTTCTCTAATATTCTTATTCCTTTCCTTCTAATGATTGTATATTAAAATTAAGCTAAGTCATCTTTCATTAAAGGATTAAAGCTGTTTATTTGTGTGAAACAAGTGGTTATTTTGCCAGCGAATCCAACAAACCTTAAAACCGAAAGCAGGCTTTCGGCAAAACAACATCACATTTTACATCTAATTCTTCTGTGTATCCCTTAAGTGCTTATTGTGTATATTTGTGGATATTGTGGATTTTACTACTTTTGTCTTTTCAGCTTTCTACTAGGTTTGTGC
This sequence comes from Eschrichtius robustus, assembly GCF_028021215.1. Classification (NCBI taxonomy): domain Eukaryota; kingdom Metazoa; phylum Chordata; class Mammalia; order Artiodactyla; family Eschrichtiidae; genus Eschrichtius; species Eschrichtius robustus. Next base: position 30,889,634 of record NC_090839.1, read on the forward strand.
ATGGATGATTTCCTATCTTTACTGTATGTTTTCCTTTACTGATGAGCTTTTTCATTTCATAATTTTCATGTTTCTAGTTGTGGCCTTTTCTTTTTCACCTAGAGAAGTTCTTTAACATTGGTTGTAAAGCTGGTTTGGTGGTGAACTCTTTTAGCTTTTGCTTGTCTATAAAGCGTTTGCTCTCACCAACAAATATGCATGAGAGCCTTACTGAGTAGTGTATTTGTGCTTGTAGGTTTTTCCCTTTTGTCACTTTAAATTTATCATGGCACTCCCTTCTGGCCTGCAGAGTTTCTGCTGAAAAATCAGCTCACAGCTTTATGGGAGTTCCCTTGTATGTTATTTGTTCCTTTTGTCTTGCCACTTTTAATATTCTCTCTTTAATTTTTGCCATTTTAATTATAATGTGTCTTGGTGTGTTCCTCTTTGGGTTAATCCTGTATGGGACTCTGCATTTCCTGGATGTGGATAACTGTAACCTATTCCAGGTTAGGGAAGTTTTCAGCTATTATGTCTTCAAGTACGTTCTTAGCACCTTTCTCTCTCTCTTCTCCTTCTAAGACCCCTATAATGCAAATATTAGTGCGCTTGATGTTGTCCCAGAGGTCTCTTAAACTGTCTTCATTTCATTCTTTTTTCTGTTCAGCATCAGTGATTTCCACTACTTTGTCTTCCAGCTCGCTGATTCATTCTTCTGTATCACTTAATATACTGATGATTCCTTCTAATGTATTTTTCATTTCCGTTATTGTATCCTTCATCTCTGGCTGTTCTTTATATTTTCTAACTCTTTGTTAAAAACTTCTAATTTCTCGCTCTGTGCATCCATTCTTTACCCACATTCTTTTTTTTTTTTAATTTAATTTATTTTTTTGGCTGTGTTGGGTCTTTGTTGCCACGCGCGGGCTTTCTTTAGTTGTGGCGAGTGGGGGCTACTCTTCATTGCGGTGCGCAGGCTTCTCATTGCGGTGGCTTCTCTTGTTGAGAAGCACGGGCTCTAGGTGTGCGGGCTTCAGCAGTTGTGGCATGCGGGCTTCAGTAGTTGTGGCCCACGGGCTTAGATGCTCCGCGGCATGTGGGATCTTCCTGGAGCAGGGATCAAACCCGTGTCCCCTGCATTGGCAGGATGATTCTTAACCACTGAGCCACCAGGGAAGCCCCACCCACATTCTTTGATCATCTTTATGATCATTACCCTGCACTCTTTCTTGGGAAGATTGTCTTTTTCACTTCACTTAATTCATCTTCTGGGGTTTTATCTTATTCCTTTGACTGGAACATGTTCCTCTGTCACCTCATTTTGCCTAAGTTGCTGTTTGTATTTTTATTTATCTGGTAGGTTAATTATGTTTCCCAACTTTGGAGAAGTGGTCTTCTGTAGGAGACATCCTATGCATCCCGGCAGTGCACTCCCCTCGTCACCCAAGCTATATGCTCTAGGGGTTCTCCCATGAGGGCTGTGTGGGTCCTTCTTTTGTAGAGGGCTATTTGGGTGATGTGGTAGGCTTTGTTGGCGCCTGGTCCAGTTGGTTGCCAGGCCCTGCCTTGTGCAGAGGCTGCCGGCTGCTGGTTGGTGGGGCTGGAAAACCTCAGGGAGCCCCAGAACTAGTGCTGGCTCACTGGTAGGTAGAGTCAGGGTCCAGAAGACTCCAGGGTTGTTGCCTGTCCACTGATGGGTGAAGCCAGGTCCTGGAGTTAGTACCAGACTACTGGCAGGCAGACCTGGGTCCTGGAGTCTGGTTTCTAGGCCTAGGGATCCCAGATGCAGACAGATCACTGGTGTGTGTGTGTGTGGGGGCGTCCTGACACAGTTGGGTTTGGGGTCCAGGGTGTCCTGAAGCTTGTATTTGGCTGCTAGTGGGCAGGGGGCCGGGGCCAAAGTGGTCTCAGGGCAGGGTCTGGCCTGCTTTGGGCAGGCTGGATTCACAGGCTGTGGGAGTCTGGTTTTCTTGCAGCTGGTGTCTGCCCCTTGGTTGGTGAGACTGGTCCAAAGGCCGCAGCAGGCTTCCTGGAGGGCAGGGCTGGGGCCCAGAGGATTCTGGGACTGGTGCCTTCCCACTGGTAGGTGGAGCTGGGTCCTGAGCCTCTGGTGGGCAGGGCCATGTCTAGAGGCGGCTGTGGGTTCAGGAAGTCTTCAGGCAGCCTGCCTGCTGATGGATGGGGCTGTTCCCCTGCCTAATTTGGCTTGAGGCATCCCAGCACTGGCCCCTACAGGCTACTACTGAAGCCAGGTCTTGGTGCTAATGAGCCAGAGGGAGGATTCCACAATGGTGACCACTAGCATCAGTGTCCACGTGATAGAAGGGAGCTCCCAAGGAATGGCTGCCATCAGCGTCTATGTCCCCAGGGTGAGCTGCAGTTGCCTCTTGCCTCTCTGGGAGACTCCCCAAGACCAGCAGGTAAGTCTGGCCCAGGGTCCTATCAAATTACTGCTTTCGCCCTGAGTCCCAGGGCGTGTGATATTTTGTGCACGCCCTTTAAGAATGAAGTCTCTGTTTCCCCCAGTCCTGTGGGACTCCTGATATTAAGCCCTGCTGGCCTTAAAAGTCAAATGTTCTGGGAGCTCATCTTCCCAGTGCAGGGCCCCCAGGCTGGGGAGCCCGATGTGGGGCTCAGAACTCTCACTGCTGTGGGAGAACCTCTGCAATGTAATTATCCTCCAGTTGTGGGTCACCCACCTGGGGGAAAAGGACCTGACTATATCGCAAGTCCGCCCTTCCTACCTGTCTTGTTGTGGTTTGTTCCTTATGTCTTTAGTTGTAGAAGGTCTTTTCTGGTAGGTTGTGGTCTTTTTTCATCGATGGTTGTTCTGCAAATAATTCTGATTTTGGTGTGCTTGTGAGAGGAGGTGGGCTCAGGATCTTTCTACTCTGCCATTTGGCCAGTCTCCCTGATTTCTATTTTGAAATTCAAATCTTAATTCTACTAATGAATTTTGAGACTTATAACAATATTTCCTCATGTCATCCATCTCCCTTTTTAATTCTGCTTGCTCTACCTACCATATCTCATTTCTCTTTTTACAAACTGCATTCTTAAAAAGTACAAAGAGATATTTTTCTCAATTTTTATTTCATTTCCTGGAGAAAATATTTTTTAAAAGCATGCTGATCTATCCCTGCATCTAATATGCTATGGTCTCTTTCTTACCTTTTGAATTTTTTCATAGGGTTTATCCCACCTTTCAGTACAAAAATCTTATGTTTGTCCAGAAAAAGGTGAATGAATGTTTACTCTGTAATTATTCTCATTATTCAGAGGATTATTTTAGAATCCTCCCCTTGGGGAGCTGGCTAATGTAAATTTACATTACCAGGTCATACAGTTCCAGCAGCTGGAGAGTAAGAAGAAGGAAGTTGGAGACAGGGAAAGCCCTAGAAGAGGAACTTCCCTGTACTGCTTCCAGGAAGAAAAAGTTCCCTATATCCATAACTTAGTTTGGCTCAGCCTAAGTACCAAGTAAATGCTGTGTGGGTCTGGCTTCCTTTCTCATGCTGGCACCTACCACATCAGGGATAAAAACATCCTCTGAATTAAGGATTTTCTTCTGGGTATGAGCATACAGTAAAAAAGTTTAAAAAATTAAGTTGTAAGTATCTGTAGTTCTCCTCCTAGCTTTCAAAGGAGGCAAGAACTTTTCTGGCTCAGGCAGTTATCAGGCCTTTAATATGTGAATCAGAGAGAAATACAGTATAATGGCAGAGCTGATCAGTAGGCCAAACTGCTCCATACCTTAAACGACCAGGAAGGACAGGGTAAGGAAGAGAAGTGAGGTCAAGGGAAATGACATGGAGACGAAAGGAAAGTATCTGAGAGAATGAAAATTAGTGGCTACAGAGAAGGGCAGGATCTGAAGAAAGGGATCTGGAGAGAAGACTTATAGTAATAACTCTTAAAATATGATGTGTGCTGTTTCCTCCTCACTGCCCATCCCATCCCCTAAAAACACCACCCTACAGGAAAAATCTACATTACCTGGATTTGACTTCATGGTTTGATGCACTTTAAGGCAGAAGCCAGAGGCCTGCCCCATTTGAGCTGCATGAATTGTACAGCCTCCTAGTGCACTGCTTTCTAACGCTAATCTAGTGGCAGCCCAGGGGTTAGGAGCACAGGCTTTGAAGCCAGACTCTCTTGACTGGGCCCTAGCCCTGCCACTCACAGGCTACTAGCTCTGTGACTTTGGGAAATTCATTTAAACTTCCCATAAAATAGGGATGGTAATAGTACCTACTTCAGAGGATTATTGTAAGAATTAAAGTTAATTCATGCAAAATGCTTAGAACAGTGCCTGGAGTATACGAGACAGTAAAAATGCCTAGTTTATACAATTAATTAAAAATAAACATTACCATTATCACTAAAAATTTTAAGCTTCCTCTCTACCTCCTGTGGCTTGCCTCCTTTCAAGTCCCTCTTCTTCTAAATTAGAGAGCATTAGATGCTACCAGGGGCAGCTCCCACAGCCTTGTTGATGTTCTGCTACCTGTGGTCAATGTGAGAAAACTGGTTTGGAGCAAGAAAAGTAGGGCTGATGTGGTGTGTGTCTCTTCATCCCTACAGCCCATGTTCCTCTACATTACAGGGTTTGTCAGGTGAACCTCCAAACATTTCTTAGGGACACTGCTACTTCTCAGAAGGGGGTAGGAATTAGCCCTGGGCCTTGCTTCCAAAGGTCCCACTTACTTCTATCCCTAAGAGTATGTCCCCATTTCTAGCATGTCAATGTTCCTTCTCCCTGGTTTCCTGTACTGGGGGCAGGTCATTTCATTGGGGATCCTATGGAGGCATGTGGATACCAGGTCATCCGCCCTAATATGTACCCTGGGTGATCCCCTCTCCCAGTCTCATTCATTAATTCACTTAACAAATATTTACTGGTCATCTTCTAGATGCAAAGAATACTGAAATAAAAGGTACTGTTCTTACCACAAAAGCTAATCCTTTTACTCCTCTAGTACACAGTACTTATACAAAATTCTCATTGCTCCTTTCATTGCTCTTGAACAGTTAAATTATACGAACTTCTGAGCTACAAACAACAAGAATGCTTTTGTTCTCAAGGAGCTTCTAATCCAGAGACCAGGGGTGGGTGAATGAGTGAGTGGGTGTGACAAATGTGGGTGACATAGGACGATAAAAGCTATAAGAGGAGTCAGCCTAGGGTGCTACAGTGAACTTAGAATGGGGAAAGAAGAGGAAGGAGGACAGAGAGGAACTCCAAGAATAAAGGGCACAGGAGCTCAGTTTGGGGACTAGCCTTAAATAGCAACTATTTTCCATTTCAAGTCTTTTAACTTGCTCCATGCCCTTTGCAGTCACTGCCAGCTTTTCAGAGTGTTATAATGAACACCCACATTGTGGGCCTTCCTAAAAACAGCCCAGTGGTAGACAAAAACCAGGCACACTGTTTTTCATACATACCTCGTATTTCATGGTAAAAAATCCATCCCCTCCAATGCCCTCAAGTGCAAAGGCCTGTACAATTGGCCATTTCTCCACTACAAACATATCAAATATCTGCAAGTGACCTAGAGGAATCAAGTACAACATGTATCAAATACCGTCCTGGATACAGCAGTCTAAACCTGATCTAATGTGGTCATTAGACATCATTTCTCACAAGTTCACCACAGCCTCATCAAGCAAAATAAAACTGAACCAGATACACAAACAAGTTACAAAAATTCAGATTTCTCTACAGTATTTTTTCACATTCTGGTTTCCTAAGTAAGTAAATAAGTAAATAAATAAACAAATAGTGGCCTACTACATCTGACTTGTATCACTAAATGGATATATTTATTAACAGACCAAAACTTGGCTCCTTTCCCTTAAGAAACACAGCTAACCAACTTCCTCAAGGGAAAATTACCAAATCAAAATTTTTCTTTTCCTATAACAACAAGCTTCAATGTGCAAAGTTTTTTTTTTTTTTTATAAATAAGATACAAGCACTGCTAAGCTTGTTGATTTTTTCCCTCTGTTTTCACACTTTTTTTTTTCGGCCATGCCGTGTTGGCATGTGGGATCTTAGTTCCCAGACCAGGGATCGAACCCGTGCCCCCTGCACTGGAAGCACAGAGTCTTAACCACTGGACCACCAGGGAAGTCCCCTACACATTATTTTTGAGTCTCACTGTCAGCATATTTTTAACAGCTACCCAAATTACTATTTCTTATTAGCAAGAGGCCCCACATCTACACTTCAAGTATAATAAGTGGTATAGCATAGATGGCAACTGTGGTAAATCCTTTATCAGTTCTTCTGACTGCTGCTGGTAGCATGCTGTGTTGCTGCAGAAACTTCAGTTATGAACACAAGCTTGCATAGGAAAGTTCCCAAATTTCATTCTGCTTGATCCTCTCTGCCTTTAGTGAAAACAGATCAACAGGTTTCCCAGCTGAATGCCTCCACTGAAAGGAGAAGTAAGGACATTCGATTCACACACCATCCCAGCAAGGTTCTAAAATGGCTAACTGTCAGATACGCACCTTGGGAGCTGTAAGGAATGCCAATTCTACTACAGTCTCGAACCATGTCTACAAAACTGGCAATTTTAAATTCTTCTGCAGCTTCCTCATCTTCATACTAAAGAAGGAAATAGAAAGGAAACAGGCTCTCATGAGACATCATACAAAATCCCATATTTTCTGTGCATTTTTATTAGTTGTCCCAAATGTCCCTAGAGGGTTTTTTTGTTTGCTTTTGTTTTGTTTTGTTTTTCTTGGCCGCATTGCGTGGCTTGCAGGATCTTAGTTCCCTGACCAGGGACTGAACCCACTTCCTCGGCAGTAAAAGCACAGAGTCCTGGAACGCTAGGGAATTCCCATCAAGAGGGTATTTTTAAAGGCAAGTTTTAGTGTTTGCTGGTCAGAAACATGTCAATCCCTTACCTTACACCACACACAAAAATCAACTCAAAATGGATCAGAGACCTAAATGCAAGAGATAAAACCTGTCCTCAAAAGTCCCCCAAATGCTCATATGGAAAGAAGGGTTCTGGACCTACATTGGGTCACAATTTCCACGAAATCCTAAATCTCAAGTCCCAATTTGATTTCTAGCCAAATCTTTGAAAAGGGTCTAAAGGGAAATAGAAACAAATACCAAGAAATCCAAACACATTGAAATGTCACAGAGCTTATCAAATTCTCCTGGGGCAGTTCCTAGGCCCGAGAGAATGGACCCAGGCCAGGGATAAAGAAGCAGGGCAGGAAGGCAGGTTCACAAGTCCACTATTAGGTCCCAATTTTAATAGTCCTTTTTGTCTCTTTCAGGCATATAATTTATTGCTAGGGTAGCCTCATAATGAAATATGAAAAGTTCCACTAAAACAAATAACCTTTTTTGTGTAACCACATTTCACGAATTTTTTTTTTTGGGGGGGGGCCATGTCGCGCAGCATGTGGGATCTTAGTTCCACAACCAGGGATCAAACCCATGCCCCCTGCAGCGGAAGCTTGGAGTCCTAACCACTGGACCACCAGGGAACTCCCCAATTTGATTTCTTTAAGGACCTCCTGTTCCCATTCTATCAATACATTTTCCTGAACGAATATCCTTAGAGTGTCTCTAAGCGCCTATTTTATCGTTTCTCCTCACCTCATTTTCAGTCATGCAGTGGAAATGCAGATTTCTCCAATGTGCCACATAGGGTAAAAGATAGCGATAATTTATAGGATTACAGTACAGGTGGACACTATCTGATTTAATCAATATAATCACATCTGTAAGAAAAACAAAATTAAAACACAAGATTGTCAAAAGCATTTCCTTTAGACATCTTCTGCCCACATAATCAGTAAAACCATTAAAACGACAGAAACAATGTGACAAAACTCTAAACTGAAAATTCTTTAATTAGGCAACGTGCTTCAAAGTGACTGTAGAACACTCAAGTGTGGACAGCAAGCATTTCCTCATCCCCATGCTATGCTTCCACTACTGTGGCCCTCTGGTTATGGTAGAATAAGTCAAAAGAACAGCCTTCAGGGTGTTTCACAAAGTTCAACACAGCAAAATTTGTTGTACCAAACTCAACTGTGTACTTTGCTGTGGAGATAGACAGTAAATGGAAACTCTACAGGTAAAAGCCACTGAGGCAGGAAAACAGCACCAAATATGGCCAGTGACTGGTTCTCCTGCAGACATCAGTCTATAAAGCTCTTGGCTGCTGGCTCATCTGGCTCAAGGCAAATCGTGGACCCGAGGATACCCCTTTCCTTGCAACCTGGGAAGGGTTATTGTATACAGATGTAAACTCTGTACACAGGAAAGGCTGGGAGGAAGAAAGTAGAGGCAAGTGATCAGCAGCTCACAGATTTAGGGAATAATCATTGACGGTGGTGGGTCAAATAAATAAAGCAATCCCAAAGGTGCAAATAAAACCAAGTAAACTAACAAACAAGCCATGGAACGGGGCAGGAATATTAAAACAGTTTGAACACTGAGAAAGAAAGCAGTCACACTTCCAGAAGAAAAGCAGAGGCTCCATTCTACGGCTCCTCAGAAACCAGAGTCATTAGGCCTCTTTCTAACAAGATGACACTAGGGAAGGGGCTAGAGGAGATGGCTGGAAGTGAGAGAGGAGCGTGGGGGCAGGAAGCAACTGATGCAGCAGGCTTAGGGCAATGCCAACACAGTAACACAGTGTGACAGACCATAATCTACAAAAACATCAGCCCAGTGAATACTGACCTCAGCTGACTGCACAGCTGGGTGGCCTCATGAGATGAAGCTCCATGATGGTGGCCTTTTAAGCCACTCTGAGCTCCACACCTGGTCAGACCCTAGGTGTTCTAGGCAACACAGTATGGAGCAGGCTCTTCACTGCTGACTCTCAGCTAAGTGCTGGAGTTAAAAGGTAGCAAGGGATGAGAAAGAAGCCCCGTCTCATTCTGCTGGGAGACCCACCCTGAATCACCTGTAGGTCACCTGCTCAATAGTGAGAGTTTGATGTCACTGAGGGCTTCCTGTATACACTGTACTCTATACTAATGTGTAACATACTGCAAAGAATTAGGATCCAGTAAAAGAAATAATGCAACAGCTACTAAACCTAATGAAGCATGCTAAGGATCTCACAAGACTGACGTCATCACTACAAATAAATTTTAACAGAGTACACAGTCAGGTAAAAGAAAGCATAAGAGCACGTAAACTATTTTAAAAGTTTCTTTTTAAAATAAATCCTTCGTGTTTGCCTCTTTTTCTCTCAGATAATTAGGGATTGTAATGTAGAAGATAAATCTGGTGAACTCAGCTTTCCAGCTACTCGGATTTAAAAATGAATTTATTAATTTGGAAGAAAACGCTTACTTTATAAGCACGCATTGTGCTAGGTGACAGGATAAAGACAAAGATAAGCAAAAAGGAGCACCTTTGAGGATTTAAACTACTTCCTTAATTTCAGTACTGCAATGTCCTTAGCAACCTTGACTGCAGTGAAATGTGTGGTTGGTACAAGTATCTGCCTTTTTGTAACTGTCTAAATGAGCTGCCAAGATGAATTCTTTCCAAACCAGTATATGTTTTACAGTGTAAGAAAGCATTTTTTAAAATCAAAATCTGAAACTAAATTTGAATTGAAAAAAAATTAACAGAAGGAATAATTTCACCCTGTTTTCTGCACTTCTTAATAAAAAGAAAATCTTTCACCAATCTATAAGGATAGATACTATTAAGGACTTTACTACAGAAGAATTTTCACATACACTAGGCCAGGGTTCTTCACCTTCAGCACTACTGACAGTTTAGACCAGATCATTCTTTGTTGTGGGGAGCTGTCCTGTGTATGCGTTGTAGGATGTTTAGTAGCATCTCTGGCCTCTATCCACTCTGCCCAGTTGTGACAATCAAAAGTGTCTTCAGATATTGCCAAATGTCCCCTGGGGGATAAAACTGCCCCCAGTTGAGAATCACTGTATTAGATCCACAGCAAGATTATTTCAACATCAGATGTTTGCTTTCACGCATCCCCCAGCTGCTTCACAAGAGCTGTCTCTCATCCATTTTGATTTGTCTATTCCTGTGTCTCCTGATCCACCTGGCAGACAAGTCATAATGCTAAGTATGTGATATCAGAGATAGCTCCTGGGCATCACCCCATAGCAGCATGAACACAGCGTGAGTGTCTCAAGAGCCGAGGAAAGAGGAATGTAAGCAGAAAGTCTGCATTGTAGTCAGAGGCATCGTCATAAATTACAGCTCACAGAAAACAATTCCCAAAGACAGAGCAGGACAAAGAGGCTTTGTTCCTAAGCTGAAGATCCACATGAAGTCCTCCTTGCAGGAGTAGCCTGCAGGCTTATCCCTGACTCACAGCTGAAAGTGCTTTCATAGGACAACGGCACATAATGTGAACCTCCCAGCATGTAGAGGCAATGGAAAATTCAGAGGAAAACTAGTACCTTGCGAAGAAGATATAAAGCCAAACACTGATGTTTACTTTTTTCCTCTAAAACCTGTTTATCTAGTAAACATACTCTGAAAACTACTTGTCACTAGTCTCTTATAATCCAGCAGGTAACCGACAGAGCATATTACTTAACGTATCAGCAAAGAAGAAATGTCGTTTTACATTAATAAAAAAAGCAAAAATTTACTGGATCTTCAGGCTATTTTAAATTTGATCATATTTTTCCATAAAAAGGCCATGAAATAAGAATCCAAAGTACTAAATCACTTACTCCTCTCTCACACAGAGTTCACCAATATATACTTACCATCTAGAACTTCTTCAGAAAACCCTGTTTTCTCAAAATCACTGGTATTCTGATTGTACAAACCAAACAGAAGATAATTTGCCAGCTCTCTGCAGCCTTCATTGTACCTGCTATCGATTCCTGCAAGGCAAAAAAGGCTCTGATCAGCTGTACTGTACTATGGGGAGCATATGGGTCCCAACAGTTTGCCCCTGCTCAGCAAAACCCTAATGGTTAAGTTAAAGGCAGCACCTCAGACCAGTTTTGTGCCAGAAGCCAAACTAAACAACTCAAAGAAGCAGGCCTCAGTATCAAGTACTCTTACATGGATTCAAGATCTATATAGTTGAGACAGTCAAACATCACAGAACATAGAAGCTGTTAATTTAATCAAAAGCAATTCTTGAGGATAGAAGAAACCAGAAAATATAGTCCAAGTTCTGCCATAGTTGGCTAAAATTTTTTAATACTTTCAGTTAGAATAGGAATAGGCATCAGAAAAGTATTCTCTTCTCAAAGAGACCTTTACCAAAACACGTGGAATTAAATAAAGGAGGATTAAGGTGGTTTGAAAAGAACTCAAAGAAGTAAAAAGAGGACAAGTGAATGAAACCGCAGACATCCATCATTTCACAAATATTTATCAGGCCCAAGGCCTAGCACTCTGCTGGGTGCTGAAGCATGTAGTAAACATGCCTACAAATGGTCTTACAGTCTAGTAGGGCTGGGTCAGAGACTAATAAAAAGGAAATTAAATACTGCCTTCACAACTGCCTTTCAATGCCACAGGCACATATACTACCTGGTTCCTGGATATCTGTGAAGGCCCAGAGCTATGACTCTGGGCAAGAGGGACATGTCAAGGGCAGGAGGCAGCTGGCTACGTCAGGCTAAGAGGAAGGGGCTGGGGCAGAAGAAGCTCCAAGAATGGAAATATGGCTGGAGCCTGGGAAACAGGACTGCCAGTTGTTATTCAGACCAGTGAAAAGTAATGGGCATTCAGACCAGAGGGGCTTAGGGACCACCTGTGGTAGGGGACTTCAAATATGGGAAGATTACTTTCTCAGCTAGATCAAAGCAGCACAGCCCTCTTTTATGCCATTCAACACTTTAGTGAAGAAAGAGATGAAAAAGAATCAAAAGCAGAAATGACCTGGCCTACATAAGGCCTGAAGTAGAAAGGGCTACAGAGTTAAAAATAACCAGTGGACTGGGCAGCATGTCCTCTGCTAAGGATTCCAGCTACATAAACTGCCACAAAAAATGCTAACATTAAAAAGACTGACCATGTAAAATTAAAGGCAAAAGATACTATATGTAACCACCATACTCTAGTTAATAAAGTTGTTTCCCATGGGGGAATTTTGGGCTACAAATCTGATACTGCTAAATATGCATACTGGAATTAAACAAGTAAATGGATGGTAGACAGTAGGTGCCAAGTTTCTCACTGGTGGAGTGGAAGTTTACAGATAAGCAAGAGAAGGAAGCTAGAATGATCCATGTAGTAATGGGTTAGAGCTAGAAGCACTAATATGAATTCATGTTTAGCTTAATACAGTAGAGACAGTTACATAACATATACAGATGTATATATATACACCACTTAAGGTACACACATATATTTCCTTACTTTGTCAGCTGAGAGGGCCTAAAAGCAATGACATCCCAGTAGCAAAGAGCATACCCAGTCCCCAGATCTTGGTTTCTAATACCTTTCTCCAATAAAAGAAATCAGGGCTCCTTAGAGAAATGGCTGATTCTAGGACTGAAGCAGGTAATATACAAAATAAGACTGGAGCATCTTATAGTGTCAGAAAGTACAGAAGTACTAAACAAACTATAACTTTTATGGTGATATATCAAAGGGAGGGATGTAGGAACCAACTGAAAGAGCCCCAAACAGCCAAAGCTGGAACAATTTGAAGTAGTAGTAGATTATAACCTAAGGTATAAATGAAGTAGTACTGGATTTTAACTCAAAGTATAAAATAAATCTCCATGAAGACATACAAACAAACGATTGAATAAATAAATAAATGGGGGAGAAGAGACAAATATCCCATGCAGAAGAATTTCAAATAATTTATGTAGACACTACCCTCCTCAAGGCAATGGAGCATAATCCCGACTCCTTAAGTGTGGGCTCATAGTGACTTCCTTCCAAAGAGGACAATATGGAAGGAGGGGTGGGGAGAGTACTTTACAATGCAGAACCTGACAAATATTATCTTAGCCAAGTGATCAAAGTCAATATAAACAGTGAAAAGTCTTGTTGTTAGTATGTATCCTTGATATCGTGTGATGAAAATGGCATGTTACTTCATTGGTCTTGCACTCCAAAATCCATAACCCCAGTCTAAGCATGAGAAAAACATAAGAAAAATCCCAAAAGAGGGATTTCACATATGTCAAAACTTATCACATCGTACACTTTAAATATGTGCAGTTTACTATACATGAATTATACTACCATAAAGCTGTTTTTAAAAAAAGGTTAGCAGAAATTCAGTGAGAACATTTCCTACACCATAATAACTAAATGAAAAATGCCAAAGTGGAGGGAGTTGAGCCAGAGTTGCTCAGAAGGATACTGTCGAGGCTAGAAGGCTAGATTAAACCAACCAACCAACCATGAGATGCTATGATAACCCTAATTACCCAAAAAAGCAGAATTCACTAAACCCCAGAAGCTGTTTAAAAACATACAAGTGCCTCACTGATTTCTTGCTTCACGTTCACATACAGCTGTTTCACATTCAGCTGTCCTGAAGGTTTTTTTTTTTTTTTTGGCCGCATCACGCAGCATGTGGGACCCTAGTTCCCTGACTAGGGATGGAACCCACGGCCCCTGCATCAGAAGCACATAGTCTTAACCACTGGACCGCCAGGGAAGTCCCTGTCCTGAAGGTTTATTAAGTTTTTACCTCAATCTTCACACCCAACTTCAAACATCAATTTCTGCAACATTTGTGTTTTCATTAAAAAACATATATATATATATATATGTGTATATATATATATATATGGTCTCGTGATATTCTTATAAGTTGACCTTTTCCTCAATCCTTTACTATTCTATATTCAAGTAGCCCACATGATCAATTTTATGCTGCCTATTTTTACTAGGTTGAGCCTTAACTAACAGAAATAATAGCATAAGTCCAGTAACAAACAGGTGATTTTATTCATAAGTAAATTCATAGCAAAGACAGCCCCCACACCCTTGATGGCTGCAGCTGGAAAGAGAATCCAGTGAGTGTTGTTTCAGCATTTGACTGGAATTCTAGGCCCACCATAAACTATGTCTCTTGGCTAAGTGAGTGATGAAGCCAAGATTCAAACCCAAAACCTGCCTGGCTCCAGAGTGCACGTTTTTAATCACTCTGCCCACTGCCTATCGTAAGTTTAAATGCAAGTGCTATTAAGTGAAAAAATAAAATTATGCATAGACTATCTGAGGAAGGACAAACAAGAAAGTGGTTCGTTTCTGGGAAGGAAATTGGGTGGTTGACAGACAAACAACCTGAGCTAAGCAAGTTTTATGACTCAATACTGTGAATGTAAATGAAAGTGAGATAAAGAAGGAGATTGACCTGACATAGAAAAATCTCCAAGATATACTTATCAAGTGAAAAATTTTCAATTAGATTAACAACAATATACATAAAATGTTCCCTTTTGTGTTAAAAAAAAAATACGGTTGATATTATCTCTGGGGAGTGGGACTGGGTAACTGGGATGATTAGAAAATTTTGTTCATTATTATTTGTGTAATGTCTTAATTTTTAAATTATATGATGTATTTTCATAATAAAAACAGTGTTAAAGAACAAATAAATGCCCAATTCTGCCACTCTATGGCCCTGAGCAAGTCTGTTTGATCTCCCAGAGTCTCAGTTTCCTCCTCTGTAAAAAAGCGACAACACTGCTTCTTGTAAGGTTGCTGTGAGGAGAAATGAGATAACATGTACAAAGTGCCTGCTCTGTGGTACAGGCCCCCTATCTCACTGATATCTCACCTGACCTCATTAAAACAGCAACAGATCTCAGGGGAACAAAAGCTGGGAGAAGAATACTAACTCACAGCTTATCTCACAGTGATGATACTATTATTATATCTTCCTGTGAACAGAAGCCAAGTTGCCCCAGCCCTGAGTCCCACCTTGTTAAAAGCACTGACCTAGGATGCAGAGGATCCCGTCGGGTTGAGACTTGCTGCTCTGGGTCAGGATGCTCTGAACCTGGCGGAGTCGACTGCAGCTGCAATAAGAACAGAAATCAGCTTCCTGAGTGCCAGCACATGAAGGCATGAAGAAGAGAACGACTGCTAGGGATGGAAACTGGTCCTTGTCTGACTTTGGTATCGGAATCATAACAAGAAATTAGGGAGTATTCTTTTTCTTTCTATTTTTTGGAAGAGATTATGCAGAAGTGGTCTGAAGACTAAGTCTGAACTGCTGATTATAAACCAATGGTCAGTGGCTCTCTGGCTCAACAAAGGATGGAGCCAAAGGCCCTCTCATGATGAATGCTGGACAGGATTAGAACTGAGCAGCTGACCATAAGGACTTCCAATGACTTCTCAATTTTGAAGTTTAATCAAGGAAGAGTTTCTACACTTATCTGTCCTAACTGTGGTCATCATTGGTCTGTTAAAAACAAACCAAAAAACAAACAGATAAAAACCAAAAACTGGCCTAAGGACCTAAAGGAAGCTCTGATGTATCATCATCAGAGAGTGTCAGTAGATGGTACTTGGTCCCATTTCTGTGCAGATCTCTGATTCCATTGGTTTTAGGCATATGCCCTTCCTCCCAAACAAAGCATAAGAAGAGACACGACCAGACATTAATATCACTTCTAAGGACCCCATGCTTTCCATATCAATCCCTCCTCCTTCCCAGAAGTCCGAGAGAGAGCTGGTCACTTTCCTGCTTCAGACTGATCTTTCCACAGGGTCTGTCCACATCACCTTCAGGTCCAAGATCTGTCTCCAGTATTCATTCCCTAACACTCCTATATTAATTTTTTTCCCCTACAGTAAACATATTCCCAGCCCTACCACATCATTATTATCTAAGATCCTCCACAAACCAGCTACAGTAACTGTTCCATCCATAACAATCAGATTTCATCCTCACCACTCTGTTCCGGTACACTGCTGTACACTCACCCAAGCAATAGTATTTCCAGTCAAACAACACCACTTCCCTTCCTTGGATTCTCTTTCCCCCCTGGATTCTTTCTGATGTCCCCATACCCCAAGTCCTTGACTTAGTGGTCATTATCACTGTCTTCCCTCAAGATGTTCACAGTCTTCCACCTAATACCAAAACCAAAGATAGCACCAAAAAATAGAAACCTACAGATCAATATCTACCATGAATATAGATATAAAAATCCTCAATAAAATATTAGCAAATAGAATTCAAAAACATACAAAAAGAATTGTACATCATGACCAAGAGGGATGCAAGGCTGTTTCACTACTGGTAAATCAATCAATATAATCCATCAGGCTAAAGAAGAAAAAAAATCACACAACCATATAATTGATGCAGAAAAATCATCTAACAGAATTCAACACCCATTCATAATAAAAACACTTAGAAAACCAGAAATAGAGTTTCCTCAACTTGATAAAGAACATCTACAAAAAACCTCCAAAGCAAAGTTTGGAATATACTTAATGGTGAAAGACTAAATGAGGAACAAGAAAAAGATGTCTGCTCTCATTACTCCGATTCAACATGATACTGGAAGTTCTAGCCAATGCGATAAGGCAAAAAAAAAAAAAAAAGGAAATAAAAGGCATAAACATAGAAAAGGAAGACATAAAACCATCGCTATTTGCAGATGACATAATGACCTATGCAGGGAATCTCACAGAATCTACAAAAAAAAAAAATCTGAGAACTAATAAGTGAATTCAACAAAGTCACAAGCTCAACATATAAAAACCAACTGTATAAATGAACACACAGAAACCAAAATTAAAAACACAGTATCATTTAAATATAAATCTAACAAAACATGCACTGGACTTACATGCTAAAAACTACAAAACACTGATTAAAGAAACCAAATAAGATACAAGTAAGTGGAGAGACGTATTTACGGACAGGAAGACTCAACATAATATAGATGTCAATTCTCCTCAAATTAGTGTACAAGTTTAACACAATTCCTATCATAATCCCAGCAAGATTTTTTGTAGATATAGAAAAGATTACTCTAAAACTTACATGGAATGGCAAAGGAACATTCTAGAATAGCTAAAACTTTTCTGAAAATGAATAAAGTGGGAGAAATCACTCTACCTGATGTCAAGACTTATTACAGAGACAGGTTCAAGATGGCGGAGCAAAAGGACGGGCACTCACTCCATCTTGCGAGAGCACTGGAATCACAACTAACTGCTGAACAGTCATCGACAGGAGGACACTGGAACTCACCAAAAAAGATACCCCACAACCAAAGACAAAGGAGAAGCCATAATGAGACAGTAGGAGGGGCACAATCACAATAAAATCAAATCCCATAACTGCCAGGTGGGTGACTCACAAACTGGAGAACAATTATACCACAGAAGTCCACTCACTGGAGTGAAGGTTCTGAGTACCACGTCAGGCTTCCCAACCTGGGGATCTGGCAAAGGAAGGAGGAATTCCCAGAGACTCAGATTTTGAAGGCTAGTGGGATTTGTTTGCAGGACATCGACAGGACTGGGGGTAACAGAGACTCCACTCTTGAAGAGCACACACAAAGTAGTGTGTGCATCAGGACTCAGGGGAAAGGAGCAGTGACCCCACAGGAGACTGAACCAGACCTACCTGCTATTCTTGGAGGGTCTCCTGCAGAGGTGGGGGATGGCTGTGGCTCACCGGGGGGAGAAGGACACTGGCAACAGAAGTTCTGGGAAGTACTCCTTGGCATGAGCCCTCCCGGAATCTGCCATTAGCTCCATCAAAGAGCCTGTAGTCTCCAGTGCTGGGTCGCCTCAGGCCAAACAACCAACAGGGAGGGAACTCAGCCCCACCCATCAGCAGACAAACAGATGAAAGTTTTACTGAGCTCTGCCCACCAGAGCAACACCCAGCTCTACCCACCACCAGTCCCTCCCATCAGGAAGCTTGCACATAGTCTCATCTACCAGGGGGCAGACAGTAGAAGCAAGAATAACTACAATCCTGCAGCCCGTGGAACAAAAACCACATTCACAGAAAGACAGACAAAATGAAAAGGCAGAGGGCTATGTACCAAATGAAGGAAAAAGATAAAACCCCAGCAACACAACTAAATGAAGTGGAGACAGGCAACCTTCCAGAAAAAGAATTCAGAATAACAATAGTGAAAATGATCCAGGACCCTGGAAAAAGAATGGAGGCAAAGATTGAGAAGATGCAAGAAATGTTTAACAAAGACCTAGAAGAATGAGAGAACAAACACCTAGAAGAATTAAAGAACAAACAAACAGAGGTGAACAATACAATAAATGATATGAAAAATACACTAGAAGGAATCAATAGCAGAATAACTGAGGGAGAAGAACGGATAAGCGACCTGGAAGACAGAATGGTGGAATTCACTGCTGCAGAACAGAATAAAGAAAAAAGAATGAAAAGAAATGAAGACAGCCTAAGAGACCTCTGGGACAACATTAAACGCACCAACATACGCATTACAGGGGTCCCAGAAGGAAAACAGAAAGGACCCAAGAAAATATTTGAAGAGAATATAGTCGAAAATTTCCCTAACATGGGAAAGGAAACAGCCACCTAAGTCCAGGAAGCGCAGACAGTCCCAGGCAGGCTAAACCCAAGGAGAAACACACCGAGACACATAGTAACCAAATTGGCAAAAATTAAAGACAAAGAAAAATTATTAAAAGCAACAAGGGAAAAACAACAAATAACATACAAGGGAACTCCCATAAGGTTAACAGCTGATTTCTCAGCAGAAACTCTACAAGCCAGAAGGGAGTGGCATGATGCATTTAAAGCGATGAAAGGGAAGAACCTACAACCAAGATTACTCTACCCAGAAAGGATCTCATTCAGATTCGATGGAGAAATCAAAAGCTTTACAGACAAGCAAAAGCTAAGAGAATTCAGCACCACCAAACCAGCTCTACAACAAATGTTAAAGGAACTTCTCTAAGTGGGAAACACAAGAGAAGAAAAGGACCTACAAAAACAAACCCAAAACAATTAAGAAAATGGTAACAGGAACATACATATTGATAATTACCTTAAACGTGAATGGATTAAATGCTCCAGCCAAAAGACACAAGCTCGCTGAATGGATATAAAAATAAGACCCATATATATGCTGTCTAAAAGTAACCCACTTCAGACCTAAGGACACATACAGACTGAAAGTGAGGGGATGGAAAAAAGAAAAAAAGCAAAAGAAAGCTGGAGTAGCAATACTCATATCAGATAAAATAGACTTTAAAATAAAGAATGTTACAAAAGACAAAGAAGGACACTACATACTGATCAAGGGATCAATCCAAGAAGAATATATAACAATTAAAAATATATATGCCCCCAACATAGGAGCACCTCAATACGTAAGGCAAATGCTAACAGCTATAAAAGAGAAAATCGACAGTAACACAATAATAGTGGGGGACTTTAACACCTCACTTACACCAATGGACAGATCATACAAACAGAATATTAATAAGGAAAGAGAAGCTTTAAATGACACAATAGACCAGATAGATTTAATTGATATTTATAGGACATTCCCTCCAACAACAGTTTACACTTTCTTCTCAAGTGCACACAGAACATTCTCCAGGATAGATCACATCTTGGGTCGCAAATCAAGCCTCAGTAAATTTAAGAAAATTGAAATCATATCAAGCATCTTTTCTGACCACAGCGCTATGAGATTAGAAATGAATTACAGGGAAAAAAACGTAAAAAACACAAACACATGGAGGCTAAACACTACGTTACTAAATAACCAAGAGATCACTGAAGAAATCAAAGTGGAAATCAAAACATACCTAGGGACAAATGACAATGAAAACACAACAAGCCAAAACCTATGGGATGCAGCAAAAGCAGTTCTAAGAGGGAAGTTTATTGCTATACAAGCCTACCTCAAGAAACAAGAAAAATCTCAAATAAACAATCTAACCTTACACCTAAAGGAACGAGAAGAAGAGCAAACAAAACCCAAAGTTAGCAGAAGGAAAGAAATCATAAAGATCAGAGCAGAAATAAATGAAATAGAAACAAAGAAAACAATAGCAAAGATCAATAAAACTAAAAGCTAGTTCTTTGAGAAGATAAACAAAATTGATAAACCTTTAGCCAGACTCATCAAGAAAAAAAGGGAGAGGACTCAAATTAGTAAAATTAGAAATGAAAAAGGAGAAGTTACAATGGACACCACAGAAATACAAAGCATCATAAGACACTACTACAAGAAACTCTATACCAATAAAATGGACAACCTGGAAGAAATGGACAAATTCTCAGAAAGGTATAACCTTCCAAGACTGAACCAGGAAGACATAGAAAATATGAACAGACCGATCACAAGTAATGAAGTTGAAACTGTGATTAAAAATCTTCCAACAAACAAAAGTCCAGAGCCAGATGGCTTCACAGGTGAATTCTATCAAACATTTAGACAACAGCTTCTCAAACTCTTCCAAAAAACTGCAGAGGAAGGAACACTCCCAAACTCATTCTACGAGGCCAACATCACTGATACCAAAACCAGACAGATAGTACAAAAAAAGAAAATTACAGACCAATACTACTGGTGAATATAGATGCAAAAATCCTCAAAAAAATACTAACAAACAGAATCCAACAACACATTAAAAGGATCATATAGCATGATCAAGTGGGATTTATCCCAGGGATGCAAGGATTCTTCAATATACGCAAATCAATCAATGTGATACACCATATTAACAAATTGAAGAATAAAAACCATATGATCATCTCAATAGATGCAGAAAAAGCTTCTGACAAAACTCAACACCCATTCATGATAAAACCTCTCCAGAAAGTGGGCACAGAGGGACCCTACCTCAACATAATAAAGGCCACATACGACAAACCTACAGCAAACATCATTCTCAATGGTGGGATGAATTGGGATTGACATATATACACTAACACGTATAAAATAGGTAACTAATAAGAACCTGCTATATAAAAAAATAAAATAAAATTCAAAAAAATTTAAAAAACTTATTATATAGCTAAAGTAATCAAGACTGTGGTTCTGGCTGAGAGACAGACACATAAATCAATGGAACAGAACAAAATAGCCAGAAATAGACCCACAAAAATATAGCCAATTAATATTTGACAAAGGGTGGAAAGCGATTCAATAGAGGAAATATAGTCTCTTCAATAGATGGTGCTGAAACAACTGGATATCCAAAGACAAAAACATGAACCTCAACCTAAACCTTATAACTTTCACAAAAATTAAGATAGATCATAGATTTAAAATTTTTAATGTAAAACTATAAAATCTTCAGAAGAAAAGAGAATAAATATTCAGGGCTTAGGATTTAATGAAGTTCTTAGGCTTGATACCAAAAGTATGATCGATTAAAAATTTGATAAATTAGACTTCATCAAAATTTTAAACTTTTGCTTTGTGAAAGAACCTGTTGGGAGAATGAAAAGACAAGCTACAGATTGGGAGAACATATTTGCAAATCACTTATCTAACCAAGGAGAATACATAAGAAACTCTCCAAACTCAACAGTAAAAAAAAAATCCAATTAGAAAACAGGCCAAAGGCATGAAAAAACATTTTCTCAAAGTGGATATAGAGATGGCACATAAGCACATGAAAACATGTTCAACATCATTATCCATAGGGAAATGCAAGTTAAAACCACAATGAGATATTACTACACATCTATTAGAAAAGCTAAAATATCCATAACAAATGGTGACGATACCGAAATGCTGGTGAGGATTCAGAGAAACTGAATCATTCATACATTTCTGAAGTAAATTAAAGAAGGCACCAATAATGGAAATACATTCATGTTCATGCATTGGAACACTGAATACTGTTAAGCTGTCAATACTACACAAAACAATCTACAGATTCAATATAATCTCCATCACAATTCCAGGAACTTTTATATATATATATATTTTTTTTTTTTTAATTTTTATTGGGGCATAATGGATTTACAATGTTGTGTTAGTTTCAGGTGTACAGCAAAGTGAATCTGGTATACAAATACACATATCCACTCTTTTTTTTAGATTCTTTTCCCTTATAGGCCATTACAGAGTATTGAGTAGAGTTCCCTGTGCTATACAGTAGGTCCTTATTAGTTATCTATTTTATATATAGTAGTGTATATGTGTCAATCTCCATCTTCCAATTTATCCCTCCCGTCCACTCCAGAAACTTTTTTTGAAGAAACAGAAAAATGATCCTAAAATTCACAGTAATCTCAAGGAACCCAGAATAGACAAAACAATATTGAAAAAGAAGGATAAAGCTGGAGGACACAGTTCCTGATTTTAAAAGTTATTACAAAGCTAACCATAACAGTTTGGTACTGGCATAAAGACAGACATATAGAACAGGGGTCCCCAACCCCCAGGCTGTGGACCGGTAAGCGTCCGCGCCCTGTTAGGAACCCAGCCACAGAGCAGGAGGTGAGCGGCGGGCAAGCGAGCAAAGCGTCACCTGCAGCTCCTCATCGCTCACATTAATTACCCCCTGAACCATCCACCCCACCCCTGGTCCGTGGAAAAACTGTCTTCCACGAAACCTGTCCGTGGTGCCAGAAAGGTTGGGGACCACTGATTATAGAACAATGGAATAGAATAGAGAACCCAGTAATAAACTCTTTTAGTGACTGGCTTATTTCACTTACTATAATGTGCTCATGGTCAAATGATTTTTGACAAGGGTACCAGGATTGAGAAAGGAGAGTTTTTTCAACAAATGGTTTTGGGAAAACTGTATAGTCACATGCAAATTAAAAAAAAAAAAAAAAAATTCAAACTCTGACTTTATACCATATACAAAATTTAACTCAGAATAAAGACCTAAATGTAAACCTAAAACTATAAAATTTTTAGAAGAAAACATATGGGAAAAGCTTCATGACATTAGAGTTGGCAATGATTTTTTGTCATTTTCCAATGACACCAAAAGCACAGATGACAAATGGAAAGATACATAAATTAGACTTCATCAAAATTTAAAACTTATGTTCATTAAAGGACACAATTAACAGAGTGAAAAAATAACCCACAGAATGGGAGAAAATATTTGCAAATCATGTATCTATTAAGAGGCTAATATCCAGAATACATAAAGAACCTCTATAACTCAACAACGACAAACAACTCAAAATGGGCAAAGAACATGAATAGACATTTCTCCAGAGAAGATACATAAATGGCCAATAATCACATGAAAAGATAAAAGATGCTCAATATCACTAATCATCAGGGAAATGCAAATCAAAACCACAACGAGGTATTACTGCCACACAAATTAACATGGCTACTATCAAAAAAGCAGAAAATATAAAGTTTAGCAAGGATGAGGAGAAATCAGAACCTTTGTGCACCATTGGTGGGAATGTAAAATATTGCAGTTGCTGAGGAAAACAGCACAGTGATCCTCAAAAAATTAAAACACAGAATTACCATATGATCCAGCAATTCCACTTCTGGGTATACACCGCAAAGAAATGAAGGCAAGACTCAAAGAGATATTTGTACACCCATGTTCATAGCAGCATTATTTGCAATAGTCAAAAGGCAGAAGCAACCCAAGTGTCTATGGACACAGATAAACTGTGGTATATACATACAATGGAATATCATTCAATCTTAAAAAGGACAGGAAATTCTGACATACGCTAAAACATGGATGAACTTTAAGGACATTATAATAAGTGAAATAAGCCAGTCACAAAAGGACAAATGTTATATGATTCCGTTTTTATGAAGAACCTACAACAGCCAAATTCACAAAGACAGAAAGTAGAATGATGGTTGCCACGGGCCAGAGGGAAGGAGTGGGGAGTTACTGTTTAATAGGTACCAGAGTTTCAGTTTTGCAAGATGAAGAGTTCTGTGGATAGATACTGGTGAATGTAGCACAACAATGTGAAAGTACTTAATACTACTAAATTGTACACTTAAAACAGTTAAGATGGTAAATTTTATGTGTATTTTACCATAATTTAAAACATTTTAAGTTAAAAGAAGCCAATGTGATGTAAAACAGAAAGAACAGAGAGGGAGAACTCTTCTTATGTAAAAGAGATTAAAGAATAATAAGACAATGCAATTTATGAACCTTAATTCGATTTAAACAAACAAACAAGCAAACAAAAACCCAGGGAAACATCTATGAGACATCTGAGGAAATTTGAATATGCCCTGGATAATAGGTAATAATTATATTATATATTATTATAATATTATTATCTATTATCCAGGGCATATTCAAATTGACTATTAATTTTCTTAGCTGAGATAATATTATGGTGGTTACGAAGTAGAATGTCCTTTTTCTTTGCAGAGTCATGAGGCAGTACTTAGGAGCAAAGTGTCATTATACCTGCAAATTGAAAAACGTTTAACAGAAAAGAAGAATGAAAAGAAAAGAAAAAGTAAAGACAATGCACATAAGGTAAAAGTTAAAATTGGTGAATCTAAGCGACGGGTACAGAGTATTCATTGTACTATTCTTTCAGCTTTTCTGTATTATTCAAACATTTTCATAATAAAAATTGGGGGCTGGAGGTAAGGAGGACATGTGGAGTAACTCAGTAACTACTTTGGAAGTAGCAGAATTTAAGCCGCAAAATGATTAAGATTAAAACTTCTTTCCCTGGGAAATGGTTGCCTGTCCCTCCCCACCTTCTCATGTTTAATATAAGATTCATTTTGCAATCATTCTCTACACGACAAATATTTTATTAAGTTGGTCCTTTGGTCCATTGCCCAACCCTAGCTGACTACCAAGGTTACCAAGAGCTCTTGGGCTTTCAAACTTAGAATCAGCCAGTGACAAAAAGCATTAACAGGTCATGTGACCAGGAAACAAACAGCTCCCCAACTACTGCAGTGGGAAGCCAAGACAATACTGAAGACAGGAGCAAAAAGAGGATTTTTTTCCCTGCAAGTATTTTGGGAAATAA
The DNA here is from genome assembly GCF_028021215.1 of Eschrichtius robustus. NCBI lineage: Eukaryota > Metazoa > Chordata > Mammalia > Artiodactyla > Eschrichtiidae > Eschrichtius > Eschrichtius robustus. Next base: position 30,914,524 of record NC_090839.1, read on the forward strand.
ATAAAGTGAAAAGTAAAACAAAGTGAAAGCATATAAAACATAGAAAGACCTTCCTCTTCCCAGAGTAAAACATTATCATAGTATTTTCTTGTCAAATGGGTAGAACTAAATTTAGTTCTTTTTTCCTTTGAATATTTTCTTGCTTCCCAAATTTAATTTTTAACCAGAACATAGCCTATTGTTTGTCACTGAACCATTAAACTTTTCACTTACTGAAATAGCTACCTATTAAAAAACACCTGGTAAGTATAAAGAAAACCACAATCACTCATATTTCCAGCACCCAGAATTAACCTACGTTAGTGCCTTTTTGAATTATGTAAAATATTAATTTATCATCCTTTTTTATTTAAAAAAATGGAATATGACATATAAAACTAAAGTCTTCACTGTTCCCCACCTCCGGAGGTCACCATTATGAGTTTGTTGTGTATCCACCCACTCTTTTTTTCCTTTTTTTCAATAGAAACTTTCAAACACACACCAAGCCCAGCAACAGCACTGCCCTGTAGCTTCCAGGTCTACCTGAGCACAGCTGGCACATCCTGGGTAGATGGCCTGTGGTCACCCACGACTTTACAAAGTTCCTCCTTTAGAATACCTGTAGACTCAACAGACCCAGTAATATTGTTTATATCAAACATGCTGCTTGTATACTATACTTTATTTCTCACTTTCCTTGGATTCAGGCTCAAAATCTAGACATGACAGATGACAAGACGAAAACAAGACCCAAAGAGAAGCAGTTTGCCCAAGATCACAAGGCTGAGTAAAGATTAACAGCCCCAGGACCTGAGTGACCAGGCACCCTGACTCTGAACTTCTCCTGATATACCTCACTGATTTCCTGACAATAAAGTTAGCCTCAGATACAATATTTCTGAATTCTAAACAATCACCTCTGTTCTCCCCATCTTCCATTTTATACATAATAGTTAATTCACTGCTCATTGCTTTTATAACAATTACTGTATACATAGCCAGGTATATTTTCTTGTTTGTTTGTGTTTTATTATCCTGGTTCCCTGGAAATGAAGGAGAAAATTTGAAAATTTTATTTCTGCCTGTTTTTCCTCCATAATTTATGCTTTTTGATTTTCAAAATTAAACAATTAAAACATGAATAATTCTCCTTATATTCTATATGCTTTGTGCTTTGAATGTTTTACAAAGTGAATCCTCATACCAATCTGAATCACTTCATCTTATAAAACTGTTGTGAACAATCTGATGTGAATCTCTCAGGAACACATAGTTTGGGTGAGTTTTTTGGGGAGAGAGTTGTTTTACATAAAATCATAATAACGACATATGTAACTGCTCTGCAACGTGCTTTTTTCACTTAACATTGTACCTTAAGATCTTTCCAAGCTAGTAAATAGAACGCAACCTCATTTTTAAAACTGTTGTACTATGTTCTTTTGTTTTTATTTAACCAGACACTATAATTGAACATTCAGGATTTTTATTATTTTTGCAAATAGCAAACAATGCTTCATTGAACAACCTTATACAGCCATCTTTGGCATAAGTACTAAAGTTTCTGCAAGGTAGAGACTAGCAGTGCCAGGTTAAGAGGTATCTGCATTTAAAACTTTGATAGATCTTGCCAAATTGTCTTCTTAAAACGTTCACCTACAATATACCAGAGTACCTGTTTCCCCATAACTTCTAAACCACGTGTGGTTAGAATTTTCATTGTTATACAGTTGTCCCTTGTTATCCATGGAGGATTGGTTCCAGGACCCCCACAGATACCAAAATCTGCAGATGCTCAAGTCCCTTATATAAAATGGCATAGTATTTGCATATAACCTATGCACATCCTCCGGTACACTTTAAATCATCTCTAGGGACCTCCCCGGCAGTCCAGTGGTTAAGACTCTGGCTTCCAATGCAGGGGGTGCGGGTTCGATCTCTGGTTGGGGAACTAAGATCCTACATGCCACACGGTGCAGCCAAAAATAAAAAAAAAAATCATCTCTAGATTACTTATACCTAATATAAATGCTAAGTGAACAGTTGTAAATACAGTGTAAATGCTATATAAATAGTTGCTTGTGTGCAGCAAATTCAAGTTTTGCTTTCTGGAACTTTCTCAAATTAAAAAAATATATATATATTTTTTTCATTTATTTATTTATTTTTGGCTGCGTTGGGTCTCTGTTGCTGCACCTGGGCTTTCTCTAGTTGCGGCGAATGGGGGCTACTCTTTGTTGTGGTGCGCGGGCTTCTGATTGCGGTGGCCTCTCCCGTTGTGGAGCACGGGCTCTAGGTGTGCGGGCTTCAGTAGTTGTGGCACATGGGCTCAGTAGTTGTGGCTCATGGGCTCTAGAGTGCAGGCTCAGTAGCTGTGGCGCACGGGCTTAGTCGATCCGCGGCATGTGGGATCTTCCTGGACCAGGGCTCGAACCCGTGTCTCCTGCATTGGCAGGCAGATTCTTAATTGCTGCGCCACCAGGGAAGCCCAAAAAATACATTTTTGATTGGGGTGGTTGAATCCATGGATGCAGAACCTGTGGATGTGAAGGGCTGGCTGTAATATTATTTTATTTAGGAGTTTTGCATTTGTAGTTCTCCTTTGTACTCTTCTAGTCAAACACCAGCATTATGTCAGCATGAGAGAACAAATGGGAAAGCTTTCTGAGGTATATAGTTCACTTAGCATGCTTTCCATTTTCATTTCCCTTGGTAACATACACTGTGCCCCTTCTCTGCCACAGCATCCAATCATGACTCACCCAGAGGCAAGCCAGGTCAGCTGGAGTCCTTTCCAGGGATTTCCTATTTTAGAGGTAGAAGAGAAATGGCCTCTAGGGTCACAGTGCAGGAAGAATGTGGATTTCGGGCTATATAGATAGAGGCAACTATTTTGATAGCAGAGTCTTGGTTCCAGTTCCTGAGGCCCTAGTTCTTACAGGTCTTCCTACAAGTCTATCTCCCCACTATTCCTTCCAGCCAAGTAAGCCAATACATTCACTCCCTTTTTTACTTTAATTTATTGAGTTGGGTTTCTGTCACTTGAAATAGAGAGTATTCTTCCTATGAAATCAATCCCAGGAAATGTTTAGGGTTGAAGCATACCAATGTCTGTAACTTACTTTGAAAAGCATTAAAACATAGGATGAATTGATGGATGGAGAGCGGGATGACTATATGATAAGGCAAACAGAGCAAATACATTAAGCAGAGAATCTAGGTATGAATATACATGAATGTCCACTGAACAATTCTTTCAACTTTTCTGTACTTCCAAACAGTTTTCATAATAAAATATTGGGGGGAAAATCAACAGCAGGAGTAATACAACATATTATTATATCAGCATTAATCCAGACTTCAGATACTGATTACAAGGAGCTACTGCAGGACTGCTAAGAAAAGGGTTTAAGGACTTAAGAAAGCTGGCCCTGCATTAAAGTGGCAACTATTTATTCCCTCCATAAAACAGACTTGGAAGAAAGCCAAGAAGGCAGGATGTGTCTCAAGTCAATAAATGTCCTTTCCCACTGATGTCCTTTCTGGAGCAACAATTTGCAATGGAAAAAGCAAAGGCAACATTACTGCTGTCATAACCAATACATGGTTAACCAGTGACCATAAAGTGACTCAAACTGAAGGGATACACACACACACACACACGACTGAGAAATGTGTTGGCATCATTTAACTATTCGATGACTTGAATTTTCTCCCAGCATTTTCGTGTAGCTCATCACAGCCATTAGTAATCCTAAGCAATATAACTTTCAATCCACACAGCTACCTCTCTGTGGTAGAGACAAACAGGTGCCTAATCCATATCCATTCTCCCCCCCCTTTTTTTTTTTTTTTTACTAATATTGGGTTGGCCAAAAAGTGCCTTCGGTTTTTAAGTAAAAATAAAAACATTTTTCAATTTTGCCAAGAACTTTACTGAACAACACAGTCACCATTTTGTTCCACTACCTTCTGTCATTTTTCAGGCAACTTCATAATTCCATCTTCCCAAAACTTTTTATCTTTTTGAGCAAAGGTTCCCGGTGTCTTTTACAGTCTTCCAGGGAACTGAAATTTTTTCCATTAACAGAATTTTGTAAAGACCAAAATAAATGGAAATCTGAAGGTGCAATGTCTGGTGAATACGGTGGATGAATCAGAACTTCCCACCCAAGCTGTAACAGTTTTTGCCTGGTCATCAAAGAAACATGTGGTCTTGCGTTATCCTGATGGAAGATTATGCATTTTCTGTTGACTAATTCTGGATGCTTTTTGTCGAGTGCTGCTTTCAGTTGGTCTAACTGGGAGCAGTATATGTTGGAATTAATCGTTTGATTTTCCGGAAGGAGCTCATAATAGAGGACTCCCTTCCAACCCCACCTTATACACAACATCACCTGCTTTGGATGAAGACCGGCCTTTGGTGTGGCTGGTGGTGGTTCATTTTGCTTGCCCCACGGTCTCTTCCATTCCACATTATTGTACAGTATCCACTTTTCATCACCCATCACAATTTGTTTTAAAAACAGAACGTTTTCGTTATGTTTAAGTAGAGAATCGCATGCAGAAATACAGTCAAGAAGATTTTTTTCACTTAACTTGTGTGGGACCCAATCAAAGCGACGAACATAACCAAGCTGGTGCAAATGATTTTCAACGCTTGATTTGGATAACGCTTGATTTGGATATTTTGAATATGTCAGCTATCTCCCGCGTGGTATGATGTTGACTGTTCTCAGTTAAAGTCTTGATTTGATTGCTATCAACTTCAACTGGTCTACCTGACCGTGGAGCATTGTCCAGCGAGAAATCTCCAGCAGGAAACTTCACAAACCACTTTTGACACATTTGATCAGTCACAGCACCTTCTCCATACACTGCACAAATCTTTTTTTGCGTTTCAGTTGCATTTTCACCTTTCTTGAAATAATAAAGCATAATATGCTGAAAATGTTGCTTTTTTTCTTCCATCTTCAATTTTAAAGTGGCTACACAAAAATTCACCAATTTTGATACATTTTTAATTTTTTATTTATTTAAATAAAATTTATTTATTTATTTATTTACCTATGGGTGCGTTGGGTCTTCATTGCTATGCACGGGCTTTCTCTAGTTGCGGCGAGCAGCGGCTACTCTTCATTGAGGTGCACAGGCTTCTCACTGCAGTGGCTTCTCTTGTTGTGGAGCATGGGCTCTAGGCGCGCGGGCTTCAGTAGTTGTGGCACACGGGCTTAGCTGCTCCGCGGCATGTGGGATCTTCCGGGACCAGGGCTCAAACCCGTGTCCCCTGCACTGGCAGGTGGATTCTTAACCACTGCACCACCAGGGAAGTCCTGATAAGTTTTTTTTTTAAATGCATGCTGATATGACAGCTGTCATAACACAATCTAACAAAATTGTTTCGAATAAGTTAAAGACAACTAAGCACTACTAGAGCCACTTAAGGAAAAAACCAAACGAACCTTTTTGCCAACCCAATAGTATCCCAATTTTATTTGGAGCAGCAATTGGCACAGCTCCTTTGCTTCTAGAGCTGACCAATGAGACATGCAAAAGCCATCAGGTGGAGGCTTCTGGGAAAGTTTTCTGAAGGGAACGAACTGACTCAACTAGGAAAGCTGCCGCTTTTCTCTCCCCTTCTTGCCTGACAGACCGGATAGCTAGAGTTCCTGCAGCCATTTTGTGACCATGAAGCTATGGAGAAAATGGAATCCATTTGCTAAATACAAACACAGAAGAGGCCTGGTTCCCTGATGACTTCATACCAGGCCTAGCCTGCCCTCCTCTAGACAGACATCTTTTGCAAGAGAGAGTAAACCTCAAAGTTAAGTCATTATTGTTAAGCATCTTCTACCAGCTGCCAAACATGGTTCCTAACTGACAGGTCACCTTATCTAAAATGGTTAAAACTTGTACCCAATTGCAATTCATGTCTATGCATATTTCACAAATTGGGGTATATAAGACTCTCTACAAACTAAATCTGAGAACTTCAGAAAATGCTACCCACCACAAATGAAAAATGTTATTTCAAAGTCTGTCACTATGCTCCACTGTAACAATATATTATTTCCCATTTTCTTCCTTTTCTCCAGATTTCTCTGAGCATTTCCACACACAATCTGCTCTTTGTAAAGTCAGTTTCACAGGTCTTCATTCAAAAGGCATCCACAAGTACTTTCCCTCACCTCTTTGACTATTAAAAGCATGCCAAAGATAAATGCACTGTGGAATCCTGGATTGGATCTTGGAATAGAAAAAAGACATTAGTGGAAAGACTGGGCAAATAAAGTCTGGAGTAATAAATTCCAAATAAAAACAAATGTACTAAGTAAACAAAGTTTACCTAGTAAACTAATGTACGGTACAAATATTAATTTCTTAGTTTTCATAAATGCACCATGTTAACATTAGAGGAAGCAGAGTGAAGGCCATATAGGAACACTATGTACCATATGTACAAATCATCTATAAACCTAATATTATTTCAAACAAGTTGAAAGCAAAAAGCATGCCAAATTAGCTAACTTTCCCTCGAACTAGGGTTCAAAATCACAGAAAACAGTTTTAAATACCCAAGTAGCAAACTCTGCTTTTTCTTTTCTTTTTAATTTCAGGGCAAAGCAGTATTTAAGCTGTGGAACTCTTGAGGGCATCGGCATCTCATCTACTCCCCCTCTCCAAAAATTAGAACATGACAGAAGAGCCCAAGAGCTAGGAAACACTGTTACAATACTGTGCACTATTAATGCAACTATACTCACTAAATAAGAGTCCTCAGAACACAGTCATCCCAGACATATGTGAAAATGCAGACAGGGGCATCCCCTGCTTTTCAAAGTTCGCTTTTACATAAGACCTACCTGTTTTCACTAACTGAAAGAAATCTGAAGAGGGTTTTTGCTTTTATGAAAAAAGGTGAAAAACAAAGATAGCCAGCATCTGTTTTGCAGTGGAGCAATGAGAGTGGCACTGCCAAGCTCCTTCCCTGGTAACTACACTCAGCATAACAGCAACAAGCCTCCATAGCTTTGAACTGTGTCTGTGAGCATCTGTGCTTTATCCTGATTTATTTTGTGCCTCTGTTAGCAAGATGTGTTCTAAGGTAATTGCTCCTTCGCTTTAGGCTGTTTCACCTTACAAAAGGTTTCCTAGGAAGGCTCTACTTTCTGACAGCAGGGGGAAACCCATACTTAGACCTCCACCCTGGGCCAGAAATAAGGCCATAAAAATGTAACTAAGCAAACCCTTTTTACTTCTATAGCACCAAACCAAGCCTCCCTGGCCAGCATCCAAGCAAGTATACTGAAGGTGAAACTTCACATTTTCAGACACACAAGGTCATAGTCTTGCTCTGTATTTTGAGTTTTCTTAAAGCAGGGACAATTACCACTTCTGTAGATCTGTAAACCCAAAAGAGAACCACGGGTATTGGTACCTGACCAATAAACATCACCTGAAGAGATAACCTGCCTCTGTGAGGCTTTACGTAAGCGCTCTCTATAGAAAATCACTATGGTGACCCACCTTCCCACCATCTAGCTTACAACTGTGATTATTCATTCTCTGAACACCCATAGCCCACAGTTTCACCTGTAATTATTCTTTATTCATTCAATAAATAATTAGTGCAAGCAGTGTTTCATAATAGCTAACAACAGCAGTTCACATTTAGTGAGTACTGACTATGTGCCAGACACTGACCTAAGCACTAGGGCAAGCAATATGGGAAATGACAATAAAAAATGGTCCCAGCCCGGGGCTTCCCTGGTGGCGCAGTGGTTAGGAATCCGCCTGCCAGTGCAGGGGACATGGGTTTGAGCCCTGGTCCGGGAAGATCCCACATGCCACGAAGCAACTAAGCCCGTGAGCCACAACTACTGAGCCCACGTGCCACAACCACTGAAGCCCGCGTGCCTAGAGCCTGTGCTCCGCAACAAGAGAAGCCACCACAATGAGAAGCCCGCACACCGCAACGAAGAGCAGCCCCTGCTCGCCGCAACTAGAGAAAGCCCGCACGCAGCAACGAAGACCCAATGCAGCCATAAATAAATAAATAAATTTATTTTATTTTTTTTAAAAAAAGGTTCCAGCCCTTTGGTAATTTCCAGAAGCAACAAAGGTCCTTCCTTATGAGTCCCTTAACAAGAAAAAAATCCCACCTATACATGGTATAGAAGAACTCCAGCACAGGAACTCCTCGGTCAGAATTTTTTGCTAGAGCACACGCCACCCAGTGAGTTCTTAATAAAGGGCGCATGGAAAGTCAAACTATGAGACCTCGCATGTGTGAAATGTCTTTATTGTTCCCTCACACCTGCCTGAGAGTTTGGCTGGATACAGAATTCTGAGTGGGAGCCCATTTTCTTTCAGAAGGCACTCCTTGCTCCATTATCTTCTAGTGTCCATTCTTGCTACAATCTAATGATTCATGACTCTATGTGATTTGTAGATATTCTTTTGTCTTCATAGTGCTCAAAAATTTCATGATGTGGGGACTTCCCTGGTGGCGCAGTGGTTAAGAATCCTCCTGCCAATGCAGGGGACACGGATTTGAGCCCTGGTCCAGGAAGATTCCGCATGCCACAGAGCAACTAAGCCCATGCGCCACAACTACTGAGCCTGTGCTCTAGAGCCTGCGAGCCACAACTACTGAGCCTGCACGCCACAACTACTGAAGCATGAGCACCTAGAGCCCGTGCTCCACAGTAAGAGAAGCCACCACAATGAGAAGCCAGTGCACCACAACAAAGAGTAGCCCCCGCTGGCTGCAACCAGAGAAAGCCCACGTGTAGCAACGAAGACCCAATGCAGCCAAAAATAAACAAAAAATAAATTTCTAAAAAAAAAAAAATTTCATGATGATGTGCCTTGGCATGGATATTTTTAAATTAATTGTGCTGGATTCTTGGAGGGTCCTTTTAATCTAGAAACACACCTTTGTTTGTGAGAAACTGTATTTTATTTTGGATGATTTCTTCATGCCAACAAACAATAACCACCCACTATCCCTCCTTGTTACAGACATCTACAAACCTGTAGGTCATTCAGTCCTCCACACTCCCTCAAGATTTAGCTTCTGGATCATTGTCTCTTTGCTATTACTACTCCCATCTTAATTCATGATGATCTCAATATGCACTGAGATAACCCTTCCACTATCCTTACCTCTCAGTTCCTTTACTCCTATTTTCCAATTACGTCCTCTATCCTACCTCAGCCACTCCCTCCCACAGTGCCCACATCCAAGCAGCTCAACACAGCTGAAGGGGAAGCATTCAACCATGCTAACTGGGTCTCACCCACCTTAAATTTATGACCACAAATGCCAAGTGGGCACCTGGTGCCCTAAAATATTTCCTTATTCAACTCATTTTTTCCCACTCTCTTGGATGAATTTTACACCTTCTTTCTCCTCAAACTTCCAACACCTCCCCCACTCTTCATTTTTAGCTAAAGACCTTCCTTCTTATTTAACTGAGAATATGGAAGTAATCAGAAGAGAACGTTCACTCTGTCCCACTACCAAGCTACCAATTCACCAGTATTTGGGTCAATATAATCACCACAGATGAACTGTCCATGTAGCTATCGAGCTTAAGGTCAACGTATCCATTTATATCCTAGACGCCATTCCCTCTCATCTACTCAAGGACTTCACCCCTGCAATTGTCCCTTCTCTCTCTTTAATCATCAATTTGTCTCTCTGTACTCCACCATTCCCATTAACTTACAAATATGCTATCTGCCCACCTAAAAACAAAAACAACTCTAACACTTCGTGCCCTTCCAGTCACAGCCCTATTACTCTGCTCTCCCTAATAAAAATCCTTGAAACAACATCACTGTGACTATCTATACTCACTGTCTTCAACTCCTCTTCTATATCCTCTTGAGCCCACTGCACCAAAACTGTTCTTGTCAAGGTTGCCAATGACCTCCACATTACCAAATCTAATAGTCTATTCTTGCATTTATCATTTGATTATCCTTGATTCTTCCCCTATCTCAGAGGTAGGAAACCATTTACCCTCAGAATTCGGAAGACATTGCTACACTGCCTTTTTTACATGGGATATCCCAGGGCTTGGATGTTGGTCCTCCTCTCTATCTACATTTACTCCCTGGGTCTCTATCTAGTCTCATAGCTTTAAAAAAAAATTTTGGAGTCACCAGTATTATGGGTGGTATTTCCAGTTTCAATCTCTCTCCTGAACTACAGACTAATATATCCAAATGCTAATCCAATTTCTCCACTTGGCTATCTATTAGGAAACTCAAATGAACAAGGCCAAAATTGAACTCTATTTTCTCCACAAATCTGCTCTTATTCCAATGTTCCCAATATCAGTAAATGGCAACTCCATTCTTCCAACTGCTGAGCCCCAAACTGACTATGCTTTCTTACATTATTGTTCCTTCAGCCCTATTTCCTCCCCAATACTTATTTCTCACCACACTGTATTATGATTTTTACCTCTCTCCACTTACAAAGGAGCTCTTGAAGGGCAGAGGCCTGCCTTACTGCTTTGAATCCACAGTACCTAGCACAGTGTATGTTGGATTATTTGCATAAAGAGGCAGTGAAATTTAAACTGTTAAACAAGTCCTGAGCAGGATCAGATTCCTCTGCAGGAAAAGATCTGAAGTAGGAAAGCATATTTCAACTATTTCCACTGGTTCCTTAGTACAAGTAAAGATAGTTATTTGGTAATAACTCCAAAATCTCGGTGGCTTGAAACAAAGGCTTACTTCTTGCTCACTCTACGTGTCAAACATAGGTCACCTGGAAGCTTGCTCTGGTTCCCAGACTGAGACTAGCCACCATCTGGAGCACCAACAATCACCAAAACAGAGGGAAAGAGTGGCAAATTACACACCAGAAGTTTTTACCATGAAGGGATGCACATCATTCCTGTGCACATTTCACTGACCAAAAGCAACTAACAACGCCATATCCATCTTCAAGGGTGCAAGCAAGTACAATGGTACCACATGCCCAGGAGACAGAAACCAAAGATATTTGATGGACAGCACTGATGACCACCGTATCATTAAAAAGAAGCTTCTAGATCTAAGCAACAATATTTTAACTCCTGATCTCTACTGCTCATCTGTGAAAATGAACTCCATTGCTAGAAGAGAACCACTCACCTGCAAAGTACTATCTATGCGTGTTTAGGAATGTAGCTTCACCAGTTAGGCCCGCCTCTTTCATCACTCAGGTGTCAGAGTGCAGCAAAGAAGCCAAATATGGGTGACAGGAAAGTGCTGAGCACAAACCTTCTAGAAACGTTCAACGTCAAAATCTGGGAAAGGCTTGACTGAATGAGTAAGAAAAGCACGTTCAGTTAAAAACGGCAGGGAAAGGAGGGAAACTTTCACAAAATTTCTTTTACCAAAGGTATACAACCTCCAGGCCTTGGGGTTCCTTGCACTACCCTATGTCTGAAGACTAACAAGTTTCACTCAAACCACGTGATGGAAAATTCGGAGTTTGAGTATGATTAGTAAAGTTAGCCGACATTGATCTTTTTAGCATAAAAACACTACTTACAAAAAAAAAATGCATACTGACATGCTACCAGAAGCAAGGAAGGAAGCAGTTATTTTAGAGATGGATTTTATTCAGAAGCTCTTTTTTCCCTAAAAGTCTCAAGGACTCCAGACTTCAAAGCTCAAGATGATATGGGATGAACCCCAAGTCTACATAGACCCTGGATTTAAAGTGTGGCTGCTTCAAGTTCTAAAGTATCCTGTGCAGTTTCTATTTTATTCAAAGTTTAAATACTTTCTAACAGTGAAACTGGCTGCCAGAAACGTTAGGACAGACTGGAGATGGTTACCACAAGCTGCTAAACACTTGGAACTGTAAAGCCCACTGAAATTCCACTGAAGAGCAGAACAGGAGTCCAAATATGTCACCTAACGTCACCTGCCAAATCAGAAGCAAATTAGGACTCCCAAATGCAACCAAGGGTATCTAGTCCCACCTCCCCATCCTTTATTTATTCAACCAACATGTGTTAATAGGTGGGGTGGAAGAAGGAATGTCAGTAAGTAAGAGAGGGACTGGATTTTAAGATTTAGTTCTTGTTCTCCATGAATCTGGTGGAGTTAAAACAAAATAAAAACAAAACAAAGAAAAAAAAGATTTGAGAGCAAAAATTCCAAAATACAATGCCTTAAACACCATAACAAGGATACAGGAAAGACCATTCTCACATGTAAGTTGACAACCTTCTTTCAAGGAAACAACAGCGTATTTGCTTTGTTAAGTAGCTAGAATAAAGAAAAAGCAAACAAAACAAATAAAAACCCTCTTCTGGTTTAATGACAGTTTAGCAGAACCAAAGCCCATTTCTCTCTCTTCCTCCCTTCCTCTCAATGGTCTCTGCTACAACCCCTCCATCATTCCAACCTCCACACTCCACTGGCGGCCCCAAACCAGCTCCATCACGAATAATACCGAGACTATCAAGGTCAGCCCCAAAGGCACAGGAAGCAGACAGCAGAAAAAAATCTTCATATATCGAAAGGGGGCGGGGACCCTCCCTATAATGAGGCACCCGGGGGCTCTATCTCTAGGCTCTGAGGCCTGGGATCCGCAGCTTTCGGGGGTTCTGGCCCCTTTTTCCTTATCCAGGCCCCTAATGACCTCCACCTGTCCTCAACCTGCGCTCTCCATCGTGGAGTGAGGGAGAGGCTCGGGCTGGGGCAGGGGGAGGTGGGGAAACGCGAAACAGGGAAGATGCTGTCCGTGTGGGTGTTTCTAGGGGGCGGGAGGGGAGTACTCTCTAGGGAAGGCACAGTGAGAGGGAAAGGCTCTAAAGGAGACCTACTGTAGGGGAACATGAGAGGTAAGCCATTTCGAGGGAAACCCATTTAGGGGTTCTATAAGGGGCGCTATTGTGAGGGGACGTCTCCATAGATGGCCCAGTGGGGGAAATATCCTATGGGGAAGGCAAGTGAATTAATCATACAGAAAGCACTGTGGAGGTTCTCGATAGGCGAATCTTTCCGGGGGGGAAATGTTCTATGGGGTTGGGGATGTTATAATAGGGGGTCTTCACAGAGGAACCATTGTGGGAGCCTCTGCACCGAGAGCCGCTTCTCGGGAAACGTTCGTCAGGGAACCGTTCAGGAAAAAACCGTCCGCAAGGAAGCCATATCGGGCCACGCCCTTCGGCGGGAGGCGTCTCCAGACCCCAACAGCCCGCAACCGCCTGCCCGCCCCACTGCGGCCTCGGCCCCGCGTACCTGACGGAGGGCGACCCGCGGCCAGGGCCGCCGGGGGACCGTGCGCGGGGCAGCCCCAGCCGGTGTGGGGGGTACATGTCCATGGCTGCGAGCGGCGGAGGAGGACAGCGCCGCTGCGAGGGTCACTCAGGCCTGCGGAGCGTCTCCGGGCCCGCTTCGGCCGGGCGGGGCGGCTGGGCGTGCCGGGTGGGCGGGGGGCGCGGTGCGCGGGGGCACGTAGGGGGCGGGGGCACGTCGGGGGGTGGGGGTGGGGGTGGGGGTGGGGGTGGGGGCGGGGGCGGAGCCGGACGCCTGCAAAGAGCGCGGATGGGGGTAAGCGCACAGCTGCGGGTCGAGTCTTCCTTAAGCTTCGAGGCGGCCGGGTTGGACGTTGGGATCGTGGGTCCCCAGAGTGAAAGCTACCGCGCCGCCGCTCTGCCCTGTCTTCAGGCTTCGCATCGTGGAGTGGGACTCTGCGGCGCCCCCAGCCACGCACACGGGCGCGCCCGGGGGCGGGGCCTCGTTCCACCCCGCCCAGTCCACTTCGGCCTCCAGCAAAGCCTTCTGCTGCCGCAGCAGGTCCCTGGCGCGGAGATCTGAACCGCCCTGGTGCTCGGCTTTCGTGTCCCGGTCTTCCAGGCCGGTTCCTTGCTGCTGTCTCTTCACCTGCTGCTAGTCAATTGTGCACCCTCCCTTCAAACATTCAGCCGATTTCTAGCCGACCTATGGTTAGCGGTGCGCGCCCAGCCTTGCGCAGACGTTAGGGGCTCACAGGGGCCCAGAGGATCCCTGCCCTTTACAGTTCAGATTCTGACTCGACCCGTTTCCGACTGCAGGGCCGTATGCAAGAAACCCAATCCCAGCGAGCGTCAGTCTTCTGTGTAATTGACAGTTTCCAGGCATCCTGTATATATAGGACGTATTTAATGATTTTGTCCTGCGTCGTATATTGACTTTGTCAGGATGCCTTAAATGTCCTGTATTTATCTTTTTATAATCAATTAAAACCTATTAGAGCTATTTTTCCGCCACAGTAATTGGTGCTTAAATCACTAACTGAAAATCCTACTTTTACAAATAAACGATCTGTACAGTGTCGACGGTGTCTCCAGCGAGTTTAGCTGAGGGAAGACCAAAAGAAGGAACTAGAAATTAAAAGTACTTATTTTTCATAGTCAAGAAAGGAAAAGACTTTTTTCCTCAAGTTCTAAGTCCTGATCAAGTAACCACCATTATTTAGAGGTAACTTCACATCAGTACACAGGCTCTACAAACCAGCCAATCAGCGACAGCCTCACTCCAGTGGCTTCTGAAAATCAGCCAGTCAACAACTGCTTCACTCCGGTAGCTAGGCTTCTGAAAGTTCGTAAATCAACGACAGTCCAGAGCTTCTGAAAGTCAGCCAATCATTGACAGCTCCACGCTTCTAGACAACAACCAATCAGCAAGTGCCTCACTCCAGGGACCAGGCTTCTGATAGTTAGCAGGTACTCAGCTTCCTTACTCCAGTAACCACACTAACAAAGCTGGAAGCCCGTCAATCGCTGGACGCTCACGCTTCTGAAATACTGCCAGTCCCTGAACGCTAGCTTCCCAAAACATTGGATTGGGTTGGCCAAAAAGTTCGTTCGGGTTTTCCGTAAGATGATACAGAAACCCCCGAACGAACTTTTTGGCCAGCCCATTTTGGCTCAGCTCCGACTTTGTTAAGGGAGACTGTTCCTTACAGGTACAGCTCTCCTTTGCAGGCAGACTAGATATTCACCTTTGAGTTCAATTTGCTTTTCGTAAAATCAAGTTAGCAACCCTTTCACGACTCAACTCCCACCTTACCGTTAGATATGAATTTGGGCTTATGACAGATGCAATGATGCAGCCATGAGATTTATTAAATACAACTTTTTCAGTTCTTGCGTTGGTCGCTATTACCAATTTTTCTCTTTTATAATTCAATGGGTGTATTCACAAAGTTGTGCGATCACCACCACAGTCATTTTAGAACATTTTCAGCACGCCCAAAAGAAACCCTATACCTTTTAGTAGTCATTCCCCCATTGCTTCCCAACCATCCCAGCCATAGGCAACCACTAATCTACCTTTCTCTCTCTCTCTCTTCCCGCCCCTCTTCTATGGATTTGCCAATTCTGAACGTTTCACATAAATGGAATCATACAGTATGTGGTCCTTTGTTACTGACATTTCATTTAGCATAATGTTTGCAAGGCTCAAACGTGTTGTAGGATGTACAAGGATTTCATTTTTTATGGTTGAATAATATTCTATTGCATGGTTATCTCACATATTTCTTATCCATTTATCAGGTGATGAACATTTGTGTTGCTTCCACTTTTTTACTTTTTTTTTTTTTAGCTAATGGTGCTGTGAACATTCGTGTACAAGTTCTCCTGTGGACACATGTTTTCAAGTCTCTTGGGTATATAACTTAGGAGTGGAATTGCTGGGTAACTCTATCTTTTGAGGAACTTCCAAACTGTTTTCCAAAGCAGTTGTACCATTCACAGTCCCACCAGCAATGTATGAGAGTTCCAGTTTCTCCACCTCCTTATCAACACTTACTATCTGTCTTTTTGTTCATAGCCATCCTAGTAGCTGTGAAGTGGTATCTTACTCTGGCTTTGATTTGCACTTCCCTGACAGCTAATGATGTTGAGCATCTTTTCCTATACTTACTAGCCATTTTTATGTTTTTTTGGAGAAATGTCTGTTCAGATCTTTTGCCCATTTTTTAATTGGGTTGTCTTTTTATTAAGTTGTAATAGTTCTTTATATAGCCTAAATACAAGTCCCTTATCAGGTATACAATTTGCAAAAATTTTCTCGCACTCTGTGGGTTGTCTTTTCACATCCTTGATAGTGTCCTATGAAGCACACAATTTTAAGTTTTGATGGTATCCAATTTATTTTTTTCTTTTGTTGCTTGTGCTTTTGGTGTCATATGTAAGAAACCATTGCCTAATCCAGGGATTTACCCCTACATTTTCTTCTAAGAGTTTAGTAGTTTTGGCTCTTACATATAGGTATTTAATCCATTTGAGTTAAATTTTGTATTTGATATGAGGTAGAAGTTCAGCTTCATTCTTTTGCATGTGGCTATCCAGTTGTCTCAGCACCATTTCTTTTCCCATTAAGTTGTCTTGGCACCCTCGTTGAAAATAAATTGTTACCTCGTTTTTATTTGCTATATTTGGACCCCTAAATGCCAAAATACAAGTGTGAATTTCATGATACATTTTCTGAATTAAATGAGGAAAATTCCCTTTGAAGCTCTTTGTGCAGTATGCAAGTGTTCATTCAGTATTGAAAATGGTGGAAAGTCAGATATAACCCAGCATCTACTAACAGCTAAGAGTAAAAGATGCGTGATTTCTTCAACTTGTATCAAAGAAAGTGATAAAATAAAATTTTGATTAAAAGAAAGCTAGATGAAGAACATAAAATAATCACAGCAGAAGTTGTAACAGTCTCCCACATTGTATATTGTCATCAGTCTTTCAGCTCAAATGACTCTTTGAATGTACTGCTACCAGCAGGATTTTCTAATTCCAAAACTGGAAGCAAAATGTCAAATGCCAGGACAAAGCCTACTGCAATAATTAAAAATGTAATAACTCTATTTACTATTGCAGTGATTATCAAAGCCCTAAATGCCTCATCTTTTTATGGATGCAAGTAATGACAAAGCAGAAAAATTTGCTTGTGCAATACCCTTCTTGTGAAAAGGCTCACTTGTAAGGTTATTTTAAGTAAAGACTCTTCCAGATCAGACTTCAGAAACAAGAGCAAATTTTTGCAGAGACTCTCTTATTGACTTAGGAGTTAACGAAGAAAATTGTACTGCTTTTGGTGGAGATGATACCAATACAAATGTTGGTAGATGTTCGCATAAAAGTGCAGACATTGTTTATTCAAAGTTGAAGTAAAGCACGAATGGTTCTTCAGAAGCCGTTTGGCTATCTGGCTCATATTCTGCATGGTGCTGCTCATACAACATCTGATGTCTTTCCTGTTGACTTTGATGTAATTGTCATGAAATTGTTCTCTTAAGCGCCAACTGAACAACTGAGGAATTTTTGTGATTTTGTTGGCATTCAGTACTGTTCATTTCTCTTGCATTCAGAAACTTGTTAGCTTGCTGTAATAAATGGAGAATCCTCAGTTCATTTGAAGTACTGAATCATACTTTAATCCTAAAGAAAATGCCCCTCAAATTCTTACTGACTTTAAGGGAAACTTAGTTACCTCTTGTTCATAGTTTATAATACCTCTTTAGCAATAGATTATGCAAAGTGAAAGAAGAGAAACCAGTGTTGTTGAAGCACTCCATTGCTTAAGAGAACTGTAAAGTACACTAAAGAATGGTTTTTTTTAACATCTTTATTGGAGTATAATTGCTTTACAATGGTGTGTTAGTTTCTGCTTGATAACAAAGTGAATCAACTATACATATACATATATCCCCATATCTCCTCCCTCTTGCATCTCCCTCTCACCCTCCCTATCCCACCCCTCTAGGTGGTCACAAAGCACTGAGCTGATCTCCCTGTGCTATGCGGCTGCTTCCCACTAGCTCTCTATTTTACAGTTAGTAGTGTACATATGTCCATGCCACTCTCTCACTTCGTCCCAGCTTACCCTTCCCACTCTCCATGTCCTCAAGTCCATTCTCTACGTCTGTGTCTTTATTCCTGTCCTGCCCCTAGGTTCTTCAGAACCATTTTTTTTTTTTAGATTCCATATATATGTGTTAGCATACGGTACTTGTTTTTCTCTTTCTGACTTACTTCACTCTGTATGACAGACTCTAGGTCCATCCACCTCACTACAGATAACTCAATTTCATTTCTTTTTATGGCTGGGTAATATTCCATTGTATATATGTGCCACATCTTCTTTATCCATTCATCTGTCGATGGACACTTAAGTTGCTTCCATGTCCTGACTACTGTAAATAGAGCTGCAATGAACATTATGGTACATGACTCTTTTTGAATTATGGTTTTCTTACGGTATATGCCCAGTAGTGGGGTTGATGGGTCGTATGGTAGTTCTATTTTTCATGACTACCTTTTGAAATGGATTTCATCTCATGAAGAATTTGAAACTTGTACAAGAACTAAATACTCTTCCAGCATGGTAACCAGTGGAATCATCGTGTGTAGTGTTGAAGAAGAAAGGAAGAAAAATTGATGACAATGTTCTTTTTCTGTTACTGGATAATATTTTTTAAAGTTATTGATCAGGGGCTTCCCTGGTGGCGCAGTGGGTGAGAATCCGCCTGCCCACGCAGGGGAAGTGGGTTCGAGCCCTGGTGCGGGAAGATCCCGCATGCCACGGAGCAACTAAGCCCGTGCGCCACAACTACTGAGCCTGTACTCTAGGGCCCATGAGCCACAACTACTGAGACTGCGTGCCACAACTACTGGAGCCCGTGCTCCACAACGAGAGAAGCCACCACAATGAGAAGTCCGCACACTGCAACAAAGAGTAGCCCCTGCTCGCCACAACTAGAGAAAGCCCGCGCGCAGCAATGAAGACCCAATACAGCCAAAAATAAATAAATTTATAAAAAATAAAAAATAAATAAAAAGTTATTGATCAAGAGATGCAACATAATACTGAAAAATAAAAAACCATCTCATTCCATGAAAGATGGTATTTGCTTCAACAAGCCATATTTGAAGAGCAATTTTCAGGGTTGTTAACTTTATCCTAGTATATGTTCAGTATATTGGCTCATAATACTAATGTTGAGTATATTTTCCCATTAATGAATGTTCAATAGACAAAAGAACTAAAGAAGTTAGATGTGACCACTGTAGAGCTATGATACAAAGAAAATGAACATAGACTGTGTCTGCAAGGAATTTTGTAAGCAAATACCACAAAACAAGGAATTATTGAAAAGAACCAAATGATCAGAAGAATATAATTACAAAAACGTATAATTTAGATACTTATAATTTATTTTCTATGAATAACAAATACTTTTAAAGTATATGTACCACGCAATATTTTTCTTTTCTATCAATGTAGATATGCATAAGCAATTAGATATAATTCAAATTTAACTGGGCCCCCCTGTTTTTCATTTGCTAAATCTGGCAACCCTACTCATAAATAATCTGAGATACTGTGTGTTACCCACTTAAGAGGATCTTCTTAAAAGTTTTTCCCCAATAATCTTTTTTTAATGGAAGTCTAATTTCCTTACAATAAAATGGATAATAAAATACAGTACAGTTCAATGAATTTTGACAAATGTTTACAGTTTTAGAATCATTGCCCACCCCTCCCCCCCCCCCACCCCCGTTAGGATACAGAACATTTCCATGACCATAGAAAAGTTCCCTGAGACCCCTTTGCAGTCAAATCCCCACCTCGGCCCCAGACAATTACTGATTTGATTTTAATGGCCATAGATTAATTTTATCTGCTGTTGAAATTTATATAAATGGAATCAGTATAATGATTTGGGGATTTATTCATTTTGTTATACATATCAGTAGTTTGCTCCTTTTTACTGACAAGTAGTTTTCCATAGTTTGGACAAAACGTAATTTGTTTATCCATTTACTAGTTGGTAGACATTTCAGTTGTTTCCAGTTTGGGGCTATTATGTGTAAACTCCTATAAACATTTATGTATAAGTCTTTGCATGACCATATGTTTTAATTTTTCGTGGGTAAATACTTAAGAGTGGAATTGCTGGGTCATGTGGTACATATATATTTAGCTTTATAAGAAACCATCAAACAGTTTTACAAAGTGTTTATTTTCATTTTACATGCCCACCTGCAGTGCAGGACAATTCCAGTTGTTCCATATCCTCACCAACACTTGGTGGTGCCAATCTTTAACTTTCATTCTCCTGGCTATGCAGTGGTATCCCAGTGGGGTTTTAATTTGCATTTCCCTAATTATAATGATGTTGGGTACCTTTTCATGTTCTTATTTAGCATCTGAATATCTTCTGTTGTGAAGTGACTTTTAAGTATTTTGCCCACTTTTTAAAATTAAGTTGTATATATTTTATTACTGAATGAAAGGAATTTTTAAATAGTATTTTGAATATGATTTGTTTCCCAGATATATGCATTGGGAATTTTTTCTCCTAGTCTGAGGGTTGCATTTTCATTTTCTTAAGGGGTATCTTTTATGAAACAGAATGCTTTAATTTTCATGAAGTCTAATTTATTTTTACTTTTTCATTTATTTAAGAAGTAAATGTGGCTAGCTATGGTATTGGGGCTGTAGGAACAGGAAGAGGTAGGAAGGCCTGGACCAGCTATGAGACCTTACCTGAGGTATTGATCCCCACCCCCCGCTCAAAGCCTCTAATCACAGTCTTGAACATGCAGAATAATAAAAGCTTGAACAGATTCAATTTTGATTCTTTTGGTAAAGCTATTACATAACTACTTATAGTGGTCGGGAAGGCTTCTCAGTAGAAGTGACGTTTGTGCAGGGGGTCCAGAAAATGAGTGATAATAAAAGCTATTATTTAAAAACACACTGTGTTCCAAGCACCTTTCATATAATTCTTTGTGGTAGCCAACCTCCAAGCTGGCCCCCAGCGATTCTCACTTTCTATATTCAGGCCTTTGTATAGTCCCCTCCATTATACAGGTAAGGAAACTGGACTTCAGAAAGGTTAAAGAACTTGCCCAAATAAGTATCAGAGTAGAATTTTTTCCCTTGACAAATAATTTAAATTTTTTTTTGCAATTTCCGTGAAGAAATAATAAAGGGAAACATCACAGCTTAGATAATAAATCTCTTCAGGCTTTCTTGAACCTCCTTAATTTTTCTCTAATGTTGTAACTTCTCTCAAAAAACCCAAGGCTGGGGACTTCCCTGGTGGTGCAGTGGTTTAGAATCCACCTGCCAATGCAGGGGACACGGGTTCGATTCCTGGTCCGGGAAGATCCCACATGCCACGGAGCAACTAAGCCCATGTGCCACAACTACTGAGCCTGCACTCTAGAGCTTGTGAGCCACAACTACTGAGGCCATGTGCCACAACTACTGAAGCCCGCGTGCCTAGAACCCGTGCTCCACAACAAAAGAAGCCACCACAATGAGAAGCCCGTGCACCGCAACGAAGAGTAGCCCCCGTTCGCTGCAACTAGAGAAAGCCCACGCGCAGCAATGAAGAACCAACGCAGCCAAAAATAAGTAAATAAATAAAGATTAAAAAAAAACACAAAAAACCAAGGCTGCCCAACTTTACACACTCCTCTCTATATCCTGTCATGCATTTCCCACTAAGCAAAGCAAATACTGGCACTATTAGAACAGAGTTTTGATTCTAGCTCTATCTTTCTCCAATGCTCTGCCTCTTTGAAGGGTTTTCTAGTAAGAGAATAAGGGAAGAGCATTAAAGGCAGAGAAAACAACAAATGCAAAGAACTGAGGGTTTGGCAGGATCCAGCTGCTTCAATATGGCTAGAGATCAAACTTCTTGGGAAAGGAGCTGGTATTTGGTGTATAGAAATCTGTAAGTAAGGACTTCCCTGGTGGTGCAGTGGTTAAGAATCCTCCTGCCAACACAGGGGACACAGGTTCGAGCCCTGGTCCAGGAAGATCCCACATGCCGTGGAGCAACTAAGCCCGCGCGCGCCAGCTACTGAGCCCGCGTGCCACAACTACTGAAGCCTGCTCACCTAGAGCCTGTGCTCCGCAACAAGAGAAGCCACTGCAATGAGAAGTCCACGCACCGCAATGAAGAGTAGCCCCCGCTTGCTACAACTAGAGAAAGCCCGTGCGCAGCAATGAAGACCCAACACAGCCAAAAATAAATAAATAAATAAATTTATTTAAAAAAAGAAAGAAAGAAACCTGTAAGTCATGCCAACAATTTTGGATTCCTCTACAGTAAAAACAAAAAACAAAAAACAAAAAAAACTTTAGGCAGGGGAGAGACATGCTATATCTGAACCTTCAAAAGACCTTTTGGTGATTTAGCAGACACTGTTGGTGCTCCTTGGCACTTACCATTTCCTTGCATGCTAGCCACCTTCCATGTGAGAAGGCTGGAAGGGCTGGGGAATTAATGCCTGCTGGAAGCCCTCAGTGACTGAAAGGAGTTGTTGTATAAACACCCCAGCTTCTCACTCCTCAGGTGGGATGACTCTGAGGCATGTGTTCTACAACATTTCTCAGGATTCCCCAGAATTAAGCTCTAATTGCCCATAGTGATAACTTGCTTGAGAATGGGTACTCTATTGACTGCTTTCCCTTCCCTGAGTCTCTTCTCCATTCTCCTGATGGTTTTTCCTGTGATTACCTCACAAACAAGGTACAGTTATCCACCCTTATCCATGGGGGATATGTTCCAAGATCCCCAGTTGGATGCCTGTAACTGAGGATAGTACCAAACTCTATATATAGTATATTTTTTCCTATACATACATATAAAGTTTAATTTATAAATTAGGCACAGTAAGAGATTAACAACAATAACTAACAATAAAATAGAACAATTATTACAATATACTGTAATAAAAGTTGTGTGAATGTGGTCTCTCTCTCAAAATATCTTATTGTACAAATTTAATGCCTTTTTCATCTTAACTAAGCACTTATGCACTGTGGCTGTAACTTTTGCAGTTTGAGGTGTGACAACAAAACTAGCACGGATTTCTTTTTCCTTCACAATTTCACAGACGGAAGATTTGTTCTCACTGTGATCTTAGCAACCCCAGCGTCTGACTTTTTTTCTTTTCTTATTAAGTCGAGAATATTCACCTTTTCACTTAAAGGAAGCACTCTACGACTTCTCT
Source organism: Eschrichtius robustus (assembly GCF_028021215.1). Classification (NCBI taxonomy): domain Eukaryota; kingdom Metazoa; phylum Chordata; class Mammalia; order Artiodactyla; family Eschrichtiidae; genus Eschrichtius; species Eschrichtius robustus. The sequence continues at coordinate 30,937,545 of NC_090839.1, forward strand.
TTGGCGTATCAGAATTGCCGGTGTCACTACTCTTGCTCCTTGGAGCCATTATTAAGTAAAATAAGGATTACTTGAACACCGCACTGCGATGCTGCGTCAGTCAGTCTGATAACCAAAACTATTGGGCAGGATATGCTGGACAAAAGGATGATTCACGTCCTGGGCAGGATGGAGTGGGGCAGCATGAGATTTCATCACGCTACTCAGAATGGGATGCAATCTAAAATTTATGAATTATTTCCAGAATTTTCCATCCAATATTTTTGGACTGAGGTCGACGGCAGGTAACTTAAACCTCGGAAAGCAAAAGTGAGGATAAGGGGGGACTTGCACTCAAATTCTTATCTCAGGGTCTACTTCTGAGCAGGGGGAAAGGGAGGACTACAGAGTACAACAGATGGAATAAGAGGTAATATAGCCAATGTTTATTCAAATGCAAATTTAAATGTTGATTCTTCCCAAATTACTCTATGAATTAAATGAGATTTCCAACAAAATTCTAACAGGATATTTTTAATGGAACTTAAAAAACTGATCCCTATGGTCATTAACAGTAAAGTCAGTTGCAAAAAAGAAGAAAAAGGAGAGGACACTTGCCCTACCAAATTTAATGCCTTTTCTGTCTTAAGATTTACTATAAATCTATTATAATGGCACAGGGTAAACAGTCCTAAACATATATGAGACCTTATTGTATAATACACGAGGCATTACAAAACAATGGGGGAATCGATGGACTATTCAATAAGTAGTGCTGGACAATTGACTACCAATATGTAAAAGAATTAAATCTTTATGTGACATATGCAAAATAAACTTCAGGTAATTTAAATATGAAAAACAAAACTTGCAATTATTAAAGAATATATTAATGTTTATAACTCAGAGAAAGGGGAGGATTTCTTAAGTAAGACAGAAAAATCAGAAATCTAAAGAAAAGACTGATACATTTGATCAAATCAAAATTCAAAATATATGTACAACAACTTAACTATCCATGCTATAACATGGATGAAACTTGAAAGCATTATGCTAAATAAAAGAAGCCAATTGTAGAAGACCACATATTGTTTGATTCCTTTTTTCATATATAAATTTATTTTATTTATTTATTTTAACATCTTTATTGGAGTATATTGCTTTACAATGGTGTGTTAGTTTCTGCTTTATAACAAAGTGAATCAGATATACATATATCCTCATATCTCTTCCCTCTTGCATCTCCCTCCCTCCCACCCTCCCTATCCCACCCCTCTAGGTGGTCACAAAGCACCGAGCTGATCTCCCTGTGCTATGCGGCTGCTTCCCACTAGCTATCTATTTTACATTTGGTAGCGTATATATGTCCATGCCACTCTCTCACTTCGTCCCAGCTTACCCTTCCCCCTTCCCGTGTCCTCAAGTCCATTCTCCAGTAGGTCTGTGTCTTTACTCCCGTCTTCCCCTTAGGTTCTTCATGACCTTTTTTTTTTTTTTTAGATTCCGTATATATGTGTTAGCATATGGTACTTGTTTTTCTCTTTCTGACTTACTTCACTCTGTATGACAGACTCTAGGTCCATCCACCTCACTACAAATAACTCAATTTCATTTCTTTCTATGGCTGAGTAATATTCCATTGTATATATGTGCCACATCTTCCTTATCCATTCATCTGTTGATGGACACTTAGGTTGCTTCCATGTCCGGGCTATTGTAAATAGAGCTGCAATGAACATTTTGGTACATGACTCTTTTTGAATTATGGTTTTCTCAGGGTATATGCCCAGTAGTGGGATTGCTGGGTCGTATGGTAGTTCTATTTTTAGTTTTTTAAGGAACCTCCATACTGTTCTCCATAGTGGCTGTATCAATTTACATTCCCACCAACAGTGCAAGAGGGTTCCCTCTTCTCCACACCCTCTCCAGCATTTATTGTTTGTAGATTTTTTGATGATGGCCATTCTGACTGGTGTGAGGTGATACCTCATTGTAGTTTTGATTTGCATTTCTCTAATGATTAATGATGTTGAGCATTCTTTCATGTGTTTGTTGGCAATCTGTATATCTTCTTTGGAGAAATGTCTATTTAGGTCTTCTGCCCATTTTGGGATTGGGTTGTTTGTTTTTTTGATATTGAGCTGCATGGGCTGTTTGTAAATTTTGGAGATTAATCCTTTATCAGTTGCTTCATTTGCAAATATTTTCTCCCATTCTGAGAGTTGTCTTTTCATCTGGTTTATGGTTTCCTTTGCTGTGCAAAAGCATTTAAGTTTCATTAGGTCCCATTTGTTTATTTATTTTTTTAATTTCCATTTCTGTAGGAGGTGGGTCAAAAAGGATCTTGCTGTGATTTATGTCATAGAGTGTTCTGCCTATGTTTTCCTCTAAGAGTTTGATAGTGTCTGGCCTTACATTTAGGTCTTTAATCCATTTTGAGTTTATTTTTGTGTATGGTGTTAGGGAGTGTTCTAATTTCATTCTTTTACATGTAGCTGTCCAGTTTTCCCAGAACCACTTACTGAAGAGGCTGCCTTTTCTCCATTGTCTATTCTTGCCTCCTTTATCAAAAATAAGGTGACCATATGTGTGTCGGTTTATCTCTGGGCTTTGTGTCCTGTTCCATTGATCTATATTTCTGTTTTTGCAACAGTACCATACTGTCTTGATTACTGTAGCTTTGTAGTATAGTCTGAAGTCAGGGAGCCTGATTCCTCCAGCTCCGTTTTCCTTTCTCAAGATTGCTTTGGCTATTCGGGGTCTTCTGTGTTTCCATGCAAATTGTGAAATTTTTTGCTCTAGTTCTGTGGAAAATGTCATTGGTAGTTTGATAGGGATTGCATTGAATCTGTAGATTGCTTTGGGTAGTATACTCATTTTCACAATGTTGATTCTTCCAATCCAAGAACATGGTATATCTCTCCATCTGTTGGTATCATCTTTAATTTCTTTCATCAGTGTCTTATAGTTTTCTGCATACAGGTCTTTTGTCTCCTTAGGTAGGTTTATTCCTAGGTATTTTATTCTTTTTCTTGCAGTGGTAAATGGGAGTGTTTCCTTAATTTCTCTTTCAGATTTTTCATCATTAGTGTATAGGAATGCAAGAGATTTCTGTGCATTAATTTTGTAGCCTGCAACTTTACCAAATTCATTGATTACCTCTGGTAGTTTTCTGGTGGCATCTTTAGGATTCTCTATGTATAGTATCATGTCATTTGCAAATAGTGACAGCTTTACTTCTTCTTTTCCAATTTGGATTCCTTTTATTTCTTTTTCTTCTCTGATTGCTGTGGCTAAAACTTCCAAAACAGTGTTGAATAATAGTGGTGAGAGTGGGAAACCTTGTCTTGTTCCTGATCATAGTGAAAATGGTTTCAGTTTTTCACCATTGAGAACAATGTTGGCTGTGGGTTTGTCGTATATGGCCTTTATTATGTTGAGATAAGTTCCCTCTATGCCTACTTTCTGGAGGGTTTTTATCATAAATGGGTGTTGAATTTTGTCAAAAGCTTTTTCTGCATCTATTGAGATGATCATATGGTTTATTCTTCAATTTGTTCATATGGTGTATCACATTGATTGATTCACGTATACTGAAGAATCCTTTCATTCCTGAGGTAAACCCCACTTGATTATGGTGTATGATCCTTTTAATGTGTTGTTGGATTCTGTTTGCTAGTATTTTGTTGAGGATTTTTGCATCTATGTTCATCAGTGATATTGGCCTGTAGTTTTCTTTCTTTGTGACAACTTTGATTTTGGTATCAGAGTGATGGTGGCCTTGTAGAATGAGTTTGGGAGTGTTCCTCCCTCTGCTATATTTTGGAACAGTTTGAGAAGGATAGGAGTCAGCTCTTCTCGAAATATTTGATAGAATTCGCCTGTGAAGCCATCTGGTCCTGGGCTTTTGTTTGTTGGAAGCTGTTTAATCACAGTTTCAATTTCAGTGCTTGTGGTTGGTCTGTTTATATTTTCTATTTCTTCCTGGTTCAGTCTCAGAAGGTGACTTGTGCTTCCTTCCTTCCAAAAGCAAAAGTCTTGTGCTTTTCCAAGAATTTGTCCATTTCTTCCAGGTTGTCCATTTTATTGGCATAGAGTTGCTTGTAGTAATCTCTCATGATCGTTTGTATTTCTGCAGTGTCAGTTGTTACTTCTCCTTTTTCATTTCTATTTCTACTGATTTGAGTCTTCTCCCTTTTTTTCTTGATGAGTCTGGCTAGTGGTTTATCAATTTTGTTTATCTTCTCAAAGAACCAGCTTTTAGTTTTATTGATCTTTGCGATGGTTTCCTTCATTTCTTTTTCATTTTTTTCTGATCTGATGCTTATGATTTCTTTTCTTCTGCTAACTTTGGGGTTTTTTTGTTCTTCTTTCTCTAATTACTTTAGGTGTAAGGTTAGGTTTTTTATTTGAGATGTTTCTTGTTTCTTAAGGTAGGCTTGTATAGCTATAAACTTCCCTCTTAGAACCGCTTTTGCTGCATCCCATAGGTTTTGGGTCGTCGTGTTTTCATTGTCATTTGTTTCTAGGTATTTTTTGATTTCCTCTTTGATTTCTTCAGTGATCTCTTGGCTATCAGGTAGTGTACTGTTTAGCCTCCATATGTTTGTATTTTTTACAGATTTTTTTCCTGTAATTGATATCTAGTCTCATAGTGTTGTGGTCGGAAAAGATACTTGATACAATTTCAATTTTCTTAAATTTACCAAGGCTTGATTTGTGACCCAAGATATGATCTATCCTGGAGAATGTTCCATGAGCACTTGAGAAGATAGTGTATTCTGTTGTTTTTGGATGGAATGTCCTATAAATATCAACTAAGTCCATCTTGTTTAATGTATCACTTAAAGCTTGTGTTTCCTTATTTATTTTCATTTTGGATGATCTGTCCATTGGTGAAAGAGGGGCATTAAAGTCCCCTACTATGATTGTGTTACTGTTGATTTCCCCTTTTATGGCTGTTAGCATTTGCCTTATGTATTGAGATGCTCCTATGTTGGGTGCATAAATATTTACAGTTGTTATATCTTCTTCCTGGATTGATCCCTTGATCATTATGTAGTGTCCTTCTTTGTCTCTTGTAATAGACTTTATTTTAAAGTCTATTTTATCTGATATGAGAATTGCTACTCCAGCTTTCTTTTGATTTCCATTTGCATGGAATATCTTTTTCCATCCCCTCACTTTCAGTCTGTATGTGTCCCTAGGTCTGAAGTGGGTCTTTTGTAGACAGCATATGTACAGCTCTTGTTTTTGTATCCATACAGCCAGTCTATGTCTTTTGGTTGGAGCATTTAATCCATTTACATTTAAGGTAATTATCGATATGTATGCTCCTATTGCCATTTTCTTAACTGTTTTGGGTTTGTTATTGTAGGTCTTTTCCTTCTCTTGTGTTTCCCGCCTAGAGAATTTCCTTCAGCATTTGTTGTAAAGCTAGTTTGGTGGTGCTGAATTCTCTTAGCCGTTGCTTGTCTGTAAAGGTTTTAATTTCTCCATCGAATCTGAATGAGATACTTGCTTTGTAGAGTAATCTTGGTTGTAGGTTTTTCCCTTTCATCACTTTAAATATGTCCTGCCACTTGCTTCTGGCTTGCAGAGTTTCTGCTGAAAGATCAGCTGTTAACCTTGTGGGGATTCCCTTGTATATTGTTAGTTGTTTTTCCCTTGCTGCTTTTAATATGTTTTCTTTGTATTTAATTTTTGATAGTTTGATTAATATGTGTCTTGGCATGTTTCTCCTTGGATTTATCCTGTATGGGACTCTCTGTGCTTCCTGGACTTGATTAACTATTTCCTTTCCCATATTAGGGAAATTTTCAACTATAATCTCCTCAAATATTTTCTCAGTCCCTTTCTTTTTCTCTTCTTCTTCTGGGACCCCTATAATTTGAATGTTGGTGTGTTTAATGTTGTCCCAGAGGTCTCTGAGACTGTCCTCAATTCTTTTCATTCTTTTTTCTTTATTCTGCTCTGCAGCAGTTTTTTCCACTATTTTATCTTCCAGGTCACTTATCCGTTCTTCTGCCTCAGTTATTCTGCTACTGATTCCTTCTAGAGAATTTTTAATTTCATTTACTGTGTTGTTCATCATTGTTTGTTTGCTCTTTAGTTCTTCTAGGTCCTTGTTAAACGTTTCTTTTATTTTCTCCATTCTATTTCCAAGATTTTGGATCATCTTTACTATCATTACTCTGAATTCTTTTTCCGGTAGACTGCCTATTTCCTCTTCATTTGTTTGGTCTGGTGGGTTTTTACCTTGCTCATTCATCTGCTGTGTGTTTCTCTGTCCTCTCATTTTGCTTCACTTACTGTGGGGTACTGTGGGGTCTCCTTTTTGCAGGCTGCAGGTTCATAGTTCCTGTTGTTTTTGGTGTCTGCCCCCAGTGGCTAAGTTGGTTCAGTGGGTTGTGTAGGCTTCCTGGTGGAGGGGACTAGTGCCTGTGTTCTGGTGGATGAGGCTGGATCTTGTCTTTCTGGTGGGCCGGTCCATGTCCGGTGGTGTGTTTTGGGGTGTCTGTGACCTTATTTATGATTTTAGGCAGTCTTTCTGCTAGTGTGTGGGGTTGTGTTCCTGTCTTGCTAGTTGTTTGGCATAGGGTGTCCAGCACTGTAGCTTGCTGGTCGTTGAGTGGAGCTGGGTCTTGACGTTGAGATGGAGATCTCTGGGAGATTTTCACCGTTTGATATTACGCGGAGCTGGGAGGTCTCTGGTGGACCAATGTCCTGAACTCGGCTTTCCCACCTCAGAGGCACAGGCCTGACACCCAGCCGGAGCACCAAGACCCTGTCATCCACACGGCTCAGAATAAAAGGGAGAAAAAAGGAAGAAAGAGAGAAAAATAATAAAATAAAATAAAATAATATAAAGTTATTAAAATAAAAAATAATTATTAAAAATTAAAAAATAATTTTAAAAAAAGGAAAGAAAGAAGGAAGAGAGCAACCAAACCAAAAAACAAATCCAAATCCACCAATGATAACAAGCACTAAAAACTACAAAAAAAAAAAAAAAAGGACAGACAGAACCGTAGGACAAATGGTAAAAGTAAAAAAAAAAAAAAAAAAGACAGAAAGAACCCTAGGACAAATGGTAAAAGCAATGCTACACAGACAAAATCACATACAGAAGCATACACATACACACTCACAAAAAGAGAAAAAGGAAAAATATATATATAGTTGCTCCCAAAGTCCACTGCCTCAATTTGGGATGATTTGTTGTCTATTCAGGTATTCCAGAGATGCAGGGTACATCAAGTTGATTGTGGAGATTTAATCTGCTGCTCCTGAGTCTGCTGGGAGAGATTTCCCTTTCTCTGTTCGCACAGCTCCTGGGGTTCAGCTTTGGATTTGGCCCCGCATCTGCGTGTAGGTCGCCTGAGGGCATCTTTTCTTTGCTCAGACAGGACGGGGTTAAAGGAGCAGTTGATTAGGGGGCTCTGGCTCACTCAGGCCGGGGGGAGGGTGGGGTACGGAATGCAGGGCAAGCCTGCGGCGGCAGAGGCCAACATGAAATTGCACCAGCCTGAGGCGTGCCGTGTGTTTCCTGGGGAAGTTGTCCCTGGATCATGGGACCCTGGCAGTGGCGGGCTGCATAGGCTCCCGGGAGGGGAGGTGTGAATAGTGACGTGCGCTTGCACACAGGCTTCTTGGTAGCTGCAGCAGCAGCCTTAGCGTTTCATGCCCATCTCTGGGGTCCGCGCTGATAGCTGTGGCTCGCGCCCGTCTCTGAAGCTCGTTTAGGCGGTGCTCTGAATCCCCTGTCTTTGTGCACCCCGAAAGAATGGTCTCTTGCCTCTTAGGCAGTTCCAGACATTTTCCTAGACTCCCTCCCGGCTAGCTGTGGCGCACTAGCCCCCTTCAGGCTGTGTTCACACAGCCAACCCCAGTCCTCTCCCTGGGGTCTGACCTCCGAAGCCCGATCCTCAGCTCCCAGCCCCCACCCGCCCCGACAGGTGAGCAGACAAGCCTCTCAGGATGGTCAGTGCTGGTTGGCAGCGATCCTCTGTGCGGGAATCTCTCCGCTTTGCCCTCCGCACCCCTGTTGCTGTGCTCTCCTCAGTGGCTCCGAAGCTTCCCCCCGACCCTGCCACTCCCTGTCTCCGCCAGTGCAGGGGCTTCCTAGTTTGTGGAAACTTTTCCTCCTTCACAGCTCCCTCCCACTGGTGCAGGTCCCATCCCTATTCTTTTGTCTCTGTTTTTTCTTTTTTCTTTTGCCCTACCCTGGTACGTGGGGAGTTTCTTGCCTTTTGGGAGGTCTGAGGTCTTCTGCCAGCGTTCAGTAGGTGTTCTGTAGGAGTTGTTCCACTTGTAGATGTATTTCTGATGTATTTGTGGGGAGGAAGGTGATCTCCACATCTTACTCTTCCGCCATCTTTAGAAATCTATTTATTTTATTTTTGACTGCGTTGGGTCTTCATTGCTGCACGTGGGCTTTTTCTAGTTGCAGCAAGAAGGGGCTACTCTTCGTTGTGGTGCGCAGGCTTCTCAGTGCGGTGGCTTCTCTTGTTGTGGAGCATGGGCTCTAGGCACGCGGGCTTCAGTAGTTGTGGCGCGCGGACTCAGTAGTAGTGGCTGGTGGGCTTACTTGCTCCGCGGCATGTGGGATCTTCCTGGACCAGGGCTCGAACCTGTGTCGCCTACATTGACAGGCGGATTCTTAACCACTGCGCCACCAGGGAAGCCCTATTTGATTCCTTTTTAATGGAAGATCTAAAATAAGCAAATCCATAGTGACAGAAAGCAGATTATTAGTTGCCAGAGGCTTGGAGGAGAGGGGGAATGGAGAGTGACTGCTTCAGGATTTCTTTGGGGGATGATGAACATACTCTAAAATTAGATTGTAGTGATGATTTTACAACTTTGTGACTATAATTAAAACCCAATGGGGACTTCCCTGGTAGTCCAGTGGTTAAGAATCCGCCTTCCAATGGGGGGGACACAGGTTCGATCCCTGGTTGGGGAACTAAGATCCCACATGCCACGGGTGACTAAGCCCACACGCTCTAGAACCTGTGCACCACAACTAGAGAGCCAGTGCACCGTGACTACTGAGCCCGCGTGCTGCATTGAAGAGCCTGTGTGCCCAACTAAGACCCAATGCAGCCAAATAAATAAATAAATATTTTTTTAAAAAAGCAATGGATTGTATACTTTAAATGGGTCAATTTTATGGTATGTGAATACTTTCTTCTTTTTTTAAAAAAATTTTTGGCTGCATTGGGTCTTCGTTGCTGCGAGCGGGCTTTCTCTAGTTGCGGTGAACCAAGGCTACTCTTCGTTGTGGTGGGCCGGCTTCTCATTGTGGTGGGTTCTCTTGTTGTGGAGCACAGGCTCTAGGTGCGTGGGCTTCAGTACTTGTGGCACGCGGGCTCAGTAGTTGCAGCTCACGGGCTCTAGAGTGCAGGTTCAGTATTTGTGGCGCACGGGCTTAGTTGCCCCGTGGCATGTGAGATCTTCCCGGGAAGACCAGGGCTCGAACCTGTGTCCCCTGCATTGGCAGGCAGATTCTTAACCACTGAATTATTTCTTAATAAAACTTTTTTTTTTTAAAGGTAAGCCACACACTGGGAGAAGATATTTGCAGTGAATATTACTGACAGATTATATCAAAGAATTCTGTAAAGCAATAAAAATGACAAACAACCCAATATAAAAATGCATAAAGAATTGGAATAGACATTTCAAAGATGAGGAAATTCAATAAACATATGTAAATATGCTCAACATCATTAGTAATGAGGGAGAAGAAAATTAAAATAATGAGATACCATCACACCTATTAATTTGGGAAAAAAACTTTAAAAAGCTTCACAGTATTTAGTGTTGCCAGGATATGGAAAAATGGGACCTCTTGAACACTTCTGGTGGGAGTATTAATTCATATAACCACTTTGCACCACAATTTAGTAATATCTAGTAAAGATGCTTACATGTCTCTATAACCCAGCAATTCCACTTCAAAAATTTTTTTTCATGTGGGAATATATGAAGTAAGTCCATAGATGTTTATGCCACATTGTAATAGTAAAATTTGGGAGGGGGTATTTAATATCCATCAGTAGGGGATCAGGTGTGAAATATGAATCAAATGTGGAATATTCATTCAATGTTATATTATACAACAATTAAATGAATATGGATAAATCTCAAAAACAGAGTTCAGTAAGCTACAAAAGAATATTTTCAATATGACACTTGTAATAGTCGGTTTTCCAGAGAAACCAAACCAGTTTTATATACATATTATTATAAGGAATTGGCTCATGCAATTATGGAGGCCAAGAAATCCCACAATTTGCTGTCTGCAAACTGAAGACTCAGGAAAGCCTGTAGTATAGTTTCAGTCTGGTTCCGACGGCCTGACGGCCAGGAGTGCTAATGGTATAAAAATTCTGGTTTGAGAGCAGATGACTGATGTCTTAACTCAAGTGGTCAGGCAGAGAGAGTGAATTCTTCCTTTCTCCACCTTTTTTTCTACTCAGGCCCTCAACTAATTGGATGATTCACACCCACCTTGCAGAGGGCAATTTGCTTTACTCAGTCTACTGATTCAAATGCTAATTTCATCCCAAAACATCCTCCCAGATAAACAGAGAAAGATTATTTAATCAAATACCTGGGCACCCTGTGACCCAGTTAAATTGACACATAAAGTTAACCACCACAACACAATTAATGTAAATTAAAATAAACATACCTGAAATGATATCATGTATATTGCAGCAAAAGTATAAAAATATGATAGTTGTTGTTTCTGAGGCTGGGGAAGGTAAACTTGGTGAATATATCTTCATCTACAATGTTTTATTTCTTTAAAAGAAGATTTGAATCAAATATGACAGAATATCAACATTTGTTCATTTGGGTGATTGGTACCCAGGTATTATTTTATATCAACCTTCCTTATTCTTAACAACATATTTATATTTTTTCAGATAAACAAGAACCTCTAAATCACTATGAAAATATAACCCCCTCCCCCATAGAAAATGGACAAATGATATGAACAGGCAATTTACAAAGGAAGAAATGAAACTGTGCATCTCAGACTGGGACTTGAATCCAGCCAAATCCCAGATTGGGACTCAAACTCACAGTCTTTTAACTGAGATCAAACACCTGGTCTCAGGACTTGATGAAACTCAGGTTCTGAGCTTCACAGAAAGAATTCAGTGAGAGACAAAGTGATAGTTAAGAAGTAGATTTATTTAGAGAGAAACAAACTCCACAGAGTATAGGCCATCTCAGAAGGCAAGAGCAACCCCAGGGTATGGGGTTGTCAGTTTTTTGGGTTTTTTTAAAATTTATTTTTGGCTGTGTTGGGTCTTCGTTTCTGTGCGAGGGCTTTCTCTAGTTGCGGCAAGCGGGGGCCACTCTTCATCGCGGTGCGCGGGCCTCTCACTACCGCGGCCTCTCTTGTTGCGGAGCACAGGCTCCAGACGCGCAGGCTCAGCAGTTGTGGCTCACGGGCCTAGTTGCTCCGCGGCATGTGGGATCCTCCCAGACCAGGGCTCGAACCCGTGTCCCCTGCACCAGCAGGCAGATTCTCAACCACTGCGCCACCAGGGAAGCCCGGGTTGTCAGTTTTTATAGAGGTGGGTAATTTCATAGGCTAATGAGTGGGAGGAATATTCCAGCTATTTTGGGGAAGGGGTAGGGATTTCTAGAAATTAGGCCATTGCCTACTTTTTGACCTTTATGGTCAGCCTTGGAACTGGCATGGCTCCTGTGGGTGTGTCATTTAGCTTGCTGATGTATTTGCAGTGAGTGTATCCTGAGGCTTAAGGTCGAGTGGAAGTCAACTTGTTTGCCATCTTGGACCTATTTGGTTCTAATCAGTTTATGACATATCTTTGGGCTGTGGCATTCTTTTAAAGGTTGTGCCCTGCCCCCTTCCCTCCTGTTTCAGAAATACAAACGGCCAAAATAAAAAAGATGAAAATATGTTCCACTTGACCAGAAATCTGGGAAAGGAAAATTGAAACAACAGTAAGATGGCTTCTTGCTTATTAAATAAATCCATCCTAAAAAAATAACAAGCAGTGTGGAGAAATAAACACTCTGATATCTGCTAAATGGAGTAAAAATGGGTCAATCTTGCCAGAGGGCTCTCTGGCAAAGTATATGCAGCGGGTTCTCAAGTTCATTTTCAATCTGGCTTGAATATTGGACTGATTAGGATTACACTACTCTGTGAATGAATTTTACCCTGTAAAAGTTAATTAACAGTAGTTTAGCCTGGGTGGAAGAGTCTTTCTATGTTGAAGGTGTGGTGGCTGTGGCACAGTGATGTCAGAAACCAAGGTCCCTTCTAATTGTGCATCTGCTGGCTTTCATTCCCTAGATGTCTGTTCACGCTCCAGCCATCACACAGCAGAATAGAGGAAAGGACAAAGAAGAAAGAGCAAAGGATGACAAAGCTGTGTCTCAAGGAGGCTTCCTGGAAGCTTCCATATGACATTCTGCCTTCATCTGGTGTCCTGAACCTAGTTATGTGGACATGCCTAGTTAGAAGGGAGTCTGAGAAATGTAATTTTTATTCTGGTTCAGCTAAGTTATCTTGTTTGTTTTTCTTTTTGGTAAAGGAAATAGGGAAGAATGAATATTAGGAAAGAAATAGCAGTATTTGTTATGGGTGTGTAGAGAAAATGTAATTTTATTTTGATATGGTCTTTCATGAAAGAATATGTTAGCTGTTGTAGGTGCCCTTCCCAGATTCCATTAACCTAGGTAGTGCATACAATCCCTAGCTGTTGTGAGTTTTGGTTGATCTCAGATCACAGCTGCTACCTTCTTCAGAGAATTGTCTTTGGCCTACAGCTGCTACCTCACAAAGAAGTGCCTGGGAGGTTATACCCACCCCAGGGGAGAGAGAGACAACCAATGGTTTACTGACATGGGGTAAAAGAGCCCAACTGTTGCCTCATGGCAGATAATTCAGTGGTACAATTCTCACTCAAGAACTCCCCTGTGGGATCAGGCTGAGACTAGACTCCAGCTGAGACCATATTCTTCACTGCTTCCCTGATATACATCTTTCATTATGTGTACGAGAATCCCCATCTCAGGCTCTCCTTCTAGTGAACTTGACCCAGGACAAGTCCCTATCTACTGGGTAGTGGGAAAAAATTACATTTCTGTCCTGTCCAGAAACCTTAGTCTAATGTAATAATTTGGATGGTCCTTTTAGGTAATACCTAGTCCCTGCAATAGATTGGATTATTGTTCCCAATTCTTCACTCCCTCCCTAATATACATTATGCTTCCTGACCCATTGACTTTGGACTTGGCTATAAGGTTTACACTGGCTACTGGAATGTTGGTGGATGTGGTATGAGCAGAGGCTTTAAATGTGAGTGTGGTTTGGCTTGGCCTTTTGCAACCCTGTCCTCTGTCATGAAAAGAGCATGTTACAGTAGCTGCTGGTCCCAAAATGAGGAGACTTGTGGAACAGACTTGAATCCTACTCATGGCCTGGAGCCAAGTTCAGTTGATCCCAGTTGAAGCCAAAAGAGCTCAACTGAACCTCAAACCTATGAGTAAGGAATCAAAGCTTGTTGTTAAAAATCACCGTGATTTAGGATTGTTGTGCAGCAGGAGTATAACTAAAAGTGTCTTTTTAAGAAGAAATGGTCAGATTTTTAGCTTTTTGCACCCATCTCATTTTCAAAGAGGACATGTGGATGACCAGGGGGAGGTGGACTTACGTGTCCATCTCCTACCTGCTGACATCCACAGTTGATGAGATCAATTCTCTTTCTCAGTTTGAGCTCCGTCTGGTGTCTTTAGCCTCCCACTGGGTTTTACTTGCTCTTTGGACAACTCTGAGTCATTGTCCTGTCTCCTCTGTCCCTGTCTGTGGTGGTCAGTCCACCCATCAGCCCCTGCTGCCCCATGACAGACCCACTGGCTCTCACCTAGCATTTGCTCCACCCAAGGATCATGGGAGTCATGACAGGAGCCCAAGAAAAGCCGCATCCCTTTTTGGCCACTCTGTGCATTGCTCTTTAGCAGGTTCTAGCAGGTTAAAGCATTGCTCCTCTACATGGTGGCCTCCTCCCAGAACCCCAAATAGGGAATGGAGTGATTTCTCCTGCCCTTGAATCATAGCTGAATTCTTGAACTCTTTCTCCAGGCTGAAGTCTGGAACAGAGAGACTAGAGCCCGTGCATTCCATATCCTCTCTCTGCAGCCTCTCCCTCCTTTTCTTCTCCATGATACTCTCAGGCCAAGGCCTAGGTTTTGAAAGCACACTATGGAGGAAATGCTTCAATCGGATAACTATTGTTATGTCAAATGGAGCTAATGGAATTTAGAAAATTATTTCCCTCTCGACAATGCCTTGCTTTGGAGCCTATTGATATGCAGCAAAACTGTTGTGAATGTCCAAAGTTGAAAAAAAAATCCTTTGTTTATGTCCTGGAACAAATCAAATCATCACCAGCACCCCACCAGGAGGGATGAATTGTGGTGCACATGGAGATGTGTTGCTCAGATCCCCCTTCCAGAAGGACTGGCTGCCCAGCTGCAGAGAGCATGTCAGCAGCCAGCCTCCAACTGTCAGCTCCCTCAGGGTCTGCCTTAGCTGAAAAAACCACCCCTTCCAAGGTCAGGCCCTTCCCAAGGCAGCCTATGTGTGGTAACTGGGTCAGGTGGAGGTGTAAAGGCCTGGCTATCCTGGTCTAATGTGGGACACTTTCATGGGCAGTACTCACTCAAAAATTCCCTGCCAGGTTGGCTGAGGCTCCACTGGGCCTGCATCATAGTTTGATTTCTTCCTCTGCCCAGTCTGGCTTCTATCCCTTTCTTTTCCATAATAAATGTTTTGCACCCCAAACTCCATCGCAGTGTCTGATTCCAGAGAAGCCAACCTATGCTATGGATACTTTGGGCTGCATGTAAAGGTCCTTATACATACAATGGAATATTATTCAGCCTTAAAGAGGAAGGAAATTCTGGCACATGCTACAATATGGGTGAATCTTGAGAACATTATGCTAAGTGAAATAAGCCTGTCAGAAATACTGTTTGATTCTACTTATATGAGGTACCTCGAGTGGTCAAATTTATAGACAGAAAGTAGAATGGTGGTTGCCAGGGGTTGGGGAGGAGGAAATGGGGACTTATTATTTTATGAGTACAGAATTTCAACTGGGGAAGTGAAAGTGTTCTGGAGATGGATGACAGTGGTGGTTGTACAACAATATGAATGTACTTAATGCCACTGAGCTGCACACTTAAAATTGGTAAATTTTATGTTATGTATATTTTATCACCATAAAAAATATTGGTTAAAAAAGTCAGCCACAAATCAAAGAATTACACACTACAGGCAAGCTTATGAAATGTAAGGATGGTTAAATATTAGAAAATTTATTAATATAATTCACTGTGCTAGTAACGCAAAGACGAAAAAATATCTGATCATGTCCATAGATGTTGAAAAGGCATTTGAAAAAATGTAACATCAGTTCCTAACATAATTCTTAATTAAGCAGATATTAATTGATTCATCTTAGTATGACAGATAAATTTTTTTTTTTTCTGGCTGTGCCGTACGGCTTGCAGTATCTTAGTTCCCTGACCAGGGACTGAACCCCGGGCCCCAGGCAGTGAAAGCACTGAGTCCTAACCACTGGACCACCAGGGAATTCCCAAATGACTAATAATTTATATCTAAAAACAAAAACTAGCAGTGTAACACTAGAAGCATTCCCATTAAAATAACAAGCACCCATTATCACCACCATTATTTAATATTGTTCTTGACAACTAGCTAATAACTTAAATTTTTAAAAAATCTAAAGTATAAAATTGGAAAAGAAAAGATACGTATAAAAGACAAAATAAAGGATATAAACAAACTGTACACAGGAAATACATTCAACATCTTTTATAATAGAAATACAAATTAAAATTTAATTTTTGCTAAGATTAGCAAAGTTAAGACAATGGGCACTCATATTTGCTGGTAATGTGGAAACTGGTACTACTGGTCTATGGAGGGCAATTTGACATCTAAAGAAATCACAAATATACACACTGGACATGTCTTTTGACCTAGAAATTTCCACTTCTTGGAATCTATGCTATCGATTTGTTTCATATATGTGTGAAATTTTATCTGTTTAAGTACGTGGCAGATACTGCTATTTACCAATATCCATTTTACTTTTCTTCCTTATAAAAGAAACTTGATTTTGTTCAAGGTGACAATAAACCCAATAAAAACATATCACCTTGCAGCCTGGGTAGCCACATGGCTCAGTTATGGTCAATAAGCCAAAGACATTGGTTGGAATTCAAGGAAAGGTCTTTAAGAAGGACAGAAGTCATGGACCTGTCTTTTGGCTCTTCGCCCTCTGTCTTTTTTCTGGTCTGGAATGCAGAAACAATGCCTGGAGGAGCAGCAGCTATTCTGTAAGTATGAAGATGAAAGTCATACACTAAGGAAGGCAGAGAGGGGAGGAGGAGCCTGGCTTCCTGAAGATGGCATTGAGCAACTGTCTCTGTTCTGGAATTCCTTCCTCTGGACTCCTTTCTGTAAGAGAAAAATACACTCTATTTAAGTTTTTTAAAGTTGAGTTTTCTTTTACCTTGAGCCAAAAGCAATCCTCACTGAATCAAAAGATTTTGATGGTAATGTCAATTGCTGCATTGTTTGTAATACCAATAAAATTGAAAACAATCTAAACGTCCATCAACAGAAGACAGGGTAAATAAGTGATGGTACACACATGCAATAAAATACTCTGTAGCAAGAAAGATGAATGAGGAACACCCACAGGTATTGATAAGCAATGATCTTCAAAATACATCATTAAAAGAAAAAAATCAAGATGTAGAACCATGTGCCTATTTTCCTATCATTAATATAAACAAAAAGGGGAGGGGTGTAGTTTTGATAACCGAGGGAAACAGGGAGTTTGCAGGAAAGCCTGTGTCTCGAGGTCCCAGGGAAACACAGAAACGTCCTGTTGGAGGAACAGAGAGAAATGAGGGTAAAGGAGGCTGCTGCCCACTGAATCTCTCACTTTCCACTCTTCTGATTTGGCAACCGTTCCATCCACAGGCCTCTGTGTCCTCTTGTGGAACAATTCCTTGGTTATGATACTCTAAGGTGTCAAGTGGGCTGGTGAGAGAGTTCCAGAGTGAGCTGGATGACTGGGGAGGGGTAGATGGAAGGAGACCCTGTGCCTCAGAGGGCAAGTCTAAAAGACAGTGCTGACTAAACCACTTTCCTCTGGCAAGTGCCCATGGACCCATTCCTCAGTCCTAGGGACACAGGAGAGAGAACAAAAACTGAGTGGTTGTCACATAAAATCTTGGTGAGATGCTGCAAGTCTAAAGTAGTCCTTTTAGGACCATCATGTAAGAAAGTGGCCTCAAGGTATATTTCAGCAGTTTCAACACAGAGTGATCTTGTCATTGGACACATTTCACAAAGATATAAGAAATGGGACAGAGACCATGCTCATTCTTTTCATACGACAGAGGCCTGGCGGGTAACACTTCCAGAGGAAGAATGGAAGATTCTGAGAGGATTACACAAGAGTCTTCCCTGGTTTTTTCCAGAAAATAAAGGAGGCTATGGTAGAAGGGAACTGAAAATTTCAAAGTATTGATCATATCCATTAACTAAGACATTGTGTTTAAAAGCACTATGACATCATGATACACAGGGCCTTGATTTCATCTGATTTTATTAAAAATAAATCTGGATTCAGATTTTTGATAGAAATATTAAGTGATACTGTATCCATCTCAGTGCATCACATTAGTTAGCTTGTCACATTAGTGGTGATGCTAAGTGTAATCCCTTGATCAAGATGGTGACTACCAGATCTCTCTACGGTAATGGCAGCTTTTCCTCTTTGCAATTAGTAAATATCCTTAGGGTGACACTTTCAGACCTTTTCAATATCTTCTCCCCAAACTCTTTCATTGCAATGGTTTTATCTTTCATTGATGATTCCTGTCTGAATCAATTATTACTAGAATTCTTATAAAATGATTTTTCCATTTCTATCATTCGTTCCACATTGACTAGTTGATAATCTTCTATGAAGAACTTTCCTTTTTATCTCCCTTAAAATGTGTTTTGTTCATATCAATATAGATGGATGGATTCCTTTTTACTCAATATATTGTAACCCATTCTGCATTATTCATTTGCAGCTGGCATGACCTCAGATTTGACATGGGGTTCTCTTTAAAATGTAGATTCCAAGGCACCTTCTCCGTTGTCTGAGAGTGGAGTCTGGGGTTCTGCATTTATAACTGGCTCCCCCTAGTGCTACTTATGCCCATTAAAGTTTTAAAGGCTGAAGAGAAGCCCTTCCAAAGGACCATCTGAGGGGTTTATGTTAACAGTGGTTCCCCCCCGCCAAGGCAATAATCCTAAAATGTGAAAAGGCTGCTCCTTTGAGGCAAGGAAGACCAGAATACCAGCAAAGGCAAGTCTGTCTTCCATGGGTAGAGAGGGATGAGTAAGAAGTGGAGAGGTTGGGAGGCGAGATAGCTACTATTTCCTCTACAGCAATGTTTTTTTGAATAATGGGAACCATTTGCTTCTATCCCCAAAGGTGGGGATGATATTTGGAGCCAAACATTGATATAATTAAGAAAAAGCCTAGATCAGGATGGCATATAGAATGCATGAGTATACACTGTCATCCCTGCTGGTATCCCAACGAAATCCAGAAAACAACATGAAAAAGAGAAACTAATAGTTTTATAGAAGCATCAGGAAACTGAAAAACCAACAGGCCAGACAGTCTAAGAAACTTCTGGAAGATAGAGAGCAGAAAGCAATGTGTGGTTAAAAAAAGGAGGAATTGAGCTCATGTGTTAATGCCTGCTTCCTCTCCTAACCTCACTAAAATAACAGTAAATTAGGAAAAACAACAACAACAAAAACAAACACAAAACCCACAAGGATAAAAGAACAGGCATTGAGGCAAGACTGGGTTAGTGATGCCCATAGTATTTTAGATGTTTTTTGCCTGGCATAGGAGAGAAAGAGAAAATGATTCCATGCTCAGAAAAAAGGCAAAATTATGATTGATAAACTCCTGATACCTCGAGGAAACACCTTAAACACCCAGTTTGAATGAAAGCTGAAACTAGAGTCCTGAGGAATGTAATCCATTGCCACAAGATGTCTAATTGTTTCACAGCTATTGAAGGAACAGACAGTTTTATGGTCCACTATAGTTATAGTTTAACTTTAGAAACCAACAGATTCTATGATTTTACAGCCTGGTTGTGTAGTTAAACACAAGGATTTTAATGCTGTGTAGAAAGTTAACCAGTCTCGAATCTTACCGAGCAAACTGTCTTTGGAAATCCTTTCATTAACTCTAACTCAGTGTTTGTTTATACACATACACACTTTTGTTTTTCAAGCACTGGAAAACCAGCCTTTTTTGTTTTCTTCTACCTGCTGTTTTTTTCCTTAAGGAATTAAATCCAGTTTTGATAAATGCTCACAATCTCTTCATTTTAGAATTTTGCTTTAACATTGCTTTCAGTTTTCTCAGTTCTGCAAAGTAAATGGGGGTGAGCCAACAAGAGGAAAAACCAATTTGTGCTCTAGTACTCCAGAAAGGCTCAGAGGTTGGAAATACCACATCTCGTGGTGGGAATGGGGGACATAGCTGAAAATCCTTGTCCTCATCTATCAGGACAGAAAACTAGAATTTGCCATCTGGAAAGGTTGGATCCCAAAGCTCTTGGCTTAGGGAGATCAGGCACAGTTGAGGGTGAGGCTGCTGGAGTGGATATGGGGGAATTGAGTGAAGTCATCCCCTGCTCTGAGCCACGCAGATTCTACCACTATCCACTGTCTCCCTTCTACTCACACATACACTGCCCCCTACCAGGCAGATCATAGGAGGAGCCTTCTCTAGAGAAACTGGCCAGGCCAGAGAAAAATACCTACAGAAATTGACCTTTGGGGGAGTTCCCCTAGGAGATTTCCAGGGCCCTACTCATCTGTTACTATGAGGCCACAATCAATAAACTCCATCCACAAATCTAAAACTCTAGTTCATGTGTATATGAACAGATGACCTAACATGGAAAGCTGCTAACACGGAAATCAGAGACCTAAACAAACTGAAAAAAGGAACTTGAGGAAATTCTTCCCACCTTCCAGTCTCCTGCCAGTGCCTCCCACAGGCCAAGGGAGCTTGAGAAGCTATGAGGGTCAGTCCCCTGAAAGCGCAAGATGGGCAGGCAGGGAGTGGATATATAAGCAAATAGGCACCTGACCAGCACATCCTTGAAATACCAGCTAAATTCAGACAGAGGGAGACAGAGACAAAGATAGTGAGATAGAACAGAAAGAGAGAGAGGAGAGAGAGAGAGAGAGAGAGAGAGAGAAGGACGAGAGACAGAGAGAGAAATAGGAAAATGGTGAGAGGAAACTTTCAAGAAGATAATCCAAATCTCAAAATTGAAGCTTCTGGTTGGAAAGGTCTCCTCAGGATTCCAGCATAATGAATGAATTTAAAAATATAAACCCATCCAATCAATATGAACTCATGTTTAGCTTAACACATATACAGATGAATAGATACAGAAATAACTTTAGAAATAAATGCGTGTCTACGTGGGTTAGTATACGTATGTATATTTCCCCTTTCTACTGAGAAATCCTGGGAGCACTGACACTACAATAGAAACAAGTACACCCAGTGCTGAGATCTTGGTTTCTAATACCATTCTCCAATCAAAGGAACCAGAATTCCTTGGAGAAATGGACTGAATTTAGGTCTGGGGCCAAGAAAATACAAAATGATCCTAGAGAATTTTATAGAACCAGAAATAAAGAAATAGCTCAGAAACTACAACAACAACAACAACAACAAAAGATGGGGCAAGTCAAAGGGATACCAGAGCCAACTTGAAGGAGTTCCTAATGGCCAAAGCTGAAACAAATTGGGAAACAAAATAAATAATGTAATACTGAATTATAACACAGAGTATAAAATAAATATACTTGATATATATATTTATTGATACTTATATCAATAAAGTGATTGAATACATAAACAAATGGGGGAGATGGGACAAATCTCCTTTAAGGAATAATTTCAAATAATACACATAGACATGCTTCCCCCTTTGCAGAAGGTAGAGTTTAATTCCTTTCACTGTCCCCTTTGAGTGTGGGCTGGACTTGGTGACTTACTTCCAAATAATAGAACATGGAAGGGGGAAAAATAGTAACTTTACAATGGAGAACACCACCTTGACCAAGTGATCAAGGTTAATATCATCAGTAATAAGTTGTGTTGATATGTGTCTCTGATATGAAGTGATAAGAAGGTTACTTTTACTGCTGTGTTTTTTATCCCCAAATCTTATAACCACAGTCAAGTCATGAAGAAAACATCAGACAAGCCCAAATTAAGGGACAAAATATTCTACAAAATATTTAGTCAGTACTCTTCACGGAGAAAGTTCAAGAAAACAAGGAAAGACTGAGAAAAGTTGAATAAAAAAGGATGGGAAATACATACCATGCAAATGTTAACCAAAAGAAAGTTACTGTAGCTATATTCATACCAGACAAAATAAACTTTAAGGCAAACAGAATATCTAGAAATAAAGATTTTTTTCATAATGGCAAAATGTGCAATTTGCCAGGAAGCTATAATAATCATAAATTTGTGGGCACCTAATAACATGGTCCTCAATGTTAAAAGCTAGATTGATAGGACTTGAAAGCGAAATAGATATGTGCACAATCATGGTGAGCCATTTTAACATACTTCTCTCAGGAACTCTCTCAGGAACTGACAAAACAGACAAAATAAGTCAGTGGGTCTGTTGTTTGTTTGTTCTTTCCTTCTCTCTTTCTCTTTTCTTGTCTTTTTTTGTTTTGTTTTTAGTTCCCCTTCCAGGGGTTGAACCTGTGCCCTGTACAGTGAAAGCACACAGAGTCTTAACCACTGGACTGCCAGGGAATTCCCTGAATGAAATTTTAAATTATTGAATAAAGAAAAATTGAAAGAATCAGATTAATGGAGATAGGATCAAAGAGAACCAGAGCCCAAAATATGCCTGCCAGAAGTTTAGGGGCAGGTGAAAAGCAGGGCTTCTCAATGAAGTTAACTCATTTAAACAACATGGAATTATTACAGGGATAGAAAACCAGGTCAATGGAGCAATACATAGTCAAGTAACAGAACTATATAAATGTAGAATCTAGTTTGTAACGAATGTGACATTTACAACTGGTGGGGAAAAGATAGACTATTCAACATATGGTTTTAGGACAATAGGTTTTACATATGGGAAAAAAATTAAGTTAGATATCTACCTCATGCCATAAATAAAAATACATTCGGATGGAATACAGATCTGAAATAAAAAACAATTTTTTAAAAGTAAAAAAAATGAGCAGATTAAAAAATATATAAACATACATATATATATAAAATATATACAAATATAATTTGGGAAAAGGAAGGTTTTCATAAACAAGACACAAAAGATGGAGGTGAGTACGGTAGCTATCATACGCTTACCAGGTTTTCCCTTCCTCCAGTTCTTCCATAACCAAACTCTTTCAGTCCATGTGGAGCACATTCTGAGTAGTCTGAAATGACTGAACCAGCCACCGGACACAGGAATAGATATATAATACATACTGGTCAGGGTGCCCATAATAGCAAGCAGGTTCTCCTGGGATTCCTATGCCTAATCCATCAGGAGAGTCCTTCTCCCTTCCTTTGGAACCAGGAAGTGTAATAATATGGGCCATGTTTCCAAAAAGATGAAGGAAGCTTCAGTGGGAAAGAAGCCCAGGGAACTGATAGACCGAGAGAGAAATGGTCCTAATGACATGGTTGGAGTTATGATTCTAGTTGTGGCTTAGGACTAAATACCTCTAGAATTCCCAATTTTGTTAGCCAATAAATTGTCTTTTTATCAGAACTAGATTGAGTTGGGCTTGCATCACTTTCAACCAAAGAACCGTGTCCAATAATCCAAAGATGATAAAGGTGAAGCTTGTTGATTTAAACTCCATAAAACCACAACCTTCTCAATAATGAGAAATAGCATAAACAAAGTAAAAGATAAGTGGTAAAATAACTTATTTACAGCAAACAATGGACAAAAGATCAAGTCCAGAATATATACAGAAAGCCTTCAAATCAGTAAGGAAAAAATAAAATGGCTCAAAGGAAAAATGAGAAAAGGGTATTGTGTTAGAACTCTTTCCTTTGAAAGCAATAAAGCTTAACTCGTACTCCTTTAAGGAAAAGAGTGGGGAATTTTTGTGTTCAAATAATTGAGAACCCAAAGGAGCAACATATTTCAGGAATGGCAGCATTCTGGTGCTTAGATATTGCCCATAGCAATTGCTTGCTCTCCCTCTCACCATCTCTTAGTTTGAATTCTTTCTTTCTTATGAGTAGGTTTTGTTGTCACCAAGGGTCTCTTTACATGGCAGCAATATATTTTCCTGCAGCTGAGGGCTGCCCTCATTGTATTTGTCATAACTGTTTTGATTGTGTTATAAAATCCAGCCCAAACTGGTTTAAACAAAGAAGGGAACTCATTAGCCTGTGTAATCAAAGAGGTGTAATCTAAAGTAAGACTGTCGAGTGGAGCTTGAACCAAGAGCTCCAACAGCATCAACTAGGACTCATTTCACTCCCTCCACAGTATCCTGCCTTCTGCTGTGCTGGCTTTATACTCAGGTTCCTCATTATGGCCTCCAGCAGCCCTAGGTTCCCCTCATCCTTGATGAGGAAGAGTGAAATATATGTTAGGGAGTAAACATATATCTACCACAATGTTCTTAAATGTAGCTCATAACTTTAAAGACAGACAGATTTTCCAGAGTCCATATCAATGTGCCCAAGGACTCTAGCAATGCCAGGGCCTGTGTCTTCCCCTGGGCCAATCCATCATTGTATCTCACTGAATGGGTTTTTGGTTGGGTATCCTAGGAGCAGAGCCTGAGCCAGGGATTCAGCTGCACCTGATTGATTGAAGAGGGCTCTCAGGAAAATCTTATAAGGGAGTGAGGGAAACAGAATAGGGCCAGGGAAGAGACTAGGCAAAGGTAAGAGTCCAGCTGCAGTCTAACCTGATCTCTTGGGGAGCACTGAAGCATAAATTGTTATGCAGAATTGTCTCTCCCCTCTTCCCTTGGGTCTCCTTATCGTTAGATGTGGAATGGGGGTGGGGGGTGGGGTGGTGGTGTGTAAATCGGCCCTCTCCTGCTGCAGGCAATTCTCTGAAGAAAAGTGCAGCTGTCAGCAACACTCACCTGAACTGAAGGATGGGTGCCCTGATCAGTAAAGGGAATCTAACTGGGGTGCCAACAGTGTCTACTACAATGATTTAGCATGATTGGCCTACTTGGGTCATTTGTATGCCTTGTGACAAAGGAGCTAAGGCTTTTGAGTGACAGCCCCACCAGAATCATATGCAATGGGAGAAGGGTGATTCTGAAAAGCAGAATCAGATATTGTCTGCTGTTCCCTTCAGAACTCACACACACATGCCTACAACTTTTTAAATGCCCCCATCTAAGATAATGCAGTTAGCTCACAATTGAAGAGAAACTCTTTCACTTCTTGCAGCAAATGCTGTCATTGCCTTTCCCAAAGTCCCTTGTCCTTACCACTTTAGTGCATACTGGCCTGACTCCCAGCTGCCAGTATGTGTGTTTCTCTGAATAAGGGTTTTCTCTGATTGTTCCCTATTTTGTCACCTAAACAGCAGGCCAGAAGTACAGAGAAATTAATGTTTTTCCCTCCCTGGGAGCTGCTCTCAACCAATGAATGACAGGAGTTGATGTACAAACACTTCAGCTCCCTTACTCTTTGTAGTGGAATAACACTGTGGTGCATGTCCTACAGTGGCTCCCAGAGTTTACCGTGGGATTAAGATCTAATTGTACACGATGGTAACTGGCATGATAATACACCCTATATTTGTTCTCTTACTTTTCCTGTGTCACTTCCTTACACTCCTACCAGTATTCTCCTTTACCTCCCAAATAAACGACTACTTACAATTGAAACAAGTGTTCTTTGCTTTGACAGCTGACAATGTTCCTGGTCAGTCCATCTCACTGCCTCCTGGCTACTCTCTGTGCTGTCCTCCATGGCCATATCTAAAAGGTTTCTGGAATGGATCCCCTTCTGAATTCTGTACAGCTTTAGCAGGTCATTTCCTGTTGATGTGAGGTCTGAGGCCTTAGGATGCTTTAAGGTACTGTCAGCCATACTTGCCTGATCATAAGACTCAATTGGGGTGCTTATTAAAAACCTAAATTCCGACAGCAACAGTCAGATCTACCCACCACCAGAGCCTCCCATCAAGCCTCTTAGATAGCCTCAACCACCAGAGGGCAGACAGCAGAAGCAAGAAAAACTACAATCCTGCAGCCTGTGGACCAAAAACCACAGTTACAGAAAGATAGACAAGATGAAAAGGCAGAGGGCTATGTACCAGATGAAGGAACAAGAAAAAACCCCAGAAAAACAACTAAATGAAGTGGAGATAGGCAACCTTCCAGAAAAAGAATTCAGAATAATGATAGTGAAGATGATCCAGGACCTCGGAATAAGAATGGAGGCAAAGATTGAGAAGACGCAAGAAATGATTGACAAAGACCTAGAAGCATTAAAGAACAAACAAACAGAGATGACCAATACAATAACTGAAATGAAAACTACACTAGAAGGAATCAATAGCAGAATAACTGAGGCAGAAGAACGGATAAGTGACCTGGAAGACAGAATGGTGGAATTCACTGCTGCGGAACAGAATAAAGAAAAAAGAATGAAAAGAAATGAAGACAGCCTAAGAGACCTCTGGGACAACATTAAACGCAACAACATTCGCATTATAGGGGTCCCAGAAGGAGAAGAGAGAGAGAAAGGACCAGAGAAAATATTTGAAGAGATTATAGTCGAAAACTTCCCTAACATGGGAAAGGAAATAGCCACCCAAGTCCAGGAAGCGCAGAGAGTCCCATACAGAATAAACCCAAGGAGAAACACGCCGAGACACATAGTAATCAAAGTGGCAAAAATTAAAGACAAAGAAAAATTATTGAAAGCAGCATGGGAAAAACGACAAATAACATACAAGGGAACTCCCATAAGGTTAACAGCTGATTTCTCAGCAGAAACTCTGCAAGCCAGAAGGGAGTGGCATGATATACTTAAAGTGATGAAAGGGAAGAACCTACAACCAAGATTACTCTACCCGGCAAGGATCTCATTTAGATTTGAGGGAGAAATCAAAAGCTTTACAGACAAGCAAAAGCTAAGAGAATTCAGCACCACCAAACCAGCTCTACAACAAATGCTAAAGGAACTTCTCTAAGTGGGAAACACAAGAGAAGAAAAGGACCTACAAAAACAAACCCAAAACAATTAAGAAAATGGTCATAGGAACATACATATCGATAATTACCTTAAACGTGAATGGATAAAATGCCCCAACCAAAAGACATAGACTGGCTGAATGGATACAAAAACAAGACCCATATATATGCTGTCTACAAGAGACCCACTTTAGACCTAGGGACACATACAGACTGAAAGTGAGGGGATGGAAAAAGATATTCCATGCAAATGGAAATCAAAAGAAAGCTGGAGTAGCTATACTCATATCAGATAAAATAGACTTTAAAATAAAGAATGTTACAAGAGACAAGGAAGGACACTACATAATGATCCAGGGATCAATCCAAGAAGAAGATATAACAATTATAAATATATATGCACCCAACATAGGAGCACCTCAATACATAAGGCAACTGCTAACAGCTATAAAAGAGGAAGTCGACAGTAACACAGTAATAGTGGGGGACTTTAACACCTCACTTACACCAATGGACAGATCATCCAAAATGAAAATAAATAAGGAAACAGAAGCTTTAAATGACACAATAGACCAGATAGATTTAATTGATATATATAGGACATTCCATCCAAAAACAGCAGATTACACGTTCTTCTCAAGTGCACACGGAACATTCTCCAGGATAGATCACATCTTGGGTCACAAATCAAGCCTCAGTAAATTTAAGAAAATTGAAATCATATCAAGCATCTTTTCTGACCACAACGCTATGAGATTAGAAATGAATTACAGGGAAAAAAACGTAAAAAAGACAAACACATGGAGGCTAAACAATACGTAACTAAATAACCAAGAGATCACTGAAGAAATCAAAGAGGAAATAAAAAAATACCTAGAGACAAATGACAATGAAAACACGACGACCCAAAACCTATGGGATGCAGCAAAAGCAGTTCTAAGAGGGAAGTTTATAGCTATACAAGCCTACCTAAAGAAACAAGAAAAATCTCAAGTAAACAATCTAACCTTACACCTAAAGAAACTAGAGAAAGAAGAACAAACAAAACCCAAAGTTAGCAGAAGGAAAGAAATCATAAAGGTCAGAGCAGAAATAAATGAAATAGAAACAAAGAAAACAATAGCAAAGATCAATAAAACTAAAAGTTGGTTCTTTGAGAAGATAAACAAAATTGATAAGCCATTAGCCAGACTCATCAAGAAAGAGGGAGAGGACTCAAATCAATAAAATCAGAAATGAAAAAGGAGAAGTTACAACAGACACCACAGAAATACAAAGCATCCTAAGAGACTACTACAAGCAACTTTATGCCAATAAAATGGACAACCTGGAAGAAATGGACAAATTCTTAGAAAGGTATAACCTTCCAAGACTGAACCAGGAAGAAACAGAAAATATGAACAGACCAATCACAAGTAATGAAATTGAAACTGTGACTAAAAATCTTCCAACAAACAAAAGTCCAGGACCAGATGGCTTCACAGGTGAATTCTATCAAACATTTAGAGAAGAGCTAACACCCATCCTTCTCAAACTCTTCCAAAAAATTGCAGAGGAAGGAACACTCCCAAACTCATTCTATGAGGCCACCATCACCCTGATACCAAAACCAGACAAAGACACTACAAAAAAAGAAAATTACAGACCAATATCACTGATGAATATAGATGCAAAAATCCTCAACAAAATACTAGCAAACAGAATCCAACAACACGTTAAAAGGATCATACACCACGATCAAGTGGGATTTATCCCAGGGATGCAAGGATTCTTCAATATACGCAAATCAATCAATGTGATACACCATATTAACAAATTGAAGAATAAAAACCATATGATCATCTCAATAGATGCAGAAAAAGCTTTCGACAAAATTCAACACCCATCTATGATAAAAACTCTCCAGAAAGTGGGCATAGAGGGAACCTACCTCAACATAATAAAGGCCATATATGACAAACCCACAGCAAACATCATTCTCAATGGTGAAAAACTGAAAGCATTCCCTCTAAGATCAGGAACGAGACAAGGATGTCCACTCTCACCACTATTATTCAACATAGTTCTGGAAGTCCTAGCCACGGCAATCAGAGAAGAAAAAGAAATAAAAGGAATACAAATTGGAAAAGAAGAAGTAAAACTGTCACTGTTTGCGGATGACATGATACTATACATAGAGAATCCTAAAACTGCCACCAGAAAACTGCTAGAGCTAATTAATGAATATGGTAAAGTTGCAGGATACAAAATTAATGCACAGAAATCGCTTGCATTCCTATACACTAATGATGAAAAATCTGAAAGAGAAATTATGGAAACACTCCCATTTACCATTGCAACAAAAAGAATAAAATACCTAGAAATAAACCTACCTAGGGAGACAAAAGACCTGTATGCAGAAAACTATAAGACACTGATGAAAGAAATTAAAGATGATACCAACAGATGGAGAGATATACCATGTTCTTGGATTGGAAGAATCAACATTGTGAAAATGAGTATACTACCCAAAGCAATCTACAAATTCAATGCAATCCCTATCAAATTACCAATGGCATTTTTTACGGAGCTAGAACAAATCATCTTAAAATTTGTATGGAGACACAAAAGACCCCGAATAGCCAAAGCAGTCTTGAGGCAAAAAAGTGGAGCTGGAGGAATCAGACTCCCTGACTTCAGACTCTACTACAAAGCTACAGTAATCAAGACAATATGGTACTGGCACAAAAACAGAAACATAGATCAATGGAACAAGATAGAAAGCCCAGAGATTAACCCACGCACCTATGGTCAACTAATCTATGACAAAGGAGGCAAAGATATACAATGGAGAAAAGACAGTCTCTTCAATAAGTGGTGCTGGGAAAACTGGACAGCTACATGTAAAAGAATGAAATTAGAATACTCCCTAACACCATACACAAAAATAAACTCAAAATGGATTAGAGACCTAAATATAAGACTGGACACTATAAAACTCTTAGAGGAAAACATAGGAAGAACACTCTTTGACATAAATCACAGCAAGATCTTTTTTGATCCACCTCCTAAAGTAATGGAAATAAAAACAAAAATAAACAAGTGGGACCTAATGAAACTTCAAAGCTTTTGCACAGCAAAGGAAACCATAAACAAGACGAAAAGACAACCCTCAGAATGGGAGAAAATATTTGCAAACGAATCAACGGACAAAGGATTAATCTCCAAAATATATAAACAGCTCATTCAGCTCAATATTAAAGAAACAAACACCCCAATCCAAAAATGGGCAGAAGACCTAAATAGACATTTCTCCAAAGAAGACATACAGATGGCCAAGAAGCACATGAAAAGCTGCTCACCATCACTAACTATTAGAGAAATGCAAATCAAAACTACAATGAGGTATCACCTCACTCCTGTTAGAATGGGCATCATCAGAAAATCTACAAACAACAAATGCTGGAGAGGGTGTGGAGAAAAGGGAACCCTCTTGCACTGTTGGTGGGAATGTAAACTGATACAGCCACTATGGAGAACAATATGGAGGTTCCTTAAAAAACTAAAAATAGAATTACCATATGACCCAGCAATCCCACTACTGGGCATATACCCAGAGAAAACCGTAATTCAAAAAGACACATGCACCCAAATGTTCATTGCAGCACTATTTACAATAGCCAGGTCAATGGAAGCAACCTAAATGCCCATCAACAGACGAATGGATAAAGAAGTTGTGGTACATATATACAATGGAATATTACTCAGCCATAAAAAGGAACGAAATTGAGTCATTTGTTGAGAAGTGGATGGATCTAGAGACTGTTATACAGAGTGAAGTAAGTCAGAAAGAGAAAAACAAATATCGTATATTAATGCATGTATGTGGAACCTAGAAAAATGGTACAGATGAGCCAGTTTGCAGGGCAGAAGTTGAGACACAGATGTAGAGAATGGACATATGGACACCAAGGGGGGAAAACTGTGGTGGGGTGGGGATGGTGGTGTGCTGAATTGGGCGATTGGGATTGACATGTATACACTGATGTGTATAAAATTGATGCCTAATAAGAACCTGCAGTATAAAAAAACAAACAAAACAACTAATACTAAACTTTCATTGGGTTATTTGTATGGAAATATGTTAATATAAATGTTTCAGACATTACATGAAATTTCTAAAAATCTTATATTTGTATGTGTATGGAAATATGTATGGAAATATGTTAATATAAATGTTTCAGACATTAAAAAAAAAAAAAGGCAAAATACAAAGAAATAAATGGTTAGCCCACAAAAAAAACAAAACAAAACAAAACAAAAAACCTAAATTCCCAGCACTGTTCTTCACCGTTCTAAAGGAAGAGATCCTGGGAAATTGTCTTTGCCTGGATTCCCTAAGGAACAGAGCAGGAGGCAAAGGTTTCATAGTGGGGCCTTAATGGGAGGTACAATCCCAGAGCAACAAAAGATAGAAATAGGGGAAGGAAAGATAGCAAATGCAAGGTGGTCTATTACTGGGCTCACCAAAGCTTCAAGAAAACATACCTGGTTGCTTAATTACACAGAAGTCTTCTTTAAAAGTTATGCAAACCCCCCATGTCTTGGAATGTTCCACTGAGGGGTGAAAAAGAAAGATTATTTCCTGGTTCTCTCCTGTCTCTTATCTTACACTGGCCAAAGTTCACACATGGGGTGTTAACTCCCTCATGACCTGGGATTCTTTTCCACACCTATGGAAGGGGAGGCCAAGTTCCTTGGCTGACAGGTTTACTAAATCATGGGTAGGAGAATAGCAATTCTCCCCAAATGAGGAAATTCAGGGAGAGAATAATTAACTCACAGAATTTGAAGGTCATAGGGTAAGGGTGATATTCAAGATATCTAACAATCAGTACGTTATGGACACAGCTCAATCAGAAATTATTATAGGTATTATAGGACAAAGAAAATGAGTACTTGTGTTGATAACATTAGGAATCAAGATTCTCAGAACAGAATTTCTCCTGTATCTCTTTTCAGAGATACAAACATAGAATCAAAGTTTTGTGAAACCTGTTGTCCTAAATTTGAACTTGGAAATCGACATGAACTTAAGATGAATTTTCTTTAAAAAAACAAACACAAAAATTTTCTAGCTCTGTATACTAAAAAACAAAAACAAAAACAGCCATGTCTCTAGGAATGAGTACCCCTAGCCCCTAGATTGTGATCTCTAAATACTGTTTTTCTCTATAAGGGACCAGGACTATTTGAAAAAATGATTCCACGTCTAGGGCAGAAAATGTACAAGATGACCTGAAACATCTTGCATTAGAAATGTAAAACCTTTAGGGAATTCCCTGGTGGTCCAGTGGTTGGGACTTGGTGCACTTTCACTGCCGTGGCCTGGGTTCAATCCCTGGTTGGGGAACTAGATCCCACAAGCCTCGCTTGGCTCAGGGTGGGGGTGGGGGGCGGGGGGGGGCGGACTTTAAATACTACTGTAGGAGCTGACTTACTATATGGGACAATTTGAGAATCAAAACGAAGAGTGATTACAATGAACTGAAAGACATCAAACATGTTGCACGTGAGTTCATAATGATATTCAAAGCAATAGAACAACAAAATGCTTTGATCAGCTTTGGAGGATGCCAGGGAATTATTTCATTGTTCTGAATACTGGTAAACAAAGGCTCATAAGCACTTATCATACTTCTACTGTACAAACTATACCTCAAATAACTAAATAGTTGATGGAGGAATATTATTCTTTATAGAACAATCACAGTTAACAAATGCATAAAGGATGATAGAATGAAATATTAGAAATTATAAATATAA
Source organism: Eschrichtius robustus (assembly GCF_028021215.1). Lineage (NCBI taxonomy): Eukaryota > Metazoa > Chordata > Mammalia > Artiodactyla > Eschrichtiidae > Eschrichtius > Eschrichtius robustus. Next base: position 30,969,700 of record NC_090839.1, read on the forward strand.
TTAAAATGAAATAATGACTCTAGGCTAGTTCTGTCTAATATAGCTTTCTGGATGATGGAAAAAGTCTATATTTGCATTTTTCAGTACAGTAGCCTCTGTAGCTACTGAGCACTTAAAATGTGGCTAGTGTGACTAAGGAACTGAAGTTTTAATTTTATTCAGTTTTCATTCAATTTAAATAGCCACATGTAACTAGTTGCTATTGTATTGGACAGTACAGTTCTATGGCATGATTAGTTTTGGCTGTTAAAATCATTAGGTGAAAGACTGGTGGGGAGTTTATATGGATGGATTAGAGCGACTACCCTTGAATTTACTGATTGGGACTTCCATGGCGGTCCAGCTGTTAAGACTCCGAGCTTCCAATGCTGGGGTTGCAGGTTCGAACCCTGGTCAGGGAACTAAGATCCCACGTGCTATGCAGTGTTGTGTGGGGGGCAGAAAAGAATTTACTGTTTAATCTTAAAATCACAAAAAGAGACAAACAGACATTATGTCTACTGATGTGATAAAACAGGAAGTATGTAATACTACCCATGAAGTATTCTTGCCAAAAAATGAAACCAGAATCTGATCTGATCAAGCTTCTAGATCTAACTATCAGTTTAGGAAACATAGGGAACAGAGGAACATGATAAACAACACCATAGCAAGAGAGACCAGCAAAATCTAGAATATGGTAAACTCATCAGAACAAACAATATGATTTATTACGATAACCAAATAAGTGCAAGAGACAAGAAGTGGAAGGGCATGAAACCTGTAGATTAGAGAGCTAAAAGACAGACCAGTCAAATGCAAAGGGTGGGCCTTATTTGGAACCAGTTTTGTCTTAGTCTGGGTGCCCCAGAAAGCATAACCTGATTTTTAAAAAAGCTATGTGCGGGACTTCCCTGGTGGTGCAGTGGTTAAGAATCCGCCTGCCAATGCAGGGTACACAGGTCTGAGCCCTGGTCCGGGAAGATCCCACATGCCAGGGAGCAACTAAGCCTGTGCACCACAACTACAGAGCCTGCGCTCTAGAGCCCCCGAGCCACAACTACTGAGCCTGAGTGCCACAACTACTGAGCCCGCATGCCTAGAGCTGGTGCTCCACAACAAGAGAAGCCACCGCAATGAGAAGCCTGCACACCTCAAGGAAGAGTAGCCCCCTCTCGCCACAACTAGAGAAAGTCCGCGTACAGCAACAAAGACCCAATGCAGCCAAAAATTAATTAATTAATTAATTTTTAAAAAAAGCTATGTGCAAACACATAGCTTTTTTTTTTTAAAGCTGAGAATTATGTTTTATTCAGCAGACACACTGAGGACTTAAGCCTGGGAGGCAGCCTCTCAGATAGCTCTGAGGGATGTTTCCAAAGAGGTAAGTGAGGAGCCAGGATTATAGGAGTTTTTGCAAGAAAAACCAGGTAGTCAGCATCAATAGATTACTGTTAATTAAAGAAAACCAGATATCTCAAGTTAATGAATTTAGCACTTTGTATGGGAACATGCAAGAGTCTGGGCTCATTGAAATCATTCCTTTGATATGCACCTTAACTATCTAGGACCAGTATCCTGTTTTTTTCCATACTGAATCCCCTCAGGGTGAACATTCAGGGTGGCTTTAGTGGCTGATGGCTAGATGGACGCAACATCCTTTGTTTAGTGATATGGCAGGTGACTTTCTTCAACCACAGCTGGAAGGAACCAGCTCTTCTGTCTCAGTCATGGGTCCTTTTGTGTGCGTCCCTCTTTCTGTTTCAATTTTTTTTTTTAAATTTTTATTGGAGGGACTTCCCTGGTGGTGCAGTGGTTAAGAATCCACCTGCCAATGCGGGGGACACGGGTTCGAGCCCTGGTCCAGGAAGATCCCACATGCTGTGGAGCAGCTAAGCCCATGTGCCACAAATACTGAGCCTGAACTCTAGAGCCCGTGAGCCACAACTTGTGAGCCACATGCCGCAACTACTGAAGCCCACATGCCTAGAGCCCGTGCTCCACAAGAGAAGCCACCGCAATGAAAAGCCCGTGCACTGCAATGAGGAGTGGCCCCCGCTCACCGCAACTAGAGAAATCCTGCGTGCAGAAACAGAGACCCAATGTAGCCAAAACTAACTAACTAAATAAATAAATTTTAAAAAATATTCTTTTTTTTGGAGTATAGTTGATTTACAACATTGTGTTAGTTTCTGCTGTACAGCAAAGTGAATCAGTTATACATATACATATATCCACTCTTTTTTAGATTCTTTTCCCATATAGGTCATTACAGAGTATTGAGTAGAGTTCCCTGTGCCAAACAGTAGGTCCTTATTAGTTATCTATTTTATATATAGTACTGTGTATATGTCAATCCCAATCTCCCAATTTATCCCTCCCACCCTCCATTCCCCCCTGGTAACCATAAGTTTTTTTCTTACATCTGTGACTCTATTTCTATTTTGTAAATAAGTTCATTTGTAACATTTTTTTAGATTCCACATATGAGGGATATCATATTTTTGTCCTTCTCTGACTTACTTCACTCAGTATGACAATCTCTAGGTCCATCCATGTTGCTGAAAATGGCATTATTTCATTCTTTTTTATGGCTGAGTAATATTCCATTGTATATATGTACCATACCTTCTTTATCCATTCTTCTGTCTGTGCCAACACACTTTATTGAGCAGTGTGACCTCAGGGAGCAGGAGTGAAGGATGCTAAGTGAAACAAGGAAACAGGGAAATCCAACACAAGAAAGCATGATCAAGATGGCCACCACTAAAAGTGATTCCTTAATCCTATAGACATCCTGAGAGGCTGCATGTACTGTGTCTTAGGACTGTTGCTCTGGGGATGAAAGGGAAACAGTTGTTCATTGGTTCTCATTCTCCATTGGTCAAAGTTTACCTTTAAGAGTGTTAAGTCCTTGGCACTTCTGGGTTGTGCATGCCTGGGTGCCAAGCAGATTTCCACAGGAGCCCACACTGCAGCATTAAAGAGAAGCCAGGAGCAGGTTCCGGGCTGTATCTGTGTGTTGAACTGCTCAGAACTGTGCAGAACTGATCGAGGCAACAACTGCTGAATTAAGAGACAGGTGATTCCCCAGAGGATCTGGAGTTATGCACAGAGGTGCCTGGTACAAACTGTATAAAGGGAGAGGGGCGGGGGAGAAGGGCAAAATAAATCAGGGAAGTTTCTTTTAATTAATTAATTAATTTTTGGCTGCATTGGGTCTTCATTGCTGTGCATGGGCTTTCTCTAGTTGTGGCGAGCAGGGGCTACTCTTCGTTGGGGTGCGCGGGCTTCTCATTGTGGTGGCTTCTCCTGTTGCAGAGCACGGGCTCTAGGCACGCGGGCTTCAGTAGTTGCAGCACGCAGGCTCAGTAGTTGTGGCTCACGGGCTCTAGAGTGCAGGCTTAGTAGTTGTGGCGCACGGGCTTAGCTGCTCCACGGTATGTAGGATCTTCCCTGACCAGGGCTCGAACTCGTGTCCCCTGCATTGGCAGGCGGATTCTTAACCATCACGTCACCAGGGAAGTCCCTAAATCAGGGAAGTTTGAATGCTACCTGGCTATTGGGTGATACTAAGCAATTATTGTCATATTGTTACCTTTTTTGAGATAATGGTATAGTCATTATGATTCTTCTGGGCTTACCTTTTAGAAAATCATACTAAGGTCCTTATACATGAAATGATATAATGCCTGGGATTTTCTTCATAATAATCCAGTTGGTAAGGGAAAGTGGATGAAAGCATAGCTGAAACAAGATTAACCATGAGTTATGTCCTGGTTTTAAAAATGTCCAGTAACTTTTCAATATTCCTCTCTTCAAAAGGTAGAACCTAACACCTCCCACCCCCAACCTTGGATGTGGATGGGACTTAGTGACTCATTTCTAATGAATACAATGTAGTAGAAGTGATCTTGTATGTCTTCCAAGACTACATTATAAAAGCATTGCAACTTCCACCTTGCTGTCTCTCGGATCATTCATTCTGGGGAAAGCCAGCCACCATGCCATGATGACACACCAGCAGCTCTAAGAGAGGCCCAGGCCACAAGAAACTGGTGCCTCCTGCTAGCACCTTACCAGCCATAAGTATGAGCCACCTTGAAATAGATCCTTTAGCCTCAGTTAAGTCTTCAGATGACTGTAGCCCATTTGCAGCCTCATGACAGAGCCTGAGCCAGAACCACCCAGTTAAGTCACTCCTGAAACCCTGACCCACAGAAACTGTGTGAGATAAAAATGTTTATTATTGTTTTAATTTGCTAGTTTGGGGCGTAATTTGCTGCACAGCAGTGATCAACTAAAACAAGTTAATAATTGTTGAGGCTGGGTGTTGGGTTCATCGTACTATTCCATTTTTGTGTATGTTTGATATTTTCCATGATAAAAATTAAATATTGAATCTCTAAAAATTAAATATTGCATCATCATATACATACCTTCCAGGTGTGTTAAAGACTATCTGTAAAAAGCAAAAAATGCCTGGCAAATTATCATCTTTGTAACTACAAGAAAGGAAAGGATTTTAAAAAAATTTTTATTTATTTATTTGGCTGTGTCGGGTCGTAGTTGCGGCATGCGGGATCTTTAGTTGTGGCATGCGGGATCTTTAGTTGCGGCATGCAGGATCTAGTTTCCTGACCAGGGACTGAACCTGGGCCCCCTGCATTGGGACCGCAGAGTCTTAACCACTGGACCACCAGGGAAGACCCAGGAAAGTATTTCTTAAACAAGACGCAAAAAGCACAGGCTATAAAAATTGATAAATTAATCTAAACTCTATTTATTGAGTGATACCATAAAGAAAGTGAAAAGCTGAACAAAAATCTGGAAAATGGTATTTGTCACACATATAATGAAGAAAAGATTAGTATCTAAATATATCAATCAATAATAAAACTATAAACCAATAGAAAAATGGGCAAAGGTCATGAACGCACAACTCAAAAAGTATATGAACGCACAATTCACCTAAATGACCAATAAACAAAAAAAGATTGATCAACCAATATCTGCAACTCTGTTTTGGTCACCACAGTAATTGACACCTCTTCCCCTAGCAGCTCTCAACAATGGCTGACTGGAGTTGGTGTATAAATACCCCCAGATACGCCAGTCCTGTTGCCTCCCTGGGGTTTGTGTCCTACACCATTTCCCAGAGTTTCCCTTGAAACCAGAAACTGGTTTGGTAAAGCACCCTGTGTTGACTTCCCTTCCCTTCCATGTCTCACTTCCCCACTCCCCTACCAGCTTCCTAGGATTACATCCCACAGTAACCTTGAATACTCGCCTCAGGGCTTTCTTCTGAGGGAACCTAAGCTAATATAAAATGTTCAAGCTTCCTTGCCAGCATGGGACAAAGTCTGAACCCTGGCAACTCTGTGGGGAGTTTCTCCCACATGAAAAAAAACCTTTAGACTCCCTTGAAATGTATATGGGAGAAGGGCCCTGATGGTTTCAAGCCAGCCCTGCAGGTGGGGAAGCCCAGACCATGGCCTTAGGCACAGACTTCAAAGCTGCCCCATGGGCCTCCTGCAGGTCTGCTTTTTTTCTGTCTTCTTTGAATCTTGTCCATAATCCATGCCCTTGGCCCTGACTTGCTGGGGTTCATAGCTAAACTCTCCCTGTTCCTTGAGCCATTTTTGATATGCTGATCTGGCTTTAGCCTGTTTAACTTGGTAAACACTGCAATCTGGGCCATACCTCTAGTCACAGGCCAGGCTTTTGGTCAGCTGGCTCTGTATACAGGGTTACCTGCCGCTCCTCACCCACCTTGGGGTTCCTGCCACAGTCACAGTACAAGTGAATGCAAGAACCACTTGGCTGTTAGGAAGTCTGCATTACTACCAGTGGCTTTTCAGATGATGGGAGTTGGTGCCAGTGGCTCAGCAGCAACATAAAATTTGGACCTCTGCGTAGGCATCAGAGGCCTTGATCACAACCCTGGCAATAATCTGTATTATGCCTTTGGGCGAGCTCTAGAAATAGAGATGGTGTTTCTAGTGGCACCAGGACGGTGGACTTTGATGGGAGTCAGCTCGGAGAGGAGACGGCTTCTCTCTGAGCCAAAGCAGGAAATGAGGAAATGGACATCTTCCATGGATTTACCATGTTGTCTCAATGCTAATATCTTCTGTTATGGCATTGGTTGTATGCAGGGGGACTTCCAAACTCTTGTTGCCTGTATAAGTTATTTATTGCCATGAGATAAATTACCCCCAAATTCAGTGGCTTACAAGAACAATTTACTATCCTCATGGTTCCTGTGGGTCAGAAATTTGAGGGCAGCTTGACTAGGCAATCCTGGTTTAGGGTCTTTCATGAGGTCAGTTAAGATGTTGGCCAGGGCTGCCATCATCTGAAGACTTGATGGGGACTAAAAGATCCACTTCCATGTTGGCTCACACAGGTATCTGGCAAGTTTATGCTGGCTCTTGATGGGAGGCCTCAATTCCTCACCACCTGGGCCTCTCCACAGGCTGTTTGTGTGGCCCCATGATACGATGACTGGCTTTTTCCAAAGCAAGTGAAGAGAGAGAAAAAGAAGTGGGATGGGGGGGAGAGAGAGAGAGAGAGACTGACTATCCTTTGTATGGTCGCATTCTACCACATTCTATTTGTTAGAAGTGAGTCACTAAAACCTGGCCTACATTCTAAGAGAGGAATTAAACTCCAACTTATAAAGATAAAGGGAGTATCAAAGAATTTGTGGACATTTTTTTAAAAGTACCACATTGCTTTTAGTTCAATAGCTAACTATAACTTGGATTATAAGGTCTTTTCCAGCTTCTGTTTCTGACTAGCTAACTCCATTTTTCTATTCTTTCCTTAAGTAATCAGTAAGCTACAAATCATCAGTTAGGAATATAGTATGGTCAACTCCTATTACTTTAATTAATAACTAGAACACTTCTCTGCCCTTATTAGGAGGAAATCCTATAATGTCTTCTTCTAGAATCTCTCTCTTTCAGTCAATTACCCAAGAAACCTGGGGCTTATTCAGTCTAAAATGGCCAGTCCAGCTTCCAAACAAGTCAGCTAAGTCAGAGTTGTGCATCTAACTTGTGAAAAGTAAGATGTGAAAAGTAAGTGTAGAGAAGACACTGATTGAGAAGCCATCCCACTCATCTCCAGGGAGGTGGCACGAAGGAATATTGTCAGGTGTGGAGATCATGAAAATACAATGGTCAGATCTCCTGCTGTGTGGAGTGTAACTGACTGGCAGCCCAGCGGCCGCCAGTCTGGCTCCACCACCACATTTGTGCTAATGTAGGCCTCTTCCTGCGAAATTCAGGGCCACTCCAACAGGAAACTTTGGCTCCAACACTCGCCTTTGGCCTGGACAAACCTTTCTTGGAACTGCACTGCAGTCTGAGACTCTTCTTAACCAGTCCTGCTTTCCCCTTTTCCTTCACAGCTGTCAGTTTTTTATTCCAGTCTGATTCCTCTCCCTGCCTTTTCCTGCTTCCTTTCTCTTTATCCTTCACAGATGTTTCTCCTAATAAGTCTCTTGAACTAATTCTGTTCTGGGATCTGTTTCTTGGTAGGCCTCCCAGGCATTCACAGTGCTGGAGCTGATTCCCACTGGCTTGTGGGAGCAGATTCTGTGCACCACCTTCCCAGCTCCACATTCAGTGACATCATGTTGGTAGTTTGAAATAGGTCATGATGGGAGTATTTACACTGTAGGAATCAACAAATGCTACACATGAAAGCTTTTTTTCCCCCTAGCAAGCTGGTTGCTAAACATTTATCAGTATATCTCTGGTATATACCCAACAGAAATGTGTACATATGTTCACCAAGAGACCTGTGCTGGATTCCTAGACTGTTCATAGTAGAGAAATGAAAATAAATGACCTACTAGATACAACAATATGGATGAATCTCACAAACATAATGCTAAGTGAAAGCCAGTCACAAAAGAGTCCATATTGTAGCATTGCATTTACATAAAGTAAAAAACTGGCAAAACTAATCTATAGTGTAACAAGTCAGGAGAACTTCCCTGGTGTTCCAGTGGTTAGGACTCGGCACTTTCACTGTCAGGGCTGGGGTTCAATCCCTGGTCAGGGAACTCAGATCCCTCAAGCCGAGTGGTGCACCAAAAAAAAAAAAAATATGTGTGTGTGTGTGTGTGTGTGTGTGTGTGTGTATGCCTAATTAGTTCTATGAAGGCAAGGATTTTTTAACACAATTTTTAAATTGTTGTGGTTAAAAAAACCCCACATATAATAAAATTTACCATCTTAACCATCTGTAAGTGCACAGTTCAGTAGTGTTAAGCATATTCACATTGTTGTACAACAGCTGTCCAGAACTTTTTCAACTTGCAAAACTCAAACTCTATATGCATTAAACAACCACTGCCCACTTTCCCCTCCTCCCAGTTACCTCATGTAAGTGGAATCATATAGTTTTTATCTTTTTGTTCACTTAACATAATGTTTCTAAGTTTCATCCATGTTATAGCATGTGTCAGAATTTCTTTCCTTTTTAAGGCTGAATACTATTCTATTGTATTTATTTACCACATTTTGTTCATCCACTCATCCACTGATGGATGCTTGGGCTGCTTCCACCTCTTGGCTATTGTGAATAATGTTGCAATGAACATGGGTATGCAAATATCTCTTCAAGAGCCTTCTTTCAAATTATTTTGGATATATATATATCCAGAAGTGATATTGCTGGATCATACGGTAATTCTATTTTTAATGTTTCCAGGAACTGCCAAACCATTTACCATAGCGGCTGTACAATTTTACACTCCCGCTAACAGTGCACAGTGATTCCAATTTCTCCACATTCTCGCCATTTGTTGTTCTGGATTTTGTTTGTTTGTTTATTTGTTTGATAGTAGCCATTCTAATGGACGTGAGGAAGAGCAGGGATTTTCTTTCATATGCTTTTTCACTGCTGCCTCCCCGGAGCCTAGATCAATCTCTGGTACATAGTAGCCACTCAATGAGTATTAGTTGCATAAATGAATAAATTGAATGAGTTGAATTCATGTATAGGGTTGTGTAGTGGGCTGAACAGTGGTACTGCAAAAGATCTGTCCACATCCTTACCCAAGAACCCGTGAATGTTACCATATTTGGAAAAGGGTCTTTGTAGATGAAATTAATTAAGGATCTTGAGATGAAGGGGTCATCCTAGATTACCCAGGTGGGCCCTAAGTCTAATGACAAGTGTTCTTTTTTTTTTTAAAGGGAACTTTATTTTTATTTATTTATTTATTTATTTACTTTTCGCTGCGTTGGGTCTTCCTTGCTGCGCGGGCTTTCTTTAGTTGCAGTGAGCGGGGACTACTCCTTGTTGTGGTGCGCAGGCTTCTCATTGTGGTGGCTTCTCTTGTTGCAGAGCGTGGGCTCTAGGCTCATGGGCTTCAGTAGCTGTGGCATGTGGGCTTCAGTAGTTATGGCTCATGGGCTCTAGAGCTCAGGCTCAGTAGTTGTGGCTCATGGGCTTAGTTGCTCCACGGCATGTGGGCTATTCCCGGACAAGGGTTCGAACCCGTGTCCCCTGCATTGGTGGATTCTTAACCACTGTGCCACCAGGGAAGCCCGACAAGTGTTCTTATAAGAGAGATACACACAGGAGAAGACAACACAGAGGAGAAGGCAATGTGATGACAAAAATTGGAGTGATGTGGCCATGAGCCAAGGAGGACAAGGAATGCCAACAGCCACCAGAAGCTAGAACAGTCAAGGAAGCATTCTCCCCTGAAGTCTCCAGAGGGAATGCAGCCCTGCTGAAACCCAGAACTGTGAGAGAATAAATTCTTGTTGTTTTATGCCACCAAGATTTTGGTAATTTGTTACAGCACTCACAGAAAACCAATACAGGCTGTTACCCATAATTCTGAGAAGTTTTTATCAAAAAGGATGGCTTTGGGAGTGGGGTGGGAGGATGAAAGAAATAGATGAGGGAGATTAAGAGGGACAAACTTCCAGTTACTAAATAAATGTCACAGGTATGAAATATACAGTGTGGGGAATACAGTCAGTAATAATGTAATATCTTTACGGTGACAGATGGTAACTAGACTTATCATGGCGATCATTTTAGAAGGTATAGAAATACTGATCACTATGTTATAGCTAATGATACTGAATTATATACTTGAAAGTTGCTAAGAGAGGAAATCTTAAATGTTCTCACCAACAAAAAAAGAAATGGTAATTACGTGATGGGATGGAGGTGTTAGCTAATACTATGGTGGTAATCATTTTGCAATATATAAGTGTATCAAATCAACATGTTGTACACCTTAAACTTACATGATGTTATATGTCAATTCTATCCCAATAAAGCTGCAGAAAAAAAAAAGAAATACTGAGCACTATGTTGTACACTAGGAACTAACAGTGTTGCAGGTCAATTACACTTGAAAAACAAACAAACAAATAAACTTATAGAAAAAGAGATCAGATTTGTGGTTATCAGAGGTGGAGGTTGTGCGGTGGGGGAATTGGATGAAGGTGGTCAAAAGGTACAAACTTCCAGGTATAAGGTAAATAAGTGCTGGGATGTAATATACATCATGATTAATATAATAAACTACCTTGTATGTTATATGAAAATTGTTAAGAGGGTAAATCGTAAGAGTTCTTATTATAAGGAAAAATATTTTTCTATTTCTTTAATTTTATATCTATATGAGATGATAGACGTTCACTAAATTTATTGTGATAATCATTTCATGATGTATGGAAGTCAAATCATTATGCTGTACACCTTAAACTTATACAATGCTGTATGTTAACCATATCTCAATAAAATTGGGGAAAAATGACTTTAGTTTGGGAAGCTCTTATTTGAAGTCATTCTTCATGGGTGTACTATTTAGCAAGGCCAGTTGTCTTTTAATGTTATTATTGTTTTCATAACATCTAATCTATGTACAGGAGAAGCCTTTTAGTTCTCTATCATAGAAATTTGGGAAAAGGGGCATGCATCCAGCTCATCCAATAGAAATTTCAAGTCGTCTGCCTTTAAATTGGTTATCGCTTCCCAAGACTGGGTTTTGTCCCTTGAACTGATGTAAAGGTCACTTCCTATATTTGTGGGGCTTGTCTATGGAGGCCATAGGGGCTCTGCCATAGCTCAGGGGGCTAATTCTGTGCTCCCAGGTCAAGGATCCCTACTTTCCCTTAGAGCCTGCCAAAGAGTATTGGGATCTTATGTTTGTAAGTTGACCTATCCCTCACATGGGAGCTGCTACCCAATAAGCTTAATTCCTACATGAACCCTCCCAGTTGTGATTGTTCTGAAGTTTCAGGATCAGCCTTTTTCACAGGCAATATAGTACCTTACCTGTTAGGTGAGATCCTGACACCTGTAATCAAGGAATTACTTCATTTCATGTATACTAAAAGTATAAGAAGACCTTTGGCATACTAAAATATGTTGATGTTCCAAACAGTTCAGAGAAAGCTCTTTTGATACTTAGGGAAGGTCAGACAGCTGATCAGATAGATCTTACCAGGGAAGCATTCATCCTTGCTATATAGTGCTCAATAAATATTCGTTGTATGTAGTAAACTGCTGGTACCCCTCCCAAATTTCCTTTACTGGATCCTTCTTACTGCTGTGAGTGATGGCTGCTAAATGAGATATGTGTACAAAATCCTGGCCCTTTTGCCTCAAGGTGGGATCAACTCTATGGTACAATTCATGCTCCACAGCTCTTCATAAGATCAGACTGAAGCTCCAGATAAGACCACATCTTATCAGCTACCTTCCCTGCCCTATCCTGCTTCCTTCATTGCCTTTCTCCTAAGAGTACTCTCCCAATAAATTATGCACTCAAATCCTGTTTCAGGGTCTGCTCCTAGGGAAACAGACCTAAGACACTGCATGAATAAAAAAATATAAAAACTCATCCATGTCCATGACCTGGAGACAATGTTATAATGCAAGCAAAGATATAGAAAATGATGACATGAAATCAGAGAGAGCAGAAGGGCCACACAGAGAGAATGCTTTTCTTGAGTGAAAAAAACAAAAAACCAGCAGAGGCAACTTCAAACCATCTTAGTGGCAAATGTCCCTGGCCATGCAGTTAGTAAGAACTATGTTATTTAGAGTCTGGACTTAGAACAGTTCCAGATCAAAGGCTAAGAATTCTTTGCTGTTGGCATTAACGTTTCTGGGACCTGGAGGTGGCTACTTTGATAAGGACTAAAGGAGAAAAAGGTGGCATGGGATTTCAGGTAGAACAGCCACAGTACCCTGGTGATAAGGAATAAGGAGTCCAACAGAAGTGCTTCCAGAGCTGCAGTGATCCTTTTCGTTAGGAGTGACTGGATATTATACCAGAACCCACTTAGTATTATATACAGATGACTAGCTATACATGATATTTGTATACATAATTATACAGCCATTCTTGACCAATTCTTAATCAAGTTTACCTCACAAGACTTGTCCTTGGCGGAAGCAAGTTACACAGTATTCTGGTAATCTATTGCTGTGTAACAAATTTAGTGCCTTAAAAAGTACACTTATTTATTTTGCTCGTGTACCTGTAATTTGGGGTGGGTTCAGCAGAGATGATACACCTCTGCTTCATGAATGTCTGGGGCCTCAACTTGGAAGGCTTGAATGGCTGTGGACTGGCTTCCTCACAGCATGGCAGTCTTAGAGTAGCTAGACTTCTTTTAAGGCAGCTGGATTTCCCCAGTGCAAGTGTTCCAAGACACTCAGGAGGAAGCTGCAAAACTTCCTATGACCTAGACTCAAAAGTCTCAACACATCACTTCCATCATAGTCTACTGGTTAAACAAATCATTAAAGCCACCCCAGATTCAAGGAGTGGGGGGATTAGTCCCCACCTCCCCATATAAATAGTGTAAAAGAATTTGTAGCCATCTTTAATGCACCATACAGAAACAGAAAGTGTAGTGGACTCTGACAACAACAGTAAAGGAGAAAGAAAATATCAATACTTTCTGTCACAAGAAAAGATTTTGTTTTTTAAAGACAAGATAATTTGAGCATGTCTGAAGTCTAAGGAAAAAGAACCAGAGAAGGGAGTGGATTAAAGAAGTAAGAAAAAGAATGTTTGCTGCAACAAGGTTTGAGAGCTTTGGAGAGCAGCCATACTGCTGCTGTGTAGACGCGAGCCATTTCCTGTTAACCTCAAGTGTTGGTAAAGTCACATGAAACTTCACAGCCTGGGCTCAGTTTTGCTGTGGGGAGTGGTGGGATAGACTGGTTCCACTTCTGGCCTGGAGGAGCAGTGCCTCCTGAGGCCAGGGCATGGCTCCATGTCAGCCTGTCCCATGGTAGGGCCATGTCTTCCATTTTCCTGTCTCATCCTGCACATCCCCATGTAGGAAACTGCAGCAAAACATAACCTGCAAACCAGAATGCCAGTGCTAGGGCCCAGGCTGAACAACAGGTTTCATGTAGGAGTAGGAGGGATGTGTGGGTGGAGAGCTGGCTGTTGTGCAGTTCAGCTTCATCAGGCTTAAGGGGATGCAGAATGAGGAAGGTCAGGACCTGGCTATGAGGAACATCGTAGAATTTTAGAATTCTGTGCTCTGTGAAGAGAAGCTTCACAGGTACATGAGGGCCTTTCTTTGTTTCCCACGGACTGCAAGGTGCCCAAACTATGAGATAGCTGCCATGGGAATATTCATCCCACCACAAGGCTTATGTCAGACAATGTTCTGGTTATCTATTGGTGAGTAACAAACCTCTCTAAAACTTGGAGGCTTAAAACAGCAGCCAGTTTATAATTTCTCAGGATTTTGGACAAGGCATAGTAGGAAAGACTTCTCTCTGTTCTACGTAATGTGGAACGGCCCAGATGGCTGGAACAATGACTTCTTCCCTCAGTGACTTTGTCCCTCAGCTGGGATGGGTCCACCAGGTTCTTGTGTCTGGGATCTCAGTTCTTGGTGATAACTGGGCTCCTGCTTTTCCTCCATGTGGTCTCTCTGCAGCAAGGTGGAAGAGCAGCTGCAGCTCAGGGCTACCAAGAGCTCAAAATCAAGATTGCTAGGTTGTTCTTAAAGGCTCAGAACTGGAACCGGCACATCATCACTTGCCCCACATTCTTCTTCAGTGAAATCGAGTCACAGGTCCGTCCAGATTCCAGGGTCGGGGACCACACAAGGTTGTACCGCCAGGAGGCATGTTTCACTGGGGGGCACCAAAGTAACAAACTACCTGACAAGAAGGGCTCCAGGGGCACTACTGTGTGTGAGGGGGGGAGAGGGGGGATGCTCCAGTTCCTAATTTTATGCTGCCCTTTCTTCAGAGATGATTGGAGGGCAAATAGCGGGGAGCAAGGTAACCTCAAACTTCCTGTACAGAATTAAAGATACGTGTGGTCTGGTCTGCTACTTAATCAGCCTGTATCAAGGGAGGCCGCACTACGTGTCTTTCGTTAACCCTATACTACAGAAGACAAAGCAGAGGCTCAAAGGCAGCACTGCTACAGTACCGCACTTAGCGTCACACCACGACGCTGACTCCTAGGCCCTTTCTGCCCCGCAGCGAGAGTTGGGGTAGAGCGATGACCGGCGCCGGGGTCTTCGGGACCGCAGCGCTCAACTGTGCCGGCTTGGTTAGCAGAGGGACCGGATCCGAGGCAGCCAACGGGAATAGGGTGCTTCAGGACCGCTACGCAGGGGCCGCCTCGCCGGGCGAAGGAATAAAACTAGAGCAGTAGGGCGCTTCGTTATAGAGGTCGGAAAGGCCTCGGTTAAGCCCAGAATCCGCGTTAGCGGTCCGCCTCCGGGGCCGCGCGTGCCCCGCCCACGCACGCATGCGCCGGCCCCGCCTCCCGCGCAGCTCTGGCCCCGCCCTCAGGATTGACCTCCCGAGCCACCGTCCGCACAGCCCCGCCCCGCACGGCCAGGCGACGGAGAGCCGGTCGTGCCCTGTGGTGTGTGTGTGTGTGTGTGTGTTTGTGTGTGTGTGTATATGTGTTCGTGGGGCACCGTCTCAGCCCCGGGAAGATGGTGGCGGCGGCGGCGGCGACTGAGGCGAGGCTGAGGAGGAGGACGGTGGCGACGCCAGCGCCCGGGAGCAGGAACAGCAGGCGGTGCCGGGACTGGGACGCGACCAGGGCTGGGAGGCCAGGGCTGGGAACCCGGCTGCGCCTCCCACGGCGGAGGCGGCGGCTGCTGCTGTTGCTGCTGCTCCCGCCGCTGCTGCTGCTTCCCTGGGCGGCTGAGGCCGCGGCGGCAGCGACGGCGGTATCGGGCTCAGCCGCAGCCGAGGCCAAGGAATGCGACCGGCCCTGTGTCAACGGCGGCCGCTGCAATCCTGGCACTGGCCAGTGCGTCTGCCCCGCCGGCTGGGTGGGCGAGCAATGCCAGCACTGCGGGGGCCGCTTCAGGTGAGTGGGGGGGGGTGTCGGAGGGTAGGGCTCAGCCAGAGGCCAAGGCTTAAGGGCCGCTCGAGACGGCCCCAGGCCGGAGGCGGCTGCCCGACAGAAAGTGGGGGGAATAGGGCCGCCCCATGGTGTTTGAGGACCATTTGCTTCCGGGGAGATCATCGTCTCTGGCCTGGGGTCTTCCTGTAAGAGAAGTTGAAAAGGTTCGAGGCAAGGGTGGGGGCACCCCAAAGGGGTTTGGGCGCGGCGGACTACATGGGACGAAAGCTTAGGATCCCGAAGAGTTTCAAAGCCAGTCTCTGAAACTGGGCCTCTTTCGGAAAAACGAGGTATAAAAGAAAAGGTGAGAGAGCCAGTCTTCCTTAAACACTTCTTTTGAACATCCCCTCGTTCTCTAGAGCCTGATGAGTTCCTGGACTGATTGGAGATGTGGGGTACTCCGAAGAAACAGGGCCCTGGGAGAGATTCGTTGTCTGGAGATAGAAGGGAAAAGGGTAGGATTGTGAGATATTAGAGATAGAAGAACCAGCGGTTACTGGCTAAAGGAAAGTGAAGAAACTAGCCTTTGGAAGCTCACTGGAGGAGGCAGATTGGAACAAGGTCTGTCATGGAGAGGGCATCGAAGGAGGTTCCTGTTTGCTCTGGTTTCTGGAGCATATGGAGTTCTGAGTTGGCCTGGTTCAGGATAGTACCTCTTGGAGAGATCATTCATTAATTAATTAGTAGTTAGCTATTATTTGCTTTAGTTGTGCAAGGATTTCTGGATAATACAAACAAATAGATTAGCCAGACTTTGGCCTAGTCCACAAGGAGTTTGGAATATAGCTAGAGAAAGATTTGTACATAGATAACCATAATCATAAGGGCTACAGAGTCATTCATGCTTTTGGCAGATATTTACTGAACTTTTTTGATGTCAGATGTGGAAGAGTGGGGAAATATGAAGAACAAGACGGACAGGGTCCCTGCTCTCATAGATCTTACATTCTAGTGGGGAGACAGACAGTTAAGAAGTAAATAAATAAGTGAAAGAAAAGAACAAATAATTTTAGGTAATGGTAAGTGCTGTCAAGAAAGTAAGTCAGGATGGCCTGATAGACAATTATAACCAGTTGGTAACTTTAGGAGAAGGCATTCATTTGAAATGACATTTGATCTGAGACCTGAATGAGGCAAGGGAGAACCTGTGGGAATTCAGGGGCAGAGAGGGTGTGACTACCTGAGGGGATACAAGGCATATTTTGAGGAGGAGGTGACGTCGGATTTGAGCACTTGAGGATAGTAGGATTTGGAAGTGTGGCGCTGGGAAAAAAATTTCAGATGGAACAAAGGATGCAAACAGAATTGTGGAGACCAGAAAGTAAAGTATTGCTAGTGCCAGGGTATATAGAAGAGAATTGCGAGAGAGAGGTTTGGAACCATAGAATTATAGACTCACGTAATGTCAGATCTTCAGGGGAACACGGAGAACGGTGAAGAGCTGAGCTCTTTGTCGTTGTGGAGAAAGCGAGTGATTTCAAGATTAGTGTACTGTAGGGCCAGCCTTGTACCTTTAATTAGGGTTCTGGGTAATGTTCTGGTTTATGAACTACATTAATCTATACAAACTTGTTGAGGGCTACTCTGGGTTAGGTTATGAGATTATAGTGGTTAACAAGACAGACACAGTCCTGCTCTTACGGAGCTTACATTCTAGCTTGGGAACAGTAATCAATTTCTTATGATTTTTCTTAAAGCTATGGAAGTGAAGAGGAGGGGGCAAACGGAGGACTTGATTTGGTTTGGAAAGGTAAGGTTAGTGTCTGAATAAGTGGCTTTTGAGTTGAGATCTGAAGGGTGAAATGCCACCACCTACATGGGAGGTGGGGTGCTGAGGGGCCAGTACGTACAGAAGCTTGGAGATGAGAGGGATCATGGCAGGATGGATAGAAAGCCAGGTGGCTGGAGCAGAGAGAGCAAAGGGGAGCGTGGCAAGACTGAAGAGATAGGCAGGAGCCAGGCCTTGTGGAGCCCTGTTGGTTGGGTTGAGAATTTTGACCTTTAGCCTGTGAGCAGTAGAATAGCATAGTTCATCTTGTTTTCATGACATTACAGGCTTTTAGATTGGCGCCAGAGCAGGAATGGCCTTTGAAGATGGGGCCAGAGCATTTTGAATTTGAGGAACTTCCACAATCAAGTGAATGGATGGTTGGGTCAGAGGAGAGTTCTTCAAGTTCTGAAAATCTGGGATGCCTTAGTAGACCGTGGGGGCCCACAGGGTGGGGAGGGATATATTATAGCTAGATCAGTCTGTCTGTAATGTTCAGAGAAGGTGGACTCACTTTAAGCATGAGAGATGGTGGGCAACTAGATTGGAACTGTTGACATGGGTCAGGACAGCAGTAATGAGAACTTGAGATAAGCTGTGGGAATGGAGGCAGGGTTAGGTGCTCGGTGAATGACAGATCTTTCTTTGAAACTGGCTTGCTCTTGGGAAGAGAGAGGGGGATGGTGAAGGAAAGAAAACTAGATCCTATCTTAGGTGACTGAGAGGACGGTGTTACCATTAACAGACATAGGGACACAGGAGGAGCAGATTTGAGATGTTTAATTTTGCACATACTGAGATTGGAGTGTTTACAGGGTTTCTGCCTTGTGGGACAGGTGTAAGCATTGGAGTCATCTACATATAGAGAAAGCAGGTCCAAGTGTCCATGTGGACAGTCCAGAGGATTGGAGAAAATCTGCTTGTTAGGGGGAACAGCCGGTCCTGACACTGGTTGTCTCAAATGGCGTCATCCATGAGTGAAGGGGCTCCCCTGGTTGTTGTGGACACTCCACTTGAGCCAGTTCCAGCTGGTGTCAGTGCTCTTTCCTGGGCAAAGAGTTATGACCTTTATTCTGATAATTTCATTATATTTTGTGGGCTTCTGGAATTTGCATTTTAAAAAAAGGAAAGTAAGGACTTCGCTGGTGGTCCAGTGGTAAAGAATCTACCTTCCAATGCAGGGGACGCAGGTTCGATCCCTGGTCAGGGAACTAAGATTCCCATATGCCGCGGGCAACTAAGCCCGCATGCCGCAACTACTGAGCTCGCACACCTCAACTAGAGAGCCTGCATGCCGCAAACTACAGAGCCCACGCGCTCTGGAACCTGCACACCACAACTAGAGGGAGAAAATCCACACACCACAACTAGAGAGAGAAAACCCACACACCACAACTAGAGTGAAGCCTGCGCGCCCAACAAAAGATCCCACGTGCCTCAACGAAGATCCTGCATGCTGCAACTAAGACCCAATGCAGCCAAAGATAAATAAATAAATAAAAAATAATAAATCTTAAAAAAAAGAAACAATATTAAAAAAAGTGAAAGTAAGAGGAACTTACATTTCTAGGCTTTAAAAAAAACCTTTCATTAAATTTTTAGTTGTAGGATTTTTTAGGGGAAGAGTGAAATGTTGGTTTTCATTATGTGTTGGTATATGTCTTGATTTAACTTACAAACCTCTTTGTTATTAAACTTCGAGACATTAGAATGAATACCTTTCTGGTTTGGGTCAGCATTAGGTTGGTGTGATTTTTAAGCCTTTTAGTTCCATAAATCCTGTGTTACAATTGCTGTTATAAGGTCCTTTTCATTAATTGAAAGGAACGGAGGATAATAAGAGGGTTAGATTTCACTGAAGTTATCATACTGAGTCCATACTACATGCCACGGACCCGGTCAGGCATTTTCATGTATATTGTGCCATTTAATCTTCAGGAGAACTCTGAGGGTGTTGTTTACAATTTGGATTATTGTGTGGTTATAGTTAGAAAATCACTTAATTTTTTTTCCAAATGTAAGATACTATAGAAATGATTAATTACAGAGGATAAGGTTAATGGTGTCAGTTTAATAAAAATAACTATGAAATCTTTGGTGGATGATTTCTAAAGCAATGCCACTTCCATTCATTTTTATGTGATTCAGTAATCATGTTTTTCTACTTGTGATATCACCATCGAAATTTTTCTTTGGAGGATAAATATAGTTTAAGTTAGAAAATAAAGATGTTAAGCTCATTTATGAAATTAATATGCATTTAATTCTTTTAAGTTCCTGTATATAACTTCTGGGAGGTTAGACTACAATAACCTGCTGAATTAGAGCCTTATAGTTACCCATGATATTAATACTGTCTATAGAAGAAAAAGAAAGGCATTTATTGAGCATCTGTTTTGTGCCCAGCACATTGCAGTAATAGTAGTAGTAATAGTTGCAGCATAGCTGCTTCCATTTTTCTAGCATTTCTCCATTTTTTCCAGGTGTTGTGTCAAGGGCCTTTTAGAAATTATTCTTTTTAATCCTTAAAGTGAAGTTATTCCCATTTCACAGTTGGGTAAACTGAAGCTTGGAGATACAGAGTAACTTGCCCAAGGTTACACAACTTGTGAAAAATTGAGATTTGAACTCAGGCCTTGTCTAATTCTCAAACATATGCTTTCCATTGTACCATTTGGCCTCTCATTTTTTCTGAGTCTAGTCATCCTTTATGGACATTAGTTGGAAGGGCTGACATAATCCCAACACTCTGAGAAACAAAGGAGGGAAAATAGGTTTGTTACAATAGGAAAGCTAGCATTAAAAAAAAAATCTTAATTTACTTGAATCTGTCTGGCTACTGGCCTGAGGACATAAATATGCTTTTCTAACTAGTGAAGTGAAAATTCTGGAAAATAAAATTTGATAAGGTAAAATAAATACTTATTTTGCTTACAGTAATTACTAAGAAGTATTAACCTGAAGCCCTAAATTTATGTTCATGAATCAAATTTAGACTTGTCTGTTTTTCCCAGTAGAATATAAGCTCCAAGAGGCAGGAATTTTTATCTATTTTGCTGACTGTTATATTCCCAGAGCCTAGAGCAGTGGCTGAGACATAGTGCTCAATAACTATTGTTGAATGAAGGAATGAAGTTCTGCTATATATTCCTTATGACTTAAAAAAAAGTTATCTGTACCTATATGACTGCCGTGTTTGTCTTTTGTCCTTTTATTTCTCCTGAATTTCATTGTCTTGTCTTCCACTGTTTGCTGGGCATCTTTATTGGGATGTTGTGCTGTCCACCTCATACTAAGCCACATCGAAGACCAAACTTCTTATCCTCATTGAAAAAAATAGTGTTTTCCTTTGTACTTCCTTATTTCAGTAGCAAATTCTACTTTAGATAACCAAAGGTCAAAACTTAGGAGTAATCTTTTGCTCTTTCTGTTTATTCTCCCTTCTCTAAAGTCTTAGAAATGTGTTCCTTTCCGTTCTTCCTGCTGCCATCCTAGTGCACCTGGCCCTTCACCTCATTGCTGACCTGCCTCTGTTGCACCCTGGCTGGTTTCTTGCACCTCCAGAATACATTCTACCCTGTGTCATATAATCCCCTGAGAACATGTATCACTGTCTTGCTCAGAAACCTTCCTAACATACAGAGGGACATAGGGCCAGATCATTAAACTCCATACCAAGGAGTTTGGGCCTTATCCTCTTGTTTTGTTTTTGTATTTTATTTTATTTTGTTTTATTTTATTTTTTTATTTATTTTGGCCGTGCTGCCCGGCTTGCAGGATCTTAATTCCCTGACCAGGGATCGAACCCGTGCCCTGAAAGCACGGAGTCCTAACCACCGGACCACCAGGGAATTCCCTGTTTTTGTTTTTTGATTGAAATACAATTTATGTACAATGTTATGTTAGTTTCAGGTGTACTACATAGTGATCTGACATTTGCATACATTATGAAATGATCACCATGATAAGTTTAGTAACTATCTGTTCCCATACACAGTTACTGTAGTATTATTGACCATATTCCTTATGCTGTATATTACATCCCTGTGGCTTATTTATTTTATAATTGGTTGTTTGTAACTCTTAATCCCCTTCACCTATTTTACCCCTACCTGGGCCTTATCCTCTTGGAATTGACAACATGGTCTAAATTACTGACTTTTTAATACTGAATCTCCCAATGTTCCAATCATGTTGGGCACATGATCCAAACCCTGAGTTACCACGGGCAGTAGTTTTAACTTGTTTCTTTGATACCGCATAACTGGGATTGCCAATTTCCAGCTCAGGATCAGGCTGTTCTCACTGCCCTGTACTTTAGCTCTTTTTATCTAGTTTCACATTCAGAGGCTCATTAATTGTCACTCTATTTGTAAATTGTATTGGATACAATTTCTATCAAAGTTCTTTTAGTGACAGATGCCCAACTCAGACAAGCTTAAGAGGAAAAGATGGGAGAGATTTATTGGTTTATGTGACAGAAAAGTCCAGGGGATATTGTTGGCTTCATATGTGGGTAGATCCAGGTGACCAGTTGGTCTCTCTCCTTCTCTCTTTACTGGCCTCACTTTCAGGCAGGCTCTCTTCATGTGATGTCTCCAGGAGCTAAATCAAACTGGAAAAGAGTAACTTTTCCTTAGGAGCGTGTAACAGATAAGGAAGGGTGAGAGTCTCGCTGGTTGGTCCCTTGTCCTTTACTGAAGCAGTCACTGGCTAGTGTCCTGGGAATGTTCTGACTGATCAGACCCGAGTTGGGTACCTCTCTGGAGCTGGGGGATGAGGGTCCAACTCCATAGATGGCAGGACTGAGAAAGGGGAAGGAAAACGGAAAACACACTTATTGTCACCAGAAAGTGGGGCCAGTACCGGGCAGGTGAGGACAGTGACATCCCTGCCTATTCTTAGAACCTGCTGTTTGGTGAATACTCAGTAAGTGTTGATGATGACAATTGGGAATGGTTTAGAAAATATCGTATCATGTAATGAGATGCTGGTCCCCCAGTTTATCAGAAATTCACTCCATGAGGGACCCACTATGTGGAATGTTGAGGTTACTGCACTGAAGACTGTTCTGTGTTGAGATTAAGTGTATTGATAATAGAGCCAAGTCATTGAATGGCAGTTATTCATCCCTTAATTTTGTGACAGGGAAAAAAAGAGAGGATTATGGGAGGAATCAACAAAATATGTGCTTATGTTGTGTGAATTTATGTTATTTTGGGTGAAAACTGTATATAAAATACATAATAGACCTTTCAAGTTTTTGGCGGATTCCTGGAAGAGTTTACTTAGATGAAAAGGTAAAAATATGTTTATTGAGTAAAAAGAAAAATTTAGCATGAATGTCTTAATATAATTGCCTAATATGTTTGAAAGCAGGTATCTGACATTTAAACTTTACCTCTGTGAAAGGTTCCCAAGATAGGCAAATGCATTTTATTTACTACAATATAGAAGACAGATGAATATATAGGAAAAAAGCAGAGTATGTTTATGATCAAAACAGTTTTTACTAATTGTGATTAACTTATTTAATAAATTTGTAGATTATCTTTATCTTGAGAATTAAATATAGAAGTAGGTACTTGTTACTGTGGTTGAACAGAAATCATACTGGTTTTTCTCTTTAAATACAATCTTGTTTCTAAAACTGAAATGAAACTGTGGTTGTACTTTCCCTAATGATTGTATCTAGAAATTCATCAGCCACTAACCTATTATGAAACTTGTTTCTCATTTATACTCTACTATTTTCTGTGATTTCCCAAATGCATTGTGGCAAAAGTGACTCTTATTCATATACTATATACTAATGTAATCCTTTGTTTTGTTACTTTCTTCCTTCCATTTTTCCTTTTCTCCCTGTACTTTCAAACTGGCCCTTTATTGTTAGCCTGACTTTTTCTAATTTTTCCTCCTTAGGGTGACTTTCTTTTATTTACCTTGCTTTTTTCTTTCTCCTCATTTTATTGATGTCATATCCCTTTAACTGCTTTTCTTTTAACACGTGAGACCCTGGTTCGATTTTATCCTTTCAGTTTTTAATTCTTTAAGTTTTCTGTTTTTTCAAGTACATTTTGAGTGAACCTTAATTCAGGCTATTTATTTACGTGTGTACTTATCTAGAATTCTCTTTCACTTATAGAAGTTAATTTTAGTTATGGCTGAATTGCCTCTTTATTTTTTTAGAATTTGACATTAACGGTGTACAGTTATTAAGTTGAATGAATTTTCCAATTAATTCCTCTTGGTACTTTTTGCATTCTAATTAAGAATTTTCTAATTTGTTTATTAATAAGCCTATAAGCATTAGAGGCTGAAATTGTGTCAGGTGCTGTTAAGGGACACAAAAGTAACCTCTTGACCAGTGTTTCCTATATTTTTTGATTCACAAATCCTTTCACAAAAATGTATAATCTTGTGGACTACCTTAATTACGCATTAAAAAAATGTATCCTATTTTTGATATGGTGATTTTAAATAGTAAAAAGTAATTTCCTATTAAACATTATAACATACATTTTGAATACAATTTGTAATGATATTCACAATATAAAAAGAAAAATTTCTTTTCACTCTTTAACATGTGGGCACATGTTTAATGTATTTTAAATTAATTGAGTAAGGAGAAGCATATATTTATACAAAATAAAAAGTGACATTTAGTTTTGGAATCGAATATATATTAAAATAGAGATTGTATTTGGCTCTGCTTTATACTATAGAAGTAGACAACTTTCCTGTCCTCATGTTTGTTATTCCTGCATTTGTGCTTTAAAAATTATTTCTTAGAATTTTTTTGTGTTTTGTTTCTAAAT
The DNA here is from genome assembly GCF_028021215.1 of Eschrichtius robustus. NCBI lineage: Eukaryota > Metazoa > Chordata > Mammalia > Artiodactyla > Eschrichtiidae > Eschrichtius > Eschrichtius robustus. Next base: position 30,993,662 of record NC_090839.1, read on the forward strand.
GATAAAATGATAGTGGTTTTCAGCTGTTTGTAAGCATTCCTTTGCAAATAGCATACTTCCTGTGTGGATGGTTTTTCAAAATTGAATGAAAAGGCCAAACTGGCTGTAATTGTCACTTAATTTTCCCCTTTCACATTGGTTTTTGAAATACTGGAGACATCTTACAAAGTTACACAAGGATTTTAATCAGAAGGTTTAGCAAGATGATCTTGAGGCAAATTTGCAGAATTAGATTCATTTCATGCCCTTCCCTAACATGTATTTAAATATCATGTCTTATGCATCTCTTTTAATAGATGCCATTACTGTCTTTTAATTGGAACATCATTTGGACTACTGGTTGAGAAACACTGACCAACCCTGACCGAGTAACTGGTTGCTTTGGTGCGTGTATTTGGTGCTGGTTCAGTCTCTGAACTAACTTTAACTTCCTTTCAACATGAAATATTTTAAGCTTGTGGAAGAGATACAAAGAATAATAAAATGAACATCTGTGTACCTGCAACCTAGCTCTTCTGAATTTCCTTCATATTAATATTATTATTACTACATAATAAGTTGTGTAATATAAAATATTACAGATATCACCAAGGTTCCTATATTACTCCTTCCTAAATCTGTTTACCTTAACTCTCCCCAGAGGTAACTAGTGTGGTGAAGTTGATGTTTATTATTTCTCTTGCATGTTTCTATTTCACTACAGATACACACACACAGTGTCTTGTTTCCAAAAACAAGATCATGTTTTCAAACTTTATAAAAAGTAATCATTCTGTAACATGTTATTTCCCCACTCCCAAACCTAATTTTTTATGCTTTTGAGATGTTTGTGTTGATAAATGTAGTGCTAGTTGATTTCATAGCTATATTCATTACAGAATTCCAATTTATTTACCTATTTTTCTGCTGCTGGGCATTTAGATTTTTCCAGCTTGTGCTGTTACGAATAGTGCTACAATTAACATTTTTACATATCTCTTTGTGTACCTGTGTATGATTTTTCTCTAGGGCTTTGATCTTCAAATTTTGAAGCACCTCCAAAATATTAAAAAATTCTATTTACTTCCTTGAATACTTTTAGGTTGACATGCAGTTGACATACACCATTTTTTAAAAATGTCTTTATGTAGTTGCAAAGAATGTCATTTCTCGTGTATTATAAATAGAGTTACTGAAAAAACCCATGATGTTACTTTACAAAATTTATTGGGTACCTGCAAATTTTATAGCAGTTTGTTAACCATTCTCACTCTTTAAAAATACGTATTTAGGGTCTTCTTTGACAGTCAGTTTTTGCAGTGTCCCTTTTTTTTTTTGCCTAAATTCTTATTTTCATTCTAATTCCTCTGTACAATTTTTCCCCCCTGGGTTATGAGTTCTGTCCACTGATCTAGATGTCAGATAACATAAAACTCACCATTTTAAAGTGTACAATTACGTGATTTTTAGTGTATTCATAAAGTTGTGCAACCATCATCACTATCTGATTCCAGAATATTTTCATTATGCCAAACAGAAACCCTGTACCTGTTAGCAGTCACTCCCCATTCCTCCTTCCTCCCAGTGCCTGACAACCACAGTCTACTTTCTGCTGATGGATTTTCTATCCTAGGCATTTGTGGTCATTTGTGACTGACTTCTTTTACTTAGTGTAATGTTTTCAAGATTCATCCATGTTGTATCATATATCAGTACTTCATTCCTTTTTATGGCTGAATAATATTCCATAGTATACATATACCACATCTTATTAATCCATCCATTAGTTGATGGACATTTGGGTTGCTTCCACCTTTTGCCTATTATGAATAATGCTGCTGTGAACATTCATGTACAAATTTTTGAGTGGACATATGGGTATGTCTCTTGGGAGTTTGCCTAGGAGTGGAATTGATGGGTCCACGGTAACTCAATGTTTACTTTTTGAGGAAGTGCCAAACTTTTTCACAGCAACTGTACCAGTTTACATTCCTACCAGCAGCGTATGAGAGTTGCATTTTCTCTACGTTCTCATCAATACTTATTTTCTGAGGTTTTATTTATTCATTCATTCATTTATTTTTTAAAAAAATATTTATTTGGTTGCATTGGTCTTAGTTGCAGCACGCGGGATCTTCGTTGCGGCATGTGGAATCTTTCGTTGCGGAGCGAGGGCTCTTCGTTGCAGTGCGCGGGCATCTCTCTTGTTGTGGCGTGGGGACTTCTCTCTAGTTGTGGTGCGCAGGCTTGGTAGTTGCGTCACGTGGGCTCTCTAGTTGTGCGCACATGCTTAGTTGCCCAACGGCATGTGGGATCTTAGTTCCCCAACCACGGATCAAACCTGTGTCCCCTGCATTGGAAGGTAGATTCTTAACCACTGGACCACCAGGGAAGTCCCATTCATTTATTGTTATAAAATTATTTATATAAATAAATGAATGAATGGCCATCCTAGTAAGTACAAACTGGTATCTCATTATGGCTTTGATTTGTATTTCCCTAATGACTATTGGTTTTTAGTATCTTTTCATGTGCCTGTATGGCCATTTGTATATCTCCTTTGGAAAAATGTCTACTCCAATCGTTTGACCATTTTAAAAATTATTTGTCTTTTTATTGTTGAGTTGTAAGAGTTCTTTATATGCTCTGGATATTAGACCCTTGTCAGATATATGATTTGCAAATAATTTCCTCTCATTTTGTTGGTTGTTTTTCACAAGAACAACATTGATAATGCTTTTTACATATAAAAGTTTAAAATTTTGATGAAGTCTAATTTTTCTATTTTTGTTTGTTTGTTCATTTGCTTGTGCTTTACGTGTCTTTCTTATCTAGGAAACCATTTCCTGATCCAAGGTCATGAAGATTTATATCTGTGTTTTCTTTTTAAGAGTTTTATAGGGTTAGCTTTTACATTTTGGTCTTTGATCCATTTTGAATTAATTTTTGTACGTGCTGTGAGGTAGTGGTTCCACTTCATTCTTTTGCGTGTGGATATCCAGTTGTTCCAGCACCATTTATTGAAGAGAATGTTTTTTCCCCTGTTTTTTCCCCATTGAATGGTCCTGGTACCCATGTCAAAAATCAGTTAACTCTAGATGAATGGGTTTATTTCTAGACTCTCAGTTATGTTCCCTTGACCTATATGTTTGTTGTTATGTCAGTACCAGACCATCCTGATTAGTTTGTAATAAGTAGTTCTGTAATAAGTTTCAAAATCCTCATATATAGTTTTAAAAAAGTTTTATTTTGAGATAATTGTCGATCCATATACAGTTCTAAGAAATGATAGATTTCTTACATCTGTCACCCGTTTCTCTTAATAGTAACATCTTGCATAACCATAGTACAAGAGCACAACCAGAATATTGGCATTGATACAGTCCATCAACCTTATTCATATTTCACCAGTTTTATGTGCACTAATTTGTGTGTGTATGTGTATTTCCCACATAGAAGTTTATTCTAATATAGTTCTATGCTTGAAGATAGTTTGAGTATCCTATCTTTTCTGTAATAAGGATTTGTAAATAAATGATTTTTTTTTCAGCTTTCTATGACCATGAGACTTTACATGCTGAAGATTTTCTTCTGAATTAACTAATTATTACAGTTATTTGTAGTATACAGCTGAGCAAACAACACAAATCTAATACACATTTTTTGAAAAAGCTTTTAAACATTTTTTATTGGAAAAGCATCTCTTGTTGAGATGGATAGTACTTTTAAAGATCTGTGATGAGGGACTTCCCTGGTGGCACAGTGGTTGAGAATCCGCCTGCCAATGCAGGGACACGGGTTTGAGCCCTGGTCCGCGAGGATCCTACATGCTGCAGAGCAACTAAGCCCATGCACCGCAACTACTGATCCTGCATGCCTAGAGCCTGTGCTCCACAAGAAGGGAAGCCACCACAATGAGAGGCCCGCACACCGCAACGAGGAGTAGCACCCGCTCGCCGGAACTAGAGAAAGCCCTCGCGCAGCAATGAAGACCCAACGCAGCCAAAAAAAAAATCTGTGATGAAATAATTTACTGTTAGAATGAGACAAAGTTTAGTGTAAATATTAATCCCTTTTTTCCCCTTTGATAAATGTAAAACTAATAAATCTTGTTAACATAAATAAGTTTTTTTTATTATTTTTAAAAATATTTATTTATTTATTTTTTGGCTGTGATGGGCCTTAGTTGTGGCACGCGGGATCTTTCATTAGTTGTGGCGCACAGACTTAGTTTCCCTGTGGCATGTGGGATCTTAGTTCCCTGACCAGGGATCGAACCTGTGTCCCTTGCATTGCAAGACGGATTCTTAACCACTGGACCACGAGGGAAGTCCCAAATAAATATCTTTAAATGGAAGAAACTTTGTTGTGGCAGGGTCTCTCAAGTATTTGAACTCCTTTAAAATTATATGCCAAAAGTCAAATGATAGTCCTTCATCGAAAATTTGTTTTAAGTATGTACCAGGCAACAGCTGAGTTATATCTGCCTTCAGTTTTGTTGTAAGCAAAAAATTGGAAACCACCTGACTTTCAAAAGGATTTATTACTTAGTCATTATAGGAGTAAAATTGCTGGGTCAGAGCACTTCAATTTTAGATATTACTAAATTGTTCTTAAAAGGGATTGGTCTAGATTTTACTCCCATGTTGGGATTCATTTCACTCGTTCATGTTTGGGTGTTCTAGTTCTTTTTTCACTCCAATCTGATGGGTATGAAATTGTATATGGTGGTTTTATTTTGCATTCTCTTGATTACTAGTAAGAGTGACTATCTTTCAATATGTTTAAAGGCCATATTTGGTTTATGTTCATTTGAATTGCTTTTTCTTGCCTTTTGCCCATTTGTCATTTGGGTTGATTTTTAAATTAGTTCATAGGAGTTCTTCATATATTCTGTATATTAATTGTGGGATTGTATATGCAGCAATGATCTTCTTTTAGTAAATGGCTTATTTTATTTCACAGTTTAAAAATTTTACCTATAATTGATTGGATAAATAATTGATAAGAAGGAACAAATATTACGGAAGAATTCTGAATATTATAAGCAGATACTTCCCCGTCTAGGATGTGGAGCTTAATTTCTCTCCACTGCCCTCCTTGAGTATAGGCTGTATTTAGTGAATCTTATCCAAAGAGTAGAATATGGAGAGGGGAAAAATAGTAACTTTACAGTGGAGAAACTTGGCAAGCACTACCTTGACCAAATGACCAGGGTTAACATTGCTGTGGTAACATGTGTTGATATCATGTGCCCCCTGATATGATGTGATTAGGAGGGTATATTGCTTCTGTGGCATTTTTCCAAAAGCCCCATAACCCCAATGTAATCATGAGAAAAACATCAGACAAATTGAGGGACATTCCGCAAAATGCTTGATAGTACACTATCTCAAAACTGTCAAGGTCATGAAAAACAAGGAAACACTAAGAAACTGTCATAGACCAGGGGAGACAAAGGAGACATGATGAATAAATGTAATGTGGTATCCTGGAACAGGAAATAGTATATTAGTGTAAAAACTGGAGAACTTGGACTAAAGTCTGGCGTTTAGGGAATAGAATAGTACCAATATTGGTTTCTTAGTCTGGCAAATGTATCATAGTAATTTAATATGTTATCATTAGGTGAAACTGGATAAGAGGTGTCTGGGAATTCACTGTATCATCTCTGCAACTTTTCTGTAAATCCAAAATTATATTTTAAAAAAAATTTATTAAGAATTTTTTACTTAATTTTGTTGAATCTAAGATGCCATCAATTATAAGATACACCATTATTTTATGTACTACTAAGAAAAATGTTTCTAGTATTATTAAGATATTGGTATCAGTTCTAAGAAGCATCTTGATTTCAGAGATATTAAATGAGAAAAAAAAGGCATATCTTAGAACAGATGAAATATGGTCTTTTTTTAAATTGGTAATGCATTCAAAAGCTACAAAAGGGTATATGGTAGAAAGTTTTCCTTTCCCTCTCTGGGAATAGTCTGTCATCAGTTGTGTAGCTTTCCAGATATGTTAGCAGCATATATAAACAATTGCATATTTTGTATGTTCTTCCTCCTTCCTTTTTACATAAGAATGGCATATTTCCCCAATGATCTGTACTTTGCTTTTCTCTCTCCATCCTCACTGAGCAGCATATCTTAGAGATTCATACCAGTACATTTGAAAAAAAAATTCTTTGGTATTCCATTGTATGGTTGTGTCTTAATTTATATAAAGGTGTTGAATGACCTTGTACACATGTCATTTCACACATTTCTGGATGTATCTTTAGGTTTAGTTCTCAGAAGCAAACTTGCTTTATCAGAGGGATATGTGCATTTTAGATTTTGTTAGGTATTGCCAAAAAGCTTTCCATAGAGATTTAGCCAACTTACATTACCAGCAGCAATTATGGCTTGTCTTTAACTTTCTTTATGGTGTCTTTTTAACAGAAATTTAAATTTTAATGTAGTCAGTTTTATCACTTTTTTTCCTTTATGGCTTGTGCTTTTTTTGTTATATTAAAAAATTCCTTTCCTTTACTCACCTTGTCAAGATATTCTCCTGTATTTCTTCCTCAACATTAAAAAATATTTGCTTTTTCACTTTTTGATCTTTCTTCTGCCTGTAATTTATTTTTATGTATAGTTTGTTGTAATGACCTAATTTAGTTATTTTTATTTGGTAAGCAGTCGTCCCAGTCCCATTTATATAATAGTATACTTTCCTCCCTACAGATTTGAAATACACCTTAGTTACATAAAACTTCAAATTTCTCTTGGTTGTTTTTAGCCCTTTGTTCCTTTTATTTCAACAAAAATCCTTGTTGAGATTTTTGATTGGAATTTCACCTGATATTGAGATTAGCCTGGAGAAGTTCGTCATCTTTATCAATAGAGTCTTCTCATCTAGAACATGCTTTATATTTCCATTTATTTAGGTATCTTTTATGTCTTTAAGTAAATTCTTATAACTTTTTTCAAAATTGTCTCACATACTTTTATTGGATTTACCCCTAGATATATAATTTTGTTGCTATTGCTAAACCTAATTGATTACTGTAGTACATAGGAATGAAATTTTTGATTTTTATTTTTATCAGTATTATCATTATAACAGTAAGCAATATTTAGCTCATAAGTCTCTGTGGTTATCTGGGTGACTTGGCTGATCTCTAGTGAGCTTACCTGTATGGGTCTAGGCAGGAGCTTAGCTGGGCTTATCTGGTAAGGATGGGGTGTCGAAACTCTCTAATCCTCCTTGAACCAGAAACTGTCTGATTCTTACCATCATTGTGATGGTAGAAGTGCAAAAGCAGAATTGATTTTCTTATATATTGAACTTATATCTAGGAAGCCTTCTGAAATTCTTGCAGTACTTAGAGCTTGTGAATTCTACTAAGTTTTCAATGTTGATAATCATGCTGCCAATAAATTGTAATAGTTTCTTTCTTTTTTAAAAAATACATTTATTTATTTTATTTATTTATTTTTGGCTGCACTGGGTTATCATTGCTGCACGCAGGCTTTCTCTAGTTGTGGCGAGCGGGGGCTACTCTTCGTTGTGGTGTACAGGCTTCTCATCGTGGTGGCTTCTCATGTTGCAGAGCACGGGCTCTAGGCGTGTGGGCTTCAGTAGTTGTAGCACGTGGGCTCAGTAGTTGTGGCTCGTGGGTTCTAGAGCGCAGGCTCAGTAGTTGTGGCACATGGGCTTAGTTGCTCCTCAGCATGTGGGATCTTCCCGGACCAGGGCTCGAACCTGTGTCCCCTGCATTGGCAGGCGGATTCTTAACCACTGCGCCACCCGGGAAGCCCGTAATAGTTTATTTCTGATCTGTATACTCTGTGCTTCTTTTTCTTGTCTAATTATTGAATTGTTTAAGGTCTATAGGACATTGTTGAACCGTCTTGTTTCTGACTTCAAAGAAATCTTCTAGAATAGGTCCTGGCACATAGTAGGTGACCAGTGATCATATAGCTTTTGTCCTTTAATCTGTTAATGTGTTAAGTTACACTGATAGACTTCCTAATTGTTTGACCATCCTTATATCCCTGAAATGAACTCAATTTGGCCATGATATATTTTTTAATATAGATTTTCTGGATTTGATTTGGTAATATTTTGTTTTGGGTTTTTATATCTATGTTCATGAGGTTTTCTTTTGGCAAGGGTATCACATTTTGTCTATTGTCTTTATTTTGTCTTCACCCTTAAATGCTGATATGTTTGGGGACAGAATTTAAGACCGTCTCTATAGAGAACTGGCCAGATCAGGGAGTTGGGCTGAGCTATTGTAGGAGAATAAGCTTGGATGAGAATTTAATCTGGGGCATCATTGGCCTAGGGATAGAAGAGGGACAAAATGGGGAGAGAAGAGGGACAAAAATGGGAGTGGTTTTGTAGGCTGAGTGAATGGGGTGAGGTAAAGGAAGAGTTGATAAGTTTTGAAAGATAGGGTGGATGATGACAAAATTGTGGGGGGAAAAAAGAAAAACCAAGAGGTAAAAAGAAGTGGATTTAATTACTTAAATTTTTAATATAGGAAATATTGGTTTGAAACGGGTCTAGCTTTGTGCTAGAAATATAGTTTGGGCAGTTATTATCATATAGACGCTGGAGGAAGCTGTGAATGCATATGGGATTGCATTTAGGGGGATCATAGAGAACTGGATTCAGGGCAACTCCAAGGACAGAGCCCAGGATTTGAGCAAAGGAATTGTCCCTTTTATGGAGTCTTTCAAGGTAGATGATTTATTACTTTTTACAAATGTGAGGGATCCATATTACTTTGTGGTAGTTTTGATTATCATTATGGATGGTTATAGTAGGATATTCTAAACATTAAAGCATATAGAACTCATAATAGTTATAGATTTATTATTTTTAAATAATTAGGATGTGTTTAATCTGTTACATTTTAGGGCTATTACTATAAATTTTCATGATGAACTTTTCTCATTGTATGTTGATTTTAAAGAATTATTAGGTCAAAAATTTCTAACTAAAAATGAGAGTTTAGAATGTAGAAGTATTCTTAGTATTGGTGTCAAAAATTCAGCCACCACTTACTTTAACACCTAGAAATTCCAAGATTGTATGTGGAAGATTTGTTCTTAATTCGGAGTATGTACTAGAATCATTTGTGGAGCTTTTAAAGACACTAATGCAATGCTGGGTCCCAACTGAGAGTGGTTAGTGTTGTGGCCCTATCATTTATTGTTTGTTTTTTAAGCCTCTGTGGGTGATTTTGTTGTATACTCCAGTTGAGAACCCTATATCATGGATTTGGGCAGGGGCTAAATTTGTTAGTGTATTTTGTTTCTTGGTTATATAGTTAACTTCTTTGCTTAATACTGTGACAGTAGAGGCCAGAATACCAGCAGATTAGTTGATCTGTCCTCCTGAGACTATTTGCCTTTTTATGTGAACTTGAATTATGAAACAAAATTCAGTAGCAGGTTAGTCTGGGCTCAGATCACTAAGAGGACTAGTTAAATAAAATATGGTATGTCCACACAATGGAGTAGCTATAAAAAGGAATGAGGATAATCTACATATCAGCTATGTGGTCATCTCAAGACTATATTGTTAAATGGAAAAAGCAAGGAGCAAAACAATGGCATTGTATGCTACTAGTTTTCAAATAAAGAGGCTATACAAATATATACACCTACATTGTTGTGTATATACATAGACCAAACAAGGGAATGATAAACCAAAAACTAAGAAAAATGATTACTCTATGGAAAGGGAGGGAATGGGGTGCAGAAACAGGTATAGAACCTAGACTTCTGAATGTACTTTGTGGATTAGGTTTTAGAATCATGCAAATGCCTTACCATATTATAAAACAAAAATGAAATAAAATTAGAGAAAAAAGGTAATTCCTAAAAATCAAATGCAAAATGAAATGTGAACCTAAATGTATATCAAGTTTGAGGCTGAAGCACATAGAGACTATTTCAAGTCACCTTGAAGCATAGTAATTTGGATGTTTCTAGTGGTATATACTCTCAAAGATAAGGAACTGCAAAGATATCATAAACTGATTTTAGTAATCATATAACTGGTAGTAATATTGGTATTGTTATTCTGGAGGTGTGTATCATAAAGTAAACAAGTGAATACTTATATTGGATTGAGACCCTAGATTTTTGAATGGAAAAGAGATATAGTCAGAGAGTTGGGTAAGAATTCTAGGATCCTAAATTTGAGTTGGAAATGTCAGTATGAGCTCATGATGTATTTTTTCCCTTTTAAAAATGTATTTCCTAATTCTCTCTGCTGAAAAATCTCAGAAATTAAGCTAAGTGACATTAAGCACTTCTAGTGTCAGACTTTGTTCTCTTAAAAAATAATTCTCACTAGAAGGAACCTGGGGTACCTTGGAAAAATGACTTATTTCAGGTTGGAGTCAGAAAATCTATAGTATGAGCCTGGAACATATTATCATATCACATCACAAGCTATTGGGGAGATTTCTGTTTCTATCAATGGTAGAATAGCTTTTTCTAAGGCAGCACTCCAACTGAGAACAACTAGAAAAGCTGGAAAAATATTTTTTAAAAGTCTGTTTGGAAGCTTTGGAGAGTGAGCAAGGCAAACAACAAGGACTTGAGAGGCCAAAATTTTGGAGAAAAGGAGAGTACAGAGGGGTGAGGCCAACTTTTGGTATAGGTTTCCCCATGGAGTGATTGGCTGATTTGAAACATGTAGCTAAGAGGTTGAGCAGAAAGTGGTGGCAGAGAGGCTGAGATACTAAGCAGAGTTTTTGGTAGTCATGCAGAATTGGGAGACAGAATTGGAGTTCAGAGCTTGCAAAGAATATTGGAAAACACCCCAAGCTTTTAACTGGGAACCCTGAAGGATAGACTACACTTTATGCTTAAGGGTGAACTCAAAATAGATCAGCTCTCAAAAAAAGCTGAAGCCAAGCTTTCAAATCACCTCAATCCTTGATTGGATTAAGATCTGTTCCTAGCTTTGTTGCTTGCTAGAAGCAAATATAAAACTTCTCTGGAGGAAGACACTGTCATCAATCATTGATTCAGGTTATCTGTATAGTTTTTATATACTTAGTGATAATATATGATATATTTATATGTAACTAGAGTATATATTTATAATGTGGTAAATATTTATAAAACTTAGTCTGGCATTCAATAAAAAAAAATATATAAAAATGAAAGAACTGACTGAAAATCGAGAGAAAATAGATAATTGAAAAGACCCATAGGGAGACTTCCAGTACAAATGAGATAGTATATACCCATTTCCCCCCGCTAAATCCAACTATAAGTCCTGGAATTTGTGCAGAAGACAACCAAAGGAGAACTGTGAATGGTTCTAGGAAGGTGATCTGGTTCGGGACCATAGGACTGAAAGAACAGCATAGCCATAGCATTTTGCATTCCCCCAACAGAAGAAGGCCACCTAGTTCTGGTGTTTCCTGACCTCCCCACCCTGACCTAACAACAGAACACAGTCCAGATAGGTTCATGCCTCCCCTGAATCAAATGGGAGTCCCTCTGAAAACATCATGCAGATTCGATACCATTGGCAAGGGGGATCAACTATGAGCCCTCACTGAATATGAGTGCTGAGGAGAAGCATACTCCTTCCCACCTGTCTTGAGATTTCCCTTTTCTGCTGAGAGATATCAAGGCAGGTGGGCAGAACTGACAAGAGAGACTCTGCTACAGTAAGCATTCTAGTCTGAGAAGCGTCTTTCTCCTTGAGGGCTTGAGACTCTCCTCCCCAACCCAAAGACCCCAAGGTGGGCACTACTGGCAAAAAGGACACAGCTACAACTGGCCTAGTCCTAAGTCTCTTTGGTTATGTGGGCCTGAGCTGCTTCTCCCCTACCCAAGAGACACAGGGGCAGATGGGTGGAACTGGCAAGAGGGGTCCAGCTGTAGCAAAGGGCACATTCTGGGAAGCCTGTTTGTCTCTGTGGGCTCAAGACTTGCCTTTACTACTCAGAGACACTTGGAAACTGAGGGGCAACCTAGGGCCATCACAGACTTTCCCCACCGAGAGACACTTGGCAACACTCCTTTTGCCCCCTCAGGCAGCACTAGCAGGGACCAGCAGGAGCCCAGTGGCACCAGATAAACAAAGCAAGCCAAATAAGACCACAAAGGCTCTGAAAATTAACCTGCCATATGAACAATAGCCCAGAAAAGTAGGCCAAGATCCACATGCTAAAACTAAACAGGGTGACAACCTGCTAAAATAAAAGATTTAATAAGACCCTATGTTAGTGATGTTCTAACATAATAGACAAAATGTTCAAGATACAATAGAAAATCACTCATCATACCAATAACAGGAAACTGCAACTTGAATTAGAAAAGGCAACAGACACCAACACGTGGTGAATCAGATGTTGGAATTTTCTCAGAATTTTAAACTAGCTGTTATAAAAATGCTTCAAAATCAATTTAAAATATCTTGAAACAAAAAACCAAAATCTTAGCAAGAAACCAAATAAAATTAATTAGAACCAAATTTAAAATGATATTAGAACCAAATGGAAATTTTAGAATTGAAAAACACGGTAGCAGCAACAGCAACAAAAAAGTGGCTGGATGGGCTCAATAGTAGAGTGACCATGAATAATAGATGGTAGCATCAGTAAACCTGAGAACAAAACCATAGAATTCACCCAATCTAAACAGAAAACCGACTAGAAAAAATGATCTATGAAGGACAAACAATATAGCACTCGTGTAACTGAAGTCCCGGAAGGAAAAGAGAAAGAGAATGGGGCTGAAAGAGTATTTGAAAGAAATATGGCTGAAAATTTACCAAATTTGGCAAAAGAAACAAATCTAGAGACCCAAGAAACTGTGCAAGTCCCATATAGGATAAACCCAAGGAAATCTACACCAAATGCATCTTGAATTAAACTCTTGAAATCTAAAGGCACAGGACACAAGGTTAATACACAGAAGTCAACTGCTTTCCTGTGTATCAGCAATGAGGAAGTAGAATTTGAATTTAGGAACAATGCCATTTACATCAGCACTCCCAAAAGTGAAATACTGGGGATAAGTCTAACAAAATATGTATAAGATCTGTATGAGGAAATCAACAAAACTCTGATGAACAAAATCAAAGAAGAACTAAATAAATGGAGAGATGTTGCTTGTTCATGCATCAAAAGACTCAGTGTTGTCAAGATATCAGTTCTTCCCAACTTGATCTGTAAATTCAATGTAATCCTATTCAGAATCTTAGCAGATTATTTTGCGGATATTGACAAACTGATGCTAAAGTTTATATGGAGAGACAAGAGACCCAGAATAGCCAACATAAGATTGAAGGAGGAGGGCAAAGTTTGAGGGCTGACACTACCTGACAGCAAGGCTTACTATAAAGCTACAATGGTACCACAAGACATTGTGGTATTGGTGAAGGAACAGACAGATAAGTGGAATAGAATAGAGGGCCAGAAACCTAAAGACAAAAAAAGTCTTGAAAGTAGCCAGATAGAAATGATGCAGTACCTATGGGGAATACCAATTCAAATAACAATAGATTTCTCATTTGAAACCATGGGTGCCATTGGAAGTGGCACAATATTTCAAGTGCTGAAATAAAAGAACTGTCAATTGTGAATTCTGTATCTAGCACAGTTGTCACTCAGGAATTAAAGGGAAATAAAACATTCTCAGGTGATGAAAAACTAAAAGAAGTTGTTGCTAGCAGACCTAAAGAAACAATAAAGGAAAGAATCTTGGAGCGTCAGGAAAGAGATGATGGAGAGGGTAGAAATATCGATGCATACAATAATAGACTCTCCTTCTCCTCCTGAATTTTAGCAGTCATTGATGATTGAATCAAAAACATAAAACCGTTTGATACTAAATATGATGATAGAAAAGATAAAGGACCTAAATGGCAGTGAGGTTTCCATACTCCACTCAAAGTGGTAAAACGTTATTACTAGAAGATTTTTGGGCTTCCCTGGTGGTGCAGTGGTTAAGAATCTGCCTACCAGTGCAGGGGACATGGGTTTGAGCCCTGGTCTGGGAAGATCCCACATGCCAAAGAGCAGCTAAGCCCGTGTGCCACATCTACTGAGCCTGTGCTCTAGAGCCCACGAGCCACAACTACTGAGCCCGCATGCTACAACTACTGAAGCCCACGCGCCTAGAGCCTGTGCTCCGCAACATGAGAAACCACTGCGATGAGAAGCCCGTGCACCGCAACGAAGAGTAGCCCCCGCTCGCCACAACTATAGAAAACCTGTGTGCAGCAATGAAGACCCAATGCAGCCAAAAATAAATAAATAAAATAAATAAATTTATTTAAAAAAAAAGATTGTTATAAATCACATATGTATATTCTAATACCTAGAGTAACCACTGAGAAAACTATACAAAAAGATAAAAACTGTATACATAAATCAAGGTAAAATCTTTTAAAATGTTCAGATGACTCACAGGAAGGCAAAAGAGAGAAACAGAAGAATGAGATCCAGAGAAAAATATAAAACATCAGATAGAGTGGGAGACTTAAGCCTTAACATATCAGTAGTGATGAAAAAACGTGACCAAGTTATATGCTGCTTGTGGGAAAGTCACTTCAAATTCACCAATGTAGTAGGTAGAAAGTAAAAGAATGGAAAAATTATACCATATAAACATTACTTTTAAAAAGAGCAGGAATGGCTTTATTAATATTTGATAGATTAGATTTTAGAGTATGGAAAATTACCAGAGACAAAGAGAGACATTACATAAAGATAAAATTAACAGATTAAACATTGGCAGGGATTAAGGATAGCGAGTGTGTGAGGAAGATGTGGGAGGCAGGTGTGTGTGGTTATTAAAGGGCAATATGAGGAATCCATGTATTGTTGGAACTGTGCATATCTTGACTGTGGTGGTGGATACATGAATCTACACAGGTGACAAAATTGTACAGAACTTACACAAACACACATGTACACACATGAGTATAAGTAAAATTGTGGAAATCTGAATAAGATTTATCAATGTCAGTATTATGGTTGTGACATTATACTGTGGTTTTGGAAAAGTGTTACCATTCGAGGAAACTGGTTAAAGTGTACAAGGAATCACTGTATTTTTTCTTATAGCTGCGTGTGAATCTATTATTTCAACTAAAATTTAAATTATTAAAAAAGAGGCTCAGGGAGACTAAGAAGACATAACAACTAAATGCAGTGTAGGATTCTGGATTGGCTCTTGGAAGAGGAAAAGGACATTAGTGGAGGCACACACACACCAGGAAGCCAGCAGTCATAATGATTAGAAACAGGCTTTGAGATAAATAATAACTATCTTTAAGAATTTAAATGACAAGATGAACAATTTCATCAGAGAATTAGAAAGTATAGAAAAGAAGTTACTGGAAACTGAAAATACATTTACTGATTTTAGGAACCTTAGACACAGATGAAGAGAGAATCAGTGGATTGCAAAATATATTGGAATAAAATAACTGGACAGAAATACAGAGAGACAAAGGGACGAAAAATACCTAATCATTCCCTCTCTCTGTATGTGTCTCTCTGTCTCACACACAAACACACTACCATACACAGTTTATTTCCTTGAAGCATTTGAGAATAAGCTGTATATGTGTGTGTGTGTGTGTGTGTGTGTATGTATCATGGCTCTTGACCCTTTAAAATACTTTAGCATGTATTTTCTAAGAATAGTGATTAAGAGACTTAAGTCTTAAGGTATAGTTTTCACCGTCAGTAAATCTGACATTGATATAATGCTTTTATCTACTGTTTGTACTCCCCATTGTCAACTGACGGAATAATGACCTTTCTGTCATTTCCCTGCCTCCAGTACAAGATCCAGTCTAGGGTTAGGTATTGCATCTGATTGTCATGTCTCTTTAGCCTGCTTTAATCTGGAACAGGGGTCAGCACACCTTTTCTGTAAAGGACCAAATAGTAAGTATTTTTGGCTTTGTCTCGATCACAACTGCTCACTTCTGCTATTGTAGCACTGAACAGCCATTGCCAGTAAGTGTGCAAAAGATTGTGGCTGTGTTCCAATAAGATTTTCATGAACGAATGGCAGGCTGGATTTTGCCCAAGGGCTATAGTTTGCCAGCCCCTGATCTAAAACATTTCTACTGCCTTTCTTTGTTGTTGTTTTTAATGATATTGGCATTTTTTCATACATACAGCCCCCCAGTTTTAATTCAGTTTTAAAAATTTTGCTTTTGTTTCATGTTTCCTCATGGTTAGATTCAAGTTATGCATCCTTGGCCGGGATGCTGCTTAGGTGGGGAGGTATCCTTCTCACGGTATCACATGTGGAGGCATACAATGCCTATCTGTCCCTTATTTTTTATATTTTATTTTCCTGTTTGAGATATTGTCTTATTTTTCCACTAATTCCTCCTTGCAACCGTTAAGCAGTACGTGAGGAGATGCTTTAAGACCATGCACATATCCTGCTCCTCATCAGGTTTTCTTCCTGCTTTTTTACATCCATTGATGTTAAAAATACTCCTCTCTCAGTAACTAACAGAAGAAAGATTTGAAAACACTTGGCCTAATTGACATACAGAGAATACTGCACTATACAGTTACTGTACTCTTCTAATGTTCATGAAGAAGAAACCACCCCAGTAATTTGAAAATATTTCAAACCAGATGGTAATGAAAATATTCTATCTCAAAGCTTTGGGATACCACTAGTGCCGTGCTGAGAATGAAAGTTACAGCTTTAAATGCATACATTAAAAAAGAAGAAAGATTGAATCAGTGATCTAAGTTATCAACTCAAGAAAATAGAAAAAGCACTACAAAATATACTTAAAGTCATGGGAATGAAATAATATAGGTAAGAGAAAAATTAATATAAAACCTATACAATACAGAGGATTAACAAAGGTAAGTGTTAAAAGACTAGTAAAATTGATAAACTGCTAGAGAGATTGATAAAGAGAAAAAGAAACAGAAATTACTGATATCAATGATGATAAAGGGGCCATCACTATAGATCCTACAGACATTGGAAAAATCATACGAGGATATTATTAACAAGTTTATTCCAATAAATTTGAAAAATTTAAATGGAATGGCAAACTCTAGTAAAACTAATTTACTAAAAAGACAACTCCAGGCCCAGATGGCTTCAATAGTAAATTCTTGCAAACTTTTATAGGACCAGTCTTACACAGACTCTTCTAGAACATAGGAAGAGAGGTGAAATCCATTGTTTTTATGCAGCCAGCATATGTTTATTATCAAAACCTGACAAAGAAGGAAAGCAACAGGTCAGTCTAACTTACAAACATATTAAAAAAATTAAACAAAATATTTGCAAACTGTATCCAGCAAAATGTAAAAAGAATCATGACCAAATTGAACCCAACTTTGGGTTTCTTGGATTTGAGAAATTCAAGGTCGATTTAACAGAATAAAGGAGAAAAACCAAATGATCATTTCATTAGATGGACAGTTCTTTAAAAAGAAAATAGAGTTCAGTACTCATTAGTGGTAAAAAAAAAAATCTTTAGTGTAAAGAATAAGGACTTTCCTGGTGGTCTGGTGGTTAAGACTCTGCACTCCCAATGCAGGGGGCCCGGGTTTGATCCCTGGTCAGGGAGATCCCTGGTCAGGGAACTAGATCCTGCATGCTGCAACTAAGAGCCCGCATGCCACAACTAAAAGATCCCACATGCTGCAACTAAAAATCCCGCATGCCGCAACTAAAAGATGCCATATGCCACAACTAAAGATGCCACATGCTGCAACGAAGATCCAGCATGTGGCAGTGAAGATCCCACGTGCTGCAACTAAGACCCGGTGTAGCCAAATAAATTTAAAAAAGAAAGAAAGAAAGAAAAAAAGAATAGAAAATTACTTCCTTAATCTGGTGAAGACTTAATACAAAGAATTTAGGGTAAATATCACACTGTAGGGTGAAATTTTGAAAGCTTTCCCCTGAGATTGGGAACAAAACAGGGATACTTACCATTACCAGTTCTTTTCAGTGTAATAATGGAGATCTTAACCAGTTGTAATAAGACAAGAAGATAATAAAATATAATGAAAATGTTAGAAAGGAGAAAATAAAATATAATTTTTTTTACAGATAATATGCCTGTATTGTTCATAGTTTTTGCCTGGGATAACCAGGAGAATGGTGTTCCAATCATAGAGATGATAGTTTTGTTGTAAAAAATATATGCAGTTGGTACTTAAGGCTTTGAGACAGTTTGAGATCACTTACCCAGTGACCCAGAATTTAGGTATAGAAGCAGACTGAGGTTGGAGCCTTGGGGCATTCCTACATTTAGATATTGGGATAAGCAGTTGGAATTACCAAAGGGGACTGAGAAGAAGCTGCCTGTGAGTCCAGAGTGTAGGGTTTGGGAAACCAAGTGGAGAAAGTGTTTTAAGAAAGAGGGAGGCTCCCTGGTTTCAAACTATATTACGAAGCTACAGTAATCAAAACAGTATGGTACTGGCACAAAAACAGACATATACATCAGTGGAACAGAATAGAGAGCCCAGAAATGAGTTCACACTTATATGGGCAATTATCTATGATAAAGGAAGCAAGAATATACAATGGGGAAAAGACAGCCTCTTTAATAAATGGTGTTGTGAAAACTGGACAGCTACATGCAAAAGAAACTGGACTGCTCTCACACCACGCACAAAAATAAATTCAAAATGGATTAAAGACTTTAAGACATGAAACCATAAAACTTCTACAAGAAAACATAGGCAGTGTGCTCTTTGACATCAGTCTTAGTTTTTTTGGATATGTCTCCTCAGGCAAGGGAAACAAAAGCAAAAATGAACAAATGGGACTACATCAAACTAAACATCTTTTGCACAGTGAAGGAAACTATCAACAAAACAAAAAGGCCACCTACTGAGTGAGAGAACGTATTTACAAATGGTATTTTCAATATGGGGTTAATATCCATAATATACAAAGAACTCATACAACTCAATATGAAAAAACAAACAACCTGACTAAAAATGGGCAGAGGATCTGAATAGACATTTTTCCAAAGAAAACATACAGATGGCCAACAGCACATGAAAAGATGCTCAACATCACTAATCATCAGGTAAATGCAAATCAGAATAACAATGAGATGCCACCTCACACCATTCAGAATGGCTATTTTCAAAAAGACAACAACTAACAAGAATTGGTGAGGCTGTGGAGAAAAGGGAACCCTGTGCACTGTTGGTGGCAATGTACATTGGTGCAGCCACTATGGAAAACAGTATGAAGATTCCTCAAAAATTAAAAAGAGCCACCATATGATCCAGCAATTCCTCTTCTGGGTATTTTATCCAAAGAAAAGAAAACACCAATTAGAAAAGATATGTATATCCCTATGTTCATTGCAGCATTATTTACAATAGCCAATATATGGAAGCAACCTAAGTGCCCATCAATAGATGAATGGATAAAGGTGTGGTGTATATATGCAATCAAATATTACTCAGCTGTAAAAAGAATGAAATCTTGCCATTTGTGACAACGTGGATGGACCTAGAGCATATTATGCTAAGTGAAATAAGAGAAAGACAAATACTGTATGAGTTCACTTACATATGGAATCTAAAAAACAAAACAGATGACACAAAACAAAACAAATAGAGTTGTATATACAGAGGACAAACAGGTGGTTGCTAGAGGGGAGGGGAGTGGAGGAGGAGAGAAATAAGTGAAGGAGATTAAGAGGCACAAACTTAGAGTTGCGAATGAATCACAAGTATGAAATGTACAGTGTGGTGACTATAGTCAGTAACTATGTAATATCTTTGTATGATGACATATTGTACCTGGACTTATCATTGTGATAATTTTGAAATGTATAGAAATATTAAAACACTGTGTTGTGTAACAGGAACTAACATAGTGTTGTAGGTCGATTATACTTCAGAAACAAACAGAAAAAGAGATCAGATTTGTGGTTACCAGAGGCAGGGGGTGGGGGGAGGGGGAATTGAATGAAAGTAGTCAAAAGGTACAAAATTCTAGTTATAAGATAAGGAAGTACTAAGGATGTACATGATGCATTTAATTAACACTGCTGTATGTTATATATGAGAGTTATTAAGAGACTAAATCCTAAGTGTTCTCATCACAAGGAAAAACTTTGTTTTCTGTTTCTTTAATATTGTATCTATATGAGATGATGGATGTTCACTAAATTTATTGTGATAATCATTTCATGAAGTATGTAGGTCAAATCATTATACTATACACCTTAGACTTATATAGTGCTGTATGTCAATTGTATCTCAATAAAATTGGAAGAAAACAAAAGATTAAATGCAAACAAAAAAATAAAGAGGGAGTCATCAGCTACTTCAGATGTGTAGGAGAGTGAAGTAAGAAGGGATCTGAGAATGAAATAAGAAGGGATCTGAGAATTTACTCCTCTATACCTTAACAGAAGGATTTCAGAGGAGGGGTGAGGGTTAGACCCCATTGGAATGGGGTTAAGAAGTTACAAGGTAAGAGTATTGTCAGCGAGAGTAGATAATTCTTTGTGGTTTTTTCTTTGTTTGTTTGTTTTTTGGTTTGTTTGGGGGTTTTTTGGCTGTACTGTGCAGCTTGCAGGATCTTATTTCCCATACCAGGGATTGAACCCACACCCTTGTCAGTGAAAGCATGGAGTCCTAACCAGTGGACCTCAGGGAATTCCCAACAGTAGATAATTCTTAAGAAGACCTTTGTTGTAAAAGTAAAAAAAAAAAAAGTAGGGAATAGCTTGAGAACATGAGAAGGAAGTTTGTTTTTTAAGAAGGGAATCCAACAGCCAGTCTTATGCTGATCCAGTAGATAGAAAAAGTATAGCGTGGGGTTTAGAATTAGGTTTGTTCTGGTGAGGCCCTTGATTGAGTAGAGTTTTAGAATTCTGCACCCAGGTAGAGGGTGTGACCCTATCCATTGTAACTAGGGGGAAGGCAAAGTACCTGCATTTAGTAATGGTAAGAAAATATAGGTCTCTCCTGATTTATTTCTTCTTTCCACAGCTATTCACTTTGTGTCATTAGGATGCCAGACACACTTCTAGGCACTAGAAATAATGAACAAAACAGACAAAAGTGCTTGCTGTCATGAAATTTACATTCCACTGGTGGTAAATAGATGTGAAACAGGTGAAGTAATCAATTGATCATCAGCTAAAATTGAAGAGAGGGAAGAGGGTTTGGAAAAGTGAAAGATAATAAGGTATAACAGAGAATTGGCCAGGGAAATGAAAAGATTGATTGTCCCACAGTGCTGGGAACCTACTTGAGATATGTGTTTATAAATGTGAAGTGAGACCAGTCAGCACAGTGTTGTGTCACTAGCCTTATTTAGCTGCTTGGTTTCATATGCAGAGTAAGCAGAGAGTTGGATTCAGTCAGGTTTAGGGTTTGCCATATGTATAACTGCAGTTTATTAAGATACCATTGAGTGTAAAATGCACTCTTAACGTACTTCTAAGAAAGAAAAAACATTTAAACTATGACCTGCCATTGGTTTTACAATGCATCCTGATTTCTGAGCTGTTAAGAAAAACATGTTCATCTTGGAGTTGGTGAAATAAGTAGTTGGGATGCTTTTAGTTAGAAGCAACAAGAAAACCCAGACTCAGATGGCCTTTGACAATAGGGAGAAAGGACATGGCAGCCTGAATGAGGCTTGCTTCCTTGGCTTTTCTAACTGCAAGCTCCCTGCTTCTCTTGAGCCAGCTTGCTTGGGGACCTATAGGAAACTATAACATCCACATTCTGTTGTGATCCTTCTAGACATAGAGAGCAGTGTAGCTGGGCCAGTATAGCAAGGTGCAAGGACCACAAAGCTGCAGATTTGGAAAGCAAGATGCTGCATCCATGGAGTGCAGTAGGTCTTCCTGACTTCCACAGTCCAATATATTGCTGAAGGGGTATATTGCTGAGGCTGTGGGAATACTGGGAGACCTGAGGGCAGAGAAGAATTATACCTAGATGATGGAAGTGTAAGATGGTATAACCACTTAGGAAACAATTTGGCAGTTTCTTTAAATTTACGTGTATATCTATACTTTGATCCAATGATTCCTTTTTTATGTTTTTATCCAAGAGAAATGTCCACACAAAGGCTTGTGCACAAGTGTTCTTAGCAGCTTTGTTCATAAGCGTCTACAACTACATAATCCAAGTGTCTGTCAACAGGAAAATGGATAGACATGTTGTGGTATATTCATACAGTAGAATACTACACAGCAATAGGAAGGAACAAACTATTGATACACACTATACTCAGAAACATGCTGATCAAAAGAAGCAAGGCACAAAAGTGTCTCTGCATGATTCCATTAAATCAGGTTCTATAAAATCAGGTTCCATAAATCAGGTCTGCAATGATAGAAACAAGATCAGCATTGAGAAGGATTACCTGCAAACAGGTCTGAGGGAACTTTGGGGGGTGACAGAACTGTTTTATATCTTGTTTTGGGGTTTTATATGTGTATAAATTTGTCAAAACTTACCAAATTGTACATTTATGATGACTGCATTTTATTATATATAAATTACTCCTCATTAAGGTTGATTTAAAAATTTGGTTGGAAGGAGTCAAATCAGTATAGCAGTCATTATACTAAATGTGAATAGATTATATGTGTCAGTAAAACTGTCAGACTAGGTTGAGAAACAAAACCTAACCACGTCCTGTTTAGAAGAAACAAACTTTTGCTCTCTACCCTTGACCTCACTGTGGCCCCCAGGTGTGCCATGTGCTTTCCAGGACCTATGGCAGAGTAGAAGGACATGACCTCCCCCCTTCTCATGGAAAAACCAAAATCACGGCTTACTGCTGAACAACCACCGACAAAAAAATTCTGGAGTCTATCAAAAAAGATACCCTACATCCAAAGACAAAGAAGAAGCCAGAACGAGATGGTAGGAGGGATGCAATCACGATAAAATCAAATCCCATACATGCCAGGTGGGCAACCCACAAACTGGAAAATAATTATAAAAATAATTATACCACAGGGGTGAAAGTTCCGAGCCCCACATCAGGCTCCCCAGCCTGGCAGCCTGGCAACGGGAGGAGGAGCCCCCAGAGAATCTAGCTTTGAAGGCCGGCGGGGTTTGATCACAGGAATTCCACAGAAGTGGGGGAAACTGAAGCTCCACACTTGGAGGGCGTACAGAGGGTCTGGTGCACACCAGGACCCAGGGAAAAAAGCAGTGACCTCATGAGAGACTGGGCCAGACTTACCTGACAGTATTGGAGGGATTCCTGCAGAGGCGGCGGGGGGCGGCTGTGACTCGCTGAGAGGACAAGAACATTGGCAGCGGCAGCTCTGGTTAGGACTCATTGGCGTGAACCCTCTTGGAGACTTCGGTTTTCTCACCAAGACCTGGCCCCACCCAATAGCCTGTAGCCTCCAGTACTGGGATGCCTCAGGCCAAACAACCAACAGGTGGGAACACAGCCCCACCCATCAGCAGACAGGTTGCTTAAAGTCTTCCTGAATAAACAGCTGCCCAGTAAACACACCCCCTGACATAGCGTTGCCCACTGGAGGGACAAGACCCAGCTCCCAAGACCCATTGGGCAGGTACCAATCCCTCCCACCAAGAAACCTGCACAAGCCTCTTAGCGTCATCCACCACGGGGCAGACAGCAGACTACAACTCTGCCGTCTACAGAATGGAAATCACAATCACAGAAAGTTACACAAAACGAGACAGCAGAGGAGTATATCCCAGGTGATGGAACAAGAGGAAAGCCCAGAAGAACAACTAAGTGAAGCAGAGGTAGGCAATCTACCTGAAAAAGAATTCGGAGTAATGATAGTAATGATGATCCAAGGCCGTGGGGAGAAAAATGGAGACACAGATGGAGAAGATACAAGAAATGTTTAACAAAAACCTAGAAGAACTACACATACAAACAGATGAACAATACAATAACTGAAATGAAAAATACACTTAATGGAATCAATAGCAGAATAACTGAGGCAGAAGAATGGATAAGTGAGCTGGAAGACAGAATGGTGGAAATCACTGCCATGGAACAGAATAAAGAAAAAAGAATGAAAAGAAATGAGGACAGTCTAAGAGACCTCTGGGACAACATTAAACAGACCAACATTCTCATTATAGGGGTCCCAGAAAGAGAAGAGAGAGAGAGAAAGGACCTGAGAAAATATTTGAAGAGATAATAGTTGAAAACGTCCCTAACATGGGAAAGGAAATAGTCACCCAAGTCCAGGAAGCACATAGTGTCTCAGGCAGGATAAACCCAAGGAGGAACACACTGAGACACATAGTAATCAAATTGACAAGAATTAAAGACAAAAAATATTAAAAGCAACAAATAATGTACGAGGGAATTCCCATAAGGTCATCAGCTGATTTCTCAGCAGAAACTCTGCAGGCCAGAAGGGAGTGGCACGATATATTTAAAGTGATGAAAGGGAAGAACCTACAACTACTCTACCCAGCAAGGCTGTCATACAGACAACCAAAAGGTAAGAGAATTCAGCACCACCACAACAGCTTTGCAACAAATGCTAAAGGAACTTCTCTAGGCGGAAAAGAATAGGCCACAACTAGAAACAAGAAAATTACAAATGGAAAAGCCTACTGGTAAAGGCAAACATATATAAAGATAAGAAATCATCTGCACACAAATATGATATCAAAATCAGCAGTTGTGAGAAGAGGAGAGAACAAATGCAGGATACTGGAAATGCATTTGAAATTAAAAGACTAGCAACTTAAAACATCTCATTTATATATAGACTGCTATATCAAAACCTCATGGTAACCACAAACCAAAAATCTACAATAGATACACACAAAAAAGAAAAAGGAATCTAAACACAACACTGAAGTTAGTCATCAGATCAAAGAGAACAAGAGAGGAAGGGAAGAAAAAAGACCTACAAAAGCAAACCCAAAACAATTAACAAAATGGCAGTAAGAACATACATATTAATAATCACCTTAAATGTAAACAGATTAAATGCTCCATCCAAAAGACATAGACTGGATGAATGGATACAAAAACAAGACCCTTTTACTGTCTACAAGAGACCCATTTCAGACCTATGGACTTAAAGTGAGGGGATGGAATATGTATTACACACAAACAGAAACGAAAGTTGTAGTAGCAATACTCATTTCAGACAAAAGACTTTAAAATAAAGAATGTTACAAGAGGCAAAGGACACTATATAATGATCCAAGGAGAAGATATAACAATTGTAAATATATATGCACCCAATATAAGAGCACCTCAATATATAAGGCAAATACTAACATCCGCAAAAGGAGAAATCGACAGTAATACAATAATAGTGGGGGACTTTAACACCCCAGTTTCATCAGTGGACAGATCAGACAGGAAATCAGTAATGAAACACAGGCCTTAAATGACACATTAGACCAGATGGACTAAATTGATATTTATAGAGCATTCCATCCAAAAGCAGCAGAATACACATTCTTCTCAAGTGCACGTGGAACATTCGCCTGGATTGATCACATGCTGGGCCACAAAGTGAACCTTGGTAAATTTAAGAAAATTGAAATCATAGTAAACATCTTTTCTGACCACACACTATGAGAGTGGAAATCAACCATAAGAAAAAAACCGAAAAAACACAAACACGTGGAGGCTAAAGAGTGTTACTAAAAAACCAATGGATCACTGAGGAAATGAGAGTAAATCAAAAACTACCTAGGGACAAATGAAAATGAAAGCAGGACGATCCAAAACCTATGGGATGCAGCAAAAGCAGTTCTAAGAGGCAAATTTATAGCAATACAGTGTTACTTCAGGAAACAAGAAAAATCTTAAATAAACAATCTAACCTTATACCTAAAGCAAATAGAGAAAGAAGAACAAACAAAACCCAAAGTTAGTAGAAGGAAAGAAATCATAAAGATCAGAGCAGAAATAAATGAAATAGAGATGAAGAAAGCAATAGAAAAGATCAATGAAACGAAAAGTTGGTTCTTTGAAAAGGTAAACAAAATTGATAAACCTTTAGCCAGACTCATCAAGAAAAAGAGGGAGAGGGCTCGAATACAAATGACACCACAGAAATACAAAGGATCATAAGCAACCAATAAAATGGACAACCTAGAAATGGACAAATTCTTAGTAAGGTATAATTTTCCAAGACTGAACATGGAAGAAATAGAAAACATGAATAGACTAATCACAAGTACTGAAATTGAAACTGTGATTTAAAAACTTCCAGCAAACAAAACTTCCAACAAACAAAAGTCCATGACCAGATGGCTTCACAGGCAAATTCTATCAAACATTTAGAGAAGAGTTAACACCTATCCTTCTGAGACTATTGCCAAAAATCACAGAGGAAGGAACACTCCCAAATTCATTCTATGAGACCACCATCACCCTGATACCAAAACCAGACAAAGATACCACACAAAAAATTACAGGCCAATATCACTGCTGAACATAGACGCAAAGATCCTCAACAGAATACAAGCAAACCAAATCCAACAGTACATTCAGATGATCATACACCATGATCAAGTGGAATTTAGCCCAGGGATGCAAGGATTTTTCAATATTCACAAATCAGTCAGTGTGATACATTACATCAACAAATTGAAGAATAAAAACCATATGATCATCTCAGTAGATGCAGAAAAAGGTTTGGGCAAAATTCAACACCCATTTATGATAAAAACTCTGCAGAAAGTTGTAATAAAGGGAACATATTTCAACATAATAAAGGCCATATATGACAAACCTACAGCTAGCATCATACTCAGTGGTGAAAAGGTGAAAGCATTTCCTTTAAGATCAGGAACAAGACAAAGATGTCCACCCTTGCCACTTTTATTCAACATAGTTTTGGAAGTCCTAGCCACGGTGATCAGAAGAAAAAGAAATAAAGGGAATCCAAATTGGAAAAGAAAAAATAAAACTCACTGTTTGCAGATGATATGATACTATACGTAGAAAACCCTAAAGATGCTACCAGAAAACTACTAGAGTTCATCAATGAATTTGGTAAAGTTGCAAGATGCAAAATTAATGCACAGAAATCTCTTGCATTTCTATACACTAACAAGGAAAGACCAGAAAGAGAAATTAAAGAAACAATCCTATTTACCATTGCATCAAAAAGTATAAAATACCTAGGAATAAACCTATCTAAGGAGGCAAAAGACCTGTACTCCAAAAACTATAAGACAGTGAAGAAAGAAATCAAAGATGACACAAACAGAAAGATATACCATGTTCTTGGATTGGGAAAATCGATATTGTCAAAATGACTGTACTACCCAAGGCGATCTACAGATTCAATGCAATCCCTATCAAGTTACCAATGACATTTTTCACAGAAGTAGAACAAAAAATCTTAAAATTTGTATGGAGACACAAAAGACCCCAAATAGCCAAAGCAATCTTGAGAAAGAAAGATGGAGATGGAGGAATCAAGCTCCATGACTTCTGACTATACGACAAAGCTACAGTAATCAAAATGGTATGGGGAGTTCCTTGGTATCGCAGTGGTTAAGAATCCGCCTGCCAATGCAGGGGACATGGGTTTGAGCCCTGGTCCGGGAGGATCCCACATGCTGCAGAGCAACTGGGCCCGTGCGCCACAACTAGTGATCCTGTGCTCTAGAGCCTGTGAACCACAACTGCTGAGCCCGTGTGCCACAACTATTGAAGCCTGTGTGCCTGGAACCCGTCTCCACAGCAGGAGAAGCCACCTCAATGAGAAGCCTGCACACAGCAACAAAGACCCAATGCAGCCAAAAATAAATAAGTAAACTAAAAATTATATATGTATATAAAAAAGTTACCATTAAAAAAAAACAGTATGGTATTGGCACAAAAACAGAACTATAGATCAGTGGAACAGGATGGAAATTCTGTTAAATGTTTATCTTGGGAGAAGGGGTGGAGTGCTTGGGGAGATCAGTGAAAAAGGGAGAATTGTCCTTTGACCCCAAAAAAGCCTGTCTGATCATATCTATTCATTATCTATAAAATTATGTAAATATGTTTGTTTAAAGATATGAAGTAAATATTCAAAATAAAAATGACCTATATTTTCTCCAAAAGGGATGCAGATTTGCAAATACCTGAACATGTCCATGTGAAGTCTGTAAAAACTCTTAGAAACAAAAGAAGCATAGTAGAAAGCCACAAAACTGTTTGAACTACTGGGAAATTTATTTACCTGTAAACCTGGGGTGGTCTCTGTGGTTGTTTGGTGTGGCTCTTCAGGGACCTTTGCACTCCTTTGATTTGTCATCCTTGGTGTTGGTTTTGTGTTTAGGCTCATAGCGTGATGTTTGAAGTAAAATCCAAACATAGCAAAGTCCAGAGGAAGAAGGATGGTCTCTTTGGATGTCTGTCTGTCATAGGCTGGGTTTCTTGGGAGCATTTTCTGAGATGGAGTTTGGGGTACAAGTTAGTTATAACATCTGTGAGAGGAAGGGGCAGGAAGCAGAACTGGGCAAAGGAAGAAGTTGAGCTTCAATGCAGGCTTGGCAAAGGAGAGTTCTGGAGTAAGGATTGCCTGCCAGAGTTGTCCCATGTTAGACTGAAAAATGCCCAGCCATTATACCCACTCTGTGTGGGCTATGCTGGGAAGGATATGACCTGGGACAAGGCAGCTCCAATGGAACTGACAGCTGGATGCTGTCTGTTGACCACACTCATTTCTGCAGCTGGCAACAAGTCTTTTCTTGAAGAGGAGATCTAGGTGTCGTAGCTAGGAATGAGGAAATATTTCCTAGAAACCCTCCATCAGACTTACCCTCACATCTAAGGTTAGATTACATGCTGTGGCAGAAGTAGTAGTTTTTCTTCTCTTCTCTAGTAAAGAGTCCTGATTTTTCACTGAGTATATGGTCATCTGGGATAATGGCTGTATTTCTCAGCCTCCCTGTACATTTAGGTATGTCTAATTTTTGGCTAGGGGGTAAGTTTAATTGTCAAGTTCGACTTAGAGGGCAGGGGTATGTACCTTGTTTTCTTTCAACTCCTTCCTGCTGTGTAGAATATGGAAATAATAACTGGCGTTTGTGCAGCCATCTTGGATTATGAGGTGGAAGCACATGTTGAGGATGGCAGAGCAACAAGATAGCAGAACATTAATTAGCTCCCTGATGATCATAGAAATGTGTTATGTGCTCCAGGTTGCTTATGTTTGGGCTTTATATCTTGGTTAAAGCCATTACTATTTAGGTTTTTCTGTCAGTTGCATTAGAACTTAATCTTAACTAATACACATTTCTAATTGGCAAGGGGCACAGGAAACCATGATTGGCTTAGACTAATATTTTGGGAATGGAATGGATGTTGGGGAGTAAGACACAGAGACATTTATATCAGGCAAGTACAGTAGAGAGAGAGAGAATGCAAAGAAGTCGAGAGATTTGCAGGGGATGATAATTGTGATGGACCCTGGAATCATACCTAGGTAAGTGAGAGAGTGGAACGTGTGAGTGATGAACATAAAGAAGTGATAGTTGTGTGGGTTGGAGGTCGGGGCTGAAGATTCATTGGAGAGGGGGAACTAGGCTAAATGAACTAGAGAGAGCAGAGATGGTGGTCAGAGTGTAGGTCGCTTTAAATGGAGATTTTATGGTAGAGCTTTCACTCCTAACAGCAGGGCTGAAAAGACTGGGTAACTAAAGTGAGGTAGAGGAAAAAATTGTTAATGGTGAAGTTAAGAAATGGAGAGGCTGGGCTTTGGATGGAACATCTTGGATGTGGCTGAATGGAAGGCAATGAGCTAGATGTTGATATCTTGAGTGGGTGGAGAGGAGTAATCGGGATGTCAGTAGATAACTCAGAAAGTAAGGGAGGCAGATCCAGAAGAGAGCATTTGTTTCAGACAGGCTGACATTGTTGATGGAAGAGGGAGGAAAAGTGATCTGGAAACAGCAAAGAGGAAAGAAATAGCATCCTTAAATATTAAAAATTTCTACATTTATAGTATATATTTCTACAATATATACTAGACATAAACTGAGAAAATATGTTTATAGTACATTTACCATACAAATGGGAGCTTCTTAATATAAATAGAGCTCTTAAACATTATTTTGAAAAAGATAACTTGGTAGCAAAGTGGGTAAAGAATATTGAGTCTTAATTTGCAAAGGAGAAAATGCAAATGACCAAAACACATGAGAATCTTCATACATTAGGGTTAGTACTGGTAAAAATATTAATGAGATACTAAGATGTGCCTGTCATATTGGCAAGACCTAAAAACATTGATAAACTTCAAGCTTGGCATGTGTGTGGGAAGTCAGGTGCTGATGTGCACTGCTCGCAGAGTGTGGTAGATTGCCACTTCAGAAGAAGCAACTAAATGGCTGTGGTGGGTCTGTTGTGTGTTGTGGATTGATGTGCTTGCGCATCATAGTTATGCTGGCCACAGCATTATTTATTGCATTTGCACATTTTACTTGTAATGGTAACTGTGTGGCCTTATTTTTTAAAAACCAACTGATATTTATAAGTAACTTCTTGTGGCCATTTTTATGGAAACAAAGTGTGATTTTCCCATCTCAGCTAGAAAGATGTATGTTTTTGTTCATTCCTGTTGGTTTTAATATATTTGTATCCACTTTTCTTAAGTATATGGCATGAATTTGTTTCATCCAGATTTGTGTAACCTGCGTATACCTATCCAGTCTTTTTCTTCTGGTCATAGCATGCATCAGTGTACCCACTTGGATTGTATTGAGAGTTAAGAAAGATATTATTAATATATGAAATTTTGATGGATTTAAATTTTTTTATTTTTTGAATTACAGACTAACTGGATCTTCTGGGTTTATAACAGATGGACCTGGAAATTATAAATATAAAACAAAGTGCACATGGCTCATTGAAGGACAGTAAGTAGTAATGGCTAATTTAATTTTTTTTTTTTCAGGATAGAGCTCATTGTGAGATTACTTTTCCAACATGTAAAATTAACAATCTGTGGCAACTTAAAATATTTTTTATTTGGTAACCTTTACTTTGACAAGTGAATTTGATTTTCTTATTTTTCTTAATCTTCAACGTTAATTGAAAAAGACTTCTGTGTTGATTTGCAAATGAATTATACACACCAGAAATTTGTATATTTTCAGTTGTAATAGTTAAAAAACTGTTACAATATTTTATTATGGTTGAGGTATATGAAGAAAATTAGACTTCACTTGAATATGTAGTAGGGAAGGGAAGAGATTTTAATAGGCCTATTTATTTATTTATTATTTTTAGTGATTTAACATATGGAAGTTTATTTCTTCCTCACATAACAGTTCCAAGGCAGGTGTTCCTGGTCAGCAGGCAGCTTTCTTCCCATTGGTAGTAGGACCCAGGCTCTGCCATTCATTCATTAGCTTCACTGTTGGCTAACTGCAGCCAGCAGGAGGGGAAGGAGGAAGTACGGGAGAAAGCAGACCTGCTTCTTAAAAGCTTCTTGCAGAAAGTGTCACATGCATTCACTCGCATTGCAACCATTAATAACCCTTTAAAATAAATGTGGACAGTCTTAGAAGACTGGACCAAAACTGGACAAATGGTAATTTCTTAAAACTAAATTGCAGTGTGGAATCTGAAATGATCCTAATGAACTTTTAGAACTTGTTAAGTTAAAACTGGGTTTCTATGGGACTTCCCTGGCGGTCCAGTGGTTAAGACTCCACGCTTCCACTGCAGGGGGCATGGGTTCGATCCCTGGTCGGGGAACTAAGATCCCACATGCTGCGTGGCATGGCCAAAAATAAAATAAAAATTTTTAATTGGTTTTCTTGTACTTTAAATAGATCTTTAACCCATGCATGATTTTGTAACATTTGGAAAATATTGGTTCACTGAATTATGCAGGTCTTCCAGGTGTTGATATATTTCATTATATGAAATTTAAAACATCACCTTAGTTAAAAATCACCATCAATCTCATCAGAAAATTTTAAGTATTGGGAAGTTGTATCTGGGTGGTAGGTACAAATTTTCCAAAACTCATTATTGCTTGAAAGCTTATATTTTCTTTGGTAACAAATGCAGGCTTGCTTTGTTCATTTTCAAGAAAATATCTACCAGATATCCAAGTCTAAATAACCATAGTTTTTACCTCTCGGACCTGCTAAAAGGGCCTCAGGGACCCTGGCATTGTGTGGACCATACTCTGAGAACTGCTGCTTTAAGGAGCTGTCTGCTCTTGCCCTTTTTACCAGTTCACTCCCATCTGATATCCTTCTCCACTGTTGCTCTGAATGTGCTGTCAGTGGTTGCTCCACCTCAGCCTAAGCATAAAACTAAGCAAAAAACTTCAAATCCTCTATTTCCTTATCCACATGTTCAGCCTGTCAGTAAGTTCTATCAGTTTTCCCCTCTAGAATATCTCCCCAATCCTCTTCATCTTCAACTCTACAGTTATTTTAAGAACCACCAACCATCCTCTCTTTCCTGGGCCACTGTAATAGCCTTGAAATTGACCTCCAGTTTTTACCTTTGCCCCTTGCCCACCTCTCACTCACTTCTTATCTTATTCCTTCTGTTTGCTGTGTTTCAGACATGCTGATTTTCTTCATGTTGCTTGGACACATCAACTTCTAAAGTCTAAGACTTTAAGACTGTTATTCTCTCTGCCTGAAACATTGTCCCCCCAGGCTTTTGACATGGCTTATCTCTCACCATTCTAATATTTTCCAAAACTTTCTGGGGTATCTCCCCACCATCTGTTGTACTACTACATCACATTCCTTTAATTTCTTCCCAGTATTCATCATCATGTGAGTTAACTTGTTTATGTATTTATTTAATTGTTTGGTTAGAGATTTTAGTTAGACAAGAAGTATGGGGTAGATGAAAGGTTCAGGCTGGAGACATATAGTTAGGAATCACCAGGATATAGATGGTGTTGATATTACCAAGAACTTTTGGAGTAGAGTCTGTGGGCTAAAGCCAGGTTGGAGAGTGAAAAGGTGAGTGGGATGTGAGGAAATGGAGAAAACCAAAGTCTTCTGTGGAGTTTCAGAGGAGAAAGGGATAGGTCTGATAGTAGCTGAAAGGAGAGTTGGGATTTAAAGTTTTTTGTGTTTTGTTGTTTTTTGTAAAATATGTGATACTTAAAGAGATTTAAGTGTGGACTTAGAAGTTTCAGATGAGAGGGAGATGTTAAATATTTGAGAGATGGAAGGAAAAGTAGGTAGATGTATCTATTTTAGAAAGTGGGTATTTGAGAAATTTTTGTCTTGAGTGCTGAGCATAAGCAGGGAGATGGGACTGGGTGGTCTGAAATAGAAATTGAGAACTAGTAGTAGGACTGCTGGCAGAATCGAAGCGCCAATACTGGAACCAGCCTACCCAGTGTTGTGACTTTCTCCAGCATGGCTTAGTTTTCTCTAGATTCAGTCTAGGTCAAAGCAGATAACTGGTGTTCTCTACACCAGGACTTCTTCCAGGGAGTTCCATGAAAAGGCAGAGGGGCAGGCGAGTTTAGAGGATTGGCAGGTGTGTTTGTAAAATGATGTAGTATGAAATCTTAAGTTGAATAAGAAAGGCTAATGGATTGGTAAAGAATGGCCACTGTATAGACTATAAGGCCCAAAGATGCATAGACCATGTCTATTTTGTTTACCATTGCATATTTAGTGGTCTCTTGCACATAGAAAGTACTAAGGAAATCTTTGACAAGTGAAGGAGTACTGATTACATACTATTAATTTCTTCTCTCTATATAAATTCTTTAAAAATCTATATTTTTTCTCAAATGTTTTATAGTGATTATGATTATTATAAATTACTTTTTTCTGTTCTTTTCAGGCCAAATAGAATAATGAGGCTTCGTTTCAATCATTTTGCTACAGAGTGTAGTTGGGACCATTTATATGTTTATGATGGGGACTCAATTTACGCACCCCTAGTTGCTGCCTTTAGGTAAGCTTAGTCATATAAATACTGGTTAACCATTGTTTGATTTCTGAATTCATGTATCTCCTAGATTGTATTCTTACTGGATTCACCTTTTTTATCACTTAAAACATTTACTTCATGGAAAGAGTACTTGTTATGGAGTCCTATCACTTTTGTGCTAGTCCTAAAACTTGGTTTCCTGTAGCTTCTGGGTAAGTTTTTGGGCAGAGTACTTGACCTCTCTTTTTAGTTTCCTAATCTATAAAATTGTGATGGTAGTATCAAATTTACCTACTTCTTGTGGTGGTGGTGAAGTTTACATCTAAAAATGTTTTGTGAGTAATATATCGAATATAATATTTCTGTGAAAAATTAAATCAGGAACCATGTTCGTCTTGATCCTTGTTGTGTTCTTCATTGCATAGGCATTCAGGAGTTATTTGTTGAATTCAGATATAGCTCTGTGTGTGTGTGTGTGTGGGTGTGTGTGATGTGTAATTATGTATATACCTTAATATGGGTGAGGGAAACGTTTTGGAAGAGTATACATAAAACGAACAGTGGTTACCTGTAGAGAATGAGGAACATTCCAGTTACGTGTTGTGATTTTTTTTCTACAGTATATTCTGTGTTTGTTGTTAAACAGCTTAACACCAAATACATGGGGTGCTCTGAATTGTTTTGACATTTTACTTTTTATTAACAGTAAGTAGCTGTGTTGTTTATTATATTTTTGACCACATGCGAATTCAAAACTGTTCTATTTTTCTTCCTTTTACTTGATAGAGGATTTTTTAAAATATATTTTTTCTAAAATGCATATCCTTAGAGAGTCATAGTTGTCAGCTGACTGTCTGGATTTCTTTCCCTCAAATATTTGATTTCCCTGACTTTAAAAGAAATCAGTTTAACAAATATTTTTTGTATTCCTCACATGGGGCTGGTTGATGTCTCTTGTGGGTGAGGAGATAACAGAGAGTGAACATAACATGAGGAGGCAAAGGACAGCTGAGATCAGGGGACCAATGTGCCCTTGTATTTCTCCACTCCCTTTGGCTTAGAAATCTCTGCAACATGTCTTTGAACTGAGAACCAAGGCCATTTTCTGGGTTTCAGAGATTCACTTAGAGGGCCAAAGAACAGGGTGGATAGGCCATGCTAAGCATCAAAATGTCATTGGCTGCATGTTGGGCATATACATCTTTATGCCAGAATTTGACTCATACCTTGTCTTATAGCAAGAGGCACCCCAAACTTTAACACAGCACAAAAACTATCTGTAGTATGATGTTATCATGATAATAGTACTTGTTGGAGGTTTACTTGATAACTGCATTTGTTAATCAAAACTCATGGAGTCCCCTCTTTATGTGCCAGGCACTTTGAATCAGCTTGCCAATAGCCCTGTGGGAACATCTGCCAAGAGGGTATGCACAACTCTGTAGTTCACCCGGACTGTGTATTTAATGAGCAGACATGTGAACCAACAGCAACCACAAAACAAGCAGAAGGGTACAACTGTTTTAGTCAGTGACTTTTGAGAGAAGCCACAGTATATGTACAGACAACAGGAGGATTTTTAAGCTTCTATAAAAAAGTTTATTTACTGAAATGTATAAATTAATGCATTGATTGTGTTAAAATTTAACTTATAATTGAGTGTGCATTTTCTAAAATCATAGTGAGATAATGTATGTTTAATAATTGAAATTTACCTGAAACACAGAACCCCCGAAGCACTGATGTGCAGAAGAATTTGAAAATAATTGTTTAGGTCATAAGGCAATGTCACAAGATGGGGAACTGAGGAGTGCTGTTGGGTCAGGAGGACTTTGGATAGAAGAATCAACCCAGTGGTGATGTGCTGGGGGCCCAGAGTGGAGTGAGCCTGGCGGCACATAGTTCAGCCAAATAAAGAA
Organism: Eschrichtius robustus; assembly: GCF_028021215.1. Lineage (NCBI taxonomy): Eukaryota > Metazoa > Chordata > Mammalia > Artiodactyla > Eschrichtiidae > Eschrichtius > Eschrichtius robustus. The sequence continues at coordinate 31,029,447 of NC_090839.1, forward strand.
AAAGAGAGCCACACAGGATTCAGAAGATTTGGACTTTTAATCTGCGTTCTGGCCAAGGCTCTGCATGAGTCTGAATAGTTCATTCAAGCACTCTAGTCCTAATCTTCTGAAGCCTAAAATGAAGGTGTTGTACTGTGTTTTCTCTGGGTGTATTGCAGTCCATGAAGTTTAATTTGACTCTGAACTGGTTGATCACATTATCTTTTATATGCTGAAATTCTGAATAAAATTTGTTTAACAAACAGAGTTCCATTACTGGACAAATTTGAGAACCACTAGAGCAAGTCTCTTCCAGCTGCACAACATTATGACTTTGTGGTGCATTCACTTCAACAAATGCATAAGTGCAGCACCTTTGTGGAGCACCTGCCTCGCTCTGCTCAGACCTGTTGGTAGGGAGATGCAGAGGTGGTAGTGGTGATAGAGCAGGGAGAATAGTTTTCCTCTCTGAGGAAATTCTTATTCCTTTTAGAGGTTTTTGTTGTTGTTATTTTTAAGAAAGTCAAATACTGATGAGGCAGTTGTTTAGGCTGTGATGCAGAGCTGTTAGAGGAAGTCTTGTGAAAGTGGGAGTCAGCCTGTCCGGCACCCCATGGAAATCGTGGTCAGTCTGTGGCAGGTAATCAAAGGCAGGCACCTCTTTTGTGGCTGTGGACCCTCCTTTACCACTCAGAAGTATACATGCTGTCTGGACCCATCCCCAGGCTCCTAACCCTGACTTTAAAAATCTGGCTTACCTTCCACATCTGCCTGTCCTTGAGTGTATAGTTTTGCAAGGAGACAGGTGTGTCAAACTGATGATTTGCCAACTATGTAAACTTACATGTGTAGTTGGCAAAGTCAGGCTGTGCCCCAGGTGTGTTCAGAGAGCCCATATCTGTCTGGAACAGTTATGTTGAATTAAGACAATATCTTTAGTTCAGCGATTTTCAGAAATGGTTCTAAACAATTGTACTCTGTGTTTACAGTATAAGATGAAGAACCCCAGGGCAAGCAGTTCTTGATTTTCTCAAGTTGAACAGCTGGCTGCAGCCTAAGCTGAGCCTGCATTTATTTACCTGCCTAGGGGCAGGAGACAGGGAGGTGGAGGCAGCTCAGGGTGACAGTTGAACGGCAAGCCTGCAGCATCACTTTCTCACCCACACACTTTCTATTGCCTTGCACACTGGGTTGAGGTTTATATTCATTTATTCTGTACAAAGTTTATTTTTGTCATAAACCAGTTGTTTTATTTTCACACTGGGAAAAAGCACATTCCGAAGCTGTCACAAGTTTTTGAAGTGAAAAGAAGCAAATGCCTAAGTCTCTCTGACAGTAGGGAAGCTGATCCCCTTTCTCCAGCAACGTGGTCATTTAGTGCAGGTGGCCCTCCCACTCCTTCTGACTCTCCATCCTTTCTCCCTCCACCCATTCTGCCATTCGTTCTATACATTTAAATGTCCCCACCATATAAATAATAAACACCATTAGCCATCTCTTATTGAACACCTACTGGTGTGAGATGCTATTTCAGCCCTTCACATGCTTTAACAGTTTGATTCTCATTACATTGCTGTGAGGTAGATAGGGTTTCTTTCATTGTGCTTTTGAGGAAGCTAAGTCTCAGAGATGTCAGTGACATGCACAGGCTTGTGGAACAAGACTCGGAGCTCACATCTCTGACCCTGAAGCTCATGCTAAGATAACAAAGAGTGTCCTACATGTGACTGAATCCCCCAGTCCTTTTCTGTGCCAGTATTTCTTATGGCAAGATTGCTTTTGACATATGTGTTTCTAGGTGGCCCTGCTCTTGCAAGTACTTACCCCTCAGCATTTTAGGGGATTCTGGTATGTAAAACTGATGAAAGCATGATGATGGTTGAAATCTTCATTTAGGTCTGTGATCAAATGTCATTTCTTCCAAGAGTCCTTCCCTAAATGCCCTTTCTAAAGTAGCACTTTCTGTTCTTTTACTGTTTTATTTGCCTTCATAGTATTTACCTCTACCTGGCATTATATATACACACCTGTGGGCCAGGGGTTGGGGGTTCGTATCTAGCCTTATTCTTTCTCTGACATGAACTCCAGTAAGGGCAGAGACGTCTTCACTGTTGTATTCCTGGTACCTAGAACAGTGCCTCACTTGTAGTAAGTACTTAGTATTTGTTAGTTGAATGCATAGTAGAAAATGCTTCACCGTTTTGCAACCCCTAGAGCACCTTCAGCGTCCTTGGGTTCCTAGAGTTCTGCCTGCATATTAAAAACTTGTTGAATGAAAATTCCATCCCTTCTTCCTCCTCACACCCTGCTTATATGCTCTTCCACTCATTTTTATATGCACTTGTATAAATACACATAAATGTATACATATACTAGGCCCATCGTCTTGCAGCTTGTTTTTTTCCCTACTCATCAGAATGCCTTGATGAGCGCCTTGTTAGTCCTGCAGATCTAACGTATGTAATGACTTATTCATCCAGCTCCCAGATGACCATTTAGGTGGTCTTCAACCTGTTCTCATTCTGAATAGTGCTGCGGTGAGGATTCTTATATATTTGTGTATGTGAGCAAGTGTTTCTTCTACTAAGAAATAGAATTGCTAGGTCATAATGAATGAGCATTTGAGATAGTCATCAGCCCAAAAGTATGTGCTTTAGGAAAGAAAAGAGGCCCGTGTGGCTCGGGTTGAGCAAGTGAAAGGAAGAGAGTACAGATCTTCCTTGGCTTATGATGGGGTTATGTCCTGATAAACCCATTGTATGTTGAAAGTATTGTAAGTTGAAATGCATTTAATACACCTCACCTATCGAATATCATAGCTTAGCTTAGCCCACCTTAAATGTGCTCAGAACACTTACATTAGCCTACAGTTGGGCAAAGTCATCTAACACAAAGCCTATTTTATAATGTTGAATATCTCATGTAACTTTGAATACTGTACTGAAAGTGAAAAACAGAATGGTTGTCTGGGTACAGAGTGGTTGTACATGTATTGGTTTTTTACCCTTGTGATCGTGTGGCTGACTGGGAGCTACAGCTTTGTGCTGGTGCCCAGCATCATGAGAGAGTATTAACAGCATATCACTAGCCTGGGAAAAGGTCAAAATTCAAAATTCTAAGTACAGTTTCTACTGAATGCGTATCCCTTTTGCACCATTGTAAAGTCGAAAAATTGTAGGTCAAAAAACTGTTAAGTCAAAAAATTGTAAGTCGAACCATTGTAAGTCAGGGACCATCTGTAATAGATGAGATGTTTGTTCATCGGATGGGATTGTGTGTGTGGAACAGATTGCACAGGGTCTGGTAAGGAGTTAGGCTTTAACTGAATGAGACGATGGTGGTACTGAACAATAACTGGGCAAAAGATAGGAGCATATGAAGAAAAGCAAAAGATGCAAGTAAACATAGGAAAAATGATTAACCTCAGGAGTATAAGAGAAGCTCAAAACCACAGGTTAAAAAAATCACTTTCACATATTAAATTAGCAAAACTAAAGTAGGACTGGTAATTCTCCTTGTTGGCAGGGTTAGGTGGGATGGACCCTTTCATTCTCTGTCGGTGGGATTTCAAGTCAGCATCCGTCTTCTGGAAAGCAAATTGGTATATGGATTAAGAGCCTTAAAGCCATCATTTAGACCCTTTGACTCGGTAATTCTTTCTCTTTATAGATACCCAACAGATACTATCGTGGGCTGAGCTCTGAGTAAGGTTCTAAAAGTTCTGAGGGAGCTCTTAGAGACATAGAAATGCTTATGGTATATTACTTGTAAAATAGAATATGATATGTAACATGGTATCAATTAAACAAAGAAAGTACATCAGAATGCTAATAGTATTGGGATGATGGATGTTTGTATATCAAACTTTTATTTCTATTTTTACTTTTCATGTCTTTCAATGGTATATGTTTGGTATCCATCAACTCATAAAGTTTGTTACTTTCTGTGATTGTGGAGGTTTACTCAGTTTTTCAAAGGAGTATTATAAAATGTTTTACTTAAAAAAAAAAGAATAAGGTCATCGGTTTCAAATCTCATTTAAAATATAACCTAGAATAGAGAAGAGCCTAGCAAAAGATTCAGATCTGTTCCTGTGCATTTATCACAGGAATTTGGCCCTCTTCCTAGAAGTGGCTTTTTAAATTACAAGGGTGAAATCCAGTTGAATTTGTGTTCTGTCACCATGTGATGTGTCTGTGATTATGCTTCTCTTTATAAGACATGCGTTTTCATTTCAGCGGCCTCATTGTTCCTGAGAGAGATGGCAACGAGACTGTCCCAGAGGTCGTTGCCACATCAGGTTATGCCCTGCTGCATTTTTTTAGTGATGCTGCTTATAATTTGACTGGATTTAATATCACTTACAAGTAAGATATTTAAGTCTAATATTTGTGATTTTTTTTCAGAAGACTGTATACTTTGTTTTAACAATAATAATGACTAACATATTGAGGGTTTACAGTGTGCCAGGCATTATGCTAAGTAGTTTGCATGAATTTTCTCATTTAAAGTTCTTTTAAAAACTCAGTTACAGGCACTGTTTTTCTACTTCTTTTATAAATGAGGAAAGTGGCAGGAAAAGGTAAAGTAAATTGTCAAAGCAGTGGGACCACAGTTGCAACCCAGGTCTTGCTGCTGTTGAGCTTCTCCTGGAAAAGAGGGGCATTATGCATTCCTGCCAATGGATAAAAACTTTGGAGGAGTTTGCTAAGTACAGTTTAACAAATATTAGTAGTTTTCATGTACTCAGTAGTTGGCCCATAGATGACAGCTTAGTTGAGGTTACAAAGGAAATGTAGACAGACAGACTCTGGGCAGCTTTTGGAATTTGTTGCAGTAGGAGAGAAGCTAACTTCTGTCTTTTCCTTTTTTTCCTAAAAAATGTTTATTTTCAGAAGTAGTTAAATTCATAAAATGCCATAAGCAGGGGGGTCTGTGATAAAGAACTTCTGTGGACCACAAAACCTAAAATATATATTATCTGGCCTTTTACACAATACGTTTGACAGCACTTGGTATAGCTGGTAACCCCCATGTGTAACCTTTATACTGGGTTCTTTTTCTTGCCCATTTTCTCAGGATCTCAGTAGTCTTTCAACCCTATTTAAAGCCATCTTTATCTTGATTGGTATGGTGATTCAGTTTTTCAGGTACCCAAGGTTTGTGACTTAGCAGCCTGGGCGGCTCATCACAAGCCTGGGTTTGAAAAGTAGGCATATGCATTTATTATATTATATTAGAACACAGATTATAAAAATACTATATATACATACTTATAAAATTTTATTATAAATGTATCGTGAACTGATGTTAGGGTGTAGGCATGAATGTTAATTAGCTTGTTTTGTAACTGATTCCTGATTTTCTGGCATGCTTTGCTACAAAATTCCTTTTTAGTTTTCTTTACACTCTTACAGTATCTTGCTAATCCTGTTATCCCCCCTTTTTAAAATCAGAATTATGTCTTTTCAAAGTGTTGTCAATATCATTGTCACGTTACTATGCAACACTTTATGGTTAAACTCATGTATTAAGTTAAACTATCCCTCCCTTTTCTTGCATCTGAGATGGGTAGATAAACTTGCTAAGGAATTTAATACACACCAATCTGAGCAATAATCTTAAGCAAATTCTGTAAACTTTTAGAGACTATCCAGAGGAATGAGGATGGTAGTGTATTGTTTGCAATTTGTTTTATCCTTTTCTTCTCCAGACTTGCTAGCATGCATTTGGCAATTTTATAATGCTCATCATTTGTGGGCTACCAAGAATTAGGATAGTCATCCTGTCCTTAAGGAGCTAAGCCTGGATATTTTGCAAGAATCTCTTCTCTTCTTGTAATCTCTTTAACTGTCTCTTCTTATGAGAATCCAACAGGTTTAATTTGATTTATTACTTGCCCTAGTTCTGCAGTGTTGAGTGACCCCATTTAGGCTAAATGGTAAGTACTGCAATTATGCTTGTGAATGAACTGGCTAGACAGTGAGATTTCTTAAGCCTTGTTTAGGAGGAAGTTCTGCTAAGTTAATCGAAGTGTTGCTTTGTGTTGATTTAATTTTCCCCCACTATTTTTATAGTTTTGACATGTGTCCGAATAATTGCTCAGACCGAGGAGAATGTAAGATCAGTAATAACAGCAACACTGTTCAATGTGAATGTTCTGAAAACTGGAAAGGTGAAGCATGTGACATCCCTCACTGTGTAAATAACTGTGGTTTTCCTCATCGAGGCATCTGCAATTCAAGTGATGTCAGAGGATGCTCCTGCTTCTCAGAGTGGCAGGGTAGGAACTTCTTTCTTTCTTTCTTTTTCTTTCAATTTACAGAATGTTTCTAGTTTAATAAGTTGTAGATTGACTTTATTCCTAATATCTGTACCATCTATGTTAATCAAATATCAGGAAGAGTTTAAGTTTTCATATCTCTTTATTCAGCTTCTTACAAATCTTTGAATTTCATAGATGTATGGTTGTGGTCTCTAGAGATGTGGAGCAGTTTAACATTCTTTGCAGTTCATTCATGAATTTAGAGAACTTGGTCTCAGCCATAAGACACAGAGAACCAAGTTGGGAGGTGGAACAAGAGTTGACAATAATGGTCTCTCCACAGAAACTTTCAATAAATTCAGGGAAAATTGGGGTTGATTATACAGTAGAATCCTAAAGCAGTCAGTTATTGGAATTATCTGCAGATACAGATTATTAAAGAAGCCTTTAGCAAATTCTTCAAGGGGTGGGTGATAACAGCTGTTACTGATTTGGTTTTTTGGGTTTTTTTAAATACGTTTACCCCTTTCTCGGAACACATTTATCTTGAATTTCCAGAAATGTGCTTGTTTAGATGCTTTAGTTTGTTCGGTTTGGCTGACATTGAGCAGTTAAATAATTGAAGTATTTGGCTACCTACCACTTTGCAAATGTTGGAGCAGAAGCCAAACCTCTCAAAAAAGGAGTTTCTTGATTTTGCAGGAAACGGATAGTTTTTAATATTCCCAGGACTAGTCTTTACATTTTAGCTCTAAAGTTTTTTTTGTTTTTTTTTTTTAAATTTATTTATTTTTGGCTGCGTTGGGTCTTCCTTGCTGTGTGTGGACTTTGTCTCGTTGAGACAAGTGGGAGCTACTCTTTGTTGTGGTGCGCAGGCTTTCTCATTGCAGTGGCTTCTCTTGTTGCAGAGCACAGGCTCTAGGTGCGCGGGCTCAGTAGTTGTGGCGCACGAGCTTAGTTGCTCCACAGCATGTGGGATCCTCCCGGACCAGGGATCGAATCCGTGTCCCCTGCATTGGCAGGCGGATTCTTAACCACTGCACCACCAGGGAAGTCCCTAAAGTTTTTCATTTGAATTAATAATTCCTTTGTCCACTCTTTCCTCTGAGAGCTGCTTAAGCAAGTATTTCATTACTAAAAAATCCTAACCTAGATATGGTCAGGTCTTCATTAGAAAGTATGTGATTTTGAATTTTATTAGAGATTACCCTTGGTCACTACCTTCGAGTAAATTGAAAGCACAAATTAAAGAGATTTCTCTGATATTTAGATGCTAAAGGAAAGACTGTAAGTATTCTTTAGATAATTTGTTGTATTTAGATGATTAAAACTTGAAATGCAGTAGTTTTCTCTTTTTTTTTTTTTTTGTCCTTGCTGAACTGCATGTGGGAATCTTAGTTCCCCTGACCAGGGATTGAACCCAGGCCCCCTGCAGTGGAAGTGCAGAGCACTGACCACTGGACTGCCAGGGAATTCCTGAATTGCAATAATTTTAAAGCTGCATTTTGTGAGGCTAATTTATTATGTTTTATTAGGTCCTGGATGTTCAGTTCCTGTACCAGCTAACCAGTCATTTTGGACACGAGAGGAATATTCTAACCTAAAGCTCCCCAGAGCCTCTCACAAAGCTGTGGTCAATGGAAATATAATGTGGGTTGTCGGAGGATATATGTTCAACCACTCAGATTACAACATGGTTCTAGCGTAAGTTGTTTTAAAAATTTTTACAAGAAGCTTACTTTTCCATTTTGAAAATATTTAAAGTAGAGATAAGCAAAAAGAAAAGAAATCATTAGTAATTGCATTCCTGAAGAAAATCTCTGTTAGTATTTTAGTAGTTGTATTCTAGACTTTTGGGGACATATTCTTAGTTTTTGAAATTGGGAGCCACAAAGAATTCATTGCTGTAATAAAGAATAATCCATCTTTTCCAGACACTGTCTCTCAGATTTTGTGTTAGGTACATATAATAGGCTCTATATAAATAGGGGATTGCTTTGCCTCTTAATTTAATTAACATTTCTATAGGTTAAACGGCTTGCATTTATAGTTTGCTAGTGGAAATTATGCCATTCTTTAATACTTTCCAGGGTTCAAGGTCTTTTGCTGGTTCCATGCTGCTCATCCTGAAGGGAGAGTATATTTTCACGGTGGAATTAGCTATGGAGTTTGACTTTGGGGAGAAATTTTTGAACACCTACTGTTGTGCTGATTTTGTGCCCTGGAAATTTTTTCTAAACATTTTCTACTAATGAAGATTGTCAAAAATCAGCATCTGTTCTTTAAGGAATTCTGGAAATATGGCAGTGATAGTATAGTTTCTGAGTCCCCCAAACATAGTCATTAAAGCACAGAGAACAACTAGGATAGCAAAATAAAAAACACATGGATAACATCTATAACAAACTTGATCAGAAGGCATCTACACAAATAGGTGGGGTTAAACCATTGACAGCTATAAGACCTGTGTGCTATCAGTATCTATGTAGGAGTAAAAAAAGGGGAGCGGTGGGCCCACCAACAGTAAACCCAAAGACCCGCTGGAAAGCTCAGCAAGCTGCTTTGAGAACAGCAGCTGGAATTGGGAAGATTTTGCATGTTCTAGTAGGGGGGATGAGCTCAAGGGATCTATAGTAGGATCTGAAGGGGCTGGAACAGTTTGTGCCGTATTAGCTCTCAAAAAAACAGCCAAAGACTCTTTGTAGGAGAAAGTCCCACACTGAAGAAAAGCTGCTGGGAATAGAATTCAAATTGAACAGGACAGGGACAGCAGAGAAAGAAAGTCCAGATAACAGTCTGAGAGGGGAACAGAGCCAGGAGATCTCAACAAGTAAGGTGCCAAATAGTTGGACACTACACTACAACAGAAGAGGAGCTAGTGAGCTGAGAAACTAGAAAAACTAGCTGAATCAAGCCCCTCCTATAAGAGTTCAGGAAAATTTTTTAAAAATTAAAAAAAATTAAAATTAAAATTTAGCAACAGAAAAAATATCAAGGTCAAATCTCATAGAAAGTTATTATAAAAAAGAAGAGAATAAGTAGAATAATACCCCTTCAAACATGAAAGCATAATAGAAAAATACGTGCACAAAACTGACAAAAATTATAACTTAGTATTCCAAAGTAAGCTAACATACAATAAGAAAATGATAAAAGACATGAAAGAACAGTATAACCAGGACTAGAAAAATTCGGAAATGAGATGATAGAAGTTAGGAAGGAATTTTAAAATAATTTCAGAATTAAAGACAAACCTAGAAGGAACACAGAGTAAATAAACACAACAGATACTCCTTTAGAAATAGAATATGAAAAAAAAAAGAAATAGAATATGAAAAAGGAAATTTTTAAAAATCATAAATAAATGAAGGTCATTTTCCCCTATTCTTTGTATGATAAGTACAGTTAAAAAAACCTGGACATCTGCCGCCGCAGGCTCGCCCCACATCCTACCCCTCCCTCCCCCCGGCCTGAGTGAGCCAGAGCCCCCGAATCAGCTGCTCCTTTAACCCCGTCCTGTCTGAGCGAAGAACAGGCGCCCTCAGGCGACCTACACGGAGAGGTGGGTCCAAATCCAAAGCTGAACCCTGGGAGCTGTGCGAACAAAGAAGAGAAAGGGAAATCTCTCCCAGCAGCCTCAGAAGCAGCGGATTAAAGCTCCACAAACAACTTGATGTACCTGCACCTGTTGAATACCTGAATAGACAACAAATCATCCCAAATTGACGAGGTGGACTTTGGGAGCAAGATATATTATTTTTTCCTCTTTTTGTGAGTGTGTATGTGTATGCTTCTGTGTGAGATTTTGTCTGTAAAAAAAACAAACAAACAAAAAACCTGGACATTATATATAAAACAAACATAAGAAAACTCTGAAGAAGGCAGTCTTATTAGGGACCTCAAGACCCAAAAAATGACATAATGGTAAGTTCCAAGGGTTTTCCTTTGGTCTCATATATCGCAGACTTGATGTTGGAAAAATCAGCAGTCTGGAAATGTTAATAGGTATAAGCTGAAAAAGCCCCAAGAAAACCCTGTTTTCTCTAGCCCGAGGACCAGGAAAGGGGCAGCTTAGCAAGACAGAAAACTTTTAGACAATAACCACTCGACCTTAGACAAACAGCACAGACAGAACTGTGGCTTCACCCCCACCCCTGCTAGCTCTATACTGATAGAGTCTAGATTTCCACTTATGCCAGGATAAAGTGAGGTGCTCCAACCACCACCCCCCATCCCACCAGGGTAGGGTTAAAGAAGGCCATATAGGGAGCTGAGACTTACTTCTCCACCAGGCATTAATGAGGTCTCCCCCATCACTGTGACATCAGTGGAGACACTGTGGGGAGCCTGGATTTCTACCCCTGCCTGGCAGCAACAGCAGTAATAAGTAGACTTTCCCTCTCTCCACTGGGGTGGTGTCAGAGGAGGCCTGCTATAATAGAAGATTTAAATAAGATCCAGAGTCTCATGTCATGATACCCAAAATGTTGAGATTTCAATTGAAAATCATTTGTCATGGTAAGAGCCAGGAAAATCTCAACTTGAATGAGAAAAGGCAATCAAGAGATGCTGACACCAAGGTGACACATATATTCGAGTTATCTGACAAAGATTTTAAAGCAGCCATTATAAAAATGCTTCAACAGTTCTCTCAACAACAGAATGGAGAGGACAGAGGAGAGGATCAGTGAACTTGAAGATAGAACAATAGAAATTCCTTAATCTGAACAACACAGAGAAAATAAAACATTTAAAAAATGAACAGAGTTTCAGAGACCTGTCGACTGTAACAAAAAATCTTAACATTTCTGTCACCAGAGGAGCCTTGGAAGAAGAGGAGGAAGAGGGTGTATATGAAAAAGTATTTGAAGAAATAATAGTTGAAAAGTGCCCAAGTTTGGCAAAAGATATGCATGTACAGAGTCAAGAGATTGGGTGAACTCCAACAATCCCAACTCCCACAAGAGTTTTACATTTCATTAATTCTTTCTTATTCCATCTCTCATTCCCCTGCTCAGCTGTCATACTGTCTTTTCATTTTTTAGATCTCCACCACATTTTCTCCTGTTTTCCTGCTCAGCTAGTGGCCTTGTTTCCCATTTCTGTTTTGAAAGATAAAGGTTATCAAAAGAGGACTTCCACAAACTCCCACCACCACATTTAGCAATTACCTACATATTGCTCATTTTTCTGTCTTGTGTTTCTTTACATCAGAACTGTCCAGTGGACAGTTTCTGTTTTGGTATGATGGAAATGCTCTGTGTTTACAATGTCATGTCACTATCCACATGTGGTTATTGAGCACTTGAAATGTGGCTAGTATGACTGAGTGGATTTTAAATTTTCAGTTCTTATTCCTCATCTTACTTGATCTTTCACAAACATTCAGTACAACCAGTCTCTCCTTCCTCTTTTAAACAGTTTCTTCACTTGGCTTCCAGGACTCCACACTTCCTTGGCATTTTTTCTAACTGCCCATTCCTTCTCAGGCTCCTTAGCTGGTGCCTCTTCAGCTAACTGACTTCTGAATGATGATGTGCCCCAGGGCTCAGTCCTTGGTCCCCTTCTGTGAGAGTGTGTATTCACTCCCTTGGTGATCTCATGTAATATCTTGGCCTTTGTGCTGGTGACTTCCAAATTTATATCTGCATCCTAGACTTAACACCTGTTCCCATATCCCCACCTCTTTATTTGACATCTCAATAGGCATCTAAAACTCCATGTGTCCCAAACTGATCTTTCCTCCAAGCCTGTTCTTGCCCCAGAAGTCCCTATCTCAGTAAACGACCACTCCATTCTTCTATTTGCGTAAGCCAAAAATTTCAGTCATCCTTGACTTCTTGTTTTTTCACACTCCATATCAGTATATGTATTAGTTATCTCTTGCTGTGTAAATTACCACAACTTAGCAGATTAAAACAACACACATTTATTACCTCATAGTGTCTGCTGGTCAGGGTTCTAGGCATGGCTTAACTGGGTTCTCAGCAATCAAGGTGTTACCTGGCCTGTGTTCTAATTTAGAGGTTCAACTGGGCAGGAATCCATTTCCAAGCTCACCTATTTCCCGGTGGTTGTAGGACTAAGGGCCCTGGCTTCTTGCTATCTGTCAACTGTAGGCCACCTCAACTCCTGGAGGCTGCCCAGAGTTCCTTATCAGTAGGGTTTCCCCAGTATGGCTGCTTACTTATCAGGCCACAAGGAGAGTCTCTGGCCTGAGTCTGTTAGCAGGATAGATGTCATGGAAATGACATCTCATTATTTTTGCCATATTCTGTTGGTTAGAAGCAAGTCATAGATCCTGCTCACACTCGAGGGGAGGATATTATATACATGGGTATGAACACCAGGAGGCAGGGATCATGAAGACCACCCTAGTGTCTGTCTGCCACAATATGTCAGCAGATCTTGTTAGCTCTTCCTTTAAAATCTATCCCTAATCTAACCACTTCTCACTACTTCTAATGCTGCCACCCTGAGAAGTAAAGGTTAAATTAAAGGTTTGAAGGTGATTGTCCCTTCCACTGTTATACTAGATATTATGAGTCATATATTCTACCATTTATGTGATTTTTGTACTTCTACCTGGCATCATCCTCCCTTGAAGTAAGAAATCTGGGAGTCATTTTTATACTTCCTCTCCTGTACCTCCTCATATCATAATCTCATGTCAAGCCCATCAACTCTGTCACCAAATACATGTCATATTCATTCTTTTCTCTCTTAAGACCAGCTTGCCAATATCTCTCTAGGATTCAGCAGTAGCTTCCTATAGAGTCTGTCTGTTTCCATTCATTCCGCTTAATCCATTTTCTAAATATCAACTGGGGTGATTTTTTAGGGTATACATTTTATCATTTACTACCTTCTTAAAACCCTTCAGTGACTTCCCATGGGACTTAATGATCCTACCTGATGTGACAGCTGCTTACCTTCCCGTACTCAACTTGCTCCCCTCCTGCCCCATCAGCCCTCTTTCCTTACCTAAAACTCCTTATGCTTGCTCTTCCCTCTGTCTAGACTGTTCCTGCCGTTGTACCTCAGGGCTGGTTTCTTCCTTTATGTATCCTGTCCGTTAACTGTCCCATAGTGAGATCCTCCCCAATCAGCTAGTTCAGACAGGTGCTCCCTGGTTTTTTTCATAGTTCTTATTTCCTTTAGAGCAGTGTTCATAATTTTTATTCTACTTGTGCCCATTGTTGTGCTTGCTCATTTTCTGCCTTTTCCACTATATGTTCTCCAAGGTTAGAGACCTTGTTTACTCACTCAATTCGGCTTAGCTCATAGAATGTGCTCAAATAAGTATTTATCAAATGAATAAGAGAGTAAATGAATTATCTATTTCTTTCACAAATATTTGTTCTTAGAAATATAGATGTCACCTACTACTTTTATTTGGTGTACCTCGTAAGCCATGTTTATTTTTTTAATTTTATTTATTTTTAAGAGGGTATTAAATAGTTTATTGATTACCCATGATAATGGGTGATAAACAAGCTTCATTCCCATCTATAACTTTATCTTGTACCATAATTCTGTTTAGATATATTGCATAGGATGTGCCAACAATCATATTAATAACCAAAAAACTCCATGACTTTGCTTGGGTGACCCTTTTAATGGTGAACTCCAGGTCACAACACAGTAACTGTCAGTTCAACTACACTAAGTTTCTGAAGACGTTGGCTTTATTCACAAGCAGATTGTGAATAAATTTCAAATGGAACCTGGCATCACCCTGAAGAAATTCTGACTTCACACTGTTGCAGTCGTTTACCAAAATGTCTTCAGAGTAGACTAACTTTACAGAGCACGTTTTTTAAAAAGGCGCATTAATTCAGCGTCATGATCAGACGATTATATTTAGCAATCAACAGCATGGGTGCAAAAAAAAATTTACATTAAAACCCTTTGTTGGAATGCTTTACACTTTCCACAGAATAGAAACTAAAATAACCTGTTATACAGTTAGTCACAAATACAGTCCTCGAGGTTTTTTTGCCCATACACAGGAGTATTGTCTAAAACATGTCTTCTTTGTAGCAGCTAGGCCCTGCCACCACTGTGCTTGGCTGAGTTCACAAATCTGTTGTAACTTGTACCTTCCCTGTCACTTCTCTGGCTCTCCTCTCCTGCGAAGCTTTGTTTCCTGGCAGTAATTAAAACCTTCTGCCACTGCCATAGCTATTGCTGCTGCTGGGACCGCCATAGCCACCTTGATTTCGTGGTTTGGCAAAGTACTGGCCTCCACCACCATAAGGGCCAGAACTTCTGCCCCCAAAGTTTCCTCCTTTCATGGGTCCAAAATTTGAAGATTGATTGTTGTAATTGCCAAAATCACTGTAGCTTCAACCACCTCCAAAATTGCTTCCATCATTACCAAATCCGTTATAGCCATCCCCACTGCCACCATATCCACCACCACCATGGCTGCCACCAAAGCCACCTCGACTGCCACCAAAGCCACCTCGACCACTGAAGTTTCCTCCACGGTTGTCATTCCCACCAAAACCACCTCCGCGACCACCACGAAAGTTTCCAGAACCACTTCGACCTCTTTGGCTGCATGAAGCGCTAGCCTTCTCTTGTTAGATAGGGCTTTCCTTACTTGACAGTTGTGGCCGTTCACTGTATAGTATTTCTGAATGACAGTCTTGTCTATGGAGTCATGGTCATCAAAGGTTACGAAAGCAAAGCCTCTCTTTTTGTCACTGCCTCAGTTCAGTCATGATTTCAGTCACTTCAGTTTTCCCATACTGTTCAAAATAATCTCTTAGATAATGTTCTTCAGTGTCTTCTTTAATGCCACTAACAAAAATCTTTTTCGTAGTTAAGTGGGCACCAGGTCTTTGAAAATCTTCTCTTGAGACGGCCCTCTTTGGTTCCACAACTCTTCCATCCACCTTGTGTGGCCTTGCATTCATGGCTGCATCCACCTCCTCCATAGTGGCATACGTGACAAACCCGAAGCCTCTGGAGCGATTGGTGTTTGGATCCCTCATTGCCACACAGTCTGTGAGCATTCCCCATTGCTCAGAATGGCTCCTCAGACTCGCATCGGTTGTTTCAAAGCTCAAACCTCCAATGAAGAGCTTCCGCAGTTGTTTGGGCTCTTTGGGAGACTCTGACTTAGACGTGACGGCAGTGGAGAGGGAAGATGTCAACGATGCTTACTCGGCGGCGTCCACATGCAGGAAGGAGTAATCTAACGAATGTATCTCCACATTTATTTTTTAGGTTTTAACATTTTCCTTCTTGTACTTGATCAAAACATGATTTTTACAGCTTTATGTATTTTGTGTAAATACTAATATAGTTTCAAATAAATTTTTACTAACTCATGAAAAGTGAATATAGTGACTCCTTTTAGAGGAAGTATTTCTGGAACTTAGATCATAAATTTTATCATCGTCTATACTCATATAAGCATATTGCAGGAATTGCCCTCACTCTGTATTTTCTCCACGACCCTGTTAACCCAAAACTTTTACGTTGCATTAAAAAGCAGTTCCCATTTTATGTCACCCAAGGGTCCTCTTGCAAAACAAATTGTCTTGGTCATCTGGTTAAGATTTCCAATTGAAATGTCACTGAATTTCCTTCCCTTGAGCAAAAAAATAGCGTTTTTTTTAAGCTAAAAAAAAAAATAATAAGAAATTGAGCAACAGGTAACCACACAGGGTAAGGAGTATCACCTAATCTGATAAACTTAAAACAGACACACAGAAACAGCAAGCCCCCACAGAAACCATATGAGTGAAATTCTGAGAGTTCTCACTAATAGCCCCAAATCTAGAGAGAAGCAAACTGAGTGGGTATCATTGTTTTCTTGCCCTTTTAACTGAATAGTATAAGAAATAATTGCTAAGGAGGATCAAGTGAAAAAGGGGGAAATGATCATCAAGTGGCTGAGTCTGCCCAAAAGTCAGGGCTTCTGTGTAATTTGGATATCCCAAAATTTGAACCCTGGGATAGGACACTTAAACAAAATCTCAGAGGCGAATAGACTCTGGATATTTTATTCTAATAGACTGCACACCCCCACCCCCACCTGAGCCCCAGCATTTCTTCAGACTTCAGAAAAGTGGGCAGAACATAAAATGCCAACTCTCACACTAAAGCTAGGATGGAAAGATAAACTTGTCTTAGATACAGTGGAAAAAGAATTAAGAAATCACCCACAGTTTGCAAATGTAATGTCTGGAGAGCAATGTCTAACCACGAGCAAGACAAAAGAAGTGACATTGTAGCAAATGCAAATATCTATGGTGAAAAAGTAAAGAGGAAAGAACACAGCGTGTAAAACTGACAACAACTGATGATAGAGGAAAAGTATTCCTTCCAACTGCTTTGTGCTATGGATCAATATAATGAGAATTTGAATTCAGAAAAACAAGCTGAAAAGCAAGAAGGTAATAACAATGAGATGAAATGGGAGATTACACATGTAAAGAAATATAAATAAGTTACATACAGCAGAAACTACAATGAAAATCGAACTGCTGACAGCTTGATAGACGTGATTCCAATGAATACAGATGAAAAAGTTAAATAATTAGAAAAAGCAAAGACATGGGAGACAGAAGGTCCAATATAATACAGATAATTGCTGTCACTGAAGAAAAGAACCTAACAAATAGAACAAGTGGATTGAAATAGTACAAGATGTTTCAGGAAAAATATAGTTGTTCAGTGACAAGACCTGATTTGATCAAATTATTGAACTTTTAGGATAAAGGACAAATTATTGGGTGGGAAGCCTCAGATAGTTCTTGACTCCTGCTGGCTGGGGTCAAGTTCAATCTCTGTAGAGCCTTTCCTGTGGTCTTTGGATGGCCAGACACTGTAATTGGAATACCAGGCCACTGTGAGGGGCAGAGGATGTGCCCTGTGGCATGATGGGCATTGTGTTACCAGCCGTCAAGGAGGAGTTTGTGAGAGAGGTGGCTGCACCTTTATGGAAGACACCTACTTCTGAATTCCTGAGGTTTGTCTTTGCTTAACTGCATGTCCGGGTCTTAGAACTAATTGTTCAATATTCCTTTATCTTGGACTCAGCTCCCAGAAGAAGGAGCGTTTATTTGGTACTTGGCATTTCTTACATTTTATTGCATCAACATTGTTCTTGTCTTGTGTTTGCTTCTCTGTACTGTGAAAAGAGTGACAACGTGTTACGTAAGTGTCTTTTGGCAGTTCATCTTAACCAGATTTGAGCACCTGCCGGCACCTTAGTGTCTCTGACCAGCTCTTGGGCTGACATGTTATTGATTGAGGAAGAGTAAAATGCATTAAGATACAGATTGAGCACCTTCCATGTCACTTGAAAGAGATATGGATTGGGTCACGTGGAGACTTGTTTCTGTGCTCCCTCTGTTTCTTTCCTTTCTTTCAAGCTTGAAGAAACAGGCCTTTGGCTTGAACATAAGGTGTATATGTGTTTTTCAGAAGCCATGCTAGTTCTTCTTAGGAAACACTTTCCAGAATGCCATAAAAGTTGCAGTAGTATGCAGTCCATTTTGTTAAAACATTTACCTGGATGGATTTAAGTTATTTCCACCGTAAGTAAAGTACAATATTGTGTCTTTAAAAAACAGTGAGAGAAATACATATATATTTACATATAATACGTATATATATTTATGTATATTTATTTATTTAGAGAGAGGGAGGGAAGAAAGGAGGGGGGGAGAATGAGAATAATTGAGACTTCTGACTTCCAAGCAGAAAAGCAAACCACACAAAAGTGGAAAAAAATCAGACTGGCCTCAGACCTCCATTGGCAGCATTCAATACCAGCAACATTCAAGGGAGCAGCGTCAGCAAAGTTGTGTGGGAAAGGAAGGATGGCCCATGAGTATTATATGCAGCCAAGATGTCATTCACCTCTAAAGCTAGCAAGCAGATATTCTTCAACATGAAAGAATTTAGGGGGAGGAGCACGTATGATCTCCACTAGGAATAACCACTTGACAGTGCAGTCTAGCCAATTAAGAATTAAAGACTCAAGAAGGAGAAGTTGTGGTAAGAGGACTGTGAGGAGACTGATTCAGCTAAAATATAGATCCAGTACTAAATAACTATGAAGTTATAGAATGGAATGTGCATGTTTTGAACCTGGACAATGTAAAAATTATAACAAAAATTGGGAGAAGAAATGGGAGGAAATGTGGGTGCTAATGTTTTCAACTTTCAAAGTAGGAAGTTAGTGGAGTCTGTCCAAAATTAAATTATGTGTAATTTTAAAACTAAAGGGAGTTTACTCTCTAACTTTTCATGTATTTTAAAAATGTAGAATATTCAAAAAAATACATAAAATAATAGCTGGTATTGATTTAAGTGTTATTCATATTTAATGAATGTCACCATTTTATGTTTTCTTCAGATCATGTATAAAATATTTAAGACAAAGGGAAAGGTTTAGAGAAAAATAATGAATGCTAATACATTCGTCATCCAGATTAGGAAATAAAACATTGCTAATATAGTTAAGACCCCACATGCCCCTCTAAAATCCCAGAGATAATCAATATCCTGATATTGTGATATCATTTGTTCACATGCTTATCTTTAGACTTTTAATATATATGAACATTTTTAGAGTTAATAAATTTTCTTATTTTAGTCTTTACAGGAACAGTATTCTGCAGTTTGCTTTTTTAGCTTAACATTGTTTCAAGATTTATGTTAATAATACGTTGCTTGAGTATATTCACTCTATAAATGTTATATAGATATCTATAATTTATTAATCCATTTTCTATTGATGGATATTTATTTGTTTCCCTTTTTTGCTATTATGTTGTGATAAAACTTTCTTACATCTTCTTGTTTACATAATGTTTTTCATAACTTAAAAATCTTGTATTCAGGGAAACTTATAGAAAATAAATAAACATTTAAAATATAACAGTAGTGTTGGTTTTCCTTTGGTTTCTTTCTTCTATTAAATTATATAAAATTAAAATTAACACTTTATTAAAATTCACCTATATTAGGATCCCCTTTGTATAAATGTATATTATCAGTCTATTCTTCTATCTGTATGTATGCATAGAAAATGTCTGGAATGATGTTTACTTAATGATATTCATTTCTAGGTGACAGAATGTGGGGTCATATTTAAGTTTCTGGCTCTTTATTTTTTTTGCATTGATTATACTTTTTATAGTGAGTATGTATAATTTTAATGAAAACAATAGAATGATGTTTTCCTCAAAAACAAAACTAATATTCTAAGATATTGAATGTGATTAATGCTGCAATGTAAGAGTATAAATGATTTTCTTTTGGGCATTTTTTATATTTTAAAGGTCTTCAAGTGTATTCATAGTATAATTGAAATGCTATAATGATATTCTAGTTTTTTTGAAAATACTACTTTCTAAAATAAATTAGATAAAGAAAAAGAAAGGCTAGGAATTTTTTTAAACTTAGTTATCATCCCTTTTTCAGTATGTGTCTTTACTTTTGCATGGTTAAATGAAAGAAAAGTTATAGTAATAAAAGTCCCTTGAGTATAATGCAAACCTGCAAGTGATTTAGTGTGTAGAAGAGGTTTTCAGGAAGCATTAGAAAGTTCCAGTAGATTTTCTTTCTTGTCCCAGAGCTGTGGAACCCAGCTCCCGTTTCCTGAGTTCTCATGTGCCCCATAGGCCCAGATGTTAGGTTTGTTTGCCCAGGTACCTCACCATATCCATTGCAGATTTAACGAGCATCTCCAAAGTGGATTAGATCACAAATAAAGACTCCAAGATGTTCTGTTTTGTCATTTGGGTGAAAGTATGATCTGTTTGTTTTGTAGGTATGACCTTGCTTCTAGGGAGTGGCTTGCGCTGAACCGTTCTGTGAACAATGTGGTTGTTAGATATGGTCATTCTTTAGCATTATACAAGGTAAAATGTCTCCACTCTGTACTAAGCTAGAAACTCAACTCTTCCACTGTTACTTTATCATATTATGTGATTGAAATAGCTATTTAGTGTTGGATTTTCTTCCTAATCTTTTTTATTGCAGTAAAGTATGTATAACATACTTAGCCATTTTTAAGTGTACAATTCAGTGATAGTAACTTCACTCATAATGTTGTGCAGCCATCATCACCATCCATCTTTGTAATTCTTTTTTAATTTGTTTGCTTTGTTTTTTTTTTTAATCTTTGTAATTCTTTTGATCTTGTAAAACTGCAACTCTATGCCCATTCAGCAATAATTCCCCATTCCCTCCTCCTGCCTGCCTCTGGCAACCACCATTCTACTTTCTGTCTCTGATTTTGACTTCAGAGTTGGTTTTTAATTGGGGGGAAACCTTCTAATGTGGGGAGTATACAATTGGCTAAGTTATAAGTGGAAATTAAAGTTGAAACTACTTTAACCTGAGAGATTTAAATGGATTCATATTCAAACTGGGATATTATGATTGTGGTACTAAATGGTTAAAAATTAACCTAGTGTAGGTTAGCTTGTACGTTCATTAGCAAGTTTAGCCAAGAATAGTGACATTACAATGTAACTGAGTAATCATTTTCATTTCCCTGTTTTTTAGTTTATTTCAACTTTATTTTTCCAAGCCATTTTATATTGTAAAAGATTTTGTGTGAGGAAGTCCAAGAAAAGTGGCAAAGTATTAGGGATATAGGTTAGATTTATTTTATTTTGTTCTTCCTACATCCTTTTCCTAATAATACACTGAAAGGTGCTTTTCACTAACACTTTTTAAGCTAAGAATAATATTGAGGTTTTGAACTGTTCCTTTTTCTGTGTTTAGATTTTATCCTTTTGATGTTTTTTAGCATTTTGTTTACATTTTTTCCCTAGGATAAAATTTACATGTATGGAGGAAAAATTGATTCAACAGGGAATGTGACCAACGAGTTGAGAGTGTTTCATATTCATAATGAATCATGGGTATTGTTGTCCCCTAAAGCAAAGGAGCAGTATGCAGTGGTTGGGCACTCAGCACACATTGTCACATTGAAAACTGGCCGAGTGGTCATGCTGATTATCTTTGGTCACTGCCCTCTCTATGGATATATTAGCAATGTGCAGGAGTATGACTTGGGTACGTATATTTTTTTCAGTGAATCGTTTTTGAATGTCAGATTTAAAATTTTACTCTTATTATTATGACTGTTTAACAAAATTCAACCTAACATTGACCCAGTACTTGATCTTGAGATACAGTTAGCATTGATGAATTGCCAGTGAAGTTTAGATTATTGATGCTGCTATGTGGTATATATGTGTTACTGTCAGTTTGGCAAGGAGCCAAAAATGGCACTAAATGCTATGAGTGTTGAAAATAAAATAAATAAATAAAAAGGGTTTGAAACAACAAATACTCAGAAGAAAAAAAAAATATTTGAAAAGCCCTTTAGAGATTGGTTTAATGGAGCATCATTTCCCCTTAGTATATAATCTTTCCTTTGGTTAAATTTTATTATATTTGTTTTTGTGGATGTGGGTGATACTTTAAGAAAGTAGGCCCGTAAAGTACGTCTGCAAATTGGTCTGTAAAGGTCATGGGGAATTAAGTGTTCAATTGAGGGGGATCTGAGTCTTTCAAATTTAATGTAATTCTTTTCCTACATATTAGAACTTCAGAACATTTAACAGGTTGAAGTTTGGCCACCTGGATTTGTTACAAGTTTTAGATGGCCTTCCTTTAAAAATAAAATGGTTAAAGAAAGTTACATATATCAAGTCTCCTGAAATCTCTTCTCTTGTCTTAAGCTAATTGGTAATTTTAAGTATTAGGAGGAGCCTGCAACGTTTGCCTTTAACTGTTTGCCCTTTCCAGGTGAGAACACATGGAGTATATTACATACCCAGGGTGCCCTTGTCCAAGGGGGCTATGGCCATAGCAGTGTCTATGACCACAGGACCAGGTCCCTGTATATTCACGGAGGCTACAAGGCTTTCAGTGCCAATAAATACCGGCTTGCAGATGATCTCTACAGATACAATGTGGACACCCAGATGTGGTGGGTGCTTTTTCTTGAGCTTTCACTTTAAGGTGGGAATTCTGGCAATTGCTGGGAAAATTGTGCTACATTTTTGTTTTCAGGACTTGCAGATAATTCTCTTCATCATTGTAAACAGAAATTGTGAAATAAGCAGAAGGTAATAAAGTAGTAGTATCTATAATTTTGTAGTAGGTTGATTAGAACCTTGGGTTTTTTTGGGTTTTTTTTTTTTGACCTTTTTTCAATTTTCATACACTCAGTACCACTGTAAAATTTTAGCTCTTCAGAATCCTAAGGAATAAATTGTTCTACATAGCTGAGTTTATGCACACTGTTGTACTTAAGTAGAATATATCCACTTTTTAACCTTTTCTTGTTGACCAAGGTGTTATCATTAGGGTCAGTTACTGGCATCATTCCATGAAATCATCAAACAGAGGTGGTCTCAGTACCTAAAAGATTAGAGCTGTCCTCACTCTACTATATATTGGTCTATATAAAGTATACTAATCTTAAAAAATATAAAGCAAATTTGAGTTATGAAATAATATAATTATAAAGCAATGGTTTCTTTTCATATTTCCTTACATATTTGAGACCATGCTCTGGATACCATTTTACATTGTCATTAAAATTGTCATTTTTAGTGACTGTGTAATACTCCATCTTGTGGGTATCCTGAGCCCATACAGTTGGAAGTTTTGGTTTCTAGCTCTTGTCTTATTAATAAAACATATGTAAGCTTCCATCCATATTTCACATGATATCTACTCAGAAACTGGAATTACAGAGTATGAACATAGAGTGTGAACATTTTTAAGGCTCTTAACATATTTTATCAAAATTCTCATACGTCTTTCAATTGTACATGTTTATTGTTGAGAAAGTTACTTATATACAGAGAAAAATCTAGAATTATTTGCACACTTGGATCTGAAGTTAAGAAAATGGTTATGTTTGTATTAGCAAATAGATGATAAATATTCTAAAGAACTAACCTTGTATTTATTATTTTTAAATAAACTCAAAAGGACTATTCTTAAGGACAGCCGATTTTTCCGTTACTTGCACACAGCTGTGATAGTGAGTGGAACCATGCTGGTGTTTGGAGGAAACACACACAATGACACATCCATGAGCCATGGAGCCAAATGCTTCTCTTCAGATTTCATGGCTTACGACATTGGTAAGTTTCCCAAAGCCATTTTAGCTTTAAGAATCTTTTTTGTCTGTAAACAATGTTTTAAAAGAAACAGAAAATATTTCTAGTTAAAAATGGTCAGGCTATTTGAAAGAGGTCCAAATGGAATTTTTTATGTTAATTTGACTGATATTGTAATCTGTTAAAAAGCATTACTTCTATATTAAATACTTTTTGAAGTCCCTCCTTTGATGAGTTGGGGTGATTGGGCTCTCCTGTGTCACAAATAAAAGCCTTACATAGTAATATGTGTTATGTAGTTGTGACCACCAGCATTGTGTTAAGTTGGTTTAAGTTTAACTTTATCTTATTCCCTTGAAACTGGTTTCACACATTCTTGATGTAATACTTTGACAGCGATTTTTTAAGAATTTGGTGTGGTAATGTACTGACCAGAAGAGGGCAATATTGGTTCATGCAAAACAAATATTAGAAATTCTTTAATATTTATCATATATCATATGATATAAATATAAATATAAATATCATCAGATGTTCTTTAACAGACATTTATGTGCCAGCCACTGAACTTATACATTGGGGATCGTAAGAGGAATAAGTTACAGTCCTTGGCCTCATGGTGGGGGAGGCAGAGAACTGAGCAGACAATATAATTGCATTCAGGGTGTTACTTGCTCTGAGAAGAACGTATGAGAGCACCTGTGAGCATCCCTTAATTCATGAGGGGTAAGGGGTACAGTCAGGGAAAGCCTTCTTGAGGAGGGCCATCCAGGCTGGGTCCTAGGAACACTGGGAAGTTGGCTGGGCCAAGTTAGGCAGGACTTCTCAGGCAAAGGAAGCCCATGTTTAGAGACACAGAGGTGGAAAGAGACTATGCCACGTACTTGGGGCCTGTGAGTAGTTAGTTTTGGCTGTATTCTAGTAGCACATCAGGGAAGAGTGGCTCTAAGTGGAACTAGAAGCAAGCAGCTGTCTGGTCAGATCTTGAGGGACCTGTTATGTCATGCTGAGGGGTTTGGGCTTTTTGAAGAATCTTACAGAAGAGGTGATAGAATTGTATTTGTGTCTTAGGAAGATCTCTTTGTGGCATTGTGATTAGTAGTTGGGAAGGGGCAAGATGGGAGTTAGGAGGCTGTTGATAAAGTCCTGAGGAGGGTTTGAGCCAAGACTGTGGAAGTGGCAATGAGGATAAAGAGAGAAATGTGTTTGAGAATTACTGGGAACCCGAGGATTGTCCCGAGTGTGTTTTGAGAGCTGTGACAGCATCCTTATCTGGTATCTGGTGTGGGCCACAGTAGATGGTGTTTTTTACCAAGGCTGGAAATAGAAGTAGAGGGACAGGGTCTGGGAGGAAGTGAGTAAATTGAATTTGGGGGCATGTTCAGCTGGAGATGACTGTGGGACAGAGCAGTACAGAGATCAGTGGGGAGCTGTAGGAGGGGGTGAACTTCTGTAGGGAGCATGTGTCATCAGGGACAAGCAAAGAGCCAGGGAATAGATACATAAAGAAGTCTTAAAGAGAATGGAGACTGCAAAAGCATGTCAGAGAACAGGAGGAAAGTGAGGCAAGACTGGGGACCTGAGAGGTAGCAGTTAACAGCGGCTACAGAGGGATTAAGTAAAATAAGGACTGGAGAGTTTTTCACATTTAGCAGCAAAGAGATCATTTATTACCCTCTAGACATGGAGGAATGATCCAGATTACAGGAGGCTGAGAAGTAATATACGGTGAGATGTACACAGTGAATGTTGACCGTTTTAATTAAAAAAAAAAAACAAAAAACCCTTGTCTGTGAAGGGAAGAAAAGGGGTAAGTTGAGTGCCTCCTTGGGCATATTTAAATACTGCGGTAAAAGTCAGGTGGGATAAGAGGAAGGGCTCCTGCCACACTGGTTTTAGGGAAGGAAGCAAGGTGGGTGGTCAGGAAGCTGTGGGAGTTGATGGCCTCTGTTCTGCATGTGAGGAAGACCACAGAGTTTAGGCTGGGTAGGAGAAGAAAGTGAAAGCTTTTGTTGTCAGGGTTGAATAAATGTCCGGATTGAGTGGAAGAACCTTTGCTTAGTGAGTGTGAAAGTCTGTGTGTCTGGGAACAGAAGACAGTGAGTCAGAGGTTGGTGTGGTTCAGCAGCACCTGTTGGTATTGAGGTGCAGAAGAGAAGTTGCTAGCGTGAATCAGAACAAAGGAAAATTAGTAGATCTAGGGGGTCTAGGAAAGGACCTTTTAAAAATTAGATAAAGTTTGATTTTTTTTTTTTAGTTTTAATTTTCCACCTGTACATTTCTATTTTAGTTACTGAGTTGGGGCAAAGCAATATAGAGTGGAAAATAATTATGGAATTCACATGTTTTACTTACGTAAGCTTTGAAAAATGTAAAATTTGCTTAAGTTAAAAAACATTCTAGTGGGTAATATTGATAGGCAACAGAGTGAGTGATGTGAATGTGCATTCACTAATTAGAATTGCTATAGAGTCCTACCGTTCTTCCTTGCCCTTCTGTTCTGTTGCTGCTGCATTTTACTTCAGAAATAATGGTGTGACTAAGAAAAACTGAGATATGTTTGTGTTTATTACAGTCTTCTTTCCCAAAGAAAATGCCAGTCCCTATTGATTATGAATGACAGTCCCTTCTGAAATGTGTTTTTCTTGCTCCTAGCTTGTGACCGATGGTCAGTGCTTCCCAGACCTGATCTCCACCATGATGTCAACAGATTTGGCCATTCAGCAGTCTTATACAACAGGTAATTGAAGAAGTGCTTGCTCCTTTTCTCTTGTGTTTAAAATGAAAATGAAGTAAAATATGAAGTGATATTGGACTTACATGTTATTCATAGGATTACCTTATCCCATTGGTTTTTTACAGAATTATGTTAGGTATGAATTTCCTGATTTATATTTAAAATATTTGATGTGAATTTGAATTACTTCTAATGCCATGTTTGTTGATGTAATTTTGTTAGCATGCCGGAGTAAGCTACGTTTGGTGTTGTCTGAGTGCATGGGACAAGAAAAGTTGTGTGCAGTTACTGTCTTAGGCCCTCTGCTATTTGCTATTGTTTGTGGTGCTTTTGTCTGAGTGGTGAAGAAAGATTTGAAAAAAAGGAGAGAGGACACTTTAGATAAGGGATAAGATATGGGCACAGAGGTGGGGAGATTCTGATGCTTCATATAGGTCAAGTCTGTGGTGCTTCATATATATCAAGTCTTTGGATAATCTGAAGTCTGCACTGCATTTCATTGCATCATTCAGAAGTGCCTGGCCCAAACTAATAGAGCTCTTCACAAATCTGCCCCTGGAGAAGCATCTGTAATATAAGGGAGCTCCAGAGTGGCCATGTGACCTGTACCTTATAGTGTGCTTTACCGATTTTTTTATTTGTTAAAATAGTCTAATCATGTTGTTAATTTTTTCTCATTTTTGTTTCTTCTCTGATTACTGTTTACTTCACCTTTTAAAATTCTAGGCCTTATCAATCCTGAAACTATTTAAATGCTATAATGCCTATGTATATTATGTTAGGATTCCCTACATTTTCAAAATTTCTGTTGTGATAATGAAAGTTAAATGAGGTAATTCACCTTGGATTAGGAAAGATAAGAAAGCAACCTATCTTGGAGATGTGAAGGAAGAATTGACAGAATTCAAACACTTAGATACTGGAAAAAGGGACATCTTTCACAAAGTAAACAGCTGAAATTTAGCAATAAATATGGTTTTACTATGGGAATATTTGATAGGTATAGATTAAAATGGAAGGATTTTTGACTACTAATTTGAAGTGTTATCTTTTTAAAAAATATTTATTTATTTATTTGCCTGTGTTGGTTCTTAGTTGCGGCACGTGGGATCTTCATTGTGGCGTGCAGGATCCTTTTTTTGTTGTGGCACGTGGGCTCTCTAGTTGTGGCTCGCGTGCTCCGTAGCTGCAGCACGTGGGCTTAGTTGCCCCATGGCATGTGGGATCTTAGTTCCCGGATCAGGGATCGAACCCATGTCTCCTGCATTGGAAGGCGGATTCTTAACCACTGGACCACCAGAGAAGTCCCTGAAGTGTTATCTTAAATTGTAATTTGATATTTCCTCAGTAAGGAAAACGCTTAAAGTTTTCTAGTAAGTGCCTCTTGATGTTCTTCATCTGAAAAACAGTGGGTCCATTTTGTCATCATCTTGCCTGTGAGTGCCTGGCCTCAGCTGTGTTCGTCTTTATATTCATGGTGTTCTCCTAGCATAAGATTTGGCACATAATAGGCATTTGCTAAATGGCGGCTGTTAGTACCATAATGATAATTAGCAAATAAATGGATTTTCTATCAAAACATTTTGGAGGTTTTATATAAACTCAGAGAAGTTGACAGTTTACCATAAGATGTAATTTAACCATGAATCAAAATTGGGAATGGCTTGCCTGAGTTATAATAATGTGCTTATTTTTGTATAATTCCAGTGGAGTA
The DNA here is from genome assembly GCF_028021215.1 of Eschrichtius robustus. Taxonomy (NCBI): domain Eukaryota; kingdom Metazoa; phylum Chordata; class Mammalia; order Artiodactyla; family Eschrichtiidae; genus Eschrichtius; species Eschrichtius robustus. The sequence goes on from NC_090839.1 coordinate 31,057,265, forward strand.
TTTGAGCCTATATGCGAGTATCTGTATGAATGGGCCAGGGTTGGAGGGGGGCAGGGCATGACAAGGGAGGTCATGTAGTAAAAAACCATGGTTAGTTTAATTGTTTTTTCAATTTTTTTTAATTGAAGTATAGTTGATTTACAGTGTTGTGTTAATTTCTGCTGTAATGGTTAGTTTAATTTTGTGAAGTAATTTACCTAAAGAGAAACTTTGATTCACATGATTTCCACATTTTGAATGATGGTTCCCTTAATCGAGCATCTGCATTGGGCCAGCTGTGCTTCACTTAGTCGTTGTGCTTGTGGTTTTTGAGGGAGGCAGGAAGAAGAGTGGCCTGTGAGGCATTGAGACTGCTGCAGATGCAGCTTTTCTTTTCAGTTCCCTGCTCCAAGCCTCTTTGAAGGACTTTGCCTACCCTCGCATAGCCGATGTGACCAGATGAATTCAGAATTGCTAAGAATACCAGCTGTACTGGGAGGCCGGTGGAGCTTATTTTGTTTAAGCAATAAATTGACTAGCTGAAACCAGACTATGTAATGTGATACTAAGTAAACCAATATGAAGTTAAAAATTAAACCTGGTGTTCATTTTTGGTTACTGAAATATGTCAGTTTTCAGATATAGTAAAAATACAGCCACAGAATCTTTACGCTTTAGTTATCCTCTGTCGATTTGAGGAAAATTGAGGCACAGTGAGAGTGAATTATTTGATACCTTATTGTGGGTTAGTGCTAAACTTCCTGGTGGATTATAGGATCTCAGAGTTGGAAGAAATCCTTGAAATCATCTGTTCCACTAATTAAAATGTGACTTGTACTGTGTACTAAATTTTCATATGCACTTTTATCTCTTTCTTATTGGTCTATGTTTTCATTACACAGTTTTGGTTTTTTTTTAAATTAATTAATTAATTTATTTATTTTTGGCTGTGTTGGGTCTTTGTTTCTGTGCGAGGGCTTTCTCCAGTTGCGGCGAGTGGGGGCCACTCTTCATCGCGGTGCGCGGGCCTATCACTGTCGCGGCCTCTCCCGTTGCGGAGCACAGGCTCCAGACGCGCAGGCTCAGTAGTTGTGGCTCACGGGCTTAGTTGCTCCGCGGCATGTGGGATCTTCCCAGACCAGGGCTCAAACCCGTGTCCCCTGCATTGGCAGGCAGATTCTCAACCACTGCGCCACCAGGGAAGCCCCCATTACACAGTTTTGATCAGAGAGCCTTTATCTATACTTCTTAAATTGTACGTACTTATATTTAATATTTAAAAACATGTAGATGTAGGATTATGTGTATAATTTTTAAATATGCTAGCTTGCCCTGTCACTAAAATATTTTGAAGAATCCTGGTTAAAAGTCACTCACTTATCATGAGAACTTTTTAATATAGTAGCTGTATAGAGGAGGTAGATTATTGGAACTATTCTGGGTAGTCACAGGCCATTGTGAAAGGTTGGAATTTGGGAGGTAAAGGTATAAGAATGTTTTTTGAGGTCTTGAAAAATAACTTTTTTACAGGACTTTTGATATGTGAGATTCGTCTAAAGATTATAAGAAGTATATCATGCATTTGTTTATGTAAGTTTTCAATGAACTCTTTCTCTCTCTTTTTTTTCTTTTAGCACCATGTATGTATTTGGTGGTTTCAATAGTCTCCTCCTCAGTGACATCCTGGTATTTACTTCAGAACAGTGTGAAGCACACCAGAGTGAAGCTGCTTGTCTAGCAGCAGGACCTGGCATCCGGTGTGTGTGGGACGCAGGGTCATCTCAGTGTGTCTCCTGGGAGTTGGCGACTGAAGCACAAGAAGAAAAGTTAAAATCAGAGTGTTTTTCTAACAGAAGTATGTTTTTTTCTCTTCTTAAAATTTAATTAATTTGAGATCTCATTTTATCTGAATTGTGAAGTCACTTATCCAATGTGTACTTTTAATGTTCATTTTATTATCCAAAATTATTCAGTAATAACTTAGGCAAATGCTTTATGGGTGTTTGAAAATTGGATTGTAAACATCTTTATAATGGATGGGAACGTGCCATGTCTGCTATTTGCTAATGATGAAGACAAAACCTTTTAGCATTGCATAGACTTTGTATACCAACTCCAGAACCTAGTTTCAGCTGTTTTGAGGCACTGCAATCCAGTAGGACTTTTTATATCTGCACTGTCCCAATATGTTAGCTACTAGCCATATGTGGCTATCAGACACTTGGAATGAGACTGGTGTGAGTGAAGAACTGAATTTTAAAATTTTAATTAATTTAAATTAAAAACTACATGTGGGGACTTCTCCAGCGGTCCCATGGTTAAGACTCTGCGCTTCCACCACAGGGGGCACGGGTTCCACCCCTGGTCGGGGAACTAAGATCCCACATGTCACGCAGCATGGCCAAAAAAAATAAATAAATAAAAACTACATGTGGTTAGTGGCTACCATATTGGATTATACAGTTCTAACATTAAGGATAAGATTAAGAGGGCCAATCCAGAAAAGCTATGTTGGGACTTCCCTGGTGATGCAGTGGTTGGGAATCCGCCTGCCAATGCAGGGGACATGGGTTCGAGCCCGGGTCCGGGAAGATCCCACATGCCTCGGAGCAGCTAAGCCCGTGCGCCACAACTACTGAGCCTGTGCTCTAGGGCCCGCGAGCCGTAACTGCTGAAGCCCGCGGGCCTAGAGCCCGTGCTCTGCAACAAGAGAAGCCCCGGCAATGAGGGGCCCCCGCTCGCAGCAACTAGAGAAAGTCGCTTGCAGAGCGGGGAAGACCCAATGCAGCCAAAAATAAATAAATTAATTAATTAAAAAAAAAAAAAGAAAAGCTATGTTGGAGTAGATTGTTCTAGTGGATAGAGGTATTATTCTTTTCTAGCTTCTCTAGTTGGGCACAGCAGTGATAGCAAGGCAGACAGTTGCTGAGGATGAACAGTGATCTCTCCTTCTAGAACCACCCCTTATATTGTCCAAGCTTTCTTCATCTTACCTACTCAGCTCCTTATTACCCTTTTGCTCTGACATATTCGCACAGTGCAATACAATGAAGTCATATGTGAGAAAGTCCTTTAAAAGGAAGAAAAAGGGCTTCCCTGGTGGCGCAGTGGTTGAGAATCTGCCTGCCAATGCAGGGGACACGGGTTCGAGCCCTGGTCTGGGAAGATCCCACATGCCGCGGAGCAACTGGGCCCATGAGCCACAGTTACTGAGCCTGCGCGTCTGGAGCCTGTGCTCCGCAACAAGAGAGGCTGCGATAGTGAGAGGCGCGCGCACCACGATAGTGAGAGGCCCACGCAGCACGATGAAGAGTGGCCCCCGCTTGCCACAACTAGAGAAAGCCCTCGCACAGAAACGAAGACCCAACACAGCCATAAATAAATAAAATAAATTAAAAAAAAAAAAAAGTTAGAAAAATGTCTCTGAAAAATATTGTTTTACTTCAATTAATTTAAACTATGTTGACTGAATTTCTTAACTGTTAGGGTTGGTGTAGCAGTTACCGTGAGAGTTATGATGGATAGAGGCAGCGTTCACTCTCTTGGAATGCTCCAAATTAAGCTGAACATAAATCCTCAGTAAGAACACCCAGGCAGCTTTACAGGTTCATTGGTGGGCTGGTGAGTGCTGGAGAACTAAGATGACCAGAACTTGGTAGGGTTAGTCACTGTCTCCTAAAAGGGATAAAATCAGTGAAATAGTTATTTTTTAACCACATTTAAAAAGTTCAAATTAAATATGCAAGTTTATAGGAAATAATATTTAATTACCTTAGGTGGTTCATTATGAACCCATTTGCTATGAACTCATCTCAGATGTCACCTCCCTGGTTCACTCTGCTTTCTCTGTGGGCTCAGTCCGTGGGGTGATGACCAGGGCAGGAAGAACAGCCTAAGGAGGAGGTTGTTGGGGTCTTTGTGAGAGTGGGCCCTGCCTTTTCTTGTCCATGGATTCTACCATGTGCCATGTCCATGAATGGTTCAATAGATGAGGCAGCACTGTTGTGCGGCTTCTCTTTCGTTGCTGACCTTGACCTGTCTAGGGTCAGTAGGAGATCAACAGGTCTCTAGTAGCCCAGAATTTCTTGGACTTACATATATGTGTATTGCCTTCTTTGGGGTTCTGTGGTGCTGCCTGCTTCCTGTGCCCAGAGCAGCCTTGCATTTATAGCTGGGAGGAATGGCTTGGTCTCCTACATTTCTTTGTTTGGCCCCTGGGCTGCTCTTGGTGTTCATTCAACTGCTAGTTGATTTCTTTCTTGAAAAGAAAAGTATTCGAAGAACCAGACCTATTTCCCTTATATCTCATTGTTGAATTATTCTATCTTTGTTTTTCACTTTCTGTGTACTTTTGTTAGGAGGGTGGAGTACAAAATGGCTTTTCTTCAGATTGTTTACTTATTTCTAAATATTGTTTTGACCTGAACACACCAATATATTTTCCTGCCAGTTTCACTCCTCATTTTACTTCCCAAGGCTTGTTATTTTATTTTATTTTATTTTTTTTGCCTCAGGGTCATATTTTGCTCAACAGCAGTTGTAATGGCCTGTGACATTTCTGAGGAGAAGCTGTCACAGTTGATGAGTTTTTCTTCTCTTCACAGCACTTGACCATGACAGATGTGACCAGCACACGGATTGTTACAGCTGCACGGCCAACACAAATGACTGCCACTGGTGCCATGACCATTGTGTCCCTATGAACCACAGCTGCACAGAAGGCCAGGTCAGAGTCTGTTTCTAAAGGATTTCAGAAGATAGAAAAATCCTGAGTGGGATTAGGTGTAGATTTTAGAGCATATGGTATAGCCCAGAGTTATCTTTGAAACCTTCAGTGTAGATTTGGATTTTATTATTGCTCAAGTTTCTTTGAGTAAGGGATGCTCTATATGTCCTAATTCCAAAGGTTCTGCTAGCCACGAGGATTGATGTGTGGTGTTTTAGAAGAAAGCAAGATTATTATTCTGAATACACTCCAGTCCCTATGCATGGCTGTGGCTAAGTACTAGGTTCTTGGCGTGAAGTTTGTAATGGTGTGCTCCCTCTACATATGCAAGGTTTGGGGAGCAATTTAGGACTTGAGAGTGAAAGTGAGTCATGTGTGTAGCAGCCAAACTGAATTGTGGAAATAATAGACTTTGCAAAATCTCCTTGTCTTATGTTATATCTTGGCTCAGCATAATTTATGCTTACCATTTATGATTTTTTATTTAGGTTATAAGGCAAAAAAAAGACATGATGACTCAACTTTTATAATTTTTGACTGTTTATAAGACATTCTTTGTCAGTCTGTAAAGCAGCTCATAAAATAAAAAACTTTCAGAATGTTTGGGAGACATTTAAAAAGCAGCAAGTTCAACATTCCCATTCTACAGATGAGCAAGTTGAAGCATGGTGCTTAAAAGAATGCACTGCTTCCTTGCCAGGTAAAGGCATGTCCTTGAACAGAACATTTAACTATAGTGTTTCCACTGCAGTGCTGCTTCATCAACATCTTATTTATTTATTTATGTATGTATGTATTTGTAGTTTGCTTCCTTAGTTAGACTGTTGTTTTTAGTATCCTATTTGTTCTTGCCCTGAGTTCTCTTTGTGGATATAAGAGAAAAGCTTTTGTCCATTGTATTCTAGATCTCCATTTCCAGGTATGATCATTGCCCCAAGGATAACCCCATGTACTACTGTAACAAGAAGACCAGCTGCAGGAGCTGTGCCCTGGACCAGAACTGCCAGTGGGAGCCCCGGAATCAGGAGTGCATCGCCCTGCCTGGTAGGCCTTGCCAGGGGCATCTTGATGTGTGTGGGTCCAAAGACTTCACACGCACACACCCTCAATACTGTGCAGCCTAGATTGAACCCCACAAAAGGGGCGAACTCATTTTATCCATTCATTCCCCCTCACCACTATTGTGGTTGTTATTTTTTAAAGCAGAAATACAGTTCTTAAGTATTTACTTCTACCATCCTTTGAAAGAAAGTGAAACGTCATCTGCTGCTGTCGAGAATCAAGGACAGCTTGACTCTGTGTCACTGAGCCTGCTCCATTGTCCCTGCCCCACTCTCCATTGTCCCTGCCCCACTCTACGGTAACCTGGGAGTAGAAAGCAGCAGTCTCAGCAGCCAGTCTGCTGGGCACTTTATGAAGAGTACTTCTCGCTGACCGCTGGGATCAGGTTTTCAGCACCTTCTGATAAGAAGGAAAGGAGAGATGTCTGTGTCAGCAGCACCTCCTGGGATGACCCCAGCCCCAGATACCTCAATTTATAGCATTTCTGAGGTTCAGGATGATAAGTTGGGGGCCTGAAGCCAGCCAGCCATGGCTGAAACTGTATGATATATTTGCTCAACCAGGAAGCCCAGGAAGGGGACTTCTGTGGCTCTGTGCAACACAAGTACAGGGTAGCTGGGGTCTACTGGGCCCCTCTTGAAGTCCTTCGGAAGTACTTGATTCAGCTTGCTGGAGTGGGCTTCTTGTTCTTTTACCTCATTGCATCTCAAATTTCAATGCATAGCAAAGTACCTGGGGGTCTTGCTAGAAGCCAGATTCTGGCACATATTTGTGGTGAGGCCCTAGAATCCGCATTTCAGCGAGCAATGACACTGATGCCACACTTTGAGGAGCAAGTCTTTATCTGCTCTGAAATGATCCCTTTCCCGTGGCACCTTCCGTTTATTTCACTGGCTGTTGATGAACATTGTTGAGGGCATCTCCAGGGTACTTTGGTTCTGGTGAAGTTGCTTTGCTCGTGCACTGTCTTCCAGGAAGCATGCATAGCTTCTGTGCAGTTCTTTGGGTGGGTACAGGAGGTCACAGTAGTAGACTACAAACTTACCTGGTGTACTGTAGCACTTCGGTTTATTTTCCAAAAAGGCTCTTTCCACCTCACTTTTGGGATGTTTTGTTTCACTTGATGTGAAAACAGTGCAGCTTTTGTAGACTTGCTCACTCACCAACTCATTTCTGTTCTTGCAGTTTTCCACCCCATCTTTCCAATAATGCATATTCCTTTTTCTGCTCTTAGGATTTTAGCCTTGTTTCTGATTTTTCTTCAAAAGGAGGTTTATAAGTTTAACAGTGGCATCAAACAAATGTTTTCCTCTAAGACATAGGAGGGTTGACCTCAGAATATGCATCTTGAGATCCAGGAAATATGACTGATAAACATTTAAAAAATTCTTGTGTGTATTCTGTATTTGGTCCTTAGTAATGTGTCTGATGCACTCACCACATCCGAATGAAGTATCTAGAATTCAGCTCACAAAAACCATTTAGGTTTTCAGCAGTTCAAGCTGCTAATATACGTAGTTTTGTGTGATTTCTAAAACTCTTTGTTTTTCTCTCCCCTCTTTAATAAAGAAAATATCTGTGGCATTGGCTGGCATTTGGTTGGAAACTCATGTTTGAAAATTACTACTGCCAAAGAGAATTATGACAATGCAAAATTGTCCTGTAGGAACCACAATGCCTTTTTGGCTTCTCTTACAACCCAGAAGAAGGTGGAATTTGTCCTTAAGCAGCTGCGAATCATGCAGTCATCGCAGAGCATGGTGAGTTAAAGTCCTTGGAACTTAAGTTTCTAGTATCCATCCTTCTACTGACGGCATGACTACGGCTTACCTGTTACATGCTTGGCAGGAAGAGGAATGCTAGTAGGTGCAGTGTAATACACTGTGGAACTGCACTGTCAAATTCTCTTCCTTTAATAAATTCTTTCTTATCTTGAAATTTCCAACACCTTATTTTTATTAGTCATATTTCATTAAATTATAAGATATATCAATAATTACATGCGTATTGAACAGTAACATGTTTACATATGCACATATCCTGTGACATCAGTAGATGATTTCATATCTGTTTTATCCCTAGGTTCTGTTGGGGTGGGGGAGGGGAATGCCATTACTAATTAGCTGAGCTGAATTAAGCCACCTGAGTCTCTCAGATTTCAGGTTTTACTACAGTGTGTAATATGATTTAATGCTAATCATCCTAAGAAATGGACATCCATTTGGGTCTTTCTTAGATCTGACCAACCCAAAAGGAGAGGGCATCTTCTTATCAGGAGTTTCTGAGCACAGAAAGTCCCCAAGTTCTCTTCCTGTCCACCCAGTGCTCTCAGGCAGCTTGTAGTTGATATTCCACAGTCACATTTTGTCTTTTTTAGTACAGAGTCCTAGAACTGTGGTCCTACCCTCAATCAAGTAGATCCTCACAAGACAACGCTCTTTCAACAACATTGTCTTTGGTATAGAGCAGTTAGGGGGAAATGTCAAGCAGGTAGGAGGAATGGGCAGCACTTCCTTGGGAAGGACATAGGAAGTGCGGTCTGGGTCTTGGCTACATGTGGCATCTGAGAAAGACTTTCCCAGGAATTCATTGTCCTATTTTCCCTATAAAATTCAGTGACAGCCAATACCCCCCACCTCCCCAGCTGAAGGTGGGAATCTTTAATCATCATTTATCTAAGCCTGAACTAACCAGAGCTTCCAAAACAGGCTTAGATAATGATAGGCATATAACCAGTATTTCATAAATATCGATACGATGATTTCACGTATAAATAGACATTTAAACCAAGTTGGGGTTGGTCATCTCTTCATAGCATTTGTCATAGCATGTAGAAATTTAGGAACTTGATTATTACTTTGATTTTGATGTCTTCTCCGAGCTGTATTTCTGTCCTTTGTAAAATGGCCATATTAAAGTGCCAGGCATGATATGTAACATAAAAATGATGGTCTGCAGTAATCTACCATGGCTGAATCGGGAGAGGGAGGTTTTCCTTTATCTTTTGGACATATGTAACTTAATGGTTTTTGTCTAGAACCAGTTTTGGTCAAGACATTGATTATATTCATAGCTGTGCCTGTTTTGCCTGCAGTCCAAGCTCACCTTAACCCCGTGGGTTGGCCTTCGGAAGATCAACGTGTCCTACTGGTGCTGGGAAGATATGTCCCCATTCACAAATAGTTTGCTACAGTGGATGCCATCTGAGCCCAGTGATGCTGGATTCTGTGGAATTTTGTCTGAACCCAGTACTTGGGGCTTAAAGGCTGCAACCTGTATCAACCCACTCAATGGTAGTGTCTGTGAAAGACCTGGTAAGTATATGGGTGAATTATGCGTTACTGGAAGTTCATTGAAAGAGAAACTATAGAAGGCATAGTTAAGTATTACGAAATTTTCATGAAAAACCGATGGAGTATTGATTTCAAGCATATGAAGCAGAGTGTAACAGAATTTTTAAAGCAGAAGGAAATAGTGTTTGGCTCTGAATAGTGTGAGCCATGAGCAAAACCAAAAATAACTAACTCTAATATTCTGATTAACTGTGAGATTGATTGGTTTGTTGACCACAAAAAGTATTGATAATTTCTCTGAAAGGCTAATTTCTTGGTGTTGGCAGGGAAATGTTGTGGAAGAAAGAACAAAAAATCCAAAGAAAAGATCAGAAAAGCAAGCAGATCACTGCAGGGACAGTGGACAGAAAGATAGTGTCACTGGGGAGAAAAATGATGGGAGTAGCTCTGTGTCATGAAGCAGAAGCAAACCTTCAGCATGATAAAGCTGCAGGAGAGTGCTGAAGGACCGGACACTTGGAGTAGCTTCACAGACTTGAAGCTCTCTAGGCACATTTAGGCTTCCTAAAGGCAGGCACAGGGGTGGCATTTGCAGCACGCAGACAAGCCCTAAACCAGCGTCCTCCTCCTGCAGAGGGACTCACAAGCAGTAGTTGGAATTCTGTGGCTGCTTTTGGGAGGCTGGACTCCATTGACATCATGTCTTATTTTAGGAAGGTACTGTCATTTGTCTGAGGAATACAGAGGTGTGGAAGAGAATTCATAGCACTGTAGGAGTCACCTTAAAGTATAATATCTAGGGGAACTTTTCAGCCATTTTGGATCCTGAGTGCTTTGGTGAATTTAATGAATGCTGTGGTTCTTTTTCCCCCAGAGTATACAAAGATGCAATTTTGCATATTCAGGTGGATTGTAAAACCCCTGAAGTTCATCCTGGGTCTCCTATGTCATAAGGAGCTTTAGAACCTCTACTCTTATGGAAAGATTAGCTTGTTCCCTCATGTCTGTCCTTAATGCTCTTTGAAAAGAAAAACTGTTTTCCCCCCAAGTGTATAAATATACTTGACTAAATAGTACTTGATGACCTAAGACTTTCTATTTTCTTCTTCATTTAGTGTAACCCACTGAATTGATTACATGACACACTAGTGGGTCACAACCCACATTGAAAAGCCTTTGACCTTAGGTGACATAGTGGGAGCTCTAAGTGTCTCTCTTGGGTTTACTTCCCAGCGAACCACAGTGCCAAGCAGTGCCGGACACCGTGTGCCTTGCGGACGGCATGTGGGGAGTGTACCAGCGGCAGCTCCGAGTGCATGTGGTGCAGCAACATGAAGCAGTGCGTGGACTCCAATGCCTACGTGGCCTCCTTCCCTTTTGGCCAGTGTATGGAGTGGTATACCATGAGCAGCTGCCCCCGTGAGTGAAAAGTGAGCTCTAGGCAGTATGGGTAACAACTCCTGTGTGTAGGGCAGTGCTGTCAGACTCTGAAAATTCTAGGGATGAGACCAGACTTGACCTTCTGCTCAGGACTGTCCAGAGACTGCCTGATGTGAACCCACATACAGAATCAAGAACAATGACACAAGTAAACAACTGTAGGATAGATCACAGTACAGAAATAATTTGCCCAACCTCAGTATCATATTGCTCAATCCATGTAGTATCTCCACATCTTAATCTCCTAATTCATAAAGAAGTGCTTTCCAGGAGATGATCTCTAAACATCCTGGGATTGAGAGAGGAGGGGAGGAGTCTCTATTATATGTTGGACAAAATATTGGGCTTTTTAAAATTTTATTATGTCATTTAAACAATCACAATAGAATAGGAATTTTGACTCACAGAAGTTCAATAGTCTGTTAAAGAAAAAGGTAATTTAAATACAGTGAATTTAAGACTACATGTGATAGTGAATTGTAATTTATGTTTTTTTACAGCTGAAAATTGTTCAGGCTACTGTACCTGTAGTCACTGCTTGGAGCAACCAGGCTGTGGCTGGTGTACTGATCCCAGCAATACTGGCAAAGGGAAATGCACAGAGGGCTCCTATAAAGGACCAGTGAAAATGCCCTCTCAGGCCCCTACAGGAAATTCCTATCCACAGCCCCTTCTCAATTCCAGCATGTGTCTGGAGGACAGCAGATACAACTGGTCTTTCATTCATTGTCCAGGTAAGATGTCTTGTGTATCCAAAATCAAGTGTTTCACTACCTATTTACAAAGAATAAAGCCTTGAAAGCTACATCATTTATATGGATTTCTTTAAGAAAAAAATAACAGATCGTTTAGGAAACTATTTGTTTCTTGTGAAAAATATTTTTAATGTCAATTAATGAAAATCCTAAGGACTTTAAGTGAGTTGTCTTGCTAACTTTCATTACAAAAGTATTGAAATAAGTTCATTATAAAAAATTAACTATTACAGATGTAGATAAAATAAAAACTAGAATTCCTCTTCTCATCTCTAGAAGGAAAAACTTTTAACAGTATAATATAGATACCTCTAGATATATAGTTTTTAAAATAAAAAATACTATGCTATACACTATGCATATGATATATTGTTCTACAGTTTGCTTTTTACTTAAAAATACATTGTGACAATTGTTAGGGGAAAAATTAAAAATAAAATCTACTGCCAACCCAGAAATTCCTCTCCACAGATGTAGAAAAGAAAGAAACAGTTTTATTATTGAATAAGCATTAAATCAGGTTGTGGCCCACATCGCAGCAATCCACTAATGAGATTGCAAAATCGGAGAGAAATTCTACCCTTTTAAATATCCCAGCGTATATAATCCATTATATACATATTCTCGAAATGAAGATAACTTGTCTTCATGTGAGGATTTGACAGCACTGTTTGCTCTACATTCTTTCACAGTTCATTCTGAATTTACCTGGTAATTGGGGAGGCCACCTAGGTTAGTTAATTGCCTTTACCCAAAGGAGAAAACAAACTTGTATCTCTAAGGCAAGCAGGTGGTTACAGTTTGGACCCATTCCCACAGCAAGGGGAGGGGGGCTGGCTCCCTTGATGTGTACATTTCAAAGAGATGGCTCTTAAGCACTTAAGAAGGACATCTCTGCTTTGTAGTGCTGACTTGAAGTTTATTTAAGTTTAAAAAATTTACATACATATACATATCAAAGGAACAGGAAGGTGTTTTTTTTTTTTAACATCTTTATTGGAGTATAATTGCTTTACAATGGTGTGTTAGTTTCTGCTTTATAACAAAGTGAATCACTTATACATATAGATATGTTCCCATATCTCTTCCCTCTTGCATCTCCCTCCCTCCCACCCTCCCTATCCCACCCCTCTAGGTGGTCACAAAGCACCGAGCTGATCTCCCTGTGCTATGCGGTTGCTGCCCACTAGCTAGCTATTTTACGTTTGGTAGTGTATATATGTCCATGCCACTCTCTCACTTTGTCACAGCTTGCCCTTTCCCCTCCCCATATCCTCAAGTCCATTCTCTGGTAGGTCTGTGTCTTTACTCCCGTCTTGCCACTAGGTTCTTCATGACCTTTTTTTTTTTTCAGGAAGGGTTTTTAAATACAGGTTTTCATACTGAAATGATCTAAGAAAAGGGAGAAGGAAAACTATCTCTTTCCCTTTGACAGGAAGAAAAAAGGAAAAATTCAGCCTGCCTGCCTGCCTCCCTCTCGCCCTCCTCCCCTCCCTTTGCCCTCTTCTCCCCTCTCCACTCCTTCCCTCTGTCCTTTCCCTTCTCCTTCTCCTTCCCCTTCCTTCCTATCCTTTCCAGTGGTTGATGCCAGAAGGAACAGACCTTGAGTTTGACCTAAAGCTTGATCCTAGACCTGCTATGGTAGCTGTCCTGAGAAACCAACCCTGAAAAACTGGCCTTTGATTCAAACTTTCAGTAAATCTCAGGAATGTACTGATGGGCCTCCAGAGCAGTTGGGAGATGCTAGGCAGGTGCAAAGACTCCCAAGAGATTAGTGGATAAGAATTTCGCCAAGAGCCTGCCAGACATTGCCCCTGACCACTGGGTTCTTTGTGAGGACTTCTATAAGGGAAGGACCACTGTAAACAAAGATAAAGGGCCACAGGCAGACTGGAAGAAAATATCTGCAGGGTATATAACAAATGATTATCATCCAGAGTATGTAAACCTCTACCCTCCAGAAAAAAAAAAAAAAAAAAAGCTGAATGTCAACCCAACAGAAAAAGTGGACAAAGTGAAACCGCTAGGTGTCTTTTCCCCGGGGGTTGGGGGGTGGGCGCCATGGCGCTCCAGGGAGCTCCAGTCCTTTATGTCTCAGCACAGAAAGAATTCATCTAGGTGCTAAGTGATAGATAAGAAGGGATTTATTAGAATAGAACACTTGTGAGGCTTACAAGTGAGCAGGCTAGACGGTGCCGCACTCCGAGAACTTAGTGGGCTACAGCTTTATGATCAAAGGAAAAATGGGGTGGGGGAAAAGACCACCTTCTTCCTCATTCTTGAGTAGGCATCAGGCTTCCATCATAAGCTCCTCCTCCAGGTTGGGCAGGGGAGTTTTCTTGTCCCTGCATGGTCAAGCCAGGACTGTCACGACATTATGGAAAAATTATTTTAGGTTTCAGTACAATAAGGGTCTTTCACTTTCAATGTCACCCTTCCATAAATTATTGTTTTTTATGCGTGCAGAGAGCATGTCCTAGGGGTCATTAACTTACTGAGCTCACTGGGCAGGATGTGGGTCTCATGCCACCATTGTTTTATTGTTTTGGGGCATGTCTCATGCTTCTGTTGCATGGTTTTGTTGCTAAGCAGGCCTGCTTAGTTTTGTGGTTAAGCAAACCTGCTTTCTTGAGTGATCATTAACTTACAGGGGTCTCCCATATTTTTTTCTACTTACAATCCCCTAGTGGGATTAACTGTTTAATCACCTACTTTGTCCCTTTATTCTCTTCCTATCAAAAGGATATAAAGTCATTCTCAGAAAAGGAAGTAGAGCAGGAAAATTCAAAATAAAATGAGAAACCAGCTTTTTATCTACAGAACTGGATTAAATTCTCTTTGTTCCTTTTTTCCTAAGATTTTGGAGGATCTACAGTTGCATTTCTAATCTACTAGTGGTTTAATTAATGAAATAGTTAAATCTGTGCTTTTCCACTAATATCAAGAATATATCAGGTAAAATGAAAATACACAGGATATAGGAAAATATTTACAAATTATATGTCTGATAAGAAGCTAATGTCCAGAATACATAAAGAACTCTTTAAACTCAAATAAGCACATGAAAAGATACTCAACATCATTCAGGAAACTGGAATTCTCATTAATTGTTGGTAGGAATGTAAAATGCTGTAGCCACTTTGGAAAACAATTTGGCAGTTCCTCAAAAAGTTAAACATAGATCCATCATATAGCCCAGTATATACCCAAGAGAATTGAAAATATATGTCCACACAAGAACTTGTACTGAGGGGCTTCCCTGGTGGTGCAGTGGTTGAGAATCCGCCTGCCAATGCAGGAAACACGGGTTCGAGCCCTGGTCCGGGAAGATCCCACATGCCACAGAGCAGCTAAGCCGGTGCGCCACAACTGCTGAGTCTGCGCTTTAGAGCCCACAAGCCACAACTACTGAAGCCCGTGCTCTGCAACAAGAGAAGCCACTGCAGTGAGAAGCCTGCTCACCGCAAGAAAGAGTAGCCCCCACTCGCCACAACTAGAGAAGAGTCCGCGTGCAGCAACAAAGACCCAACGCAGCCAAAAATAAAAATAAATAAATAGATAAATTTATTAAAAAAAAAAAAACTTGTACTGAGTGCTCATAGAAGTATTATTCATAATAGACAAAAGTGGCAACAACCCAGATGTCTGTCAGCCAGCGAGTGGATAAACAAAATGTGGTACATTCATACAATGGAATACTATTTGACAATAAAAAGGAATATAAAGTACTGATATATTCTACAACATGAATGAACCTCGAAAATATGCTGTGCAAAAGCAGTCAGATACAAAGGCTATATATTATATGATATCACTTATATGGAATGTCCAAAAAAGGGCAAATATATAGAGACAAAAAGTAGATTATTGGTTGCTTAGGGCCGGGGGCAGAAATGGGGAATAATGGGCACAAAGTTTTCCAAAGTAGCTGTACCATTTTTCATTCTCACTAGCAGTGTAGAAAGGTTCAGATTTCTCCACATCCTTATCAATACTTGTGTCTGTCTGTTTGATTGTAGCTGTTCTAGTATATGAGAAATGGTATCTCACTGTGGTTTTGACTTGCATTTCCCTAATGACTAATGAAGTTGAGCATCCTATTGGCCATTTGTATGTGTTTGGAGAACTGTCTATTCAAATTCTTTGCCCAGTTTTAAATTGCATTATCTTTTTACTGTTGACGTGTAAGAGTTCTTTATGAATCTAGATACAAGTCCCTTATTGGTTATACAGTTTGCAAATATTTTCTCCCATTCCATGGGTTTCTTTTCACTTTCTTATGGTATCTTTTGAAATACAAAAGATTTCGTTTTTCCCATGTGCTTTTGGTATTGTATCTAAGAAGTCAGTGCCTAACTAACCCAAAAATCGCAATTAACTCCTGTGTTTTCTCTTTAAGGTTACATAGATTTATCTCTTTGTATTTAGGTCCGTAATTCATTTTGAGTTAATTTTTGTATATGGTGTGAGGTAGGGGTCCAAACTTATCTTTTTGCATGTAGTTAACCAGTTGTCCCTGCACCATTTGTTGAAAAGACTATTTTTTTACTATTGAATTTTGGGAGCACATTTGTTGAAAATCAGTTGAATGTAAGAACTTACTTCTGGACTCTCATTTCTATTGCATTGACCTATATGTCTGTCCTTATGCTGGTATCACACTCTTGATTTCTGTAGCTTTGTAGTAAGTTTTGAAATTGGGAAGTCTGAGTCCTCCAACTTTGTTCTTATTTTTCTAGATTGTCATGGCTGTTCTGCGTTCTTTGAATTTCCATATGAATTTTAGGATGAACTTGTCAGTTTCAGTAACATCAACAGAAAGCCAGCTGACATTTGATAGAGATTGCATTGAATCTATAGACCAACTGGGGGTATATTACCATCTTAACAATATTAAGCCTTTTAGTTTATGAACCTGGAATGTCTTTCTATTTCTTTAGTTTTTTATTTTCTTTCAGCAATGTTTTATAAAGTTTTCAATGTATATATCTTATGCTTATTTTGTTAAATTTACTATACAAAGTATTTTATTCTTCTTCATGGTATTGTGAATGGAATTATCTTAATTTCGTTTTCTGATTGTTCATTGTTAATATGTAGAAATACAGTTGATTTTGTATGTTAATCTTGTATCGTGCAACCTTGCTAAACTCGTTATTTCTACTAGTTTTTTAGTGGATTAGGGTTTTCTATATACAGGGTTGTGTTGTTTACTAAGAAAGACAGTTCTACTGTTTTTTTTAAAAAAAAATTTTGGGCTAATTGGCCTGGCTAGAAATTCCAGTACAATGTTGAATAAAAGTGGTGAGAGTGGACATCACTTTCTTGTTCCTGATCTTAGAGGGAAAGAATTCAGTCTTTTTCCATTATGTATGATGTTGGCCTTAGTTTTTTCATACTTGTCCTTTATCAGGTTGAGAAATTTTCCTTCTATTCCTAGACTTTTGAGGGCTTTTGTCATGATTGGGTGCTGGATTTTGTCAAATGCTTTTTCTGTATCACAATGATGATGTGGTTTTGTTCTTTAGTTTATTAATATTATGTTATACTAATTGATTTAAGGATATTAAACCAGTCATTCATTCCTGGGATAAAGCCCATTTGCTCATGATGCATAATCCTTTTTACAGTGTTGCTGGATTTAGTTTGCTAGTTGAGTATTTTGTGTCTGTTTTCATGAGAGATATAGGTCTGTTCTATAGTTTTCTTTCTTGTGATGACTGTCTGACTTTGGTACCAGGGTAGTACTGGCTTCATAGAGTGAGTAGGGAAGTATTCCCTCCTCTTGTATTTACTGAAAGAGTTTGCAAAAGTATTAGTATTAATTCTTCTTTAAGTACTGGTAGAATTCACCAGTGAAGCCATCTGGGCTTGGATTTTTCTTTGTGGGAAGAGTTTTGATTATTCATTCAGTCTCTTAGTATAGGTAAGTAAAGTATAATACAGGCAGCTTTTCTATTTCTGCTTGAGTCAGTTTGGGTAACCTGTATTTTATAGGAATTTTTCTGTTTCATCTAAGTGATCGAATTTGTTGGCATACAGCTGTTCCTGTTATTTTCTGGCAAGTAGCTTTTTGGCTATATGTGTTCTCCTGTTTAATCTATTGAAGGGTTTTTGTTTTGTGTCTGATTTTGTTTTATCCTTTTCATTTTGCAAGGTCTCTAAATATTGTGAGGGTTTCTTCCAGAGCTTGCTTTCTTATTTTATGAATGCAATGATCTCTGAAGCCTCCTTGAATTTGCTAAAATTAGTATTTTTCGTTCTCTTAAGTTTCTTGCATTAATCCTTCCTTCAGAGTTAGTCATTCCGTGTGTTTATCTAGGTGGTGCTTTTAGGTTGATGATTTTCTCATACTAGTGATTCCTCAAGGTTGATTTGTATTTATAACTGAATGTCTAAGCTTATGAGTACTGGGTGAACTGAGGTGTCATGAAGGTGTGATGTGATGTCCTAAGGGAGAGGCTGGCTAGCTAGTACCAGGGCTCTCCAGCTCTGGTCTGCTCTGGCTGTTGTTGAATGGTCTGCATTCCTTCCACAGTGGAGGAAGGAAGGAGCGACGGACCAGGTGTGTGGATGCATTTGACATGTTCATGGTTGTGCCACGTGCCTCCCCACTTGGGGCGTTCTGGCTAGAAATTCAGTGCTTCAGAAGTATCTCTCAGTACTTCTCATAGCACCTTTTCCTCTTATCCCAAACCCTTGTTTTTACATTTCTTCTATAATTTCAGTGAGATCTTGAAGAGGAAGAGAGAGAGAAGCATTTGTTCAGTCTTTTTATCTTGAACCAGAATACAGATATTTTGGTAAATGATTTTAGGTATTACATTTTTCTGGTGTTGTGCTTTGCCCTTTTGCTATGTGCACAGTTGCTCATCTTCACAGGAAAAACATGTATAGTCCACAGATCTTAAGCAATTTTGGTGGAATATTTGATGTAGTCATTTTTAAGTTCTTCAGTTGCAGTCTATGTAAAACAACTCAAATACCTACAGGGATGGGGTAGAAAGCAGGTGGGTAAGCAGAACAGGTGCAAGGCCATGGAAAGTTGTCAAGGTGGAGACTGTATGACATTGATCAACCAGGACAGATCTGTAAAAGAGCAGATCTTAAATGTTTCACCACAAAAAAGAAATGGTAATTATGTGACATGATGCAGGTGTTAGGTATAGCTATGGTGGTCATCTTTTTGCAGTAAGTGTATCAAATCAACACACTGTATACTTTAAATGTGCACTTTAGATTTACACGATGTTATATGTCAGTTATATCTCAATAGAGCTAAGGAGAAAAAAAGACAGGTCTGCTTACAGGTTGTGCACTACATGAGTGACCCCACCTGAAGTATGCAGTGCACAACTGTCCTGAGCAGCCCTGAGAGGTCTAGGCCTCATATGCCTTTCTAGTTGTAAACTCCTGTACGCATCAGGAATCAGTAATTCCACTTATAGAAATGTTTACATATAAACATGGTTATTTTTCTAAAAATGAAAAATTGAAAGCAAACTAAATATCAAAATGTAATGGTTAAGTGACTGTTTGGCTTCATAGAAATCATTCTGCCATTTAAAGTTTTGTTTATGATAGATAAAATAATGTGGTAAAATAATTGTGATCTACATTCTAAAAAATCAAAATTGAATATTAATATGACCACAACTGTGTAAAACTGTATAGAAAAAAATACTGGAAAGAAAGATCCAAATGTGGACAGTGATCTCTGGGTGGTGAAATTGTATATGATTTTTTTTTTCCCTTTCCTTGTATTTTTCAAATTTACTATCATGAGCATATATTATTTTTACAATGAATAACAACAAAAACTTTTTTTTTAATGGCTCTGGACTTTCACCTTGCTGTGGTATATTTCTGATTTTCCTGAGCTAGCTCTTTTTTGATGTTTTGATCTTATTTCTCAAACTAGTTTTTAGTAGTTTTGATGATTATTTAGAAGCAATAAGGAACTTAGATCGTTGCAAATAAATCTTGTGGAACGTACTCCACCCAGCTGTACCATAGGAAAAGCCCCTTAAAATTCTTTCTTTCAGCTTGCCAGTGCAATGGCCACAGCAAATGCATTAATCAGAGTATCTGTGAGAAGTGTGAGAACCTGACCACGGGCAAGCATTGTGAGACCTGCATATCTGGCTTCTATGGTGATCCGACCAATGGGGGAAAATGTCAACGTAAGTCAAATTTTTCAGGGTTACTGATTGCAAACCAGGTGGCACATAATGCGTCTGTTTGACTTGTATATCTTGGAGGAAAAAAGCCACTTGGTTTCAGATATTGCATTTCTTAAGTTATACTTGTCAGGAGCTCAGCTGAGCTGGAGGAGAGAGAGCAGAGCTGCCTAGTGTCAGAGTAGCCATTAAAGCAACTAGTCAAAAATGAAGGACTTCCCTGGTGGTCCAGTGGTTAAGACTGCACGCTCAATGCAAGGGGCCCGGGTTCGATCCTTGGTTAGGGAACTAGATCCCACATGCCGCAACTATGAGCCTGCATGCCACAACTAAAGATCCCCTGTGCGGCAACAAGGATCCTGCATGCCACAACTAAGACCCGGCGCAGCCAAATAAATAAATATTAAAAAGAAAAAAATGAAGGAGTTAAGCCTTTAATCACTTACTGTGATGGTATAAGCAAGAGGCTTAAACTGGAGAAAGCACTGACTCCCCTTGTTCCACTTTCCCTCCTGGAATGGTGCGCTGGTTGAGCGTCAAGTGGATCAGCATAGGCTTGGGGGTCAACTCGTTGTTGAGGGAGCCCTGAACAAAAAGGCCCAGCAAAAAGCCTTTTATGGACCCTGGGGTCGGGAGGGAGGGTGAAGGGGAAGGACTAAGAGTGGAAAAGTACCTGAGACTGAGAGTGGGTAAAGCCTCTTTGAGGTTCCCCTCCTCCTCCATATGGAAGCTCAGCAGAGGTGACTGAAGAAGACCTCTGCCCAAGGCCTCAGATAAAGAGACCTAGGAATGAAGGTGCCTGAGCTAGGAATGCAAATATGTGAAAGAGAGTGGCCGGCCAGGTGACCTGAGACCTTGACTCAACCCCCCTCAGAGACTTCCACCCAGGCTGGTGTGGGGAGGGCAGCTTTCCTGGTACGGCCCACCAGGGAAAGCCTTTGTCATTGTCTATGGTTCGGCCTCAAAAATCACATGTAGGTTTTTAACCAGGAGCTGGACTCCTCAGTACTTCTACTATTTTTAAAGATTTAAGTAGTCCCATGTTTCCCCATACATGTCAAATAGATTCCTGTAAGCAATAGGGTACTTTATTGTTAGTACACAAATTATATTTTTTAAAATGACAAGTGATACCAATAAACTACTTTTTGGTTTGTTCTAGTTTATAGTGGAAAGACCCGTCAGGTCTTAGTAGGAAAATAAATAAGAAAGGAAAATCTCTACCTACTTGCCATATCCCACCTCCAAACTCCTTAGCATGGCTCTTGAGAATCTGACCCCAGAGCATCCAGAAGAGAGTTAGTGTCCTAGTGGAACCTCCCTGGGGTTTAGTTGCTTCATCTGTAAAATGGGGATAGTAGAGTGGTTGTTGAAATGAAAGCAGTCAGCAGGACATAACAGGTAGATGCGAGCAATTATTATTACTCTTCTGATGTCCTTTCTCACCACTCTTAAGTAAAATTTCTTGCTCCGATTAAAAGGTATTAAGTAAAACTATTTTTTCACTCTTTGTGAATAGATTTCATCCATTAGACAGAAATCAGAGTACTTGACATTATTGAGTGGTGAGTATATATAAGGCATTGTGCTGGTAGCTACCTGAGACAGTGCTGCTTTTATTATCCTCAGGATCAAGTAGTCTGCCCAAGGTCTCAGTGTGAGATTTGGCCATGCTGAGAACCATATCCAGGATGTGTGACTTTAGCTGTTGGGCCTGGTTGTGCCACTGTGAGGGTGCCATCATCCCCATATCTTCAGCTCTCATCTTAGAAAAATTACATTCTCCTCTGTGGCATCTGTGAGGCCTGAGTACAGTTGTTCAGAACTCAGAGCTACCTTTATTTTTTAGAGTCACAATCCATAATAGAAAGCATGATTTAAAAATACTGTGAGTGGGCTTCCCTGGTGGCACAGTGGTTGAGAATCTGCCTGCCAATGCAGGGGACACGGGTTCGAGCCCTGGTCTGGGAAGATCCCACATGCTGCGGAGCTACTAGGCCCGTGAGCCACAACTACTGAGCCTGTGCGTCTGGAGCCTGTGCTCCGCAACAAGAGAGGCCACGATAGTGAGAGGCCCGCGCACCGCGATGAAGAGGGGCCCCTGCTTGCCGCAGCTAGAGAAAGCCCTCACACAGAAATGAAGACCCAACACAGCCAAAAATAAATAAATAAATAAATAAATAAATTTTAAAAAAGAAAAGAAAAACACTGCCTGTGCTTCACCTTCAAAGATGAGCAGGTGGTGATGGGCCCAAAAGAAAAAAAAAAAAATACTGTGAGTGACACCAAGTCTTTAATGTTTTCTTCTTAGAATTGTATAGTCCTTAAGCTATGGATAACAGCGATGAGTTTTTGAATGCTTACTGTGTTTTATTCATGTATTATCTCATTTAATCCTCCCCAAAACCCTACGGGATAGGCACTGTTATTATCCCTGTCACATGGATGAGGAGGCTGACTTAGAAAGGGAGCTAAGTGGAGGGACCTGAATTCAAACCCAGGCAAACTGAACTTTAGGCCTTTGCTTTTGTTAGCACACTGCACCTCTCTCCATCCTCAGTAGAGCCCCGAGTTGAACCCTAGTGTTTCTCACTCCAGCATAAATTTTCTTCGCCACTGCACTATTCTATTCATAGGTTTCTTTGGATTTTTTTTCTCCACCGGATTTCCTTTAAAAGTACACCTATCTCCAGCCTAATACTTTTAATTTATTCACAGAAAAACAGTTTGTAGAGTGAAAAGGTATTGAGCAAAAGGATTCATTTATTTCACCTGGAGTATAAAGTTTGTCATAGCTCACACTTATGTGTTGGATGAAAGAAGGTGGAGATGTGTTAGTGGCTAGAGGAGGGAGATGACAAGTCATTTGCTGTTAAGGAAGAAGAAGGCAGGCAAGGGTGTGAATCCTAGAGGGCCGCTGAAACACTGACCTGCCATTGGAATCCTGCCTCAGAAGCGTGGCCATTGTGGAGACGTCTCCTCAGCTAAGGCAGAGCTTAGCCAGACCAACCCTCCCCCCAGAGGGCAGTCATCGCTTAGAGGTCTCTATGAGGACAGGGACTGTGTCTGTGTGCCACACTGGAGATGCTTCAGAAATGTTTATTGAGTGAATGAGAGAATGGTGATAGTGAAAAACGGAGTCTATTGCAAAGATCTTTGCAAAGTCTATTGCAAAGTCTGTTGCAGAGGGATGACCTCAGATTGGCAGCAGACACTGACATTTCTCTTTCCTCCTGGCCTGTGACTTTGGCTTCTTTAATGTTGCCTTGACATTATTTGAGATAAATCACTAGCTAAAAAACAAGAATTGTATCCCTTAAATGAATGCATTTATTTTACCTGGCTTTCCTGTTGAATCCAGTTGAGATAATATTATTTGTTTTAGGAAAAGTCTCTAATAGTGGTAATCTTTTAAGCCAGTTGTGACCACCCACTTTCCTTTTCCTTCTCCCCAGCATGCAAGTGCAATGGGCACGCGTCGCTGTGCAATACCAACACGGGCAAGTGCTTCTGCACCACCAAGGGTGTCAAGGGGGACGAGTGCCAGCTGTGAGTACCACACTCCTGGGACTCCTGCCACAGGCCATACCTCATCAGGGAGGGCCAAGGGGCTGTGAAACTGCCTGAACCCCAAGAGCCACCCTTTTCTCTGGGCCTTGTTGCCGTGGGCTCTGAGGGATCCCAAGTTGATTGACTTGAAGTTTTGCCCTTTCTCCTTCAGATAGGTGTAATTTAGTCACCCTCCATACTGGGAAGGTTGTCAGTTTAGCAGTAATTCCTTAATGGCTCTTTAAATCACAATTTTATGTTTGAGTGACACTGACAGTTCCTTGCTTGCTGATTTGGATTAGTCTTTTAACTTCACTAACAACTTGATTTTTGTCATATCAGGAGATTTTCCTAAAAGATAGAGTTAGAAGAGCTGGTATTCCAGGACAGTATTTTATTTGGCATTTTGGTTGTCTAATAGAGAGGTAATCTTGCCTTTAACACACCCTCCCTGTTCTAGCATTTTCCTTGGTGAAGTATGTCAAACATTTTCCGGGGAAGAGTTTGGGGTTCCCATCCATGAGGATGCAAACAGCATCAGACAGATGTGGGGATTCAGCCCTGGCTGTGCCTCCACTGAGTAGGGTGCTGTTGAGGCAAATCACTTAACTGTGTTAAGCCTCATTTTCCCCATCTATCAATAGTGAGGCTAGTGGTAATTGTTTTTAGTGTCCTGGTGAGTTGAAACAAGAGAGATTGTTCCCCAGGGTCTCTCTGCCTCACCAGAAAACCTCATAAAATAAGCTCTCAATTTAATTTTTAAATCTAGGCTCCTGTAAATAGAAAAATGTAATAGAGCAAAATTAATAACCCCTGCCTTCAGTTAATGGTATACAACAAAGAAATGAAGTGTAGATCTAGTGAAAGACTTTCTCTTTAGGAAATTTTAAATATAAACAAGTGCTGATAATCACTCTACATAAAAAGACACAACATCCTTGTATTATTTATCTGGCAAAAGTGCTTCACCCAAGCTTTCCCCTCCTTTCCTCACAGTTCATAGCTATTGTGCCTGCCTGAATCACTTTGTAAAGTGGGAGCCTGGGTTTTACTGATGTTCATAGATGATATTTATGAGGAAATTAATAATTCTTTTTTACTAGAACTTATTTTTTTCTCCAGACTGATGAACCATGTCCAAGGGTTGTTTTTTGTGTTTTGTTTTTTAAGTGATTCTTGGTTTTTAGCCTTCTCTCACTTGTATTTAAAGAACAGGTTCAATTTATCCAGGAAAAGTGAAAAATGAATATATGAAAAATGTTTTTATTTTTTTTCAATAACAGCTCTGATTTTATTGCAGTAATAAAAACAGACAGCTAGATGGCCCTAGGAGAAAAACACATGTAAGATAGCCGTTCTTCCACTTAGCCACCATTTACATCTTGTGGTATAATCTTATCTAAACAGTTTGCCTTTGCCACAGTCTCATCTACACCCACACATTCCAAAATGGATAAAAACTTACTACTTTATTAGCAACTAACCACAGGTAAATCCATTTGAAAACTGTTTTAACTGCACTTTTAGAAGACTATTTAGTCCATACAAAAGTGAACATGTGTTTTTCATGATAATAAATAGGATCTAAATTTTATTTTATTTGAATTTATCTCATGTGCTTTGGCAAGTGTTTATCAGTTGGTGGTGGTGTGAACTGCTGGGCAGTCAGCATTGAAAATGAATGCAAAGTCTTGATAGTCCATCTGATTTGAGTAACAGTGAAGAATGTAATTATACTGACTCAAAAACTGGTAGTTTGGGCTTCCCTGGTGGTGCAGTGGTTGAGAATCTGCCTGCCAATGCAGGGGACACGGGTTCGAGCCCTGGTCTGGGAAGATCCCACATGCCACGGAGTAACTGGGCCCGTGAACCACAACTACTGAGCCTGCGCGTCTGGAGCCTATGCTCCGCAACAAGAGAGGCCGCGATAGTGAGAGGCCCGCGCACCGCGATGAAGAGTGGCCCCTGCTCGCTGCAACTAGAGAAAGCCTTCGCACAGAAACGAAGACCCAACACAGCCAAAAATAAATAAATAAATAAATAAATTTTAAAAACAAAAAAAACTGGTAGTTTATATAAAAAGATCTACTTGATTTTAAAGTGAATGTAGATTCTAAGTAACAACAGAAAATAATCTTCATTTTTTTCATTTTTTTCCCCCAGATGTGAAGTAGAAAATCGATACCAAGGAAACCCTCTCAAAGGAACATGTTATTGTAAGTGTTTTTGCAGTTCTCATTTGTCTAGAAGCAAAGTAGTTCAGTAAAACATTATTTTCTTTAACATGGTTTGAGAATGATAAGTGCTATAGGAATATAGTAACCACCCATAGAAGTGTCGCCTAATTTGATGTGTTACATTCTATTAAATTTAATACATATGTAAATACTATTTTAAGCTGCTTTAATTCTGGTTGTGGTTTATATCAGTATGTCCATAGCAAATATCAGGGAAGAGTACAGAGATACACGTCTCTGGCTTTCCTGATTTACGTTCTCTTGAAACCTTATTTCATTTGCCATTATCTGGTTGGGGTCATTGTAGGTCATATTTTAGGATCGATCAAAAACAGAATTCTTAAAATATAGTTGAAGTTATCCTCTCTGAAACTGATTTGTGTTAACCACCTCTCTAGGAACTAATATGTAAAATAAAATATCTAGTGAATGGTAAATCTGGCAAGGTGACCAGGTCCTTATGGGTAAATGCATTTTCTTCTTGTAGGAGAATCCACATACTAGGTCAGATTATGGAACCAGAGGAAAATGAGCTAATGTTTTCACATTCTGCTATAATTATATACTGGCTTTTCTGGGTTAAATAATGTCCCCTCAAAATTCATGTCCAGCTAGAACCTATAAATGTGTTTTTCTAGAAAAAAACAAGAGAAAAACTTCATGACCTTGTATATGGGAAAAGGTCCTTAGATGTGATTCGAAAAGCACAATTCATAAAAGAAAAACTCGTTTATTAGGACTTATCAAAATTTAAAACTTGTGTTTTTAAAAAATACTGTTTAAAAAGTAAAAAGGGACTTCCCTGGTGGCGCAGTGGTTAAGAATCCGCCTGTCAATTCATGGGACACGGGTTCAATCCCTGGTCCAGGAAGATCCCACATGCCACAGAGCAACTAAGCCCGTGCGCCACAACTACTGGGCCTGTGCTCTAGACCCCGCGAGCCACAACTGCTGAGCCTGCATGCCACGACTACTGAAGCACATGCGCCTAGAGCCCATGCTCCACAACAAGAGAAGCCACCACAATGAGAAGCCCACACACTGCAATGAAGAGGAGGCCCCACTCACCACAACTAGAGAAAGCTCACGCGCAGCAATGAAGACCCAACGCAGCCAAAAATAAATAAATTAATTAATTTTTAAAAAAGTAAAAAGCAAGCTACAGACTAAGGAAAATGTTTACAAAGCGTATCTTTGATTAAGAGTTTATATTCAGAATATATAAAGAACTCTTACAACTGGATAAGGGGACAATTTCAGTTAAAAACAAAGATTTGAATAGACATTTCACCAAAGAAGATAGACGAATTGCCAATAAGCACATGAAGAAATGTGTAACATTGTTAGACATTTGGGATATGTGTATTAAAACCACAATGAGGGGGGAGAAGAGAGAGATGGCAGAAGAGTAAGACGCGGAGATCACCTTCCTTCCCACAGATACAGTAGAAATACATGTACACGTGGAACTGCTCCTACAGAACACCCACTGAACGCTGGCAGCAAACGTCCGACCTCCAAAAAGGCAAGAAACTCCCCCCGTACTTGGGTAGGGCAAAAGAAAAAAGAAATAACAGAGACAAAAGAATAGGGACGGCACCTGCACCAGTGGGAGGGAGCTGTGAAGGAGGAAAGATTTCCACGCACTAGGAAGCCCCTTCGCGGGCAGAGACTGCGGGTGGCAGAGGGGGGAAGCTTCGGAGCCACGGAGGAGAGCGCAGCCACAGGGGTGCGGAGGGCAAAGCAGAGAGATTCCTGCACAGAGGCTCGGCGCCGAGCAGCACTCACCAGCCCCAGAGAGGCTTGTCTGCTCCCCCGCCGGGGCGGGCGGGGCTGGGAGCTGAGGCTCGGGCTTCGGTGGGATCGCAGGGAGAGGACTGGGGTTGTCGGCGTAAACACAGCCTGAAGGGGTTAGTGCACCACAGCTAGTCAGGAGGGAGTCCGGGAAAAAGTCTGCAGCTGCCGAAGAGGCAAGAGACTTTTTCTTGCCTCTTTGTTTCACGGCGCGCAAGGAGAGGGGATTCAGAGCGCCGCCTAAATGAACTCCAGAGACGGGCGCGAGCCGCGGCGATCAGCGCGGACCCCAGAGACGGGCGTGAGACGCTGGGGCTGCTGCTGCCGCCTCCAAAAAGCCTGTGTGTGAGCACAGGTCACTCTCCACACCGCCCCTCCCGGGAGCCTGTGCAGCCCGCCACTGCCAGGGTCCCGTGATCCGGGGACAACTTCCCCGGGAGAACGAACTGCGCGCCTCAGGCTGGTGCAACGTCACGCCGGCCTCTGCCGCCGCAGGCTCGCCCCGCCTCCTCTGTACCCCTCCCTCCTCGCGGCCTGAGTGAGCCAGAGCCCCCGAAGCAGCTGCTCCTTTAACCCCATCCTGTCTGGGCGGGGAATAGACGCCCTCAGGCGACCTACATGCAGAGGCGGGTCCAAATCCAAAGCTGAACCCCGGGAGCTGTGCGAACAGAGAAGAGAAGGGGAAATCTCTCCCAGCAGCCTCAGAAGCAGCGGATTAAAACTCCACAAACAACTTGATGTGCCTGCATCTGTTGAATACCTGAATAGACAACGAATCATCCCAAATTCAGGAGGTGGACTTTCGGAGCAGGATATATTAATTTTTCCCCTTTTCCTTTTTTTGTGAGTGTATATGTATATGCTTCTGGGTGAGATTTTGTCTGTATAGCTCTGCTTTATAATAGCTTTATTTTACTTCACTATATTATAGCCTCTTTCTTTCTTTCTTTCTATTTTTTCTCCCTTTTACTCTGAGCTGTGTGGACGAAAGGCTCTTGGTGCTCCAGCCAGGCATCAGGGCCGTGCCTCTGAGGTGGGAGAGCCAACTTCAGGACACTGGTCCACAAGAGACCTCCCAGCTCCACGTAATACCAAACGGCGAAAATCTCTCAGAGATCTCCATCTCAACATCAAGACCCAGCTTCACTCAATGACCAGCAAGCTACAGTGCTGGACACCCTATGCCAAACAACTAGCAAGACAGGAACACAGCCCCATCCATTAGCAGAGAGGCTGCCTAAAATCATAATAAGGCCACAGACACCCCAAAATACACCACCAGACGTGGACGTGCCCACCAGAAAGACAAGATCCAGCCTCATCCACCAGAACTCAGGCACTAGTTCCCTCCACCAGGAAGCCTACGCAACCCACTGAACCAACCTTAGCCACTGGGGACAGATACCAAAAACAACGGGAACTACGAACCTGCAGCCCGTGAAAAGGAGACCCCAAACACAGTAAGATAAGCAAAATGAGACGACAGAAAAACACACAGCAGATGAAGGAGCAGGGTCAAAACACACCAGACTTAACAAATGAAGAGGAAATAGGTAGTCTACCTGAAAAAGAATTCAGAATAATGATAGTAAGGATGATCCAAAATCTTGGAAATAGAATAGACAAAATGCAAGAAACATTTAACAAGGACGTAGAAGAACTAAAGAGGAACCAAGCAACGATGAAAAACACAATAAATGAAATTAAAAATACTCTAGATGGGATCAATAGCAGAATAACTGAGGCAGAAGAAAGGATAAGTGACCTGGAAGATAAAATGGTGGAAATAACTACTGCAGAGCAGGATAAAGAAAAAAGAATGAAAAGAACTGAGGACAGTCTCAGAGACCTCTGGGACAACATTAAACGCACCAACATTCGAATTATAGGGGTCCCAGAAGAAGAAGAGAAAAAGAAAGGGACTGAGAAAATATTTGAAGAGATTATAGTTGAAAACTTCCCTAATATGGGAAAGGAAATCGTTAATCAAGTCCTGGAAGCACAGAGAGTCCCATACAGGATAAATCCAAGGAGAAACACGCCAAGACACATATTAAACAAACTGTCAAAAATTAAATATAAGGAAAACATATTAAAAGCAGCAAGGGAAAAACAACAAATAACACACAAGGGAATCCCCATAAGGTTAACATCTGATCTTTCAGCAGAAACTCTGCAAGCCAGAAGGGAGTGGCAGGATATACTTAAAGTGATGAAGGAGAAAAACCTACAACCAAGATTACTCTACCCAGCAAGGATCTCATTCAGATGTGATGGAGAAATTAAAACCTTTACAGACAAGCAAAAGCTGAGAGAGTTCAGCACCACCAAACCAGCTTTACAACAAATGCTACAGGAACTTCTCTAGGCAAGAAACACAAGAGAAGGAAAACACCTACAATAACAAACCCAAAACATTTAAGAAAATGGGAATAGGAACATACATATCGATAATTACCTTGAATGTAAATGGACTAAATGCTCCCACCAAAAGACACAGGCTGGCTGAATGGATACAAAAACAAGACCCATATATATGCTGTCTACAAGAGACCCACTTCAGACCTAGAGACACATACAGACTGAAAGTGAGGGGATGGAAAAAGATATTCCATGCAAATGGAAATCAAAAGAAAGCTGGAGTAGCAATTCTCGTATCAGACAAAATAGACTTTAAAATAAAGACTATTACAAGAGACAGAGAAGGACACTATATAACGATCAAGGGATCGATCCAAGAGGAAGGTATAACAATTGTAAATATTTATGCACCTAACATAGGAGCACCTCAATACATAAGGCAAATACTAACAGCCGTAAAAGGGGAAATCGACAGCAACACAATCATAGTAGGGGACTTTAACACCCCACATTCACCAATGGACAGATCATCCAAAATGAAAATAAATAAGGAAACACAAGCTTTAAATGATACATTAAACAAGATGGACTTAATTGATATTTATAGGACATTCCACCCAAAAACAACAGAATACACATTTTTCTCAAGTGCTCATGGAATATTCTCCAGTATAGATCATATCTTGGGTCACAAATCAAGCCTTGGTAAATTTAAGAAAACTGAAATCGTATCAAGTATCTTTTCCGACCACAACGCTATGAGACTAGATATCAATTACAGGAAAAGATCTGTAAAAAATACAAACACATGGAGGCTACACAATACACTACTTAATAACGAAGTGATCACTGAAGAAATCAAAGGGGAAATCAAAAAATACCTAGAAACAAATGACAATGGAGATACAACGACCCAAAACCTATGGGACGCAGCAAAAGCAGTGCTAAGAGGGAAGTTTATAGCAATACAAGCCTACCTCAAGAAACAGGAAACATCTCGAATAAACAACCTAACCTTGCACCTAAAGCAATTAGAGAAAGAAGAACAAAAAAACCCCAAAGCCAGCAGAAGGAAAGAAATTATAAAGATCAGGTCAGAAATAAATGAAAAAGAAATGAAGGAAACAATAGCAAAAATCAATGAAACTAAAAGCTGGTTCTTTGAGAAGATAAACAAAATTGATAAACCATTAGCCAGACTCATCAAGAGAAAAAGGGAGAAGACTCAAATCAATAGAATTAGAAATGAAAAAGGAGAAGTAACCACTGACACTGCAGAAATACAAAAGATCATGAGAGATTACTACAAGCAACTCTATGCCAATAAAATGGACAACCTGGAAGAAATGGACAGATTCTTAGAAATGCACAACCTGCCGAGACTGAACCAGGAAGAAATAGAAAATATGAACAGACCAATCACAAGCACTGAAATTGAAACTGTGATTAAAAACCTTCCAACAAACAAAAGCCCAGGACCAGATGGCTTCACAGGTGAATTCTATCAAACATTTAGAGAAGAGCTAACACCTATCCTTCTCAAACTCTTCCAAAATATTGCAGAGGGAGGAACACTCCCAAACTCATTCTACGAGGCCACCATCACCCTGATACCAAAACCAGACAAAGATGTCACAAAGATAACTACAGGCCAATATCACTGATGAACATAGATGCAAAAATCCTCAACAAAATACTAGCAAACAGAATCCAACAGCACATTAAAAGGATCATACACCATGATCAAGTGGGGTTTATCCCAGGAATGCAAGGATTCTTCAATATACGCAAATCAATCAACGTGATACACCATATTAACAAATTGAAGGAGAAAAACCATATGATCATCTCAATAGATGCAGAGAAAGCTTTCGACAAAATTCAACACCCATTTATGATAAAAGCCCTGCAGAAAGTAGGCATAGAGGGAACTTTCCTCAACATAATAAAGGCCATATATGACAAACCCACAGCCAACATTGTCCTCAATGGTGAAAAACTGAAACCATTTCCACTAAGATCAGGAACAAGACAAGGTTGCCCACTCTCACCACTATTATTCAACATAGTTTTGGAAGTGTTAGCCACAGCAATCAGAGAAGACAAAGAAATAAAAGGACTCCAAATCGGAAAAGAAGAAGTAAAGCTGTCACTGTTTGCAGATGACATGATACTATACATGGAGAATCCTAAAGATGCCACCAGAAAACTACTAGAGCTAATCAATGAATTTGGTAAAGTAGCAGGATACAAAATTAGTGCACAGAAATCTCTTGCATTCCTATACACTAATGATGAAAAATCTGAAAGTGAAATTAAGAAATCACTCCCGTTTACCATTGCAACAAAAAGAATAAAATATCTAGGAATAAACCTACCTAAGGAGACAAAAGACCTGTATTCAGAAAATTATAAGACACTGATGAAAGAAATTAAAGATGATATAAATAGATGGAGAGATATACCATGTTCCTGGATTGGAAGAATCAATATTGTGAAAATGACTCTACTACCCAAAGCAATCTACAGATTCAATGCAATCCCTATCAAACTACCACAGGCATTTTTCACAGAACTAGAACAAAAAATTTCACAATTTGTATGGAAACACAAAAGACCCCAAATAGCCAAAGCAATCTTGAGAACGAAAAATGGAGCTGGGGGAATCAGGCTCCCTGACTTCAGACTATATTACAAAGCTACAGTAATCAAGACAGTTTGGTACTGGCACAAAAACAGAAATATAGATCAATGGAACAGGATAGAAAGCCCAGAGATAAACCCACACACATATGGTCACCTTATCTTTGATAAAGGAGGCAAGCATATACAGTGGAGAAAAGACAGCCTCTTCAATAAGTGGTGCTGGGAAAATTGGACAGATACATGTAAAAGTATGAAATTAGAACACTCCCTGACACCATGCACAAAAATAAACTCAAAATGGATTAAAGACCTAAGTGTAAGGCCAGACACTATCAAACTCTTAGAGGAAAACATAGGCAGAACACTCTATGACATACATCACAGCAAGATTCTTTTTGACCCAGCTCCCAGAGAAATGGAAATAAGAACACAAATAAACAAATGGGACCTAATGAAACTTAAAAGCTTTTGCACAGCAAAGGAAACCATAAACAAGACCAAAAGACAACCCTCAGAATGGGAGAAAATATTTGCAAATGAAGCAACTGACAAAGGATTAATCTCCAAGATTTACAAGCAGCACATGCAGCTCAATAACAAAAAAACGAACAACCCAATCCAAAAATGGGCAGAAGACCTAAATAGACATTTCTCCAAAGAAGATATACAGATTGCCAACAGACACATGAAAGAATGCTTAACATCATTAATCATTAGAGAAATGCAAATCAAAACTACAATGAGATATCATCTCACACCGATCAGAATGGCCATCATCAAAAAATCTAGAAACAATAAATGCTGGAGAGGGTGTGGAGGAAAGGGAACACTCTTGCACTGTTGGTGGGAATGTAAATTGATACAGCCACTATGGAGAACAGTATGGAGGTTCCTTAAAAAACTACAAATAGAACTACCATACGACCCAGCAATCTCACTACTGGGCATATACCCTGAGAAAACCATAGTTCAAAAAGAGTCATGTACCAAAATGTTCATTGCAGCTCTATTTACAATAGCCAGGACATGGAAGCAACCTAAATGTCCATCGACAGATGAATGGATAAAGAAGATGTGGCACATATATACAATGGAATATTACTCAGCCATAAAAAGAAATGAAATGGAGGTATTTGTAATGAGGTGGATGGAGTTAGAGTCTGTCATACAGAGTGAAGTAAGTCAGAAAGAGAAAAACAAATACAGTATGCTAACACCTATATACGGAATCTAAGGAAAAAAAGAAAAAAGCCATGAAGAACCTAGTGGCAAGACGGGAATAAAGACACAGACCTACTAGAGAATGGACTTGAGGATATGGGGAGGGGGTGGGGTGAGATGTGACAGGGTAAGAGAGTGTCATGGACATATATACACTACCAAATGTAAAATAGATAGCTAGTGGGAAGCAGCCACATAGCACAGGGAGATCAGCTCGGTGCTTTGTGACCACCTAGACGGGTGGGATGGGGAGGGTGGGAGGGAGGGAGATGCAAGAGGGAAGAGATATGGGAACATATTGTATGTGTATAACTGATTCACTTTGTTATAAAGCAGAAGCTAACACACCATTGTAAGGCAATTATACTTCAATAAAGATGTTTAAAAAAAAAAAAACCACAATGAGGGGGCTTTCCTGGTGGTGCAGCGGTTAAGAATCCACCTGCCAATGCAGGGGACACGGGTTCGAGCCCTGGTCCGGGAAGATCCTACATGCCGCAGAGCAGCTAAGCCCATGTGCCAGAACTACTGAGCCTGTGCTCTAGAGCCCGTGAGCCACAACTACTGAGCTCACGCACCACAGCTACTGAAGCCCGCCTGCCTAGAGCCCGTGCTCTGCAACAAAAGAAGCCACCGCAATGAGAAGCCCATGCACCGCAATGAAGAGTAGCCCCCACTAGCCACAACTAGAGAAAGCCCGCACGCGGCAACAAAGACCCAATGGAGCCGAAAAAAACACAGTGAGATACACCCCTAGAATGACTAGAATCAAAAGCCAATACAGTGGCTTAATAGAAGACAACTGGATTCTCATATATGCTTCTGCATTCAATCTGTTGCACTATGTCTCTTTGGTTAAAGTACACACAAAAAAAACCTGGCCCCACCAGACATATAGTTAGAAAAGGATGGAGTGTTTTAATAACCTTTTCAGGTAACTGGGTATTATCCTTTGATACCATATCAAAACCAGGCAACTGGTCATTTCTTAAAGGTTAGTTTATAAAGTGAAACCTGAAACCATATCAATTAATTTTTTGTAATCTGGTACCTTATATTTCTCTGTCTTGAAAAATAAAAGCCAATACCAAGTTTTAGCAATGATGTGGAGAAAGTGAAACCCTTATAAATTTTTTGTGGGAATATAAAATGGTTTTCCACTTTGGAAAATCATTTGGCAGTTTTTTGAACAGTTAAAAATAAACTTACCAACAACTCCCCATTTCCCTCTTCCCCTACCCTCTAACAACCACCATTCTACTTTGTCTATATGAATTTGACTATTCTAGGTACCTCATATAAGTGGAAATATACAGTATTTGTCTTTTTGTGATACATTTATTTCGTTTAGCATAATGTCCTCAAGGTTCATTCATGTTGTAGCATGTGTCAGAATTTCCTTTCTCATTAAGACTGAGTGATATTCCATTGAATGTATATACCACATTTTGTTTATCCATTCATCTGTTGATGGACACTTGGTTTGCTTCCACCATTGGGCTATGATCTCTTTGGCTGCTATGAACATGGTTGTACAAATAGCCCTTCAGGATCCTACTTCCAGTTCTTTTGGTATATACTCAGAAGTGGAATTGCTGGATCATTTGGTAATTCTGTTTTAATTTTTTGAGAAACTGCCATACTGTTTTTCACAGCAGCTGCACCATTCCCACCAGCAGTGCACAAGGATTCCAATTTCTCCACATCCTCACCAACACTTTTTTTGGTGGTAGCAATCCTACTACAGGTGATGTGTTATCTCATTGTGGTTTTGATTTGTATTTCCCTAATGATCATTGATGTTGAGCACCTTTTCATGTGCTTATTGGCCATTTGTATATCTTCTTTGGAGAAATATCTATTAAGTCTTTGCCCATTTTTAAATCGGGTTGTTGAATTGTACATTACTTCTTAGAATTAAATTATACTATCTTTAGCCAGTAGGCTCTTTTTCAAGCTATGTTCTTTTGCTACATTACATTAGTCTTTGAATGCTTTCTTGCTTTCTAGAATAAGATAACTGAGGCACATATTCCTTGCCCCAAACCTGGAATCAACCATTTTTACTTGGAGTCTTGGTTTCTTTTATACCATTAATTTATAGCTTTGTATCTTTAAGCATAAATAGATGCTCAGTTAATATTTGTAGGTAAGTTAGCTTGGAGCCTAAAATCTCAACCAGGGTCATGATACAAGGAGGTTTTGGTGGGTTAACTCAAACAAAATGACATTGCCCACAGACTTTGCCAAAAGTGCTTTCCTGGCTGTTGAATATTTATGAGAAAATCAATCTGTATCTCTAGAGACCTATTCTGTTTTGTTTCGTTTCAGTTTTTAAATACATATTTCTTTCTTTCCATAGATACTCTTCTTATTGACTATCAGTTCACCTTTAGCCTATCCCAGGAAGATGACCGCTATTACACAGCCATCAATTTTGTGGCTACACCTGATGAAGTAAGATTTAAAAGTCTTCTTACTTTGTTTTGAATTTGTGTGGAACTTTTTCTTGGTCACTATGGATAGAAGCAGTGCCTTAGCAGCGGTCTCCAGAGTGGAGTCCACAGGATGATGTTTAGAGGTACAGGGAAGAAATGTTAGAATCTACATTTATCTCCTTTCTATTTAAAAGGTGAGATTTACCATGTTGTTAAGATTTACCATGATCTGATATACAGAGTGACATTGACTCCACACATACTTGGTTTGCCCATCAGCCCATCACAGCCCCATACAGGAAAGGAGAGGAGACTGCAAGGGGAACTTCCCTGTTAGGGGGGCAGTGTCAGAACCCAGATTTACTCTCTCAGAATGGAAATTAATACCAGTGATGCAAGGCAGAGGTGACACTTATGCTCCTAGAATGAGTTCTTATCCTCATTAAGAGGTAAAAACAGTGAAGAAGTCAGCCAGAAATAATTGAAATTACTAAGGTAACTATTTGAAATGTATTTTTATATCTACTGTTGTTAATGGTAAACCCCAGCCTGCCATAAGGTATTACCTAGAGGTAAAAGGGAGCCAACACAGCATGACATTTAAAAGTAAAGCATCTAGAGTATGAACATGCACCTATATGATTTCTTCAGTGAAATATAAAGTCATTTAATACCTCCTCTGGTACATAATGAAATTTTACTAAACCTGATGGTAAATTATTTAGGAGCCTCCTTGGAGGTTTCTTATTTTTCATCAACATACACAAAGCCATTTACCATTACAAAAATACAATAAATGTAACAAATAATACATGGAAAACAATATGATAATAAGCCAAAGTGTATTCCTTTGATAACAGATGTTATCGGCAAGCACTGCTAAATTTAAGAAATAAATAAATCAGTAGTAAAATGAAGTCCAGTGTGGGATGTTTACAATTAAATGAAAGTAAGATTTGTTTTTTGTATTCCACTTCAATGATAAAATTAAGAAGAGATGTACTAGAGAAGATACATTCTCATGAGTGAATAGCTTTTTAAGTAAAAATAATAAATGACTTTCAATGAAAATGTTTTGTGGAAAAACTGTGTTGGTATATCATTTCAGTGGCTGTACTGACCAGAATTTTTTTTTTAATTTTTTAGAATAAGGCTATAGCAAAAGTACCACACATGAAATTTATTTACTGCCTTGTTTCTCTTATGACAGAATATTTAATAGTTATACAATGTATGTGTCCTGTCTTTTACAAAAGCACCAAGATTTCAAGGTTATTAATCCTTTCCAGGGAAAGAAGTGATCGCTAGTAATGTGCTACCAGCAAATATTAAAAAATAGGGAATTCCCTGGCGGTCCAGTGTTTAGGACTCCATGCTTCCAACTGCAGGGGGCACGGGTTCGATCCTTGGTCAGGGAACTAAGATCCCACATGCCGTGACGCCTCTAAATAAATAAATAAGTAAATAAACACTTGAGCTGTCCCTTTAAGAGGATGGTGAGGCCTTATCAATAAATGAGAAAGAAGGTAACTGCTTTATGAGAGAAACTTCTGGTTTGGAGATCACGTTTTGGAAATAGCTGTTTGGAAATGCTTCCATTGTTGTAATTTTTGTGCTGTAAAAACTATCAAAGAATGCTCTTTAAAATCTCAATTTTCTAACCTGTTTTAAAAATCTTTCAATGTGAAGAATTTCAGCAGGATTGGATTCAAAAATTTAAAACACAACATCTGACTCATTTGGAAAAACAATTTTTTGGCCCCAAGAAAAGAGATTTATTAGCCAAATTTCAGGGAAAACTAAAAATTAGTATCATGATTTACCCAACACAACTGACAGTGCTCTTCTTCCAGCTGGCCCAACACATTCCTCAGAGATACCTTTTTCAGTCATTAAAACCAAGAGTCACAATAAATTAAACTAGCTCTTCAAACTGCTGTATCTCTAAGTGGTATACAAAGTTTTCAAAGGTAATAAAACATATTCTGTCATATTTCTCTTGAAATAATATTTTTAGTAAGAGAAAAATGTTCTTAATCATGGGTGAAGACAATTAAAAGTTTTTAAATTTAGTTTATTTCAGCTTTATGTGCTATTCCTTAAAAACCACTTCCATTTTGGAGAACTTTACACTGTGTATATAATCTATGGGTTCAGAAGTACATAGGTTTGATTTATAAGTTAGTATAAGTTGAGACACTTGACCAAGTGTTTTACTCTTCAGACATTTGGAAAGGGCTGCCCAGAGGATCCTTAAGAGGCTGATTCCCTAACATAGGTCACAGGATGTAAGTCACTGTGCTCTGGTGAGGGTCTTTTTAAAAGATACTTTTTCATGGAGTTAGGCATTTGATAAAGCATTAAATCCCATATACTTTTTTTTTAATTTAACTAATTAATTTATTTATTTGGTTGCACTGGGTCTTGGTTGCAGCAGGCGGGCTCCTTAGTTGTGGCATGAGAACTCTTAGTTGCGGCATGCATGTGGGATCTAGTTCCCTGACCAGGGATCGAACACGGGGCCCCTGCATTGGGAGCACAAAGTCTTAACCACTGTGCCACCAGGGAAGTCCCTAAATCCCATATACTTTTATGGGAGGGAAATGAAATTTGTTTTGGATATATTGCTTATGTTAAGGTTAGAAATTTTGCTAACTATTCTATAAGCATGAGTTTCTCTTAAGACATTAAAATATCTTTTTGTAATTAAGAAAGTTGAGAGTAGTAAAATTTAACTACTGCTTTCTTTTAAAATCAGGAAACTGTTACAATAATTCATTTTCTAATTATTTGTACATCTCATCAGCAAAATAGGGATTTGGACATGTTCATCAATGCCTCCAAAAACTTCAACCTCAACATCACCTGGGCTGCCAGCTTCTCAGGTAAAGACATACCTAGAGAAGACCTTCCAAGTGGAGATAATTGATTGAGAAAGAGTTGAGAAAAGGGGCTCTGGAGACAGACAGATGGGTTTGAAACCCACTTTTGCCACTTATTAGCTGGAAGACCTTGAGCAAGTGTCTAAAATCTCTCTCTAGACCCTTAGGGTTATTCATCTTAAAGAGAAGGTAATAATACTTATACTGTAGATTAAATTTGGCTATACCTGTCAGTGCCTGCCATGGTATCAAGATCAGTACATGCTCACGACCCCTGCCCTACTACCACCATTAATACCATTGCTGCAGCCTCTGCTGTGGCGCTGCCATCATCATCTCCATCCATGCTTCAGAAGTGAAAAATGCAATTGACTCAGTTTCAAGAAATGGAAACTTTTTTTTTTTTTTCATGTTTTAACGTCTTTATTGGTTGGGATAAAGCCATTGCAGTCTTATTCTGAAATAATTCAATGGCATTCATTTAGGAAACAATTGAGGATGAAAACATTAGAAGATCAGAAATTTTAACTGAATCAGGAAAGCTCCAGGAAGACCTAACTGTAACAGAGAAATATCACCCATCTTTCACTAGATATTTGCTTTTTCTCTTTTTTTTTTTTTTTTTGTACATGGATGACCACAACAAAAGCAACAATGATTGCAATTACCAAACATGAAACACACTCATACTATGTCATAATATTGACATTCAGTCCAGTAATCCTCCACTGTAACAGCTCCTTTACTTTGCAGTGAAAATTGATTTGTATATTCTTTGCCTCTGAGTCCTTGTGGGATTTTTTTTTTCACACACACACACACACTGTATTTTATTTTTACAAGAGATAAATAGACTGACACCAAGCATTGTACATGGATGACCACAACAAAAGCAACAATGATTGCAATTACCAAACATGAAACACACTCATACTATGTCATAATATTGACATTCAGTCCAGTAATCCTCCACTGTAACAGCTCCTTTACTTTGCAGTGAAAATTGATTTCTATATTCTTTGCCTCTGAGTCCTTGTGGGATTTTTTTTTTTTTTTTAATTCAGACAGAAAGTCACAAAAATTATACTCATCCTCATCAGTTCACTCAGTCCCATGTAATTAATTTTTTTTTTTTCATCTTGATCTTTTTGTTAGCACTTTTATGAGTTCATCAGTTTTTCATTAGAGTTCTGAAAATGCTTATTCATTCAGTTCAGCAGTACAGTCAGTTACCAGAAACCTGTACTTGTCAGAGTCTTTTCCATGAATTTCTTGAAGATGAAAGCCTTTTATAGGAACATATTTGCAAAAGCATCAGAGTACACCCAGAACTGTCTGTAAATGACAAAAGACTTAAAAATGACCACAGTTAAAGATTTGATGAAAGTTCATAATAATGCAGTTGACAAGAAAATTAGTTATTTCTGAGATATACATTTTAAAGTAATAACTAGGATTATGACTTATAACATTATACCAGAACATATAAGATTTTTAGAAATTTCATGTAATGTCTGAAACATTTATATTAACATATTTCCATACATATTTCCATACAAATACAAATATAAGATTTTTAGAAATTTCATATAATGTCTGAAACTTTTATATTAACATATTTCCATACAAATACAAATATAAGATTTTTAGAAATTTCATGTAATGTCTGAAACATTTATATTAACATATTTCCATACAAATAACCCAATGAAAGTTTAGTATTAGTTGTTTTGTTTGTTTGTTGTTTTATACTGCAGGTTCTTATTAGGCATCAATTTTATACACATCAGTGTATACATGTCAATCCCAATCGCCCAATTCAGCACACCACCATCCCCACCCCACCGCAGTTTTCCCCCCTTGGTGTCCATATGTCCGTTCTCTACATCTGTGTCTCAACTTCTGCCCTGCAAACTGGCTCATCTGTACCATTTTTCTAGGTTCCACATACATGCATTAATATACGATATTTGTTTTTCTCTTTCTGACTTACTTCACTCTGTATGACAGTCTCTAGATCCATCCACTTCTCAACAAATGACTCAATTTCGTTCCTTTTTATGGCTGAGTAATATTCCATTGTATATATGTACCACATCTTCTTTATCCATTCGTCTGTTGATGGGCATTTAGGTTGCTTCCATGACCTGGCTATTGTAAATAGTGCTGCAATGAACATTCGGGTGCATGTGTCTTTTTGAATTACGGTTTTCTCTGGGTATATGCCCAGTAGTGGGATTGCTGGGTCATATGGTAATTCTATTTTTAGTTTTTTAAGAAACCTCCATATTGTTCTCCATAGTGGCTGTATTAATTTACATTCCCACCAACAGTGCAAGAGGGTTCCCTTTTCTGCACACCCTCTCCAGCATTTGTTGTTTGTTGATTTTCTGATGATGCCCATTCTAACAGGAGTGAGGTGATACCTCATTGTAGTTTTGATTTGCATTTCTCTAATAATTAGTGATGTTGAGCAGCTTTTCATGTGCTTCGTGGCCGCCTGTATGTCTTCTTTGGAGAAATGTCTATTTAGGTCCTCTGCCCATTTTTGGATTAGGGTGTTTGTTTCTTTAATATTGAGCTGAATGAGCTGCTTATATATTTTGGAGATTAATCCTTTGTCCGTTGATTCGTTTGCAAATATTTTCTCCCATTCTGAGGGTTGTCTTTTCGTCTTGTTTATGGTTTCCTTTGCTGTGCAAAAGCTTTGAAGTTTCATTAGGTCCCACTTGTTTATTTTTGTTTTTATTTCCATTACTCTAGGAGGTGGATCAAAAAAGATCTTGCTGTGATTTATGTCAAAGAGTGTTCTTCCTATGTTTTCCTCTAAGAGTTTTATAGTGTCCAGTCTTATATTTAGGTCTCTAATCCATTTTGAGTTTATTTTTGTGTATGGTGTTAGGGAGTATTCTAATTTCATTCTTTTACATGTAGCTGTCCAGTTTTCCCAGCACCACTTATTGAAGAGACTGTCTTTTCTCCATTGTATATCTTTGCCCCCTTTGTCATAGATTAGTTGACCATAGGTGCGTGGGTTAATCTCTGGGCTTTCTATCTTGTTCCATTGATCTGTGTTTCTGTTTTTGTGCCAGTACCATATTGTCTTGATTACTGTAGCTTTGTAGTAGAGTCTGAAGTCAGGGAGTCTGATTCCTCCAGCTCCATTTTTTTGCCTCAAGACTGCTTTGGCTATTCGGGGTCTTTTGTGTCTCCATACAAATTTTAAGATGATTTGTTCTAGCTCCATAAAAAATGCCATTGGTAATTTGATAGGGATTGCATTGAATCTGTAGATTGCTTTGGGTAGTATACTCATTTTCACAATGTTGATTCTTCCAATCCAAGAACATGGTATCTCTCTCCATCTGTTGGTATCATCTTTAATTTCTTTCATCAGTGTCTTATAGTTTTCTGCATACAGGTCTTTTGTCTCCCTAGGTAGGTTTATTCCTAGGTATTTTATTCTTTTTGTTGCAATGGTAAATGGGAGTGTTTCCATAATTTCTCTTTCAGATTTTTCATCATTAGTGTATAGGAATGCAAGCGATTTCTGTGCATTCATTTTGTATCCTGCAACTTTACCATATTCATTAATTAGCTCTAGCAGTTTTCTGGTGGCAGTTTTAGGATTCTCTATGTATAGTATCATGTCATCCGCAAACAGTGACAGTTTTACTTCTTCTTTTCCAATTTGTATTCCTTTTATTTCTTTTTCTTCTCTGATTGCCGTGGCTAGGACTTCCAGAACTATGTTGAATAATAGTGGTGAGAGTGGACATCCTTGTCTCGTTCCTGATCTTAGAGGAAATGCTTTCAGTTTTTCACCATTGAGAATGATGTTTGCTGTGGGTTTGTCATATATGGCCTTTATTATGTTGAGGTAGGTTCCCTCTGTGCCCACTTTCTGGAGAGTTTTTATCATAAATGGGTGTTGAATTTTGTCGAAAGCTTTTTCTGCATCTATTGAGATGATCATATGGTTTTTATTCTTCAATTTGTTAATATGGTGTATCACATTGATTGATTTGCATATATTGAAGAATCCTTGCATCCCTGGGATAAATCCCACTTGATTGTGGTGTATGATCCTTTTAATGTGTTGTTGGATTCTGTTTGCTAGTATTTTGTTGAGGATTTTTGCATCTATATTCATCAGTGATATTGGTCTGTAATTTTCTTTTTTTGTAGTGTCTTTGTCTGGTTTTGGTATCAGGGTGATGGTGGCCTCATAGAATGAGTTTGGGAGTGTTCCTTCCTCTGCAATTTTTTGGAAGAGTTTGAGAAGGATAGGTGTTAGCTCTTCTCTAAATGTTTGATAGAATTCACCTGTGAAGCCATCTGGTCCTGGACTTTTGTTTGTTGGAAAATTTTTAATCACAGTTTCAATTTCATTACTTGTGATTCGTCTGTTCATATTTTCTGTTTCTTCCTGGTTCAGTCTTGGAAGGTTATACCTTTCTAAAAATTTGTCCATTTCTTCCACGTTGTCCATAAGAAATGGAAACATTTTTAATAGAATGAGATTTTAGTAGGTACAGGGGAAAATGTACTTTGGGAATTAAATAAAGCTCTAAGAGCACAGCTGTTGCTGTCTTGTTTATCTTACAGTGATTTACTAAAGATCTTCTGAGCAGAAAATCTAAAGAAAGAATGGGTGGCCCTGATGTAGTGG
Source organism: Eschrichtius robustus (assembly GCF_028021215.1). NCBI lineage: Eukaryota > Metazoa > Chordata > Mammalia > Artiodactyla > Eschrichtiidae > Eschrichtius > Eschrichtius robustus. The sequence goes on from NC_090839.1 coordinate 31,100,500, forward strand.
TTAAGAATGTAGCTCAGCGGACCTAGATTTGAATTCCCCCTGTTACTTGTTTTCTGAGCCAGTTTCCGCAGGTATGAAATGGTGTAATAAAAACACCCAGCCGTGTAGAATGTTCTGAGGATTAAATGAGATAATAAATGAAGTACTCAGTGTAAGTGCTAGAAACATGGGATATTCTCATCAAATGGTAATTATGTTTCATCATCATTATTACTATCACAATACTGTTCTTTGGTCAAAACACAATCAATTAGACTGAAACAAAATAAAAACATTACTTTGCACATCACTTTGTGTTCATCATATCTTAAAAGATTGTGTAGAATTCAGAAAAGGTTCAGAAACTTGCAGTGAAGAGAGGCCTTTAAGGAAAAGTCTGAATTATCAGAGCCTTTGTTTGGAGAAAGGTGGCATCCCTGAGTATGTGATTGATTTACAATGACAGTCTCAATGAGGACCAGCCAGTCTGGCTTCAGTCACAGGATTTAACTCAGACATGGGAAAAGCCTATTTCATGAATCTTTATAAACACTAGAATTCCTGGCTGAGGGACAATGTGGAATGTTGAAGGACTGCCTGGGAATAGGATAGGTTTATATCAGATTGGGGGGATTTAGAGTCAGTTGTAGCTGGTAGCAGAAGGGACTGAGTGACCGCTAGAGCTCCTTCCTCCCTGCTGCTGTTGAGACTTGCAGTCACTGCTAGTTAAAAAGTGAGGGCTGAATCCGTGTCCCTGGTATGGGGGATCTAGAGCACTGCCAAACAGGTTTAAGGGGGCAGTGCAAAGCAAGGGAAGTGTTGTGGGCAGAGTGAATGCCATTGCTTGTTAATAGGATTCTAGTGGTATCTGGATTTTCAAAGCCACATGTAGCCTGTTTCTGTGGGAGGAGTTGTAGGGGATCCTGGTAAAGCCATTTGGGTTAAGGGCATAGGCTTGTGTATCAGCCCTCCCAGCTTCAAATCCCAACTGTACTTCCTGGCTATGTGACCTGAGCCAAGTTACTTAATTTTCCTGAACCTGAGTTTTCTGATGTGTAAATGAGGATAATAGTTGTTAGAATTAAATGAGATTGAGCTCTTAAAGGCCATTTCTGGAACATAGTGTTTAATAAATGCTAACTATTATCATTATTATTAGTGAGGGCAGATTCGGTCCCCAAAAAAAAGTCTCTTTATTTCATTCTTTTCTTCCTAACAGCTGGAACCCAGGCTGGAGAAGAGATGCCTGTTGTTTCAAAAACAAACATTAAGGAGTACAAAGATAGTTTCTCTAATGAGAAGTTTGATTTTCGCAACCACCCAAATATCACTTTCTTTGTTTATGTCAGTAATTTCACCTGGCCCATCAAAATTCAGGTAAGAAGTGCTTTTTAGTCTTATACTTGCAAAGATGGTGAAATGTCTGTAGTGAAACTAAATTCACTAATCTGTAACTTGCAGTAAATGAGATGTACAATATTAATATTGTTTTGCCTTTGTAATATCTGTGGTAAAGGAGTGCTGAGCACATACCATAAAAGAAGATTGTAGTAGGGCTGCCTTAAATCACTTATGAAGGAAATTTATAAGCACTTTTAAAAATAAATTTATTTTTATTTATTTATTTTTGGCTGAGTTGGGTATTTGTTGCTGCACACGGGCTTTCTCTAGTTGCAGCGAGCGGGGGCTACTCTGTTGTGGTACTTCTCACTGTGGTGGCTTCTCATTGCGGGGCACAGGCTCTAGGTGCATGGGCTTCAGTAGTTGTGGCACGTGGGCTCAGTAGTTGCGGCTTGTGGGCTCTAGAGCGCAGGCTCAGTAGTTGTGGCTCACGGGCCTAGTTGCTCCGCGGCATGTGGGATCTTCCTGGACCAGGGATCAAACCCGTGTCCCCTGCATTGGCAGGCGGATTCTTAACCACTGTGCCACCAGGGAAGTCCCTGTAAGCACTTTTGAAAGCAAGTCGATATATAACAGATTTGGTAATTACAACTGTATTTATTTCTTCATTAAGGACTTGTCACTAAAAAGCCTGTAGAGCTACACAAAGAGCTTCAATTCTGGAATGAGTAAGGTGTATATAAATGAAGCAAACACACATAACCAGTGAAAGCTGGAGTATGGAAAGTGCCATATGAGAAGATCCCCAAAATGCTATCAGGTTTTAAAGGAGCATAGGATGGAGGGTAATGGAGACACAGTGGGGGACAGTATAAGGTCGCCTTAAGGGTTTAGGCCTTATAGTCAGACAGATGCAGGTTTGAGTCCTGGCTTGCTCTTGTACAATTCCTGTAGCCTCTCCACGACTTAGATTCTTTGTACATGTGACCTGAAAGGGTAGGTCTAAGGGTTCATGTTGCCTGCTGCAGCCACTGCTGCTATCAACCTGCTCCTTTTCTCTGTTCCCAGGGGACCAGTGCACTCCCTCTTATCCAGGCTTGACCCATGGCCCCATTTGTGCTCTTTATAAGCATCTGCCACTATGTCTTTGAGGCCTTGCCTCAGCACTTTCTGCTTTAACCCCCTTCATTTTGGGTAAAGGTGTGGAGTTCCGGGAAGGGTGGACTTTTGTTTGTTTGTTTGTTTAATTTATTTTTTATACAGCAGGTTCTTATTAGTTATCTATTTTATACATATTAGTGTATATATGTCAATCCCAATCTCCCAATTCATCCCACCACCACCACCCCCCTTTTCCCCCCCTTGGTGTCCATACGTTTGTTCTTTACATCTGTGTCTAAGCGTGGACTTTGGAACGACTGGTTCACCTTTAGCCGTGGAAACGTGGTCACTAGACTGGGGCTCTGACTGCTTGCCAACTTTCAGTAGCGTGATCAAGTGGAGCAAGTCGCCACTGATCATTTGGGATGGGCTTGAAATCTGGTTCTGGTGGGTATGTGTTCATGCCTTGGGACTGTAACTAAAGAGCAGTCAGTCACTCTTTTCCTTTCTGGAATGTGGAGGACAGGCTCTGTGTTGTATTTTTTTCTCACCACCCTCTTTTTCTATTTAGATGGTCCACAGATTTGTTTACCCTCTAATCTGCTTCTTCCTTTGTTCTTGCACACTCTCTGCTTCCCTTCCCAGCTAGCCTTCTTATAAGCATTGACCACACTCCCTGTTTGTTTCCTCTTATCCATTCACCCATCAGCCTGCAACAGTCTGCCTTCCTCCTTCACCACATCCTGAAGCTGCCTGCCACGGTGGACTCTAGTGACTGAATTCTTTAGTCCCGTTCTCCTTCTCATTGCATGATTTGAGTCAGTATCTTTCCTGCCTTCCTGGTCCTTTCCCTGATTCTCTGGCCTGTCTTTTTAAGGAATCTTCTTCCTTAAACACTGAGGTTGTCTGAGATTCAAGCCATGGTTCTCCTCTGTCTTTATCCCACTTGTAAGACTTATTGTACTACTTCTGTACTGGTGATTCTCAGTACTCTGTCTTCAGCCCTGCTTACACTTGAACTCCAGACCAGTGTTCTTGGTTGCTGCCTAGGCATCTCTACCTGGCCATTCACAGGCTCCCTGTACTCAGGGAGTCATTCTTGTGATCTTAGCCCCAAACCCTGTGCTTCCTTTCTAGTGAATGGCACCACTATTTGTCCTATTGCATAAGCCAGGACCCTGGAAATTATTTGCATTTCTGGAATAAACCTGACTTGGCATGATATATGATTTTTTACTTTATGTGTTGCTAGACTCAGTTTGCTAATATTTTGGTTAGAATTTTGTATCTATCTCATGAGTGAGAAAGTCCAGTAATTTTCCTTTCCTGTCTTTGTTATGGTTTTTATATCAAAGTTAAACAAACCTTTATTTATAAATTGAGGAGTTATCTCTCTTTCTCATTTCTGGAAGAGGTTATATAAGATTAGAATTATATGAACCTTGCATACTTGATAGATCCCTCTTGTAAAATCATTTGATTCTGGTGTTTTATTTTCTTTTTTAACTGCTGATTCAACTTCTTTAATAGTTACGGGATGTTTTGGATATTCTCTCTCTATTTGCATTACTTAACATAATTTTTTTTAGATGTTAATTTATTTCATATGTTTTCAAATGTATTGACACAAAGTTGTTCACACTGTCCTCTTTTCTAATCTTGGCAGCATCTGTGCTTAAGTGTATTGAATCATTTACTTAAAAATGGTAAAAATGGTAAATTTTATCTTAATATATATTTACCCCAATTTTTTAAAGTTTAAAAAAACAGACCAGAGGGCAGACAGTAAAAGCAAGAAGAACTACAATCCTGCAGCCTGTGGAACAAAAACCACATTCACAGAAAGATAGGCAAGATGAAAAGGCAGAGAGCTATGTACCAGATGAAGGAACACGATAAAACCCCAGAAAAACAACTAAATGATGTGGAGATAGGCAACCTTCACGAAAAATAATTCCGAATAATGATAGTGAAGATGATCCAGGACCTCAGAAAAAGAATGGAGGCAAAGATCGAGAAGATGCAAGAAATGTTTAACAAAGACCTAGAAGAATGAAAGAACAAACAAACAGAGATGAACAATACAATAACTGAAATGAAAACTACACTAGAAGGAATCAGTAGCAGAATAACTGAGGCAGAAGAACGGATAAGTGACCTGGAAGACAGAATGGTGGAATTCACTGCTGCAGAACAGAATAAAGAAAAAAGAATGAAAAGAAATGAAGACAGCCTAAGAGACCTCTGGGACAACATTAAACACAACAACATTCACATTATAGGGGTCCCAGAAGGAAAAGAGAGAGAGGAAGGACCCGAGAAAACATTTGAAGAGATTATAGTCGAAAACTTCCCTAACATAGGAAAGGAAATACCTACCCAAGTCCAGGAAGCGCAGCGAGTCCCATACAGGATAAACCCAAGGAGAAACACACTGAGACACATAGTAATCAAATTGACAAAAATTAAAGACAAAGAAAAATTATTGAAAGCAGCAAGGGAAAAACAACAAATAACATACAAGGGAACTCCCGTAAGGTTAACAGCTGATTTCTCAGCAGAAACTCTACAGGCCAGAAGGGAGTGGCATGATATACTTAAAGTGATGAAAGGGAAGAACCTACAACCAAGATTACTCTACCCGGCAAGGATCTCATTCAGATTCAATGGAGAAATCAAAAGCTTTACAGACAAGCAAAAGCTAAGAGAATTCAGCACCACCAAACCAGCGCTACAACAAATGCTAAAGGAACTTCTCTAAGTGGGAAACACAAGAGAAGAAAAGGACCTACAAAAACAAACCCAAAACAATTAAGAAAATGGTCATAGGAACATACATATCGATAATTACCTTAAACGTGAATGGATTAAATGCTCCAACCAAAAGACACAGGCTTGCTGAATGGATACAAAAACAAGACCCATATGTATGCTGTCTACAAGAGACCCACTTCAGACCTGGGACACATACAGACTGCAAGTGAGGGGATGGAAAAAGATATTCCATGCAAATGCAAATCAAAAGAAAGCTGGAGTAGCAATACTCATATCAGATAAAATAGACTTTAAATTAAAGAATGTTACAAGAGGGCTTCCCTGGTGGCGCAGTGGTTGAGAATCTGCCTGCTAATGCAGGGGACACGGGTTAGAACCCTGGTCTGGGAAGATCCCACATGCTGCGGAGCACCTGGGCCCGTGAGCCACAATTACTGAGCCTGCGCGTCTGGAGCCTGTGCTCCGCAACAAGAGAGGCCGCAATAATGAAAGGCCCGCACACCGCGATGAAGAGTGGCCCCCACTTGCCGCAACTGGAGAAAGCCCTCGCACAGAAACGAAGACCCAACACAGCCATAAATAAATAAATAAACCCAAAAGTTTAAAAAAAAAAAATGTTACAAGAGACAAGGAAGAACACTACATAATGATCAAGGGATCAATCCAAGAAGAAGATATAACAGTTATAAATATATATGCACCCAACATGGGAGCACCTCAATACGTTTAAGGCAACTGCTAACAGCTGTAAAAGAGGAAATCGACAGTAACACAATAATAGTGGGGGACTTTAACACCTCACTTACACCGATGGACAGATCATCCAAAATGAAAATAAATAAGGAAACAGAAGCTTTAAATGACACAATAGACCAGATAGATTTAATTGATATTTATAGGACATTCCATCCAAAAACAGCAGATTACACTTTCTTCTCAAGTGCACGCGGAACATTCTCCAGGATAGATCACATCTTGGGTCACAAATCAACCCTCAGTAAATTTAAGAAAATTGAAATCATATCAAGCATCGTTTCTGACCACAACGCTATGAGATTAGAAATGAATTACAGGGAAAAAAACGTAAAAAAGACAAACACATGGAGGCTAAACACTACATTACTAAATAACCAAGAGATCACTGAAGAAATCAAAGAGGAAATCAAAAAATACCTAGAGACAAATGACAATGAAAGTACGACAATCCAAAACCTATGGGATGCAGCAAAAGCAGTTCTAAGAGGGAAGTTTATAGCTATACAAGCCTACCTCAAGAAACAAGAAAAATCTCAAATAAACAATCTAACCTTACACCTAAAGGAACTAGAGGAAGAAGAACAAACAAAACCCAAAGTTAGCAGAAGGAAAGAAATCATGAAGATCAGAGGAGAAATAAACGAAATAGAAACAAAGAAAACAGTAGCAAAGATCAATAAAACTAAAAGCTGGTTCTTTGAGAAGATAAACAAAATTGATAAACCATTAGCCAGACTCATCAAGAAAAAGAGGGAGAGGACTCAAATCAATAAAATTAGAAATGAAAAAGTAGAAGTTACAACAGACACCACAGAAATACAAAGCATCCTAAGAGACTACTACCACCAACTCTATGCCAATAAAATGGACAACCTGGAAGAAATGGACAAATTCTTAGAAAGGTATAACCTTCCAAGACTGAAGCAGGAAGAAATAGAAAATATGAACAGACCAATCACAAGTAATGAAATTGAAACTGTGATTTAAAATCTTCCAACAAACAAAAGCCTGGGACCAGATGGCTTCACAGGCGAATTCTATCAAACATTTAGAGAACAGCTAACACCCATCCTTCTCAAACTCTTTCAAAAAATTGCAGAGGAAGGAACACTCCCAAACTCATTCTATGAGGCCACCATCACCCTGATACCAAAACCAGACAAAGACACTACAAAAAAAGAAAATTACAGACCAATATCACTGATGAATATAGATGCAGAAATCCTCAACAAAATACTAGCAAACAGAATCTGACAACACATTAAAGGATCATACACCATGACCAAGTGGGATTTATCCCAGGGATGCAAGGATTCTTCAACATACGCAAATCAATCAATGTGATACACCATATTAACAAATTGAAGAATAAAAACCTTACGATCATCTCAATAGATGCAGAAAAAGCTTTTGACAAAATTCAACACCCATTTATGATAAAAACTCTCCAGAAAGTGGGCATAGAGGAAACCTACCTCAACATAGTAAAGGCCATATATGACAAACCCACAGCAAACATCATTCTCAATGGTGAAAAACTGAAAGCATTTCCTCTAAGATCAGGAACAAGACAAGGATGTCCACTCTCACCACTATTATTCAACATAGTTTTGGAAGTCCTAGCCATGACAATCAGAGAAGAAAAAGAAATAAAAGGAATCTAAATCGGAAAAGAAGAAGTAAAACTGTCACTGTTTGCAGATGACATGATACTATACATAGAGAATCCTAAAGATGCCACCAGAAAACTACTAGAGCTAATCAATGAATTTGGTAAAGTTGCAGGATACAGAATTAATGCACAGAGATCTCTTGCATTCCTATACACTAATGATGAAAAATCTGAAAGAGAAATTAAGGAAACACTCCCATTTACCATTGCAACAAAAAGAATAAAACACCTCGAAATAAACCTACATAGGGAGACAAAAGACCTGTATGCAGAAAAGTATAAGACACTGATGAAAGAAATTAAAGATGATACCAACAGATGGAGAGAGATACCATGTTCTTGGATTGGAAGAATCAATATTGTGAAAATGACTGTACTACCCAAAGCAATCTACAGATTCAATGCAATCCCTATCAAATTACCAATGGCATTTTTTACGGAACTAGAACAAAAAATCTTAAAATTTGTATGGAGACACAAAAGACCCCGAATAGCCAAAGCAGTCTTGAGGGAAAAAAACGGAGCTGGAGGAATCAGACTCCCTGACTTCAGACTATACTACAGAGCTACAGTAATCAAGACAATATGGTACTGGCACAAAAACAGAAATACAGATCAATGGAACAAGATCGAAAGCCCAGAGGTAAACCCATGCACCTATGGTCAACTAATCTATGACAAAGGAGGCAAGGATATACAATGGAGAAAAGACAGTCTCTTCAACAAGTGGTGCTGGGAAAACTGGACAGCTACATGTAAATGAATGAAATTAGAACACCCCCTAACACCATACACAAAAATAAATTCAAAATGGATTAGAGACCTAAATGTAAGACCGGACACTATAAAACTCTTAGAGGAAAACATAGGAAGAACACTCTTTGACATAAATCACAGCCAGATCTTTTTTGATCCACCTCCTAGAGTAATGGAAATAAAAACAAAAATGAACAAATGGGACCTAATGAAACTTAAAAGCTTTTGCACAGTAAAGGAAACCATAAACAAGATGAAAAGGCAACCCTCAGAATGGGAGAAAATATTTGCAAATGAATCAACGGACAAAGGATTAATCTCCAAAATATATAAACAGCTCATGCAGCTCAATATTAAAAACACAAACAACCCAATCCAAAAATGGGCAGAAGACCTAAATAGACATTTCTCCAAAGAAGACATACAGATGGCCAATAAGCACATGAAAAGCTGCTCAACATCACTAATTATTAGAGAAATGCAAATCAAAACTACAAAGAGGTATCACCTCACTCCTGTTAGCATGGGCATCATCAGAAAATCTACAAACAACAAATGCTGGAGAGGGTGTGCAGAAAAGGGAGCCCTCCTGTACTGTTGGTGGGAATGTAAATTGACACAGCCACTATGGAGAACAGTATGGAGGTTCCTTAAAAAACTAAAAATAGAATTACCATATGATCCAGTAATCCCACTACTGGGCATATACCCAGAGAAAACCACAATTCAAAAAGACACATGCACCCCCAATGTTCATTGCAGCACTATTAACAATAGCCAGGTCATGGAAGCAACCTAAATGCCCACCAGTAGACGAATGGATAAAGAAGTTGTGGTGCATATATACAATGGAATATTACTCAGCCATAAAAAAGAAAGAAATTGGGTCATTTGTTGAGACGTGGATGGATCTAGAGACTGTCATACAGAGTGAAGTAAGTCAGAAAGAGAAAAAGAAACATCGTATATTAACGCATATGTGTGGAACCTAGAAAAATGGTACAGATGAACCGGTTTGCAGGGCAGAAATTGAGACACAGAAGTGGAGAACAAACGTGTGGACACCAAGGGGGGAAAGCCGCGGTAGTCGGGGGGTGATGAATTGGGCAATTGGGATTGACATGTATACACTGATGTGTATAAAATTGATGACTAATAAGAACCTGCTGTATAAAAAAATAAATAAAATAAAAATTTTTTAAAAAGCAAGCCTTTTTTTAGACAATGACAAGCTGATTCTAATATTTATATAAAAAGCAAAGTTTCTAGAATAGCTATAACAGTTTTGAAAAGAGGAATAAAGTGGGAGGAATCACTATATGAAATATTAATAAGACTTCATATTTAGCTACTGTAATCAAGACATTGTGGTTATTGTTGGAGAGATAGACACATAGATCAATGGAACAGAATAAAGAACCCAGAAATAGAACCACATAAAAACATCCAACTGTTTTTTGACAGAGGAGCAGTCAATTCAGTGGAAGAAAGATAGCCTTTTCAACAAATAGTGCTAGAACAATTGGACAACCATAGGCAAGTGAATGAACTTTGACCTAAACCTCACATCCTACACAAAAATTAATTCAATGTGGATCACAGGTTTAAATGTAAAATGCAAAACTATAAAACTTTTAGGAAAAAAATAGGAGAAAATCTTCATATCCTAAAGCTAGGCAGAAGATTTTCAGATTTGACAACAAAAACATGACCTATGGAAAAAAATTAATAAATTGCCCACATCAAAATCAAAAGCTTTTGCTCTTTGAAAGACCCTGGTAAGAGGATGAAAAAAACAAGCTATAGGGCTTCCCTGGTGATGCATTGGTTAAAAATCTGCCTGCTAATGCAGGGGACACAGGTTCGAGCCCTGGTCCAGGAAGATCCCACATGCCGCGGAGCAGCTAAGCCCATGCACCGCAACTACTGAGCCTGCGCTCTAGAGCCTGTGAGCCACAACTGCTGAGCCCGCGTGCCACAGCTACTGAAGCCTGCATGCCTAGAGCCCGTGCTCCGCAACAAGAGAAGCCACCACAATGAGAAGCCCGCGCACCGCAATGAAGAGTAGCCCCTGGTCGCCGCAACTAGAGATAGCCCGCGTGCAGCAGCGAAGACCCAATGCAGCCATAAATAAGTTAATTAATTAATTAATTTCAAAAAAAAGAAAAAAGCAAGAAAACAAGCTATATACTGGGAGAAAATATTTGGAAAAAACATTTCTGACAAAGGACTTGCATCTAGAATATAAAAAGAATTCTCAAAACTGAACATTAAAAAAATAAACAATCCAATTAGAAAATGGACAAAAAGTATGAACAGACATTTTACCTAAGAGGATATAAGTATGGCAGATAACCACATGAAAGATGTTCAGCATTAAAAGCCATTAAAGAAATGAAAATTAAAACCACAATGAGAACGTTGTATTCACAAGGTTTCATTGAGTTGGTTAATTTTTTAAACTGGTGAAAAATTGGAAATAACCTAAAATAAACTATTGTAAACATCTTCATTAAAAAAAAAACACACAAAACACAATGAGAGGGAATTCCCTGGTGGTCCAGTGGTTAGGACTCCACACTTCCACTGCCGAGGGCCCCGGTTCAATCCCTGGTCGGGGAACTGAGATCCCACAAGCCACGAGGCGTGGCCAAAAAAAAAACACCCCACAGTGAGAATGAGATATCACTACACACCTATCAAATGGCTAAAATTTAAAATAGTGATAACACCAAATGCTAGAGAGAATGCAGAGAAATTGGATCATGCATACATTGCTGATAAGACGGCACAGCCAGTCTGGAAAATAGTTTGGCACTTACTATACTTAACCCAGCAATTGTATTCCTGGGCATTTATCCCAGAGAAATGAAAACTGATGTTCATACAAACACCTGTATACCAATGTTTATAGCGCCTGTACAGCAATATTTAGCAGCTTCATTCATAATAGCCCCAACTGGAAACAACCCAAGTATTTCTCAACAGGTGAATGGTTAAACACACTGTGCTACATACATATCATGGAATAATGCTCAGCAATAAGAAGAAACAAACTATTGATACAACTTGGATGAATCTGAGGAAGTTTTGCCGAGTGGAAAAAAAATCTGAGAAATGCGCATGCTGCACAATTCCATTTATGTAACATTTGAAAATAAAAATTTTAGACCAAAAATAGATAACAGACCTACTGAAGCTTCACCTTTCTCTGACTTCTTCTTGACCCTCTTTTCAAAGGGTTCATTAGATTAGGTCAGACTTACCCACACTCAAGGGGAGGGGATTATACAGGATATGCACATCAATATAGTAGGAATCTTAGGAGCCATATTAGAATTTTCTCTGCCACTGGCTATATTTGGAGTGGGGCTAGCAGGGTTAGGTTGTTTCTCTAACCCCAGGGAATTTGAGCTCTAGGCTCTAGTCAGTACAATTTCAATTTGATAACATCTGCTAACACTGCCAAGTTACAGATCACATACAATTGTAAAATATTTTATTTGGGTTCTAGTAAATATAATTTACTGACTTGTTTTAAGTTCAGGTTGTTTTCATACTGACATACCTTATTATATTCCAAATCCGATTGAACTTCAAGCTTTGTTTCTTATAGTTGAAAACTGATTAATATTTTTAAGATTCTTAGTGAAAACGACTTATATTGCTGGCGTTTTTCCCATTTGGAAAGAGGGCTCTGTGCATATAAACAGGCTTTTGTGCTAGAGATAGCTTTGCTGTTGCCAATTCTGACTTCTAGTTTTTTTTTTCCTCCCATTGCCCTGTTGCTCCACCCTCTGAAAGTCACTGAAATGGCCATTTCCTTCTGGAGGGATCTCTTCCCCACACTTACTTTTTTAAAGTACTTTTTTCAAGTTTAAGACTCAAAGAGATGATTTTCTGCCTGATTTTTTTGGTCCTCTTTACCTGGACTGGATCACTCACTTGAATAAGATCCACTTATGAAAGCTGCGTTCAGGAGCACTTTCAAAAATAAATGATAGCATGCTCACCATTTAGTTTGCCAGGCTTCCCTTGAAAAAACAGGTAAGTTCTGTTGAAAATATGTCTTTTTGCTCTTTGTTACAAATAGCTGCAGTATTCACGAACAATGTGACTGGACCCTTGGCATCATGTATTCTTGGTGTCTTCTCAAAAGACCCTGATCAATGCTGGTTCTCTCTATACTTGGGACTGTATCTGGGTGTGTGCTGTGTGGAGGGCTGAGCTTGCATCTTCCTGGGCAGATGTGGGCATATTCTCAACAGAGGGGGCTGCACCTTTCTGTATTGCTTTATATTCCTCAGAGCCTTAGTCTTTCTAGGTGTAGTTAGCTTTTAAATACACACTTAGAGACCATATAGATTTAGTTAAAACGTAGAGACTTATTTAAGGAAGAGAATAGGAAAATGTCTAAATGGTTCAGTGTAGGTCATGCAGTTAAATTTCAGTACGGCTTTCAATGCAGACAAAAGCCTTTTTTGTCTTTGATTCTCATTTTTTAAAGCAAAATAACTGAGGCAATTTAATTCTCTACTCAGAAATTCGTGTAAATATTAGTGTTTTAAAAATGGTAATGGTAAACTCAAGTTCTTTCACTCTGAACTGACCCCAGGATTCTTTTCCATAATTAGGAACAGAGCAAAACCTACAACTGCTAACTGAGGGAGTTTGCAAGTAACTATAAAAATCTTTGTAGATTCAGTTTAAAATTGTAAAAAGAAACCACCCAGACTGAAAAGGCCTGTGTGTCAGAGGGTGGTGGGTGTGTTGGGTCAGTTGTGCCTGGTTTCTGGTTGGTTGCTCTTGTCGGTGAGTGCCCCTCCCTCAGCCTCTGCTTTCAAAACATGATTCTAGATGTTCCCCCGAGTCAGCAGGACTCACCTGGCTTCAGCCATGGCTATAGTTTGGGAGGGTAGGTATTCAAGATAGAGAATGCACAGGTAGACATTGTGTGTGAGGTGGGAAGATGGGTGGTGGTGCTGGGATTCTGGCTTGTTACAGGCTCTGCAACAGAGGTTGTTATTGTAATGTGGAACTAGTATTGAAGTCCTCTCCATGCTGGGTGTTTCATTTGCTAGTTTATGTAAGAGGCTAGTGTTCATAAGTGAAGGCAACACAGAATTTATATTGAGAACTGGGCATTCATTTAGATGTTAGAGTTATGTTTATGGATGCTAATAGGATTGTGATACTAAGCAAAGGATGTATGAAACTTTTGTTTGTCTTCACTCAGATGTACTTTTTCTAGTAACAGCTTTATTGAGATATAAGTCACATACCATACAATTCACCCATATAAAGTGTACAATTTAGTGGTTTTTAATATGTTCACAGAATATTTTAGAATGTTTTCATCACCCCCAAAATAAACCCCATAGCCAGATGCAGTCCCTTCCCATTTCTTCCATCCTCTAGCCCCTGGCAACCACCACTCTACTTTCTTTCTCTATGGATTTGCCTGTTTTGGGCATTTTATATAAATTGAATCATGTAATAGGTGGTCCTTTGTGACTGGCTTCTTTGACTTAGCATAGTGTTTTCAAGGTGCAACCATATTTAGTATGTTTCAGTACTTCATTCCTTTTTAAGACTGAATAATGTTCTATTGTATGGATAAACCACATTTTGTTTATCCATTCATCTGTTAATGGATACTTGGGTTGTTTTTACTCTTTAGCTGTTATGAATAGTCAGATATACTTCTAAAGTTTATATTTATTTTATGATAATAATGTATACACATAGCTTCTGGTATTAGATGTCTGTACCTTAAGGATTTTAAAAATTATAAAGCCACGAAATACATTTAGAACTAAACTACTTAAAGTATAAATCTGGACTTCCCTGGCAGTCCAGGGGTTAAGACTCTACGCTCCCAACACAGGGGGTGCAGGTTCGATCCCTGGTTGGGGAACTAAGATCCGACATGCCTCACGGTGCAACCAAAAAAAATAAATAAGAAAGTATAAATCTGTCTTAGTTTCAGATGGCATTTAAACTTCCTGTACAACCTCATGGTTTTCATCATGATCATTATTTATTATTCCTTCTTAAAAGTCTCCTCTTTTCTACTTTTCAGCTGTGGCTTTGGCTGTTTCTTCTCAGTTCTTCAGTGCCATTGTTCCCTAGGGTTTCCTCTGGGCCCTTTTCCCTGGATAGTCCCATCCACACCATCTATGAACAGCACCTATGTCTGGGATGGGTAAATCTTTCTCTAGTAGAACTCTCTCCTGTGATCTCCATAGCTAGGACCCACTAGACTTCCTTTAACATTCACTCACTTAGCTGACTTTCTGACCCAGAGAGGCAGCCATGAGTGGACAGCAGGAGCCATGCCAGATACTGGTAGATGCCCCCGTGCTCCTGGACACCCTGGGAGGAGAAGGGAGTGCCCTGTGGTGCCTGAGTCTGCATGAGGCGGGGCAACACCAGAGCTGAGCCCTAAGGAACATGAGTTCAGTGTTCTGGGTGGGGAAGGGACATGTCCAGTCACTTTCCAGAACTACTAGGAGTTTAGCAGAGCTGAAGTGACTGTTCTGTGAGCAAGGAGCTGGAGAGTAGGGCAGGCCAAAGCTGTCATGAAGAGACTGGGGCTTCAGCTGAGGAATTTGCACTGTGGCCTGAAAACCACTGGGAGTCATTGAAATGCTTTAAGCCAAGAGGTGACCAAGATCAGTGTTTAGAAAGATGCCTCTGGCAGCAGTTACAAAAATGGATTGGAAGGACCAGGGCTGGATTGGGGAGTCTTATTTAGAAACCCAGGGGAGAGGTCCCTCTGATGACCCTTCGGCATATCCCATAGCAGCTTCTTTTCCTCATCTGTGCCTCTGCGGTCATAGACGTGTCTGGTTTTTCACTGTACAAAGATTTCCTTAAGGGCAAGGGCTTTTTTATATTTCTGTGTCCTCAGTGTCATAGCATAGTGTTAATCAACTGTAGACACTCCATAAATGTGCACTAGATGAATGCATAGTTGT
Organism: Eschrichtius robustus; assembly: GCF_028021215.1. NCBI lineage: Eukaryota > Metazoa > Chordata > Mammalia > Artiodactyla > Eschrichtiidae > Eschrichtius > Eschrichtius robustus. Next base: position 31,115,860 of record NC_090839.1, read on the forward strand.
AGATGAGAGCTTTATTCTCGGTATCAGAACTTTGAGTTTTTTGGCAACTTTTGTAACATTTATATAGGTAATGGCAGCTTTTTTCTGATATTGTCAGCATGATTGTTGACCAGTGCTGAAGAGCCAGCAGGGGTTAGAGACCAAGAATTTATTGTCCCAGTCTACATAGTGTGGTGTTAGAAGATTGAATTGTTCTAGGTTGGAATCTTGTCAAACTCTCAAAAGAGTTGAGAAGTAGAAGAAAACGGAAGGATGAGGACACAAACATCCCTAATTTTACAAAGAGGGTAGTTAAGGAATACTGGCTATATTGAAATACTTAAGAATGAAATGATAGGAAGTCTGGGATTTGCTTCAAAATAATATGATCATGGGGAAATGGGTAGAGTATGGATGGATAAAATAAGATTGGCCGTGAGCTGTAATTATTAAAGCTGGGTGATAAACACATGGGGTTCATTATACTATTCTCTCTACTTGTTAAAAAGTTTAATATTTTCCACAATAAAAAAATTTTTTTAGGGATAATACAGATGATTGAACAAGAAATAAAGGTCCAAATATATTATTTAACCTCCCAAAACTAGCTGCAAGAATATGCCTCAGCTGGGCCTGCAGCCTAGGCCAGCTGGGACATATCTCAGAACTGACATTCTGTTCTCCTTTGCAGGAAGCACACAGCACTGTACTAGAGTTTTACCAGTTATTAGCCACTGTCGGGCAGTTTTAGAACAATCAGAGGGCAGGAGAAAAACCTCCTCTCCCTCAGCCCAGCATACTTCACCCTAGTGAAAATGGCAAAGGGAGCTTCCCTGAGAGCTACTGACTTCTCCTCCCCACCCCCCAAGCAGGGGTGCATCAGAGGCCTGAGGGCTCCTCCCCATGGGCCTGTGAGGTTTGGGAAGCTGCTTTCCAGTGGGCATGGCTATATTGTCTTCTGCTCCTACAGCCTTTTGTGGGTGCAAGGCACATCCTCTCCCTGAATCCAAGGGTATTATATCCATTTCCTGTCTGTTTTGGCATCTTTCCATCACCATCACCCTCAGGATAACAACACAGAAATTATAACAGAGGCAGTAAATATAGTGATATAATTCTACTGGGGGATTGGGGGGTGGGGGGGTGATGGCCTAAATCACCTTCTAATCTAGTAGGAAGTTAGTAAGTGATGCCTAAAATAAGTAGATCAAGAAGTAACAAAAAACAAAATGAAACAAAACAAAACCCAACTTATTAGTGATAAAAAGATAACCTCCCAGAAGAACTGAACAGAAATCTAATTAAAGGTGAGGGCCTCTGGAGAGAAGCCTTAAGAAGAAGAAGAGGGGCTTCCCTGTTGGTACAGTAGTTAAGAATCTGCCTGCCACTACAGGGGACACGGGTTTGAGCCCTGGTCCGGGAAGATCCCACATGCTGCGGAGCAGCTAAGCCCGTGTGCCACAACTACTGAGCCTGCACTCTAGAGCCCGTGAGCCACAACTGCTGAGCCCACGTGCCACAACTATGGAAGCCCGCGCGCCTAGAGCCCATGCTCTGCAACAAGAGAAGCCACCATAATGAGAAGCCCGCGCACTGCAACGAAGAGTAGCCCCTACTCACCACAACTAGAGAAAGCCTGTGCGCAGCAACGAAGACCCAACGCAGCCAAAAATAAATTAATTAATTAATTTTTTAAAAAAAGAGAGAGGAGGGGGTGGGGAGGAATCATTGTTGATATTTCAACCAGGTATATGTAGTTCTTAATGGTTTTTAAATTATTGATGAACATGATGGAATGAAATAGGGATTCTGGAGAGTGGTGAAAATGAATGGCTGGAAGGAACTTTGAGGAAGAGAGCCCAGAGGTTGACAGTGGACAGACGGTGAGTGTTAGCTTACATGTCAGGAATGAGCAGGTTGGTAGTGTTACCCAGTCTTGAGGCTCTGACCAGAGCTTGGGTATATAGTTTCTGTGCCTGCACAAACCAGCATTAGGTGGGTGGTGTGTGAGGCCAGGTGATGGTCACTGGGATCCAGTCCAGGGCCTATGGTCTCAACATAGAGTTCCATATAGAACTTAGGTTTAGAAAAAAAAAGTTGTTTTGTGTCACAGCAAAACTCACGGCAGTGGCAGCACTAGACTCAAGTTAGGATATGCTCAGCCAGTAGTCATAGAATCTTCCATCCTTGGCACAGCTGAGGCCTAGACTGGAAAGCTGTTTGTAAACAGGCCTAAGTTCTCATGGGAGGAATCAGTCCTCTCCTGGCCTTGCAGTGTTCAGAGTTATGTGGCAAGATTGGCAAGGAGCCAGGAGCCAGAGGGCAGCCATGACCACTTGAGCCCTCTCTGGTCCTAATGTCGGGTCTTCAGCATCTGCAGAGCCTGGCCTCTTGGGGAGAGTTGAGGAGCAGATGGGCCATAGTCGGGAAGGGTTCCCTGGCCAGGTGGAGCTGAGCCCTGGTGGAGCCGCTGGCCTCAGGGGGCCAAGGGAGCAGCCCACAGAGATTCTGCCATGTGCATATAGACCTTGGGTTTTCTTAAAGCCTGACGAGTGCTGCCTTGAAGCTAGAAAACTTCACCTCGCAGGGCAGCCAGCTATCCTTTCGCATCCTCTCCCTGACTTAAATGCTTGTAACAGTGAAGATAGTTCTTGGTGGAGAAGATAAAAGCAAATTAGAGGTTCTCCCTTTTCAGACCTTCTATATTAAACAGTGATCTTTCCCTATTCATTCATTCATTCATTTGTAACTGCTTTGTGGATTGTACGTATAGATGCAAAACACCAGTGTTAAAAAAAAATTGTTTTGTGGCAGTTGAGTATAATAAGTGTCATATTCTCTTACTTTTACAGTAAGCTTGGGCTCAGCCTATACCCACCATAGTTGATGAAATTCATTCTCAGCCTGTATCCACAGAGCCCCGTCCCCTTCCCTCAGAGACATGCAGAAACCTCAGGGCTTAACTGAGTCCAGAGATTTTCATTCACTGACTGCTACTCCTGGTGCCCTGGCCCATGGCCATGAGGTTTGAAGGCAGCTGTCCTCACTCCCATATGTGACAGGCTTGGGTGCAGAATGATCGCTGGTTCTTCAGAGCCTCACCAAGGCCTACCGTGCAGTTACTCCTTATTTCTCTGTACTTTCAAAACTCTAAAACATCCTCTCCATTTCCTTCATTTCCTTCCATTTCCTGGTTTTGAGGTTTGGGCCAGGCCATCTTTCTATACCGCCACTTCCTCACCCCACACCCACCCCTGGGGAAGATCCACCGCCAGGCGTCTGGGAGTCCCCCTGAGTCCGAGCCGGAGCCGAGTCCAAAAGGGAGCGGGGGCGCGAGCGGGAACCAGGCTGGGCCCCGTGGGCGCCACCCGCCATGAACCACAAGCCCCTGCTGCAGGAGCAGCCTCCTGCCTACAACCTGTAGGGCGGCCAGGGCTACTTTGTGCATAGCCCACACCGCTACGGCGCCCTCCAGCCGCCGCCCTACCCCTACCTCCTCACAGGGTTACCCACCTACCACCCCAGGGTCTACAACATCCACAGTCGGAATGTCACCCGGCACCCTGCCAGTTCCATCGTTGTCGTTGGAGGCTGCCCTGTCTGCAGGCTCGGGGTTCTGGAGGACTCCTTCACCTTCCTGGGCATCTTCTTGGCCATCGTCTTGTTCCCCTTTGGGTTCATCTGCTGTTTTGCCTTGAGGAAGTGAAGATGCCCCAACTGTGGAGCAAACTTTATTTAAAGGAAACAACACACCTGGCTTTCCCACACCCAGTTATGTTTTCCTAATTACACCAACCCCAGTGCCCAGGACGTAAGGCAAGGCTTCCCGTCCTGTGTAAGGTAGCAAGAACCAAACAGGGAACCAGAAGAATTCCAGGGCCACCTTTTCATCGAATGGTGCTGAGCGATCGTTTGTCACCGTCAGTCGGAGTTTCACAGTAGCAGAGGGGTTTTCTCCACTGGGAGGGTAGAAAAAAAATGTTGGCAGAAATACTCCAAGACAGGGATTTGATTTGAAAAGAGCTTATAACTACTGCTCTCGCTCTGTAAAATTATATAGCTTATATAAATTCCAGACATTTTCTGAAGGAAAAAAAAAGAACCTTTGCTTCTCTATGAAACCTTATAACTTTGGAGACTTACATGATAAACATTCAACAAAAGAAAACCACTTTTAGAGTAGTGTGAGTCTTGGGGACCAGCCACACTGGCAGCAAGTTTATATAGGTTCTTTTTTTTTTTTTTTTTTTTAATACATTTATTTATTTATTTATTTATTTATATCTTATTTTTGGCTGTGTTGAGTCTTCATTGCTGCGCGCAGGCCTTCTCTAGCTGCGGCGAGCGGGAGCTTCTCATTGCGGTGGCTTCTCGTTGCAGATCATGGGCTCTAGGCTTCAGTAGTTGTGGCACACGGGCTCAGTAGTTGTGGCTCGTGGGCTCTAGAGCGCAGGCTCAGTAGTTGTGGCTCATGGGCTTAGTTGCTCCGCAGCACGTATGATCTTCCTGGACCAGAGCTCAAACCCGTGTCCCCTGCATTGGCAGGCGGATTCTTAACCACTGCGATACCAGGGAAGCCCTATATAGATTCTTTATGATTTTAAATTGTATGTGAATGTGGTGTGGCTCTACTTTAGCAAGAAATCAGGCTAATGGTTGGGATCCCAGCTGCCCTTAGGAGTGTTATGTGGCACAGGACACACAGACACCTGATGGGTCTTCAGAAGGTGCCATTAGCATCCAAATTTTTTGGCACCCTACAGTGAGTATAAAATCACCTCATGGATTTCTTTAAAACACTGAGGACATACTAATGTTTTAAAAGATTAAAATCTAAACAGAATTGGATGCACTAAAATCTGTTTCCTTCTCCTTCTTTATGTCTTGTAACCTGGACTCTTCATTCCTCAAGACTGAGTAAACTCGTTTATGTAATTGTTTTTCCCCAGTCTTATTAAAAACCTTTATATGAGGACTGTAGCCATATTCTGCCGTTTTCCTTCTCTCAAGGAACCTTCTTATTTAGGATGATTACTATAATAAATGAAGGAAACAAAGAATATGGTTTCTCCTTGTCTATGATATCAAATCTATGTATCTTTGTATTTCTGATTATAAATGGTGGCTAGAGGGAGGATACAAAAACTTCAGATTCTATGCCCCATAATATTCTATGGCCTGAATAGGTAATATTGGACCTTTATTTAAATGTCAAAAAGAAAATAAGAGCATCAAAAAGGAAAGCAGTGGAAGCTTCTCCTCTCTTCTGCCTCTGTGAGTCTATGAAAGGAGTGCAAAGCACTGAATTGTTACTGTGCTGGGGCCTAGGCTGTAGCACTTTCCTTGCATTGCTGTAGGATGGGAGTTGACGAGAGTAGGTGCGGGGGGAGGTAGGGTGGGATTAGGAAAAGAAGACGCTAATCATTTACTTACGTGACTCTTGTCATACTTACTGCCTTCATTTCAATAATTACCATCTTATTCAATAATTGTTTCATTTATAGTACCATTATCTCCCCAAGGAGGGCTGTGGTCCCTTAAAAATAAGCAGAGAACACACCATAACATCTGGCTAGTACCACGTGTGTCATAGGGTAGTAAGGACACAATTATCATACTTACTAATAAATTCTAAGGTGCACATTTTTTCATGCTCTAATATCTCTGAAATCATGATACATCTTACAATGATTTTAAAAGCAGTGTGTCATAGTGTAACTGACAGTGTTTTCTTAATAGTACACAAAATAATGCCTGTTTTAGTGGTGTCTTAGATTTGATGAACTACGTTAGGGATTTTATAATATTCTTGGTATAAAATTATTTAAGTTCAAATTGGTGTTATATTGATTGTCAGATGATATTCAGTGTAGTGAAACTTGGGATAAGGTTTTTTTTTTTAAAAAGGACGTTATCTTGAAGTGAGTACATTAAGTGTCAAAGGCATGAAGGGCACAAAAGGAAGCTGCCCACCTCGCGGTAGATCCAAGAATTGGAATTTGAAGCAAACGAGAGCATTTTGTCTTGAAAAGGGCACAAGGAGGTAGCAAGTAACCTGACTTGCTTGTCATTGGGGTCATTAGCAGGAGTCTGAGAAGTCTTCCAGGTCAGACTAAAAACTGAGATCTGGTGTCAAGAGCAGGGGGACTGTAGGGGTTTGTGTTGAGTCTCAGAATATCACTTTTGTGTGGCAATTAAGCAAGAAAAACTAAAGGGATGAGGTGCTTTTCCTCAAGTGAAAAAATTTCATTAATCTCTTCCTGAAATGTTAATGTCTTTCTGCTTCAACGAGAAGGCTGAGTTAATGGTGCTGTCTTATAACCCAATCACTCTATGTGTTTTTCTGTCACAGATTGCCTTCTCCCAGCACAGCAATTTTATGGACCTGGTACAGTTCTTCGTGACCTTCTTCAGGTAATTGCAGTTATACAAACTGTATCTGTTCTTTTGATTCAGGCACTTAATTTCATTAATTATCAGCCCATAAAAGATAAATGAATAATCCTATGTTTGCACAACAGATCAAACTAACTTTATATGTATTCCTGAAAAGTTACATGTCGGTTACAATACTGTAAATTCAATCTAATCTGATAAAATGAAGACATTTGGTTTGTATGTTCTGGCTTTTTGCGGCAGCTTTTCATGTACCCTATACTAAATGTAGGTAATTTAGTTCTTCATATGGGGAGGATTTGGGGTTGAAATAACATGTAATTAATAATGATTACTGGTGTGTGCTACATATATGCTTCTTCTTGTTCACGAGATGTTTCAGGTGATTATCTAGAGTTTTAAAGCTAAAAGTGATGTGTTAGGCCCTGAGATTCTTTTGTTTTTATACGGTTTTTTTTCAGTTTAATTTTATTTTTAAGAAAATACTATTACACATAATTGAAAAAGTGCTACAGTGCAAAGAGAAAGCGACAGCATCCTGCCCCACACCTTCCCATCTTCACTGTCCCCATTTAAATTATTTTAATTGTTTTTTACTTCTCCATGCTTACACTTTTTTTTTTCCAAAGGAGAAAAATTATTTAATTTAGATAAATGCAAAAATGGATATTCAATATATTTCAAAATCCAATGCTGATTTTTTTTTAATCTAAAGCATTGCATTCCTTTCTATTTCACCACTTAATATCATAGTCATTATTACTATAAAGTATTTTCAACATTAGACAAGGAATTATACAGTTAGGTACAATATAACTTTCTTTCATGGCTGGAACAGATAGGGTAAACTTATTCAATTTACCCACTCTTTGCCCAATCTTCTGACAAATCCCACTAGGTTTTACCCTAATTAACATAATTTCCTAACGTTTTGCTCTGCCTAATGGATTTTGAGTATGTTCAACCTTTAGAGGCATCCGTGTCAGTGGCTTACACTCTTTCTTGATTTTTCAATTCAGTTATCTTTTGATGTCCTACTGTAGAAAGATTTATTATCTTATGTTACCTCCGCCAGGACCCCCCCACACACTATAAACACATAGAAATTCCCCTTCCTCCCACTCGTGTAATATAGTTACATCACAATGTTTGGCTAAATCAGGAGTCCCTATTTATGTTGTTATAATCATAAAAAACCTGTTTGCAGCTGAGTTGAACTATAATTATACTTCCCCATTTTTTGGGTGGGGGAATCACTCTTTGCTTATCCTAAATGTAATATTTGCCATATTTGGGGTTTTTAATTGTTTGGTTTTCTATGTAGCTACCCCTGATTCACCCCTATACTCTGACAGAATTGAACAATCTCTCAGTATGGTCAAACACAAGCAAGTACTCTCCTGGTTTTAGTTTCTCTTGGAGATTTCTGCCCTAGAACCCTAGCCTGCTGCTTCCAAGTGCACTAGTTGTTTTTGAGGCCTGCTGCACAACTGTCGTCTTGGGAATTTCTTTTGCCTTCCTCTTATATTAAAGTCTCTGTCTCCTCGATCCCATGTCTTTGTCTCCCTGTTTATTCCCTCCTTATATTGGGGCACATTCTCCAGGAAGTTTCTAAGAAAAGGTACGTTTGGAGGTAACTTTTCTATGACCTTCCCTGTCTGAAAATGTTTTAATTTTACCCTCACATTTGATTGAAAATTCGAATACAGAATTCTAGGTTAGAAACATCTTCCATTAAAATTTAGAAGGCGCAGACTTCCCTGATGGTCCAGTGGTTAAGATTCCATGCTTCTGGGCTTCCCTGGTGGCACAGTGGTTGAGAATCTGCCTGCCAATGCAGGGGACATGGGTTCAAGCCCTGGTTTGGGAAGATCCCACATGGCGCGGAGCAACTGGGCCCGTGAGCCACAATTACTGAGCCTGCGCGTCTGGAGCCTGTGCTCCGCAAGAAGTGAGGCCGCGATAGTGAGAGGCCCGCGCACCGCGATGAAGAGTGGCCCCCACTTGCCGCAACTAGAGAAAGCCCTTGCACAGAAACGAAGACCCAACACAACCAAAAATAGATAAATAAATAAGCCTACACCTTTAAAAAAAAGAATGAGCTTGTAAAAAAAACAGATTCCACACTTCCAGTTCAGGGGACATGGGTTCAATTCCTGTTTGGGGAAGTTCCACATGCTGTGCACCATGGCCAAAAAAAAAAGTATTGAGAAGGCATTTTGCTGTTTCTTCTTGTTTCTAGTATTAATATTCAGAAGGTTAGTGCCATTATAATAACCACTCCTTGTATGGGATCTGTCTTCTCTCTTTAAAAAAAATATATTGAAGTATAATATAAAATTACAGAAACACTTAGAAATCATTAATGTCTAGCTCAGTGAATTATCACAAATTGAACATGCTCATGTAACCACTACCCAGGACAAGAGTTTTTTTCCCCATAGGGTATTACCAGTACCCAGTGTCCTTTTTGACCCATCTCCTAGAGAAATGGAAATAAAAACAAATAAACAAATGGGACCTAATGAAACTTAAAAGCTTTTGCACAGCAAAAGAAACCATAAACAAGACTAAAAGACAACCCTCAGAATGGGAGAAAATATTTGGAAGCGAAGCAACTGACAAAGGATTAATCTCCACAATATACAAACAGCTCATGCAGCTCAATATTGAAAAAACCACAGATTTAAGGCATGTGGGATCTTCCCGGACCAGGGCTCGAACCCGTGTCTCCTGCATTGGCAGGCGGATTCTTAACCACTGTGCCACCAGGGAAGCCCAGATGGTCCTTAATTTGTATTGCCAATGTCTTTGCATTTTTCTGTGATACCTCTGGGATAATTTTTATCCTAAAATTGCTATATCAAAATGCAAAAACACTACCAAATAGCCCCTCAGAACAGTTGCATGAATTTACACTTCTACAGCAGGAATGTAATTTCTCTTACTATTTCTGCCTATTTCTCTTACTACCATTAACTATTTTTCATTATTTTTAATTTTGCCAATCAGGGAGGTGTCATTGGTACCTTGTTTTAATTTGTATTTGTTTATAAATGATATTTACTAATCTCTTATACCTTATAGTTCTTGTTTTGAATTATCTGTTTGTATCCTTTGTTCATATTTCTATTGGGATGTTCACCTTTTTCTTAATGAAGTTTAGGACCATCTTTTAACCCTATTTATGGTATTTTTCACCAAGCAGATGTGTCAGTTTTTTCCTTTATTTTCTTCATGAGCATTTTATCTATTGTTATTTTTTTTTTATTTTTAGGTGTTCCTTTATCTATCTTGAATCTATTTGAATTATAGCTTTACTATATTTCCATACAGATAGGCTTCAGAAACTTGTCAATGAATGAAAGCAGGATATTAATTACCTCAACTCCAAAGCCACACCATCCACTAGGCCAGGAATTCACTCTCTGTTTTATTTTTCAGAGTATGCCCATCTTAGCTCATTGGAGCTCTGTCCTAAATGATGCAATGCCAGCAATATGGAATGCTGGAAATGTGATTACCCTTTCTCCCATTCACAAGGAGGTATCTTCTTTCCACAGAAATATAGATTTCAAAAGGAAATTGCCCTCTCTAATGTTAACCACAGAAAAATTAAAATCTCAAAATCTTTTCCCACCCCTCCCAACATTTTTTTATTATGCTCACTCACTGACACCAACCATCTTCCACAGTTCCTCCAGAGTGGAACCAGTGAATCCTCCTATATTCTTGCAAATTCAATATTTCTTGAATCTTTGCACTGTGACTTCCACCAAATTATAAGTCCCTCCAAGATAGTTGTCATCCCCTTCCTTTTTGGCCATGTGAGCAGTGGGGCTTGGGAGGGTGACACACTTAAATAGTTCTCCTCTGCATTTGCCTCAGGGGTACTTAGCTGATCCCACTGACCTGTCATATTCTTACTCTTTCAGAACCCAGCCTGTCTGCTCTATGAAGTCTTCTTCTGGCACATTCACCCCATAGTCCACGTCTTCTTGGACTCCACCCTACCCATGTTTTTATTATACCACGTAATCACGCTTTAATGCAGTTATTTAACAGTCTAGCACTTAAGGGCAGCCTATATACAAATGAACCTGTAATTTGACATGCGAAGATGAACAGGGCTAATTAGAGGCCTCTCCTACAAGTTTTAAATTGGGTTCTGAGAGCCTGAAACAGTTCTCGTATGACTCTCAGCACTAACTATACTTTAGAATTCACCTGAGGAGCTTAAAAAAGAAGCAGCAGCCTGGGCCCTGCCCCCAGAGATGCTGATTTAATTGGTCTGGTATGGGACCTGATCATCATGGTATTTTAAAGGCTCTCCAGTGATTCTTATGTTCAGCTGGCATTAAAAACCCCTGAGTTAGCTGAAAGTTGTGTGGATTCAGGGGCTGGGGCAGTATTACATCCATCCATATGCAAGCTAAAGCATAGGAGGTCAGATGGAAAGAAGATCATTAACTACTGAGAGGATGTGAGCATGGCTTCAGCTGACAGCTTCATGATTCCTGTTCCTGCAAGAGCAGGTGGCTTTAGGGCTCTGAGAGAGCCCTGTAATTATTCCCCCACCACCAGCCAATGACCACCACCTGGGTAGAGGTTATCTGGAATTTAAATTCTAGACTGTAATTATTTTACATAATATAGGAACAGTTTTTTTAAGTTCTACTGGTTTTTTCTTGCACCATTGAATGTGTCCCATGTCTTGTCCTTTGTTGGATGTTGTTGTTATGCAGAACTATATCCTAGAGTCATTCTCTCAGAAAAGATCTGAGAAAGAATTTGATACTTGGGGAGGACCTTTTATAAAGTCTGAAGACTGGAGTCTTGAGTTTTGCAACATTGTCTTCTATTTCTTTGTTTCCTCACCTTTAATTCTATTTGCTTGCATTCTGGACTTCTCTAGTAGATGAATGAGTACAGCTTTGGATCTGTCCTCCATATTTCTTAACTGAACTCTCATTTCTTTTTCATTTTCCTTTGCACTACATTCTAGATGAGCTTCTCAGCTCATTAATTTAGTCTAGTGTTGGGTCCATTTCTTTTGTTGAGTCATCTGATTAGGTTTTTTTATTTTAACATTTGCATTTTATTTCTAATATATGTTCCTTGTAGCCTTTTTCAATTTTATGAATGCAGTTTACTTTCATATTCCTTTGTGAGATTAATAAATATTATTATTTTATTTTGAAGTCTTATTTTATGCTATTAATAATTGTCTCCTCAGATGCTGTTTGTTGTTGTTGTTGTTTGGTACCTCTCTTTCACAATGCTGGTTTTCCTCAAAATGTCTGATTTTTGGTTATGTTGAAGATTCTGTGTTTACCTGTGTATGGTTGCCATTTCTGTCTGTCACAGCCTCCAGTGAGTATGGAGTATGGAGGCAGAGTGTGCTGCTGGGTTAGGTATATTGTTAGTTGGTCTTCTGTATGAGAGGGTATCCATCCTGCCTGGCCTCTCTGGCCCCAGGACCAGAGCTCACTGCCTTAGTTGCTCTCTTCCATTGCTCAGCACAAGCAGGGAGGAGGGAAGAAGCCATCTGGTGTGGCCGCTCTGAATGCAGCTCCCCCCCAGCACTCTGGCAGTTCTCCAGAACCCCCTCCCTCCTTGTATCCATATACTCTAGACTGACTGACTGACTGACTTCTTCCTTCCTTCCTCCCTTCCTCCCTCCGTCCCTCCGTCCCTCCCTCCTTCCCTCCCTTCCTTCCTTCTCTCTCTCCCCCCCTTTCCTTTCCCTCTCTCATACACTCACTCTCTCTTTCTCTCTCTCTCTCCCCCTCCCTCCTTCCCTCCTTCCCTCCTTTCTTCCTTCCTTTCTTTTAATTTTTAGAGACTTTATTTGTTTAAAGCAATTTTAGGTTTACAGCAAAATTGAGAGGAAGGTACAGAGATTTCCCATATACCCCCTGCCTCCACACATGCATAGCCTCCCCCATTATCAACATCACTTGCCAGAATTATACATTTTTTACTAAAGATGAACCTGCACTGATACATCATAATCATCCAAAGTTCATAGTTTACCTTAGGGTTCGCACTTGGTGTTGTACATCTGTGGGGTTTGGACAAATGTATAATGTCATATCCATTGTCATAATATCAGAGTATTTTTACTACCCTAAAAATGGAGCCCCTTTTTTACTTTTTAGCTGTCTCTAATCTGGCTTCCATCCCAACACCCCATCTAATTATTTTTTGTTGAGGGAAGCTAGCACATCTCTATTGCTAAATCCAAAAGTTAGTCTTTAGTTCTTATCATTTTGGCTTTGCAACAGTATCAGTCAACTGATCACCCCATCAGTGAGACTCTTCTTGCCTTTTGTGAGTCCATACTGCCCTGAAGCTGCTCTTTCTTGGCCTTCCTTGCTGAACTATCTTTTCTATTCAACTTCTCATTGTTGCTGTTCTTCCAGAGCTTGACCCTGGCCATCTCCTTACTCTGTATTCTCTGATTGAAGTCTGCCATCCCCATCTGCAGCATAACATGCCCAGAAATGAACTTTCTGATCCTTCCTCACCAGTCTTCCCCACATCACTAATTGGCAAATCATGCTGCCGGTTCCAAGTCACTTCTTTCCCTTTCACACCCAACAGGCATTCCATCACCACATCCCAGCAGTTACAGTTATCAACCTGCCCTACCTCTACTCCCCACCCGAGCCCTAACCATCACAATCTCGCCAGGACTATTTCAGTTGATTTTGGCTCCTTTACAACCCACAAAAAGTCCAGAGGAGAACTTTAAAATCATGAATTAGTTTGTATCTAACCACTTATCTCATATCTAGTGGCTCTGCATTGTATCTAAAATAAAAACCAGGGTCCTGCATGAACTGGCCTCTGTTCACCTCGCCACCTTCACCTTACGCTACTCTCTTCTGCATTCCCATTACATGAGCCTCCTTCTGTTTCTTAGAAAGCACCAAGCGCCTTCCCACCTCATGGCATTTGCACATACTTTTCCTTCTTTCTGGAACGCTCTTCTCCTTACCCTTTACCTGTATACTTTTACCCATTGCTTTGTTTTTCCAAACAAAAACCAATTCTCTGACATCAACTGACTGTCCTACAATTCAGTTCTGACACTAACTACGTGGAATCAGTGCACACCCCACAGGTTAAGGGCTCAGTCCAACAAGACTGCTCCTACTTCAGACGTCAACCACAAATGGGTCCCAAGGCTACCCATACTTCTGCCTGGCCAAATACAAGTTTGGGTTGTTCCTGTGACCCCTCTCAGATTCAGCAGTTTGCTGTTGCCTCACAGAACTCAGGAAAACACTATATTTAAAATTGCAGGTTTATTATAAAGAATACAACTCAGGAACAACCCAGAGATGCATTGGGCAAGAGGGAGAGCACAGAGCTTCCATGCTCTTTCTGGGCATGACACGCTCCCAGCACTTCGATGTGTTCACCAACTCTGAAAGCCCCCCAAACCTCGTCATTCCACATTTTTTCAAGGTTTCATTGAGTAGGCATGATTGGTGAAATCACTGGTCATTGGTGATTGAACTCAATCTCCAGTCCCTCTACCCTCCTGTGGAGGGGAGGTGCGCTGGGGGGCTGAATGGTCTAACCCTTTAATCACATGATTATTTTTTCTGGTGGCCAGCCCCGTCCAGAAGCTATTTAGGTCCTTCCCTCCCATGAGGGGAGAAAAGACACTCCTGAATTACATCTCCATAAACATGTTATAAAAAATAGTTAATTCAGACTCAAAACCACTGTCATTTTTTTATACCCTTCTGTATTATATAAATTACTTTGTGTAGAAAACTGATAAAGATACATTTTAAAGATTTTTTAAATCAAAATTAAAAGATAGTTTCTTCCTTTTTAAGGCTGAGTAATATTATCTGTAAAGATAAACCACAATTTGTTTATCTGCTCACCTCCTGATAGACATTTGGGTTGTTTCCAGTTTTTGACTATTACAAATAAAGCCATTATGAACATTTGTGTAAAAAAGAGGGGAGAGGATGCTCCTATCACATAGGAGATTTCAAGGGTTTTAGGAGCCCTGTGCCAGGAATTCGGGACAAAGACCATATGTATATTTCTTACTATACCACACTCATCCTTCAAATTTCGGCACAGTGTCACTTCCTCCAAGATTCCATCAGTGAACCCCCAAAGTAAATTCTCTCCCTTTGTTCTACCCTCCCATGGAACTGTATTATTTTTCATCACGGTACTTATCACAGTTCTGTACTTGCGTACTATGTGTCCACAGTTAGACTCTAAGCTTCAGGAGAGCAGATACAGTGTCTCTTTTGTTTACCCCTGTATACACACACACTTTCAGCATCTAGCACAGAGTCATGCTCCAATATATGTGGAAAGTAAAGCAGACCTTCAGGAGAAGTGCAGAGCCATGAGGGACCATAGACACCAACCTCTCTGAGGGGAAAAAAGCTCGTGGTGCTGCTGATAGGAATGCAGAGGTCGTGTGCTAACTCGGTAGCTCCAATTAGCAGGTATGTTATGTTCTTGGACCATGTGTACAGAGTGAGGTGACTCAGCTGCCAAGTACCAACCCAGTGAGGATTAGTCACCTCAGCTGATTGGTGGAAGACTGAATGACACCATCAGAATCGATCAGGGACCACAGAATCTTGTGTAGAAAACAAGGACAGATGGTGTTCTCATCACTTCTCCCTTTTTTTGAATGTGGGAACCTTTGGAAAAGAATGCAGAACTTTGGTATCTAATGAGAACCTACTGTATAGCTCAGGGAACTCTACTCAGTGCTCTGTGGTGACCTAAATGGGAGGGAAATACAAAAAAGAGGGGATATATGTATACGCATAGCTGATTCACTTTGCTGTACAGTAGAAGCTAACACAACATTGTAAAGCAACTATACTCCAATAAAAATTAACTTTAAAAAATTAAACTTAATTTAATTTCCATTAAGCTTCCATTGAGTTCAAAGACAATAAAATAAAGGACTTTTGCTAAATATTAAAAAAAAAAAAGAATGCAGAACTTTGGTTTTTCTGGATTTTGTTTAGGAAGTAGAAATGATGAGCTTTTAGCTGAGAATGGAGTCCTTTTCATGAGCATGAGGAAGAAAATATTTTCCCAGAGCAAGTTAACCAGGTCCAAAAGGATATACGTGAAACATAAGGAGAGAAGGAAAGGTATACAGATAATCCTAAGCACTCTGAAGAATAGCTCATAGAATACAGAAGAGAGAATTAGAGTTGAGGTGGGGGTAGAAGCGGGTAGCTCAGTGATTCAAATGAGAAAATATCAGTGTGAGATAAGTTAGAAAAGGACTCCCAGACTTGGGCACAGTGAAGAGTAAACTCTAGATCCTGATAAATCCTTGGGCCCAGTGAATAGTAAACTCTAGATCCTGATAAATCCATTAAGCCCTCTTTGTGTCTTAATGAGATGCTCTCCCAGACTCCAGTAGGAGCCTTGTGTGTATACAGAGGGAAATAATAAGACCCATTTGCTTGCTTTCTCTGAAAATCAAATGAGGTGATGCATGTGAAAGAGCTTTGTATCTGGAAGTGATGTGGTAGTGTGGTCAGGATAATGATTATTAGTAGAAGAGGGAGAGACAGACTAACACTCTGTGAAAATCTGTGTGACTGGAGTTAGAGGTGCCTTAGAGGATAGCATTTGGGTGAGAATAAAAAGGAGAAGCAGGGGATGTCCAATAGGAGGCACTGACCAATAGGAGGGACTGTAATGGGAATTTCTGATATTGGCAAGGTATGTTTTTGTAAAACTTTTAATTATCTGAACTTCTGCTAAGGTCCTTGCCAGATTGACAGCAGACATTTTGACACATCCATGTCTTGTTGATCATTTCATTTTCCAGAAGATGGAAGTGATATGGGGTCCTACCACTCTGGATCTAATTCAAACCAGAATGGTGAAGTGCACATCACAGGAACTTGGGAAGAAGCAGCAGTGTCTCTGTGTTTAGATTGGTTGGGAGGTCAAGGCCAGGCCAAGAAATGAATATGTAGTTTTTTTGTTTTTATTTTATTTATTTATTTATTTTTATTTTTGGCTTAGACGGGTCTTAGTTGTGGTGTGCAGGCTCTCTAGTTGTGGCGTGGGCTCAGTTGTTGCAGTGCGTGGGCTTAGTTGCCTCGCGACATGTGGGATCTTAGTTCCCCGACCAGGGATTGGACCCACGTCCCCCGCATTGGAAGGCGGATTCTTAACCACGGGGCCACCAGGGCAGTCCCGAATATGTAGTTTTAGAAAGGCTAGACTTGTAAGGGCAGGAAAAGGAAAGTTCAGTACACTCTCAAAAGTATCATTCTACTTACACAATTACAGTTAAGCTGGTGAAAAACATCCCCAAACACAGAGCTCTCAGAAAATATTGTGAGTTTTCAAAGATATATATTGATACAAAAGATGGAAAGAAAGACCTAGAGTCAAGACATGGATTTCTGAGCATAGTCTCAGGAAAGTGTAAGCCTCTGATAAGCAGGGACAGGTTTAGGACAAAAAAGGACAAAGGATTCTTGTTTTTTCCTAGGTACAGAGCTGAAAAGAAGTGAAAGACCCTTAGCTTGGGGCCAGTGTCCCTGTGTTGAAAGAGAGAAATACACTTCTTTAAGAATGATCTTTGAATGCCATAGGAAAATGTTAATAATTGCAAGGCTGAGTAATGAACATATAGAGATTCACTGGATCAGTCTCTCTTCTTTTGTGTATGTTTGAAAATTTCCATGATTTTTTTAAAAATTACATTTGTATTTAAAACTATAGAAAACAATTGATAAGAGGAACTGCAGTAAGATGAACACTTGAGTCACAGCCCCACCTGTACCCAGATTAGTGGTAGGAAAAAAAAGAAGGGAGGGGTATCAGGAAGTGCCACCTTTTTTGAAATAACTAGTAAATTCTTCATTGTTGTGTTATCATTGTATGTCAGTATGCTGTTTGTGTCTCTCAGAAAAACTGGAACAGGTGGAAGGAACTGGGTTGTTGGTGTTTCTAACAGGTCTGCATTGAAGACAGAAGCCCCTCAGGGATAAGGGGCACAGACCTTCTGAGCTGCACTGTTTCACAGTTCTGTGTCGAGGATAGTCCAAGAGAGGCCTCTGAGTGACACCAGACTCCTTGCCTCTGAGGCCAGCCCTGTATTCAGCTGCATCAGCAGCATCCTGACCAACTCATCTGTTTCATGTTCTTCCATGTGGATTTGCTGCCACCATGTGTTTATCTATTAGAATAAAAGTACCAGAAAGCAAGCTGATGGGGGGGGGCGGGGAAGCAGGATTATGCATAGAAACCATGAAAGACTAAGAAGGTTACTCTTCTCAGACTCCCTTACTGCTTCTTCCTATTCTCCCCAACTTCTCAGTGTTGAGGTGCCCCTAAGATACTCTTCTCTATTTGTATTCATCCCCTTGATGACCTCATCCAGATTCATTACTTCAAATACCATGTATATGCTGATGACTCTCAAATGCTGTCTCCAGCCCAGACCTGGCAACCAGCCCCCAGGCTTATGTATCTGCTCACGACATCTCCCCATAGCTTTCAGGTAGATGTCTTAGAACTCAACATGTCTAAAACTAAACTCTCTGCTGTCTCGCACCTGCTCCCCCCAGAGCCTTCCCTGTCCAGGTTTGATGGCAAGTTCCTCAGACCCTGACTTCTCTCTTTTATACCCTACATCCAGCCCATCAGGAAATCCTATTGCCTTGACCTTCAAGTCATGTCCAGATTCCAAAGTGCTCTTCACACCCCTGCTACCACCATCCTGGTTTGAGCCGCCCTCATTTCTCACCTAGACTCCTGTTCTTTCTATTTCTGCATTGCTACTTTAATGGTCTCCTCAGCATAAATTAAATCATGACACTTCTCTGCTCAAAAACCTGCACTGGCTCATCTCACTCAGTAAAATCCAACACCATTATAATGCCTGTAGGGCCCTCGTGATCTGCCCTCTTCTTACCTCTATGTTTTTATCCCTGGCCTAACTTCCCCCCCGCCCCCACTCCAGCCACACTGGCCTCCTGAGGTTCCTCAAGAAATCCCAGGCACATCCTTGTCTCAGGCTTTGCACTGGCTGACCCTGGTTGCCCAGGCGCGTTTCTGCAGACCTTCACAAGCCTCCTCCCACACATCCTCTATGTCTTAGCTCAGATGTCGCCTTCTCAAGAATTAAGGCCCACTCACTCTGACCATTCTGCTTTAGAGTGCGACTGTCACTCCTGAACCTCTTTACCCTTATCATCTTTTTATCTGTGTAGTATTTACTCCCTTCTGACATGCTCTATAATTTGCTCACTTATTTTGTTTACTGTTTGCCTCCATCTGCTGAAATGTAAACTCCATGGGAAAAGTGGTCTTTTGTTCTGTTCATTGATGTATTCCATGAGCCTAGAACAGGACCTGCCTCAATAAAGTACTGATAAAAAGAAAAATAGAAACTGTCAGAAAGGAGGAAGGATCATCAGCGTCAGGACAGACGTGAGGCCCAGCAAGATAGGAACTGAAGACTCTCCACTGAGAACCTGGGGAGCTTCTCTTCTGTCAGGGGACCCATTGGAGAGGTCTGCACTCTGTGCCTCTTAGGGCAGTAATGGGCTGAGGGAGGCTTAATTTCTGTTTCTGAAAGGGCAGAAGCTCAGTCCTCCTAGCACCTTAGAGGGCCTGTCACCAGCCAGCTGTGGAGGCCTGTCTTCAGCGATCTGTGCGTTGAAGCTGCCTCTCGTAAAGCCAACCCCATCCTGCAAACACAGAGCTCAGCAAGAGAGTACCCAACTACAGGGGCAGAGAGCCTTGTGTCTGCTTGTAACACTGGAACAGTACTCTGTAACAAGCCCCTTTTACAAGTTAATGAGTGAAAATGCCAGTTTTAAAATTATTTAGCGGTTACTAAGAGGTTTATTTGTTAGGCTCATTAGTCCTTTTAATCAGAAGTCAGTCATTCTCTTTGCTGTCACAGTAGCTTTTCAAACCATTCGGTGCCTGGTTTAAGAGGCATTGAATGTTGAGAGAACATTGAAATCATTTGCAGTTATAAGACCACTGGGACTTCGTCTCTCCTAATACTTTTAAGAAAGTTTTTGGCTTGAATTTAGTTGTTTTATTTTATTTAAAAAATAGGTATTTACTTTGAGTATATATTACTACATATAAATTTATTGTTCCTTATGAAAAGCTGGTTGTTACTTTGTTAACTTTTCTCATTTTTTTAGACTTTACCAGTAGATTTTTGCTAATTTCATTAAATAGCATGCTTGTTACTTGTCATAATTATCATAGGATTGTTTTTATTATTTGGGATAAGCCATGATGGACCATTCTGATAAAGGCCGGCAGGAAATCAAGGCTCTCCTCTCAGAGTACCTTGTGGAGACAGTATTGTCTAGTGGTTGGGTCGGGAAGCCCAGCTTATCAAAGTCTTCTCACACTTTGTTTCCTATGAACCAGGACATGGTTGTGATGACTCATCAGAAAGGAGCTTGGAGTTGGTATTTGGGGGATTGTTTCCCTGCCTGACATGGGGTGTGGATGACAGTGTGCTGATTCTGGGGGTTGGGATAATAACTCAGTACTTTCCTTTCTCACAGTTGTTTCCTCTCTTTGCTCCTGGTGGCTGCTGTGGTTTGGAAGATCAAACAAAGTTGTTGGGCTTCCAGACGTAGAGAGGTAAGCCTCAGTGGTTAAAGATTAATGAATCCCTGTAAGAGCTTTTTCCTTTGTATTTCCCTTAAGCAAGTCATTTTTGCTATTTAGTGATAATTGATGGACATATCTATAGAGAGAGTAATGTATGGTCAGTAGACTTCAATCAGCGCTATATAAGCTATAGTTCATGCTGTACCACATGGTTTTAACTTTCTAAAAGGAAACTAAGAATCATATTGACTTACAGGTGTCAGCTTTATCCTTCCTACCAGAAGCTGGTTCCTTAACTCAGGCTGGAGATCTGAAGGCTTAGTAGCACAGCCTTTACAGGAGCCTTTCATGAGGATGAGAGTAAAATCTCAAAAATTTCTCATTATTCAAGGAATGATAAATGTGTGTCTAATTAAGTATTTGCTTGAGTTTTATTTATTAATGAGTGTTGATTTATTTCCAGAGCTCCATTCCAAAAGTAATATTAATAAGTCCAGCAAATATTTATAATTGGCAAATCAAATAAATAAACTTGATGAAAAATTACAACACAAAAACTGTTTATTGCAACTTTCACTCTGCCTTTTAGTCATCATGTCTGTTGCGTTGTTGCTAAATAGAAGTGCACTAAGATCTAGACTTTGTGCTCTTTGGTTTTCTATATAAAACTTGATCTATAGACAAGACTTAGAAGAGAACAGAAATATCTAAAATCAAAATTCACAAACGTGCAGCACTGTTCATAGAACATTAGTGTCTGTAATGGGGTTAAGATAGGCTTCAGGATATGAGCCTCTTCCCGGGGGCCGTGACACCTTTTCTGACCCATGTAAAGGTGATGTTATCATAGAGGTAGTGTTACATCCTCTTTATTATGATTTTAAAAATTCAGTGGATAACATATTTAGAGGTTATTTTTCTTTTTAATAGCTCTATTACTAAGATATTTTAAAATCTCAACAAATAGCACAGTATTCTGAAAAAATATGTTATCCAAATGTGTAATAAAAAAGTGAGAAGCCATATAAACTAGTACCAAGGAAGGAATCAAAAACTTGTCAAAATATTACTCTCTCCACAAAGTGTATTAGACCCAAGGAGTTTCAATTTGAGATGAGCTTATGGAGATAATAATAGTCTATTCCTTCTTGGATGCTTATGAGAATTAATTATTTCCAAAATATATAAACGGTTCCAGGGTAAAGGAAAAGATGGGAAGCTTAAAAGAATCCTGCTACATTTTATGCTTAGAAACCTTGAAACCAAAACCTGAGAAAGGTAGCACCAAAAAGTAAAGACCAGTTGTATAATGACTGTACGTGCAGCAGTCTAGTTTACCAGTGTAGAAAAGGGATCATTTCATACCAGAAAACCTACTAGGATATGTTATATCAGTGGGTAAAAAAATAAAACCTAAATTTTCAGTAGTGGCCAAGTAATCATTTAGTCATTTATTGATATTAACACTCATTCCTAGTTTAAAAACAAAACTCTTAGTAAACTCAAAAATAACACCTCCTCAACACTTTGAAGAATAACCAAATAACCAACATCACCCATGATGAAAAAATATAGAGGTACCCAATAAAATCCAGACAAGTTAGTCATATTAAGAACTGACATTTGAGCATTTCTAAATTGTAAGCACTGTTGTAAGAGGTTTTATATAGATTAACTAATTTAATCCTCACAACAACCCTATAAAATAGTTAGTGACACTAGTCCTGTTTCACAAATAGAGGAACTGAGGCTCAGAGAAGCAAAGTAACTTACCCATCACCACACAGTTACAATAAAGACACCAAACTGGGCTTTAAACTTAGAACTTCTGTTTTCACAGACCATGTTTCTAATCACAATGTAGTCCCCATAGTCACTTACTTTTGTTCTGGGTATTCTAGACTCTGAACTAAGAGAAAGAGAAATAAGAAGTTTTGTTACTTTTGGAAAGGGAACAAAATTATTATTTTCATATAAGATGATTAAAACATCATATAGATTTACCTGCATAAAATTACTACTTAAGTATATAAAAAATAAACAAATGAATAACATAGAAGACAAACAACCAACTGGAAAATATTTTCAGTGTACATGAAAGAAAATAAGATGAACACCTGGTAGAGAAGAGGTTTTCCCCCAAAAAAGTATGCTTATTACACAGTTGATCAACCAATAAACTAAGCTTTTACCTTTGTGACTTAAAATTTCTCTGTTACTGTGAACCTGACCATTCAAAATATATTTTATCTTTTCTAAAATATCATTCATGATTTAGCCCTCTCAGAACTGTAGAAAAGTGATTTGATATTTTTTAAAACAACAAAAATAATAGCAGCTAATACTGCTTAAGTCGTTGCTACATACCAGGCCCTGTTTTAAGTGCCTTTACTCACATTATCTCCTGCACTTGTCATAAGGGAACTAGACTGGGAACTGGAAGCAGGTAGGCACTCTGTCTCACTGTGACTCCACACTTAGAATAGCAGAGAACCCAGAGGAGGGTTGTTGTTATATGTATTTGTTGAATAAATGGACCAATAGCTTTGTGAGATGTAGGAATGTGATTATTGACATGTTAACACAATGTTTAATATAAAAATGCCCTTCTAAAACAGAGCCATGATCTATCTAGCCCAAGATTCTGTCTCCCACAATAGTTCCAAGGGAGAGGTTGAAGTAGGGCCTCATTGTCTTCCACAGCATGACCTCAGAGCTTCAGTGACATGCACAGATTTCTGATATCCCTAATGATATATGATTGACCACACGCCATGTGCTAGGCACTGTGCTAGTTAAAGCATCTCATTTAATCCTACTGATACTTTTATGGGATTAAAAACCCATTTCAGAGAGGAGGGAACTGAAGCCCAGAGACTTTAAACACCTTTTTTAAAGTCACACAGCTGGAGAGTGTTGAAGCAGGTATTCATATCCAAGCCTCCCTAAATCCAGAGCCCCTAGCTGTCCCTCTGCTCTGCAAAACTTCATGGTTTTTTGTGTTTAGCTTATACCACCTCTCTGAATAAAGAGCTCTTTCAGTTCCTATCTACTGTGTAACAAAGGATAGTTTTTGTTGCTGTGTAAATACTTGGTTCAAGTTTCAGCAGGAAAAAAGAAAGCCTGGCTTTAATCTAGTAATAAAAGTATGAGGAGATAGGATAATTTATTTTATGTGTTTAACAAGCAGGCATCATAGCATTATATCCATCAGTACATTAGTATGTATCTCTAACAGATAAGGACTTTTTCTTTAATATAACAATACTGTCATCACAGCCAACAAAATTAAAATGTTAATACCTGGTCCATGTCCACTTTTCCCCAGCTGTCTCAAAAATATCATTTTGGACTTGATTTGTTTGAATCAGGGAGGATGAGGTATTTTTAATATGTAGTATTCTCTAATAAAATCCCCTCAGTACTGTTTGCATTAATGATTGCTATATTACTTATCAGCAACTTCTTCGAGAGATGCAGCAAATGGCCAGTCGTCCCTTTGCCTCTGTAAATGTTGCCTTGGAAACAGATGAAGAGCCTCCTGATCTTATTGGGGGGAGTATAAAGGTGAGATTGTATTTCAAAAGTCCCTGTAACTTAACTTATCAAAACTCATGCTTCTAAGTCTGGGGAACCAGAGAGAGCAAGAGCCTCATTCTGTTGCCTCTTATGTTATCCTCTCTCTTTCTTCTTAACAGTAAGTCCACACACTGAAAGTGTCAGGTATTCTTTTGCTTTCATTTTCTAATCTTTGATTCATGTTGTTAAGCAGTCTCATATTCAGGGAATTTTAAAATGTAAATAACTTGTCTGATATTCTTGTAAGTTTTCTGTGGCATAATACTTAAAAACTTGAAAATAGCTAAATTGAACCATTGTTCCTTGTAAGTATTTTGGGGGATTTTTTAAAAGGGGAAAAATCATGATTGACTACGAATTCTGTAGTCAAAATAAATAATTCTGACCCCCCCCCCCACCATGATGAAGAAAATGATAAGACTTTCTCTTTTAACAAAATGATGAAATATTTCAGATACTCTTGGGAAACAGCTATATGTTCATGGAGATATGTATACACACACATATATACATATGTGTATGTATGTGTATATATATATTTATATATATTTATATATATATATATATATATAAAACCTATATGTCCTAACATACTTATTAAAGCATTACTGAGCTTACAGGAAGTATGTGAGATTTCCAGGGACCGCTCTCCTTTCCCTCCTCCAAAAAAGAACAAACCATGAACCAAAACCAGAGCCATGCGTGGTCTAAAGCGGTTCTAGACTGGTAACACACCACATCTCACAGCTGAAGTAGATGTAGAGCCTGTCTGAGGGAAAACATACCCAATTCAGCCATGTAGGACTCCCATAGATCAAGACCAAGGAATCCGTGATCACCAAGGACAAAAGAGAAAAGCCATGAATAAGAGTCAGCAGAAACAACAGAATTGACATCTAATGAATATAATATAGGTCTGTATGAAATGTTTAAAGAAACGAAAGAATCATAAAGATGAGGAAGCCATGAGAGTCAAGAATGGCCAATCACACCTGAAAAAGAACCAAATGGAACTGTTAGAAATGGAAAATACAGTAGTTGAAATTTTTTAAATAATTCAGTTTACATGTTAAACAGCACATCAGACACAAGTAAGGAGAGAGCTTTTGAGCTGGAAGATGACTCTGAAGAAACTACAGAGGCTGCAGAACAGAGAGACAAGGAGATGGAAAATATGACAGATAATGAGAATATGGAGGATAGAATAAGAAGACTTAACATATATATTATCACAGTCCCAGAACAAATGAATGGAGGAGAGGCAATATTCAAAGAGCTGAGAATTTTCCAAAACTGATGGAAGACATGATTATACAGATTCTAGCAAAACATATGGTAAGCAGGAGTAAGGAAAGAAAGCAGAGGGAAGGCAGGAGAGAAAGAAAACTACAGTTGGGTTTATCATAGTGAAACTGTAGAACTCCAAAGACAAAGAGAATGTCTTAAAATTAGCCAGAACAAAAAAAGATCACTACAACGTGGAGAAATTGGAACCCTTGTGTACTGTTAGTGGGAATGAAAATGATGCAGCTGCTGTGGAAAACAGTATTTCTCTTCCTCAAAAAAATAAAAATAGAATTATTATATGATCTAGCAATTCTATTTCTGGGTATATACCCAAAAGAATTGAAAGCAGGGTCTTGAAGATATATTCGCACACCATGTGCATAGCAGCTTTATTCACAGTAGTTAGAAGTTGGAACCAACCTACGTGTCCATTGAGGTATGAATGGTTAAACAGAATGTGGTATATATATACAATGGAATATTACTCAGCCTTAAAAAGGAAAGAAAGTCTGACCAATGTATGTATGTACATAGATGAACATAGGTGAACCTTGAAGACATTATGCTAAGTGAAAGCCAGTCACAAAAAGACAAACACTGTATGATTTCACTTATATAAGGTACCTTGAGTAGTCAAGTTCATAGAGACAGAAAATAGAATGGTAGTTGCCAGGGTCTTGGGAGAGGAAGGAATGGGGAGTTGCCGTTTAATGGGTATAGAGTTTCAGTTTTCCAAGATGAAGGAGTTCTGGAGACGGATGGTGGTGATGGTTGCACAACAATATAAATGTACTTAATACCATTGAACTGTATACCTAAAAATGGTTAAGATAGTAAATTTTGTTATGTGCATTTTACCACATTAAAAAATAACTGGGGAAAAAAAAACAGATCACCTACAAAGGAATGACAGAGTGACAGCTGACTGACTTCTCAGGAGCTACAAGAGAGAAGAAGAATGTCTTCAAAGTATTGAAAGAGAAGAACTGCCAACCTAGGATAGTGTACCCAGTAACTACCTTCCAAGAACAAGGATAAAATAAAGATATCCTCAGATTATGGGAAAAACCGAGCACGTGCCACCAACAGACGTGTATAAAAGAAATGTCTAAAGGATGTGCTAGAGAGGAGGAAAATTACCCCAGGAGGGTGGAATAAGAGGGAATAGTGAATAAATCAGATGGTAAACTTGTGCCTAAATCGAAGCAAACGTTGCCCTGATAAAATAGTGATAATTTGTGGGATTGAGAAGAATAGACGAGCCTACGTGACACCCCATGTCACACGTCAGCAGCATACGGCACAGCTGGCTGCTCCTTAAAATGCTGTCTTGACTTTCCTGTCAGGACACCACACACTCACCTTCTGGCTGTTCTGTGCTCTGTATTCTTCGTTCAACCCTCTTCATCTCCCAACATCTTTTAACACTCGTGGCCATCTCAGGCTCAGTCTTTGCGCCTCTTCTTACATCTTTTACACCTACACCATTGGTGATTGTCTTAGCCTGTTCAGGCTGCTATAAAAAGTATCAGAGACTGGGTGGCTTATAAATAATGGAAATTAATTTCTCACAGTTCTGGAGGCTGGGAAATCCAAGATCAAGGTGCTGGCAGATTAGGTGTCTGGGGAAGGCTTGCTTTCTGGTTCACAGATAGTGACTTCTAGCTGTAATCTTTTTTTTTTTTTTTTTTTGGCCACACCATGCAGCTTGCACCATGGGATCTTAGTTCCCCGATCAGGGATTGAACCTGGGCCCTTGACAGTGAAAGTGCAGAGTCCTAACCACTGGACTGCCAGGGAATTCCCTCTAGCTGTAATTTTACGTGGTAGGAGGGGTGAGGGAGCTCTCAGGGTCTCTTTTCTAAGGGCACTAATGCCATTCATGAGGGCCGTGCCCTCATGACCTAATCATCTCCCAAAGGCCCTACTTCCAAATATTATCACATTGGGTATTATAATTTAACATATGGGACTTCCCTGGTGGCTCAGTGTTTAAGAATCCACCTGCCAGTGCAGGGGACATGGGTTCGATCCCTGGCCCAGGAAGATCCCACATGCCGCGGAGCAGCTAAGCCCATGCACCACAACTGTGGAGCCCACGTACTGCAACTACTGCAGCCTGCCTGCTCTTGGGCCTGCATGCTGCAACTACTGAGCCCACGTGCTGCAACTACTGAAGCCCGCGCGCCTAGAGCCCATTCTCCGCAACAAGAGAAGCCACCGTAATGAGAAGCCCACGCACCACAATGAAGAATAGCCCCGGTTCGTCGCAACTAGAGAAAGCCCATGCACAGCAACGAAGACCCAGTGCAGCCCAAAAAAAAAAATTTAGCATATGAATTTTGGGAGTACACAAATATTCAGACCATAGCAATGATCTTATCCATCATGGATTTAAACACCATGATGTTTAAACCTCTCCCCTCAAACCTCTCCTGTGAGTATCCAACTCATGTATCAAATTGCTTGCTCAGTGTTCCCAGTTGGATGTCTTAATAAGCATCTTAACAAATTTAACATGTTCAAAACTGAGTTCTAGATACTGTTCCCCACACCTGCTCCTCTGGCATAACTTCCCCAACTCATCATCCTAGTTGCTCAGGCCAGAATCGTCCTTGACTCGTCCTTGCTCTCATCCTCATTGGATAGCCAGTCCATCAGCAACTCGTTTTGACTTTATCTTCAAAAATATTTCCTGACCACTGTGCACCACCTCCACCACTGTTATCTGTCACCTTGATCTAGGCCATTATCCTCTCCCACCTAGGTTTTTGCGGTTGCCTCATAACTGGTTTCCCCACTTCTGCCATTTCACTCATCTATTCATCCCCTGTGCTGTAGACACAGTGGTTCTGGAAATGATTTTCTTCAACCAATTTGAAGAAATTGATGGCAAAATCCTAAAGATGGCTCCCAAGATTCCTGTCTCATGGATGTTCAATCAAACACTACTCCAGGTTCTGCTATGAAGAGATTTTGCAGAAGTAATTAAAGTCTGAGGGTAGTTGATATTAAGATAAAAGGAGAGCTTTCTCTGGCTGGTGGCAGAAGAGGAAGCATGAGAAGTACTTGAGCACCATCACTGGTTTCAAGCTGGAGGGACCAGGTAGGGGGAAATGTGAGTGGCCTCCAGGAGAAGAGTGGCCCCTGGCTGATTGCTAGCAAGGAAATGGGGACCTTAGACCTAGAGCTGGAAGGAACTGGATTCTGCCAACTTTAATGAGTTTTGAAGCAGGTTCTTCCCCAGTGCCTCCTGGTAAGAGTGGAACCCAGCTGATAACTTGACTTCCACCTTCTGAAGACAAGAGCTGAGACCCTTGAGACCTTTGTGAGATAGAGCTGAGAATTTTTCCAGAACTGATAGAAGACACGAATAGGACCTATATCCCTAAGCAGAGAGCCCTACAGAGCTCTTGCCTGGACTTCTGACCTACAGAATTGAGATAATAAATAGGTGCTGTTTTAAGCACCGAAGTTTGTGATTTGTTTCATAGCAATAGAAATAGGGGCATCTTTAAAAATCACATCTAAAGGCTGTGAAGGTGTTTCTTCAGAAACACTGCTTTAGGTAATTCTTTGTTTTATTCCACCAGACTGTTCCCAAGCCCATTGCCCTGGAGCCATGTTTTGGCAACAAAGCTGCTGTCCTCTCTGTGTTTGTGAGGCTCCCTCGAGGCCTCGGTGGAATCCCTCCTCCTGGGCAATCGGGTGAGTAGATGAGGGTCATTGACAAATGAGGTTTATGTTTTAGATGTGTGAAGGCTCCTTCCCTTTCGTAGAGAACTTGGTTATAAAAGCGATATTGCATTCAGGCAGACCTCGGAGATATTGCAAGTTCGGTTCCACAAAACGTCAATAAAGCAAATATCACAATAAAGCGAGTCACATGAATTTTTTGGTTTCCCAGTGTATATAAGTTATGTCTACATTATACTGTAGCCTGTTAAGGGGCAATAGCATTATGTCTAAAAAGACAAGGTACATCCTTAATTTAAAAATGCTTTATTGCTAAAAATGCTAACTATTATCTGACAATGCGGGGTTGCCATAAACCTTCAATTTGTTAAAAAACAACAACAACACAGTATCTGTGAGGCACAATAAAATGGGGTATACCTGTAGTGCCTGCCTCGTGTCGTTGTGAGGATTTGGAGAGATGATCCCATCGCCACTGTATTCCTAACCCATCTTACCTGAGGTCACCATTCCTTCCTGGGAAAAATCTGGATCTCCGCACTGCCCCAGCCACCTCAGCCTGCCAGTGGTATTGGTGCTTCCGGCCAAACCTTCTTTGCCGCCAGTGTTTCCAGTCCCCCAGGTCTGTGTTGCTCCTTTACTATCTTTTTCCTTGCTCTGCCTCTAAATGTAGGCTTTCTCCCTCTTCACTCCATATGCTCTTCCTCTGTCATCTTACTTGCTCTCATGGCTTCCAGCTAGCTCCCTCAAGCTAGTGGTTCTCAAATTGGTATTTCTAACACTACTGTATTTCTTTTTCTTTTTCACTCTAAGTATAAGGCACAAACAACAATTATAACATCCTAAAGGAAGTTTTTGAAAATTTATTCACAATTCTACCATCCAACACCCACCAATTTTCACTGTTCTGTTTCCTTTCCAGCCCTTATCAGCAATTTAGTTGCAATGATTGTATAACTAATTTTTATTCTTCTTTTTTCATGTAACTATCATAAACATTTTTACAACTTACTGTATAGTGTTTTACCCATCTTTTACACTACTCCATCAAATACTTGAATCATAATTTAGATAAACATTCTTTTACTGTTGAACACGAAGGAAATATGGAATATAGTTTTGGAAGTATTTTGATTAATCATGGAGTACTTTGGAGGGATGCCTCAGACAATATGAATGTTTTAGACAACTTTCAGTTGAGATGATTCTGCAGGCCTCCACTCCAACTCAGCTTTCGGAAGGTCTGGGTCCGTGGTGTTCTTATGAGGGAGGACATTAGGCATGGCCAGGTCAGGATTTATTGTCTTCATTTCATAAGCAAATGGCTTGATTTGCCCTCATCTAGGGATTCCTGTGAGTTCAGCCCCTAACTTGGCCTTGTCCATGTTGAGGGCAGAATGACCCATTAACCTGACGCTCTGGAGCAGTGCCTCCTGGTCTCCTGCCCAGCTCAGCAGACATTGACTGGTGCTCCCTGAGGGCAAGGTACTGGCTAGGGGTGGGAGGGGAGCGGTGACAGGCTTGCAACACTGTGGCCTTTCCTCCTCCAGACTTTGCCTGATGTGCCCCAACCCCCTGGACTCCTGATGAAGACCTGCTCACTGCTTGAGAGCTACCCCAAGGGTGGGGCCATCCCTGCCACCCCTTCTCTAGCCCCCACTTCATTCATTCATTCATTCATTCATTTTTATTGAAGTATAGTTGATTTACAGTATTATATTAGGTTCAGGTGTACAACATAGTGATTCAATATTTATAATAGATTGTACTACCTTTAAAGTTATTACAAAATAATGGCTAGTCTCCTTTCCAGTCTCTACACCTTAAGATTCCTCCTGCTAAACCCTGGGCTTTTTTCTTTTTCACTGTGAGCTTATTATTCCCCAAAATTAAGTAATCCCTGTCTTTCCCAGGTTAATATCTCTAATTCTTGTCCTCCTTGCCAAGCTTCACACCCAGTTATTCAATTGCCTACTTGAAATGTCTACTTGGATGCCTCAAGGTCTTATCAAACCTAAAATGTCCAAAATGGAGCTTGCCCTCTTTCCAACCAGTTGGTCCTTTGATCTCCATCTCAGTAAAGGAATTCATTATTCAGCCAGTTTCTCAAGCCAGAAACTCAAGAGTCATCCTAGGCAGTCCTCACCTCTCTATGTATAATTCACGGGCGAGTTCTGCTGGTCCTACATCTGGAGTCTCATTCTTCCACTTTGTTTCATTTACTCTACCACGTCTCTCATCTAACCTTAGCTGCCATCTCTCCCCTGTAGTCTGCTTCTTCTACCCTTGACCTCTAAAATCACAGCCCCAACCCCCTCCCACACCCCCATCCAAGCCATTCGCCTGCAGTTAAAATCATTCTTTAAATAAGTAAATAAATAAATAAATGATGGTTATATTTCCCTGTGCTGTACAATATATCCTTGTTGCTTATTTATTTTATACATAGTAGTTTGTATCTCTTAATCCCATACCCCTGTCCTGCCCCTCCTGCCTTCCTTCTCACCACTGGTAACCAACACTTTGTTCTCTGTATCTGTGAGTCTGTTTCATTATATATATTCGTTTGTTCTCTTTTTTCAGATTCCACATATAGGTGATAACATGGAGTATTTATCTTTCTCTGTCTGACTTATTCACTAAGCATAATAATCTTTAGGTTCATTCATATTGGTGCAAATGGCAGAATGTCATTATTTTTTATGATTGAGTAGTATTCCAGTGTGTGTGTGTGTGTGTGTGTGTGTGTGTGTGTGTGTGTATAAAAAACATGTTCATTATCCATTTATCTGTTAATGGACACTTAGGTTGCTTCTATATCTTGGCTATTATAAATGATGCTGTGAACGTTGCCATGAACGTTGTGGGTGCATGTATCTTTTCAACTCAGTATTTCTGTTTTCTTTGGAAGTATACTCAGGAGGGGAATTGCTAGATTATATGGTAGTTCTACTTTTACTTTTTTGAGGAACCTCCATACTGTTTTCCACAGTGGCTTCACCAATTTACGTTCCCACCAACAGTATACAAGGGTTCCCCTTTCTCCACATCCTCACTGACACTTGTTATTTGTGATCTTTTTGATGATAGCCATTCTGACAGGTGTGAGATGATACCTCCTTGTGGTTTTGATTTGCATTTTCCTTATGGTTAGTGATGTTGAGCAACTTTTCATGTGCCTGTTGGCCATCTGTATGGTGCCTGTATGTCTTCTTTGGGAAAGTGTCTATTCAGGTCTTCTATTTTTTAATCGGGTTGTTTGGTTTTTTGATATTGAATTTATGAGCTATTTATATATTTTATATTAACCCCTTATTGGTCATATCATTTCCAAATATTTTCTCCCATTCAGTAGGTTGTCTTTTCATTTTGTCAGGGTTTCCTTTGCTGTGCAAAAACTTTTAAGTTTGGTTAGGTCACATTTGTTTATTTTTGCTTTTATTTTTTTTGCCTTAAGAGACAGATCCAAAAAAATATTTGCTATGATTTATGTCAAAGAGTGTTCTGCCTATGTTCTCTTCTGGGATTTTTATGGTTTCAAGTCTTAGACTTAGGTCTTTATGTATATGGTGTAAGGAAATGTTCTAATCTCATGCTTTTACATGTAGCTGTCCAGTTTTCCCAGAACCACTTATTGAAGAGACTTTTCTCCATTGTATATTCTTGCCTCCTTTGTCATAGATTAATTGACCATAAGTGCATGAGTTTATTTCGGGTCTCTCTATTCTGTTCCACTGATCTATGTGTCTGTATTTGTGGGAAAACCATGATGTTTTGATTACTGTAGTAGCTTTTTAGTATAGTCTGAAGTCACGGAGCGTGATATCTCCAGCTTCATTCTTTTTTCTCGAGATTGCTTTGGCGATTCAGGGTCTTTTGTGGTTCCATATGAATTTTAGTATTATTTGTTCTAGTTCTGTGGGAAATGTCATGGTTATTTTGATAGGGATTGCCTTAACTCTGTAGATTGCTTTGGGTAGTATGGACATTTTAACAATGTTCTTCCAATTCAAGAACACGGGATATCTTTCCATTTCTTTGTATCATTTTCAAATTCCTTCATAAATGTTTTGTAGTTATCAGATTATAAGTCTTTCACCTCTTTTTAAATTTTTTTTTAATTTTTATTTATTTTATTTATTTATTTTTGGCTGCATTGGGTCTTCGTTGCTGCGCACAGGCTTTCTCTAGTTGCGGCAAGCGGGAGCTACTCTTCATTACAGTGCATGGGCTTCTCATTGCAGTGTCTTCTCTTGTTGCAGAGCACGGGCTCTAGGCACACAGGCTTCAGTAGTTGTGGCGCGTGGGCTCAGTAGTTATGGCTCACGGGCTCTAGAGTACAGGCTCGGTAGTTGTGGCGCACAGGCTTAGTTGCTCCACGGCATGTAGGATCTTCCCAGACCAGGGCTCGAACCCATGTCCCCTGCATTGGCAGGCTGATTCTTAACCACTGCACCACCAGGGAAGCCCCTTTTACCTCTTTGGTTAAGTTTATTCCTAGGTATTTTATTCTTTTTGATGTGATTTTAAACAGAATTATTTTCCTGCTTTCTCTTTCTGGTAGTTCATTATTAGTGTATAGAAAAGCAACAGATTTCTGTGTATTAATCTTGTCTCCTGCAACTACTGAATTCATTTATTAGTTCTAATAGTTTTTTGGTGGAAACTTTAGGGTTTTCTATATATAGTATCATGGCATGTGCAAATAGTGACAGTTTTGACTTCTTTCCTTCCAATTTGGATGCCTTTTCTTTCCTTTTCTCGTCTGATTGCTGTGACTAGGCTCTACCCCCCATTTTAAATGGTGCCCTTCACTGGACTCCCGAAGCACCTGGCTCTGTCTTTGCTATAACAGTGGTCACTGGTGTGGATTCCCCACTCCATGCCAGGTACTAAACCTGGCACTTAAAAGCTACCCCCCTCCCCCATTTTATAGACTTAGTGAGGTGGAGTAAGAAGCTCCTCTAACATGGCTCCTGGGGGCCTCAGCAGGGCTCTGAGCCTGTCTGGCCTCTTCCCCTGCATAGGAATCCAGCTCCCCCAGGACTGTGCCTTCCCTAATGAACATCAAGTTAATCAATTACCAATACAAAAAGGAGAATGGACCCACCAGTCCCCAAAGCAAAGATGGTAGCGGAGGTGGTGGGGTGATAAGCCAGGTACCATTCTAAGACTTTACATCAGTTCACTCATTGACTTCTCATACAAGCCCTGTGCTGTTCACCATTTACAAAAGAGGAAACTGAGGCACAGGGAAGTTAAAGAACCTTGCTTATTCCAAAGTCTGGCCCCAGAGTCTATCCTAACCCTTATCATGGTGTAGATATCAAAATAACTAGTGCTAGCTGGCAATGTGGAATGAATCTTAATTTCATCATAAAGACTGCAGCTTTTTCTTGGAGAAAAAGACAGGAGAAACTTAATGCTTAAAGCATGTCTGCAATCTTATTTAGATGCTCCCACCACAAGGCAGAGCACTTTGCTTGGTAGATCTGCTGAAAAGTAAGGTACTCCGTTTGTGTAAAATTGGGGGAGGAGGAGAATATGTACTTGTACAAATAAACCCTGAAAGAATATATACAAACTAATGAAAGAAGTTACTCTGATGGAAGGGGGGAATATGGAGGGAGACACAGGTTAGAGGTAAGATTTTTCCCATGTATGTACTTTATTTATTTATTGGACCATGTGAATGTAAAAAGAAATTTTTAAAATTATTTTTTAATAAAAACAAGCTGCTCCTTAACATGTGTTCCCTCTGTGGGTTCTCCCAAGGTCTCGCAGTGGCCAGCGCCCTGGTGGACATTTCTCAGCAGATGCCAATAGTATACAAAGAGAAGTCAGGAGCGGTGAGAAACCGGAAACAGCAGCCCCCTGCACAGCCTGGGACCTGCATTTGATGCTGGGGCCAGGACTGCCTGTGAGCAAGGAGTGGCGTGCCAGAGCCGTCTGCAGAGAGGGAGCAGGCAAGGAGACACTGTGCAGGGCAGAAGACTGGAAACTCTCGAAACATCCACCTCATCTGCATGTTCACAAGCTTTCTTTGACGGTTTCTCCCATCTGTGCTCCAGCATCTAACCTCTTACTTTCATATAGGAAATAATTGATTTAGTTACAGGTCCAGGGGTGATCCAGTTGTTGCTGGAGGAGGCCGGTGTAGAGCGAGTGAGAGAGCTAGGAATGACACTCAGGTTCACGTGTGGAAAACTGTTCTTGGGACTGTTTCAACAGTGCAAAAAACAAAGATGTAGTGTTTACAAGTAGACATTTGTCATCAGTCATTCTTGAACATGGTCTTTTAAAAACTAGTCAGATGAATTAACTTGTTTTCATCTGAAGCCTGCTATCTTTTTTAAAAGATGTGCTATTTATTCTTGCACGATTTAGGCAAATATCTCTCTTTCAGGGAGTAACTTTTTTTCTAGTTGAGAATTAATAATGGTCCATCTCTTTTGAATCATAAGATAGAAGAGGCTGTTTTAAATGTCAAGGTCAGCAGTGTTACTTGGAATGTCAACTGATATAATGGGTAGTTTTCTGTAGCAACTTGATTAATTTAGTCTGAATCCATTTGAAGTTCTCTCTCTCTCTCCTCTCTTTCTCTTTCCCTCCCTCTCTCTCCTTCTCTTCCTCTTTACCTCTTTGTCTCTCTGTTTCTGTCTTTGTCTCTCTCTCTCTCTTTCTCACACACACACACACTCATACACTCACACACACACACACTAAGTGCCTAGACTTTAAATAGATCTAGCAATTGGAAAGTTAGTAAGCATAAGTTTTTACATAACTGCATTCCTACATTCTTATAAAACTTAAATAGCTATCATTGGCAATCTGCTCTTTTTCTAAAACCTAATTTGCCGCCAGGAAACAATTTTCTCACCCCGAGAAACATTTAACGTAGCAGCAGGGATTGAGAGGAAAACAGAAATGACCTAACTGTCAAAGCTCCTGTTTTTGTTATCAAAAAGGACACTAAATAAGGCATGTTCCCACGTGCCTCCTTGCCCCAGGTCACTCTAGGCCTGATGTTTGCTTCAGCCTTCTGGGTGCTCCTGCCAAGGCACCACAGAGGGAGGGGCTCACTCATGTTACATGTCTCCCTTAAGCCGAAAAGAGCATGACAGCATTTGGGACCCCTTAATCAAAGGGCAACTCTTTGTTCCTGTAGTCTGCTTGAGCTGGTGGGTCATTCTTCATTCTCAGGCTCAGGTGGAGTGCCAGGAGAGGGTCGGTCTCCTGTTGTCGGGCAGAACCTGCCCAAAGCCTGGAGGAGGACCTGAAGCTGTTTGCCCTTTTCCCCCCTTCCCCAGGAGGAGCTCAGGCCTCCCATGCTCCCTCCCAGACCCAACGGGTAGCTATGGAGAGGGCAGTGAACGCTGATAAGGATGAAAAGCACATGGGAAAAATGAACAAGGGGAGAAAGTTATGCCAAATGAAAAGTGACCAAATTGAAGTAGTGACCAAATTGAAGTGGAGTAGGCCAGTCCCTGCTCTTCTCCCCAGGGCACTGCCTGGATGGTGTGTTGTCCCCGTCCATGGTGCTCTGTATTCTGGCATTATGCAGCAGCCTCCCAAGATCTCTCTTCTGCTTCAAAACCCAGTGTTCTATGGCATTACCCTGAGGGCGTAGACCTTTAGACAACAATGCTCAAGTTTGTGAAATTGGAGAAATTAATACTCAAAAGAGCAAAAACTGCGGCATTTCACCTTTATATGCAGTGCCTAGAGAGGGAGTATGACCTCTTCCCCAACACTAACCCCACTCCCATGAAGAATTGCCTGGAAAGATGTTTTCAAGGATGTTGAACCATAAAACACTGATGCACAAAACACCTCTACTTTGAGACTTGCCTCTCAAAATGCTGCTTTTTCACATTATTGTTAAAGAGCAGATGGTTCTGGAAAAGACCCCTCCTCTTACGAGCTCCCCACGTCCCTGCCCCAGATCACAGTACCCGCAGAGAGCCTGCCGGGGACTGGCCCTTCACCCCTGTGATTACCAGAAGGCCACTGGAGAGGACCCTCCCACAAGGGAAGTCCTTGTTTGTTCAAAGGACTGGTGTTTCCTTGGCAAAGAAGCCGCCTCCCCATGGTAGTCCCATGCCTTGAAATAATAAGCACCGTGTCCCATAGCCACCTGGTTATTTTCTTTTTTCTAAAAGATAATGTTTATTTTTTAAAAGGAAGGAAGGAGCAAGTGAAGTTTAATTCTGCTCCAACAGTGGAGAAACAACTGAATCCACCTGCTTCTCCTTTGCAGCCAGTAGCAAACAGCTTCCTCCAGGCTTGGGCCAGAGGAAGGGGGTGGCAGGAGAAGGAGGCACTCTGCTTAGAGTCAGTTATCAAGAGGAAGTCATCTGGAACTTCAGAGCCTGTATATAAATTAAAATAGTTATGAAAACATCGATATTGCACTTGTACATAACTATACACTAGTGTCTGAATGTTCAGACATTTGGAGTGTACATAAAACAGAAAAATATCTTAATGTATTTTTATTAAACATAATTATGTCTGAGTTTGACCTAATATGTTTTTGTGCCATATATTGGATATCCAGGTTCAGAGAAGTCCTCTCGTTATGCCCTGATACAATGATAACAAAGCCACGAAAGGCATCCCCGTTGCGCCCACGTGTTCAAATGCGTCTGGGACTGATTGGATAGCTTCTAAAGTAGGAATTGTCTGTCAGTGCACATATGAAAATGCAGGCAGTGTGTGAAGAGACTCGAAGGCAGCCGGAATGTCTCTGTCCCTGTCATTGGCTCTGCGAGTGCGTTGTAACTCTCCTGTCAGCTTCTCGGAGCTGTGGGTGCCCAGGGAAGACCAATCTTGTCCTGAGAAACGCTCCTCTTAGTCTTTAGACTCCAAGACTGTACCTGTAGATCTAGTCAGATTTTCCAAAAAGGGCTTTTCCAGGCTGCATTTTGTCGTGGTTTTGTCTAAATTTTTAATAACCATTTCCCAGGACCATAGTTTACTATACTGAAAACTGGGAGTGGGAGTGGGCGTGGCTGCTTTGTTGATAAATAGCTCCTCGTGGAGAACCTCACCCTGGCCTCCTGTCCACCTCCTGCCCCCTTCCCACACTGTTTGGGGAGAGGTCTGTGCTTCCCTGTGAGGATCACCTCTAAGTGTGGTAGGAGGTGTGCAGGGAAGGCAACCACATACTCCCTGAGCTAACCTGGAAGAAAAGCAGCCCTGGACAGAGACTGTCAGCAAAAGGCCTGAGGTGCACGATTGGAGATGCACCGGGAAATCCGGGGCAAATGGGAAGACCAGGGCACTATCTGTAGAAAAATACATTTTATCTTTCAGTGCAAATCTTGCTCCTTCAATTTAATAGAGTATATTTAGAGATGGGATGGGAGTGATTCACTTTCTTGGGTGGTGGTATCCTTTTCATTAACACCTTTGATCCTTACATTTCGTTCATTCATCCATTCATTCAACAAATATTCACTAAGTACTTACTAACAACCTAAGCTAACACTAGAGCAGTGACTGAGATGGAAAAGCTGCTCTTCAGAATTACAACAGAATCCACCTCCTCAAACCTGTCAACCCAGGAGACCTTTCCTTGTGGTTTCTGTGAGAATTGGCCACCTGAGGATAGACCCAGGAAGGCAGAGGGTCTGGCCTCAGACCATGCACCGGCTCTCAGCCTGAAATGTTTACCCAATTTACCAAATGGCTCAAACCATAAAAATCACCGTGATGGTTTGTAGATAGCCAAGCCCACCAAGAGACATTTCCCCTGAGTTGTCCAAATTCATAAACACCCTCGCCTGCAGGGAGACGATTTGGGAGTGCAGAGGAAAACTGACACCTTCTCTTTTAAAGGCAATAATGGAATCGACTTTCAATAACTGAATTTGTGCACAAAACATTCTAAACACTAGTGAAGCCTGTTTTGTTGAACTAATTTTGGCTCTGGAAATGTTTTATAGTTATTTACGGTTTTGTTTTGGGGTTTTTTGGTTTGGATTCAAGTTTAGTTTGTTAATATGTATAATTTAGCATCTGTTGCACTCATGTAAATATGGAGTAAGTATTGTAAACTATTTCATTGCTGGGGATTGTGGATGTTATACATACATTAAGGACTGCAATTTTTTGGTATTTTTTGTATTGTAAAATAACAGCTAATTTAAGCCGGAACAAGAGAATTAAGGGAGGTCTGTGCATTTTAAACACAAATGTGAAGAACTTGTATATAAACAAAAGTAAATACTATAATACAAACTTCCTTCTGAAATAAAAGTAGATCTGATAAAAATGTGGGTTTTGTTCTAAGTGTTTGATTTTGTTTTGTTTCAATTATTTTTACAATTTGGTCATTAGAACCTTAAGAAAAGGGGAAAAACATGTTTTAAAAAGTTTACCAGTTTTCAGACTGCCTCAGAGGAAGCACTTGGCAGTCCATGACTGAGGTGTAAACCAACAGGGTGGGCACCTCAGACACCTCTGCGCAAAACTGAGCCCTGGGGTGTGGGAGGAGCCCTGAGCAGCTTGTGAGCAGACTCCCCAACATCCCCACTGTGGCCTACATTGCCCTCAACACACCAGTGCTGGGGACAGAAGACTCGTGTGCAGGACAGCTCTGCCTGGGCACCATCACGCCCATGCCGGTGCCTCGCCAGCTGCCCTTGGTCATTCAGCTACTCGTACTCTCATGGGCTCCTGCTAAACCTCAGGTATGCTGATAGGTTTAGTCCTCCATGGCCACAGCATTGTCCTTGGTCTTGAATTTTGATGAAGTTGTATGTCCATTCACAAAGTCTTGTCTGTAGGCCTTCTGCGTGCCCAGCCCCACTTTATGCGGCTCCTGCCCTCAGAACAGGGTCAGAACAGTGCATTTCAGCGCCCTGGTACAGAGTGCAAAAGGTCTAGAAGGATAAGATCGGCATAAAGTAAGTTGAGAAAGTCCAGAAGAAGCACAAGGAAGGGCTGTGCTTCATACAGGGGAGGGTGGGTGAGGCACCAGGTCCAGGCCAGGAGGCTGGACGAGGCCTGCCTACCAGAGCTTGGGCCTCGGCCAGGGTGGAAAAGAACTGAACTAGAGGCCACTGCCAGGTTGGGGAGGACCTTGAAACTGTTCCAGGGAGGGTTGTGGGAGCCATCAAGTGTCTCTGGCTAGAAACCTGTGATTGAGTGATACTGGGGCAGTTTGCTACAGCATCAACAGCATCTCCCAGCCCCCTTGCAGTTAGGTTGGGGCCATAAACTGGGCTTTAGCCAAGAAATGTTGGAAGAAGTGATATATTCAAGTTCCAAACTTTGCACAAACACCGTGCTCCCACATGGGACTCCCTGGAGGTCACGTGTTAAAGACGCTGGCGGTAATAAGGGTCCAAGTCACCACTTAAAGGCAAACCACCTGACCAGCAAGAGCTGTGTGCTGGCCTGTGCATCTGAAAAGCAAACTTTACCGACCCACTGAGATTTGGCATTTTATTACAACAGGTAGCTTTTCTTACTCTTATTAATACACAAACTGGCACCTTGAAGTACAAGGCAAGTATAACCAAAGCCTAAGGTATGTGGCATTGGCTTAGTTAGTGGTCAGGCGGCAGCAATGAGAAAACAGACACAGCAGGCAGAACAGCTGGGGATCCCTGTCAGGTGGTGGCAAAACATCTGGTATGGCTATGATGTTGGATAACTTGTTAAAGCAAACTACGTGTTTACTGAGTTTTTTTGTTCAAGGGGAAGAAGCTGGAAAAAAAAACAGAATGTGGTATATGTTGATTGTTACTTGGCAAGAGAGTCGAGTTCCAGAAAAAAATTAGCCAGTTTACAAGCAGAAGTGAAGGGGGTGGAGAATCCTGAAATCCAGGGTTGTGAAGTGTTGGAAAAGCCAAGTAGTCTTGCTTCCAGTCTCCAAACAGTAAGACATGCTTATGAGCAAAAAAAGGCCCAGGGAGACGGTGACTTGGCCTCCGAGTAAGAATCACATAGAGGGTGTGGTCTTCCTGCTTGAGCCTCATAACCTCAAGGCCATCATCTTGAGGGGGAGTCATGTGGATAAGCAAAGAAATAAAGCGAACCTGAGAACTGTGCCCAGGAAAGAACCAGGAATACTGTCATTGACCCTGGGCCTGCCTGGTAAATAAATAAATAGCATAGGTTTCTGAGGGAATTATGTTGCCAAGAAAACCATTAGCTTGACCATAAAAAAATGAGAACAACCAACCCTGTGACTATTGAGAGTCTTAATTAGAACCACCCACAGGCGGGAAATGGTTGTGAAAGCTGTGCAAGGCGGGCCCACCACCCAACGCCACCTCAGATGTGGCCAGAGAGCAGATTTGGGCC
This sequence comes from Eschrichtius robustus, assembly GCF_028021215.1. Taxonomy (NCBI): domain Eukaryota; kingdom Metazoa; phylum Chordata; class Mammalia; order Artiodactyla; family Eschrichtiidae; genus Eschrichtius; species Eschrichtius robustus. Next base: position 31,156,744 of record NC_090839.1, read on the forward strand.
TGGTCGGGAACCTCCCCCACCCCGAGGCAGGGCCCGGCAGGATTCCAAAGTCCCTGTAGGCCAGTGATTGCAGTGTGTCAGCCATCCTCCTCCTGCCCATCCAGCCGCTGTGTGTCGGCCAGGCACTGTTTGGGGTCCAGGGACTTAACAGTGAACAATGCGGACCAAATCCCTGTCCTGATGGAGTCTACAATCTAGTAGGAGAGACAAAAATAAAGACAAGGCCAGGTAATAATTTCTGTGAAGCAAGGATGGGGTAGGGTTGGGGTAGACAGTGCTGGGGGGTGTGCTGGGGGGGCTGGGGAAGGCTCTTGTGGTAAGGTGACAGCGGGGTAGAGCTCACTGAAGGAGGGAGCTGGCACATGGACGCCTGGGACAAGAGTACTCCAAGTAGAGGGAGCAGCAGGTACAGAGGCCCTGAGGAGGCAGCGTGCCTGCAGGGTGTGCGCAGCAGCAAGGCATGGGGGCTGTGGGGGCAAGATGGGTCCAAGAGCAGTGTTAGGAGTTGGGGCCAGCCAGGTCCTGCAGGACAGTAGTTCTCAGCGGTACAGGGCTTCCCCTAGGGCACATCCTGGAAAGAGGAGGGGCGATTTGATTATTGCGTTCAGAGGGGCACCACTATGATTTAGTTGGTAGGCCTGAAAAATTCTGTCACCAACTGCAGTGTCACTCCTAGTATCTGAGTCCCCAACCCCACACATCTCTGTGGGTTGCATCTGAACATACACCCTGCAGCCCTGTATTACTAGCTGTGAGACATGCCTGGCAAGGATTCTCTTCCATCCTGTGTCCCCAACCTGAGGAAGGGACTAGACTAGATGATCCTGATGACTGTATGAAGCATGTTGCACAAGGAGCTGGGGATCCACCCTGGCTGCTGGGGCCCGTTTGCATACCCTGTAGGTCTTTCCTCCTCATCTGTGTAATCCTAGTCCCTGGAGGGCTCAGGTTCTGAGGTTTTGTACATGTTTTATCTTCTTGTGCATATACTCATCTTGATTTTCCTCTGTATCTTCTGCCTTGGACTGGAGGCTCCTTCGGGTGTGGGGTGACATGTCCCTGGCAGAACAGCTTCCCAAGACATCCTTCAACCCAGGCCCTCCCAGGCCTGCAACCCAACAAGGCAGGGCCACATATCTGCCTCCTTTCACATGCGTGCCAAGCTCACTGGCAAGTTGCCATCCAGCTGGGGACCTCTCCTGAAGCCCTGCATAGCCCCTTCCCTCTGCCTCTCTGGAAATTTCCCCCACCAGTGTCCACAATTCCTGTAAAGATAAGCCAGTTCTGTGAGTTTGGCCGCACCTAACTCAACTGGGGTGGGTGGAGAGAGGAGGGGGGCAGTGAGCAGCTTCGTATCAACCTTGCACCTTAGACAACAGGCTCCAGGCCAGAGCGGGCATTCATGAACCATGAAGTTTCCACTCATAAATCCATGGATGCTTCCAGCACCTGCCCTTCTGCCTGCCCCCATCCCCAGCCACCTGCCAGCTAGAGGCTCAGTGTTGACAACAGCTAACAGAGACCCAGCCACGGGGATGAGGCCAGGGCCAGGACTACAGTTTCCCGGAATGCATGTGAGAGAGTGATAGCAAGCAGGCTACCTGGCAGGACACAGAGGCCAATACTCAGATGTGGAGCAAGGCAGGACCCTTTCATGGTTGTGGGGGCCACTGGACTCAGCTTTGAGGTGTTTGGCCAGACTCCACACATTACGAGTCAGGACCGTTTTACGTGGAAGCGACAGAAACCAAACTCTGATCACCTTAGACAACTCCATTAGTTTCCCGAGGCTGCTGTGACAAATTACCCAACCTTGGTGGCTTTAAATGATGGAAATTTATTCTCACAGTTCTAAAGGCCAAAAGTCCAAAATCATGGTGTAAGCAGAGCTGCGTTCCCCCCAGAGCAGAAGCTCTAGGTGAGAATCCGTTCCTGGCCTCTTCTAGCTTCGGTGGCTGCCCACATTCCTTGGCTTGTGACCACTTCACTCCTGTCTCTGCCTGTGTCTTCACAGCACCCTCTCTTCTGTGTGTGTATCTAATCTCCCCCTGCCTCTCTTTAACAAAGATGCACAAGACTGCATTTACAGCTCCCTCTGATAATCCAGGATAAGTGCCTCCTCTCAAGATCCTTAATTCAATCACATCTTTTGCCATAGAAGGTAATATTCACTCTTTTGCCTACAAATAAGGTAACATCCACAGGTTCCAGGGATTAGGGTGAGGACATATCTTTGGAGCCACCGTTCAGCCCATTACAGCAACAAAACCCTACAAAAGTCGACTGTCCCAGAGGTGGCAAGACGATGGCCTCTGCATGTCACAGGGCCTTGTCCCTCCTTTTGGCTTCTATCTCCAGAGTTGGCTAGGTCCATGCCCCAGACAGCCTCAAGCCTCCCACAGGAAATGTTTCTCCCAGGAAACTCTGGGGAAAAAAACAGAGAGCCAGGCTGACACGGGGGCCCTGTGACCTTTCATTTTCCCCCTGTACCCAACAAGGAAGCCTATTTTCCTTGCACGTTGTCTGATGTTAGAGGCTCCATTTGATTAAACCCCATGCCTGAGTTGGAGAGAAGTACTGAAGGAAGACAGCCAGCAGCTATGGAACAATTTTGCTATTTTCCATTAAGTTCCACTCACTTTTATCTTACCAATCTTTTGAAAGGCATATGCCTATATTTCACTCTGAGTAAAAAATGGAAGTAGTAGAGTTTAACACACTCTCACATAAAGCACATAACTTTTAGCATTGTGTGCTTGGGCTACCACACAATGGTGGTAAACAGGGCAAGGCAATGCTTTCACTTGACCACCCCCCCCGCCCCCCCACTCTGCTCCAGGTGTCCATTCCCACACAGGTGTAGGTGGCTGAGAACATTCCTCCTTTGTGAAGTGGGAACAGGTTAGACTCTGAGCTTCGCTCTGTCCAACACCCCTCCTTTTTCCACTGGAAAACTGTCCTTCCCATTCCACGTGATCTTGGTGGGCTGACATCACTCTCCAGGCCACAAATCCTGGGAAAGAGAAGCGCCTTTCTCTGCTGAGAGTGCTAAAGGAGAGACTGTATATCTGGGGTTGCTGGCAGCATCCTTACCTACCCTATGGTGAGAGCCTATCTGGCCTCAGAGGGGAACACAGACCAGCAGGGGTAACATCATTTGAACCCCCGGAGACAGCTGTGCCTGAAGCCCAAATTGCTCAGATGCATGCCCAAGCCACTTTTATCTGTGTTTGGTTCCAATCAGGAGAGTACTGGCTGAACCTGGAGGCTGGTTGGCAGCTGCCCCGTGCCGTGTCTGTGGGTTTGGTATGAGTTGTTAACTACACAGTCTCAGAGCCAGTGGCTCTTTTTCTGGTCAGGACAGCCCCAGGCCTGGGCTTCGGCGTGGTCTGTACCTAACCCCTGTGTTTTAGGTCGGGTTCTCCAGAAGTGGAGCCCAAGACAGGGATTCTCAGACCATGATTTATTGGAGGGAGTGCCCTCAGGGGAACCTCTAAGTGAGGAAAGCAGGAGTGGGCAGGGGAAGGAGCTAAAGTAGGATGTGGTCTCAGCTGGGATCCAGCCTCAGCCTGATCCCACAGGGAACTCTGAAGCATGACTGGCACACAGAGCTATCCCCTGAGGCACGCAGGCCAAGTCTCTGAACTCCTGCCTCAGTCAGTCACTGGCCACTGGCCACCTCTGGGAGCAGAGTGTAACCTTATAGGCATTTCTTCTAGAAAAGGGGTCAGCTGTGAGCTGTGTTAGCAGCCAACATCCCCAGCAGCTTGGGGATGGGTTGCACTAGCCCAGAGAGTTCTGAGCAAGGCACCAAAAGCCTCCACTTCAACCTGTCTTGTGGTCCTGTTGCAGCAAAAATAAAAATGAAGTTTTCCCTCTCCTGAGAACAAGGAAAATAAAGGTAACAGTGAACAGGCTAGAGAAGAAACATAACCTGGCCTGAAAGAGTTAATCACCCCTAGTTTTATTTTAACTGTTACTAATCTGTAGTGTCTGTAACTAGATTTGTACTTCACAAAGCTAACCTATCACTTTTTTTTTTTCTTTTTTTTGGCTGTGTTGGGTCTTCGTTGCTGTGAGCGGGGGCTACTCTTCGTTGCGGTGCGCGGGCTTCTCACTGCGGTGGCTTCTCTTGTTGCGGAGCACGGGCTCTAGGGGCACAGGCTTCAACAGTTGTGGCACACGGGCTCAGTAGTTGTGGCTCGTGGGCTCTAGAGCACAGGCTCAGTAGTTGTGGCGCACGGGCTTAGTTGCTCCACAGCATGTGGGATCTTCCTGGACCAGGGCTCGAACCCGTGTCCCCTACATTGGCAGGCAGATTCTTAGCCACTGCGCCACCAGGGAAGTCTTAACCTATCACTCTTTAACACTGTGAATTACATCTGCACTCCCTTGTAGCAAATCACCGCTTGTAGCTGTCTGCATTTCAGAAAGGAGGTCGCAGGCTGATAACCCAGAGACTAATAGACCCAATTACTGGGTTGCCTGACGCCAGCAGTGGCTGTTTTGAAATAATGCAAGAAGAAGAATGCAAGAACTTCAGCATTTTTGATCCTTATCACTCACTTCCGGACTGCGAACTCCCCCTATAAGAATCCCTGTAATTCCCCAAGGAAGGTGGGGCACAGTTCTTGAGGCGCTGGCCTACTGTGTCTTCCCTTTGCCTGGCAAAGAAAATAAAAAAGCCTCTCTATTTCTTATCTTCCAAATCTCTGTCTCCGTATTTCTATTCGGCATCGGTGCACAGGGAGCCAAGGTTTGGCAACAGTCCCTGCCAAATCTCAACCAAGTTTGAGAAGGAGCAGCCCAGAGACACAGTAACTCATCAGGAGTCCCCAAGCTTTTGAGGAAGGCTTAGTACCTTGCCCCCATTGTTCTGCCCTCTCCGCCCAAAACTCCTCCACAGAACTGCAATTTAACACGATGCCCTTGGCATTCTCTGGGTCCACACTGGCCACACAGTGTTTCTAAAAAGCTTTATGATAAATTTCCCTCAGCTCCAGGAAAGAATTTGACTCTCCACGTGGACAGAAACAGATAAATTATGCAGAAATCAAAAAACAAAACCACCATCGCCCCTTCTTTCAAGTGTCTATCAGGGCAAGGCTCTGTGTGCACTGAGGTAGGGCTTCCCTAAGTGAGCACAGCGGGTGATCCCGGGGCTCCCAGGAACCCATAAGTGGAAGTGTGTCAATAAGGGCCTATGTTTGGCTACAAATAACAGACACCTGGGGAGAAACTGGCTTAAACAAATTAGGGGTATCATTTTTCTCACATAATAAAGTCCAGAGGAAGGTAGACGGGCTGGTGAGCCACAATGTCGTATGGTTCCACTTTCAAGATGGTGCCCATGCTCCCAGGCATTGCCTCCAAGTTCCAGGCAAGAAAAGGGGAGGGTTGAGGCCAGAGGCTAAAGGGCCCAGTCAGCAAGTCTGTTCCTTTTTAAAGAGCTCTCCTGGAAGCCTTATCTGTGAATTTCACTCACTGGCCAGAACTGTGTCACATGAACACCCCCTAACTGCAAGGGACGCTGGGACATGTACTTTGTTTATCTGATTACTAGCAGAGAATGAAAGAATAAACAAAAGCAACCAAAGTCCCTGCCACTAGGACCTGAGAGGTGACTCAGTTCAGCATCCACAGGTGAGAAGATGAGGCCTGGAGAGGTTCTGAGGCCACCCAAGTTCATGGAGGCCAGCAGAGGCACAACCTGTGGCTGACCTTGGTCTCCAGGCTCCCAGGACACAGATCACATGAAAGCAAGGCCAGTCTCAGTGCACATGGATTTATTGAGTTATGGATGCCATTCCTAGTGCCAGGTTGAACCATTGGGAAGATGGCCATATGGCCAGTGCAATGTAGGGAACTGAATTCTCACTCTAGGTGGTGTCCAACAAGCAGCATATCGTGGACAGGAAACACTTTGCCAACGTTAGTTATGGGGTGCAGGTGGCTATCATGATGGGCGGTGCCTAACTGGGAGGATGCCATGACAGCTGGAGTAGTAGAGGGAGTTTTGCCTACAAGTCTGTTTAAGTCTACCCTTAAAGCATGATAAAAGTGTCCAGACCTGCAAAGGGCAGTAGGGCAAGAGCACTGGGGCCAGCTTGGGAGGTAAGCCAGTCCCTTTTCAGTGGGGCAGTAGGTCACCAATGAGGCCCAGTATCCCAGGCAGGGTGGGACAGTTGGCTGTTGTCCAAGGTCTGCTGTCCTAGTCAGAGCAGGGGCTGGAGAGCCAGAACAGGGAGCATGGAGAGCATGGAGCTCCCCTCCAGGGACGCATCTGCAGAGGACACCTTGGCAGATGACAGCAGAGTATGGACTTGAGGCAGAAGCCTGGCTCTGCTCTCTGCCACCCCCACCATCCCAGGCCATTCATGCCTCCATCTAGGCCCAACTGGCATGGAAGGGTGGAAAGAGGCAGTGCAGGAGCTGCCACCTCACCATCCCCTCCCTGAACCTACCTGTAGGAGGCTGTGCTCAGGGTCCTGGTGGGGGTCCAGCTGGTCGTGTAGGACTGAGGGCCACCCACCGTCAAAGTCCTGTATGGCTCTATCTATGGAGGGAGGGGTGCAGGATGGGCTTGGCTGAGAAACCATAGCACAGGGCCCAGCTCCTCAAGGACAAACTGAGACCCTTGGCATCCTGCGTGGGACCTCCCCAGGCAGAAATGGGAAAACAGGACGTCCGCAAGGCTTTTGGAATGGAAGGTGCTGGGCGAGGAATAACAAAATAAAGACAACTGTGTTAAGAGTGCCTTACATACGGTAGTCTTCTATCCTCATGGGAGCCTGACAATTATCATCCCCATTTTACAGATGCACACAAAAAGGCTTAGAGGAGTTTAACTCTCACCTAAGTAAGTGGCAGAGTCAGCCTTCAAACTCAGGCCCCCTAACTCCCAAACTGGTCAGCGAACCACCCAGCTATTCAGACCCGAAAGGCAAGATCTTTAATGGGGGGAGTTGTCTGTGCGTGGGGGATGGAACCGCCTCAAAAGTGGCGGAAGCAGGAATCTCGCCTTGTTCCATTCCAGGTCCCCGGAAACTTGTTTTAACTGCCCCCACTTCCTGCCCGCAGGGGCACCAGCCTAGACTACCCTAGGATTCTACTTTGGTCTGTGACTTGGTCTCCGGAACCAGCTGGGCGCAGATTGCCCAAGGGGCAAGACGACAGCAGAGGGGGTAAGTGGGCCTACAAGGCTGCCGCTGGGGGCCTCAGTTTCCTCACCGCCAGCTAGGCAGCTTGGGAGGGGGCAGTAAGCCCCGACTGGACTCCCTTCCCGCCCCGCCCGTGCCCCTCACCCAAGCAGCGGTTCCTTGTAAAGAGCCCCCGGAAGACTTCGCACTCCTCGCGCCGGTTTCCGCTGGCTCCGCAGTCGCACCAGGGCGCCACGCGCGCGCTTCCGTTGTCCACGTAGTTGGGGGTGACGGCGGTGCCTGCCGAGACCCCGAAAGCAGGATAATCTGCCCACCCGGACAGAGGCATTCCCAGGAGAGGCCCCGCCCCAGCAGGGATCCGGGCGGTGCATACCCACGAGGCCGGCGTAGGCGCGCAGGCAGCTGGGGACCTGGTCTCGAAGGCAGCCGTCTGGGTTGCTGGGGGCGGGCGCGCAGGAGGCTTGGAAGGCCAGGAGGCGGGGCCTGCACGGAGCGGCCGGAAGACGGTGAGTGGGAGGTGAGTGGGACCCGCCCCCCGCCCGCGAGCCCCGCCCCCTCCCTCTACTCCACCTCCTCCAGCACCTGCAGACCCGGCTGTGCTCGCAGGCGTCTAAGGGCGCGAGGCAGGAGGGCGGGGCCGGTTCAGGCCCCGAGAAGGCGCAGGAGGGCACGAAGGTCTGGCGCCGGCGCTCGGCGCATGCGGGGCCGCCGCACGGGCAGAAGAGCAGCGCGTGGGTAAGCTCGGGCGGCCCGCGGGCGAAGAAGCGGCGCAGAGCGCGGCGGCAGCGGGCGCGGGGGCAGCCCCCCGGCGCGGCCCGACCCAGGCACTGCACCACGTACGCGGTGCGCAACCTCTGGCATCGCGCATCCGCGGTGCACGCGTCGGCCGCGTCCACGCATCGGTTCGGTGCGACATTGGTCGGTGACCCTGGTGGAGCGGCGGGCAGGCTGCGGTTGTTGGCGTTCCTTACACACACACACTTCACCTCCGCCTCCCAGTCAGGGCCTCCGAAGATGCGGGGTGCTCAAAACTCGAGGTGGGCAGAATGTGACCCGAATGCGTGAGCGACTGGTACTGACTGACCTTCCGTTGTGGAGTTGGGCAGTGGCGGGGTCAGGGATTTCCTGCATCACGTCTCGGGTGGATGGGGCGCGTCGAGGCTGGGCCTGGCCTCCCGCAGAAGCTGAGGCCCACCCTCCGCAGGCACCACCCCTCACCCGTCCAAAGAGGGGTCCATGAGATTCCTCTCATTCTCCTGGGCCCCGTCTGACACGGAAAACAGCAAGGCTTCTGGGGACCTGGCCCATGGAGACTTATCAGAAATGGTGCTGAGGACAGTAGCCGCTCCTCTTCCTCTCTGACATGCCGGGACGCCTGACCTTTCTTCCTTTCCTCTCCTTCCCCCTCCCCCTTGGAGACCCTTTGAGTGGCCTATAGGTTTCGGGTTCTCCTTTCTTCTTGACCTTCTGTTGCGCCTCCTCCTGCCCCCTGCCTCTGAGTCTTCCCCCTCCATCCTCTTCTGGTGCTCCCTCCTCACCGATCTAACTGGTGCTGCCCCACCTGGATGGACTCTGGTTTCCCCCTGGGCTCTCCACTCTCCACCAGCCAGGTAAAAGAGAGATTCCCCACTAGGGCTCTGGGCACTGGAGCAATTTAGGCCTGGCTGCCGGGGTGTGGATTCAAGAGAAGTCCCAGATGGCAGGCCACAGGGCTCTGTCCTTAGCCACAGGGCACTCCACTGGGGGCAGAGAGTGTGCCTGGCACAGCCCAGTCACACACCAGGGGTCTGTTGGGCAGAGGGTGAGCTTTGTGCAGAAGTGCCATGGGCCACATCTAAATCCAGCCAAGCTAGGGTCTCTGGAGGTCAGAACTTGGCAGCCCCTTCCTAGGACCTCAGTCACAAAACCAGGCTACCCCTGCCCCTCGGTGCTCTCAGCCTCCAGGAACCTTGCTCAGGTGAGAAGCCTTCTGGCACCAAAGTTTGAGGGACGTTTCCCAGCCTGGTTCAACACCCATCTCGCTGTGTGTGTGTGTGTGTGTGTGCGTGTGCGTGTGCGTGTGCGTGTGTGTGTGTGTGTGTAGGTAGGTATTTCCTGCCTCAGGGCTGGGAGCAGGGCCCCTCTCTGGCACTGGCCATCTCTTTTGGGTGGCTGTGGAGGAAGGCAGAATAGACACTGAGGGCTTGGAATAGGTCTGTGAGTGGACGGGATGGACAGGAGAGGGGGAAGCCTTTCCTTTCTCTCTCCTTTCCTCCCCTCCAGTCTCCTTCCCTCCCTTCCAGAACTCCAGAGCAGCAGGCAAACTTTGCCCTTCTCTCCCAGCCAAGCCCTCACATCCCCAGGCCGCAGCCACACACAACAGCACCTAGTGTCTCCTGAGATCTTGGTCCCACTTCTGTTCCTTTTCCCTCCGCCAGGAGCACCCTTACCTGTTTCCCTCCGCCAGGAGCACCCTTACTTCATCTTCACCCTCAAAACAGCACATCTCAGCTCCAAGATCGCCTCTGCCTTAAACGTTTGCCAGATTCCTTTCTCCTCAACTTACACCACCTGGTAAAGTGACCCCTCCCTCCATGATGACCCAGGTGGGGAAGGGGTAGTCCAAGCGGGTGGAACAGCAGATGCATGGCATGGAGACACTGAAGATGCAGGGCAAGGAATCAGTGTGAAGCTGCAAGACTGAAGGTGGACGGCTGGGGCTGGGGGAAGGGTAATAGAGGCGGGAGAGCAGGCAATAGGAAAAAGAAAGTTCCTGGGGCAGAGCTACCAAGATGAGACTTGGGAGACTTAGGCCGTGGCTCTGTGGGACCCAAAAGCTGGAGGCGGGGTGCTGTGTCCCCACACCTCGAGCACAGGTGTCTCATTGGTGCCCCTTCCTGCATTTCAGCTTTTCCTAGAATCACCTTCTTGCCCTCCCACCTTGTGCTTGAGGAGGGAAGAGGATCAGGGACAGAGAAGCTGAGGTTCAGAGGTCTGGGGGAGGAGGCAGCCACTCACCTAGAAGCAGTAGTAGCAGCAACGCGGGTGCCAAGCAGCTGGCCATGCTGGGCAGCAAACAGAGGAGAGGACGACCAGAGGCAGAGCCCCAGTCAGACAGGTGCCTCCTTCCCAGCGCCCCTGAGCCATAACGAGATGGAAACCCAAGTGACTGCGCTGACACGCTCTTCTGGGGGGAGGAGCCTTTGCATCAGGAATGACTCCCCGCCCCCAGTGAGTCCCCACCCAGGCTGCGCCTTCACGCAGATCTGGGAGCCACTGAGTCCGGCGCCTGAATGTGCCTAGATGGATCCCACCACACCCCCCAACACACACACAGCAACGCCCACACAACAACCCAAGGAGACCTTGTCTCTCCCACGCTAAACCATTAACTCTATGAAACAACACTGTTCTTTTCCTTCTTTTATAGTTTTATTGTTAACTTTTTATTAGCTAATTTTAGACTTGCAGAAAAGTTAGAGCATTGCAAAAATGCTAGCGTTCTCTTTATATCCCTCACCAAGTTTCCCCTAACATCAACATCTTACCTGACCATAGTACAATTATTAAAACTAGGAAATTCATGTTGGTACAAGACACTTAACTATAGACCACTTTGAGTTTCCCCAGTCTTTCCACTAATGTCCTTTTTCTGTTCCAGGATCCCATCCAGCATCCCACATTGCACTTAGTCATCATGTCACCTTAGTTTCTTCCAGTCTGTGGTAGTTCCTCAGTCTTTCCTTGCAAACTGGGTGCTTCCTTCCCTATGTGGCCCTGCACGGTGGGCAGTCCCCCTCTCAAGGGAAATGCAAGCCATAAAAACTTCTTTCAATGGCATTAACTTCTCTGTCTCATTGCTATGTCATCTCTATAAATCAGAATCCCACAGCGAACACAGGAGTGGGCTTTAGCAGACAGTCTCATTCAGCGCCTTCAGCTGGTAGAGTGAAAGCAAGGCCTGAGCCTTGGGGCTGCTTCTCTGCTGCCAGTGGGTGATTGCAAAAATTCCCCAGTTCTTCACACCCTATGAAATATGATTTTGCTGCTCCTCCCTGGAGGGGAGGTGGAGTTTGCCTCCCAATCCCTGGAACCTGGGCTGGCCCTGTGGCTTGCTTGGGCCCACAGAATGTTATGGAAGTAAAATGTGCCAGTCATGGACTCTCAAGAAGCCTGACAAGCTTCCACATACTCTTCTGCAAGAGGAGGTGAGTGAGGTACTTGCCTCAGGATCACAACTACTGATTTTTCTTTCTTCCTCAGGCTCCAAAAATGCCTGGGTATGGTAAGTGATCCTGTCTTTAGTTAAATTTTTGATATTTTGTTCATCGTGGACTTTTGTGTTAATTTTTATCTTTAAAAATATTACATTAAAATATCTCTTATCTTGATTACTTTTTGTGCCCAAGGTGAATGCCTCCCTTGTCTCACTCTAATCCTGGTCCTGCTCTCTTAGAACCCTCCCCAACTGTTATGTGAACAGGCCTGGGCTAGCCCGCTCATCCCCATCACCCTAGCCAACAGCCAGCCAACCCCAGAAGCAGCGACCAGCGGCTGACTGCAAATGTATAAGTGAGCTGAGCTGAGCTGAGACCAATCGAACCACCAGCTGACTTACCAATTCACAGAATTGGTTATTGTTTTAAGCTACTAAGTTTTGGGGTGGTCTTGTTATGTAGCAACAGCTAGCTGATAAAGAAGGTCACTCAGCAACTTTTGCATGAAGCAAGGGGAGAGAGTAAATGGCTGCTGAGTGTCCAGGGGAGGCAGGAGAGGTGGAGCAAAGGGAACATTCAAGCTAGGCAACACCATCCTATGCCCCGATACATACGGGGCCTGGCTGTCATCTGAGGCTCCACCCACCAGCCACCACCCTTTGTCACCCTCAGGGAGCCCCATGGTGTTGAATTTACAGACAGAAAAGATAGAAGTCCCAGGGCAACATGTCTTTCTTCTGACTTCTACTTTGGTGTCCTTTCCAAAATGGCTTCCTTTGTCCCCTCCCATGGAATGGAGGAGAGGCTGATTAATGTCCAAAGTAAGGGGACTGCAGCAGGCCCCATGCGTCTCTGAAACCTCACCTAAGGACTAGGAGTGGGGTAGGGCTAAGGAAGCATCTGAGGGACAAGAGAGGGTAGGAGACGGCAGGAAGGAAGGTCCCAAGGATTTCGTTTGTTTTGCAGGGGCCAGGCTCCAGGGAAGTAGACTCAGTCTGAAATGTAGGGCCCCTGGAGTCCAGGCTTCTGGCCCAGCAGTCACTGCCCTCCAAAGAGCTAGGTCCGAATAAAGTGAGTGTAGCAGACACACCTAGGCTGCCTGGACAGAGGCCTCTCTGGGTGCCCAGCATGACCCAGCGCCCCCTAGTGACGGGAGGTCAGTGACTACATGACCTTCCCTCCTGGGACTGATGGATTCTCGCTTGAGCTGGAGGGTGTACCCTAGCAGGATCCCGCAGCCCTAAGGAATGGGGACAGCACTGAGGAAATTTTGATGAGGCTCCAGGGTCCTGGAGTAGGTGGTGTGGCGGTAACTCAGGGAAGAAATTTCGAAGCTGCCTGAAGGTGCAAGAGGTCTGCTGACTGGCTGGCTCTGCCCCTGAGGGGCGGGGTCCAAGTTCTTGGTGTGGCTGTCAGTAGCCACCTGTCCTTAAGTCTTCTCATCTCAGGAGTCACTTTTCACCAGAGACAGGATCTTGGCTTTTGGACTCTACCTGCTGAGAATGACGTGGGGGAGGGTCATCCCCTGAGGGCTGGGACCCCAGGCTGCAAGTCATGTGTCAGGGAGCCCCTGTCCTCCCTCAGGGAAAACCAGTGACCCAGGAAGAGCCAAAACTTCTTCCTCCCCTGCCCCAGGGGCCTCCAGTATCTGGCCCCAGACAACAGCTTCTCCACGAGGTCTGTCTCAAAAACCTCAGAGTGGGACTTCCCTGGTGGTCCAGTGGCTAAGACTCTGCACTCCCAATGCAGGGGGCCCTGGTTCGCTCCCTGTTCGGGGAACTAGATCCCACAAGCCGCAACTAAGAGTTCGCATGCTGCAACTAAGAGTTCACATGCTGCAAATAAAGATCCCACATGCCACAACAAAGATCCTGCGTGTCACAACTAAGACCCAACGCAGCCAAATAAATAAATATTAAAAAAAAAAAAAACTCAGAGTAAGGGACTGTGAGATGAGGGGCAAGAGGTGGATGGGTGAGCAATGGGAAGTGAAGGGCCCCACCTACCTTGGGGGTACAAGCAGGGCCATGGGGCACAGGCTTCTCAAGGTGGCTGTTGGGCTCTGGCAGAGTTCTCAAGGTCTGCGGAGCAATAGGCGGGGGAAGAGTGCTGTGAACATAGGTGGCAAGAGTCCCTGATGCGAGGTGGGGCACAGGGGCTCAAGGTGGCTGGGTGCTAAGTGGAGAGAAGAGGGCCCATCTGGAAGGAGGCAGAAGACAAGAGCCCGTCCCTTTCCTTCCCTCTCCATCTCCCACTGTGCCTCATGCACCCAGGGGCCGGGGCTCTGCAGTGGCTGTCAGGTCCAACTCTATTGGGTGAACACTGCCTAGGGGGTGGCCCCTGCATGGGACATCTTTGGGTCTGAGCAGTGGATAAGAGGCCAGGAGACTGAGACAGTGACCGTTAGTAGGGCACCCTGGGGCTTCTTTCCTGCAGCCAGAGGCTTGCACCCAGGTTATTCTGTCCAGCTCACTTCCTGCTCCCTCCTGAGAGGAGCCCTTGGGGTCCAGGCTCCAGTTGAGACTCATGCTTTCCCAGGGCCTCTGACACTTCCTCTCTCCAGCCCTGATATTTCTCCTAAGCTCTGGAACCACCCCAGCATCCTCCAGATGTTGGCGTCACTCAGGTCCCAAAGAGGGGCGGACTTCCTTCCCCAGTGGTACCTGTATTTGTGCTCCTTGTCATTGGGTGGCCCTGCTGCCCTCGATGACTCCAAGCTATGCTCGGCTGCTCACACCCCACCTCCCAGGGCCTTACCACTTCCTTTGATGTCTCTTTGAAACAGTTTCCTCAATACTTCACCTGGCTGATGACATGCATTTGCTGCCCCCCCTGTAAGCCCCCAGTGTTGACACACCAAGCTCTGACCACCTTGATCCTCTGCTCACAGACCCACAATCAACACTAATTGTGTCAAGGCCCTCTCAGCTGGTGCCCTGCCCCTGTTTGGGATGCCCTCTGCCTCCATCTCCAGCCCAAACTTTGCCCTCTCCCTCAGCTTGCCCAGAACACTCCCAAGGCTAGGCTGTGTCAGATGTGGTCATAGGGCTCATGCCTTGCCCAGCGCCCCGTGAAGGGGCAGCCCTAGACTGACCATGCTTGGTATCATGTGACCCTCATCCCAGGTCGTGGAGAACTGGGTTGGGGCAGGCCTTTGGCACAAGGGCATCCAGCACCATAGCTGCCCAGCGGTAGTGAAAGGAAAGATGTGCTGGGCCCAGCATTTGGGAACTTGAAGCGGGTAACAGCAGAGATTTAGGCAGAGGAAATGCCAGAAGGCTGAAAGCTCATGTGAGAGAAGCTGGAGAGGCCTTGAAGGGTACATTGGAGCAGGAATTGCATTATAAGCTGGTGGGAAAACAGGGCAAAGTCAAGGATGAGGCAGCCTCTTGGTGGGAGAAAAGAAGATATGGACAAGAGGTACTGAATCACAGCAGTGGGGGCCCCAGCAGTGGGGTAGAGGGCCCTGCATGGATCCACACCTTTGGCTTCACTGGAAGGCCACTGGGGCCTTCTGCTCAATGCTTCTTTCCATTGCCTCTGCCTGCCTCTCTGCACCTGGGGGCAAGGCCTGAGGACCCCACCCCAGCTGCCCCAGCTCCAGCAGAGCTCTGAGGAGCAGGAACCAAAGAAGCGGGCTCAGGGAGGAGGAATCTTAGCCCTCAGTGCCTACCCACTGCACATGGGGTCCCTCCTTGAGCCCCAAAGGCATTGTTGGAGACGGAGTTCCGGGTGCCGGCAGCAGCACCAGGCCAGGCCAGCCCCAGGAAGCAGAGGCAGCAGAAAACTAAGGATCACCGCCAGCGTGAAGGTGTCCTGGTCTGCAGAGGACAGAGTATGGCTGAGTCCTGAGGTGCATCACAGGGGCCCTCCGCACTTGCCCCCCATGGGCGCACTTTCAGACTGCATAGGACCGCTGTCCACACTACCACCAAACCCTGGCTTGTCACAGGAAGGCGGAGCCCAGCCCAGAGCACAGTGGCAATTATGGTTACTATTGCAAACCTGCAGTGGAAAAGAGAAAAGGAGGGTCCCACGAGATCAGGGACTTCCAAGGTCACCCCACACACACCTTTCAGGCCACTCACCCCGTGACCATGGCAGGTGGTCAGGCAGAGGTCCAGCTCTCGGAAGGTAGTGTTCTGGCAGCGCCTTTCCTGGCACACCTATGGGCAGTGTGTGCACTGGGCAGTGAGGGGGAGTGATGCTTTGGCCTGTGGGACTCAAGTGGCAGGGAGGGGTTGGGTGGGCAGGGCTCACCATTCTAGGTCCACACTGGGTGCCTGACTCAACCAGGCCCAAATCAGGCAGGTCCAGGTGGGTGCCGGGCAGCACGAAGGCTCCCTTGCAGGTCACCTGGCGGCTGCCTAGGGGTATGGTGGAGTCCACCGGCACCATGTGTGGCGCCAGTGCGCTCTGCTCCCCGCCCTGGCACTGCAGTTTCCCACACTGCGCATCGCTAGGGACGAAGTGCAGGGTAGTCAAACAGCGTGGAGTTTCTCCATACCCTCTCCCCAGCTTCCCCTCCCTCCGCTCCCCACCTCTGCGCACAGGGCAAGAAGCTGCTGTCGCCCTGCTGGCCGCAGTTCCCATGGGCGTCTCCCGCAGAGTTCACTACCTGGAAACAGGCCTCCGGGGCTGGGCGGGAGCCTGAGGAAGCATGGGCGGGACTGGGGGGGGGGGGCAGCCCAGACCGGAACCACGCCACTTCTGCCTCAGTTTTCCCCCGCCCACCTCCCCCTAGAGCATTAAGCTGAGCAGACCGGGGGATGCGGGCGGAGGAGGCTCTCTTGGTCTCACCAGGCCCCCAGAGCTGCTGGCACTGATGCTCCAGCGTGGGACACGCGCCGTCCCGGCAGTAGCCGCGGCCTCTGGCGCAGGGCGAGCCGTCCAGTAGGTAAATGTCTGGGGGGCAATAGGGGGAGGCGCCCGTGCAGAATTCAGGGAGGTCACAGTCGCCCGCAGACCGGCGGCAAGGCGCACCCGCCGGCTTCAGCTACGCAGGTGACCCGGGTGGAGGGAAGGTGGCGAGGCATAGAGAGAAAACGAACAGTTAGAGATCCACTTCGAGAGCGCCAATCGGACACGAGAGAGCCCTGTGGGGAGGCCCAGGCGAACCCACGCACAGAGCAGAGCCAGCACCCGCAAGGGGGACCGGAGGGCGCCGATTAGCCAAGACCAACAGGCCGGCTCCCAAGTGCCCCCAACCCTCACCCCCGAGCCTCCCATACCCTCACCAGGCAGTGTGCGCAGCAGTCCCCGTGGGTGCACTGGGCCCCCGCACGCAGCGAGCAGTTGTGGGCAAGGCAGCAGGAGTCCGGGCACTCCTGGAGCCAGAAAGGCGAGGAGGGACCAGGTGAGGGTGCAGCGCCCAGACCTCCGGGGAGGGGGCGGGCGGGGACCAGCTTGGTCCCCCGGGGCTGGTCGTGCGGACCCGACCTGGCCGGCGCCGCAGTCGCACTCCTCGCCCTCTTCCACGAAGCCATTCCCGCAGTACGCCCGGGGCACCAGGAGCCCGGAGTCCGGCGCGTTGGAGAGGCACGCGCCTCCTCCCTTCCTGAAGAAGGCGCGCAGCTGGCGGCGGCTGCAGGCGCTAAACACTCGCGGGAACGGGTGCCTACGGGCCGGGGAGGGCGTCGGGCGTGCGGGGACCACCCCCTGTCAACCCCTGCTCGTCTCCAATCCCCTCCCCCCGGCACACAGGTGCTTGGCTACGCAGCCGCCAGATGCGCGAACACCGCCTGAGCAACTGGCGGCTAGAATTCTCTAGAGGCAGAGCCCATAGAGGGTAAGTAACTCGCGCAAAGTCACAAGGCGAACGCGAGGCAGGAGGGTGTGACGCCAAGAGCGGGCAGCCCAGGACCCAAGGTCGAATCCCAACCCAGCGCCGCTCCTCCCGGGGTTGGAGTCACCTCGCAAGGTTGTCCGAAAATAATTTATCATATCATGAGAATCCACTTTGCCTGCGTTCCCTACACTTAGGCCTCGTAAACAACCTCAGGGCAGGCACTATTATCATCATCCCCATTTCACAGAAGAAGAAACTGAGGGATAACAATTTCGCCCAAAGAAATGCAGCTGAGGAAGGCCCGGGTCCCGCGGAGCCTGTCCTGCAGCCCCGCCCCCGCCCCGGCGCGGGTACCGGGTAGCTGCGGCCATCACGCAGCCGCCCTGCTCCGCCGCTGCCTCCACGCAGCAGCCGTCGGGGTCGTGGCTGAGGCCGAGGCTGTGGCCTATCTCGTGGGCCATGGTGGCTGCAGCACCAATGGGGAGCTCCGAGTGGTCCTGGGAGGGCGTGGGGACGGTCACTGCGGGCTGCGGGGACCACCCCCCAGCACCTCTCCTCCTCCTCCCTTTCCGGGTGGCGCTCACGGTGCTCACGCCTCCAGAGCTCTCCGCGCGGCACATGCCCTCGACCGGCGCCAGGCCCACGGTGGCGCCCTGGAAGGCGCGGCCCCTGAGGGAGGAGCGCGGCTTGACCGGTTGGGCCGGGAGTCCGGGCCGCCCGGCCAGGACCGTGTAGGGGTCGGAGGCACCCACGTGAGCAGCTGAGCTGAGTCGTGTGGCTGCCGTGCCCACAGTCCCTGGCGCCACTGCAGGAAGGCCCAGAGCGTGGCGTTCGCGTCTGGCGTGACGCGGCTCTGGTCCTCCTCGGTCCACACTTCCAGGCCGGTCAGCGCCACCTGAATGTCCAGAGTCCTGAGAATCTGCGGGCGCGGCGGGGCAGGGCTGAAGCGGGGGGCCGACGCGGTGCCCGTGCTCCTCCATGGGAGCGCCCCTCTTTCCTCCCTTCCGTTCCCTCTCCCCATCTCCAAGCCTGCCCCTGTCGTGGTCACCCCCAAAAGGGCTCTTCCCCCCGCCGACCCAACCTGATCCACATAGCTGGCGACCTCCAGAAGACGCTGTTTGGTGTGGTTCAAGTTCCGGTGCTGGGTCAAGAACTAGAAAAGCAGCAAGCAATACCGCGTGTGAGGACGGGCTGAGCTCACCCCATCCAGGCCTGCCAACCCCCTTGGGACTTCTCTCACCAGAGTGTGATCCGCCACTATGTACAGCTCCAGATACCTCGGGCTCCCCAGGGACTCCCGCCTCTCCTGGGGAGGCGGTAATGGTGACCCTGAGTGGCAGGCTGTTGGGCTTGAGCCCTGACCACCAACCCCAATTCCCATAAAGCACAAAGTTAACTTTAAAATTTTGCTAGAACTTGTTTCTTCAGCCTCCAAATAAAAATGTCAGGACAGGAGGCCCTGAATTGGGGCTGCACATTCCTGTCTCTTCTGATTTTAAAGGGCTCTGGGTACTGCATTCCTACCCCCACCCCTGCCCGTGCTCCTGACCCTGATCTGGGTGTCACACGAAAGGCTGGCCATGTCCCTTTTGTCCCCTGGGTCCCTGTAGCCACAGGCCCCTTTCCAGCTAAGTAGCTGCTCCGTCCGGAAGATCTTGTGGGTCAAGAAGTCTTTGGAGTCCCCAGCTGGCCAGGGATGCACATAATAGCTGGTATTGCTGCTGAGTGTGATCAGGCCCCTAGGGTGCAAAGGGGTACAGGGGTGGGCAGTAAGGGAACTCTTTCCCTAGCCCCCGGCCCAGGCCCCTCCCCCCAGAACTCCTCACCTCATCCCAGAGCAGATGCTGAGGACTACCCAGGAGTCCAGGAAGCCCCTCACACGCCCATGGTAGTGGCAATGATCCTGGAGAGCAAAGGACCCAGCCCCAAATCTCAGCCAGGACTGAAGTGGGAGGGGCAAGAAAGAAAGCATGGTGGGGGACTGGCTCCAGCTTCTCCTTAGGAACAGGAGAAGAATGGGGGAAATGGTGGAGAGGACCTTGGTGGGTGCATACCCCAGCACTCCTCACCCTGTCCTCAGAGTCCATGGAAGTATCTCACCGTGTGGTTGGGGAACAGCACTACTGGCTGCCCATCTGGGCTGTAGTGGGTTTCTGTGTATCCTGGAGCCAGCAGCCTGCTGGGAGGGGGTGTTGCAGAAATTACTTAATCCAGCCCTGCCTCCTCCAGGATGCCCTCTGGTCTTCCTCCCTGATTGCTAATTGAGTAGCTCTATGAGTGAGGCACAGGGCTAGCACTTAGGAAGCAGCCAAAGTGTGTCTTAGGGAAGGGACAGGAGTGACTGTGCATTGCTCAGCTCAGAAAAATCTTGGGCTAGAGTGAGCAAGGTGAAGGTCAGGAAGGAGCCTTGGTGATGGCTTAGAAATGGAAATGGGCGTGTGGGAAGCACCAGGGAAGAACAGGAACACGGGAAAGTTTGTGGTTCCCCTGGAGCCTGTAGCAGGCAGCTGGATCCACAGGTCAGGGGCGTTAGAAAGAGACTGGGCAGGAGGAGGGGAGTCAGGAGACACTGCCAAGGAGGTGGGACTTGGAGCCAAGGAAGTGTGTGAACTCCCTAGGTGGCCCTGGCTGCTGCCTACTCTTGTTGGACATCTGGACAACCCCCGAGCCCACCTCCTCCCATTCAGAGTTCCTTCAAATCTTCTCCTCAGGCCCCCAGATCCCACATATCTCCCCACCTGCCCTTCACGGATGCTCAACCCCTGCTTCCAGAGAAAACAGAATCCACACCTGCTCCTGCCCTGCCCGTCTGAGCAGGGATCCTCCTCCCCTCCTTCTCCAGACCCCACTCAAGTAATTGAATTCATCTTTGGGCTCCATCTCATCAGGATCCTTCCCACCAAGATGGATCAACCATAAGTCAATTTCTCTTCTTTAAAGAAAATCCTTCACCCCACCTCACCTTGACCTCTTTACCCGCAGACTGCCCCCAAAGACTTGTGATGCCTGCTTCTCCACTTTGCAGTCTTACCTCCTCCTCCAGCTTTGCTCCCCCACTCCACCCACACACTCAACCTTAGGAGGGAGGTGATGTGATCACCCTTTTTAACACATGGGGACATTGAACCCCAGAGAAGCTATGGTTAGGCGTGGCGGAACCTGAGTTCCACCTGAGTTTGTTCCCAGTGCATGGGGGAGAATAAAACATGTGTACAATGCTCAGAACAGTGCCTGCGATGAAGTAATCACTTGATAAATGATAGCTGTTGATAACACAATCTAGATGGTTTCACGAACCCACGCTCCATCTTAGACATTCACCTCACCCAGCCCAGCTCTGCCTGCTCATTCACCAGCTCAGAATCTTTGGCTTTGCACCATCCTGGACACTCAGCACCAAAATGGCCTTCTGTGATCTGGCCCTGCTAGGACTCCCCAAATTTGTTTCCCCTTGCTCCCCTCCCTCAGATGGAGACTCCCCAGGCAAGCCAGACAAATTGCCAACCCCCCCCCCCCCCTTGAATGTGCCTTGACCTATGTAGCCACTGTACCTTTGTCCCTGGCATTCCCAAAGCCTGGAGCACCCGCCCATCTTTGGAATCCATCTTGGATTCTCTTTTGACTCAGCACACCCTGTGAGCACCCACCAGGTGATGCTCACTCATTCCTGGCAGGAAGCTGACAAGATGTTTCTGGGGCCGGGATGAGAGATGTGCCCCACAGCAGGGCTGACCCAGCCTCAGTAGCCCACTTCAGTCTCGAGGGAGCCAGTCATGGGCTAGCATGACTCAACCTGTCACCTGCATCTCCTCCTCTGGGGCTCTCACCCCATCCAGCCTCCGTCTGGGGTTCCCATCAGTCTCTGTCCCCAGCACTGATCCCTCCCCAGAGAGAGGGGCTGTTCTTGGCTCCCAGCTCTTTCCCCGGCCTGGTACTCACTGATTCTTCTCCAGCTCTAGCAGGAGCTCCTGGCCTTCAGCCTTCAAGGCCACCAGCCCCACTTCTAGCTTCGAGACCTGGGCAAGAAGGAGTGTAGGGCTGAGAGGGCGGGCATCCAGGTCCCCTGCCTGCCAGGAAGCAGGAAGGATGTGGAGCTGACTGGCGAGGGAGTTCATGGGGAGAGCACAGGGGCACGGGGCAGAAGGCCCCCACTTGCCATTGTGGGTGTGGATGGGTGCGGGGTGAGAACTTGCAAAGATGCTTTCAAACTAAGAATGTTTGTTGTTCTGACAGCAACCATTTGACAGAACCTGCTAGGTGCACTCCACATCCTCCCTGGAGAGGCAAGTGGTCTCAGAAAGATGCCATGCCTTGCCCAAGGTTACTGGGCTCTTCCTCTGGTCTTCCCTCCTCTTTCATGCCCAGAAGGCTTCCTCTAAGCAGGAGGAGAGTGGGGTCCTGAAGACATTGATGTGGGAGAGTGGGGTAGCCACAGCTCAGGCCTCCTCACAACCTCTCCTTTCTGTACCTTGCTGTTCCCCACTCCCTGTAGAATTCAGACTTAGTACCTCCACCTCCAATGCTGACTAGCTGCCCCCCCCAAATTTTCCTACGCCTCTAGCAGACTCGCCCCACACCTGCTTCCCTAAGCCTGTGAGGTAAACACTGACCCACACTCCTTGCCAAGAGAAAAACTCTGGTTTTCTTGGCTAGATGTCAGGAGGGTGGGCCTGGGCCAGCCTGCCCACCTCTCCTTCCCCTACCCTCTTTGCCACTTCCACCCTGTGGGAATACCCCATCTGCCCGCTTTGTCCACTCCCTGGCTGGGGGCCCAGAGCTGGAGCGGGCCAGGAGCCTCCTGGAGAGCAGCTGTGTCTTTGGAATGCTGGCCCCCACTCTTGCTGGCCCTTCCCTTTTATCCCACAATGCACTGGCCTGGGCCCCACGCCAAGAGGCTCAGAGTCTTGTGGGGGGGGGACTTCCTCTGCAAGTAGGGAGCAAATAGTCCCCTCCCCCAGCCAAAGGCTGCCCTAGGCCCCAAGCATGAGCTCACGTGGCCGGAATGTCACTTGTTTTATTGGAGAAAGGTTTGCACTGAGGAAAGGAGGCAGCCCAGATGGAAAGCTTCCCCTTGCCCCACCCCCATCCCTCTCTCTGTCCCTCTGCAGCCCCTGCTGTCCTCATTTCTTGCCCTCCTGGTGACCCTGCCCTTCACCTTGCACTCCATCTCCAACCTAAAATGTAGGTGTTTCCTGCCTCTGGGACGGGACTCCCTGCCACTCTGTCTGCTGTCCTCATCTTTGGCAGGCTTCCCAGGGACAGAAAAAATGAGGAAAGCAAATTCCCTCTGGCACTCCCCTCCTGTTTGGTCACAGCCCAGGCCAGGCCCAGAGGGAGGTCCACAGTCAGGGTGGTCTCAGCATGTGATGTCCCTTCCCCTATGCCGGTGATGAACAATCTCAAAGCTCGGGCTGGCACCATGCTGATCACTTGAATGGGGGCCCTGAGGGTCTGGGGGACCCAGTGAGGGCCCTAGGTTGAGAGTTGCTGGGCCTGTGGGGGCCCCCCGGCCTACATGGCAGTGCTCTCCTGCCTTCCTCCTTGCAGGCTTGGACAGTGGATTGTCCTCTCTTTCCTGAAAATTCATGATGAAAAGGGTGCTCTAGGCTTGGGGAACATTGGCCAATGGTTTCTTCTGGGTTAAAGAGCTGTGTGACCTTGGGCAGTTTCTCCAGCCTCTCTGGGCTTCAGTTTGCCCCTCTGTGAAATGGGCATACAAAGGCTGTTGGTCTCCATGCAGCACAGCTTTGTGGCACATACAGATGGGGGCAAGGTTATTCTGAAAGTGTGTGATGGATGGCTGTTGGGAGGAGATGGGACAGAGCATCCAGAATAAGCAAAACAGGGTGGGCTTGCATTTGGGGGTACTAGGAGAGTGACTACTGGGCAGAAGTGGCGTGAGCCAGTGAGACAAGTTTCAGGCCCCTAAATGGCAAGGTCCTGGAGAGGACAGCAACGCATCCACAGGGTCACATGTTCTGGTAAACTTTGCAAAAGGAGGATATTTTGGTGTTTTCTTAAAGAGGTTCTTGAAAAGCTTCTGGCCCCACCTCTGCCTGATGGGGTGGAGGTGGCCTGAATAACACTGGGAAGAGATGGTTAGGGAGGAGGTGGGGGAGAGGAAACTGGAAAATGACTTCCATGTGTGCAGCCTCTTCCATCTAGACGTCTCCCACCCGCCCCTGCCAAACCTTCAGGGAGGGGCCTGAAGGACTCTGGGGATCTAGGGACCCCAGCGAAACTGCCACGCTGATATTTGGGGAGGGGTAAAGGGGCTGAGAGACCCTGGGCCTCTGCAGAGTAAGGGATGACCTGGCACTGACCGGCTGCTCCAGGGTGACCATGCGCCAGGGTCGTCCATCCAGAACCCAGTGCAGGATGACTGGCTCTCCAGGGGTGTTTCCTGGGGAGAGGACAGAGCACAGGGTGAGGGGAACCTGAGGGACATGGGGAAATTGGAGACAACAGAGGGATAGAGTTAGAGGATGTCAGCAGGCAGGAACAGGAGACTCCATCTTCAGTACTCAAAAGTTTAGCCTGAAAAAAAAAAAAAAAAAAGTTTAGCCTGGAGAAGGGTGGCCACCCATGGGGCATCCTTGGAACTGAGGAGCCACCAGGGAGGTGGCAGAAGAGAGACAGAGGAGCCTGGGAAGAACTGCTCAGCTGGGCACTTGGGAGACCCACTGACCTTGGGAGGGGGAATGGGGTCAAAGATCACAAGGAAGAGACCAAGGCCCCTAATACAGAGGGGAAAGGAAATGGGAGGCAGCTTTGGGTATTTTTAGACTGGGCAGCAGATGCTTTTAGGGTGAGAGATCTGTGAAGACAGGACGCCTGTGTCTCCCCCACCATCTGAGAAAAACAACAGCCAGATGTTGCCCAAAGCTCCCTCTGGGGGCTTCATGCTGGGGGCAGGGCTTCCAGGGACACTGGCCCAAAAGCCCCCTCCTCGTGTCTTCAAGGGGTGGGGGGTTGTTTGGGAGACAGAGCCTGAGTGCTCCCAGGACGGGAATGCTTAAGGCGGGCTCCAGGAGGAATACCAGAGTGAAGCATTACTCAGAAAGCGCCTGGAATGCTCCCCTGGAATGCTCCCAGCGCCCCCCCCCCCACAAGTGGGCCCCGGAAACTCTCACCACACCCGCCCTGCAGGAATCAGACCTCAGGCTGCCCAGAGCCTACAGGCAGCCTTCCCTCAGTCCCTGGGGAAGCCCAGCTCCCACAACTGACAGCTCCCCAACCCCCGTCCTGCCCAGGCTGAGATGGCTGCCTATGGAAGTGGCTCAACTCCTGCCAGGCCACGCCGACTCCTTTCTCCTTCTCCATCTCCTCCTCCAGACCCCATCATCAAAGACCTGGAATAGCAGCCGCTCCAGGAAGTCCCCTTCTCCCAAGAAGCCCTCCTTGATTGGATCAGTAGTTTCCATCAGGTAGATGGGGGTGGGGGTGGGGAGGTGCAGGGCCTTGGAATTGAGGCTGAAGGGCCAGTGTAGGGAGGGGTCTGAGTGCATTGGGAGGGGGGGCGGTCTCAGGCCAGAGAGGACTTAACTCGGTGTGGAGCACCAGGTCCAGCTGGCCCTGGGCTTCCCAGGGTGGAGAGGGGAAGGTGTGCCTGTGTGCATGTGTGAGTGTGGGTTCTCCTCCTGGCCCTGTGCACACACGCTGGCCATTGGCACCTTGATAGGGGCAAGGAGGCAGAGATGGAGCTGTGGTGACTAGGTGGATGGGAGTGGAAACTGAGGAGCCAGTGTGGTGTTGGGGAGCATAGAGTCCCTCTCCATTCCTCCCAGGGGTCCCTCCATCCTCCCCTGACCCCAGGCTGAAGAGGAGGGAGCAGCGGAATGCCTGGGGACCATCCCCAAAGGCATGAGGGCTGTCGTCCCTCCCCCTCCACGCCCCAGAACAGAGCAGGACCCTATCCCTGTTGCCACCCGCCCCCCCCCCACCCCCACACAGTGCTCTGGAACCCACTGTCCCCAGGCTGCCCAGCCCTTCCTGCCCGCCTTGTCAGGATGTACAGGACTCCGCCAATCCTCCCACCCTTTGGGAGAGGTTTTCACCAGCCCCATCTCACAGAGAGTTTGTAGAAGTCAAACCGAGAAGAGACAGAGCTGCAGTCTTCCCCCAGGGCCCTGCTAAACAGGCACCTTCTGTTTGAAGCCGTTTCTATCTAACCAAACAAGGCAACAATATAAACAATATACACACTGCCCCAAGGCCCTGGGATGAGGGGGTGAACATGGAATGATGCATGAGTGTGGAGGCCACAGCTAGTCCCTTAGTGTGAGGGCGCAACAGGGACTCCAGGGCACCGGTGGTCTGAGGCTTCCTGGAGGATGGAGGCCCGCTGAACCCTAGGGGATGAAGGTGCAGGAACCTTCATACTGGCGGATGGGGCCACAGCAGAGAATCCAGAGGGGTTTGGGGGTGCTGAGCGGCTGCTTGAAGGGAAGGGGCCCTGCCACTCTGCTTCGCCATTGGCACAGGGTATCTGGGCACAGTGTGCAAGTCTGGGCCCTGAGGCCAGCACAACTGCAGTTGAGAGTCCCTGGGCAATTCCCACAGAGACTCTCCCAAACCCTCCCCATGCCCTGTCCTCCTGGCCCGCGCGACCCCCGGGGATTTCCGACCCTCCATCCCCGACAGCGACCTCGCGGCGCACTCCCACTCACCTTGAAACGCCTCAGCCCCCCACACCGGCCACGGTAGTCGCAGTAGCAGCAGCAGCCCCAACGCCGGCGACCCTCGAGCGCTCCGATACCCCGGGCGCATAGCTGTGAGCGCCTGGCGTCTGAGCTGCGGCTCCCAGCTCTCGGCTCCGCCCCGGCTGGATCGCGGCCGACCCACGCCCTCTGCAGCCGGCCCGCCGCCTCCCGACCCTCCCGCACCCCCTTCCTGGCCCGCAACCCCCTCCTCGCGCGACCCCGCACGGAGCCCCGCCTGCCCGCGACACCATTTCAGCCCATCAGTCCTGACCCCGGCCAGCGTGTGCCCTCGGGGAGCCGGGACCACCCTCCCGCGTCTAGGGGCTAGAGCTCGGCGGGGCGGGAGACCCTCCCGAGCCAACCCGCCGCATAGGTCTCAGAGGGCCCCCTATTCGTGGGGGTGGGAAGTGGAGATGGGGCGGGGACACTCGGGAAGGGCCTTTGAGGACCAGAGCGGGGAGGCGGGGACAGTGCTAGGGGGCCACCTGTTGCTGCTCCGGTCTGCCCAGGAAGCGCCTCCCTCCATGGTCTCCTGGATCGGACCTTTGTCCTCGCCTTGACACCAGTCACGCCCAGAGTCGCCCGGGTGAGAGACGGGCGGGCCCTAGGAGAAGGGAGGCCCGGGCGACCGCGACAGGCAGGTGCAGCCACGGCCCCAAGCTAGTCTCTCTTCCGCGGTGGCCGCCAGCCCCTGCGCCCGAGGTGCGCGGGTCGGTCGGGAGGACGAGCGGAGGCCGAGGCCCTGCGGGCTCCCTGCCCGGCAAAGGCGAGGCGGTGGAACAGGCGGACGGGCGGAGAGGGGGGCAACCCTTTGTCCCTGGTGGTGGCCGGGGGTGGGGGTGGGGCGAGGAATGGCACAAAGCCATAGACTCCCACACATGCGGGAGCCTTTTGGCTTTTGTTTCTTGTTTTAAAAAGTTTGTGTACTGAGTAGTAAATTCGGATAGCTAATAGCAAGTATTCCGATAGCGAGGGATGTTAAATTTAAGCAAATCTATTTGTTTATGAGAATTCAAAATGCGCCAATTCAGTTAGTAAGAGTTGCAGTGGGGAAGGTAACCTATGTTGGCCTGATTCAAACATCAAAAAGTATGGTGAGAGGTATAGGGAACATCCCATCCTCTCAGACCACGCCCCTCCAACAGGAAGCTATTATTAGCTTCTTGTATAGGCTTTTAGATTATTTCATGCATGTCCACGACAATACAAACATTTTTTTCCCTCTTTTTAACATTTTTCTGTACCTTGATTTTTTTCACTTAATACCCTTGGAGATCCTTCCTATCAGTGGTCTCCTTAACACACTATTGTTTTTCTTTTTCTTTCTTTTTTTGGCCTTGCCATGCAGCATATGCCCCTGACCAGGGATTGAACCTGCCCCCTGCAGTGGAAGTGCAGAGTCTTAACAACTGGACCACCAGGGAAGTCCACATTAACACTATTATTATTTTTTTTAATATTTATTTATTTTTATTTATTTGGTTGTGCCAGGTCTTTGTTGCAGCAGGTGGGCTCCTTAGTTGTGGCATGCGAACTCCCAGTTGCAGCATGCGTGTGGGATCTAGTTCCCTGACCAGGGATCGAACCTGGGCCCCTGCATTGGGAGCACAGAGTCTTATCCACTGTGCCACCAGGGAAGTCCCAACACTATTCTTATAACTATTATTCTATTATGATTACTTTAGATTTTAAAATTACAATAAAATGCATTTACTTTAAGTGTACAGTTAGATGAGTTTTGATAAATTTATACACCTATGTAATCACCACCACAATCTAGATAGAACCTTCCCATCATCCCCAAATAGTTCCCCTGTGTCCCTTCCCAGTCAATCTCTCCCACTCCTAACCCCAGGCAACCACTGATATACTTTCTGTCTATAGATAAGATTTGCCTGTTCTAGAACTTCATACAAGTAGAATCATAAAACATGTACTCTTTTGTGTCTGGTTTCCTTCCCTCTTTGTTTTTGAGATTCATTTGCATTGTTTCACGTAGCAGTAATTTGCTCCTTTGTAGTGCTGAGTATGTTCCATGGTAAGGGGGAAGCACGGTTTCTCTATTCTCCAGCTAGGCATTTGGTTTCTTTTCCAGTTTGGGCTCTTCTAAATATGGCTGCTACAAATTGCTGCATAAATCTGTATGAACATGTTTTCATTTCTCATCTGTAAATACCTAGAAGTAGAATTGCAAGGTCATACAGTAAAGGGCATGTTTAATTTTTTTAAGAAACTATTTTCCAAAGTGTCTGTACCATTTTACATTCCCACTAGCAATGTGTCAGAGTTCTCCATATCCTCACCAACATTTTAGTGTTGTCAACCTTTTATTTTTATTTATTTATTTATTTGGCTGCGTTGGGTCTTCGTTGCTGCACACAGGCTTTCTCTAGTTGCGGCGAGCGGGGGCTACTCTTCGTTTCGCTGCGGTGCGCGGGCTTCTCATTGCAGTGGCTTCTCTTGTTGTGGAGCACGGGCTCTAGGCACACGGGCTTCAGTAGTTGTGGTGCACGGGCTCAGTAGTTGTGGCTCGCAGGCTCTAGAGCGCAGACTCAGTAGTTGTGGCACACGGGCTTAGTTGCTCCGCAGCATGTGGGATCTTCCCGGACCAGGGATCGAACCTGTATCCCCTGCACTGGCAGGCGGATTCTCAACCACTGCACCACCAGGGAAGTCCCCAACCTTTAAAATTTTAGCCATTCTAATGGGTATGCAGCATTCTCATCATTTTTAATAGCTGAATGCTATCATTTATTCATAGTCTCCTCTTGGGCATATAAATGGTTTCCAGTCCCTTTGCTATTACAAACAATGCTGTAATGGATAGTTATATACACAAATTCATCTGTGAGATGATATACTACAAGCAGGATTGCTGGGTCAAAGGATATGTGTGTTTGTGATTTGGGTAGATAGAGTTAAAATGCCCTCTGATTTGTGCCAGTTCACAGTTGTACCAGCGATATCTGGAGTGCTCATTTTCCCACAACCTTACCAACACAGTTATCAAAATGTAATATTTGCTAGTCTGAAAGTGAAAGTGCA
Organism: Eschrichtius robustus; assembly: GCF_028021215.1. Taxonomy (NCBI): domain Eukaryota; kingdom Metazoa; phylum Chordata; class Mammalia; order Artiodactyla; family Eschrichtiidae; genus Eschrichtius; species Eschrichtius robustus. Next base: position 31,185,635 of record NC_090839.1, read on the forward strand.
GTCTCCATTTGCATTTTGTCTTATGAGTGAGGTTGAATATTTGTTCAAACATTTAAGAGCCGTTTGTATTTCTTTTTCCCTGAATTGCCTGTTCATATCCGCAGCTCATTTTTCTATTGGGTCTTTCTCTTAACAACTTGAAGGAACTCTATACATAAGGGAGATGAACCCTTTGTCTGGAGTATGAGTTGCAAATATTTTACCCAGTTTGTGAGGTGTATCCAGCCTGTGGTTTGTGGCTTCATCTCAGTTATACTCTTTGCTGAGTAACATTTGATTGTGTGACTATAACCACATTTTTCTTTCATTGACACAACTGTTGCTGGAGCTTTGAGTGGTTCTTAGTCTTGAGATGTTATAAAAAATGCTGCTGTGGACATTCATATGCTTGGGTCCTTAGCTTCCTCCCTTTGCCTGTCCTGCTTCCTCCACCCCTTTACTGGTCTCCCCTGGGAACACGTTCTTTTTTTTTTTTTTTCATGTAATGTCTGAAACATTTATATTAACATATTTCCATACAAATAACCCAATGAAAGTTTAGTATTAGTTGTTTTGTTTGTTTGTTTGTTTATACTGCAGGTTCTTATTAGGAATCAATTGTATACACATCAGTGTATACATGTCAATCCCAATCGCCCAATTCAGCACACCACCATCCCCACCCCACCGCAGTTTTCCCCCCTTGGTGTCCATATGTCCGTTCTCTACATCTGTGTCTCAACTTCTGCCCTGCAAACCGGCTCATCTGTACCATTTTTCTAGGTTCCACGTACATGCATTAATATACGATATTTGTTTTTCTCTTTCTGACTTACTTCACTCTGTATGACAGTCTCTAGATCCATCCACTTCTCAACAAATGACTCAATTTCGTTCCTTTTTATGGCTGAGTAATATTCCATTGTATATATGTACCACAACTTCTTTATCCATTCGTCTGCTGATGGGCATTTAGGTTGCTTCCATGACCTGGCTATTGTAAATAGTGCTGCAATGAACATTCGGGTGCATGTGTCTTTTTGAATTACGGTTTTCTCTGGGTATATGCCCAGTAGTGGGATTGCTGGGTCATATGGTAATTCTATTTTTAGTTTTTTAAGGAACCTCCATACTGTTCTCCATAGTGGCTGTATCAATTTACATTCCCACCAACAGTGCAAGAGGGTTCCCTTTTCTCCACACCCTCTCCAGCATTTGTTGTTTGTAGATTTTCTGATGATGCCCATTCTAACAGGAGTGAGGTGATACCTCATTGTAGTTTTGATTGGCATTTCTCTAATAATTAGTGATGTTGAGCATCTTTTCATGTGCTTCATGGCTGTCTGTATGTCTCCTTTGGAGAAATGTCTATTTAGGTCTTCTGCCCATTTTTGGATTGGGGTGTTTGTTTCTTTAATATTGAGCTGAATGAGCTGTTTATATATTTTGGAGATTAATCCTTTGTCCGTTGATTCGTTTGCAAATATTTTCTCCCATTCTGAGGGTTGTCTTTTCGTCTTGTTTATGGTTTCCTTTGCTGTGCAAAAGCTTTGAAGTTTCATTAGGTCCCATTTGTTTATTTTTGTTTTTATTTCCATTACTCTAGGAGGGGGATCAAAAAAGATCTTGCTGTGATTTATGTCAGAGAGTGTTCTTCCTATGTTTTCCTCTAAGAGTTTTATAGTGTCCAGTCTTATATTTAGGTCTCTAATCCATTTTGAGTTTATTTTTGTGTATGGTGTTAGGGAGTATTCTAATTTCATTCTTTTACATGTAGCTGTCCAGTTTTCCCAGCACCACTTATTGAAGAGACTGTCTTTTCTCCATTGTATATCCTTGCCTCCTTTGTCATAGATTAGTTGACAATAGGTGCGTGGGTTAATCTCTGGGCTTTCTATCTTGTTCCATTGATCTATGTTTCTGTTTTTGTGCCAGTACCATATTGTCTTGATTACTGTAGGTTTGTAGTATAGTCTGAAGTCAGGGAGTCTGATTCCTCCAGCTCCGTTTTCTTCCCTCAAGACTGCTTTGGCTATTCGGGGTCTTTTGTGTCTCCATACAAATTTTAAGATGATTTGTTCTAGCTCCGTAAAAAATGCCATTGGTAATTTGATAGGGATTGCATTGAATCTGTAGATTGCTTTGGGTAGTATACTCATTTTCACAATGTTGATTCTTCCAATCCAAGAACATGGTATCTCTCTCCATCTGTTGGTATCATCTTTAATTTCTTTCATCAGTGTCTTATAGTTTTCTGCATACAGGTCTTTTGTCTCCCTAGGTAGGTTTATTCCTAGGTATTTTATTCTTTTTGTTGCAATGGTAAATGGGAGTGTTTCCATAATTTCTCTTTCAGATTTTTCATCATTAGTGTATAGGAATGCAAGCGATTTCTGTGCATTCATTTTGTATCCTGCAACTTTACCATATTCATTAATTAGCTCTAGCAGTTTTCTGGTGGCAGTTTTAGGATTCTCTATGTATAGTATCATGTCATCCGCAAACAGTGACAGTTTTACTTCTTCTTTTCCAATTTGTATTCCTTTTATTTCTTTTTCTTCTCTGATTGCCGTGGCTAGGACTTCCAGAACTATGTTGAATAATAGTGGTGAGAGTGGACATCCTTGTCTCGTTCCTGATCTTAGAGGAAATGCTTTCAGTTTTTCACCATTGAGAATGATGTTTGCTGTGGGTTTGTCATATATGGCCTTTATTATGTTGCGGTAGGTTCCCTCTATGCCCACTTTCTGGAGAGTTTTTATCATAAATGGGTGTTGAATTTTGTCGAAAGCTTTTTCTGCATCTATTGAGTTGATCATATGGTTTTTATTCTTCAATTTGTTAGTATGGTGTATCACATTGATTGATTTGCGTATATTGAAGAATCCTTGCATCCCTGGGATAAATCCCACTTGATCGTGGTGTATGATCCTTTTAATGTGTTGTTGGATTCTGTTTGCTAGTATTTTGTTGAGGATTTTTGCATCTATATTCATCAGTGATATTGGTCTGTAATTTTCTTTTTTTGTAGTATCTTTGTCTGGTTTTGGTATCAGGGTGATGGTGGCCTCATAGAATGAGTTTGGGAGTGTTCCTTCCTCTGCAATTTTTTGGAAGAGTTTGAGAAGGATAGGTGTTAGCTCTTCTCTAAATGTTTGATAGAATTCACCTGTGAAGCCATCTGGTCCTGGACTTTTGTTTGTTGGAAGATTTTTAATCACAGTTTCAATTTCATTACTTGTGATTGGTCTGTTTCATATTTTCTGTTTTTCCTGGTTCAGTCTTGGAAGGTTATACCTTTCTAAAAATTTGTCCATTTCTTCCAGGTTGTCCATTTTATTGGCATAGAGTTGGTGGTAGTAGTCTCTTAGGATGCTTTGTATTTCTGTGGTGTCTGTTGTAACTTCTTCTTTTTCATTTCTGATTTTATTGATTTGAGTCCTCTCTCTCTTTTTCTTGATGAGTCTGGCTAATGGCTTATCAATTTTGTTTATCTTCTCAAAGAACCAACTTTTAGTTTTGTTGATCTTTGCTATTGTTTTCTTTGTTTCTATTTCATTTATTTCTGCTCTGACCTTTATGATTTCTTTCCTTCTGCTAACTTTGGGTTTTGTTTGTTCTTCTTTCTCTAGTTTCTTTAGGTGTAAGGTTAGATTGTTTACTTGAGATTTTTCTTGTTTCTTTAGGTAGGCTTGTATAGCTATAAACTTCCCTCTTAGAACCGCTTTTGCTGCATCCCATAGGTTTTGGGTCGTCGTGTTTTCATTGTCATTTGTCTCTAGGTATTTTTTTATTTCCTCTTTGATTTCTTCAGTGATCTCTTGGTTATTTAGTGACGTATTGTTTAGCCTCCATGTGTTTGTCTTTTTTACGTTTTTTTCCCTGTAATTCATTTCTAATCTCATAGCGTTGTGGTCAGAAAAGATGCTTGATATGATTTCAGTTTTCTTAAATTTACTGAGGCTTGATTTGTGACCCAAGATGTGATCTATCCTGGAGAATGTTCCATGCGCACTTGAGAAGAACGTGTAATCTGCTGTTTTTGGATGGAATGTCCTATATATATCAATTAAATCTATCTGGTCTACTGTGTCATTTAAAGCTTCTGTTTCCTTATTTATTTTCATTTTGGATGATCTGTCCATTGGTGTAAGTGAGGTGTTAAAGTCCCCCACTATTATTGTGTTACTGTCGATTTCCTCTTTTATAGCTGTTAGTTATGTATTGAGGTGCTCCTATGTTGGGTGCATATATATTTATAATTGTTATATCTTCTTCTTGGATTGATCCCTTGATCATTATGTAGTGCCCTTCCTTGTCTCTTGTAACATTCTTTATTTTAAAGTCTATTTTATCTGATATGAGTATAGCTACTCCAGCTTTCTTTTGATTTCCATTTGCATGGAATATCTTTTTCCATCCCCTCACTTTCAGCCTGTATGTGTCCCTAGGTCTAAAGTGGGTCTCTTGTAGACAGCATATATATGGGTCTTGTTTTTGTATCCATTCAGCCAGTCTATGTCTTTTGGTTGGGGCATTTAATCCATTCACGTTTAAGGTAATTATCGATATGTATGTTCCTATGACCATTTTCTTAGTTGTTTTGGGTTTGTTTTTGTAGGTCCTTTTCTTCTCTTGTGTTTCCCACTTACAGAAGTTCCTTTAGCATTTGTTGTAGCGCTGGTTTGGTGGTGCTGAATTCTCTTAGCTTTTGCTTGTCTGTAAAGCTTTTGATTTCTCCATCGAATCTAAATGAGATCCTTGCCGGGTAGAGTAATCTTGGTTGTAGGTTCTTCCCTTTCATCACTTTAAGTATATCATGCCACTCCCTTCTGGCTTACAGAGTTTCTGCTGAGAAGTCAGCTGTTAACCTTATGGGAGTTCCCTTGTATGTTATTTGTCGTTTTTCCCTTGCTGCTTTCAATAATTTTTCTTTGTCTTTAATTTTTGCCACTTTGATTACTATGTGTCTCGGTGTGTTTCTCCTTGGGTTTATCCTGTATGGGACTCGGTGCGCTTCCTGGACTTGGGTGGCTATTTCCTTTCCCGTGTTAGGGAAGTTTTCAACTATAATTTCTTCAAATATTTTCTCTGGTCCTTTCTCTCTCTCTTCTCCTTCTGGGACCCCTATAATGCGAATGTTGTTGCGTTTAATGTTGTCCCAGAGGTCTCTTAGGCTGTCTTCATTTCTTTTCATTCTTTTTTCTTTAGTCTGTTCCGCAGCAGTGAATTCCACCATTCTGTCTTCCAGGTCACTTATCCGTTCTTCTGCCTCAGTTATTCTGCTATTGATTCCTTCTAGTGTAGTTTTCATTTCAGTTATTGTATTGGTCATCTCTGTTTGTTTGTTCTTTAATTCTTCTAGGTCTTTGTTAATCATTTCTTGCATCTTCTCAATCTTTGCCTCCATTCTTATTCCAAGGTCCTGGATCATCTTCACTATCATTATTCTGAATTCTTTTTCTGGAAGGTTGCCTATCTCCACTTCATTTAGTTGTTTTTCTGGGGTTTTTTCTTGTTCCTTCATCTGGTACATAGCCCTCTGCCTTTTCATCTTGTCTATCTTTCTGTAACTGTGGTTTTTGGTCCACAGGCTGCAGGATTGTAGTTTTTCTTGCTTCTGCTGTCTGCCCTCTGGTGGTTGAGGCTATCTAAGAGGCTTGATGGGAGGCTCTGGTGGTGGGTAGAGCTGACTGTTGCTGTGGTGGTCAGAGCTCAGTAAAACTTTAATCCACTTGACTGTTGATGGGTGGGGCTGGGTTCCCTCCCTGTTGGTTGTCTTGCCTGAGGCAACCCAACACTGGAGCCTACCTGGGCTCTTTGGTGGGGTTAATGGCAGACTCTGGGAGGGCTCACACCAAGGAGCACTTCCCAGAACCTCTGCTGCCAGTGTCCTTGTCCCCACGGTGAAACAGAGCCACCCCCCGCCTCTGCAGGAGACCCCCCCAACACCAGCAGGTAGGTCTGGTTCAGTTTCCCCCAGGGTCACTGCTCCTTCCCCTGGGTCCCGATGTGCACACTACTTTGTGTGTGCCCTCCAAGAGTGGGGTCTCTATTTCCCCCAGTCCTGTCGAAGTCCTGCAATCAATTCCCACTAGGCTTCAAAGTCTGATTCTCTAGGAATTCCTCCTCCCGTTGCCGGACCCCCAGGTTGGGAAGCCTGACGTGGGGCTCAGAACCTTCACACCAGTGGGTGGACTTCTGTGGTATAAGTGTTCGCCAGTCTGTGAGTCACCCACCCAGCAGTTATGGGATTTGATTTTACTCTGATTGCGCCCCTCCTACCGTCTCACTGTGGCTTCTCCTCTGTCCTTGGACGTGGGGTATCCTCCTTGGTGAAGTCCAGGGTCTTCCTGTCAATGATTGTCCAGCAGCCAGTTGTGATTCTGGTGCTCTCGCAAGAGGGAGTGAGAGCACGTCCTTCTACTCCGCCATCTTGGTTAATCCTCCCCTTGTGTATCCTGGGAACACGTTCTTAATAGGTCACTTGCATATGAAACCTTGGGGAACGAGACCTGGTACAGACATAGATGGCTTTGGTCATGCTGGGTGCTCCAGTGTAGACAGGCTGGAAAGGCATCAACCCCTCCCCCTGTGGATGAGGACTTGTATCTTCCTAATTTGCCTTCTCTCAGGATCCACATTCTCTTTTGGAATCTCTGGTTGTGCTCCTGGTTCAAGATGAAAGAGCCTGGGTCTCTCTGTCCACCCCTACTCTTCCCCAAATCCTCCCTGAATGGGAAAAGAGAGGGGCTCTTTTTGCCCTGGGGGCTGATAGCAGCAGAGGCCACCCCTCCAGGACAGAATTCCTGATATTCCTGCTGGATGACCAGGAGGCAGAGAGTAAGGCATCCTGTCACACTCTTGGTCCATTTTGCTATCTCTTTTCTCATTCGAAGAGGCTTTGGTGAACAGAGAGACCAGGCTTCCGTCTTGAAACAGGAGCTCAACTGGAGATTCCAAAAGAGAATGTGGATCCTGAGAGAGGGCAAATTAGGAAGATACAAGTGCCAACCATGGTAAAGGAAACAGTCCTGAAGAGGAAGAAGAGAGGGGCGGCTAAGAAAGCTCCAGAGGTCACAGGGGCAGGACAACACCAATGTGCACCCTGGCCCGGAGATGGCCCAAGTCCCATGACCTGGGGGCCAGGGAAGCAGAGCAACCTCCAGGTTAGCCAGACTCTGAAGGCAGAGGGGAGGCTTCAGAGCACTGGCTAACTCCTACTCACACTGCAGACTGTGGCCTTGGTGTCTTCTTGTCCAGGGGCCCTCCCTGACTCGAAGCCGGCCACTGTCAACTGCACTATCCTCACTGCACCACATCTCACACAACAATGCACTTGCCCATTGCCTTCTCTCTCTCCTCCAGACCTTAAGTTCTGTAGGCTCTGGGACTATGTTCACAGCCTGGCACAGGACCTGGCACACAGTCAGTGCTAATAAAATGAGGGGGACATGTAGCTTAAAAGCCATAGAGGGACTGGAGTCCTTGCAAAGTGGATGCCTCTCAAACTCAGATAAGCTGTGTCCAAGCATGTAAGAGGAATTTTCTGCTAAAATCTCAGAGCAACTGTTTGTTTACATTTGGAGGTTGCAGAGGAGGGGCTGGGGTCATTGGACCAAAGTTGAAGAAGATGGGTCCTGGAAGTGCCACTCATCAGCTTGGTGTTCGTGACCAATGACACGGTGGGAAAGATGATTTATCAGATGGTGTGTTAGTGTCACTCTCCAGAGGGGCATCTGGAAGTGTCCTGGGAAGAAAGCCAGTGAGAGTTAAGCCTTCGAAGTGTTTGTGTAATGGGCGACACCCACCATCTGTAAACAGGACTCATTCTGAAGAGTGACCTGGAAAAGGGTGACTATAAACATTCTGCTACAAGTCTCACAGCGGATATAAGCCCTTAATCCTTTTGAGCAAATACCCAGGGGTAGAATTTCAGGGTCATAGGACAGGGGTATTTTAACTTTAATAGATAATGTCAAACAGTTTTCCAAAGTCATACATTCTGTATGGTTCCCACATAAAGTTCAAAAACAGACAAATCAAACCTATGGTGTTAGAAGTCAGGATACTAGTTACCTTTGGGGGCTTGCGACTGGGGAGAGGGGCACAAGGGAGACTCTGGGGGCTGGTAATGGTCTGTGTCTTGATCGGGATGCTGGTTACATGGGTATATTCACTTTGTGAAAAGTCATTGAACTGTACACTTAAAATGTGTGCACTTTCCTGTATGTGTGCTACCCTTGAATTAAAAGTTTATTTAAAAGCCTTGAGGAGCCTCAGACCACTGGGGGTGGACGAAACTAACCCCTCTGGGAACCCTCCAATCCCAGGTGGACCTACGTCTCCTTGGAGGTGCACAAAAGCAGATGAAGACTCCAAGTCAAATGTTCCCAAATCCTCCAGTAGCCATCCCTTCTGTGGCTACCCGTGGTCCTCCCATCACCCTCTCTTCCTTAGACAGTTGCAAAACATCCGGCTGCATCTAGCTTGCTCTCTCCTTGTCCCATCTCTGGTTTTAGTCCACAGTTTCCAGCCTCCCACTTGAGAGCAATGTAGAAAAACCAGTGCTTACTAAATGCTCACCCACTGCATGCCAAGCACAGTGCTGGTCATGTGTGCAGCAGAGGTGAGCAGTGCCCAGAGCCTCACGGAGAAGGAAGGGGCACGAATTGCTTGAGCATAAGGTAGTTTGTGGTAAAGGTCATATAATTTGCACCCAATGCCACCTCCAGCAGATGGTCTCCCAGAATAAACCCCACTCACATTCGAATCCTCTGTGTTCCAGTACAGCAGTTTGGCTTGCAAGAAAGAGACTCATTCCAGTTATGTCACAGGATGGACGTTTATTGGGAGGACATGCCTGATAGGCTCCCAGGAAGAGCCTGGCAATCAGGCACTAATAAGTATAGGACCTGGGACCGGAAGGGTCCAGACACAGCTACATGAATCTCACCTGGCCTCCAATTTCTTCCCAACCTGTTAGCTCCTATGCCAACTCCCCACTTCTCTTCACATTTCTCAACTCAAATCCTAGAGTGGTGGGCTCTTTGCTCCTCCCACCATCTGCCACCAGGATACCAGGGGAGTCACTAGCCCACTTGAGAACTGCTTCCCTTCAGGCACTGACTTCCCTAGGGGCATGTTATTCTTTCTTAGTGGCCCTTGTTTGTCTTAACAGCCCCTGGTGCACAAGCTTCCAGGAAGAGAATGTGAGCTCACTTGATCATGGACAGGAATGCACTTGGAGCAGAAACAAGGATGCTGATACCATGTCTGCTCCCCATTCTCTGGGGGTGGGGGAGTGGGAATGGGGGCATTTCTTCTTCCAGAGGCCAGATCTGGCACAAGATGCCTGTTCAGGCAACCCAGCTACCTGGGATTCCCTCTCCCTAGGGACCACGAAACCTTCTTGATTTCCTCAGTCTTAATGTGTGAGAGAGACTACCTCCTCCAGGAAGCCCATGACCAGAATAGACAAGGGCACACCCTGGCCTTCAGTAGATGGGCGGTGAGACAGAACGTGGCCTGCTGGCAGCATTCCCATCAATGTCAAAATCTCGGGGATGAGTCGATAGTTGGGAGCCCTTTGAATATATAATAAAAAACTACATTTCCCAGAATCCCTTGCAGCTTGGCCTGGCCATATGGCTAAATTCCAGCCAATGGAAAGTGAGTGGAAATTACCTGCTCAACTTCTGGGTTGTAGCCACAATGGGAATGGGCATGCCTTTAACTTCCACTCTTCCCTCTTCTTGCTGGAGGAAGTGTGAATGCAATGGCATCATTGTGAACTTCACAATCAAAGGCAACATTTTAGGGATGGAGAACAACAAAATAGAAGGATCCAGAGCTCCAACATCTTAAACCACCATAACATACCCAGACTAGTATGGGAGAGAAAAATCAAATTCGCTCACGTTGAAGTTACTGTATTTGGTCTTGTTAGAGTAGCCTAGCTTATATTCTAGCTAGTACAGAGTGCCTTGACCAGCCTGTGATGATGTAGAAAGCTCTTCTATTCTAATCCATCTCAAATGTCCAGGGTAAGCTTGGAGGAGAAAGATGTGAAGAGGCAATGCATTGGAATATCAATGGAGAGATGAGATCCAGAGAAAAGAGAAAGAGAAATGGACATGGTCAATTCATTTCTCTTCAGAGTTCCCCAGGGTCAACACCCTTCCTGGTAGATTGATGTTCACGTCCACCTCTCACCACCCATTTTTCTTGGGGTTTGGAGCCAGGTCATAGAAAGTCAGGTGCCACAGAGCTGTTTTCATGGAGGCAGGCAGCACCCAATGCTGCCTTGTTCACAGGGCCCGAGTCATCACAGATTCCGGTAACCTCCTCCCCCTGAAGGCAGGAAATGCTACAGGTCAGCTCAGGGGCAGAGCACAGGACGAGGTCACAAATGTGGCTGCATCAGGATCAATGAACTTCCCACAGAGAAAACTCTGGTCACTGGAGGACTCTGGGAGTAGTCATCACCTGACCTCTAACTCTGGAGGGCAGTCCCCCAGGTCCCCAGCCTTGGGTAGGGGTCCCAAGGGGATTGGTGAGAGTGTGCATGACTGGAAATGTGGCTGGGAGCCCTGGCCCACCAAATGGATTATCTGAAGAAGGGGACACATCACAGGGGAGGAGAAACAGACTTTCACCCCTGCCCAGGTGAGGGGCGGAATCAGGAGTGGGGAAGAGAGACCCTAAAGCCCAGGTGGGGTCCTGTGTTACAAGATGTGTCCTGGAAGTAGAGGTGATGCTGCTCAGTTCAGAATGTCTGCTCCAGTCATTCAGGCAGCCATGCAGCAAGCACGTGACTGCTCTGCCCCAGTCAGAATATGGCTCCCCCTGTCTTCTCAGGGGGCGCTGGGTCACTATGCTCTCTCCCTAGTCTCTGCCTAGCCCCAGACACCATCCTATAAATGAGAGTAATCTCTCGGTGCCAGCCCCGCACTGCGGGTTAGCCGAGCATTGTGTCTGCATGTGCCCACATGGCGAACGAATACCTGTGTGGTTTCCTTCTGAGAAGCCATCTCCACCGAATTTTCACCCACTCTCAGCTTATGAAAATGCCTCCTTCTGCAAGGGTAAAAGTGGACTCAGAGAGCCTCTCCCCTCCCCCGCCTGCCCCCATTCCCTTCCCCCACCCTATAAGCTTCACCCCAGACTGCTCACTACACAGAGCGCTGGGGAGATTTGTGGAGAGTAGGCTACTTTCTTCCTTCCCAGCCCTTTCTTCAGCAGTGAGAGGGCAGAGATAAGAAGAGAAGAAAACTACAGAAAGATAGATTTAGAGACGATTCTAGAAGGGCTTCCCAAATTTGGAGCAAAGAGAGGGACAGGCTAGGAAGTATGGAGCTTGTGATTTTGGTGGGAGGGACATGGGGGAAGGATGAGGTAACTCTGTCCACCTTCTAGCTCCAGACCCACCTCCAGGCGTAGCAGGCCCCCAGGCCCAGCAGTAGGAAGAGGAGGCCCGCCAGCAGCCCCAGGACCCAGAGTAGCTGCTGGAACAGATGCAGGCGGTGCAGGGCTAGAACACAGGGGTGGGGCTTAGGGGTGGCTGTGGCTCCAGGCCTCCAATGCTCCCTCCTAAGGTGACTCCCCCAAGATGAAACCTAAGTTTCACTTTCTCTCAGAAGCGTCCCCATGCAAAGGAGCTTCAAGAAATCAGTCTAGACTAGACAAGCTGATTGCAGCAGAAGTGATTCAGGAAAGACCTCAGAAGGAAGCCTTTGGACCTGAGAACTGGGCCTCTGCGCAGAGTGGCCTGGGAGATAGAGCCCCCCTCACCTCTGGTTCCAAAGTAGGTAGCAGCAGAGGCAGAGCCCAAGGCATTGGAGGCAGAGCACACATATTCCCCCTGGTCACCGGGCCTCAGCTCCCCTATGTCCACCCTCAAGGCATTGGGGGTGGCTGAGACGTGGATGTGTGGCTTGGCAGGAGCAACCTGGGGCTGGCTGGAGGCCACCAGCCGACTGCCAAGGTGGATGGTCAGGCTGGCTAGGGGCTCGCTGTCCACTCGGCAGTCCAGAATGCCCTGGACGCCACCCTCGGGCTCCAGAAAAACCGTCATGGTTGGCGTCTTGGGAGGGTCTGTGGGAAGACAAGGGAGTGTGGTGATTGCAGAAACAACCACAAATTCCTCCCCTCCCTGTACCCCATGCAAGGTGACTGCTGCTCCACCCATTAAGAGGAAGAGCCTGTTTCCTCACTCCTTAAATCTGTGACTCACTTTGAAGGCAGAAGAAGTAACATTGTATGACTTCAGGGCTAGACCTCAAGGGGCCTTGCATCTTCTGCTCTCCTTGGAAAACAACCATGTGGAAAGCCCAGGCCAGCCTGCTGGATACATATGGCCCAGCCTATAGCCAGCCCCAATTGCCAGCCATGAGGGTGAAGCCATCCTAGACCATCTAGCCTCTGTTCAGCCACTGGGCAACTGCAGCCACATGAGGTAAGACTAGCAGAACTGCACAGCTGAGCCCAGCCCAAATTTCTGACCCACAGAATTGTAAGCAAATGAAAAATGGCTGTCGTTTTAAGCACTAGGTTTTGGGGTGGCTTATTACACAGCAATAGCTTACTGATACGGTATGGGGCCCTGGTGAAGAATAAAGTAGGGGGCCAATGTTGATGAGGGCCTACTGTGTACTATCTTGTGTACTCCTCACAAGGTGAGGGGACTGACATTTTACAGAGAAGGAAGCCAAGGCAGGAATGCACGAGATCACACCAGTCACTGGGAATCCTCTGACCCAGGACTCCATTCCTGTGAAGTCCTTGCTCTTTGCAGACAGAAGAGGAGGAAGACCTGAAGTGGGTGTGTGAGATGTGGGGAGACTGGGGCAGGGGGAGGATGTCACACTCACAGAGCACCCGGAGCATGACTGGAGCAGAGGTGGTGGCCCCAGTGGGGAGTTCAGCCCGGCAGTGGTACATCCCAGCTTGGGCGAGGGCCACATGAGTGAAGGCGAGGGTGGGCACAGGCTCTGTGTGTAGTTGCCGGCCATTCCAGAACCAAGCAAAGGTAGAGTTCCCCATGGGCCCAGGGCCGCGAGGGAGGCGACAACTCAGGTTCAGCGCTGTGCCCTCAGGCACATCCAGCCCTGGCTCAGCCACCACATGCACACCTGCAGGACCAGAAGTGGTTGGGGATCTGTAGGCCTGTAGGAGCCGGAGTCTCTGGGTTGGCCTCTGTGCATGATGGGAAGGCCTGATCTGACTTGGGATCTGGATCCCCAAAGGTGGGACTGTGTCTCCCCCATGAGACTGAGAACAGGGCTGTCTCTCTTCCTTGCCCCGGGGACTTCCGGGGCAAAGCTCTGCCTCCCTCTCTCATCAATTCAAGCTTTTTGATGGACGAGGCTGTGTCTTGCCCTCAGGTTGGACTCCCCAAGGTGGGGCTGCACTTGTCCCTCAAACTGAGCTCCCTGAGGGTAGGGTTATGTCTGTCTTCCCATCCCTGGTTTCCCCAGAGCAGGTCAGTGCTCCCACCCGTAGTCTTGGCCCTGTGAGGGCAAGGTTATGTCTCCCCTGCACCCAAGCTCCCCTTGGGCATTGCCATACCTCCACGCCCCTCCCCCTCCGTAGGGAGCTCTCCAAGGGCCAGGCTGTTTCTCCCCCTCACGCTGGGCAACCCCCTCCAGGGAGAGCTGTTCCTCCCCACCAGGTCAGGCCAGCCAGCCCCCTCTTGTGGGAGCCCCACCCCTCACATGGACTCAGACCCCACAGCACCGGCACCCCTCCTGCGCCCTGGCCTGCTCACCTTCTGCCTGCAGCTGCCCCATGGTGCTGACTGAGCCCAACAAGTTGCGGGCCGTGCAGACGTAGGTGTCCTTGTCACCTGAGGGCACATCTTGCACCTGCAGCCGCAGGGCGTTGCGGGCCACCTGGACGTGGCCCGTCCCCACTGCTAAGCCGTGGACCCCGTGGCTGGTGGCCAGCACCTTGCCATCGCGGGACAGGGCCAGCTCGGCAGGTGGCTCGCTGTCCACAGTGCACTGTACCACGGCCATGGGGCTGGCCCTTGAGTCCCAGAAGGAGGACAGGACAGCGTCCCGAGGGGCATCTGCATTGTGGGGCAGGGCAGAGTTGAGGGCTTTGCTTGGAAACCCTGTGCTATCCATTGCCCACCTGCCTGGCATTGGTGAGGCTGAAACATCTGGGAAAATGGTCACTTCTGGGAAGTGACAGCTTCTCAGGAGTCCTGTGGGCAGATTCCTCCTGACAGGGTTCACAGGACCATAAGGAATCTTCCCTCATCACCTATGTCTTTCTTTCCCCAAGTGTCTGTTCCCAGGTTCCCTGCAGTCCTATGCCCACCCACACCAGGGCCCAGAAGCACCCTCCACCCACCCTGGGCACCCCCAGCCAAGGACACTTGCTCACAGAGGACATGCAGCGCTGTGGGCCGGGAGCTGCGTGTGCCCTGGGCATCCTGGACCTGGCAGGTATAGGCGCCCGCGTGAGCCCGTGTAGCCACCGGGAACGAGAGCGAGGCAGCTGACCCCTCCTGCAGCCAACGACTGTTGTGGTACCAGGCATAGTGGGTGGGTGGGCGGGCAGCAGGGTCTTCACAAGTCACTGTGACAGGGGCTCCCTCGGGCACAGTAGCCGACGGAGCCAGGGTCACCTGCACACCTGTACCAAGAAGACATGGTCAGCTGGGCTGGCCAGACACCATAACTGATCCCACCCCTGGTGGGCCTGGCTAGCGCCCTGCCTTACCCTCTAGCCGCAGCTCCAGGGACATGTTGGCCTGACCCAGAGGACTGCGGGCCGAGCAGCTGTAGAGACCCTCGTCACTGGGCCTGGGCTCCCACAGCTCCAGCCTCAGGGTGTTGGGGACAGAGGCTGTGGTCGAGGACACCAGGAGACGGCCAGCGTGGCTGAGGGCCAGCTGGGCAGGTGGGCGGCTGTCCACTGTGCACAGCACCAGGGCCAGCTGCCCGCCGCGGCTCTCCAGGAGATAGGTCAGGCGCATGCTGCGGGGTGCATCTATGGAGGCACAAAGGCATAGAAGGAGTTCAGGGACCACAGTGGTGAGGAGGCCAGTTTGCAGGTGGCATTCTAACCAGGAGGGCCTTGGCTCCCCACCCCCAAGGGCCTCCACTTGCCCAATCTGGGGCACTGCTTCTCTGCCCCATTGACCCCAAACTGTAATGCTCCTTGTCCAGTACTCCATCAGCCAGCTCGGTACTGAGTTCCTGGGGTGGATGCCTGTGAGGCTCTGGCCATGCCCTGATCCCTGCAAGCTGTTGTTATTCCTCCCAGCTCCACCCTGCATCCAGCCACACTCACAGAGGACGTCCAGGGTGACGGGTCTGGAGAGGTGGAGTGTCTGGCCAAGGGTCAGCACGCCACAGCGGTAGGAGGCAGCATCCATGACCGTGACGTTGGGCAGGGGGATGGAGTGGACATCACCTGGGCGCTGCTGCCCGTCTTGGTACCATGTATAGGTGAGCTGGGCCATGTGGGTAGTCCATACAAGGCAGGTCAGGTTCACCAGCTGCCCCTCCTGTACGGTGGCTTTGGGCCACACCTGCACACTCACAGCTGGGGAGAGAAGGAGGGCATGGGGACACCAGGGAATACCGAAGGCTGTGTAAAGCAAGCCACCTGTCTCCATGAGGGTGGGAAGCCCCTCGGCCTCTGGGAGACCCAGGTGACCCACCTGTAAGTGGGGCTCAGAGATGGAGCTTAGGAAATGGCTCATCATCTGTCAGGTGGTCCCAAGCAGAGTTCTCCCTGAGCCCTACGGGCCTCGCCTGCCCTGCTGTGGTTTCTCCTTGAGTGCCCCCTTTCTGAATAGTTTTATCCACTGGGCATTCATGTAAAATTCTGTTTTTAAGAAAGGTTTTCAGGGAGTTCCCTGGTGGTGCAGTGGTTAAGAATCTGCCTGCCAATGCAGGGAACACAGGTTGGAGCCCTGGTCAGGGAAGATCCCACATGCTGCGGAGCAACTAAGCCCGTGAGCCACAACTACTGAAGCCCGTGCGCGACAACTACTGAAGCCCGTGCGCCAAGAGCCCGTGCTCTGCAACAAGAGAAGCCACCGCAATGAGAAGCCCGCGCCCTGCAATGAAACGAAGAGTAGCCCCTGCTCGCTGCAATGAGAGAAAGCCTGCGCGCAGTCAACGAAGACCCAACGCAGCTAAAAATAAATAAATACATAAATAAATTTAAAAAAAAAAATAAAAAAGGTTTTCCATGAAAACCAGGTCTGGAGACTGCTGCCCTTAAGAAGGGTGGGAATGCAGACTGTCTTATGTTCAACCCTCCTGCCTGTGCCCCAGGCTTCCAGAACCCTCTCCAACCTCCTCTTCTCTTAAAGGAGCCACCCCCACACACACTCACACCCCTACACTGACCCTGGGCATCAAAGGTGGCTGAGGCCGAGGCCTGGCCCAGGGCGTTGGTGGCCTCGCAGGTGTAAATGCCCTCATCCTCCAGCACTGCATTGTGGATCTCCAGACGCAGCGTGTTGGGGGCCACAGCCACCTGTAGCCGGGGAGAGCTGCCTGCAAGCTCCCCCACACCTTGTAGGGTAGAGGCCACGAGGAGGTCCCCGTGGAGCAGTCGTAGCTGGGCTGGAGGGTCGCTGTTCACACGGCACAGGAGGAGGCCCAGTCGCCCAGGGCCTGTGTCCATTAGGGGGATGAGTGTGGCCTGGCGAGGGGCATCTACACAAAGCAGGCAGTGGTCAGGGCCCAACCAGGTGGTCCCTCATCTAGGACTCTCTCGGAGGCAGAGCCCAGGACCAGGGGCTCGACATCTCCTTCCCCAGTCATGCCCTTGGCTCCCTCATCCCCCAGGAAACACGAACGAGATGAAAGTGCTTACAGGACACGTGGAGGCTGACAGGGACAGCCAAGTTTGTGGTGGCTGAACCTGGAGCCTGGGCTTGGCAATGGTAGGCCCCAGCTTGGCTCAAAGTTATGGCTGCAAAATGGACTGTGGCCGAGGTGGACTCCTGGAGGGGCTGACCATCCCGATACCAGCGGTATGAGGTCCCCTCCAGGACCCCTGTGGGTACCTGGCAGCTCAGGACCACAGCCTGGCCCTCTTGGAGCTCAGGCGATGGTGACACCCGGACCCAGGCTCCTGCAGGGAGAAACCAAGAGCAGGTGAGGGCCCTCCACCATACCCTCCCACATTCTGGGACTGCATGTGTGTCCACATGAGGACTGCAAGACCCCAAGCCCCTGTCCCGGAGCCACAGCTCCCCCACCAGACCACTACTGAGGGCTCCACTGCAGTTCCATGCCTCTTCCTCTCCTGTACCTGACTCCGCTGCCCTGGTTCTGACCTAGCATTCACTGCCCACCACCTTGAGTTATGGTTTTGCTTTGTCAATAGTATTTCACCTACCAGAGGGTGAGCCTCACCTGGGCCCTCAGGTTGTGTGACCTGTAACCCCAGTGCCAGGCACAGCACCTGCACATGTTAGCTCTTGACAAATGTTGGTTTGACCCCATAAAACACTGAAATGGTAAGGATTTAGGTCATGCCAAGTGCCATTGTCCTTATCATGAGCTGGCCTCAGCATGGGTGACCAAGTGCTTGAAAGGGGAAGTTAGCAGCTGTGTAATCTTGAGTTCTTTTCAGCTCTCTCCAGCCAACTCTGCACCCAACCTCCAAGTCACGAGAGCCCAGGAACTGGGGACTGGGCAAAGGGCTGTCCCTAGTGCCCCCTGGGTCTGAGGCAGGAGGAGACCAGGGTTGGAGGAGTAAAAAGGAGAGACAGCCGGAGTGGTGATTGAGAGCCCAGACTGTACCAGGGGCCAGCATTGAATGTGCCAGGGACTAGTCACGTGACCATGAGCAAGCCCCTAAAACTCTGACCTTCAATTTCTCTACAGAATCAAGGCCCAAGGAGAATGTTCAAAAACTGATGTTTGTCATTGTGGGAGAAAAAAATGTGTTTTTCTTTGGCCTTTGCAGCATTATTGATATTAACTTTCCTTTTTTCTGGTTTATTCACTTAGGGAGGATTATTACAGAAGAATATATATAGATAGATAAATGAAGAATATGAATATATTCATATGCGTGTGTATATATGTATATATATGTATATATACTCACATTTGTATATTATATATTATACATCTATACCTAAATATGCAGAGTGGCCCCCAAGGCACTTGGGTCCACCACAGCTTCAGAGGACCGACACTCACCTCGGACCTGGAAGAAGAGGGAAGTGTTGGCTGATCCCAGGACATTGGTGGCCTCGCAGCGGTAGCTGCCAGAGTCCCCCAGGCTCAAGTCTTGGACCTCTAGCTGCAGGGAGTTGGCCGTGGCTTTGGCCTGGAGGCGGCCACGGGATGAGAGCCGGGGCCGCGGGCTGGTGGCCAGGAGGTGCTCCCCATGGAACAGAGACAGCTGGGCAAGAGGGCGACTGTCCACAGTACAGATGAACACAGCCGTGTGGCCCTGGTCCACATCCAGGAGAGCTGACAGCTTTGGAGGATCTGGGGGATCTGCAGGGATAGTGGGGAGCTCAGGCCACCCCCAGCCCAGCTCACCACCTTTCACCTGCCACACTCCATCCCCCCACCCCACACACACACGCAGTTCAGTCCCGCACTTGCCCACGCCCGAGCCACGTTCTTGCCTCCCCAAACCCAACCTCAGCCCTGTTTCCCCCAGACCACCCCTTCCACCCTCCAAGGGTCCAAACCTGCCCTTGCCCATCACCCACAGAGCACACTCAGGACCACAGGGGTGGACAGCTGGGCACCAGCCTCGGTGAGGATGCGGCAGGCATACAGGGCAGCATCCTTTCTGGTCACGGGCAGCAGCGTCAGGGTCTCCAGGGGGCCCTGGGCCCACAGTGCCCCATCCCGGAACCAGGAGAAGTTGGCAGGGCCACCGGCTTCCCGGCCCACCCTGCAAGTCAGATTGGCTCCAGTGCCCTCCTGCAGCGTGTGCGATGGTGTGATGACCAGGACAGTGGCTGGAGAACAGGCAGCACAGGCCTACTGAGACAGGCCTCACCTTGATGGCTTCCCCCCAGACACCGGTGCCAGTGGTCCAGCCTCCCTGCCTGGAGGGGGTGGGAAGGAGGCCCTCTGGGGTGCCCATGGGGCAGGGGGAGGAAAGCAAGCTCCCACTGCTGACCAAAGGTGGTTTCGCCCCATAGACCCTCCTCAGAGCTGGGGGTTGCAAAGGAATGGGGTCCCGAGTACCAGCCCCTGACCCTGAGCGACCCTTTCCCTGACCCGCCTCACCCTGGGCATTGAAGGTCGCCGAGGCAGAGGCATTGCCCAGGAGACTGCTGGCCTCGCACAGGTACATGCCCTCGTCCTCCAGCACAGGGTCCTGGATCTCTACACGCAGCAGGTTGGGGGCTCTGGTGACTTTTGTGCGTTGGGAACAGCCCCCACAGGTGCTACAGCTGCCCCCGGCTGGCAGGGAAGAGGCCACGACACAGTCCCTGTGGAGCAGCCGCAGCTGGGCCGGGGGGTCACTGTCCACACGGCACAAGAGGAGGCCTCTCCGTCCAGCCCTGGCTCCTGCGGTATCAGGGTCCAGCCGGGCGGTAAACATGGGCTGGCGTGGGGCATCTGTAGGGAGAGGAGCATGGGCACTATCCCACAGCCTCTGCCAGGGTCCCACAGGTCCACTAAAGGCTGGCTAGGCTCCCAGAACACACTGAGCAAAGGCATGCACCCAGAGCTGCCGCAAACAGCTGAGCAGGCTGTGCACGACACAAGGACAAACAGACCAGGGTGGGAAGACCTCAGCCCATGCCCCTTGTGCTAAGCTATGCCCTAGCGCTGGACTGCATCTTCCCAGAAGGAGTGCCATTTTCTAGCTTGGACAGAGGTACCATATGGGCAAGCAGCCACCTTGCATAACCTCCAGGTGCTCCTGAGCAGGCGCCTACCTAGCAATCCCTGGGTGTCTTGCTCTCTGCTTCCACTCTGCACCCCATCCCTTCCCCCAAGATCCTTCCTGCCTCTTATCTCTGATCTCCAAGCCAGCTCCTGTGAGAATAGATAATGCCTAAAATGCCCTCTTCCTAGAAGTTTCTGAAGATTGGGGCCAAAGTCCCCATGTGATCTCACCCTGAACACTAGAAAACCCCCCAGAGGCACCTGCTCTTCCTGACAGTCCCCAGACATGACTCCTGCACAAGTCAGGGAAGGTGTTCTGGAAGGTAAGTATGTCCTGAACATTGGTCAGCCCCTCAAAAGCATCCACCCTTGACAGGACGCAGTCCCTGTGCGGAGAGGCTCTGTCTTCGGGTCTGCACCTGTGAGGGCACAGCCTATGGGGTGTGTGCACATATGTGAGTACAGTGTCCCAGGGCCCAGCTCTGGAGGACAAAGTTTGGACATGGTGTCCATGATGGGTCTGAGGCTAGAGGCAGAGCCCTAATGGAACTGGGGCTGGGAAATGAGATTCCCCAGCCTCGGTCTCCAAATTTCAGTCCTGGGTGTCGAGGTCCGTGATGCCCAGGCTCGTGGCTGCCTTCCTCATCTAGACCCCAGGGCAGGACAGGGCCAGGAGAGCCTGGAGGAGGTGGGGGTGGCTGATGGACTCCAATGGGCTGATCCTCCTCACGGCAGGCAGGGGCTGGTGGGAAGGCTACTCACAGAGGACGGTGAGGACAGCAGGTGAGGAGAGCCCGCTGGTGCTATGGCCATCCTGGGCCCAACAGTGGTATGAGCCGGCATCAGTGCTGGAGGCCGCAGGGAGCAGAAGGCTGCTGCTGGGCCCCTTGAGAAGGAGGGCCCCATTCCGGTACCAGGAGAAGCGTGTGTCAGGTGTCGGGCTTAGGCTGCTCCTACAGCTCAGTGTCACTGCCTGCCCTTCTGCCACCTCTGCTGCCGGGCTGATGAGGAGGCGGGCTGCTAGCAGGAAAGGGAGAGAGGAAGGCTCGGCTCCCCTGCACGCCTGTGGCCTCATGCCACCCACTGCAGGAAGCGCCCCTGGGTTCCCCTCTCCCAACTCAATCGTAGGGAGCTCTGGGCATCGTGGCATCAGCTCTGTGAATCTCTTGATGATCTAGGAGGGTCTGGTCTTGAATGCCAATTCAGCTCTTATTGGTAGTAGCTGGCTGAAGCATGGTTGAGAAGGATTCTGAGCCAGATCCCAGGCTTATGTCAAAAACCTGGCTTGATCAATTACCTATGTCTGCCTCAGAAGGAGGGAAGGGCAGCACATGCACCAAGACCCAACTTCTCTATTTGGCCTTCTGCATCTGACTCCTAGCACGGAGTCTGCCCCAAATGTTCAATAAATAAAAAACAAATGAATGTGCATTGAAGAACCCTCCAAGCTCAGAGTCAGAATGGGTACAAAAGGAATAACTCAACCTTCCATGTTTCCCTTTTTGCCTTGACTTCTAGGAACCTCTGAGGCTGGGATGACTGTATACCTCATATCTTTGATGTGATTTTTTTCTAGCCAGCTAGTTCAGGCCCTCAGTTGACCCCTCTGGGCTCCCAGGAGGAAGGTGCCAGAGAAGGCCTCCTCCTCCGACTCCTTCCACTAGCCTCGCTGGGGCCATCTTACCATTGGCATGGAAGTCCAGAGTGGAGGACGCATTCCCAAGGGAGTTGGTGGCTGAGCACGTGTACTCCCCACTGTCAGTTGGCCCCAGGTCTCGAATCTCCAGGCGCAAGGAGTTGGGGGCAGAGGAGACACTGAAGCGTGGGCTGTGGTCACCCTCCCCGGAAGTGGAGGCCAGGATGAGGCCCCCATGTGACAACACCAGAGTAGCCATGGGCTCGCTGACCACAGAGCACTGGAGGATGCCCAGCAGCCCTGCCTGTGTCTCCAGGAAGGCAGTTAGGTCCGGGGCGAGGGGTGGGTCTGTGTGAAGATGAGGGGCAGACCTGTTACCCTCAACAGGGGCCTTCCTAGATCTCCCCTTATAGCCTATGACCCCTGCACCCACTTTGTCCCATAATGCCCTGGGAAAGGGGGGGTGACCCCAGCAGCTCCTGAGTGTCTATCCCGGATTGGGCAAATCACTCTGTCATCCCAGTCAATCCTTGTGGCCACCCTGAGAATGGGGATCCAGGGACCCCACTTTAAAGGTGGGAAAACTGGCAAAGAAACCTGGCAGTGGGCAGCACTGCCCCAAATAATCAAAGTGAACACTCCCAGCAATGGGGCAAACTGACCCCACATGCCTCTTGATGTGACACAGGGAGACAGACACAGAATCACATCCACGGTGTCCCTGCCCACGTGCACTGGCTTGGTCTGCTCCATTCAGACCAACGCAAACTGAGAGCATCACAGAACAACTGGCCTGTGCTCGTTGGAGTTCAATGTCAAGGAAGACAAGGAAAAACTGAGGAGCTGTGCCAGAATGAAGGAGAATAAAGAGACTTGACGACTGAATGCAATGTAGGATCCTGGATTGAATCCTGGTCCAGAAAAAAGTAATTACCATAAAGGACATTATTGGGCCAACCAGTAAAATTTAAATATGGATTGTAGATTAGACAATGGCCTTGTATCAATGTTAAGCTTCCTGACTACATACAATCATACTCTGGTTATGCGTGAGAGTGACCCTAGGAAATACATGCTGAGAAATTAAGGGGTAAAGGGGCATTATGCCTGCAACTTCAGGAATATAAATGGATGGATAGATAGATGATAGAATATGTGTGTATGTATACCTATTGAGTGCATATGTATGTATGCATGTGGATAGAGAGTGTATATGTAGAGAAAAATGTGTGCATGCATGCACACATATATGTGCATATATACATACATACATGTATATGTGTGCATGTGTGAGCACATATATACACAAACACATATAATATATAGCTAGAGAGAGAGAGGGAGAAAATCAATTTTCCAAAAATATTAACAAATGCAGAATCTAAGTTAAAGGTATATGATAATTCTTTGTTTTCTTCTTGCAACATTGTTAAAGTTTGAACTTATTTCAAAATAAAAAGTTTTTTTAAATGGAGGAAACTGAAGCCCGGGGAGGTCAAAGCCTTGACCAGATGTGAGCTCAAGGGCACCTGGGCCCAGGACCCCAACCCTTCTGCAGGGGGCTCTACTCTTTAGCCCGGCTCCCAGGTCCAGTGCCCCACCCCCCCACCACTTACGGCTGACCACCACGCTGACCGGATCAGAGCGCTTGCTGCCCTGGGCATTCTGCACCTCACAGAAGTAGAAGCCTGTATCAGCCCTGGTGGCTGAGCGCAGCTGGAGGATGCGGCTGTGAGTGTCCTCCATCAGGGCGTGGTTCTTGTACCACCTGTAGCGCAGCTGGCTGGGCGCTTCTTTAGGTGTGTTGCAGGCCAGCGTCACTGTCTGGTTCTCCAGGATGGAGCCTGCTGGGCTCACCTGGACCTCAGCCACTGTGGGGGCAACATAGGGCACACTGGGGGATACCCAGCTGACTTCCAGGCCCAAACCCTCAGGGTTGCAGCCAATCAGCCTAAATCTCTGCCCATTCTACATCATGCCCCTTCTGCAGAGGAGCCTCCTGGACTGGCCATGCATCTCTTTGCCCTCTTCACTGCCAGGGAGGTTTGCCATCTGTCTGACACAAGGCTGGGACTCCTTACTGGCATCCCAGGAGGAACCTTGGCCTGGTTTCCCTCAGCTGCCATGGCCTGGACGCCTCCCTGCCCTCTGGTCAAGACCCAGGCTCACCCAGGACTCACTGAAGACGTGGAGGCTGACAGGGGGTGAGACTGAAGAGCCCACGCCATTCCCAGCTTCACAGGTGTAGATGCCAGCATCGGCCCAGGCTGCCTGGGGCAGCTGTAGTACACGACTCTGGTCTTTGAGGTGCGTCCCGTCCTTGACCCACTGCACGGAACTGACCTGAGGGTAGCTGTTATTCACCTGGCAGGTGAGTGTGACCAGATCACCTGGAAGGATGTTTCGCCCCGAAGGGCTGAGGAGGATTTTCACACCCTTGGGGGCATCTGCAAGGCATGATGGGGGGTGTCAAATATGGTGCTCAGGGAAGGCAGGGGGCATTTTTCCTCTCCTCTTTCAACCCTCTGCCTTAAAGAAGCCCACCCAGATAAATCATAAGTCCCATTAGTTCCCCCGTCCAGGGCAGGCACTGCCCCCCACCTTGTGAGGAGTCCTGATCCCTTCCTTCTCCACTGAGAGCCTGATGCTGTGATGCTTGGCCTAGCGTCCAGCCTACGCTGCCCTCTATGGCTTTCTGCCTCATGACGTGTCCATTACCTCTCTTCTACCTGAGAGTCATGGACACACTGCTTGCTTTAGTGGCTTGTGGTAGCTGTTGGCAAGGGACCAACCACCTAATGGAGAGGCCAAAGGCAGAGCCAAATTCACTCAGAATGTTTACCTCATTTGTTGAGTTACAACAAAGAAATACAAATACAATACAAAGAAACTGCACTTCTTTAAATCTTGTTCCAAAGCCTCTCTCTATGTAACTATGCTAATAAAAGCTAATATTTTCAGGAGTTCCCTGGTGGACTAGTGGTTAGGATTCTGGGCTTTCACTGTTGTGGCCCAGGTTCAATCTCTGGTCAGGGAACTGAGATCCGGCAAGCTGTGAGGTGAGGTCAAAAAAAAAAAAAAAAAGCTAATATTTTCAAGTGCTTAATCTATGTAAATATGAAAATAATAGAAGCTAATATTTTTGAGTGCTTAATAGGTACCAAGCACTCCTTTAATTTTCATAACAATCCTGTGAGATAGAAAGAATTTACTATTACCTCCACTATACAGATGAGAAAACAGAGGCTCTGAGAGGCAAGTAACTTGTCCAAAGTTTGCTCATCTAGTTGATGGCGGAGCCAGCAGCCAGCCTGATGCCTGTGTACAGCAGTCGTTCTAGAACAGGCTGCCCTGTTTTACTGTGATGGGAAGATGCATAACCAAGTGAAAACTCGGACTTCCTCCCACTGCCTCTTTGCCATGTCTGGGTGTTACCCTGGTCACGAGTATGAGTGGCCTTAGGCAGGAAAGGGGTAAACCCCTGCCTCTGTGGCAACCTCCAGGGCTGGGCTAAATCCCAGGGCCCCTGCTGCTTGACCCCCAATTCTCTGGCTTTTTGTGTCTCCTCTTCTCTGCCCAGCCCAGCTTCGGGGACTGGAGGTGGAAGGGAGCCTTTCAATGTGGCCCTTAGGGCTTAGTCGTCTCTCTCCACCTGCCCCACCCTGTGGGTCCGAGTGCAGCCTGGCTATTTCTACAGGCTGGAGAAGGGACTGTTTCCAAGGGGGAGCCACAGACGTGTGCTCAGTGACGAGGGCGTGGCCCCCAGCGCACTCACACTGTACTTGGAGGTGAATCTCGCCCTGAGTCCTGTGGTTGGCCACCGAGAGCTGGCAGCGCAGGGTCCGGCCATGGTCCTGCCAGGACAGGGCCATGTGGAGGGTCTCCAGGTGGCTGATGCCCGTGGGCTCAAGCTTCTGGAGGTTGGAGGTGACAGAGCGGGTGGGGTCCTGGCCTTGCCACTGCAGACTGACTGGCTCCTGCAGGCACGCGTAGGGAGTGGAGCAGTTGAAGTCCACCTCCATGCCCTCGAGCAGCTCAGCTGGTGAGGCAATGGTGGGCACGCTGGGCTCCTCTGAGGAAAAAGACAGGAGGCTAGGGGCTCCCCTTCACTGCACCTGAGACCTCCTGCCCTAGAAACTCCAGCCTTGGGCAGGGGGCTTCAAGGGGAAGGAGGAGGCGAGAGGTTCATTGGGGGTAATGCCAGGGGGCACAGGGCTGGGGCTGGAACTGCGGCCAAGATTAGGGCTGGGGCTGGAACTGCGGCCAAGATTGAGGCTGGGTTTGGATTTAGGACCAGGGTTGGGTCTGTGAGCCAGTGGGGCCAGGAGCAGTCTAGGAGTCCCTTCCAGGCAGTGGCCCTGCTCCTTACCTGTCACGGTGACCACTGTGCCTGTGACATCTGACCAGCGGTTGCCCTCACTGATCTCAAAGCGGAAGTTGTAGGAGCCCGAGTCCTCGGGCCGCAAGTCCCTCAGCAGCAGGCTGCACAACTTGTGCTCGGCACGCCCCACCAGCAGGGCACGGCCTTGGAAACGGGCCTCCACCAGCTGGGGGTTCCCGGAATGGCTCACTACCTGCCGATTGCCCGAGTAGTCATAGTACCAGATGGTTGTGATGCCGTGGGGCACCTCCACGCTGGCAGGGAAGCTGAAGATGCAGGGGATGACGAGGCAGGAACCCCTTACGCCCTGCACAGCCTGGGGACTGGAGACGCCCCATGAGGTCAGGCCTGAGTTGGGGGGCAGGACAGGGAGGAGTGTGATGCAGGCCTGGGGTCACTGCAGAGCCCCATGCTCTGCCCCACAGAAGGTGCCCCAGATGTGCCCCCAAGCTCTACCTTGCCCCCAGCAATGCAGCCCCTCTGGGCACCCCAAAGAGGGTAACTGTTCCCTGTCACTGCTCCCTGTCACTGCCTTCCCATGCCCTCCTTCAAAGTCAGCAGCTAAACCTGTGACCAGACACAGTCCAGTCTGCCCAGGCCAATAGAGGGCTGGACTCACTGAGGCCAGGCCCTATAAGAAGGGAAAGGCCAGCGAAGCTTACCTGCTGGGATGGATGAGGCCAGGAGGAGGAACTGGAGCGGGAAGTCCATAGCAGGTTCTCACGCTGGTTCTGGTGCCTAAGAGGGTGGTGTTCACTGTGCTGGCTGGGCACACAGAGGCCTCCTGGGGAACCTCAGTCTCAGAGCCTGCTGGGAGCCCAGCCCTGTTTCCTCACACGCTATGCTGGCCAACCCAGTGAGAGGGCAGGGCAGCTGCCACTGGGAGCCAGGAGCCCGTGTTCCCAGCTCAGGCTGTACCCAGGAATGCCCTCGCTTGGTGGCATGCCCCAGAAAGTCCTCTGTCTGTCTCTTGGCCCCGCCCTAAGTTCTGCTT
Source organism: Eschrichtius robustus (assembly GCF_028021215.1). NCBI lineage: Eukaryota > Metazoa > Chordata > Mammalia > Artiodactyla > Eschrichtiidae > Eschrichtius > Eschrichtius robustus. Next base: position 31,212,472 of record NC_090839.1, read on the forward strand.
TCCCAGGCCCCTCAAGGATGAACAGCTGTTTCTCCCTTTCCCCCACTTCCCTGCCCCCTCCCTGCCACCCAAGTCACCAGGAACTGGAGCCCAGAGAGGCCCAGTGACTTACTCCAAGGCATCCAGCAAAAATGATGGTTTCTTACTTTAGACTTGTCTCCCTACCACCAGCCTTACCAGCTATAGACCATAATGGGGCTTGACTGAGCACTTACAAAAGTGCAGCCTTTAAGAGTCACTCCCCTGCTCAAAAGCCTTCTGTGGCTCCCCATTGCCCGTGAGATGTGGTTCCCCATACAACCCTGAAAGCTCTTCCTTTCCTACTCCCAGCTCTGCCCCCATTTCCTGCTCCCCCTGGGGCCACCCTGGAACCAGTTCCCACCGTGGGGCCAATCCTGTCTGCCCATGAGCTCTCCAGCTGACCAGCTCTGGCCTCACCACAAATGATCTTTGCCTGCTGAAATCTTATTCCGTCTCCAAGGTGGCTTCTAGCTGAAACCTCCCCTTTGGGGTCTCTAGCCACTCCAGAGCCATCTCTGTGCTTGCCTTGTCCTTGGTAGCTGTGAGCACCCATTTCTCAGGACCTGGGACTGAGGACATGTGTCCTGCAGCAGAGCAGAGCCCCCCGGCAGTAGTGGGCAAGAGAAGGGTGTGGGCCTTGGTGGTTTAGAGTTGGTGGCAGGGCAAGTCTAGGTGTGACAGGGGTCACAAGGACCCTGCCCAACATATATCCTACAAACAGGAGTTAAATGCCTACTGTATACCAGGCACAAGAAGGCAGACCCTCTGCCATAGAGTGCCCCTGGTGGAGATGGGGGCTCTAAGAGGTGCAACAGATATGAATCCAAAGGGGAGAGATGCCAGAAACACATATAACTGAAACTATAAAACTGTTAGAAGAAAATGGGTGAAAATCTTCATGACCTGATAACAGGCAATGATTTCTTAAGTATGACACCAAAAGCACAAGCAACAAAAGAAAAAACAGATAAATTGAATTTGATCAAAATGAAAAATTTTTTGCATCAAAGGACACTACCAAGAGAGAGAAAAGTCAACCCACAGAATGGGAGAAAATACGTGCAAATCATATAGGTGATAAGGGATTAACATCTGGAATATATAAAGAACTCCTACAATTCAAGGACAACCCCCCCCACACTGAACATCCCAAATTCAAAAAAATGAGCTAAAGACTTGTATAGACATTTCTCCAAAGATGATATATGAATGGCCAATAAACCCATGAAAAGATGCTCAACATCATTAGTCATTAGGGAAACGCAAATCAAAACCACAATGAGCTACCACTTCACACTGTAAACAAACAAACAAAACCAGAAAATAACAAATGTTGGCAAGGCTGTGCAGTAATTGGAAGCTTCATGTACTGTTGGTGGAAATGTAAAATTGTGCAGCCCCTCTGGAAAACAGTTTTGTGTTTCCTCAAAAAGTCAGACATAGATTACCATATGATCCAGCAACTCCACCCCTAGTTATATAGCCAAAAGAATCGAAAACAGGGGCTTAAACAGTTACTTGCACACATGTTCATAGCAGAGTTATTCATAATAGCCAAAAAGTAGAAGCAACCCAAGTGTCCATCAGCAGATCAATGTGGTATATCCATACAACAGAATAGTATTCAGCCATAGGAAGGAATGAAATTCTGACAAATATTACACACATGGGCGAACCTTAAAAACATTATGCTAAGTGAAATAAGCCAGGCACAAAAGGGCAAATATGGTATGCATCCACTTATATGAGGTACCTAGAACAGGCAAATTCATAGAGACAGAAAGTAGAATAGAGGTTACCAGGGGCTGGAGAGAGGAGGGACTGGGGAGTTAATGTTTAATAGGTATAGAGTCTCTATTTTGGATGATGAGAAAGTTCTGGAAATAGACAGTAAGGATGGTTACACAGTATTATGAATGTACTTAATGCCACTGAATTGTACACTGAAAAAATGGTTAAAACACTTAAAAAATGGTTAGGTTATGTATATTTTACAACATACACATAAAAAACCCATGTTGCCAACTTTGCAATCCTTCCTGGTCTTAAATGCTGACTCTACAGATTGACGGGAAGGGCCTGGGGAGGCTGGAAGTGGGAACAGGAAACTCATGACATCTCCCAGCCCCCAACCTATCTGTCTCAGGGGTGGGGCCCAGCTGATTCTGGTAGCTGCCAGGGGGCACACCTGGGGAGAGGCTGAACAGATGCCCAGAGCCTGGATAGGGCCTGAATTGCCTGTCAGGATGACTAGCCAAGTGTGAAGAGAGGGAGCACAGTAAAGGCAAAACTGAGGGAAGAACAGGCAGAGCCCTGTTCCTTAGTTGACTTGGGTCCCTGGCTAGGCTGCTCCTGCAGACAGGTCTGGTCATTTGCTGAGGCCCAGTGGCTCATCCTCAGTTCTTTGGGCAGTCCTAGTCCTGCTCCTCTCCCAGGAAGATGTATCCACACCCTCCACACCTGGTCCTTGGCCACAGGAGAGGCTCATGCTGGCCCAGGCTGGGGCCCATGACCTGGATGCTATGGCCTGGATGCTGGACTGAGCAGCGGCCTACTGGGCATGTTTGGGGGCATGTGTGGCCCTGGGGCCCAGAGCCACACTGGGCATCAAGGTCACCTCCTCTACAGCTGGGACATCACCAATGTTCATATTGTCCCCAGCTCCCCTGATGTTCCCATTTGGGGCCCTGGAAGGGGCAGTGCTGAAGCTACAGGAGGAATGGTAGGATTTTAGACATACTGACCCCAGAATGGAGCAGGGATTTTTGAGAGGACCCTTTCTAGAACCACCCCAAATCACATCATGTAGATGTCACCTATACTTAGCCCAGTCCCAATACCCAAGAAGTCAGTCCCACCAGAGTCCAGCTTGCTGGCTCAGCCTGTTCCACCCCAAAGACCACCCTCAGCCCAGAGAACTTTTCTGGAAAAAAGAGAGGGCAAGAAGAACCCCAGGAAGGGAGCTCCTTGTCCTTGTTTAAAGCCTGGTGTTGAGGGGGAGGTACCCCTAGGGCTTGGTTTGAGCTGCTGTCTTGGTGGGCACCCGCACCCAGCACCTCCTGGTGCTGGAGGGATGATTGCAGGTTCTGGGGTAGGGGGTGGCTGTACTGGGGACAGGGAGCACTGCAGCCCTTAGGCAATGACCATGTGGGAGAGCATGGCTCCCGGGTTCATCCTCCAATCTCCAAGTCTTGGGCACTCTGAAGGCAGAGTTTAAAATCCCACTCCCAGAACTGGTATATACTGCATCAGCACTGGGTTGGGGTGGATGGCACATGGGGGGCACCCATGTTTGCTGCCTGTGTGAAAGCAAGTGAGTGGGTAAAGTCTATATGAGACCAAGTGTCCCAGGACATCTGGGAGGGCCAGCTGGGCCACAAGTCCCTGACCTCTGATCCTAGAGGCCAAGTTTGGCCTGGGGAAGAAAGGGCAGAGGCAGTTTTACTGTAGGCAGCTGTGCCTGGGTGCAGGATTCAGTTTCTATTTCCTAGTACCAGAGCTTCTCCCCAACTTCCCTATTCAGGCTGGAGAAGGAGGGAAATGGGGTGACACAGCCAGCTGGAGTGCTCTACTGCACAGATCGGAAATCAGGTACAGATGGGCAATTCCGGGAGTACATTATCTTTATAATGGTGGAAAGCCCCAAACATAGGCCAAACATTTAACTTGGAAAGCCATATTATCCATAAATGAGGTCTATTGGCTTTGAAATGGGTAGTAGAAGTTTCACATTTCATTCCTTAATCTGACTGTAAATGCTCTTAGCCTGAATGCCCATTCCCCCAAGCTATGCTGGGCGGTGCCGGGGGCCTTCGCTCAGATGAATGAAGTGGTAACAAGTGAAGTGAAATGACGGGAAGGTGAGGGTCGGGCTGCAGTTGGGTAGGGGTGAAGGTAATGGTTAGGCTGGGATTTGGAATAGAATTAGGGTTGGCACGGAGTTGAGAGTGGTGGTGTTGGGTGAGCATGCAAGTCAGGCCGGGGGCTGGATGGAGATGACGGTTACTAAATGGTAGGGGATAGGATGCAATGGAGGGTGAGGCAAGGTCAGAATAAGTACCCAGGCTGGGCAGGGCAGGAGTCAAGGTGACGGTTAGGATGGGGCTTGGGATGTGGGTTGGAGAAGGTTTGGGGTTGTCAGGGGTTTGGGTTATGACTGCAGCTTTGATTAATGTCTTGGGTTTGGACACCCAGGTGTCCCCCAGCAAATCCCAGCCCAGCCCCGCTCCCAAGCCTCCTCTCGCCCTCCGGGCCCAGGGATGGGAGTACCTGCTCCACAGGGGGAGATGGCTGCAAGGCTGGCAAACTGCAGGAGAGAAGAATGGAGGGGGCAGGGCCAGGAGCTCGAGGTGCTGCTGGCTCTCCTGGAGAGGAGACCCAGCCTCGGGGTTGCTTCCCCTTTTCCCAAAGCCTCAGCTCTACTGCCCGACCAGGAGGCTGGTCAGGGAGGAAGCTGCCGGCCTTGCATAACACCAAGACCAGAAAGACCTCCCAGGCAGGGGAAGGCCCCCGCAAGGCCTGGGACTCTGGGACTTGAGCAAGCAGAAGTGAGACCTTGGGCCATGTGGGAGCCTCCTCTCTGGCGAAGTGGGAACTGAGGGGTCCTGTTCACCAGCCATAGCCATACTCCTCTCTTTGGGCACCACTTGGCCTTTTTAGGGAGTCTGAGAGAGGAGGAAGGGAGTTTGCTGCGCACTGTTCCTCCTGACAACAGGAAAGGAGACAAGCCCAGTCTGGGGTGGGGGAGCGTGACAGGGCACCCAGACCAAGGTGCTGATTTTCCAGGCCCTTTGGGACCTTCACAGTACCCTCATTGCACCTGGCTACTCTGGGGACAACCCTCCAAGAAGCAGGCTCTAGTTGTGGGGAACACAGGGGCCCCAACCTCAGGCTAGAGGAGTGCTTCTAATCCCTCTCCCCTTTCCCACTGTCCCTCCCCCCACACACCCCCACGGGATTTCAGTAGCACCCCCACCCCCGCTGAAGCGGAGGAGGAAAGACCCTGCCATGGCTGCGGTACTGTCATGATACCGGAGCCCATTTTATTGAGTGCCTACTATGTGCCAGGCACTCGGTGTGTGGGGCAGATGTTAATTGCTCCAAGCAATCCTGGATACAAGTGACAACACATTTCTTGTTTCACAACTCAAATTTAATTCAACTCAGCCCCAGCCTATCTGTAGTGGTGGGCACCCAGCCAGACCAGGCCCTCTGTACCCTGTGGGCAAACCCACATGTGCAGATCAAAAGTCACATAAAAACTTGAATCAGGATGGACCCAGGATCCCAGGCCACAGTGGCCCAAAGCAGATATCTCCTGACATTCTACCCTGAAATCCTTAGGCCCCAGAGAGATTAGGTCTCTATCACTCTGTCCTCTTTGTAGCCCTTGCATCACTCCTAACCTTAGGTCATTTCCTTTTTGGACGAAAACAAAATCCCTTTGCTTCCTCCTCCAACACCAACATAAGACTTGTTGGCCCAGAGACCCCCCCCCAACTCTAAGCCTGTGTGAGTGCAACTTTCCAGCCCCAACCCTTCAGTCCACTATAGACTATACACATCTACCCCACAGCTCCATGGTGGGTAAAGCATATTCCTTCACCCCTTGATTTTGGACCTAGCCATGTAACTTACTCTAGCCAATGGATGTGAGTGAACACAACGTAAACAAAGTCTTGAAGTGTACTTGCATATTTGGCCTTGCTCTCTTGCATTTCTGCCATTGCCAAGCAAAGGATATACTCCAGCTAACCTGCTGGTCCAAAGAAGATGAGAGACATGTGGAACAGACCTGAACCAGACCCATAGGCCAAGCCCAGCCAAAGTCAGCCATACCTGAGACAACCTGCTCAGATCTATGTGTTTATTGCTGGATGCCACTGAGAATTCTGTGGTTGCGTGTTAGCTACAGTAGTAAACTGATACAAGGCCTAAGTCTCAGAACAGCACAGATAGAACTTGCTTACCTTTCCTTGGGGTAAGGAGAAAAAAGACTTGTCTGCTTTGCCTGGTCAGGGAACGTTACCCTTCAGTGTTTTCCTAGTCGATAGCTGCTAAAATAAATTTTAAAATAAAAACTTCTTAGGTAATTTCTCAGTAGGTCTCACTGTTATACGTACTTTTAACTTTCACAAACACTTTGTGAGGTAGGTACTATTATCCTCATTCCAGATGTGAGAATCAAGTCATGGGGAAGTAGGATATTTGCCCAAGGCTAACTTTTTCAGCTACAAAAAAATAAATAAGACCTCACCAAAGAGATATACAGATGGAAAATAAACATATGAAAAGATGCTCCTCGTCAATGTCATCAGAGAAATGCAAATTAAAACAACAATGATGGGAATTCCCTGGTGGTCCAGTGGTTAGGACTCCACGCTTTCACTGCTGAGGGCCCGGGTTCTATCCCTGGTGAGGGAACTAAGATCCCACAAGCCGCATGGCTCCGCCAAAAAAACAAACAAAAAACAATGAGATACCACTACACACCTATTAAAATGGCCAAAATCCAGAACACTGACAACACCAGGTGCTGGCAAACAGGTGGAACAACAGGAACTCTCATTCATTACTGGTGGGAATGCAAAATGGTACAGCCACTTTGGAAGACAGTCTGGCAATTTTCTTATAAAACGAAGCATATGCTTACCATACAATCCAGCAATTGTGCCCCTTGGTATTTATCCAACTGAGTTGAAAACTTATGCTCACACAAAAACCTGCACACAGATGTCTATAGTAGTTTTATTCATAATTGCCAAAACTTAAAAGCAACCAGAATGTCCTTCAGTAGGTGAATGGATAAATAAACTGTAGTACATCCAGACCATGAACTATTCTTCAGAGAAATGTGCTATCTATCAAGCCATTGAAAGACATGAAAAAAGACATTAAAAATTCCACCTCATCATAATTAAACATATCAGATCAAAATCTGTCCTAAGAATGGCAAATCCTAAAATAACAGAACCCTTCAGAATTGGGGAAGAACATGAGTAAAGATACCAAACAATATATATTTTTTTAGTGGCAATACTTGAAATATAAAATCTTGAATATGAAATTCAATTCAATTCAAAAATCCATTTATTCATAAATAAATGGCTAATAAGTGAATTTATTTCATGGCTTATGGTGCACTCAGTAAAATTTTGATAATGTTTTTTACTTTTGTTCTGGCATGAACAAGCATAATTTTTTTTAAGTGAAAAGAAAAAAGTTTGGCTAAAGTACAGAAAACCCCAAATAACAGTGATTTAAAAGGACTTCCCTGGTGGTCCAGTGGTTAATACTCGGTGCTCCCAATGCAGGGGGCCCGGGTTCGATCCCTGGTCAGGGAACTAGATCTGCATGCCGCAACTAAAGATTCCGCATGCCGCAACTAAAGATCCCGCATGCTGCAACTAAAGATCCCGCATGCCACAACTAAGACCTGGCGCAGCCAAATAAATAAATATTTTTTTTAAAAAACAGTGGTTTAAATAAAGTAGAAGTGCATCTCTGTCTCCCTCAAATAAAGTGTTGGCATCCAAGGCTGATAGGGCAACTGCATGATCATCCTGAAACGAGACCCCCTCTTATTTTTTTAGTCTGTCCTTTCCAATGGGCTGTTTCCACTCCTGGTCCCAGATCTCTGCTTGAGCTCCAGCCATTATATCTGCATTCCAGAAAGTAGGATGGAGGAAGGAACAAAGCAGGTCATGCGCCCATCTTTTAAAGATAATTCCTTATATTGCACACTTCATTTCTGCTATGTTGCACTAGCCAGAAGTTAGACACAGAGCCTATGTCTTTATTCCAATAGATGATGCACACAGGTAAATATTGGGGGCTCTTTACTAAGGAGTGGGGGAGGTAAAGCCCTGCTCTCATATAGAGCAACCAGGGCCCTAATTCAATCATTCATTCCTTGGACCTACTAGGATCCCAGGTCCAGGCCCCGCCCACTCCTCCACCACATCTCTGCAGAGCCTCCTATCTCCACCAGAGGGCGCCAGAGCCCTCTGCTTCCTTGTCTTTGTCCTTTCAGACCCAACTGCAACATCTGAGGTGTGGACAGCTCAGCCCAAGTGACCCATGAGAGATCTTCGGGACCCTGCTCTGGTCAGCCTGTGGGCAGGTGGGAGTCATGTAGCTCAGTGGTTAGGAGCCTGGGCCCTGTATGGATCTGAGTTCAAATCCAGACATATCCTTCACCAGCTGTGTGATCATAGAGAATTCACTCAAACACTCTGAACCTGGAGCCTCACAACAGCTTGTGTGAAAAGCTTCCCATAGGGCCTGGACTGTCAGAAGAGCTCTGTGAGTGCAGAGTGAGAGTGACTGAAGGCTGTGCTCCCACCCCGCCCCCCCCCCCCAAGATGACCTCCACTCTAATAGATACACCCTGGATTTTCACTCTTTCAAGTATCCCACCAAGCCTGTGGTCCGTCCCTCTGGCTCTCCTCCCCTGTTCACACATCTTGTACTCACTCACTTCTGCTCCCCGAGAGTTTGAAGGCTCTGGAGTTCTTAGGGAAACAGAAGGGCCACCCTCCTCCCCCAAACAGCCACTAGGTCTGAGAGACTGGTTTGGAAGTCAACAGGCCCATGTAGACTTCACAAGAAGATTAAAAGACCTAAGTTATAAATGTCTCCCTTTTTGCTTCCTGTGCAAGGTCTGGGCGTCCAGTGTGAATACTTGCCAGCCCCAAAGGACCCCATCTGTGCAGAGCTGGATGGAGTTAGAAACAAACCACTACACCGACTTCCAGTTCAAGACGGTGGGCTGAGAACATGTCTCTACCTCCCCTAGTGCCTCAAATACCACCAAAAGCACAGTGAGGAAAGGGAAAAGGAAGCAAATCCATCGAAGGGCTGAGGACACGATGGCTGGGGTGGGGGTAGGGGGGGGCATCAACTGTCCAGGGATTTTTATTTACTTTTAGAAGATAGAAGAAGGGCGGATTGCAATGAGGCACAAATGGGGGCAGAGGAAAACACAGCTGAAGACTGCCTGAGAGAAAGTTGTTCCAGAGGCCTGAGCAGGCATGGAAGCAGGAGAGGACCCTCCACGGGAGACAACACCCCTCAAAGGGATGGCGGGCGGCATATGGACCACTCCCCACCGCCCTGACCACTGCTTACGCTCCAGGGCAGAGGAAATACCCTACATCAATGCCAATACCAATCAGCCCTGCCCTTCAGTCCTAAAGATGAACTGGTCACCAAGTATTACCAGACAACTGAGAAAAACCAACAAAAGGAGAAGGATTAAGAAAAGAATATCACTGGGCAAAGAGCCCATTTTGTGTGTGTGTTATTTGAAGGTCTTGCACCATCCCAAGCCCTTGTCCAGATATGGGCCATATATAAATATATGTATCCAATATATTTATCTACACACGCACCCACTTTAATGTACTTGCAAATGGATCGTTAGGATGGTCATAAAATGGACACACATCTGGGTGGGAGCAACTGCATTTTTCCCATACTACCTGGCAGTTGTCATTAAAAACACCAATAAGAGGGAGCAGAAGTGTATTTGACTGGGAGAATGATCCTTGTTTCCTTTTCATTATTCTTAATAAAAGGAGATGGTGAAGAAAGAAAGAAAGAAAGAAAGAAAGAAAGAAAGAAAGAAAGAAAGAAAGAAAGAAAGAAAGGAAGGAAGGAAGAAAGACGGTGGGGGGAGGGAGGAAGGAAGGGAGAGAAGAAAGAAAAAAGAATAGCAAATAGCTCTTCAGGGCTTACGGTGGGCCTGGCCATGGTCTAAGCATTTTACATTCAGTAACTCATGTAATGACCCTCTGAGCTAGGAGCTATTATTATCCTTTCTGGGAAATGGAGTCACAGAAAGGCAACATAGCTTGGCTGAGGCTTACATAGCTAGTAAAGGGCAGAGAGATGGAATCTGAACCCAGGCAGTCCGTTTCTTGCATTATACTCTGAACTATTCAGCTATACTGCCTCTTTAATAAATTAAATAAAAGGTGAACAAACTGATCCAAGAGGAAATAGATAAGGAACAGAGGAGAATTTATAAAAAGAAAGATTCTAATGCTATTACATTCATAAAACAAAAAGGGGAAGCTATGAAAAAAAAGCAAGAAATAATTCTTGGAATTTTAAGCTAGAATCACTGAAATAGAAAGAATTCAATAGGAAGGAGTGTGAACATCTGTGGTTTGGGTGTACAAAATGAATTCATTCTCCTTTTGGTAAAAACTACTCTGATTTCCCTCCTATATTCTCAAGTCCTGTGGATTGAGTTTGATTGACCCCCCCACCCCCACATTTGCTACATGAGAGAAGCATGTTGCTCCTGGCAGACCACAGTGAGGAGCCAGGGAATGACGACAACACTGAGTGCAGAGGAAAGATATATAGTGACCCTGGGTCCTTGATGACATCATTGGAGTTCCTGGATCAAGCCTTACCTGAAGCTAAAGGGGTGAGTGCCTCTCACTCTCAATATCCACTGATCAAATCCCACTGGACTCCAATTATTCTTGCCTCAGTTGTGTGTCCAGCCCTCATCAGTCACCATCAAGGTAAACTGCCAGGCATTGGGTATAGCCCACCCCTGAAGGTACTGCAATTGGAAAAAAAACCAAATCACACAGTTGGACTGGGGAGCAGCAGTTCACCAAAAGAAAGGGGAGGCGAATGGAATGCTGGATAAACTCAACAACAGTTACCATATCTCACCACACATACAAAGGACCCAGCATGGGACAGTGTATATGGCAAGTTGACTTTGTGGTAACATAATGGAGACAACATCTGTTTCTTCTCTCAGAAAGAAAGAAAAAAAAAAAAAGGTAATTAGAAAACCAGAAACAACAAAATGTATTCCAGGAACCAAATATGGAGCAAACACATCTGAAGCATGATTCTGAGCAATTAGTGGAGTGAAACAAAAGAGAATCTACTTAACCTTAACATTTGAGACAGCAAATATTCTTCCTCAAGCAGCATAGGGTGGAGGAAATGCCATTACACTTCCTTCTCAGTAGAGGTATCTTATTACTTGGTTCTGCAGTAAATAATGCTTACATAATCATAAAATTGGTTGGTTTTCAGTTTTCAGAATCAACCTAAAGACAAAGAATGGAAGATTTAATTATAATTACAGTACAGAATATAAGTGTTATAAACTTTGATCATGGAAACACAAAAGTAAAACCAACAGAAATTAGAAGGAGGTGGGGAAGGAAGATGGCAGATGGCATAGAGGGGCTAGTTCTTTTTATATAGTGGCAGGGCTCAAGAAATTCTGTCCGAAGTTGATGAAAGAGGAACTAAGTTTTAAACTCAGACCATTTACAACTATGAATAACACCAAAATAAGTCTGCAATAATAATACAGCTAACACAATTGAGAAAGTAGTTACGGGGAGATGAGAGATAGTGTGATTTAAATTCTTGCTTTAATGATGAGGCATCATTAGATGTTCTCTTGAGTTACTAAACTGAGAAACAGAGGTAAAGCATATTATTTAAAACTATGATGTTAAGACTCTGGAGTATCTAAAAATGGAAGATGTTCTGAGGAGTGGAACTGAGTGTAGAGAATTTTGCTTTTTGATTTGTGTCATTCGGTATTGGTTGAGTTTCTTTACTTACACTTACAGCACCAGAGCAGCAGCCCCCCTCACACCCACCAGGCTCCACCTCCTATGTTTACAGGGAGGGTTGCCACTCCCCTCCCACCTCCTTCTGGTTTATTTTCCTGTACTGCAAAGGCTAGACAACTAAATTTACATTTCCCAGACCACCAGCTACCTTAATGTCACCACGCCATCCAGCCATAATTAATTTCCCACTTCACCAAACTGGTCAAATAATAGTCTCTCCCCAAAATCTGGAACTGGGACTAAGAGACACCATTTGGCATCTGCTTGTAGCTGAAATGAAGGGCAAATGCATTCAGGAGCTGTGGAATGATCACATGCATGGAGAAAAAAAAAGTAAACAAAAGGCAATCTGTTAAGAGAATTAAAAGACAAGCACAGACTGGGAGAAAATATTTGCAAAACATATCTGATAAAAGATTGTATCTAAAATATACAAAGAACTCTTAAAGCTCAACAATAAGAAATCAAACAACTCCATTTAAAAATGGGCAAAACATCTGAACAGATACCTCATCAAAGAAGGTATATAGATGGCAAATAAGTATATGAAAAGATGCTGAACATCATATGTCATTGTGGAATTGCAAATTAAAACAACGACTATCAGAATGGTGAAAATCCAGAACACTGACAACACCAAATGTTGACAAGGATTTTTGTTGTGGAGCAACAAAAACTCCCACGCATTGCTGGTGGGAATGCAAAATGGTACAGCCACTTTAGAATATAGTTTGGTGGTTTCTTACAAAGCTAAATATAGTCTTACCATATGATCCAGCAATCACACTTCTAGATATTTCCCCAGTTAAGTTGAAAACTTATGTCTATACAAACCCCAGTACACAAATGTTTATAGAAGCCATATTTATAATTGCCAAAACCTGAAAGCAACCAAGCTGTCCTTCAGTGGGTGAATGGATAAATAAACTGTTACATACATAAAATGGAATATTATTATTCAGTACTAAAAAGAAATGAGCTGTCAATCCATGAAAAGACATGGAGGAACTTTAAATACATGTTACTAAGTGAAAGAAGCCAGTCTGAAAAAGCTACATATTGTATAATTCCTACTATTTGACATTTTGGAAAAGGCAAAACTATAGACAGTAAAAAGATCAGTAGTCATCAGGTATTCCAGGAAAGAATAGGTGAAGCACAGGGGATTTTTAGGGCAGTGAAGCTACTCTATATGACACTGTAATGGTGAATATCTGATATTATGTATTTGGCAAAACCCGCAGATGTACAATATAAAGAGTGAAATTTAATGTAAACTATGGGCTCTAGTTAATAATGTATCAGTATTTGTTCATTAATTATAACAAATACATCACACTAGTCCAAGATGTTAATAATAGGGGAAGCTGTGTGTGAGGGAGGGGATAGACGGGAACTCCCTACTATCTGCTCACTATCTTTGTAAATCTAAAACTGGTATTAAAAAAAAGTCTAATAAAAAGACAGTCTGCAGCAAGAGAAGAATTTAGCAGATACACAGAGAGCAGAAGGAGGAAAGTGGCCAGGGCGACAGCTCCCTGCTGCTGGCCTATTTCCAGTTCCTTGTTCCAGGCCCTTGTGGAGTCCAGATGCACTCCTCTGCCCCCACATTCTATAACATACAAACCCCTGTGATATGAGCTTCTCCTTTACTTATGCTGTTCTAATGGGTTTTTTTAAATAAATTTATTTATTTATTTTTATTCATTTATTTTTGGCTTTCTCTAGGTGCGACGAGCGGGGGCTACTCTTCGTTGCAGTGCGCGGGCTTCTCATTGCAGTGGCTTCTCCTGTTGCGGAGCACGGGCTCTAGGCATGTGGGCTTCAGTAGTTGTGGCATGCGGGCTTCAGTAGTTGTGGCTCACGGGCTCCAGAGCACAGGCTCAGTAGTTGTGGTGCACAGGCTTTGTTGCTCCGTGGCATGTGGGATCTTCCCGGACCAGAGCTAAAACCCGTGTCCCCTGCATTGGTAGGCGGATTCTTAACCACTGCACCACCAGGGAAGTCCCTCTAACGGGTTTTTATTACTTGTGTGGCACTTCTCAAGCCATCATCCAAATGGACCAGCCTCAGGTGATGTTATGACAGATGAGGTCCAGTCTAGCAATCAAAAAGTAATTTCAGCACATTTCAGGTTGTGTGTTTTCTTGAACACCGCGAAAGGGACTTTCACACTGCAACAGCACATTATAAAACCTCTTTTTTTTCCTTCTCCAATCCACTTTGCCACACACACCACAGCTGCTCTTAAAATTCTCTCTCTAAAAACTCTTCCAAACAATTTCCTCCAACCCTAGTCCATAGACCTCTTGTCTTCCCCCAGCCTCCCTCCATCCTGATTCTGCATCATAAAAGCCAAGAAGTGTGCTGAGGAGGCAGAACCCTCCTCATGATCGGAAGCCGGTGGATGAAACTGAGCAGCAGAGCCAGAACAGTCTTTCTGGGCAAGAGGGGGACAGACTGCCTCCTGGGCAGGGCTTGTCTGCTCTTCCACACAGCACACTGTGTCTTGCTGATCTCATTGCTCTGGTGGCTTCAATTCCCATCTCTGTGAGAATGACTGCCAAATTTCTACCCACAACTCCAAACTCTGCTCTGTGCTCCAGGTCCATTACCCACTGCCTAGTCAACATTTTTCCTTAGGGTCAAATCAGATAGGATTACATTCTGCTATGAGTAACAGAGACTGAAAATACAGGGTCCTAAACAAAAGAGTTTCTTTCTTTCGCGTTTAAAGGTCTGCAAGTACTCAGCCCTGGGTGGGCATGGGCTATTGCTGAATGCCAGTCTCCTTGCTGGTCGCTTTCTGCTATCACTGGGGTGTGTCCCTCAACGTTATGGTCCAACATGGTGGTTAGAGCTCCAGTCATCCCATCAACATTCCAGGCAGCAAGATGGAGAAAAGCAGGATGAGGAACAAGAAACAATGGGCAACCAACAGCAGTGTTTAAAAGCTGAAAGACACTATGGAACACTTCTGTATGGCTGAAAAGAGAAGTTTCTATTATGAAGAAAAAGAAACTAGATAATAGAGGAGGGGGCACCCAGCACTGTCTACACAGCATTCTCTCCAACTTGACATGGCTGAAAGGAAAGTGTCTTCTCTCCCCCAACATCTTCTTTTCCCTTAGAGTCGTGGCCCTTTTCTGTACCCCCATACCCTAGCAGAGAGGCCATTCTGTGGGGCAGGGGTTGGCAAGGGGAGGTACTGCCCAAGGTAAGTGAAGGCGTGAGCAGAGAAAGGGTTGTGCAGTGAAGCTGAACTCCCAGTGATCAGGACTAGAGACCAAAGATCCCAAACAGAAGATGTCCAAGTGGAGCAAGTGGGGTTGAGGGTTCCCGAGCAAAGAACCAGCATGCCTGCTGGGGTAGGGCACAAGGGAGGACTGTACTTGAAAGCATCAGGGACACACACAGCCAGACACTCATCCAGCTGTAGAGTCTGCTGATTCCTTTCTGCCTCCTGCTCACTCCACCTTCCATGCCTTTGTCTGCAGCTTCCTCTTCTTGGAATGCCCTGCCCACTTCTCCACATGGATGACTCTCTCAGTCATCCTTCAGGATGCAGATCAAGCGTCACCACCTCCAAGAAGTCTTCCCAATGTCCCTGTTGGGAACCCTAATAACATCACTCTGGAGAAGGAGCTGCAAGTGGAGCCGTGTCAGTGCAGAGTTCTGGGAGACAGGGCCAATTCCGGTGCTTTGAGGGTCATTTGGGGCAGGGTATTAGGGAGGCTCAGCAGGAAGGTGGAACCCCAGGGCTCTCTTTTTATGAAGGAGGAGGTGCCAGCTGCCCATGCAACAGCGGAGGCAGGGCATCACCAGGGCTGAGCCTGAACTCCTGGCCACAGGCTGGGCCTCCCACGCTCCCATCTCCAATGAGGAAAATGATGCAGATGGATGCTATGAGCCACAGAGAGGAAGTCCAGCTGGGTGGGGCAGGCAGAGTCATTCCTGGAAGGAAGCTCGCACCTCAGGAATCTGGTAGAGGAACACTCTAGAGGCCTCTGTCCCAGGAGCCACCCACCTTCCATCCCCAGGGAGGGGCAGGCAGGGCTGGACAACTATCCAGGAGGGCTGCATCTGGGTGCCCAGGTACCATCTTCCCTTCATCAGCCTCCTGCAAGAGCACAGGCTCTGAGACAGTCCACTGAATCGATCTGTGCCCTGAATCAGCAGTGGGTCTGAATTGGGCAGTGTCCTCTTCTCTCTAAGCCTCAGCTTTCTCCTCTGTAGAATGGAGAGTCCCTCCCCACCGAGGGTGTTGTGGCAGCGTAAGTGGCAGGTAAGTTACCCAAATAGGCACCAGCACACCACAAGGTGCAGTCAACAGGGTCTACTGATGGAAAAAAACTTTTGTCCATCCTCTCCTCCCGAGGGAGGCTGTGGGAATACCTGCCCTCCTCCTGGTGTATGTGCGTGGGGTGTGTGTGTGTGTATGTGTGTGTGTGTGTGTGTGTGTGTGTGTGTGTGTGTGTGTGGTTTGTGTGTCTCTCTGTCTGCCTGCCCCAAGCTCTGGGGTGGAGCAAGCAGCCGGACTTGGGCAAGAGGGAGGGGAGACAGAACACATAAGCTTAGGTGGAAAATGACATGTCCTAAAGACAAATATCACCCTCTGCCCTAATACTGCCTGCTGGTGTGCGGGTCAGGCACCAAGCAAGAGGAGCATTGCTCCTGCCTTCCAAACCCAAAGAGTTTTCCTAAAAGCCCCACCTGGTGGTGACCAGGGCTGGGGGCTCTTTGAGCAGACACAGCACCCACAACAGGTTCCCAGGGGCCAGTTTCTCCCAAAGAGCCCAAGGGAGGAAGGGTGCTGCCTGCCAAGCAAGGCAGGGCTGGGGCTGGCCCAGGTGGAACAAAGGTTCAGAAGCAGAGAAGGCAAGTTGGGCTTGAAGGGCAGCAGATGCGGTTGGAGGTTAGGGCTGGGAAGGGGAGTTTGAGAGGTCAGCCAAGGGCAGTCCAACCCTTGGATCACTTGGCTCTTCTGCTGTAGGTAATGGGGAGTCATGGAGAGTGTAGGAGCGGTGAAGCAATGGAACCAGATTTGCACTTTCTAAAGTCTCCTCCAGTTGCACAATAGAGGTGAACTGGAGGGGCAGGGCTGGGAACGAGGGCATCCACAGGAGGGGGATATCCTGAGTGCAGGCCAGAGGAGGGAAGCGTGACCTGGAGAGAGGCTGCTCCTGAAAGGACACACTCGGAACTGATCCTTCCTCGCTCCTCCCCCACCGGGGAGAAGCAGGAAGCGGGTGAGGTCAGTGGGTGGGTCCCCATAGCGATGGAGGGGAAAGGAGGGAGGTGCAAGGGCACAGGGAGGATGACAAAGGGCAGGGGCTCTGCAGGTCCCTTGTCCATGCCCACCTCAGCCCAAATCTTCTGGTGGCAGTTGAATCAAACCTCCCAGTGGCAAGGATTCACTGGGATTGTTCGGTGTCCTTCTCTTGTGTCTGACTGGACGCTGCCCAAGGGTGGGGCTGTGATGCCTATGTCAGACTGAGGGGGCCTAAAATAGGGGGGGAACAGAAGGCTGCTAAGCAGAAGGGCACCAGGGGCTGGGGACCTCCCCACCCATGACTCTTCTTCACTCCTGCTCAGAGCCTGCTGCTGTGGCCCTCAGAGATGAGCCAGTCTGTGGAGCTGGGGGTGGGGAGGGAGGAACACCTGGGGTGGAGGAAAAAGAAAAACAAGAGGCAGGTTGTGTTTGAGGGGCTGGACCCTTTGCCCCTTCCCCATACACTAATGCCCAGCCACACTTCAACCCTCCCCGGCTTTGCTCGGCCTCTGGAATGAGAGGAAGGCCTGCCAGCCCCCATCACACACTTGTCACACACAAACAGACAAATACAACAAACACACTTACACACACAAAGACATAAGATACAGAGACACACAAATATAATACATACAGACACACCGACAGGCATAGACACATACAGACACAGTCACATAGACATCCCAAAAGACACACTCACATATGGACACAGATATACACACAGTCATAGACACACAAAGACACACTCATACACATAGACACACACACAGACACACCAACAGATACACACATTCTTACAGACACACATTTGGAACAGCCAGTAGAGGTTGCTGATTGGATACCTTGCTGGCTTATTGGCCAGTGCTAACATCCAAAATTGTTTGGTTCTGCACACCCCTCACCCCCAATCTCATTGCAGGGAGCCCTCTGGAGCAGTGGCCCTGACAATAAGGGCAAAAAGTCTAGGAGAGGGACTTCCCTGGTGGCTCTGTGATTAAGAATCCGCCTGCCAATGCGGGGCACATGGGTTCAAGCCCTGGTCCGGGAAGATCCCACATGCCGCAGAGCAACTAAGCCCGTGCGCCACAACTACTGAGCCTGCGCTCTAGGGCCCGCAAACCACAAGTACTGAAGCTCGCGCACCCTAGAGCCCACGTGCCACAACTACTGAGCCCATGTGCTGCAACTACTGAAGCCCGCACGCCTAGAGCCCGTGCTCTGCAACAAGAGAAGCCACCACAATGAGAAGCCCGCACATGGCAACGAAGAGTAGCCCCTGCTCACCACAACTAGAAAAGCCCGCTTGCAGCAACGAAGATCCAATGCAGCCAAAAATAAGTAATAAAAATTTAAAAATAAGAATAAATAAAAATTTTTTTAAATTAAAAAATAAAATAAATAAATAAATAAATAAAAAGTCTAGGAGAGATGACACTTTAGCTGGGGAGCCTTTTAGATGGGCAGAGAGGAAGAGAGAAAGTACTCCAGGGAGGGACAATAGCCCCTGCCAAGGTTTGGGGTGGGAGGGGTAGCTGATGCCCAAAGAACTGTGGGAGCCTTCTTTGGGGAAGGGGCTGGGGGAACAGACAGGAGGCCAGCCCCCCTAACACAGAGAGACAAGCTAAGAAGCAGCCCTTGGCCCCACCCCATCCGTGCCCAGCCTAAGCCTTTGTGGGAACACACTGGGCAGAGAGAAAGGGGCCAGGCCCAGGCCCTGCCAGAACCAGGAGGTGGTGGGCGTTATGGGAAGTCAGCTGCCTTAGAGGGGCCTAGCAAAGAGATCTCCACTCTAAATCTCCTGTTTGGAGGCCAGGTCCCCAAATCCCCACGAAAGCATGGGTTAGGACAGGAAGAAGGTCATGAACCCTCACAGGAAAGGAGCTCTGTGCTCCTTGCCAAAGCAGGATGAGTTCTGAGTGATCCCTTTGCTAGCAGTGGGGACCCAAACTGTGAGAACCCTTCCCTCCCTACCCCAAACTTCAGCAAGGACAGACCTAGGCCCCAGCCTGGGGCTTAAAGGCCTGTCCTCACCCTCAATCTGGCTTCTTCTCTCTTCTCTGACCCTTGGAGACCAAACTCGGGATCTTGGGGGTGGGGTGGGGGTGTCTGGGTGAAGGGACTGCGAGAGTCCGGGGCAGGGGCTGGAGGGGTCTGGGCAGGGCCCTCCCTCTCAGCAGCTAGACCCCCTAGGCTGAATCCCGAGGTGGCCTTGGGGTGGGCAGAGGAGCCCTTCGCAGTCGGGCTGCAGGAGGCCTACCAGGGCCTGAAATTCCTCTCCTCCTCCCTCCACCTCGTCTCCTCACCCTTCTCCCCTCACGGCCCCCCGGGTGGCTGGGAAGTGGGGGAGGCGCAGGAGGGGCAAAGGGAGGAGCGGCGGACTCGAGCCGGGCCGGGCCCCTCGGCGGAGGCCCGTGTTGCAGGCCCCGCCCCGGCCTCGCACATCTGGGCTGAAGCGCTGGCCCACCCGGCGGCAGCGGCAGCGGCGCGGCCATCCGGCCTGTGGGAGGGGGAGGGGAGGAGAGGGGCGGGGGCGGTGCGGGGCGGAGAGACGGTCTGGGGCCGGGCGCACGTCGAGGGCTTTGGCCGACGCGGCAGAGCACAGCCGCCCCACCGGCTGTGGGCCCAGGATCCAGGCGTCTGGACACAGGTCGAGCTGTCGGCAGGGCAGAGGTGAGTTCTGGGCGGGGGACCGCTGGGCTCCCAGAGAGGAGAAAACGCCAAGGTTTGCGGTCTCATCGCGGGCTGGCGGCTGAGACCCCACCACAAACTTCCTGACCCAGGGGGACAGGACTGGGGCAGATCTGCAAGCCCCTCTCTCCAGCAGGGCTGTGGGTTCGGTAAGGCAATTGGGGCAGCGACGGAGGGCTACATCCGGGCTTTGGGACCCCACACTCGCCCTGTGGAGGGCGGGGATCTGGGGGGAGGGAGGGGGGCTCGAGAGACTTCCGTGTCTGGGTGTCTGTGGGGCTGGGGGCGGCTCCAGGGAGCCAGTTTGTGGAGGACACGGTGCTTAGGCCAGAGGTGGAGACCCCGGGGTTGAGTGTGTGTGTATTTGGGGACGCCTGCAGGGGGAGTTCCCAGGGCCTGTGGTCCAGAAAGTTCAAGAGTGGCTGGGTGGCACAATGCCAGACTGTGGGCTGGCCTCATGAGCAGGGACCTCTGGTTTCTCTCTGTGGGGCCAGCTTGGGAATCCAGGTGGGGTGGGGTCAGGGCTCCCTGTGGTATCCCAGTGGAGCCAGGCTGTAAAGTTAGCTTGTGTGTGGGAGAGAAACTGACAGGGAGGGTGCTCTAAAATGTGGACTCCCTGGGAGAGTGAAGGCAGCCCTGGATACCCAGAAGGTAAGAGAGGTGATGAGGGACAGTGGGCAGAGGGTGGGAGGGGCTTCAGGCCCTAGGCTGTGTGAGACAGAGGTTGTTTGTGAACTGGCTGCTCCCTTGATGAGGACCCATGGGGGCAGGGCAGGATGTATAGAAAGAAAAGTCGAGGACAGGGAGGGGACTTGAGAGGCCATTTCTATCACTCCCTGCCTCAGGCCAGGAGAAGGCAGCTTCCGCACCCCACAACCTCCCACTGGTCCCTCTCCTTGAGGGTGCCTCTCCAGAGACTGACTGGGGCAGCCCTTTGGGTGCCATTTCTGATATGTTCCTTGGGCCCTGATTGGCTCAGTCTCTGGCTTGGGAGAAATGCCTGTGGCCTCTCTTTGCCTGCTGACTGGCAGGATGCTGAGAGAGCAGTGGATGGGAGAGGCAGGGTCCCGGTAAAAGGAGGCCTGCGGGGGTATGGAGGTGAAAGTCCTAGGCTTTTGTGAGTCTGGGGGACACTGTGGGATGGAAGTCTCCAGTTTCAAGTCCCTACTCGGCCACACTCTGTCCTAGTCCCCAGTCATGCCTATTGGGTAGAAGTCAGGGCCAGGGGTCAGGGTAAAGCTGAAGATGAGAGGTCAATATGAGGCCAAGGGCTAGGGGTCAGTCCATGGGCAAGGTTAAGGGACAGACCATAGGCAGGGTTAAGGGTCTGTCTGTGGGTAGGGTAGGGGTCAGGCTGGGGCCAGGGTTTAGCCTGCCCTTGTAGCCCGGAAATGAAGTTATTCTCTGTGTAAATCAAACTGCCCCACCCAATTATTCTCAAACCCATAAGCATCACCAGTCTGAAATTAGTGGGCCCCTGGGGCAGGGATCTACCTCTCCCCACTTCCAGCTGCAGGCCCCGCCCAGATATAGCTTTTGGGAGCTGAGGTTGTCCTGAGTCCCATGATCAGCATTCTCCTTAAATGTTTCTGGTATGTGCGTGTGTATGCATGGTGGGGGATGTCCCAAAGAAATATGGGGTATGTGTGCGTGCTTGTGTGGCTGCCACCCTCTTGTACCTCCACCTCTCAGAGAATCAGCAGGATCCTCCTTCTTTAACACAAATTGATTCAGGGCCTCCCTCCCTCCCTAAAGAACTCAGAATGACTAGAATAAAAGTCTCAATAAGACCAAAAACTTCTGACAAGAGAAAATTCAGAATCCACATCATGAAGGGAAAGAACACTGCTCACATCTGTCCAACTCCCTGCCTTTTTATCAGCCACCTTCCTTTCTTGGACTTGATCCTCACAAGCCCCCTGCATGATCCATTTTACAGGAAAGGGCACTGAGGCACAGAGAGGCAACATGATGCACTCCAGCCAGGTGCCATAATAGGCCCTGTCAGCCCTGAGTGTAGGGGCATTCAGTGTCACATGCTCAAAGATAGGAGATAACTGGACCAGGTTCACAGAGCTGGGGAGATTATAGACACATTGGTTTGGACATGAAATCAGCTTAGAGTGACAACTCTTGAGTCCTTTTTTCTTGGTGGTTCTAGATTGTTTCTGCTTCAAATACAATATCCTTGGTTCAGAAAATCCATTCATTCATTCAGCAAAGCGTTTCCCCAGCACTTAGCCGCAGAACCTGGCAGGAAGAAATGTCAATAAGTTTTTGCTGATGAATCAAAACAATGCATAAATAGGGCTGCCATATTCTCTCTTGTGGGCTTGATCCAGTAGTGTGTTGGTAGATGTTTTTCAGTCAACTCCCCAAGAGGGAGAAAAACCTAATTTGCAGTTTACCAACTTCTATGGTATAATCACCGTGGCTGATTTCAAGGTATCAATGTGATGTCAATAAATGCAGAATTGAGAAGAGATGCACAGAATCAGCTCTTGGGAGCTGGTAGGATCCACGTCCAGCACGACACTCCATCACCCTGAACTGGGCACCTGTCCCTGGCTCTCAAGGCCCATACCCACCCCCACCATTTACTTTCCTTTTTCTCAGCATCATCCAGCTGCTGTACAAGTGCCCACGATCAGCCCCTGTATTTCCCCTGATTCTGATTCCTGGACATCCACCTGTGCACCTCCAGTGACAGCAGGACTGCATGTGTCTGGAAATCTCCATGGTGCTGGCCATGGGGGAATATCCTGGATGTGTCTCAGTGTCTGTCAATGCTGGGGCTGGGTTGTGTGAATTCTGTGTGAGCAAGGGTGTGTGCACGTGTGTGTAGGGGTGTGACAGTGCCCAGCTCTGTGTCTGCTGTGTTCTGTTAGCAAAACTTCCTGATCTGGCCACTGGCTACAGAGAGGGAGTGGGCTCTGGGCTGCCCCCACCCTTGTTTAGGCTCACTGCTGAGGACAGTAGCGTTGGTGATCTGAAGACTGGGCCAGGATACGTTGACAAGCACTTCTCAAACCTTAGGGTGCTCCCAACCACCTGGGATCTTGCGAAAAAGCAAGCGCTAACTCAGCAGGTCCGGGGAGGAGCCTGAGGGCCTGCACATCTAACAAGCTCCCAGGGGACCCAGTGCTGCTGTCCTGATACCACGCTTTGAGTAACAAAGCTGTCAGTGACCTGGAGGACAATGCCTCTAGCTTGGCCCTCAGAACTTCACAGACACAAGCTCAGGTTCCTCCCACCTTAGAAAAGAAAATAAAAACCTGTCCTCCCCTCCTCAAGCATTATGTTCCTCCAGGTGCAGCCAAGCTTCCCAGAAGTGCTAGCTCCGTTCTCTCACCGTCTGCTCCCTCCTCGCCTACCTGACTCCGCCCCATCTCCATCATTCCACTGAAATGCCATTAAAAACAGGTGTTTCCAGTCTCATCTAAAAATCTCTGAAGGCGTCTAGCTTCACAGTCTTCTCTTATCAAGATCTTCATGAAACCATAGCAGGCAACTCCGTCTCCCTGGCCAGCCAACCTTCCTCCAGTCAACCTTTATTCAGAGCTTCTCCTCCCTTCCCTTCCCCCACTCTACTCTCTGCCAAGCCTCCTGTGACAATGACTCCCAGACACACTTCCCCACCTCAGATTTCTCCCTGACCTCTAGGTCATGTGTCATCTGACTCCTCAGTCTGTTCTCTCAGCAGTTTCAAAACTGCACCCAGAACACTGCCCCTTCCCCCCTGCCAGCCTGCCCTGCTCCAGTATTCTCCATTTCACCATCCATCTCCTAGCTTGAATCAGGCAGTGTCATCCTTGACACCTTCTTCTTCCTAACCTCCCATGTCCAATCCAGCCATCTTCCATCAGGCTTGTTGATTTTAACCTCTAACATAAATGTCTACACTTCTGTCTCAAGACACACAGCCACCACCATCATCTGTTGCCTGGAGCACTGATTGGCTCCTGTTTTCATGTCGTCCCACTGCAGTCTACACTTCCCATGCAGCCAGAGGGGCTTTTTAAAACACAGATTTAGTCATGCCCCTGCCTTCACCCTGCCACTTGAAACCTTTCAAGATCTGCTGTTGCCTTTCATGTAAAACCAGATCTAAAATTGGGTCCACCAGGGTCTGCCTGCAGGGTGAGCCTAGCCCAACCCCTCTCTCCAGCCTTGCCATGCTCCCCTTTCTGCCCTGCTTCACAGTATCCTTCACAGCATTGTTTGTAATCTCAGATTCACTTACATGATTATCTGATTATGAATGGCTTCCCCACCAGGCTGTGGGCCCCCAGGACAGGGACAGTGTCTCTCTGGGTCACTGATGTCCCACAGCATCTGGCAGAGAGTGGGCACCTGAAAACACTTAGGAGCATCCTGGTTCCAACAAAGCAACTGTTAAAAAGACATTTTTGAGGGAATTCCCTGGCGGTCCAGTGGTTAGGTTTCCTCCCTTCCACTGCAGGGGGCCAGGGTTTAATCCCTGCTCGGGGAAGTGAAATCCTGCAAGCCACGCAGTGTAGCCAAAAAAAAAAAGACATTTTTGAGACAAGCTGGGATAGAGGATTGAGCATTGGATGAGATTAAGGAATTACTGTTGATTTTGTTAGACATGATAGTGGTGTTGTGGCAATGTCTTTTAAACAATCTCTGTTAGAGAGACATATTAAATAATTTATAGGTCAAGCAACATGCCTGGGATTTGCTTCAAAGGACTCCAGCCAAAAGTAAATAAATAAAATAAACAATTATTCAGTAAGGGAACAAAGGAACAAATAAATGCCATTCTGCTTGTCTGTTCCTGTTCACAGCCACAGGGCCTACAAAGATGCTGGCTGTCCCGGAGGTGGGCCTGCAGGGGCTGTACAGCGGTAAGACCCCCCCCCTCACCTCTGCCCGGGGCCAACTGCCCCCCTCACCCTGGCACTCAGACCCACCCCTAGTCTGTCCACATGCCTTGCCCAGCAGAGGCTCCTGAGAGCTGTTCTGTGAGTGTGTGTGCGCAAGGAGGGTCAGTGCAACAGGACTACGCATGTGAGTGTGTGTGTGTGTCTGCGTGTCTGCCTATGGGCAGGTCTCTGGGCACAGGGTGTGTATGTCTGCACAGAATTCTGTTTGTGTGCATGCGCATCTGCCTTTGGCCTGGTCTGGGCACAGGCTCTGGGTTCTGTGCAGGGGTAGGAGGCCAGGAGGCAGGACGGACACGCCTCAGGAAGTCCACTCACAAAGACCTGGTGGGCTGGGGCTTCCTTCCTGACTCCCTTCCCAGGCTCAAACCACAGCAACTCGGCCCCTCAAGCTGGAGCTGGTGACAGGACCCAAGCCTGCCCTGGCCACCTGAGAAAAAGGGGCTCTGGGAGTGTGACCACCATGTCCTTGCCCCTCCAGCACTGCAAGACAGATGCCAGCCCTGTCCAGACACTTCCCAGAATTCCCTTCATGCCCAGCCCCTCACATATATTCCCAGGGTACCCCAAGGTCAGGGAGGGCTGGGACTTGTCAGGGCCACAGAGCTGTGGCTGAGCGAGTATACAGGCCCCAGCCCTGGCTCAGCCTAAAGCCAGACGTTGATTTGCTGATGTGTCTTCATACCAGACCCCATCAATCTCCCTGGTCAGCGCCCCCGTCCCCACACACGGATCTCAGGGCAGCCCCAGTGCCCCTCCTAGGGGCCTTAGCAAAGTTCAGTGTGGTGGTGATGAGCCACCAGCCCACACCAGCAAAGCAGGCCCTCCTGCCCCCTGAGCTGCCAGAGCCTCCAAACCAGGCTTTGGGCTGCCTTCTGGGGGCTGCACTGCTTCCTCCCACCAAAGGTCCAGCTCAGTCCTAGGCCTGTGAGAGGGTCTTAAGGGGGCCTCCTGCCCCCAAACGCTGGCTCCAGGTCTATGTGTGTCATGGGGGAGGGGAGGCTTGGAATCTGACTTCCTAGTGTGGTGGACACCTCTCGGCTCAGGGCTGGGCTGGGGGAGGTGTTGCCCCAGTCAGCCAGCTGGGCCTGTCCATGGATGGCCCTTGGGGGGCAGAGGGAGGGGGCGAGGCAACTCCCTCAGGTCCTGATTAGAACCATGTGGCTGCACTTTAGTGGGGAGAGGAGCGGCTCCACTCCCACTCAGTTAGGTCTGTAGTCCCCTACCTTTTCTGGTTTCTCCACCCTCACCCCAGGAGCTCACCTGCCCCATCTCTCCTGCCCTTCTATCTCTGGACTCAGTCTTCCCCACCCCCACAATGCTTCTCTGTCTCTCCCCTTCCCTGCTGTGTCTGAGGGGTGCTGGGCGAGACAGTGAGTCCCTAGGTGAAGTATGTCACCCTTCAGGAATAGGTCACTTCTAACTGATAACAGACCCTGAACCCAGCTATCCCCGACCCCGACCTCAGTCCTGTCCTTCCTACCCTCCCGCCCTCGTCCCCTTTCCCCAGCAGGGTACCCCTCACCTTGGCCCAGCAATGACTGATGGAGAATCCCCCAGGCTTGGGGCCCAGCCACCAGCCTCTTACCCTGATTGTGCCAGAATGATTTGCCCTCTCTTTGCAGGCTCCAGCCCAGAGCGGTCTCCAGTGCCCAGCCCACCCGGCTCCCCAAGGACCCAGGAAAGCTGTGGCATTGCCCCCCTCACACCCTCACAGTCTCCAGTAAGCCCAGAGCAGGGATTGGGGTGGTGGGTGGCCTGGGTAGTGGGGAAGGTCACACTGGTGTCTGGAAGAGCCCTGGCAGGTCTGGGCTGGGGGTACCATCATGCTTCCTGCCCCTACACACTCCACTCATGTTCCCCCTGATGGGTTAGCCTTAGGTGACCTTGGACTGTAGGGGTAACAATTCTACTGAGGTGATCTCTCTCCAGGATAACATCTAGGGACCATTGCACGTAACCTGCCTGGGGCAGATGTACTTCTGAGCAAGTAGTTTTGTGTGTTCTCAGAGCACTGGGCCTCCGATACTTGCTTCCCCTCCTGTCAACCACAGCCCCACCTTAATACAAGGTATATCTAGGGAAGAGGAGACATGTTGCTAAAAAATAGTTTGGGGCTAGCTTGACGTATCCAGGACATAACCACCACCCCCAAGCTCCCTAGGTCACCCCACGTGGGGTGGCCTCACCCTAGTGATCCAGCCTGGGGACCCCCTTGTTCTCAGGGAGCCCAGGCCTGGCCTGGGAGGAGGCAGGGACCACTCCTGGGCACGTGCATGGGGCCTCTCTTCTCTGTCACAAAACTGGATAGAGTCTGGCTGTGTCACTGTGGCCACAAAGAGCAAGAGGGTCAAATAACGCAGGTCCATGTGCTATGAAGCTGCTCAGAGCAGCAAAATTGCCCCCAGCTGGGCCCAGGCTGTGACATGGTGTGAGATGGGGGTGGGGCAAAGGCAGTCCAGGCAGAAGGTAGGCAGAGAACCAGAAGCAGGGAAGCAGGAGCTCAAGCCCAAAACTTCATGGGGCTACCTGAGAGGCCTTGGGCTTTCTGAACAGTTGGCATCTCAAGGGCTTACCTTGGAGCTTAGGAGAGGAAGGGAGCCAGGCAGGCAGGTAGGTGGGGGTGGGCCAGGGCCGGTCTGGACCACAGCCAGGGGTTGGGAGGGCTCCCACATACAGTCAGCCTGGCCCTCTGGCTGCTCCCTGACTAGGTCTTGCACTTGCAGAAGCCTGAGGCCCGAGCCCCCCAGCAGGCCCCCTTCTCCGTGGTAGTGGCCATCGACTTCGGCACCACATCCAGTGGCTATGCCTTCAGCTTTGCCAGTGACCCTGAGGCCATCCACATGATGAGGTGAGGGTGGCTGGGCTGGGAGATTGGTTGTTCGGGGGGGTGGGAATCCTACACCCTGGGAGAGGCCTGGTCCCAGAAGTACTGTCACTAAGGAGAAATGGGGTCTCCTCAGAGTGCCTTCCACTCCTAGTCTGGGCTCCCCACTGGGGCAAAAGTTTGGAGGATGGGTGCCAGGCCTGGGCCCTCAGCCCCAATTGGGGCAGCTCTCTGACCTCTGCAGGAAATGTTGGGCTTTGTTTTTTATTTTAAATTTTTTATTGAGAGATAACAAACATACAGTAAAATACACAGATCTTTTTCTGGGCTAGTCACAAACAAATACATATGCAAAAACCAAATAAATATGTGGTTTTAAAATAAAAGTGGTATATCATACAACTTGCTTTATTTTAAGTTTTCAACACTATTTTCTAGATGTTTCATGTGAATACAGAGAGCCACGATTTTGTTTTAATGGTTGCATAGTATTCCACAGTACAGATGTGTCATAATTTATCCATTCTCCTATTGATAGTTTTGAGGCTATTTTTCCTTCTAATTTTTCACTATTACAAAAAGTGCTGCAATGAATATTCTTCCTTGAAAACTTGTGCTGGAATTTCTATGTGGTAGATTCCTAGAGGCAGATTCCTAGGTTCGGCTCGAATGAAATACAAGGAAATGAACGATCAGAGGGTTAACTGAGTTGACAAGTCACACAGTTGTCATGAAAGAGCTGTTTGAAAAATCCATTCTGATGGAATTTGTTTTGTTTGAATGAAACATTTGTTTGACACTCCCCTTCAGGCCTCAAGACCCTGATCCTTTGAATATATCTTAGTGGGGCTGTAGCCTATAGGGGGAAGACCCCTATAGAAGACCGCAAAGCTCCCAACTCAGCCTGGGGTGGGGGATCAGGGGGCTTCACCAGGGCCTGGGAGGCTGGATGGAAGGGTGGGTGGAGAGACAGGCAAAGGGTCACTGCCCCAAAGATACAGGGGACCTAACCTACATGAGCGTGGACTGTCCTTCCCCTTTCTCTGCTCCCTCCACATCTACATGAGGCCACAAAGGCTCTGGGCCCTTATAGCTCTCTAAGAGCTGCAGGGCATCCCAGCTTGTCAGCACACACAGCTGAGGCCATGCTGGGCCCCTTGCTGGGGCTGAGGACACATGAAGGGACACTGGAGATAACAGTCACAGGAAGTAACTGGGGGCATCTTGGCCTCCTCCCAAGCCCTTCCCACCCCCACTAGCCACTAATCCCCATCACTTCTATCTCTAATATCCCTGTAATACCTGCCTACTTCTCTCCACCACTACCACCCCGAAGTTCAGCCCCACACTCTCTCACTTGAACGGTTGCAATATCCTCCTCCCTTGTTTTCCTTCTCCATCCTCCCTCCCCTCCACTCTGTTGCTACATGGGGACCAGTGACCTTTCTAAAGGCAAATGTGGTCATGCCTCTTCACTCCCCTACCTAATACCCACCAAGACAGAATTCTGATATGGCATTTGGTACTCCTCCTTAGTTGATCTTAAGATTCCTGTATTTTCTCCTGCTTTGAGCCAACTTATAGCTAGTTCTCCCTGGTCTTTCACACCTCCAAGCTTTTGCACATGCTCTTCCTTCTGCCTGGATTCCCAGTTCCTTCCCCAAAAGGCTGCACTGGTGAACTTGGCCTAGAGGAGTCAGGGCATCAGACAACGCAGAGGAAGTGGAGGAAGGATTTGCCAGGCTAATGAACTGGGCAGTGAGTTCTGGGTGGAGGTCCAGATGATGCCTGCACATAGGGAAGTTTGGAGTCTCAGGTTTTGGGGGCCTGCTGGAGGTGTAGTCAGCTGGGATGTAGCTACTGATGTGGGCCAGATGGGAATGATCATGAATGCCTTGAAAGAGCTTAGCTGTGGAAGATGGCCTAGAGAAGGGCAAACCAGCTGGCTGGGAGGAGGCCTCTGCCAGGGTCCTGGAGAGACATATCAGAAGGCCAGACGAGGCAGATGGCTTGCTGCTGCTTGTTAAAAAGACAGGGAGGTGAGGTCCAATGGTATACTTCATGGAAGGGAGCAGGAGCTGAGGATGTCGGATGGGACCCATGGCCCCATGGATAGAGAGGATCCCATGAGCAACGTTTATGGATTTAAGTGGATGCCAAGCACCATATTCACAAGAACCCTAAAAGGTAGGTACTATTATTATTTCCATTTTACATATGGAAAGACTGAGGCTTGGGGAAGCCAAGTGAGCTGCCCAAAGTCACACAGCTGGTTCCAGAGCCAGCACCCAACCCCACAAAGGGAGGATTACTGCTGACCACACTGACAGCTAACTGCCTCCACAGGAAATGGGAGGGCGGGGACCCAGGTGTGGCCCACCAGAAGACCCCCACCTGCCTGCTGCTGACCCCAGAGGGTGCCTTTCACAGTTTTGGCTATACAGCCCGTGATTACTACCACGATCTGGACCCTGAGGAGGCTCGTGACTGGCTCTACTTTGAGAAGTTCAAGATGAAGATCCACAGTGCCACTGTGAGTCACATTCTGGCTCAGGGCCCAGCTCCAGCCAGGGAGGCAGGGCTAGGAGGGAAAGCGGAGAGGGAGGCCTCATGGAGGGTAGGTAAAGCTAAAAGGTGAGGAGGGGCCTGGTGGAGGAGTAGCTAAGGAGGTGGAGCTTGAATCTAAGGGATGGAGGCATGACCAAGAGGTGAAGATAGGGTAAAGAGAGGGGCTGGGGAGAGAACTAATGTGAGATTAGAGCCAGAGTGGGACAGTGCCAAAGAGGGGGAGCACCAGGAAATGGGGTGAGTATAAGAGGTTGTCAGGAAATGGAGGCAGAGCTACGGCCTCCTGCAGAGTCACCTTGTGTCCCTGCCAGGATCTCACCTTGAAGACCCAGCTAGAAGCGGTAAATGGAAAGAAAATGCCTGCCCTGGAGGTGTTCGCCCATGCCTTGCGCTTCTTCAAGGAGCATGCCCTTCAGGTACGCTGTGACCCCATCCCTGCCTACTGGGGTGGAGGGCCCCCAGGTCCATCCTTTCCCCTCAGCCCATCCCCTGTCCATCCAATGGGTAGCCACTGTCAGAAGACAGAGGTCATCTCCAGTCCCCTGCCTTTCTGTCTGGTAGAGCCTGCATCAACCCTACAGGTGTTGGGGAGGTGGTGGTGGTGGGGAAGGGGGTGTTAGGATTCCAAGTTAGCTGGGAAGTTCCTCCTGAGGCCTGATTAGTTCCTCCAGCTGCCATAGAGGCTAAAGACACTTCCCACAAACCAAGCCAGCCATTCCCCTCACTGCCCCCTCCTGCTCCAGGAGCTGAGGGACCAGTGCCCGTCGCTGCCAGAGAAGGACACTGTGCGCTGGGTGTTGACAGTGCCGGCCATCTGGAAACAGCCAGCTAAGCAGTTCATGCGAGAGGCTGCCTACTTGGTGAGAATGTGCACTCAGAGCCATGGACGTTGGTCGGGAGGGCCCCGGGCATGGCCCCATACCCTCATTCACCCACCACCCTTGGGACCACAGAGCCATTGTGTAAAGACTGCCAGCCCCACCCTGCTGGCCATTTTGGAGGGTTGTTGCCACCAGGAAAGGGGGTGGGCCTGCAGGACCAGAGAGCAGAGGGACAAAAGACACAGCCCAGGCCAGCTTAAACAGTGTCTTAGGGCAGGTTTCCTAGAAGCAGAGCCCAAGATGGGGATTCTTGTGCATGTGGTCTATTGCAAGGACTCTCAGCAGAAAGAGGAGTGAGGAAAGCAGGACAGGAGAAAAAGCTGGGCAGGGATGTGGTCTTAGCTGGAGTCTAGCCTCAGCCTGATCCCATGGAGAGCTCTAGAGGGAGAATGTACTGTGGTGTTGGCCACGAGGAGGCGGGGGGCGGGGGTGGCTTTTTGTCCATCCTTATCAGTCTGTCATTGGTTACTGGGGGAGTTGGGGAAAGGCCCTCCAAGTGAGGTGGTTCCCATTCAGCTGAGGGCAGTTCTTCAGAGAAGGGGCAGCGGTGAGCCAATAGCAGCCAACACTCACAGTAGCTGGGCAGGACACCAAGAACACCCACTTCAGCCAGCATCAGTATTTTCACCACAGCCCCAACCACTGAGCAGGGGAAATAGGACTATGAAACTATGAAGGGAGGTGATTTTGGCCAATGTTTGCTGGTCTTCCTACCACAAGAGATGCCCAAAGGTCTGGAGAAAGGGGGACGGCTCAGGCACCCCTCTCTCAAGTGGAAATGGGGAGGTTGGAGGGGGGCTCATTGTTTGATCCTGCCCGTGAACCTGGGGCTTTGGTGGACACCCTAGGATCTCCAAAAGGGATCTCAGGAATTCCAGTGCACCTTCCCCTGGAGGATACCAGGACCCCCAACCCCCCACAAACACAACTTTGGGCCAGGCATGCCTCAGCTGTCAAATCCGCAGGTGCCTACACTTGTCTCTAGAAGGAGCTAACCCTGAGGCCAGTGGGCATCCCCCCTGCAGAGACCAGGATGAAAGCATGGCTGTGCCCAGCCAGAACAAACACCCCCACACCAGTGGCCCCCTGCTGGTTTACCCACCCTGCTTCCTCCCACACTGTTCCCTGTCAGCTGAGGACGGGCTGGCCCTGGGCAGGAAGTCTTAAAACCCACCCATCCCCATCCCCCACCTGGTCAGACTGCCTTGCCTTGGCACCTGAAATTTCACTGTTAAAGTTTCTTTCCTCCTATATCAGATTCCCTGAGAACAAAGTTCTCCTAAGAGTGGGGAGGCCCATGGCCACTGTCTATCACCAGTGGAGAAAGAGGGTTCAGTAAGACAAAAGGGGCCCCCCCACCCCTCTGACTGATGGTCTGGCCATTATACCCACCCTCCCCAATACACTCTGTTGGAGTCTCCACTAACCCCCTCAGCCAGTGCTTAGCTGGCCAACACAGT
The DNA here is from genome assembly GCF_028021215.1 of Eschrichtius robustus. Classification (NCBI taxonomy): domain Eukaryota; kingdom Metazoa; phylum Chordata; class Mammalia; order Artiodactyla; family Eschrichtiidae; genus Eschrichtius; species Eschrichtius robustus. The sequence goes on from NC_090839.1 coordinate 31,244,717, forward strand.
ATCTGTGAAGGGGACCTTGCTGCAGCCCAGGGACACCTTGGGCAGCCTGGAGGCAGATCCCAGGTGCTCTAGGTTTTCACTCAGTCAAGGGTCTCTTCCTGCTGGGCAACACCATGGCATCCTTGGCCATGGCCATGCCCCTCCCCAGCCTGGTCACAGGGTGGCTGTGAGACAGCTCCAAATTTGTGCAGCATGGAGGGGCCTGAGCAGCTTAGCATGGGTGGGGTATAATCCGGAGGAGATGGGAGCCCCACAGGCCCCCGGTTGCCTGCCCTGAGGTGCCATTTCAGTGTGATGCCTGGCCCATGGTGCTCCCCAACCCTGCCAACCACCCATCCTCAGGCCGGACTGGTGTCGAGAGAGGATGCAGAGCAATTACTCATCGCCCTGGAGCCTGAGGCCGCCTCTGTCTACTGCCGCAAGCTGCGTCTGCACCAGCTCGTGGACCTGAGCAGCCGAGCTCCAGGCAGTGGGCGCCTGGGCGAGCGCCGCTCCATTGATTCCAGCTTCCGTCAGGGTGAGCCACCCCCAGGGGTACTGCCCAGTGGCCTTGGAGGCAGGCGCTTAAGATTACACCTTGCCCTAGAGTAGCACTGTCAGAGGACGGTAGGACTCAGCCCAGCCCTGAATCTGAGAGTGGGAGGGTGATGCCTACCCTGAGGAGAGGTGCTTGGGTACTGACAAAGGGTACTCTGAGCTGAAGGTGGAGGTCTTCAGGAGCTGTCCCTTAAACAGCCACTGAATCAGTTTTCCCTCCCCTCCTGGCACATCAGCTGTCCTCCCCCCTCCCCCATCAGCCCCAAGCTCCTGCTGCCAGGACCAGGAACTGGGACAGCTATGGTCAACCTTCATCATCCCCTCAGATGCCATCTCCCATGACAGGGAGAGGTCCCAGGACCTTCCCCCACCCCATCCCCAGCTCCTTCAGACCTTCTTAATTCTGATTTTGCTATGGCCTGAGCCCTTCTGGATTAAGGGAAGGTCCTGCAGCCAGAAATACTTCCCCTTAGCTGTTGGTTACAGTGCCTGAGATTACCCCATCCAGTTTCTCTGGACCCTTTAGGGTTCAGCATTGCCCTCTCCCAGTTAGGAGTGGAGCAGGAGTTTCAGGAGCACTGGCTGCTCCAGATGCTCATGGAGGGCGTTGGTGGAAGGATGCGGGGCATTGAGCGTGGTAGCTGAGACACTCCTTCTAACCTCACTGTCCTGCTGTCCCTCAACACCCAGCCCGAGAGCAGCTTCGAAGGTCCCGCCACAGCCGCACGTTCCTGGTGGAATCGGGTGTCGGAGAACTGTGGGCTGAGATGCAAGCAGGTGGGGGAGGGGAGATGGAGGGATATTCCTTGGGCCCTGTGGGGCACCGTATACTGCAGGTGGGGGGAACATTCCCGAAGTCAGCTCTAGCCCCTAGGAACCCTGCCCCTTCCAACTCCCTTCAGCTGTACCTAACCTGGTAGTCCCCCTCAGTCACCTGCACTCCCACCCCCACTCACAGCCATGCCCCTAACCCCCACTCCCCCGGGGGATTCTCTGCAGATGGAGTTGCAGAATCCTGGGACCATTTTCCCCCACACCTTGTGCTCCTACCTGGTGACCTGAGGTTCAAGCACCTGAAGCCCCTTTCAACCCTAACCCCCATGGCCCCGCAGACAGGGCTCAGGACCTGGGGCAGGGCTGGAGGCTGGGTAAGTCTGCAGAGGGCGCAGAGCTGAAGGTGCCACGAGTGTGTGCTCACGCTCGCCCCCGTAGGAGACCGCTATGTGGTGGCAGACTGCGGGGGAGGCACGGTGGACCTTACCGTGCACCAGTTGGAACAGCCCCATGGCACCCTCAAGGAGCTCTACAAGGCGTCTGGTGAGTAGCCAGGCAGCACCCTTGGTACCCAGACCGCCCTGGCCCCGCCAACGCCCCCTGGCGGCGGAGTCGGCACTGACGCCCCCTTCGACCCCTGCCCTACCCAAGGTGGCCCCTGTGGCGCGGTGGGCGTGGACCTGGCCTTCGAGCAGCTGCTGGGCCGCATCTTCGGCGAAGACTTCATCGCCACCTTCAAAAGGCAACGCCCAGCAGCCTGGGTGGATCTGACTATAGCCTTCGAGGCCCGCAAACGCACCGCAGGCCCACACCGTGCGGGGGCGCTCAACATCTCGCTGCCCTTCTCGTTTATTGACTTCTATCGCAAGCAGCGAGGCCACAACGTGGAGACAGCCCTGCGCAGGAGCAGGTGGGCCGGGGGACCGCCCCTACAGGGGAAGGTGTGGGCCCCAGGGGGGAGTAGGGGGTCCACCTTATCTGTCCCACGCACACATCATGCCAGCCCCGGTGGAGGCAGGGGGAGGGGCATGAGTACCCCAGCTGGAATCGGCAGCCCAAACTGGGGCGAGAATCTTGAGCCTGGGGAAAGGCCAACATCTACCTCTTCCCATTCCCTGCAAACACACACACACACACACACACACACACACACACACACACACACGCTAGCCAATGGGTCTGGGTTCCTCTGCTCCAGGCAAAGGGAGGCTCCTCTCCTGGGACCTCATGCCTGGAACTGGAACAGACCTGCGTCTAAAGCCCTGAGGGTATGGCTGGCACAACACATAATGTGCAGTCAGTGCCCAGGTACTTCGACCTGGAATAGGGGTAGCACCCGGGACCCTGACCCATGGGCCTGTGCCTCCTTCAACACCTACAGCGTGAACTTCGTGAAGTGGTCCTCACAGGGGATGCTCAGGATGTCTTGTGAGGCCATGAACGACCTCTTCCAGCCCACGGTCAGCGGGATCATCCAGCACATAGGTAAGTACCTGAGCCTGGGTCCTTCATTCACCTCAACATACACACCCAGATGCGGGAATATCTTACCCTGTTAGTGCCTGGAAACCTCCCCATATCCATACACTGGAATGAGACCCAGAATCATCTGGAATACCTGGAGGATGCAGTGTGGTGGGGATTAAGAGATAGGCGGGAAGATGTGCAGTCTTGCCAGGTTAAAGAACCTCTGGTGCCTTTTCCCTCAAATGGGGTGATAGTATTAGGTCCCCCAAACTGTTATCACACAGATTTAAATGAACTGAAGTATCTAGAGAGTGAGTGCAATGTCTTGCACGTAGTAGGCATTTAATATGTGTAAATGCAGACCCTTATCTCAAGCCCTCCACGGTGTGGTGGGGAAGCAGAGCCCATAAGGATTGCCAGGGGCCCTCATGAAAGCACTCGGTGTTTTTCTTTATGGGAACCAGGCTACCGTTTTATAGCGAAATGTCTAGTTTCTGGTTGCCCGAGGATACAGGCGGGCAGAGGAGAGGCGCCAGCGGCTGCGCAGTGGTGGCCTCAGTGGCCCACTCCCCGTACCTCCTCCTTACCCCCACCCTCCACTCCTGTACCGCAGAGGCGCTGCTGGAGCGCCCCGAGGTGCAGGGCGTGAAGCTGCTGTTCCTGGTGGGCGGCTTCGCCGAGTCGGCCGTGCTGCAGCACGCGGTGCAGGCAGCACTGGGCGCCCGCGGCCTCCGCGTGGTGGTTCCGCACGACGTGGGCCTCACCATCCTAAAGGGTGCGGTGCTCTTCGGGCAGGCTCCGGGCGTGGTTCGGGTGCGGCGCTCGCCGCTCACCTACGGCGTGGGCGTGCTCAACCGCTTCGTGGCTGGGCGCCACCCGCCCGACAAGCTGCTCGTTCGCGACGGCCGCCGCTGGTGCACCGACGTGTTCGAGCGCTTCGTGGCCGCCGAGCAGTCGGTGGCCCTGGGCGAGGAGGTGCTGCGCAGCTACTGCCCGGCGCGCCCAGGCCAGCGCCGCGTGCTCATCAACCTATACTGCTGCGCCGCCGAGGACGCGCGCTTCATCACCGACCCGGGCGTGCGCAAGTGCGGCGCGCTCAGTCTAGAGCTCGAGCCCGCCGAGGGAGGCCCCCATGCCGCCGACGCGCCCCCTAGCCGCCGCGAGATCCGCACTGCCATGCAGTTTGGCGACACCGAGATTAAGGTCACTGCCGTCGACGTCAGCACCAATCGCTCCGTGCGCGCCGCCATCGACTTTCTTTCCAATTGAGGGCGCAGTGCCAGCCCCCCTCGGCCCCGCTGAACTCTCTTTTGGCCCAGGACCTGGGGAGCGGGCTGAGGCATACCAACCTGCCCCATTCCCCGCCATCCTGCCCCGGGAGGTGAGGTCGCAGGAGGATGGGTGGGGACATATCCAGAAACTCTGGCTTTGGGATTGGGCCCCGGTCCGCTGACTGGAAGGCTGAAGGGCCCTGCCAAGGACTGAGGTCAAGGAGACTTAAAAGAGGTTTGTAAGACGGCCGTGCCCACAGGGAGCACGTGATCCTGAAAGCAGAATGCACCGGAAGACTTGAGCCCTGGTCTGAACTGGGGTCCGGGATGGGAGTGGGGGGGTGGGGGTGCAGCTGCAGGTGGGGCAGCAAGAGGAAGGAGGTTGTGCAGGGCCTGGGCCTGAAGGGCAGAGTGCACTGACTGACTGGCTCAGCCTGTTTAGGGAGCCAGACAGGACAAGGACTGGAAGCTGACAGGAAAGGGACAGGGGTAGTAAGACCTTTCTGGGCGTGGTACTGACCACCCAAGTATGAATGTTAATTGTAGAAAGAGCAGTAGCAGACTATAAGGAGAAGGGTACAGGGTGAGGCACTTAAGAGGGGGATGTGGGGGCACATGTTGGGGCAGCCTTTCCTTTCTATCTGAGAAGGCCCCAGGGGCAGCCTATCAATGACCCACTTGCACTCCATCGAGCCACGGAGTGGGGGGAGGGTAGGGAGGACAGAAGGAGCACTGGTCCCGGCTCTGCCATCAGCTCAGTGTACCTGCCCTCCCATGATGTGCAACAGCCCCACCTGCCTGAGAACCCTAAGGTGACAATAAAGCATTTATGCTCAAGGTGAAGCTATAGCCTCCTGGTACCTCACAAGAGGGGACCCTAATAGTGGAGTAGTGGAGAGGGGCTGGGATCTGCAAAGGGAGGTTTTCAGCTGTGCCTGGGGCTGGGAACTGACCAGAAGGGGGTGCTGCTGTCTCTGGGTCAAGCCTCCCAAACAGAACGCCCCATTCCACAAGACCTCTCTCTGACCTGGGCAGAAGGCCCCTCCCCATCCAAACTCTTCCCAGGCCTAAAATGTCACCCCCTGTGCATTCTTCTTTTGGGGCCAGGTGCTGTAATACCACGAAGTGACCTTGCCTCCAAAAAGAACGAGTTGAGCCAAAACTGTTCCTTGGCCCTTCTGTAAAGGATTGGGCATTCTCAGGGCCCTGGAGAACAAAAATCCTGCTGGCCTCTGGTATCCACTGGAAGTTTTATTTCTTTAGGGTTTTATCCCAACCAGTTGTTTAAAAACCAAGTAACACAGACCTGGGGGGTAAGGATTGGGAACTGCACCTCCCTCCTCCTCACCATGGACGGCAGTGGGAAAGAGGGAGGGGACAGGAGAGGTGGCTAAAGCAAGACAGCAGCAGCAGTAATGGGGGCAGCTACACCACAGAGCCAGCTCCCTCCTCTCCTAGGCCCTGGCTAGAGCCCCTATGGCTTGGGGTAGGGGGGTGGGTAGAACCCACCCCAGGCCCTCTCCATCCCTCCTCAGAGAGCCTCCTTGGGGGCTCAACCCATTTCTTCCAGCAGGAGACTGAGGCACACAGAAAGGAGGAAGTGGGAGAGGAGGATGCTGGAGAGGCAGGGAGGTGGCACAAATGAGGTGAGAGGTGTGGGCAAGGCTCCAGCTTGAAGGCCCTTGGACCCTCCACCTCCATGCCCATCCCTGGGAAGGGTGAGGAAGCTACATCATCACGCAGCATTTGGGGAGACGAGGTGGGGTTTAAGGCTGAGAGGCCCCGAGGCAGGTGGGGGCGAGGGCCTCAGTCGAAGCCGTGCCAGTCACTGTGCTCTGAGTCGTATTCTAGCTCAGCACCCACGCACTTGACACCATCTAGCAGCATGGGTGTGCCGTGGTGTCGGTCTGCAAGGCAGGTGACAAGTCAGTATGCCAGGCTGGACCCTGGCCCCACCTACTCCAAGGGGACTCCTCTACCTTCCCTCCTGGCTCTGCTAGGGGATGGGGAGAAAGGCACCCACCAAGGAGGTTGGGGATGGGCCGGGACAAGGATCCCTTTTTCAGACTCAAGGAGGGTGGAAACTCCTTGCAGCCAAGTTGGTGCCTCCCTCCTCTGGCCAGACCCGGGCCTCGAGCTCTCACCCATGACGCGTGCCTGCACCATCACGCGCACGCAGGTGCCGGTGCCACCTTCGCAGGCTAGCAGCATCTCCTCCTTGAGGACGCCCTCCTTGTGCGCTGAGTACTCACACTTGATGCTGTAACCTGCCCGGGCGATCAGCACCTCTGCGGCCTCCCGCCCCCACCCCCCAGCACTCACTGGTCCCCACCCACCACCAAGACCTCCAGAGGAGCAAGGATGGCCCAGGACCCTACCCCCAGGGCTGGGCGCACAGGCCTCAGGAACTTCCCATTCTTCATTGAGCTCTACATGCCTCTGCCTGCAGGCCAGAGGTCAAACTCAGGCTTCCAAGAGGTGGGATTCCCCAAAAAGGCAGGCAGGGAGAGAGGGTGATGGGGAGGGGAAAGGAGGGCAGGGCAGGGCTTGAGCAGATCTGGTGGCAAGAGGCCTGAGGGGGCTTGCTCAATCCACTTAAGGGTGAGGTCATTAGGCGGAGGTAGGGGGAAGTGAAACTGAAGCTGGGGCTTCAGTACATGGTGAAACTGATACCCTAGCCTTTGGGAGAAGGGGGGTGCACTGAAGCTGGCAGGGTATAGAGAAGCAGCCCCAAGCCCAAGCCCAGGTCTGGCGGGTGCTGGGAGGTAGCTGCCCAGAGTCCCTGAGGTTCCAGTAGCTTTTTCCTGAGGTACAGGCAGAGGGAGGGCTAGAGGCCCAGAGCCAGTTCCTCAGTGGCTCCCATCGTCCCATTAAGGTAACTATCAGGCGATGAGCAGACATAGGCCAACTGTGTGAGCCCATGGACTTCTGTCCAGGGAGTGAGGCCTGGGGCATGGGACCTGCCAAGGTGCCACACTGCAAGACCATAAACAGGCATCATGTCCGCTGATTGCTGAGCTGCCCATCAGCCCTAGATGGGGGAAGGAAGTACCCCATGCTCTCACTCCCACTCACACCCAGGCCCTGCTGGAGGAGGGCAGGCTTCCAGCATGCCAAGCAGGGTACGCACCTTCTGGGATGGGCATGACGCTGAGGAGCTTGAGGTGCAGGCTGGGGACAGGTGCCTCTCGGACCTCCTTGCTCAGCCTGCGCACTGGGGGCAGAGTGAAGGTAATCTCATACCTGTGCAGGATCTTCAGGAAGCCAACCTGCAGCAGGAGGGGTGGGGGAAGGAGGCACCTTCACTTACAGTCTCCCCCAGGGCCCACCCAGGTTGTGCCACTGACGATCCTGTGGGGCCCTACACTTGCTTCCTTGAAAATCCCAGGGGAGCCTGACTCCCTCCATCACTCTAGTTGGTCCACACCCCTGGCCGGGTAGCTCCAGGCCCTTTCTCCAAGGACCCCATCCCTACAGCTTGGCCCACACACTCCTCAGCATGTCTCATGAGCCCTGAAGTTCCTCGGTGGCCATTTTATAGATGATGAAATGGAAGCTAGGAAATGACTGGCTGAAGGCCACAGTGTGGTCAGGGTATAGTCCTCCCTGGACCTCTTGGCTACTGCTGCCACACGTGGCACACAGCAAAGCACCAGCCATTGCCCACATGGGAGGCTCAAAGCCCCACGACACAGGCCATCCACTTGCTCCCACCACTACCAGCATGTGGCCAGAGCCAATAGCCCAGGGACTTTGGTCCTCTAGTCATGGTGGGGCCACCAGGCAACACAGATAGCACAAGATGGAGGATGGGATAGAATTAGAAAAACAGACACTAGACCAGCTGTGTCAGTCCAAAGCTGGCCCACAAGACTGGCACCAGCCATGGAACCTGGGCTCCGGCCCACCCTGCTGGCACATGAACATGGATTCCTGCCTGCCCACTCAAAGGCTCACTGTGTCCAACAGCCCTGATTCACAGCCCGAGCAATTTCTGTTGTTCATACACAGAGCTTGGCCATCCTTGGAAACTCCAGTCATGTGAAGGGTCACAGGCCAGGGTGGCTGTTGGGCAGGTAGGCTAACTGGAGTGCCAGTCCAGGAGGTGCAGGGGTGCATGCTGTATCCACAGCTCACATGGGCACATACTCTCCTGTTCAGTATCAGGAAATGGATGGCCCTGTCCTTTGGGGGAGCGCTAATCAGCCTTTCAATGAGATCAGATGATGTCACTGCATGATAAAGCTCAGTCCCTGTGGCCCCCACACTCTGCTGGTAGAGGGCACACCTCTCAAGAGGGCTTTCTGGCTGTACCTGCCAATGGTGACCCTGTGATCCAGCTGTATCATTTGCAGAATTTTCCAGGGGAAATACTCAGAGATGTGCAAAAAAAAAAATACTCATCACTGCCCTATTTATAACAGTACAAAACTGTAACACCAGGAATAGGGAACCAGCTAAATCAATGATGATACATATAGTGGAATACCAGGCAGTTGTAAAATCTCGTGGAAACCACCAGGAGATGGTTCACAACAGAAGCAAGCAAAACACAGTGCGTACACTGTGATACCAGTTTTTCATTTTTGGAAACAAAGCTAAAAAAGAAACTGGAATAACACACATCAAAATATTAACCGTAGTTATTTCTGGATAGTAGGATTGCGGGTACTTTTAAATTTCTTTATAGTTTTCTCTATCTTCCAGATTTTCTCTAATTACATGAATGGATTTTGCAATGGGAGGCAGGGAGCTATTTTTGAAAGTTTGGGTTAATTATGTTTATTCCCTTGGGGAAGTTGTCAGCTCTTGGAGGAAGAGCAAGGGTTTTAGAGTTGGGCAAACAGGTATGACTCTGGGCCCCTCCTCAGGGTGGTCTCAATAAACCAGACACCATCCGCATCCTCACCGCCATGCCCTCCAGGGCTCAACTCTGGAGCCCTGATTTATTGTCCAACCTGAGGGCCTCAGTCCCTGTTTCCCTCCAATCCATCCCCTCCAGAGACTTCCTCCTGCCCCTCCAAAGTGGATGTGGGATCCAGCTGTGTGTGTCCCAGCAGTAGAGGAGCCAAGAGTGTATGAGCTGTGGCCACTCAGAGAGGAGGAGAGGGGAAAAACATGGGGGTGATAAATACTGCTGCAAAGAGACTAAATCACCCAGAGGTTTGGCAAAGAAAAGTAAATAAAGTCACACCTTGTTATCAGCATAATTAGCCTCACGCCTGAGTGACATACATACATCCTTCCATTTCCAACTCTTTGGGGTATAAATTGTCTCTACTTCAGAGAAGGGAAACTGAGGTGACCTGCCCAAGGTCAGAGTCAGAATAGCAGGCCTGGACCTGAACCCAGGCCTGTGATACCACAGCCTTGACACCTGCCTTCCAATTGCAATGGTTGGGGTGATGCCGATGATAACAAAAGCTCCACTCCCATTCAAGTAATATCCTAAGTCAGTGGTCCCCAACCTTTTTGGCACCAGGGGCCGGTTTCGTGGAAGACAATTTTTCCACGGACCAGGGGGTGGGGGTGGGGTGGGTATGGTTTCGGGATGATTCAAGTGCATTACATTTATTGTGCACTTTATTTCTATTATTATTACACTGTAATATATAATGAAATAATTATACAACCCACCATAATGCAGAATCAGTGGGAGCCCTGAGCTTGTTTTCACTTGCCACTTGCTGATAGGGTTTTGATATGAGTCTGCAAGCAACTGATTTATTATGGTCTCTGTGCAGTCAAACCTCTCTGCTAATGATAATCTGTATTTGCAGCCGCTCCCCAGCACTAGCATCACCACCTCAGCTCCACCTCAGATCATCAGGCATTAGATTCTCATAAGGAGCGTGCAACCTAGATCCCTCGTATGCGCAGTTCACAGTAGGGTTCCCACTCCAATGAGAATCTAATGCCGCCACATCTGACAGGAGGTGGAGCTCAGGAGGTAATGCGAGCAATGGGGAGTAGCTGTAAATACAGATGAAGCTTCGCTCACTTGCCTGCTGCTCACCCCCTGCTGTGCGGCCTGGTTCCTAACAGGCCACGGACCATTACTGGTCCGTGGCCTGAGGGTTGCGGACCCCTGTCCTAAGTGCACTCATCTTATCACAGTCTCACACTTCCCATTTTACAGACGGGGAAACCAAAGCCCAGGGAAGGACAAAGATGTGCCTATGGAGCCAACTTAGAGGAAATGGAACAGGCTCAGGAAGCCAGGCAGGGCCAGGGAGAAGACAGAGGGAATAAGGCGGATGATGGCGGGGGTGGCGGGGGAGATGCACACATACCTTGACCAGAAAGCTGCTGTCGCTCTCTTGGGTGACCATGACCACAGAGTCATGCAGCTTCTCATCAAAGTGGACGTGGCTCTGGGAGCCTTCTGCATCATGGCCTGTCGCAAAGCGGATACTCCGGACTCTGGGCTTATTGCCTACGAAGAGAGTGGGAGAGGGCTACCGGGGCTGTTGCCTTCACCTATCCCAGTAAACTACTCCACCGTGTCACCTCCCTGCCCTCTGCGACTGCCCTTCACATAATCCAGCATCCACTGCTGGGCTAGGCCACATCCTACTGGACAGTGGCGATAAGGCTTGAGGCTCCCACCTGCCCCTACCTGCCCAGTCCTCCCACAGAAAATACTCATCCTGAGAGAGGGTTTGGGGGGGGATTCAGGGATTAGCTAATATGACCCTTCACTTAGAGGGAATGGGGCTGACAGGGAAGAGACAGTCCTCCCGACTCCAAACACCAAGCAGTGCAGGACTCAGCCCCAGTCCTCAGGATACCCTGCCCCATGCTCTCCTTCACAGTGCCAAGCGCCCCATCTCTGGGACCTCCTCTTCCAGGTCTGTCAGTACCTGAGGCCCCCTGCCTGCCCCTCCTGCTGACCCAACTTGAGAGAGGAGAAGGGCAGAGACAGGAATGGGCTCTATGGGACCTGCCTGGGAGTGGGAGAAACAAACAGGGTCAAAAACCACACTCAGCCCTCCTAGGAGGGGCCGCAGCTGCCTCTAAACCTCATCACTGATCACTGGCAGGTAAGAAGGAAGAACCCAGGGGAGCCTCCAGGACCCCTCCCAGAGACGCCTTTCCCTCCTCTGCTTAACTCCTCACATGGCCCGCGGCTGTCTCCAGCTGGGTCAGGTTCTCCAAGGCCAGGAAGTCAGGGAGTTAAGGCAGGCAGAGCAGTGGGAACTGGGCTGAGGGCCTGCGCCGGGGGAGGCTAAGGCTGAAAGAGGCCCATCTTGCCAAGAGCATGACCCCAATCCTCTCTGACCCCCACAGCCCCTAGGGCTCCCAAGAGCCCTATCCAGAGTCCTTTTGGTGGGAGGGCCTGGGCCAGCCCTTGCCTGGGTTCTTGCACACTCAGTGGAGGGCCAGGGGGCCAGCCTGGCATTTTCACATCCCCGCTGAGCCCCCCAGACTTGACCCTCATATATCCTACCAGGCCTCTCTTGCCTAAAACCTTCTATGAGCACTTCTGGACTCTTAATGAAACCCAAATTCCTTTCCACAACCTGCTGTGGCCCTACCCACCTCAGCAGCCTCAGTGCTCACCCAAAGCCCCCTGTGCTCCCCAACCCCCACAGTGGAACAGGGAGACTGGAACATGGGGCCATGAAGGCACACACCTCCAAAGACCAGCACACCATGGAGCCAGCAGGGGTCCCCAGGTTTGGCTTGGGTGTCCCCAGAACAAACACTGGTGTAATGTAATTAGTACCTCACATTCAGACAGACACACACACACACTCACAGCCAACGCAGGCCCCACATGCAGCAATGCCCCTTCCCACCAGGGCCCGCTGGAAGACGCTACAAACCCCGCCAGACCAGGCAGGCACTCACCCTTGTTGGCTGCAGCCATGGACGCCCTCCCTGCCACAGAGTGAGACACGCAGCTCCTGCCAGACACCACCGGTCAAGCTCAGCAGCTTCCCATGCTCCAGGGACACCAGCAGAAGCCTGATGCATGGGGAGTGGGGAGGGCAGGGGTCAGGGTCACCAATGGGCCTGTGGCTAGGGGAGAGCAGAGAGTTCCCTTTAGGAAGGACCCAAACCCCTGCTGCTCTCAGTAGCCCAAGTGGTACCTGCACCCCCTAGCAGAGGGGGCTTCTGCCCCCCCACTCCTCCACCCACTCCCCACATTCACCAAGAGCCCTCACCCTTGCCTGACACACTACTGACCCAGGGCCTGGCCAGCATGTACTGAGCTGCAGCTTCTGGGTGCCAAAGCACCAGCACAAGCCTCTTGTGCCCAGCCCACCTGAGGCTGGTGGGAAGAGGCAACCAGCAAAGGAAGGGGACTTCACTGGCACTTTCCAAGGGTCAGTTCTGGTGCTGGTAACCCAAGGGTTGGCCCATCCCAGACACACAGGCTGTACCATCCTACATCCAGAGACCACAGTATTCACGTTGCACAAGTGGATCCAGGTCAGAGTTAACAGTATGCTTGGAGGGGGGCAAATATGGGGACTCACATAATAAAACATGTCCTCAGAGCTTTCCCTCCGAGTGATTGGTCAGGGCCATATACAGAACAGATACCCATGAAGGGGTTGCCGTCCATCGAAACCCACCATTCAGACTCTGGCTTGACTACAATCCGGCTGGCCTCCCAGCTCAGCTCCCCAAGGGCAGCCTCAGGGCAGAGACTGTGGGAGGCACCTCCAGGAAGCCTGTGTGAGCAGCCAGGCCTCTGAAAGACTGGGCTGAGACCATCTCAGCATCAAAAAGAATAATAAGTGCAACTGATGGAAACAGATGGAATTACATAAAATCAGAGCATTCACAGAGATTACAAAAAATGGGAGAAAGCAAAACAAACAAACCCAAATCCTCATTTGTCACTACTGACAGTAGCAGTGCCCTAACTCTCTACTGAAAACTGGCAATATAGAGAACTAATTCAGCCTGTCTCTTGGCCTTTCCTATAACCAACTTGCCCTGGTGGTTAAAGGACAGCTCTTCTTTAACAAAGGAATGACCAACTGCTAAATAATTCTGCAACCCCCAAAACACAAATGCTAGGAGCAACACTAATCAGTGGGTGCTAAACCAGTAAGGCAAAGGTTGAAATGCATGCTCACATATGCACAAGTGCCACTGACAGATGACCTAGGGTTAAAGGGAACGAGTTTGCAATGGAGGGATGTGACATCAGCCAGTCTTGCATTAGTCAATCTCCTCTCAGAGTGGGACAACTGGACACACTGATGCCTACTGATGTGAGGCGGCACCAAGTCACAGCATTGCTAACAGGGCAGTCCCGCCCCAAATGTCTAACCTGCATCTAACAAGCCCCTAGAACTCCAACTTCAGCTTACCAAAAACACAGAGGCCAGCAGAATAAATTAAATGACTCCACGAGAAAGCAAGGAGACAAACCCAGAAGGCAGGATATTCTACAGGACAATTGACCTAATTTTTTTCCAAACTGTAAGAAGAAAAAGGAGGGAGGTTGTTCTAGATAGGGGATGGGCCAACTACAGCCTGTGGAGGCCGCCACTGTTTTTTGTAAAGTTTTACTGGCACACAACCGTGCTCATTTGTTTACGTGTTGTCTAAAATTGCTTCTGTTTTACTTATTTGTTTGTTTGTTTTGCCTTGCCATGCGGCTTGTGGGATCTTAGTTCCCAGACCAGGGATTGAACCTGGGCCTGGCAGTGAAAGTGCTGGGTCCTAACCACTGGACCGCCAGGGAATTCCCTAAAACTGCTTTTGCACTAAAGCAAAACTACTTTGAGTAGTTGCTACAGAGGCCACATAGCCTGCAAAGTCTATAATATTTACTATCTGGCCCTTCACAGAAAAAGTTTGCCAACCGCTGTTCTAAATTAACACACAAAGAGACCAAGAATGGGAAAACTGACCTCTTTTTTTCCACCACGTCAGTTTCAAGAAGAAAAATAAATGGGGTAGGGGATTTCTAACTATCTATAAAAAGAGACATGTAGGGGATAATTGGGAAATGTGAATGAGTGGGACTGGATCTTAGATGACATTAAGAAATAAAAGCTGATCAGTTAGGTGCGATAATGGAATTGGATTACGTAGAGAAGTATGTCCATATTGGTCAGAGATACACACTAAAGTAGAGATAAGTGAACGACGTTGGCTAGTCCAGGGAATGAAGAGACTAGCCAACTTGGGGTGGCCTCAGAGTTGGGCCTGTGGAGGGCATGACCTCGAGGCCCCCCAGGTGCCGAGTTGCCCTGAGAGCAGGCCTCACCTCCCTCCCTACTTCCCAATGCAAGAGAAGTCCACCTAGGCCCAAGCCTGGCCTCAAGGGCAGGGCAAACAGCCTGGGTACCAGGAGCCCGCATACGAGCCCTCAGGAGGTACAGGGAAAGGCAAGGCTTGGGTCTCAGGAATGCAGGAGCGGCCAGGGCAGAAACAGCCCCAGGTGAGTACTCTGGGGTCACTCCCAGAAGGGCAGCCCCTGAGCCCTGGAATGCTCAGCTGTCCCAGAGAGCCTGGCCCCTGGAGAGAGACCTGCCCTACCCTACCCACTCCAGCCACCCCCTGAAGCTGTGGACTCAGAGCATGTGAAACATGGCCAAGAGCAAGGGGCCAAGAGCAAGGGGACCCTCCTCCTACCTTGGGCAGAGGCTGCTCCAGCCACACCTCTGCAGCCAGGGGAAATGACAAGATGCCCCCATTTCCCAGGGCATTTCCTGGGAGGCCTGGATGAAACTCTTAAACAGCGGCTGGTAAGCAAAGGCTCCTGAGGCTCTTCATAAAACTCTCTTCACTTCATAAAACCCCAGTACACACAGGGTCCCGTCCCTGTCTTCCTCCCCAGTCCATTGCCTGTTGCCTGCCTGCCTGCTTTAACCCAGGCCATCCCCTCTGCCTGGAACAATCCTGCCCCCCACCCACACCCCAGCCTGGGTCTCAGCTCCAGAGGACATTTTTCAAGGTAGCACAACCCCATCCCACCACCACCCATCCCAGGATAGACCTGAAAATCTTCAAAAAGGATCCCCTTTCTCACTTCTGGGATCATTTGATATCTATGTCCCCCACCTTACAAGGGCGGTGACTGTGTTTTTGCCAAACGCTGTGTTCCCAGCACCGAGCCCAGCACCTGACAGGCAACAGCTGTGTTTAGTTTATATTTGTTAAATGAATGAATGACCAAACTAAGTGGAGCCCAAGCATGGGCCTCAGCTGGGCCCTCTAGGCAGATGTGGCACCAGGGCCCAGAGGCTCTCAGAAGAGGAACGCCCCACCTCACTCTTTAAGCCAACCCCTGCCCTGGAGGGCACTCCCTTCCCCCCATCTCAGAGTGGGGCCCCCCGATGGGCATCTTCTAGCCTGGCCACAATCAGCTGTTACCTGCCCCCTCAACCTTGAAATGGAAGGTCCACTGAGGGAAGGACCTGCGTCTCTTGCACTGCCCAGAGCTCAGGACAGAGCAAGCACTCAGGCACTGCCTTGTAACCCTTGGGCAATGAGAACGCAGAGCGAGGAGGCAAGTGACTTCAGGGGCCCAGAGAAGACTGGAAAAAGCTCCTTTCCCAGCAGAAAGCCTCTCTAGTCGCTGTCCCCTGTGAGCCAGACTCTCGTCCACGCACAATTCTTCATCAGAATCGGGAGGAGATGGCATCGGGCCTCCTCTTGCGGCAGCTGTGTCCATAGGGAACCACTTGATCCCCTTGAAACCCCAGGCCTCCTCCTAAGCCAGCCAAGTCTTCATCGTGGCCCAAGTGGCACAGCCCCCAAGAGGCAGCAGGGACATGGTCAAGACCATGATTTAAATTCAGGCTTCATGGCAAAGTTACTCCGTGTCTCTGTGCCTCAGTTTCCTCATCTGCAACACAGAAATAAGCAGTGGCCTCTTCCTCAGTGGGTTTGGTGCAGCTGGTGCCTAAAGCTCTGTGACAGTGCTCCCCACTCCACCCCCACCTTTGCAGAACAAATCCCCCAAAGGACTGGTTTCTGAAGCAACAGCGATTTCAGCATCAAAGAGGCACTTCAGGCCAATCCTGGAACAGTCAGGAATGGCCCTCAGGGTGGGCCACAGGGACTTCAGTCTTCTCAGAAAACAGCTCAAGGGACTTCCCTGGTGGTGCAATGGTTAAGAATCCACCTTTCAATGCAGGGGACATGGGTTCAAGCCCTGGTCCGGGAAGATCCCACATGCCGCAGAGCAACTAAGCCCCTGTGCGACAACTACTGAGCCTGCGCTCTAGAGCCCGCGAGCCACAACTCCCGAAGCCCGTGTGCCTAAAGCCCGGGTTCCACAACAAGAGAAGCCACCGCGCTGAGAAGCCCGTGCACCTCAAGACTAGCCCCCACTCGCCACAACTAGAGAAAGCCCACGCGCAGCAACGAAGACCCAACGCAGCCAAAAATAAATTATTAAAAAAAAAAAAGAAAAACAGCTCAAGGGCTGAGGGGCCTCCCTCTCCCTTCCTTCATCCTGCCTTCCCCTCCCCACCAGGTCTCCAGGGATTGCCAGAGAGCAGACTGCTGGGAGCCCACTATGCCCTACAACCAGAAGGACTCATAAAGAAGATGTGAAGAATATACAGCCCACTCCAGCGAAAAAAAAGACACCCCCACCTTTAGATGGGCTGTCAACAGGTCAGGGGTGGTACCACAGAGAGTCACAGGATGGGGAGGGCTGGGAAGCTGGAACAAGGGCCTTTGGGGACTCCTTCAGCTCTCAGTTAATCTCAGGGAAACTAGCGGAACCTTCTCTCTGGGAAACAGAGCTCCCAGCTCAGATCCCTCTCAGCTTTAGAGAGAAAGGCTGCTTCGAGGTTATCCTACCCAGGGCAGGGCTCAGCCAGGCCCAGTGGCACCTCTGGCACAAGGAGCAGAACAGGGAAATGGCAGCTGGGCAAATGGACGGATGGACAGTTACACAGGAACCCAGAGTTCTCAGCCCCTTAGATTCCTGCCCTGCACACAGAGTGCTAGCTGCTACTCCAGGCTGTCCCACACTGGGGCCCAAGGCTGGAGGGAGGGTCAAAGACAGTCTGTCCATGGCAAAGTGGAGCTCCAGAACCTGCCACCCTCTTGCCCTATACCTCACAGCTGCATCCCCACAGCACCTCTCTGCAGTCCCCAAACCCCAGGCATCGTAGGACCAGCCCCAGCTTGTCCTCTGCTTTGTGGCTAGGAACATGCTTCTTGGGGCCTCGTTTCTCATTCATTCCTAATCTCCATTCTCAACCTGTTCAAGGACTTTGAGCCAGGAACTCTACAATCTTCCACCCTCCCCACCCCAGCCTAGGACTCAGTCCTGGCTTAAGCACTCAGTCCCGCAGAAGCCTCTCATCAAAGCTCAAGCATGTAAAAAGAGCACCCACAGAGGCCACACTAACCTGCTGATTCCAGGACCTGACATAGGACTGGGCCCACATACCTAGAACAAGGCCTGGAAAGGCAAGGCTGGAGGTCAGGAGTGGTTGTGACAGTTTTACATCAACTCAGACTGGATATGACTCCATTTCCTCCTCCCTCCAGCAGGCCAAAGTTGCAAGAATAAGTATGGGTGTTTTCTCTCTTGAAAACGGGTGGAGGGCTTCCCTGGTGGCCCAGTGGTTAAGAATCCGCCTGCCAATGCAGGGGACACGGGTTCGAGCCCTGGTCGGGGAAGATCCCACATGCCACAGAGCAACTAAGCCAGCGCGCCACAACTACTGAGCCAGCGCTCTAGAGCCGGTGAGCCACAACTACTGAGCCCGCATGCCACAACTACTGAAGCCCACACGCCTAGAGCCGGTGCTCCGCAACAAGAGAAGCCACGTCAATGAGAAACCCGCACACCGCAACGACAGAGTAGCCCCCACTCACCGCAACTAGAGAAAGTCCGCGCACAGCAACGAAGACCCAAGGCAACCATAAATAAATAAATAAATAGATTAAAAAAAAAAAATGGGTGGAGCAGGGGTGAACTGAGGAAGGGACCCCCACCATCTCACACCCTTTCTCCCCAAGAAGTGCTGCCCTCCTCTCCCCAGCATCTCCTCCCCACAACCTCTCAGGCCCCCAGCTAGAGGCTGCTCAGACCCCTCTAGCCTCCAGACTGCCTGCCCCACCCAGGTCCCAATTAGTAGAGGCCAGGCCAGGTCCAGCGGGTGACAGCTGCACAGCTGCAGGTGGAGCTTCTTCAGCTCCCTGAGCAGAGAAACGCCCTACCCACACTTCCCAAGGCGAAGATTCAAGATGAAAGGCAACCCAAGCCCACCCTTCTCAGTCCACCAGGGTTCCTGTTCACTAACAGGAACACTGGTCCAGAACCTAAACGAACCTTTCCTGCTCTGTGACAAAGGGGAGGTGGTGGCCAAGCTCCCAGAGACATCAGGGGCCTGGGTATAGGAATCTGTACCCTCTCCCGCCTCCATCCCCGTGTGTGTGGCGCCCCCATCCCCACCCCATCCTCATCTTCTAAGGGGACAGAGTCTGGACACCCCCCCCATCACACTCCTCCCGGGCTGCGAGGCGTCGGCTCTGTCCCTCATAATCCTGTGCCGTCCCCACCCTCATCTCTGCTGACGCTGTAGTCTCGGGAGCCCGTACTCCCCGACATCACGGCCCTCCCTGAAGGTGTCGAGCCACGCGAGGTTGAGGCTACTCGTCCAAGGTCACACATTGAGGCGATGACAATGGGGGGCGGGGCGCGGAGTTGCTGACGGCGCTGACCCCATTAGGCCCCCGCCCTCACTGTGTCACACGTGCCCCCGACAGCGCCCCGCGGAAAACACTCCAGCTCTACCACCTAACGGTCACCTGCGGCCCTGGGGCCTGACATCTCCCCAGCTCAGATGCCAGGGAGCCCTCCCCGTCCCGGGCCCGACAGCGGAACCCTCCAGCCCCAGCCGGATGGGGTCGCAGGCACCGATTACCCAGAACAGCGGCTCCGCTGGGAGGGGATCTCCGCGAGCGGGGCGGAACCGGGAGGTGGCGGAAGGAAGAGCAGTCTCACCGTGCGGGGAGCACCCCGAGGCCAGCACGGGCAGGGACGACCGCGGCAGCGGCGGCGGCAGCTGTGGCGGTGGCGGCAGCCGTGGCGGTGCCGGCAGCCGTGGCGGTGGCGGCAGCAACAGGATCTCAGCGCAGAACCCGAGGAGAGAACCCTACGCCGCTGCCGCCCGCCTCAAAGGCACACCCCCCACCTCCGCCCATTGGTCGACCGAAGGGGTGGGGCGAGGGCACTTCGGACCACTAAGCGGGCCCCAAAGAACCGCCAACGGGCGTTGCGCCTCTGCGTCACCTGCAGGAGCCCCTGCGGCTGCGCCGTGCGAGCCCACGCCCCGGGGCCCGGCAAGTTCTCGCGATGAAGTCAGCCGGGGCGCTCTCTGTGGCCAGGCGGCAGGACACCGCAGAAGGGAGAGGAAGAAGCGCCTTTAATAGGTCTTACGCGTGTCCACTTTCAGCTTGGGGGTTTGCACCTCCTGTCTCCGCCCAAGTTGGAAGGGGCGTCCCCTGGGCTCTGTCCCCTTGAGCGGCCGTAAGGTGGGGCTCAGAGCTAGGTGGGGCACCTGAAAGTCGCCTTTCTTCCGAGACTTCCAAGCCCGCATTGGCAGTCGATACGGGCATCGCTAGGTCCTGTCCGGGAGCGGAGGAACCCTCCATTCTTCCCGCTCTGCGATCCCCGGGTTTCGGCATCTTCCCCTTACGTCCCATCCCTCTGCCTCGGAGGAAGCGCTCCTGTGAGGACCTGAGACGCGTTCTGGGTGCCCTGCCGGCCCGGATAAGAATCAGAACAAAGAAGGCCCGCGGGGTGGGGTTTGGGAGAACCTGTGCAGGAGCTGCCGGGGACCGCAGCCTCTGCTCTCGATCTCCACGGAGGCGGTCGCAGTGGCAGGGGGATGTGCCTAGTTCAGCGACCCGGGGTGGGATGTGGGCGCCTGCACAGAGTCTGGGAGCAGAAACGTAGCCCTCGGATCTTTAAGGGTTCTAGCCGCTGCTGCCCCTGCAGGTCCTTGAACAACAACCCCTCCCGATTTCGCTGGCTGGAACAGGGTCCCTAAAGTACCCGCGGGGAACGGTCCCTTCTTCCAACATAACTAGGAGAGAGATGGTATGGGCGGCTTAAGGCCAGCTTCCTTTCAGAAAGAGCGGGGTCACTGCCTTTGGGGAGCCCCCAAGGCTCCTACCCTCCGCTGGATCCCTATGGCCCCTAACCTATCTTCTGGTCCTTGGTGAACACACTGTCGGCAAATTAATCTTGATGAGCTATTGTTACCATTGAATCCTCCCCTGCTCCAAAGCGCTCTGTGCTCTGGGACTGTCTCCAGAAGAGCCTCAAACTTTTTAGCATCATTTTGGGTGATGCGTGCACACTCTGACGTTTGAGATCCTGTCTCCAGCATGGTCATTGGGAGATTTATACATTCTGATCCCAGCCCATCCACTCTTGCCAGATGCTTTCTTATTACCCAACCCACCATTCCATGTGCCCCGGTATGCCTCCCCCACAGTTGTATTCACATGTCTATTCTATTCCTCAAGCTCTAAAGGTGGCAGGCAGTGCGCCCAGAGTAAGCTATAGATGTATTTTGTTTAATCCACATGGGGCTTTAAAAAATTCTTATTCTTGGGCTTCCCTGGTGGCGCAGTGGTTGAGAATCTGCCTGCTAATGCAGGGAACACGGGTTCGAGCCCTGGTCTGGGAAGATTCCACATGCCGCGGAGCAACTAGGCCCGTGAGCCACAACTGCTGAGCCTGCGCGTCTGGAGCCTGTGCTCCGCAACAAGAGAGGCCACGATAGTGAGAGGCCTGCGCACCACGATGAAGAGTGGCCCCCGCTCGCCGCAACTAGAGAAAGCCCTTGCACAGAAACGAAGACCCAACACAGCCAAAAATAAATAAATAAATAAATAAATAAATAAAAACTCCACGGAGACCCAGTCATAGCGGAGCCTCCACAATTAAAAAAAAAAAAAAATTCTTATTCTTCCTCTTCCTCCTCCTCTGCTTCTTCTTGTTCCTCTTTTGAAATATCAGAAGATCTAACAACATGGACTCAATTCCAGCCTGGCACCAAAGGCTGATGGCACCAAAGGCCAAGGTATCTTGGTCAGGGTTGGGAGTCAAGCTTGGCCTTGGTCCACAGAACTTGGGGTCAGTCTGTGGGCAGGGTTGGGAGTCATATAGAGGACAGGTTTAGGGGTGAGTCCATAAGCAGGGTTGAGGGTGACTATGTGGCTACATTTGGTGAGAATCTGAAGCCTGGGTTTGTGGTTGGGTTTGGACAGGGTTGGAGGACACTGTGAGGATAGGTTTGGGGGTCAGTCTAAGGCCAGAGTTAGAAGTCAGGCTGTCCTAGTGCACAAGACCTAACCCCTGGTGGTATCATCAACCTACCAAGCAGTGGCCACTTCAGGGCCCAGCTACCCACGAGTTGAGACCCACTCTGGGCCCACAAGGCTCTTTCACTTAAGGGGTGGGGGGTAACACAAGGGGGACAGGAAATCACTGCCCTCAGAGAACAGAAGGAAGGCACAGGAAGGAGAGCATACCTTTAATGGGGGCAACCCAGACATTCTTAACATACCCCGTGTGAGGGGAGGGCAATTGGAACAGGCACAGCCCATGTCTTCCCCACTCCTGGCTGAGCTCACTCCTCACCCCTTTCTCTTCAGCTGTTGCACTTTCCAGCCTCCAGTTGGGTCCCAGGTGAGTGCCCAGGAGGGGCAAGGAAGCCCCTCAGCTGTCTGGGGCAGCTTCCCCTTTGGCCCAGGGTACAGAGGACTAGCCTGGATGGAGACGCTGCTGTCATCAGAGCTGGGCAGGGAGCGGGTTCTAGGGGTGCGGACCGAGCTGGGGGACCACCCCCCCAAGGCCCAGCACAGGGAGCACCAAGGCAGAACCCCCTCTGGTGTCAGGCACTGCTTTGGGGTGCATGCCAGGTCTCTGCATGTGGCTTCTAGGTTCTGGAAAGCAGTCCATTCTCCTGACCCGGATGGAGTGGAAGGAAGTGGCTCAGTCACGGGGCTCAGCTTGGAGGGTTCCTGTCCCACCGCCCCCCATGCTCACTCACACCCCAAGAGAGGGGAGGCGCTCTTGTCCCAGGAGGCTCATTGGAGCAGCTGGCTCACCGCTGCTTACGCTCCGCCTGCTGGAGCCGCCGGGAGAGATCTTCGATGAGCACGTTCTTGAGCTGGAGCAGGTGCTCCAAGCGTCGCACCTTCATCTGCAGGACCTGGGAGAAGCCCCACAGAGATCAAGCCCTGTGGCCTGCTGCCCCCGTCCCTGTCTTTCCAGACCCCAATCCCCCAGCGCCTTCCCAGTGCTCCCTCACCTGCACAGTCTCCTGCGAGGCCAACAGCTCCTGCTCCTTTTCAGCAATCTGGAGGACGAAGCTTCGGTCGCCCTGCAGCGCCTGGCTATACCCCAGAGGCCGGGGCACAGGCAGCCGGCCCACCCTGGGGTGAGAAGCAGCTTAGCCCAGGCTTGGATCTTGGGCCCCACCCTCACCCTTCCAGTGTCCCTCGACCAGGCCTTCTCTCCCCGCCACGGTCCCCCACCCGTCCCTGACTTCCCTACCTTTCCAGGTGCAACCCTCACCCTCACCTCCTAGCCATGTGCATAGGGAGATTACCAGGCTTGGTGAGGTCAGGAGCTCCCAGTTTCCTTACCTGAGCTGCCCCCCTCCCTGGGGGTCTGGAGCACCTTCCCCTCGGGCCTTCTGGGACAAACCTGAGACAAGGCAAGTGTAGGAGTAATCCTGATGGAGCCCTGTTTTCCTGTCTTCCACCTCCCCACACCCCCAACCCTTCCCCCACAGGAAGGAAGGACAGGAGGAAAGCTCCTCCTGGGAGGGAAGAAAAGTGAAGGCCACTTTACCCACATCCATGTAGTCAGTGCCATCCTGGGGAGCCAGCTCCTGAAAGAACCCCCAAGGTCTGCTGTGAGCTCAGGCTGCCCACCCCCAAAGAGCACCCCACCCCCGCCAGGCTCCCTTTAGCCAAGCACCCTTCTCCCACACTTATTGCTGAGGCAGAGCGTTCTGCTGCCTGGGAACCTCCCCCAGAGCAGTGCAAGAAACTGGAGTGGGGTGGCACCTGTAAGGAGCTGGTGCCGTGCTTCCTGCGCCTCTGCTGCTCCTCCAGGCACTGCCTCAGTGGAATGAGCACCAGCTCCACCACGCCTGGGGCACACTGTGCGATCTTGCGCATCACGTCAGCTGGTACAGAGAAGCTCAACTTGTTCAGCACCTTCCTGGGGGGCAGACACAGGGATGGTGGACTGGCTCCTGGGGGGGATGAAGTGAAGGGTTGGGGGATGGAAAGGGGTGCAGCAGTTGCAGCCCTTCAGTGCACAGCCCTGGGGGAATGGAAGGGCACCCAACCTGAGCCCAGTGTTTATATGTCTCGAGGGTCCTTGTCACCTCGCCAAAAGAAGAGTCCCTTGATTTTGTTACCAGACAGATTCTGTCTGTCTGCATTGTCCCTTCCCAGCCAGCCACCAGCCTGGACTGTGGAGACCACAGGAGGTGGAGGGGCTGGGCAGCCCTTCCTGGGATCCCAGGGTAGGGGCTGGAGATCCCACTAGTGTGCCCAGGTATTCTCCTACCTGTTCAGGTGACCCCAGTTGCTCAGCTTCTGCTGGAGAGAGTTAGCAGGAACATAATTGTGCATCTCCACCATCTTGGGGAAGTAAAACTTGATGACCTCTGCGACCAGGACTGAGGGATAGGGGGTGGGAGCAGACATGGAAGTTGTAGAGATGGGTAAGGAAGAAAGGGGAGGGAGAAGGAATGGGTGGGATGGGAGAATCAGGGTTTGCAGAGTGGTGGGGCCAAGTGGAGAGGTGGAGATGTGGAAAGGGGTAAGGATGATATGGAGGTGAGGTAAGAAAGCAAGATCAGTGATCAGCCAGAGACAAAAATTCCAACACACCCCAGAGGAGCTGCATTCCTTTGCCATTAACTCGGGGGATATAAAAACTAAGGGCTCTGGTCCTCTATGAGTCTCAAAGAGAACCCTTCAGGAGGCTGGGGCCTCACCCTAGGAATTGACATAAATACACACACACACACAAAATGACACAGAGATGCAGAAACACATACACAGACACATACTTCTATCACTGGAGTTCTAAGAGACAGTCACCAACACACACACACAGAAGCACAAAGTGTCACATATGCACCAATATACACATAGAGAGATGCATACGTCTGTTATTAAAATCCCAGGAGACAGTCTTCGACACACACCTACACAATCACAAAGAAACATATGCACACAACATCCCCACTCATACATACAGGACAGAACATGTCAACACACATATGACCAAACACATGCTCAGACTCCCACAAGACAGATATACAGAATACAGGAATAGGCATGCACACACACAGAGATGTACAAATACATACACAGAACGCATCTTAGTCATTAAAGTCCCAGGAGGGAGTCACAGACTCAGATTCAGACACACACACACACACACACACACACACCACATGCATAAAGGATACATAATATGGACACACACATGCCCACATACCCAAGATGCACACTTCTACAACTGAAGTCCTAGGAGATAGTCAGACACCCCTCCCACCAACCCACCCCCACCTCCGCCGCCACAAGCACACAAGCACAAGAGACATGTATGCACACACACCCCGTACACCCGTACATACAGGACAGAACGCGTAGACACACAAGGACATAGGACATACAGAACACACCCAGGCGCGCACGCGGACACACACACACACGCTGGAGCTCACACGTCTGTCACACACACACACATACACACACACACACGCACACGCTGGAGCACACACCTCCGTCACTGAAGTCCCGGGAGAGATTTCGCTTGGGCCGGGACAGAGGGATGTTGTCTACCCACAGGTACAGTTGGTGCAGCGCTTCCTCGTCCACGCTGCCCGCCATTGGCGCCCTCAGAAAGGTCAGGCCGTTCCAGCTGTGCAGCGTCCAGGTCCAACCTCACGACCCCTCAAGAGCTTCCTCTATCGCCACTGCCGCCGCGCAGATCCTCCTCTGCCTCTCTAACCCAAAGACTCACTTCCCAGCTGGGAGCGGCCATATTGTTTTCTGAAACCATGGCAACCATGCTCGACTCGCTGGGGAGCAAGGGCTTCTGGGAGTTGTAGTTTCCCCCCTCCCGCTACCTCCTCTCAGGTCCCAGCTTTGAAAAGGCGGTTTGTCTTGTCCACCTCCCAAAAAGAAATCACCTCTGCCAACTGCTCACCAGACATTGGCCCACTCTGGGAACTGCCAAAGCCAACCAGGCCTCTAGAACCCCTGCATCAGTATCCTCAGGACAAGGAAACTCCTCCAGGGTCCTTTAGCAATCAGTCCCAAGTGAAGGCAGCATCCCAGTGTTTGTCAGCTTTATCTGGGGGTCCACTGTTAATCACCAGCTGCTTCGCATCTGGACTGTGTGGTAGGCTGGGTGACAGTGCCTCCTTGCTAGGTCCCTCCTCAAAGCTCTGTGCTCATAGGGCCATCCCCACACCACTGCCCCCCACCCGCCAAGTAGTGTCCCAGTGAGGCATTTTATATGTAACCCAGACTCCCAGGGAGAGCATCAGAGCTCAAGGCCAGTGTCTTGGGCACGTCATTTATAGTCCTTAACCCTATTTCCTCCTTCGTGAAATGGGGATGGTTCTCACCTACCGTCCCTAAGGAGTAATAGGGAGAATGGGAAGGATATTTACATAAGGCCTGTATTTGGGGACTGGGGGAACAGGAGTTAGGTATAGGTACAGGAGCTTCAAGAGCTCCTGTAGACACTTCCACATCCCTCATCTCCAAGAGCTATTCTTCCATGGGTTAGAAACTGAGTCAGTAACCAATTCCTTTAGGAATATGGTTAGGGTTAGGAATTCCTTAGTAAAGGGGCACTTCTAGAGTCAGCCTGGGGAGAGAGCTTGCTTCTGCCACAGACTAGTGGTTTGGCTTTGGGCACATTACTGAACCTTTCTGTTCTGTGTTTTCTCATGGTTTTACCTACTTCATAGGGGCTTTGTGAGCATCTAAAGTACTTAGCATAGAGCCTGGCACACAGCAAGAGCCCTATTAATGTCAGTTGGTGTTATCATTAATGAGATAATCTCAGTTCCAGCAAAAGAGGTGTTCTTGTTGGCAAGAGACAAATGGAAGTATTTGCCTTGTTGGTATTTGAGGTGAGGGCCTTGGATTGGCCAGGGGCACCTGGTGAGAAGGCTACTGCTCCCACATATTTACTCCAGAGCAGGCCAGGGGGTAGGCTGGGCTTCCTTGTCTCATCCTCCAGGGCTCAGATGGGGACTGGATGGGGGCCAGGAATCCCAACTGCTTTTTTGCTTTCACTTAGTTCTGAAGCCTTCAAGGCCTGGAGGGAATCCCTGAGAGTCAGAGGTACGGAAGGGAAAGTCATTCCACCTTCTTGTTTAAAAAGATGACTTGGATAACTGCCTGCAACCCCCCTCCCCCGCCCCCACATTCCAGGGTGGAGAGAGGAGGAACTGTGAGGAGGTGGGGGCAGGGAACCACATGGGTGATGTGCCAGCCTCAGTAGAGGTGGGAAAACCGGTTTGGGGCCCAGAGCTGCTGGCCTGCTCAAGCTCAGGCCCTCCCCTCACTGGAACCACTGGGGCCTGAGGGCCTCAGTGACAAAGGGCCTGGGAGGGGTGAGCTGGCCCTGAAGAGAAAGGTGGGGTAGGATCAGCAGAGGGCCTGTCCTCACCTTTGGATGGGGGCAGGGGGGCTCTAGACGGTACCACACAGGGAGTGGCTAACCTCTTGGGGGTGCAATGTGTCCCCAGCAATTTCACCTCCATCCTGACACTGTTCCCAAGGATAGCCACCAGGATTGGAAATGCCAAT
Source organism: Eschrichtius robustus (assembly GCF_028021215.1). Classification (NCBI taxonomy): domain Eukaryota; kingdom Metazoa; phylum Chordata; class Mammalia; order Artiodactyla; family Eschrichtiidae; genus Eschrichtius; species Eschrichtius robustus. Next base: position 31,271,584 of record NC_090839.1, read on the forward strand.
CACTGAAAGGCCTAGAGGACTCCCTCTTAAGGCACCATACAAGAGATGCCCCGTATGCCCCTACAAACTCCAACCTGGACCACAGGAGCTGCCCCAACACTCCTTTCTTTCTGCCCTCTGACCCCTCTCCTGCAGGGATCTTCTTTAATGGTCCTTGATAAGCCTAGTTCCCAGGTGCCTATAGTTTAATTTGGCCCTCCAGGGACTGTTGGCTCCCTCCCTCCTGTCCCAGCCAACTGACCCAAAAGTTTTAACCCCAAAGCAGTGCAAGGCCCAGCTTGCTCAAACCCACCCCCAGGCAGGTGCATTGAAGACCCCTCCCACTCAAGCCTAGGCAACACTTATACATGTTGCCCCTCACCCTGGTCAGGGCCTGGACTGTAGCCACTCTCTCAACATTTGTCCCACCAGAACAAGGACCAAAGGGAACCAGGAAAGAAAGTGTCCCCAAGACAGACGCAAGCCCAGACCATGAAGGATGCACCCTTGGCTGTTAAAATGTCCACTCCCACAAAAGGGGGGTGGACAGATTTATTGAATTCAGACTGGGAAAGGAGCAGCTGGATGGCTGGACTCTGGGCCCAGCCCCAGGACCCCTGCCCAGGATAGGGCCCTGCCAGAGAGGGAGGAGAGGCATGGGGCTTGCAGCTGCCCACAAGGGAAGTGCCCATTACCACTCCTCTGGAGGGCCTCTTGAGAACCTCCAATCTGGAAAGAAAACCAAGGGCCAAAGTAACATGGACTGGGCCAGAGGAAGGGGTTGGGGAAGTGGGGAAGCAGGCAGAGGCAGGCCCAGGAGCCTGCGGTTAGACTGTGCTTCTCAAGGCGGCCTCGGGGCAGGGATGCGGGGCTGCCAGCCTTGTGGGGTCCTAGGCTGGACTTTTCTCTGGAGCCCTTCCCAGAATGGCTTTGGGGTCCCCCCCACCAAAGACCTGGTGTGGATGGCAGAGGGGAGAGGCACTCTCTGGCCAGGAGCTTCCAGGGTCCATCCCTGGCTGCTACTGTGGCCTAGTCCACTGATGGCACGGTGTGGTAGCACCGGACAGCTCCCCACCCTCCCCACCTGGTCCCCCAAGCCCAGGGGCAAATAGGGAGGAAAGAGGATTCTGAGAAAGAGGCAATAAGCAGGCAGTAAGGCTGACACCAGCCCCAGGCCCTACCGAGGTGACTGGGCCTGTCACAAGACCAGGAGAACATCACTAAAGGATCTGGGGCTCCCCACTCTGGCTCCATCCACAACAGCTGCCCAGAGAGTCCTCTGCCCTGGGCTGGTGCTGCCACATCCGGGTTGGGGGCATGGCTAGGCCCAGTGGCTCAGCTTTGATGTCCAAGACCCCGAACTCCTGCCTGCCTGGCATGGTTCTTCCTGGTCACGTGGACCAAGTCGTGTTCCAAGTGGAGGATGTGGCTTTGCACACGGTCATCAATGGGGAAGGAGGTGAGGTACCTCTTGACCATAGCAAAGTAAGCCATGGCCTCCCCAAAGCTGGGTACAGGCACCTCATCACCATCCTCATCATCATCTTCGTCATCTTCGTCCTCCTCATCATCATCTTCCTCTTCTTCCTCACTGTCTGACTCAGAGTCCTCCTCACCTTCCAGGAAGTGGAGGGTAGGGCACTGGACCTCCTCCTGGGCGCCATAACCCCCGAAGCTGCCACCAGCCTCCACTACTCCCTGGGCCCAGTCCTCAGCCTCCAAGCCCTCAGAGGAGCTCTCCTCCTCCTCCTCTTCTTCTTCATCACTGTCATCAACATCACCCTCCTCTTCTACCTCCTCTTCTTCCCCCAGCTCCTCTCCTTCCCCCACTTCCTCCTCTTCCTCTCCATCTTCCTCCTCCTCCTCCTCCCCTTCACCCTCCTCTTCCTCTTCCTCCTCCTCTTCCTCCTCCTCCTCCTCTTCCTCCTCCTCGCTCTTGAGGGCAGTAGTGATGGTAGCATTAGGGCCACCCCCAAAGCCAGCCTCACGAAAGCAGGTGGCTATGTCCGAAGGTTCCACAGCCTGCCAGGCTGCGGCAACGAAGTGCAGGGCCTCCATGAGGCCTAGCTGCAGGCCTGAGCGATCCTGGCCCTCTAGCGCTGCCATGGCCTTGAGCAGCATAGCCTGGCGGTAGTGGCCCTTCACCTGTTGGACCACTCCACGCTCCAGCGGCTGAACGGTGCCTGGCGGGAAGAAGGCTAGCTGCACATGCCTCAGGCCCGAGGTATCCAGGGACTGGGCAGCCAGGCGGCCAGCCAGCAGCAGGACTCGCCGAGATTCTGCAGCCATGCGGGTGTCCAGGGCCTTCAAGTACTTGGCCAGGGCCTGGGTGGTGACACCACCCTTAGAGTTGGCGGTGTAGTCGCAGGGCAGGCCGGCTTGGCCTGCACGGGGCTTAGCGGACTTGCCGGCTACAAGTGGGGGAAGCTTCTCACTGCCGTCGGCATTGGCGCACAGCAGGACACTCAGGCGCTGGGTGGCCTTGCGTGCCCGTCCATCACTGCCACACAGCCCCGCGGCCTGGTCGGGCAGGAAGTCGTACCACAGACTGGTCTCAGTGGCACTGAACACGTCCTGGGAGGCGTAGCCCTCAGCCACCGACGGCGGCTGCTCCTCCCGAGCGCGCCAGCCCGTGGTACCCCCACCGCTGCCCTCCGAGGGCACCGTGGGCGGGCTGGCGGGCGCCGCTGGGGGCCGGGGGGCAGCGCTGCGCGACCGGGCGCGGGCCACGCCGCTGCAGGACACCACACCGTGGCGCCGGCGGAAGCGGTCCAGCCAGCCGTTGGAGGCAGTGAAATCGTCCATGCCCAGCTCCTCGGCTATACGCAGAGCCTTCTCCTTGAGGATGATGCCCTTGACCGGCAGGCCGGCGGCGCGGATCTGCTGGAACCAGGCGATAAGCAGCCCCTCGAGCTTGTCGTAAGGAGACAGCTTGTTGGTCTTGCGGCAGGTGGAGGCTACACCGTACTTGCGCTCCGACGCCAGGATGGCGCGCTTGTTCTTCAGGATGGTGCTCAGCGTGGACGGCGGAATGTTGAAGCGCCGCGCGATCTCGCCCTTGCGCAGGTCCGGGTTCTCCTCCACCTCCTGGATGATCCGCGACTTCTCCCGGAACGTCAGCTGCCGCCGCTTGGGGCCCATCCCGGCGCGCCCCCCGCCCCGGGGCCCGGCGCCACCGCCGCCGCCCCGGGGCGGGGGGCCCGGGCCCGCGGCGGGGGGCACCTGGCGGCCTCTCCTGCTCGCCCCGCCCGAGACAAAGCGGCTCGCGGGGCGGCGGGCGGGGCGGCGACCCGGCCGGGCCGGGGGCACCTTCGGGGGCGCCGGCGGGCGCGGCGCCGGGCGGCGGGCGGCAGGCGGCGGGCGCGGGCGAGGGCAGGAGGCGCGGGAGCGGAAGGCAGGAAGTGCCGCGGCGCGGGCAGCTGGGAGCGCGGCGAGCAGGGCGGAGCGGGCAGAGCGGGATCTCGCGGGAAGCGCGGGGACGCCCGGCACCGCCTCCAGCCCTCCGTGCCCACCCTCCTCCCCGTCCCGGACCGACCGCGCGGGGGCGCTTCGGCCTGCTTGAACCGCTAGCGCTCGGGCGTCTGGTGACCTGCCGGCAACGGTGCGGGCCGGGGCGCTGTGCCCGGCCTCTGCACTGCGTGGGCAGCGATTTGTTGCTTATAAAGAATAACAACTATGTTTTGTCTTTTTTATTTTATTAAGGTAAAAATAACCCAAGTTTTTTGCGGAAACTGAAAAATACAGGAAACTAAAAAGCACCTTTCACCCCAACACCTGGAGAGATGCGCAGGTCACATTTTGATACATTTACTTCCAGTCTTTTCTCTAGGCGCATGCAGTTGTTGTTTTTTTTTTTTTTTTGGCTGTGTTGCGTCTTCGTTTCTGTGCGAGGGCTTTCTCTAGTTGCGGCAAGTGGGGGCCACTCTTCATCGCGGTGCGCAGGCCTCTCACTACCGCGGCCTCTCTTGTTGTGGAGCACAGGCTCCAGACGCACAGGCTCAGTAGTTGCGGCTCACGGGCCTAGTTGCTCCGCGGCATGTGGGATCCTCCCAGACCAGGGCTCGAACCCGTGTCCCCTGCATGGGCAGGCAGATTCTCAACCACTGCGCCACCAGGGAAGCCCCTGCAGTTTTCTTTTTAAAAATTTATCGCATAAAACTGGCATCAGACGATATAGACTGTGTATTGGCATCTCCTGCTGTTTTACCTGGCATCAAGTGATGAAAATATTGCCTTACTGATAAAGTACTGCCAACAAACTTTTTAATTGTTGCATATTGTTCCAATTATGGTTGAACACTAATCGATGAGGCCTATTGTTACACATTTAGGTTATTTTTATAAGCAACACTATAGTTTTAAATCTGGTTGATGATGATCCCACAATTCATAGATAAACACTGATAACATCTCGGTGTGTCACTTTCTGTGCTGTTCCATGCATTTAGCCATAAATGTTTGTGTTTGCACCTACAGAAATAATGCCATGTATGTACATAAGCATACATACATACAAATCCCTGAAACCTCTTCCTCCACCGAACACATAAACATGACAAATTCTTAAAACAATGAATGAATTGCAGTGTTTTTTTTTTCAAAAAAATCTTAAAGTAGCCTGAGGAGTAGGCAGAGAGGAAGGCTGTGACCCAGAGGGACAGGCTGAGGATCTGGGGCTGGATGAGGCTTCAAGAAAATGGGTGTAGACGAAGAAGAAAATAGCACCAAAGACAGTGCTGGGGTTCTCCAAGGTTAAGGGCTCAAGAAAGAACTAACAAGAAATGCGGGAGGAGCAGCTGAAGCAGTAGGAGGAAATTCAAGTTCATATGCTGTTCTGGAAGCCAAGGGAAGAAAGTATAATTCACTGCTGTTTTAGTGTGCATTTCTCTTTTCATATGTGTATTGGCCATTTGAAGCCTGAGAATTTTCTAGTCATATCTTTTGCCCTTGTTTCTCTTTTGTTGACTTTTAGGAATTCTTCATATGCTTTGGACATAAAATCTTTAAGTATATTGCAAATTTTTCTCCCAGTCTGCCACTGTCCTTTTACTTAGCCTAGGGAATCTCAGATATGAGAAGTTTTTAATCTTTAAGTAGACAGGTCTGTCAGTTTTTTCCTCTATTGCTTTTGGATTTTGTGTCTTACTTAGAGAGAGCTTCTCCCCCTTCCCCCACCTCAAGACATAAAAAATATCCTTCCAATCACAAGGTCCAGAAGAAAACTTGGGAGATTTTTTCCTTTAGGAGCCAGATCAATGCTTGGCCCATAATGGGTGTGAGGTCGCTGTGCAGAAGTAAATGTAGGACCACCTGGCTGAGGACTCCTTCCCACAAACCTTCAGGAAACCAAGTCTACAGTTTTGGAGGTTTCATCCATGTGCGTGTATGTCCTCCTGCCTCCCCACCCATCCTGACTTATAATCAATGGTTGTTTGGGTGAAATGACTATGGATGAGCTTTTTTTTTTTCTACTTTGCTGAATTTTCCAAGTTTTCTTCAATAGCAAGTACTACAGGCTCTTTAAAATGAAAAGGAGGACTTCCCTGGTGGTCCAGTAGTTAAGACTCTGCACTTCCACTTCAAGGGGCGCGGGTTCGATCCCTGGTCAGGTAGCTAAGATCCCACATGCCGTGCGGTGCAGCCAAAAATTTAAAAATAATAATAAAATGAAAAGGAAAATGGAAAGTTTGCTGAGAGGCACAAAGAATAGTGATGACGTAAGTGGAATGGGTATAGGCCTCATGGGCAGCTTTGGACAGCCTAGGCCAAGAGAAGCGAAGGTGGACTGTGGACTTTCCTAAGGTGGAGAATTGGAAAGATGGCACATTTTCATCACTTTATAAAGAAATCCCATAACCTTTAGCTATCATCTCCCTATCCACTCCCTGCCTCTTCCCTGGCTGGCCCTAAATAGCCACTAATTTACTGTCTGTCTATAGATTTCCCTGTTCTGAAGGTTTCATATGAATGGAATAATATCATATGTGTCTTTTATGACTGGCTTCTTTCACTTAGCTTCATGTTTCAAGATTCATCCATGACATAGCATTTATCAGTACTTCATTCTTTTTTTATGGCTGAATAATATTCTGTTGTACAGATATATGACATTTTGCTTATCCATTTGTAAGTTGGTGGACATTTGGGTTGTTTCTATCTTTTGGCAATCATAAATAACTGCTATAAACATTTATTTGCAAGGACATATGTTTACATTTCTCTTGGGTATATACCTACGAGTGGAATTGCTGGGTCACATGGTAACTCTATGTTTAAATGTTTGAGGAACTGCCAGATGGAGATCATGTTCTTTTAATTAATCTAAAAATTATAATTATATTATTATTATATTATAATATTATTCCAAATTATGTTCTTTGGAAGATATTTTCAAGTACAGAAAATTTTTAGGATAAAACCATTTAATCACCATTAATTCCATCACTCAGAGAATACCCTTGTAGGATACTTATCTGTGCATTTTTCTTTTTTTTTAATAATAAAAAGAAAATTTATTTATTTATTTATTTGGCTGCGCTGGTCTTAGTTGCGGCACGGGGGTCTTTTAGTTGTGGCATGTGGAATCTTTAGCTGCAGCATGCGACCTCTTAGTTATGGCATGTGGGATCTAGTTCCCTGACCAGGGCTCGAACCCGGGCCCCCTGCACTGGGAGCACGGAGTCTTAGCCACTGGACCACCAGGAAGTCCCCTGTGCATATTATTTTTAATGGGACCACGCTTGGCATAATATTTTTTAGCCCGTATTGTAAAGATCTTCTCATGTCAATAAATATCTACATCAATTACTTTCAAAATTCTTTTACTCTAGAAACCCTTTCTCCAAAAGATCATTTTCCAAGAGCCCAATAGGTAATCATTCAATAATCAGCAATTATTATTGGGCTTGCCAGGTGCCAGGCATCCCTACCCTCCCAATACCTGTTCTCTTTAAATGCTTCAGGTATTGCACAGTATAGAGGAACCACCTTTGTTGGCTAGTTCCCTATTGAAGGACACTCAGCTTGCTCTCCATTTTTCATTGTTATTATGAACATACATCTCTGTGTACTTTTATCACCTTCTTAAGAGAAATCTCTAGAAGTAGGATATTGGGGTTAGAGACCAACCTTGGGCTTGGGCCTATTCAAGGTTCTGGGAGACGGGAGGAGAGGTAAATGACTTGGTCCCTGTTCTTCAATAACTCAGATTGAGAAAAAGAGATTCAGGAAAAGGAAAAGGAGATTTTGATAAATAAGGCCCATTCCTTCCAGCAGTTTCTCTTTAGGAATTCATTTTATGCATATCTGTTGCATCATTTAAAAGCTAATAAATGTTCAGCATTAGGGAATTGAGTAAATATATCAACTAAAAGAAAGCAAGGTATAAAACATTCTGGCAAGTCCGAATTGAGATGTGCTGTGTGTGTAAAATGCACATTGGACTTTGAAGGCTTGGTACCAAAAAAAAGTATGTAAAACATCTCATTAACAATTTTTATATTGATAACATGTTGAAATGATAACTATTTTCTTTTAAGCCAATTTACAAATACATCTTTTTTTTTTTTTTTTATTCATTTATGGCTGCTTTGGGTCTTCGTTTCTGTGCGAGGGCTTTCTCCAGTTGCGGCAAGTGGGGGCCACTCTTCATCGCGGTGCGTGGGCCTGTCATTATTGCGGCCTCACCTGTTGCGCAGCACAGGCTCCAGACGCGCAGGCTCAGTAGTTGTGGCTCACAGGCCTAGCTGCTCCGCGGCATGTGGGATCTTCCCAGCCCAGGGATTGAACCCGTGTCCCCTGCATTGGCAGGCAGACTCTCAACCACTGCACCACCAGGGAAGCCCCGAAATGATAACTTTTAAAATAGGTTAAATAAAGTATTAAAGTTTCTTTTTCTTTTTGTTTGTTTTTTCGTTTTTTAAACACCCTTCCTTTATTTATTTATTTTGTAATTTATTTATTTTTGGCTGTGTTGGGTCTTCATTGCTGTGCGCAGGCTTTCTCTAGTTGCGGCGAGTGGGGGCTACTCTTTGTTGCAGTGTGTGGACTTACTGCAGTGGCTTCTCTTGTTGCGGAGCATGGGCTCTAGGCAAGCGAGCTTCAGTAGTTGTGACACGCGGGCTCAGTAGTTGTGGCATGCAGGCTTAGTTGCTCTGCAGCATGTGGGATCTTCCCCGACCAGGGCTCAAACCCGTGTCCCCTGCCTTGGCAGACGGATTCTTAACCACTGCGCCACCAGGGAAGTCCTTTTTTTTTCTTTTTTAAATGCGGTTACTAGAAAATTTTAAATTACATATGTGGCTCGTATTTGTGCCTCCCATTTTGTTTCTATTAGCTAGGACTGTTTAGACTGACTCCAGAAGAATATGCAACCCATTATAGTAGTGACTGCCTCTGGGGAGGGGCCCTGAAGATTTGGGTAGGGTGGGAGACATACTTTTGTCACGTCCCCACCCTCCTCACCCCTCTCAGATGGGACTGGGGTCTTTCCATTCCCTTCCTCCACATGTCTCCTGGCCCACCCAACCCCCTACCGCCAGGCCCTCCCTTCTGCCACCCCCACCCACTGCTCCTTGGCCTGAAGGATTGGGGTTGCAGGGGAAGGGACCCAAGGCCGCAGCTCCAGCATTCCTGAGCTGCGACCCGACAAGCCGGAGGGCACCTCTCCCCGGGGTAGATGGGGTGCAAGAGTAGCTTACCACCCACTCGCTTTTGGTTTCAGCCTTCCCACCACGGTCCAGGAAAGATGGCTCACTAGGAGGTGATCAGATAATTAGAAGATGCTCAGTTAAAACTAGTGACAAATTCAGCCTCCCTGATCAAAGAAACACCAATTAAATGTTGGCACCACATTAGCCAAACCGTCAGTGGGCATGAGATAATTCCATAACTGGGTTCTGAGGTTGCTGACACCCTCTTTGGCCCTCACGGCCAAAACTCATGGCTAGACCAACCATTAGAGCATCCTCTGGGGCTGCGGGAGAAAACTGGATCCCTTGGCATCACATCTAATCAGAGGCTACGGAAGCACCCATCAGTTACGTGTCAGCCCGCACCGCGGGTCCACCTCCCACACTGGGGGCTCCCCGTGGGAATTACGCTTTGGGGCCGCTCTGAGCTGCCAGTCGCAGGGTCAGGGAAGCTGCGGGAGTAGAGGTGCCTGGGGTGAATCTCAACTCCACCATCTGCACAACCGTGTGACCTTGAACGAGTTAATGAACTTCTCTACTCCTCATTGTCCCCGTCTGTAAAGTGGAATGGCGAAAACAGACCGCACAGCACAGCTGTATTCTGCAGACTCCGGGAATGGAGGCTCTCAAGATGCCAACCGGTGCTTGTGAGTGATGTTAAACGGCGGGGGCCCCTCTGAGGCTACCCTGGGGGGTTGTTGCATCCTCTGAGGCCCTCTTCGCTGGAGGCTCTCTACACACCCTCTTCGCTGGGGGGTGTGTAGCTCCAAACCACAAACTGAGAAGCGGAACTTGGGAAGCCAGGCTCCTCGAACCGTAGCTGGGAGGGAGTGCGAGGGGCGTAAGAGAAACCCTAATTCCTCCACCCCACCCAAAGCCTGGAACTGGGCGAGGCCCGACTGGTCCAGCCTCCGCGCCTTCCACCACACGGGCTCCGCCCCCGGTCCCGCCTCTCTTCTAACCCGCACCCCCATTGGTGGCGTCCGGCGGCGCGGCCGCTGTTATTTTTCGAATATATAAGGAGGTGGAGGTGGCAACTTCTGCCAGAGGCTTCCCGGGCTGGTGGCTGGTCCCCGCGTCCCTCCTCCCTTCCCCACCCTCCCCGCTTCCCTCTCCTCCCTCGCTCCGGCCCCGTTGCTATTCCTCCCTCCCTCCCCCCTCCACCCCGGGCCGGCTCCCTACCCCGGCCCGGCCAGCTGTGCCCGGCGTCTGTGGGTCGCCCTTCGCCCAGCCCTCCCGCCCCACCGAGATGGAGCTGCCCCAGCCGGAGCCCGCGGCAGCCTCAACTCTCAGTCCGGCCGGCGTGCGCGGTGGCGCCCAGCGTCCCGGCCACCTCCCAGGCCTCCGGCTGGGGGCTCATGGCCTCCTGGGGTCTCCGAAGCGCGCCGCCGCTTCCTCGCCGGTCACCACCCTCACCCAGACCATGCACGACCTCGCCGGGCTCGGCAGGTAGGGCGCCCCAAGGATGCTGGGTGTGGGGTGAGAGGCCCGCATTAGGGTTTAGTCCCGGGCCTCTTGGGAGCCCTGCCTGGGTGCCAAATGGGGAGGCATCCGGGACAGAGACTGCTTCAGGGGCCCAGGACTAGGGCTGTGCTGTTCACACCCTCCAGGTGACTTGTTCTTGGCCCGCACAAGCCTCTGGAGACCCTCTTCCCCACCTCCACCATGCTGCCTTCCTAATCTCAGCCCAAATCTCCACCATTTTGCCCCAGGCAGGGGATTCTGAGTCTGGAGGGGGAACTTGAGGGTGGCCCTGTTCCCTCCACCCCAGTTCTTTCCTGGGGTTAAGGGGTTAAACTCTGGTCCTGCTCCCCAAGCAAGCCTGCAGCTCCAGCCTGGGTTGTCCTTGGAGCAATAAAGACCAAAGTCTTGGCCATTCCTCCAGAAAGGCTTGTGGATGGGTAGGGGCCTGAAGAGTTTAGGGGAAGGCCCTCCAGGGCTGTCTGCTGCCCCACAATCCCCCAGGATGATCCCAGCCCACCTCCTCCAGCCAACCTCCTTGCTCTTGCTCTGAGTTCACCTTCCCCTGCACCCAGAAGAACGTTAAATCAATCAACAAAGAGAAGACACTTAGAGTCTCTGTAGAAGGCCTGAGAAGAGGGTAGGCCCTTGATGCCATCACCTCCCTGGGACAGTTCAGAGGCTGGATGGGCCCTTCAGAGGTGGGTGGCTGGTGGGAACATGGGCTGGCCAGCCCTTGAGCCCCACATTTACCTTTCTCCTTCCCTGGGTCCCTGCTCCCTTCCCAGCGAGACCCCAAAGAGTCAGGTAGGCAGCCTGCTCACATGCCTATCCCTGTCCCGTCGGGCGTCTGAATCCTCCCTGTCGTCTGAGTCCTCTGAATCTTCTGATGCAGGTGAGGCCCAGGGGTGCCAGGGGAGTTTGGGGGGCTGCCTGAGCCTCCCCACTTCCCTACTGATCAGACTAACATCCTTACCACAACCTGGTGGGCCCAGCAGCCTCTCTCTGCCCACTTCTGGTGGGGCTTACCACGCCCAGCACAGACTGGCTGGGCAAGGCGGGTGTTGGGTGGGGTCCTCTGCGGGAGATGAGATCTTACCTATTTAAAACCAGGCGCCAAAGTCCTGAACCACAGCCCCACCTGGGAGGCATTAGGGCTGAAAGTCTGTCATTTTATAACATTCGCTTGCCTTCAGCTTTAACTTTTTCCTTTAAAAAGCCATTATCTCTTCTAGAACAGATTATTTTAAACCAGTTCAAGAAAAATGCTTAGCAGAGTTCTGGTTTAAAGCCTACAGGGAGGAGTTTCCACAGTAAACAGGGAGTGGAGCCCTGTGTGATTTGGCAGTGTGTCAGCCCTTGGGGTCCATGGGTGGGTTTTGTTTCATTTTTTAATGTGTCAAGACCTAAAATAACAACAGGTTTTTTTCCCTTTTCTGAATAGGGTTGGGACATGGTGGGGGAAAGTGTGCAGGAAATGCCACCACTTTCAAACCAATGCACTCTGTCCCCAGGTCTGTGCATGGACTCTCCCAGCCCTATGGACCCCCAGGTGGTGGAGCAGACGTGAGTAGAGAAGAGGGACCACACTGCCAAGGAGGGGGAACCTGCCCTGGGGAATCTCAGTTCTACCCTAAACTCACTGGGAAGCCTGGGAGAGCAGACAGACCTCTCTGGATCCCCAGTGGGGGCACTAATTGACCTTCCCATGTCCTGGAGTTCTGCTCCTTCTCTCAGGGAAGGGTCTGCTCTCATGGGAGCAGCTTAGAGTGGGTTCAGGGCTGGGGTGGTAGGAAAATATGGTCCAACTAATTCAAAGTTTTTAATTTACTTTAGGCCAAACAAAACAGTTGCTGCAAGCTGGTTTGGCCCTTGGCCATCCTATCAGTAACCTCTGGTTTCAGTGACATTTGACCCTCTGGCCAACCCCTGGACCAGGCCCTTTGTGAGGGGGAGTAGAGAAGTTGGTGGGCTCTGCTCAGCACAGTTCCCTGCTTCTTGGTTGTGGGGCATGAGTAGTACCTTCCAGAGCACAGCTGTTCCCATCCAGCTGATCATGCCCCAGCAGGGAGAGCAGCTGTCAGGCATTACTGGGAACAGCTGGGCATCCCTGGCCTGGGCTAAGGGACTATGGCTTTGGGTTTAGGGCAGTGGCTGTCTTTCCTCCCATTGCCTTTGATCAGACTGGGCTGGGCTGCAGGTTTGTTCATAAACAGGAAATTGGGAGAGCACTGGGTGGTGGTGTGGGGACTGCAGGTTGGGTTTTGATGGTAACACAGGACTGTCCCTGCTTTACCCCCAGGGCCCAGGTGCAGATTGAAAACCAAGCCAATTAAATTGGTCATCCTGATGCCAGGTTGGCTGGGCACAGCCACCCCCCACTCGGGGCAGGGGCATCCCCCTGACACTTTAGCCCTCAGTTCCCCCCACCACCACTGCACCTGCTTTGATGGTTACACAGAAAGAAGTGTGTGTGTGTGTGTGTGTGTGTGTGTGTGTACATAGACACACAAAAGCCCCGCCTGGCAGGTGGTCTCTGGTAACATAGCTAGCCTCAGAAGGAACATCTGTTGGAATTCTTTGCCTGCTGGCCTCTTCTAAGGCAGGAGGAGGGGGTAGGACAGAGGCTGGGTCCTGGAAAATTCCACAGGAGGGAGGAGAGGTTGTGACCCTGCACACTTGTCACTAGGGGGTCTGGTACAGCAGACTGAACCAGGCCCCTGTCCTGGAGGAGCCAGGACAGTCCCACACAAGGGAGGGAAGCCCAGCCTTTCTGGCATCCAGGCCCTAGAGACATCCACATTGTCAGGACAAGGCCTGTCATCATGGGATGGATGGATGCCTTTCCTGGCAGCCATATGGCCCTGCTGAGGTGATTTGCATACAGGTGGAAGGCCTGTGGGCAGGCTGGTGAGACTGTTGCCTTGGTAACTCCTCAGCCACCCTGCAACCTACCCCAGCTGTCTCTGTCACTGCCATTCTCCAGGCCTCCTCCATTCAGGGCAGCCTTTAAAATCCCAGGCTGCCTCTCATCTCCCCTTCCCCTATACCTGGGCCCCCTGATAGTCTGCATTCTTCCTCCCTCCTCTTTCCCCTGGCCTGAGCCCTGGCCCTGGCCCTGGCCCTGTGGACTAAAAACCTAATGCTGGGGGTGGGCGATGGGCTATGAGGGGAGCTGGGTTGCATGGGACCCTTCTCTCTCCTAGATTTGAACAGGCCATCCAGGCAGCCAGCCGAGTTATTCGAAAGTAAGTGCTTGGGCCTTCCTCACGCAGGCTCCCCTGCCCCGTGTGGGTGGAGTAGGCCCGGGGAGGGTGCTTTCCCAGGTCCTCCCGAAGGGGTGCACAGGTCTCTGTGGTGGAGGGGCACCCTGCATGCTCTGTGTCACAGCCCAACTCTTCAGCCCTGAGGTGTCTCTGTTTCCTTCTGCAGTGAGCAGTTTTCTATCCGACGCTTCCAGTCCTTGCCGGTGAGTGTCCTTGAGGCCCATCAGGAGGCTCGGGCTTGCTGGCCAGGATTGTGGAGGGGCAGGAGGGACCTGGGGTTGGTTCCCAGAGGGTAGACTTGAATCGGTTGGGTGTCCCTGGTCTGGCTGTGGGAGCTGGGGCTTTGGAGGTGGACAGGGGAGCTGGGGGAGTTGGAGGAGGGATGGGAGAAGGTAGGGCCTGGGCTGGCACCAGAGGAATGCAGCCTTCTGTACCTGCTGCCCTCCTGGCTCTCTAGGGGAGGCTTCTGGGCCACAGCCCTGTGCTACGGAACATCACCAACTCCCAAGCGCCTGGCACCTGGAGGAAGAGTGAAGCATGTGGCCGAGCTGCCCACAGCTCTAGGGAGGACAAAGAGAATGTGCGCTTCCAGAAGGCCAGAGTGGGAGCACTCCAGGGAGAGAAGGGGGCTTGCTGGGATGGTTCTCTGGCATTTGATCATGCACCCCCTCCGCTCCCTGTATTGCCCGCAGGATGGATTTGTCTTCAAGATGCCGGGGAAGCCCACACATCCCAGCCACACCCATGCCCTGGCAGAGTGGGCCAGCCGCAGAGAAGCCTTTGCCCAGAGGCCAAGCTCGGCTCCCGACCTGATGGTATATCAGGAGAGCTGACCCATGCAGGGCAGGCATGCATGCAGGGCAGGTGCCTGTGAAGGCAGCCTGGGGGACTTGAGGGTGATCCTGAGCCCTGAGGCATTGGGAAACTTTTCTCAGAAAGTTTGGGGTGGGGACTGCCTCAGGGCCCCACCCCTGAGTCATCTGTGTCTATTCGTCACCCACACAGTGTCTCACCCCTGAGCGGAAGATGGAAGTAGAGGAACTGACTCCCCTGGCCCGATGCTGCTTCTCCCTGACCCCAACCAAGGGGGCTGCCGAGGAAGATGATGGATTCGTGGATATCCTGGAGAGTGACTTAAAGGTAAACAGCCTTGCCCTGTCAGGCCCCCTACCTCTCCCTCCCTGGGATTTCCGAAAAGGGGAGAGCTCTGAGCTCCTACAGCAAGACTATGACCTCATTTCAATGTCAGAAGAAGAATTGGAGGTAACTGAGTCACAGCCTGACCTCTGGCCAATCAGAGAAGAGGAGGTGGCTGGTGCTGCAGTGAAGGGCGGATGGGCAGGGCAGAGGGAAGCCTGGTCCTCCTGCATGGCCACACTTCTCACAGTTCTATGCAAGCCCCTGCAGCGAGTGGGGCCCTGCAGGTTCCTAGTTCTGGGGGGCTGCCCTGTGCTCGGGCAAAGCGAGGGAGGTGTGCGCAGGGTCAGGGAGGGCTGCTGGCCTGGAGTTTGCTGGGAGAACTGGGAAGGCTGTCCTGGAGGACTCGGGGCCTTAGAGGTTGGACCTTTGCCTGTGAATGTAACCATATCCTTGCTGATTTGGCCTCAGGAGGATGATGTAGTTCCCCCAGGCATGGAGAGCCTCATTAGTGCCCCGCTGGTCAAGACCTCAGAAAAGGAAAAGGAGCAGGTGAGCCTCTGGAGAGGCCCCTCAGAATTTGGAGGGGTGGGGCCCTACCCTCCAGGTGGGATTTGGGGTGGAGAGCAGGGGCTGGAAACTCTGACCCCAGACCTGCCACCTCTGCCAGGACCTCATCATGTACAGCAAGTGCCAGCGGCTCTTCCGCTCTCCATCCATGCCCTGCAGCGTGATCCGGCCCATCCTCAAGAGGCTGGAGCGGCCCCAGGACAGGGACCTGCCCATACAGAGCAAGCGGAGACGGAGCGTAACCCCTCCAGAGGAGGAGCAGCAGGAGGCTGAGGAACCCGTGAGTGCCCTCCTTCTAGGGCGGGACTGGGCTTGGCAGGGCTGAGCTGCCACCTTCCAAGTCCACCCTGTAAGTCCTTCTCAGCCGGGTTTGTGGCAGAGGACAGGGTGCAGGGAAGGGGGGTCCTAGCCAGACGGGGCACTGAGGGGCAGCCTCACCCCTGACCCTGGCTGTCACCTGCCTCACAGAAAGCCCGCGTTCTCCGCTCAAAGTCCTTGTGTCATGACGAGATTGAGAACATCCTGGACAGTGACCACCGAGAACTGATCGGGGATTACTCCAAGGTACTAGCAGTGGGATCCCTCAGGAGGCTCGATCCCTTACTGACTGTGGCCCCTGAGCCCAGCAGCTGCTTCAGCAACTCCCTCTCTCCCCAGAGGCCCCTCGCTTTGTCCTTTGCATCTTATCCTTTATTCTCATCTAGACTCCTCTCTCTCTCACTCTCCTTGATAGCCTGACTCTACCCAAATCTGTACAGGGCATCAGTGGTGTCTCAACCTTGGAAAACATTTCCAAACCATAACATCTTGCTTGGAACTTCTTTGGGCCTCATCCTGGGGCTTGCTTGGCAAAACATGGGGGCAGGAGGCATGGGGGTTCATCTCTTCTCCCCATCTTCATTTCCCCTTGAAAGGTTGTTCCCTGGGGATCAGACCCTAGCGGCCTCTCGGTTGCTATGGGAACCAGAGCTGAATTTGAAGGTCAAAGCAGGTGTGGCCTTTGGGCTTGGGAAAAAACTCCATCTTTTCCATCTTACCAATCTCACTTTCTCTCTTCCCTCTCTCTCCTCTTCCCTTCAGGCCTTTCTCCTACAGACTGTGGATGGAAAGCACCAAGACCTCAAGTACATCTCACCAGAAACGGTATGCAGGCATGAGCTATTTTCTGGTGCATTTGGGACTTCTGTTTGCCTGTTAACCTCCCCTGGGGTCAGGCTACGCGCATGGGTCAGCCCCTGCCTGCCAGCCTGAACTGCTGGAACCTACCTCCGTGGCCTCCTACAGATGGTGGCTCTGCTCACAGGCAAGTTCAGCAACATCGTGGAGAGGTTTGTGATTGTGGACTGCAGATACCCCTACGAGTATGAAGGCGGGCACATCAAGGTGAGGCAGGGTGACGGGAGAGGCCCTGAAGATTCACCCAGTTCTATCCTTCCTCTGCCCGGAGGATGAATCAGTAGGGGGTGGGTGCACCCTCTCATGGGATTCTGCCCCTCAAGAGGGGTGGGGTCACTCATTTGAAAGATGGGGACCGCATAGGGCAGGGTCTCCCGCCCAGGCCTAGGGCTGTGGCCTGACCTCTGGCTCCTTCGGCAGACTGCTGTGAACCTGCCTCTGGAAAGGGATGCTGAGACCTTCCTGCTACAGAGCCCCATCACACCCTGTAGCCTGGACAAGAGAATCATCCTCGTTTTCCACTGTGAATTTTCATCTGAGAGGGGGCCCCGCATGTGAGTCCCAGCTCCGCCCAGCCAGCTAGTGCTGCTCCTGACCTTCCTCGCCCAGGATTGCGGGTGCTGGAGCCATCCAATGGCTAAGAGGCCCAAGCCCAGCCATGACCCCTTCTGGGCCTAGACCTGTTGTCTCACCTGATACCTTGGAGCAGACCTCATCCCCGCTTCCCTGTGCATGGCACCCTCCTCTTATCTCCTTCTCACTGTCCTTCCCAACAGGCCTCCCATCTACCCTGTGTCCATTGCCGCCCCTCCCCCCCAAAACCTAACTCTAAGTCTCCATCAGTGTCCTTAAAGTCCAAGGGCCCTGTCCCAGTCCTCAGTGACACTGACCCTTCCAGAGTTCAATCGTCGTTTCCTCTCTCCACCTCCTCCTCACCAAGCCTTGTCCAGACCTTCTGAATCTACCTCTTGAACTTTGTCCACTTCTCTCCTTTCTGCCTCCCTTTCTCAGCCCAGGAGAAATGTCTCTGACAGAGACTGTGCAACTGTCTTCTGGACACAGAACCCCCTTGATTTGCTTCGTTCCTTCTATCTCCCCAACCTCGTCTGTACCCAGTTAGCCAGACTGATCTAAAAGTGTTCTTGTAGCTGACATTCCTCCACTCAAGCCTTCTGTGGTTCCCCAAGGCCCTCAAAGGAGTGGGCTCGGGGACCAGGTCCCCTGATGTACACCCCACTGCACGCCCAGCTCTGAACCGCACACCCCTGCTGGTCCCAGGTGCCGTTTCATCCGGGAACGGGACAGAGCCTCCAACGACTACCCCAGCCTCTACTATCCTGAGATGTATATCCTCAAAGGCGGCTACAAGGAGTTCTTCCCACAGCACCCGGTACCATGGGTGGGGGTGGCCATAGCCTCCGTGGGAGGGCTGGGCTACAGGGAAAGGGCTGGGCCAGGCGGTAGCCCTAGGAGAAGGAGTAGGGAGGACTGGGTACCCCCCCACCCTGGAAATTGCCCATTTCCCCGTATTGATCAACCCATCCCATCCTGCCCTAGACCTTTTGTGAGCCTCAGGACTACCGGCCCATGAACCATGAGGCCTTCAAGGATGAGCTGAAGACCTTCCGCCTCAAGACGCGTAGCTGGGCTGGCGAGCGGAGCCGGCGGGAGCTCTGCAGCCGCCTGCAGGACCAGTGAAGTGCTGGCAACTGTCCCACCCGCCTTTCTTGCTTTGTGCGGCCTGGGCGTCAGCTGCCCGGTGGCTTACAGGGCTGAGGGTCTGCTGTCTGGGCGAAAGATGGTTAGGGTGTCCTGTCTGTCTGCCCCAGTGCTGATCCCCTGTCTCACTCCAGTCATACTCCATATCCTGGTGACACCCACGCCCCCACCCCTGGTACCCCTGGAAGAGCCCAGCCTGCTGACTTAGTGAAATTGGATTAAGTCTAGTTCAAAGGAAGTATTTTGTGTCTAGCAGGAGTCTTTTTTTTTTCTTTATTGTTTGGGTTAACCCTTTGTCTTCCTGTATCCAGAAAAGCCCCCTTTTTTCTAGGGGCTTTGTTTGTATGTATGAGGCTGAGAGAAAGCTACAGCCCCCTAGAATGGGCCACAGCTGTACTCCTCCCTGCCCTAGGAGTCAGCACTGTTCCCCAGGCCCTCGACAGCACTCCTGAGTGTGTGCGCCATGTTCCCCTTTCTCTTTTCCTCTTTCCTGTCCCTCCATATGAACACCTCCAGCACAGACATGAGCTCTTACTCTTTCCTGTTTCAGTGTTATCTGTATGCTTGATTTGTCTTTTTTTTTTTTTTTTTGCCCATCTCAGGATAGTCACAGGCTAAGGTTTAGGTTCCCCCGCCCAGTTGGGGTTAAAGACTCAAACTTTCATAACCCACTTGGCCCTGGCTTCTGTTGCCTCAGAAAGGGATGTTATTATCTGCGGAGGCCCTTGGGTGAGGGCTAAGGCCTGCATCCTGAGCCCACTGGAAGCCCAGCCCTCACTGCTGTGAACCCTGGGACCTGAACCATGTCAGAACTTGCTGCTGTCTTGTCATGGATGGACAGATGGACGAATGGAAGAGTGGATGGATGGATGGCCACGGATGCACAATGCCTTGTCCACAAGCCGCTGAGTTGAAAGTGTCTCAGTGAGGATGACAGCCTGCAGCAGGAGTATACATGTGTCTGTGTGGACAAAGTCTTTACACTTTAAGGTTTGGAGATATTCAAAAGGAAATGTCATGGAAGCAGCTAAACCAAGGCCAGCCACCTCTGGATTCTGAATCTCAGGAAATGGGCAGGGCTTCTTGAAGGCCCTGATGAGTCATCTGTTAGGGTCTTGGTTCAATAAAGCACTGAGCAAGTTGAGTAAGGCAGCATGTGTCCTGTGGAGCCCTTGACAAGACTGCGGCAGACACTGATGGTGGAATATGGCAGGGGCAAGTCAGCAGATTGAGGCTGGAAGACTCCTGGGAAGGTGGCCTCATACCCTCTTCCCAAGTCTTGCCAAGATTTTGGATTCAGCCTCCCCATTTCCCTCATCTGGCTGCTCAAGCACTTCTGGGCTCACCCTTCCTAAATTCTGCACCAAAAAGGCAAGAGTGATGTCATCAGTTCTCTCCTCTAGAATTATCAGTGGCTCACCATTGCCCTCAGATAAACTTAAAAGTCTCATAGCCCTTTAGGATCTAGGCCCTCACCAGCCTCATTCCTCACTTCTTGCTGAATCAAATCCCAGCAACAGAGTTGTTGTTCACATTTCCTTGTCTTTGCATCTGCTGTATTATCCTCAGGAATGCTCTCCCCAATCTGCTTTTCCTCTTTTAAGATTCGGTTTCAAATGTTAATTCCTCCCAGAAGCCTCCCTGCCCTATCAGGGAAATGACTTTCCTTTCAGTATCCCCAGCACCCAGCAGAGGTTCCACCACCTAGGAGGTGCCAAGTTCAAGATCAAGAGAGTGGGAAAGGGCCAATCTGGGAGAACCAGTCCCAGGCCAAACCTGGGTGTGTCAGGAAATCCTCTCGGAATACCACAGCAAATAACTCTCTCCCTCAACCATGAGCTGTGATTGTAGGGAATCCTTTGCAAATGTACAACTAAGACGCTGCCTGATACAGAGTGCACACACAACATGTCAGGTGTCATTACTGCTTTCTGTCAAAGTTCATCTACCTTGTCATGATTATTTGCTCCGTTTTGCAGATGGGAAAACAGGCTATTTCTTGCCAGAGCAATAAGAAGGGACTTGAGATTCCCAGGCTGGGTCTAAAGGACACTTACCTGGTCTCTCTAGCTTGTCCCCCTGCCCACCCCAAGTTTCTTATGCTCCAAGGCTTGGTCTTCACTCTTGGTCTAGAGCCCCCTGCAAGGGCACAACCTGTGGGAGGGCCGGTATCTTGGGGGCTGGACTTCTACTCAGGAAGAGGAACTCTGGAAGCCTCCAGAAGCCCCCTCCACTGAGCAGGCAGCTGACACCAAGGCCAGCTTTATTTGGGTGAGGATTTGCCCCAGAAAAGGGAAAATATCTGTGCAGACGCCTGAGAAAGATGGAGAAGTAGAGGGAGGGGAGAGAGTGAGCCCTGGGCACGGTTATGCTGAGACTTGCCTGTACCACCCTGAGTGCTCAAGTGGTCTGGTTTGATGAGGAGGAAGGCAGCTGGATGCTCAGAGGGCATTCACTTACCCCAGGTTATGCAGCAGATACAAGCAGAGCAGGTATTACAGCTGCCCAGGACTCTCCCACTCACCTTCCACCTCTGGCCCAGAGGACCGAGGTAGTGGGGCTAGGCTGCCTGGCTTCTGCTCTGAGAGTCCTCTTACCACTCTGTCCATCTGGATCAGGCCACATGGGGAGGAGAAAGTAATGGGTGCTGAGTGTCTAACACCGCCCAGACTGTGCCAGGTGCTGACAGCTGCAGCCACATCTGCCCCGCTCATAACCCATCAGAGTCATAGCTGCTGTCAGTCTGCTCCAGACACTTTTACCTAGTGTCTTCTACGCACACCAGGTCAGTATTCAGCTCATTTTGCAGGGGAGACAGAAGAAAGAGGAAGGCAGGGAAGGGACCCTGGTCAAGCGAGGACGAAACTCTTCCCTGAGAGAAGGCCCTGGTGCTGACATCTACCTTGAGGGAGGTGCAGGCCTGGGTCGGTAGAGGGGGCGCCAGGGTTCACCTCTCCAATTCGGGTAGGGCCAAGACCTCCCTGCCCCTGGGAATTTCCGGGGATGGGGCAGAGGTGCTGCAACCCCCTGTTCCACCAAGAAAAGAAGCTATAACTTTATTCCTGGATGCTCATAAAGAGGAGTGGATCAGGCAAGGAAGTGGTTTAAAATACTGGGCTGCCAGCCAGTTTTAAAGGTTGTTTTACTTGGGCCAAGGCGGGGCAGTAATTCCCACCTCTGGCTAGGAGCCTGCGAACAGCCACGTGCAGCCGACTCACATGGTTAAAGAGCTGTGCAGGGCAGGGTCCAAGTGAGCCTGTGCCAGGCCTGGCAGAGTCAGGAGGCATCGCTGGGCACTGGGCATTATCGGATTTGCTCGCCAGATAACTTGCAATGACAATTTAAAAAATGTTTTCTTTTTAAATTGGGGAAAAGATTGACATTTCCTCAAAGGTACACATCTTAAGCATAAAGCACAGATGTGACGAGGCACCACACAGCTCAAGATGTCGACATTTCTAGCATCCCAGGAGGCTCCCTCCTGCTCCCTCCTAGTTACCCACACTCTGTGGTCACCGCTAGTTTGACCTCTATCATGGTAGATTAGTTTTGCCTGTTCTTGAGCTTCATAGAGATGAAATCATACTCTTTTGTGTCTGGCTTTTTTCACCCAGTATAATGATTTTGAGATTCATCATGTTTCTTTTAGCAAGAGTTATTGTTGTTCATTGCTGTGTAGTATTCCATTATATGGATATATTCGTTTTTTTAAATTGTGGGATATTCCTTTTTACTTAGAAAATTTGCAAATAATTTTTAAAAGGCAATAGTCAATGTTGGGAAATATTTTTTTTTGACTTTTTTTTAACATCTTTATTGGAGTATAACTGCTTTACAATGGTGTGTTAGTTTCTGCTTTATAACAAAGTAAATCAGCTATATGGATATATTCTTAAATTGAATTATTCATTCTATTTTTTTCTTCTGGCCTTTATTTATTTTTGCCATGCCACGTGGATCTTAGTTCCCCGACCAGGGATTGAACCCACTTTCATGGCAGTGAAAGTGCCGAGTCCTAACCATTGGACCACCAGGGAATTCCCTGGCCTTTAAATCTTTTAAAAATTAAGGTAAAATTCACCCTTTTGTGTATACAGTTCTGTGAGTTTTGACGAATGCAGTTTGGTAACTGCCACCACAATTAAGATATAGGACATTTTCATTTTGCCCTCAATGAATAATTTGGGACTATTTCAAATTGTGGTGGAACTATACCAGGAGTGGAATTGCTGGCTTGTAGCATGTGTGTTTTCCACATAGTCCTCCAAGGGTTGCTATACCAACTTACCTTCCTACCAGCAGTGTCTGAGAGTTCTGTTGCTCCATATTTTCATTAAGACTGGTAAATTTTAATTTCTCTCTCAACCAGAAAATGTGGTTATTTATAGCAAAAAGCTCTGTTAACTGTCAAGTGCTGAACCTACATGCTGTGATGTGGCAGTAGCAGGAGTTCCAGCCTGTTTTCTGATTCTCCTACGTTGAAATACTGATCTTAGTCTTAATTGTTTCTCAAGTCAGATTCTGAAAAAAGTTAAAGTGACTCTTTGGAGTTAACTGACTGTAGATCACTGGCTTGAGTCTTCCAGTGACAATAGCTCACAACCACCTAGAAAACATGATTTTTAAAAAGTCTTTATCCCTGGAATTGAACACACAGGCACCCTACTTTCCAGAAGCAATAAAACTGTTGGTGGTACAGAAAGGAAGGATGTTTAGACAAGGAGGTCTATAGCCATGTGGAATCTGGAAACAATCAGGAGAGGGAAGTTGAGCAATGATGGAGAAGTTGCTGTTCTACAGCCTTAAAATTCATGCCTTGAGAGAATGTTGGATGACAAGAAGTTATTCAGCCTATTGTTCAAAGTAGACAGTTGGTTATGGGACAGAAGCTAAGAAGCATTCCCACCCAACCCACATGGGAATGTGGGTGCCGAGCAGTGCTGCCAGGATTGCTTCCTCCCCACCCAGTCTATACCAGCACACATACCCCTGGGAGGGGTGGTGACTGAAGCTGCCAGGCTCTGAGTCAGCTGGGCCTGGGGCAGCGGGAGGGGAAAGGGTCTCACGTGGCTGGGCCTGAGCTGCCTCGTGGGGCCTCCTGGCTCTCAGCCCTGCAGGAAGAGCAGCCGTTTGAAAGGACGAATCACACACTGCCTAGTCCTTCTGGAGCCCAGCCAAGACATGGGGCCTGGGGCTCCCTGAGGGGAGGGCTCAGGGCAGGGGCCTCCTGAGCTGGGATTGGAAATACCAGGGAAGGAGATCATCCAACCAGGGTGGGAAGGGAGCTCCCAAGGTTGGATTATATCAGGTAAGCAGGGCTGGGATTATGGCCACTGGGAGCTGAGGGTGTGGGCCAACAGTCTCTCTGGTGACCCTGAAGGAATGGGGGAGAAGGGGATACACAAGGGAGGGGATGAAACAGGCTGAAATTTATGGACATGCACACCTCACTCAGTACAAGTGTAATATCAGGAAAGTTACTTGATCTCAGTGCCTCATCTGCAAAATGGGGATAGTAAAGTCCCTCCTTCAAAGGCTTGTGGATTGGATCAAATGAGTTGGTGTATGTAAAGCACTAAGAATAGGGCCTGCCTACATCAAGTGCCACACAAAAGTCTGCTATGGCTGTTATTACTTAGAGCCAATGTGGGGATTACAAGACCAGACAGGTAAAAAGGATAAGCCTGAAAACACTTAATTAAAAGAAAGGGGCCAAACTTTCTGCCCATGGACATGCCCCTGGGTGATGGGTTACAAGGGAAAAGCCCAGCTGCTCTGTGTAGGAGACTGGTGTCCTACTGCACCAAAGTAGCTGTTAGAAGACTGTGGATGGGGGTTGGTGCAGACAGAGGAGGAGGAGGCCGTCTGGTGACCCACGTGGGGCAAGCCATCTCTGAGATGGCCCAGGGAGGTGGAGGGGGATGGAAGTATAAGGCTTGCCCTACTTTGGTCTCCTTAATTCTAGGGCAACCATAGCCACTCGAGCTCAGCCCACCTGGACTCTCAGTAAAGCAGATCCCCTCTTCCTCTTAGTTTCCTCCTCTACAGTTTGAGAAACGGCTAAACATTCTTATCAGACATTCAAAAAATCCATTGCCTGGGGCTGGCAGAATCCATCTAATTGCCCTCCCCTCATCCAGAAGTAGGCGGTGGCCCAGCTGGTCTGGCCTGAGGTTTCGGGGGTCCATAAAGATCATCAATAAGCGTTTCCAGCTGTCAAAAACCAGTGGGGGGGGGGACTTCCCTGGTGGCACAGTGGTTAAGAATCCACCTGCCAAAGCAGGGGACACGGGTTCGAGCCCTAGCCCAGGAAGATCCCACATGCTGTGGAGCAACTAAGCCCGTGTGCCACAACTACTGAGCCCGCGTGCCACAACTACTGAAGCCTGCGCACTGCAACAAGAGAAGCCACCACAATGAGAAGCCCGCACACTGCAACAAAGGATAGCCCCCCCTTGCCGCAACTAGAAAAAGCCTGCGCGCAGCAATGAAGACCCAACGCAGCTACATAAATTAATTAATTAATTAACAAAACAAAACAAAACAAAACAAAACAAAAAACAATGGGGGGACTTCCCTGGTGGTGCAGTGGTTAAGAATCTGCCTGCCAAGGCAGGGGACACGGTTCGATCCCTGGTTCGGGAAGATCCCACATGCAAAGGAGCAACTAAGCCCATGTGCCACAACTACTGAGCCTGCACTCTAGAGGCTGCGAGCCACAACTACTGAAGCCTGTGCGTCCTAGAGCCCACGCGCTGCAACTACTGAGCCCGCGTGCTGCAACTACTGAAACCCGTGGGTCTAGGGCCCATGCTCCGCAATAAGAGAAGCCACTGCAATGAGAAGCCCCGGGTTGCTGCAACTAGAGAAAGCCTGCATGCAGCAACAAAGACCCAATGCAGCTAAAAAAAGAAAAAAAAACAATGGGGCTGTCTTGGGGGAGTGAGCTCCCCATCCCTGGAGGTGTGTTAAGCAAGACCTGAGGGTTGGTCCTGATGTCTGGGAGAAGCAGCAGAGCTTCCCAAGCCAGGCTGCCCATCAGTGATTCAGGACCCTGCATGGCTTGGGTGAGTGGGAAATGGAAACTGCTGTCCAAATTGAGTCAGTATCAGACACCACGTGCATCCTGATGGTGGGCATCAACGGGGATTGGAAGGGGCAAACACCAGGCTGCCTGCCACTGTGGGGCAGGCCTCACCCTGAAATGGGTAAAGAGCAATGGAGGGTGGGAGTGTGAGGAAGGGGTCAATGTGAGGGGCTTCAGGCAATCCCCCCAACTCAGAGGGCCACTGAGAAGAGCAGAGCTGGGGAGTGGAGTGATGAGCACCTTTGCCGACAGCCAGAGGAGGGGGAGGGGAAATGACTTGAAGGTGTGGCCCCTCATCTCAGCTAGGCAGGTGGGCCAGGCCTCAAATCCAGCCAGCTGCTTATTTATTTATTTATTTTTTAGGTTTTTTTTTTTTTTTCTGAAGTACAGTTGATTGTGTTAGTGTTGTTGTGTTAGTTTCTGGTGTACAGCAAAATGATTCAGTTATATATAATATGCATATTCTTTTTCATATTCTTTTCCATTATGGTTTATTACAGGATACTGAATTGTAGTGCTTTATTTTTCTTCTTCTCTCCTGCCTCTATCACTCACTCTCACACACACACACACACTCTAGCCACAAACCCACATCTTCACGTACTGTGTGCCTGGCCCCGCCACAATTTCTAGGGTAACTGCTATTAAAGGCTGGCACACATGAACATGCACATACCAGGAAGCAGCAGTTCAGCCTGTCCATCGCCCTGCCTCTGAGCTGCTGCCAGACCAGAAGGCCCCACCTGCTTTCCAGGACTGACCAAGGCCTCTCTGACACCTTCTCCTATCTTGCCTCTGCATTAATGCTTGTCAACATTTACTGATTTATTGAGTACCGACTACATGTCAGGCTCCACTCTGCCCACTTCACATGCTGCCTCACTTAACTCATTTGAGTTAGGCTGCACATAACAGAAACACCACACAGCGGTTTAACAAAATAAATACATTGCAATATGTGCTCCTCGTTCAGCAAGAAGGCTCTGCAGCGTCTCGGGGGACCCAGGCTGCTTCCTGCCTCACTGTCCCCAGCACACTACTTTGACCTTGGGGGCACAAGTTGGCTGAGGGCTGCCAAAAGTTGGGAATGGCATCTGAGTCTGCCTCACTTATCTGGACACCACCTCCATCTGGGTCCCCACTGACCTCCAGAAGCTCAGGCCAGCTTCTCACTGCTGTCTCCTCTGTGTACGTCACACTAGGCTGGCCTCCCCAGCAGCCTGGGACCTTGAGTAGACTCACTGCCTGACAAGTGGACAGAGGCCAGAATACTGTGTTCCGGATGCCAGTTGGCCCCCAGCAACCAGTGCCCTCTGCCAGCAATTTGCTGTAATCAGGTGGCAGACATGAGTCCTGGCTGAGAGTGATAGGGACCAGGAACTGAGCCAACATCATCCCAGCCTTGTGGCTGAGGCCCAACTGTCTCTGGGCCTGCCCCTCCACCTACAAATACATATATGTGTTGCACCTGTGGTCAGAATGCCCACACACTCTGGCCAGCCCCAAGGCCACCTCCTCTAGCCTCCCTTCACTGCCCCCCTGCCCACATCCTATAGCCAGAGGGGCCCAGACTGCACTCCAAGGTCCCTGCCTGAGCTGCCCTGCCCTTCTTTCTTCAGTCACAAAGAAGTGTGTTTGGGTTGGCTCCAGGCCTGCCTTGTGCATGGCCATGGGGAATGAAACTGGGCACCGCAGCCAGGGTGTACTGCATAGGAGACATCAGCACCATAGGCAGACCCTCACAATGGATATAAAGGGGACAGCTGAATGCTAATGGGCAGTCCAGCAGGAAGACTAGGTTTTGGTCTGAGCACCTTTTTAAAAAAATTATTTATTTATTTATTTATTTTTGGCTGTGTTGGGTCTTCGTTTCTGTGCGATGGCTTTCTCTAGTTGTGGCAAGTGGGGGCCACTCTTCATCACGGTGCGCGGGCCTTTCACTATCATGGCCTCTCTTGTTGCAGAGCACAGGCTCCAGACGCGCAGGCTCAGTAATTGTGGCTCACGGGCCTAGTTGCTCCGCGGCATGTGGGATCTTCCCAGACCAGGGCTTGAACCCGGGTCCCCTGCATTGGCAGGCAGATTCTCAACCACTGCGCCACCAGGGAAGCCCCTGAGCATCTTTTGAAGGGCTAATAAAGGGGAGGAAAGGGCAGGCCAGGCCGAGGAAACACCCAGTGTGGGGTTTTGGGCACAGAACACATCTGGGGAGGTTGCAGCAGTTCACATGCCAAAAAGTAAAAGGATTATGTGGGGAGGTGGGGGGCCGGGGTGCCCAGGGCAGGCAATGAGGCTCAGACAAGTCTTGCAGGGCCCCAAACACCTCTGGGCCAAGACTCCAACAGGGAAGGACCTGGCAGTGACCCTTTCAGGCTTAAGGTACAAGTCCTTTCCCTACACTTTTGATGGCCTCCCTCAAAGAGGGGACAAGGAAAGAGTTTGTTAGAGGTGGAAGTGTGAAAGGAAAAACTAATCAGCCTACCAAATCCTATGGGGCTTCACTGGAGCCCAGTAAAGTGACTGACCTGCCAGGGATGCATAGCTGGTGACCAGAGTTTTAATCTTTCCACTCCAAACCGAGCCCTAGTCTTAACCCACCGCAGGAACCCACAACCCAGAAGCTCTCCCCACGAACTACGTAAATATGCATGTTTCCCCACAAGCCTTCTTTCCCGGAGCTAAAGCTCAGCAACCTGAATTTTAACAGGCGCCCCCATGATTCCCACGCATATTGTCCAGTTGGAGACCTCTGCCCTGCACCTTCAGACCCCGCCTCTCCCGGAAAGGCCACGCACCGGGTCGGGCGCCCCCTCGTGGCCGCCGGGGGAAGTGGCCTGGGGCTCGACTGGTCTAGGGCTTCGAGTGGGAACCCCGCGTACCCAGTCAGTGAGTGACCAGCGTGGGCCGCGCCGTGAACCCGGAGCAAGGGGATTTTGGTCCGACGGTGAAAGTCGCCTGAGCTGGAGGACCAGGCGTCGGAAGGCCACCCACGCCCCGCAGCCGGAGCACAGCTCGGGATATGAGGCCCCGCCCACCCTGAGCGCGTCACTCTCAGGCGCGCGCCTGCTACTGGCGTGTGCAACTGCCGTATCTCCCGTTTAGCCGAGTGAAGGGGCCTGTTAGTAGAAGTCTGTGGGCACGGAAGAAAAGGTGAGTGTCTCGCCTCGAGGACAGCGGCCCGGGGTTGCAGGGCACACTCAGTCCAGGGTGCCCCCTCCTTAGGCTTGGCTAGCTGGGGCAAGCAACTACAGTCCCCCAGAGGCACAGCGCCACAGGGTTGCCCCAAGTAGTGACGTAAGCGTCTTGGCTGCTACCATTTCTCTGTGGGGGGCGGGGGGGGGACGCGGTGGCGAAGGCTGATGACGGCTCTGATTGCGGGTAGAGGGTCGCGGGAGGTCAGTCGAGGTCTCCGAGCTACGGGTTTCAAAGCGCTGTCGCGAACCTTCTTGTTTAACCAGTTTAAACTCACGATCTATTTACCCTTAGCTACAGATATCTGCTTACCGTCTACCCGCTGCCTTTCAACCCCGGGCTGGTCACTGAGCCAAACACCATTATTATTACTATTTCGTGGTCTTTATTTTGGCGTGATCTCAAGCTTACGGAAAATTTCAAGACTGTTCTTATAAAGAACTCCTGTATACTTAATTTTCCAATTAAGTTAGTTGCAGATATGATGCCCCTTTACCTCTATATTTAGAGGTACTTCAGTGTGTATTTTCTAAAAACAAGGACATTCTCCTACATTCAAAATCTGGTAACATCGATCAAGACTATTATCTAACCTGTAATCCGTATTTAAATGCTTCCAGTTGTCCTAGTAGTGCCCTATGTTGAAACTACCTTTTTCTCTGCCAGGGCTCCTATCTAGTACCGCAGGATGCATTCAGCTGTCTTGTCTCTTTGGCCTCCTTCAGTCTGGAGCAGCTCCCCAATGTTCCTTGACTCTGATGACTGACATTTTTCAAGATTCCTGGCTGGTTGTTTGTAGATTTGGCTTTGGGGTTGTCTAAGATAGCTGCTAGACTCTTATGGACAGAGTTGGTGCTGACCACATAAAGAGGCTGGGCGTGTGTCTTGGGTGACTGAGGAGGACCAGTGACTAGCCACACCAGCCTCCAGACACGCTCCCAGGCCTAGCTAGGCCAGACCCTTTCTGTGGTTGCCTCCCCTCTGGGGTTTTACACTCATCTCACTGAGGTCTCTGGCTTTCCTGTAGCATCCATCCCAGAGCCATGGTCCATGTCTTCCTCATCCACACCTTGCGGGCCACGAAGGCTGAGGAGGGCCTTTGCCGAGTGCTCTACTCCTGCTTCTTTGGTACCGAGAATTCACCCAACGACCCACAGCCACATGGTGCTGAGAGGGACAGGCTCCTCCGAAAGGAGCAGATTTTGGCCGTGGCCAGGTAACACAGTCCAACCCATTGAATACACACCGATTATGATAGGTTTTCTGGGGGGCACAGAGAAACAGGAGGACTAAGAAGCAGAGAGCAAGTTTTAGAGTAGTGCTTTCAAAGTCTTCCACAGTAGTCACAAGTATTATATGAAAAAGGGTTAAAGACATAATAACGCTATTATCATCATCATTATTTATTATAGTTAGCATTTATTGAGCCTGTATGTACTAAGCATTTTATGTTCTGAGCATTTTGTGTATATGAACTCATTTTATCTTTGAAACAGTCTTTTGAGGTAGGTACATTATCCCCACCTTACAGATGAGTAAACTGAGCTACAGAGAGTTAAAGAAATTTAACCTGTCTAAGGTTATGCATCTAGAAAGTGAAAGAGTTGGGATTTGAGTGTAAGCAGTACAGATTAAATACGCTTTGCAGTGCAGGACTTTTCAGGGCCCTTAGTGTGCCTTTAAGCTTTATGAATTTCTTAGGAGGAGAGAGAATGTGGTTTATGGGAATCTGTGTCAAGAGCCTCCCAAAAGCTCAGGATCCACAGGGTACAGTTGGGAAACAGTGTTCTAGATGTGATGGCTGACCTTGGACCTTCCCCTCACAGACCCAGTCTGAACCAGCAGGTGCCAGAATCTCCTGGCCCCTCTGTGTTTTGGGTGGGGGGATTAACACTCTGGGGCAACCCTGGGCCAGCCTCTTGTTTATCTCTTTGTTCTGCTGGGCCTCCTCCCCCTTATGTGGCACAGAAAACCAAACGTGTCTTTAAGAGCAGCCTGTACATGGGCCAAATTGGAAGGTGATTCATGAGAGATCAGAGAGTGATTTCAAAAGCCTGGATGTCCAAGTGCAAGGTTTTTCTTTTTTATTTGGAGAGGGCTGCAGGATGGGGTGAGGGTGGAGAGGTTGGACAGCCTGGGTTGGACATAGCTTTTACTCCGCTTCTCATCTCTTGTTGAGATGTTGAGGAGGCCTCTGTGAAGCAGGTAGGGGCAGGATCTTCATCCCCTGGTGCCTTTTCCCAGCCCAGGGAGCTGTGTTCAGAACCTGCCTTCTCTTGGCCACATGGAGTGAAATGGTTCAGGGCCTGGAGGCTGGAGCCTGGATTCCCATCTGGGCTCATCCTTCCTGCTCTGTGGCCCTGGGCAGGTCACTTCACTTAGTCTTTCTGGGGCTTAGTTTCTGCATCTAGTTATGGGGATAATGGCAGCTCCCAGCTCCAGGGGTGGTCCTGAGGATGACAGGTCAGTGACCCACCTATTCTCCACAGGCAGGTGGAGTCCATGTGCCAACTGCAGCAGCAGGCGTGCGGCCGGCCTGCTGTGGACCTGCAGCCCCAGTCCTCAGATGACCCAGTGCGCCTGCATGAGTCCCCATGTGGGGCCTTCCGCCTGACGGCAGGGGACCCTTTCCAGGAGCCTCGGACGGTGGTGTGGCTAGGCGTGCTCTCATTAGGCTTCGCCCTGGTGCTGAATGCCCACGAGAACCTGCTGCTGGCAGAGGGCACGCTTCGGCTGCTGGCCCGCCTTCTCCTTGAGCACCTCCGGCTGCTGGTCCCCACTGCCAACCTCCTGCTACGGGCTGACTGCATCGAGGGCATCCTCGCCCGCTTCCTGCCCCATGGTCAGCTGCTATTCCTCAATGACCAGTTTGTCCAGGGTCTGGAGAAAGAATTCAGTGCTGCCTGGACCCGCTGACCCCTCAATGGGATGGAACTCCCTAAGAGGGCAAGGAGGGAGGATGGGGATGGATAGATATACAGCCAGGTAAAATTTGGCATCTGCCTCCTTCCCAGCCTCCTCCCAACTCTGGTGTGCTGCCACACCCAGGACAAATGGATGGGACAAGCTGGCAGAAAAGGGGGCCAGGGAGAGGGTAGAGAGGAGGAATCACAGAGCATCCTATACCTGGAGTGACCTCGTGACTTATTCAGACTGCTGCAGTGGTCCAGCCCCGCTTGTCCTTGACCCCGCTTTCTCCCATCCCTGCCAGCCAGCCCCAAACAGTCCACCAGCCACTAGTGCTGGGGCAGTAAGGAACGGCTGCTTGGAACTCAGCCCACTTTCTTCCAAACCCATAGTCATTGCAGTGCAAAAGGAGTCTCTGAGATTTCGAGGGTCAGGGAGCTGGCTTCTGCCTTTGCACCTACTTAGGCACCATCATCAAGGATTTTGTTGGCGAGGGCCTACTCAGTGTCCAGCCCCACCACAGTTCACAAAGGTGTGAGTTGTTCAGCAGAGAGGCTCCATAGCTCCTTTTGGGCCCAGCCTATGCCTACTGGCAGCCATGAGATAATCATGGGCTTACTTTGTCTGCAGGGAGAGAGGGTGGTGTCGGGTGAGAGAGATCTGATGTTGTCCTTCTCATTTTGAATTAAAAGCACCGAGTGTGTGATTTCACCCTCTGTTTCTGTGAGTTTGATTAATTCACGTCTTTTCCTGTGCCACTCTGAGCTGGGTGTCTGAGCCTTCGTGGTCAAGTATGTCCCCAAGAGACTTCTTGGGAGGTTCTCCACCTCTTGTCCCCCTCATCACTTCTGTCTCCTTAAATGCCTCCTTCGGATTGTAGCACTTGCTTCCTCTACCAAAATGTGGTGTGTTGGTGTGGATCCCTGAGAAGCAGAGCCTGAGACAAGGATTAGGTACAAGCAGTTTATGTTGGAGGTGATCCCAGAAAGCACTGGAAGGGGAGGCAGACCATACAGGTGTGTTATCAAGGGTAGGTAGGGAGCTAAGTGCACTAAGTGCCCCTGGGGGCCAGTGCACAGCAGTCACCTCTGAATGACCTCACCTGAGGGGTGAAGGACGGTGGATGTTTGTCTGGAGCCCCCTTCCATCTGATTGTGAGTTGGTCCCAAGGCAAATTCCCTGGCTCTTTCTGCCCTCACAAAAAGCCCTTGGGCCTGCCTGCACCATGGTCAGGCCCAAAAGGTTGTGGATGGGGCACCCAACTGCTGTTCAGGAGTCTTTACTCAGTAGCTCCTAGTGATGGTTTAAAATGATTCAGTTGGATAAAACCTCAGTTATATCTATTTTCACGATCTACTTGTGACCTGTGAGGTATGGCTTTCTTTCATGGGCAGACCGGGCCTCCTCCTAGGTGGTCAGTGTGCAGGTGTGGGCCTTGTCTCATGTTTGCCAAGTATTAGTTGCCCTTCGGCACCCAGGAAGAACCCACCCACACTCACTTAGGAGGCAGCACCTGTGATTGGAGTTTTGCCCTTCCAATTCTGCAGTGAAGGCCATCAGCCATGCCATGCCTTCCATCACCACCGTCTCTACTAGGACAAGGCCACCTTCTCCATCCTAGGGTGCCACAAATCACCCTCTGACCTTGAAGCACTAAAGGGACCTCAGTCTGTATTTGTGGCAAGCTGTGCCACTGGAAATGTCCCAGAGGCCCCCAATGGGACACCCCTGCCCTATAAAGTCTGCTTTCTTGGCCTGCTCCTCCCTTCACTCCAGGCTGGTGGTCCTTGCCGAGTGGCTGTATTCTCACAAGAACAGGCCCCTCTGACTTCGGTTGAAGGGCTCAAGCTTGGCTGGCCTGAAACCTTTCTGAGGTTTGAAAAACCTATTTTTCAAACTGAGCTTGAGGAAGAGGGTGAGACCCTATTCGTCTAGAAGCTGTGGGAAATTGGGGTTAGGTGAGGCTTGTGGTGAGGCTTGAGGTGAGGCTACTTCCTCCCATCAAGTAGAGGAAACTGATACACAGGGAATGGCAGAGAGTGAGATCCTTTCCCGAGGCCACTGAGCCCCTGGTTTCCATGGTTCCAGATGCCCAGTTAGTACCTGGGTTTCTTTAATCATTCGAGTTTGCCCAGTGCCCTTTCTGTATATTCCCACTTTTGCCCCAGTACCTCTGAGCCGGGTTTCCACCACAACTTCTGACGCTTGCTTCACTTTCATCGAGCCTGCCTTGGCCCTGACACTCTGCTAGGTGCTATGCATGGTATAAGATGACTTGCTAGGATTTTGATTGGGAATGCATTGAATAGATGAAGATGAAGTTGGGAAGAACTGACATCTTGACAATATTGAGTCTTCTATCCATGAACAGGGAATATCTCGTCACTTACTTAGTTCTTTGATTCTTTCATCAGAGTTTTGTAGTTTTCCTTAAGGAGATCTTGTACACATTTTGTTAGATTTATATCTAAGTATTTCATTTTTGGGGGTGTTAATATAAATAGTAATGTATTTTTTACTAGTCTTGAAGTATAGTTGATTTACAGTGTTGCATTAGTTTCTGGTGTACAGCAAAGTGGTTCATTTATACATATATATACATATTCGTTTCCATTATGGCTTATTACAGGATATTGAGTATAGTTCCCTGTGCTATACAGTAGGACCTTGCTGTTTATCTATTTTATATATAGTTGTTTGTACCTACTAATCTCAGAGTCCTAATTTATCCCTCCCCCACCCCCCTTCCCCTTGGCAACCACGAGTCTGTTCTCTATGTCTATGAGTCTATTTCTGTTTTGTAAATAAGTTCATTTGTGTCATATTTTAGATGCCACATGTAAGTGATATCATATGGTACTTGTCTTTCTCTTTCTGACTTACTTCACTTAGTATGAAATCTCTAGGCCCGTCCATGTTGCTGCAAATGGCATTATTTCCTTCTTTTTTATGGCTGAGTAGTATTCCATTGTATGTATATATACCACATCTTCTTTATCCATTCATCTGTTGTTAGACATTTAGGTTGCGTCCATGTCTTGGCTATTATAAATAGTGCTGCTGGGGACTTCCCTGGTGGCGCAGTGGTTAAGAATCCGCCTGCCCATGCAGGGGACATGGGTTCGAGCTCTGGTCCGGGAAGATCCCACATGCCGCGGAGCAAGTAAGCCTGTGCGCCACAACTACTGAGCCTGCGCTCTAGAGCCTGTGAGCCACAATTACTGAAGCCCGCATGCCTAGAGCCTGTGCTCCACAACAAGAGAAGCCACCGCAGTGAGAAGCACGTGCACCGCAACGAAGAGTAGCCCCCGTGCACCGCAACGAAGAGTAGCCCCCGCTCGCCGCAACTAGAGAAAGCCCGCATGCAGAAACGAAGACCCAGTGCAGCCAAAAATAAATAAATAAAATAAATAAAGTTAAAAAAAATAATAAATAAATAGTGCTGCTATGAACGTTGGGGTGCATGTATCTTTTCAGATTACAGTTTTCTCTTTTCCGGATATATGCCCACGAGTGGGATTGCTATATCATATGGCAACTCCGTTTTTAGTATTTGAGGAACCTCCATACTGTTTTCCATAGTGGCTGCAATGGTAATGTATTTTTAATTTCAAATTCCACGTGTTCATTGTTGATATAGAGGAAAGGGAATGACTTTTGCATATTAACCTTATATCCTACAACTTTGCTATGATTGTTAGTTCCAAGAGTTTTTTTGTTGATTCTTTCAGATTTTCTACATAGACAATCATGTCATCTGCTGACAGATGTGGTTTTATTTCTTCCTTCCCAATTTACTTACCTTTTATTTCTTTTTTTTTTTTTTGGTCTTATTGCATTAATTAGGACTTCAGTACAATTTGAAAAGGAGTGGTGAGATGAGATATCCTTGCTTTGTTCCTGATCTTAGTGGGAAATTTTCTCGTTTCTCACCACGAAGTATGATGTTTCCTGTAGGTTTTTGTAGATGTTCTTTATCAGGTTGAGGAAGTTCCCCTCTGTTTCTAGTTTGCTGAGCGTTTTTATCATGAATGGATGTTGGATTTTGTAAAATACTTTTCCTGTATCTATTGGTATGATCATGTGATTATTCTTCCTCAGTCTGTTGATGTGATGCCATTAATTAATTTTCAGATGTTGAGCCAGCCTTGCATACCTGGGATAAATCCCACTTGGTCATGGTGTATAATTCTTTACATATTGTTGGATTCTATTTGCTAATATTTTGTTGAGCACTTTTGCATCTGTGTTCATGAGTGATATTGTTCTGCAGTTTCCCTGTATGCCTTTGTCTGGTTTTGGTATTATGGTAATGCTGGCCTCATGGAATGAGAAAGTATTTCCTCTGCTTCTATATCTTCAGGAAAAGATTTTAGCAAATTGGTATATTTTCTTCCCTAAATGTTTGGCAGACTACCAGTGAGCCCATTTGGGCCAGCCTTGAATTTTTATTTATTTATTTTAAAACTTATTTATTTATTTATTTAAATCAATTTTTATTGGTGTATAGTTGCTTTACAATGTTGTGTTAATTTCTACTTGAATTTTTTAAATGGTTATTTTTTAAATTAAATTTCGTTTTCTAAACAGGTAACATGGTTTAGAAATCAAAATGATAAAAATGTTTTTACTGAAAAACTTGGTCCTGCCTCTGTCCTCATCTACCCTGTTTCCCCCTCTGCCCTAATGTATAATAGCCTTCTAGGTTTCCTACATATCTTTCTATCTCTCTTTATACAAATATAAGCAAATATGTACTTTTTTTGGCTGCGTTGGGTCTTTGTTGTTGCACGTGGGCTTTCTCTAGTTGCGGCAAGCAGGGGCTACTCTTCTCTGCAGTGCGCGGGCTTCTCGTTGCGGTGGCTTTTCTTGTTGCGGAGCATGGGCTCTAGGCGCGTGGGCTTCAGTAGTTGTGGCACACGGCTCTCAGTAGTTACGGCGCACGGGCTTAGTTGCTCCACGGCATGTGTGATCTTCCCAGATCAGGGTGCAAACGCGTGTCCGCCTGCGTTGGCAGGCGGATTCTTAACCGCTGTGCCACCAGGGAAGTCCCGTACGTCTATTTTTATTCTACTTCCTGCTTGCACTGTTGGCAACAATAGGTTGCCTACTATATATAGGATTCTGCACTTGTTTGTTTGACTTAACAGTGTATCTTGGAGATCTTTTTATAGCAGTACATAGTATTATTATTATTTTTTTATTCTTATTCATTGTGTGGATATATTGTAGTTCATTTAGCAAACTAAAAATTACTGTGAAACAGTTCACATTTATAAAAAAAGTGCTTAGAATTATAAAATGAGCATCTAAGTACTAATCATTCAACTTTACAAAAAATTTTATTTATTTATTTTTGGCTGCATTGGGTCTTCGTTGCTGCACGCAGGTTTTCTCTAGTTGCGGCGAGTGGGGGCTGATCTTCGTTGCAGTGTGCGGGCTTCTCATTGCGGTGGCTTCTCTTGTTGCGGAGCAGGGCTCTAGGCGCACAGGCTTCAGTAGTTGTGGTGTGCAGGCTCAGTAGTTGTGGCTCGCAGGCTCTAGAACGCAGGCTCAGTGGTTGCGGCACACGGGCTTAGTTGCTCTGCAGCATGTGGGATCTTCCCAGACCAGGGCTGGAACCTGTGTCCCCTGCATTGGCAGATGGATTCTTAACCACTGTGCCACCAGGGAAGTCCAACTCATTAATTTGTGCTTTTATTTTCATTAAGTCCTTCCTTCTGTTTTTATTTGGTTTATCTATAACTCTTTAAGGGTGCTTATTAATTCTTCTATTTTCAGTCTTTTTTACAAAATTGGTATTAGCGGACTTCCCCTGGCAGTCCAGTGATTAAGATTCAGTGGTTCCACTGCAGGGGGTGCAGGTTTGATCCATGGTCGGGGAACTAGGATCCCACATGCTGTGCAGCGTGGCCAAAAAAAAAAAAAAAAAATTGGTATTAGTGTTTAAGTTATGAATTTTCCTCTGACTGCTGCTTTATCTGTATCCTACAGGGGTTTTGACATTTAGTATTTTCACTGTTGATATTTTCTAGAAAATCTAGTTTCATTTCTTTTTCCTCTCTGATTCCCTATTTCTGTACAATTTCCTAAGAACAATATTCCTGAGTTCTTATATGTTCAAAAACATTTTTTTTTGAGCCTTTATACTTGCTCTTTTTGCCTGGGTGCCCCAAAGATTCTTTGTTTTCTAGTGATATTACTAGACTATATCTATAGTATAAACATTGTTTTTTTCAAATGTAGATTGAAATCCTTTTTTATTTTAGAAACATTTTCCTGAATTATATTTTTATTTTTTTTTAATAAATTTATTTATTGATTGATTTATGGCTGTGTTGGGTCTTTGTTGCTGCACACAGGCTTTCTCTTGTTGCGGCAAGCGGGGGCTACTCTTCGTTGTGGTGCGTGGGCTTCTCATTGCGGTGGCTTCTCTTGTTGTGGAGCATGGGCTCTAGGCACGCGGGCTTCAGTAGTTGTGGTGCGTGGGCTTCAGTAGTTGTGGCTCGCGGGCTCCAGAGCACAGGCTCAGTAGTTGTGGTGCACGGGCTTAGTTGCTCCGCGGCATGTGGGATCCTCCCGGACCAGGGCTCGAACCCGTGTCTCCTGCATTGGCAGGCGGACTCCCAACCACTGTGCCACCAGGGAAGCCCTGAATTATATTTTTAAATAGCTCTTGTATTTCATTGTTTTTGTTCCTTTCAAGGATGCCAATTATGCACTACTTGGCTCTTCTTTGCCTGTCATCCATAGCTTTCTTTTTTCCCCCATAATCCTCTGAACATGGCAGATCCCAGGAAGCAGGAAAAGAAAAAGCACGCCCTGAAGATGAATCTTGTATTTCAGTGAGGTAGGAACTGCATCACAATGGCACCCCTGGACTCAGTTTAGCTTAACCTAGGAGAGAGCCTGCAGACTATGAAGTTCATGAGGCTCACCCATGTGATTCAGATCTCTGCCTTCTGGGTGGATTGAGGTCTTCCACCCCTGTGGAGCTGGCCCATCCTTCAGTATTCCAATACCAGTTGCTTGAGCCCTCATCCTGCCTGAAGTGGGATACTCGGTACTGCCCCAGCACATCATATGTGTCTCCTGGCCATCACTTGTTCTCATCTTCTGATTTTGCGGCATTGTCCTCCTCACTTGGGTCTCAGTACATGTGGCTCCTCCCTTCTCTCTGCCCTGATGTGTCTGCTAAGAATACATGCTCTTTTATATTGTGTCTCTTGTTTTCTACATTATACTTAACACCTGGCACATAGCAGGCCCCCAAAGAATCAGGTATCTGGGTATAGCAGACTTTTACTAAAGTTTAGGTGGATAGAGGAGAGTTATCTTATAGAATCACAGAGCAAAAAACTTAAGATTGATTGTTAGACACTTGTGTTCCCTCAGTCTCTTGACCATTCCCCGCAAGGGGGTCTTCTCACTCCTAGTTCCCCTTGGTCCTTGGCCTCCCATCAACTTCAGGTTGCTCCCTTCTGCTTTATTATTATTATTTCTTTTTTTACTAAAAACTGTTTTTCCTTCTTCTTTTTATTGTGAAACATACATAACATAAAATTGACCATTGTAACCATTTTTTAAATGTAT
Organism: Eschrichtius robustus; assembly: GCF_028021215.1. Taxonomy (NCBI): domain Eukaryota; kingdom Metazoa; phylum Chordata; class Mammalia; order Artiodactyla; family Eschrichtiidae; genus Eschrichtius; species Eschrichtius robustus. Next base: position 31,310,361 of record NC_090839.1, read on the forward strand.
AATTTAGTGGCATTAAGTACACTCACATTATTGTATCTTTTTTTTTTTTTTTTGGCTGCACCACATGCCATGCAGGATCTTAGTTCCCTGACCGGGAATTGAACCTGTGCCCCCTGCAGTGGAAGCATGGGGTCTTAACGACTGGACTGCCAGGGAAGTTCCTGTACTAATTTTTAATAGCTTTCTTCACCCCACCCCCATTATATGTGTTTATTTGTGTGTTTTATAGTTTAATGTTTCTTTTTTCCATCAGATTATAACCTCCAAGAGGGTTTATATTGTCTCTTGTTTTCTACATTATACTTAACACCTGGCACATAGCAGGCCAGGTGAATGAATGAATTCATATTGAATGAATGAATGCATGAATGAATAGGTGGTTTATAGAAGCCCCTTGGGGCCAAGGATTCTGCAACATCACCATGTAACAACTTTTTCTTTCTCCTGGGAAGAGATAGAAACAATAGACTGTGTTATCTCTCAAGGTAGGTGCTGCCCAGGATCACAAGTCCCTTTCCCAGGTGACAAGCTGCTTGTTGCAGAAAAGGAAACATCATGTAGCATCTGCAAGTTTCCTGCTGCAAGGCCCTCTGTGTTCAGAAGTTATGAGTTATCAGTATAACTCATAGCTTGCTTTCACATTTCTATTAATGAATAAGAATGATCTTTCCCCTCAGTGTTCTGAAAGAGGTTAGAGTTATGATTGGCTGTTACTACAGGCCTATGATTTCTGCCCCTAGGAAAGGTGAGTAAAAAAGTGGTCAGAACTCCTGCTCTTTCTGAAAGTCACCCGGAGGTGGCTTTGTCCACCCTAGTTATACAAACCACACAAGCTTGAGGGCCCAGAAGTCTTTGGACCAGCAGAGATTCCACCTTCAGCTAGAGCTGGGAGCAGAGCATTTACTGTCTGGGCATTGTTTGTAATTGATACTTAATCAGAAGCAAAAGGACATTAAAACCCTTTGATAGGTCTCTGGCTCATGTGGCCCTGTAATATCCATGTGATAAAAACAAAGTAAGGGGCTTCCCTGGTGGTACAGTGGTTAAGAATCTGCCTGCCAGTGCAGGGGACACGGGTTCAAGCCCTGGTCCGGGAAGATCCCACATGCCTCAGAGCAACTAAGCCCGTGCGCCACAACTATGGAGCCTGCGCTCTAGAGCCCACGAGCCACAGCTACTGAAGTCTGTGCATCTAGAGCCCGTGCTCCGCAACAAGAGAAGCCACTGCAATGAGAAGCCCACGCAGCGCAACGAAGAGTAGCCCCCGCTTGCCACAACTAGAGAAAGCCTGCTCTCAGCAACGAAGACCCAACGCAGCCAAAAATAAATGATAATTAAAAAAAAAAAAATCGTAAAAAAACAAAGTAAATCATGGGCAAGAGGAGCCTTCTCTGATCTGGAGAGGTCCTAAGGTAGGTTGTTGATAACAAAATGATCAGTAAAAATAACTTTCCTATGTCCATGAATAATGAGTTAGTACATGTAATAAAAGACAAGATCTCATTCAGGATAAAGACAAAAATACAAAATACCTAGGATCCGACATAATTAGAAATACATTGTGTCTATACAAAGATCTATGAACTCTACTGAGATGCTAAAACCAGTCAGTGAAAGATTGATGAGGAACAGGATTTTTATGTAGCCTTTCAGTGAATTAGTTATTAGTTACAAATGGGGAAATAGTAAATCTATGGTGGAGAAACTGGAGGGCACCCCATTTATCAAGTGATCGAAGTGAACATCCCCAGTAACAGGACAAATGGACATCCTGTGCTTCCTGATGTGCAGGAAGGACACAGTGTCACTTCCAAGTGTTAAAAATGTTTAACCTGAATCTGATCAGGAGGATGAAACCAAACAAACCCAAATAGAGGAAAATTCTGACCTGCAGTCTTCAAAAATACCAAGGCAGTGAAAGGCCAAGGAACTGCTTCAGATTAAAGGAGATCAAAGAAACATGACAACTCAAGGCAATGGGTGATCAAAGTTGGATCCTGAATCAGGAAAAAATTGTTATTGTCTGGGAATTATTGGGACAATGATGGGACCTGGAAGCCACAGACTTTCAAGGGATTCATGGATAGAATTCATGGGATTCTGTAGTTCAGATGGGAGAAAAAATGCATCTTTTTCACTAATTACTATCTGAAATTAAGTTTTAATTGTTCTTTGTTCTACTTTATTATATAAAATGTATGAAATGCTGCTGAGACTTTGTAGTGTATTGTGAAGTACCTGCATGTTTTAAATTGATTGCATTTTCAATAATAGTGTTTTCTCTCCCCTCTGTGTTGGTGCATAAAGGTCTTTCTGTTGGTAGGATTTGTATTTCCCCAACATTACACATATTTAAAGTGTACAATTTGATGAGGTTTGACGTATGTATATACCCATGAAACAATCACCACAATCAAGATAATGAACACATCTATCACCTCTCTCCAAAAGTGTGCCTTTTGTAATTTCCTCCCTTTTAAAATGTTGGCTACAAGCGACAATGCTATTAGCAGGATCTGATACTTGGTCACCAAAAGAAATTATGGGTGTTTTAGTATCATGATAGAATTGATGCAGATACCTCAGATTATCATCTTTGCATGACACTATTTACATATTTATTTACTGAAACATTTGTTTAATACTTTAATGTATTTCAGTATTGGGTTTTGTTTTGTTTTGTTTCTTTGTAACCCTATTTATCTTTAAATGCCTTTAAAAACATTGTTCTGGCCTACGGACTTTACCAGACAGCCCAAGGAGTCACTGGCCTAAACCAAGTTAAGTGCTCATGTTCTAAAGAAACAGAACAGCCCCATGTGTGAGACCCTCATGTTCTGGCCTGTAGGGCTCTTCCACAGGCCAGTCCCCATATGGCCCTTTCAGAAGCAAGCCAACCAATGGATGTGCACAGAACTTCCTTCATGCTTTTTATTGCCTCACGCTTAATGTGAACAAAGTTCACCAGACATCTGGGGAAAGCCTACAACATAAAAGAGAACCTAAATAAACAGCAAGAACTGGTTTCAGAGGAAAACCATGCAGGGAACATAAAAGATTTTTTTTTTTTTTATTTAATTTATTTATTTTTGGCTGCTTTTGGGTCTTCGTTGCTGCGCGCGGGCTTTCTCTAGTTGCAGTGAGTGGGGGCTACTCTCTTGTGTGGGCTTCTCATTGCGGTGGCCTCTCCTGTTGCGGAGCACGGGCTCTAGGCGCGCGGGCTTCAGTAGTTGTGGCCCGTGGGCTCAGTAGTTGTGGCTCGCGGGCTCTAGAGCGCAGGCTCGGTAGTTGTGGCGCACGGGTTTAGTTGCTCCGCGGCATGTGGGATCTTCCCGGACCAGGGCTTGAACCCATGTGCCCTGCATTGGCAGGTGGATTCTTAACCACTGGGCCACCAGGGAAGCCCAGATTTTTTTTTTTTTTTAAGAAGGCTTTCTAATTGCTCTTTTTAGTAATTAGCTTCAGAAAGATATCACATCCATAAAGCAAAACCAGGAAGAACAGATAACAAGAATGAGTTCTCAATGTTATTCCTTACATTAAAAATTTAGAAGATTTAGAAAATAAAGTTAAGGAACCTAAGAAACAGGATAAAATAAAGGGACAGAAAAGGGAAGGTACAGGGAATCTTGTTGCTTTGCCCAAAAAAAGGATCTGAGTACTTGGGATTTGCTGGCTAGTTCCAGAAGTGGGAGGCATGGTGGGGGCTGTGGACTAGTGTGGTAGATTACCCTGACTTTTCAACCCACCGTTTAATCACACCCTTGCAGGGTGAATTTACCTCACCTTCTGGACGAGGTGGAGTCTATTTCCACTCCCCTTGAATCTGGGCTAGCCTTGTGACTTGCTTTGGTCAATAGAATGTGGCAGAAATGATGTACCATTTGGAGCCTAGGCCTAAAGAGCATTTTGCTCTCTCATGGAAACCTGCCCAGCCATCATGAAAACAAGCCTAGGCAGGCCTGCTGGCGGATGAGAGACCACATGGAGCAGAGATGATCTATCTCAGCTGAGCCCATCCTAGGCCAGTCAGTTCCAACAGAATTGGCAACTGACTTCAAAGTCATGAGTGAGCTCAGATAAGATGAGAACTACCTAGCTAAGCCCAGCCCCAAGTCACCAACCCACAGAATTGTGAGCTAAATAAGTGGTTGCTATTTTAGTCTGTTACATGTTGGGGTAGCTTTTTTACTCAGCAAAAGCCAACTGATACAACTGGCTCCCTCTGCCTCCTTCTAGAGTGTTTTCCTCTGTTGGGCAGAGGCTAGAAAGTAAGAAACTGCATTTCCCAGATTTTTTTTTTTCGGTCACACTGTGCAGCATGTGGGATCTTAGTTCCCCGACCAGGGATCGAACTTGTGCCCCCTGCATTGGGAATGTGGAGTCTTAACCACTGAATTGCCAGGGAAGTCCCTCCTGGATTCTTTTGCAGCTAGAGTTATGAATATTAAGGTCTGACAATTAGATGCCCCACCAGAGATTGGGTGTGGGGGGCAGAGGCCATCTTCCTGCTGTCACTTATGCTGACAGCAAGGACACAGAGATGCAAGGGTCTAGAGCCAGTCTCAGTAGCCGGACTCAGCATATTCCTGCATCAACCAGATGTTGAGACAGAGCCATGTGGAGCTGAGGGTGGCAGCAGTGGCCTCCTCAGTTCTGACCATGGTTATGGTGATGTGCTGTTTAACTCAGTTACTCCAGTGGCAGCCTTCTGACTCCTGCTCCTCCATTCCCCCTCACCATTTTGCACCAACTAATTCCCTGTGTGAAATTCCTTCCTGTGAAAAAACTGACTATGTCAAGTGTTGGTGAAGAAGAGGACTGTACTGCAGAACCTGGATCCATCGATATACTTGCTGGTGGTAGTTTAAAGTGGTGCAACCACCTTGGAGAATTGGTTGGAAGCTTCTAATAAAGCTAAACATACCCTACCCTCTTGTCCAGCAATTTTTAAATACATGCATAACTCCACAAAAAGACTTATATGTGAATGTTCATAGCAGCTTTATTCCTAATAGCCTAAACCCAGAAAAGGCTGAATATTTCACTAAAAGTAGAATAAATAAACAAATTGTGATATATTCATATAATGGAATACTGCTCAGCAATGAAAGAGAACAAATTCCTGACACATGGAACAACGTAGGTGAATGTCAAAAATGTTGTGTAAAAGATGCCAGAGAGGGGCTTCCCTGGTGGCGCAGTGGTTGAGAATCTGCCTGCCAATGCAGGGGACACGGGTTCGAGCCCTGGTCTGGGAAGATCCCACATGCCGCGGAGCAACTAGGCCCGTGAGCCACAACTACTGAGCCTGCGTGTCTGGAGCTTGTGCTCCCCAACAAGTGAGGCCGCGACGGTGAGAGGCCTGCGCACCGCGATGAAGAGTGGCCCCCGCTCGCCACAACTAGAGAAAGCCCTCGCACAGAAACGAAGACCCAACACAGCCAAAAAAAAAAAAAAAAAAAAAAGTAAATATATATTAAAAAAAAAAAAAGATGCCAGAGACAAAACAGTATGTATTATATGATTCCATTTATATTAAATTCAAGAACAGGCAAAACTAAACTATGGTGATGGAATCAGAATAGTGACTGAGGATGGAGACTGAAAAAGGAGTACAAGGGAACTTTCTGGGGAGATGGAAATATCCTAGATCTTGATCTAGGAGCTGGTTACACAGGTATTTACTTGGATAAAAAGTAATCAATTTGCACAGTTAAGATGGATGTATTTCACGAAATGTAAATCATGCTTCAAGAAACAAAAACCTTTCGTGCACATAATACCTACAGTGATTTCTGTTTTCTGTACTGAGCTCCAGATCCTGGGGGAGGGGCCCTAGGAAAAGAGACAGCAAGAGGGCCTGAAAGCAAGTCAGGCACCGAGAAGTGTGGCAGGAAGCTGGGGTCTTGGAGGGATGTGGCCAGGGAATGGCCTTCTGCGTTGGGAGAGGTGTGTGAATCTTAGGAACTCCAATATCTAACTTTGAAGGCATGTCCTACCCATGCACTCATTTCCCTGTTTTTCCCCGAACTGCAAGTAAATGTCTGTTGCCAAGCAACTTATGTCAGTAGTTCTCAGAAAGGAAGGGCAGGATGGCAGCCCCTGAGTGGCAGGTAATGAGTAACACAATGTCTTGAGGTTGGTGAGGCCACACTGACCGTAGGGGGCTGGATAGCCCCAGAGGCGCTGGCTGCAGCAGGGAACTGACCCATGAGCTGACACAGACCAAGTCCCTTCCTTCTCCTGAGACCCCTGAGAGGTAAGGCGGACTCATACCAGACCAGACCCTTTTATGTCCTTCCCATGTGGCTGGGCGAGGCAAGGGTGATTCCAGGAAGCCAGAGGACTCAGAGATCCGGCACTGTAGAAGAGAAAATACTAGAAGAAAAGACACCAGAGTGTTTGTTACCAGTAGTTTTTTCTGGGTGGTGGATTATAAGTATGAATTTTGGTTTTCTTCCTCAAACATTTCTGTTTTTACCCATACTAACTTTATAAGCATGTATTAATTTTTCATAATAAAGTTGACAGTGTGAAAAAATAAAATAGTTTAAAAAATAACAATTTAAAAACTTACTTGAAATGAGGTTGTAAAGGCAGGGATTATATTTTGTTTTTCAGTTTGGAGAGTCCCCTGAAGGAACTTAGATATTTGAACATGTACCTTTTTGGGGGCCCTCTGGCACTGTCTTTGGGCCTGACTTTGGTCTCTGGGGGGAAACATGAGCTGGTGGTTGCTGAGTCATAGCATGTGAGCCACAGCCTTCCTTGGAGCACTGGTCTGGAGACATGGGCCACCTGCCTGGGGATGAACTTTGCTGGCGAGGGGGCCTCCTAGGACCTCAATGGAGTGGGGGGCGACCTGTGGTATAGATCACTCTCTGGACTTGCCTTTCCCCTAATAAATGGACAATGATCAATAAATTTTATTCATGAAATAGGGTGGGATGCAATCAACAGTAAAAGATAATATAAATAGCTGGATAGAGTCAAAAGATGATTTTTAAATTTTATTTCACTTAAAAATTTTCATTTTCAAATAATTTCAAACTTACAAAACAGTTGCAAAAATAATACAAATGTTTACATCTTACGTAACAATGTACAAATGTACAATGTACAAATGTACAATGTACAATGTACAAATGTACAATGACCAAAACCAGAAAATTAACCGTAACAGAATATTAACTAATCCAAAGGCCTTAGTAAGAGTTCATCATTTGTCCCACTGATGTCCTTTTTCAGTTTCAGGGTCCAACCCAGAATCCCACATTGCTTTTAGTTGTTATGTTTCTTTATTCTCCTTTAATCTGGAGCAGTTCCTCAGTCTTTCCTTGTCTTTCATGGCCTTCACATTTTTGGAGAGTTACTCTATAGATCAGTGCTGTCCAATACAACTTAAAAAAAAACTGGCCAATAGAACTTTATGTGATGATAGAAATACTCTATATCTATGCTGTCCAATATGATAGTCATTAGCCACATGAAAATAGCATTTGAAATGTGGCTAGTGGGGCTGAGGAACTGAATTTCACATTTTATTTAATTTTAATTAAAATAGCTATATGTGGCAAGTGGCTACGGTATTGTATAGGACAGCTGTTGAATGTTCCTTATTTGGGGTTTCCTCAGATTATGAGTTTTAGCAAGAATACCATAGATGTGATGTTGTGCCCTCTTTTGGTTCCCTGAAAAAGGTGGCAGGAAACTACCTAGACCTGGATTTTTATTGTGGCAAAATATACATAATGTAAAATTTACCATTTTAACCAGTTTTAATCGTAAAGTTTTGGGGCATTAAATATATTTATATTGTGCATTCATCACCATCATCCATTCCAGAACTTTTTCCTCTTCCCCAGCTGAAACTCTCTACCCATTAGACACTAACTCTCCATTCTCCATTGCCTCAAGTCCCTGGCAATCACCATTCTACTTTCTACTCTGTGAACTTGACTACTCTAGATCCCTTATGTAAGTGGAGTCATACAGTTGTCCTTTTGTGACTGGCTTATTTCACTTAGTATAATGCTGTCAGAGTTCATCCATGTTATAGCATATGTTAGAATTTTCATCCTTTTTAAGGCTGAATCATATTCCATTGTATGTATATACTATATTTTGTTCTATCCACTCATCCATCAATAGACATTTGGGTTGCTTCTCCCTTGTGGCTATTGTGAATAATGCTGCTATGGACATGGGTGTACTGTTTGAGTCCCTGCTTTCATTTCTTTGGGTGTATATCTAGAAGTGGAATTCCTAGATCATAATGTAATTCTGTTTTTACTTTCTAAAAAATTTTTAAATTAAATTTTATTTTTTTTATTAAATAAAAATTTATTGTCTACTCTTTACACTCATGTTGCTGCTATAAAGTACGACAACATACACAGATTCCTAGCATGAATTACTCATTGCTCACCCCCACTGAACTACAGACATTGCTTGAGAATTAGATCTTTGCTTTAGGGATTTGAAAAAAAAAAAAATTGGAGCATAGTATCTTGAAAAGTATTCTCAAGTGACGTGTTGGAATTCGAAGGCATAGCCAATACAGTAAAACAGCACCGACTGTGCTGTCCCTGGGAGGAAAGGTGAATGGAAAACAGGCAGAGTAATTATAAGCAGTTGTTTCTGGTGACAGATGTGACTCTGAAAGCTTGATTCTGCCCATCTGGGCTAAGTGGCTGCTTTGAGGAGGAACAAATAAAACGGGGGAGGGTGGGAACGTGGATACTATGAGTTAAAAAAGTATAAAAAGTAATTAATTATATCTAAAATATAGATTAGATATAAATGATCCAGAACTCATTAAATAAGCTCAAAAATACTGTAAAGTGGCAATTTGAACTACATTTATTTTTAAACAAGTGGGGGGAATACTAAGTGTCTTGAATGTTGTGTGCAAAACTGATCCACATCACCATCTCACCGTCACAACTGGACATGGCAAGGCGGGTGCATTGGTTTCCAGCATCACAGGCAACACTGCATGTAGGTTTTTTAATGAATAATGTAAACTTCAGTGTTAAGGCAGCTGGTACTAACGCTGCACACAGGCTTAGCTCCGTACCCATTTCAGGAATGAGACCGTCAGCACTTGAAAACAAACTGAGAGAAGAAAAGGGGAACCAACATTATCTGACAAAAACAATGTGTCAAAATATTTTCCCTTTCACACACACAAAAAGAAAAACACGTTTAGATAAACAAAGCACCCATCCCGCCAACTTCAGCCTGTTCCTTAACAAATATTTCAAAATACTGATCAATAATAGTGACTGCAGTATTTCAAAATACTGATCAATAATAGTGACTGCAGTATTTCAAAATACTAATCAATAATAGTGACTAAATTCCAGTGCCCGAGCCGATGGCCCCAAGGAAGTCAGCCAACACCGACAGGGTGCCGATGCACAAGCCCCCAAACGCAGCCACCGTGGGGATGTACCTATTAAGCTCATGAACCATAGAGGTGTCCCTGTGGCCCCTCATTACCATTTGCTGTTTTTAAAGCTGTTTAGCTACATCTTTGGCTGAGGAACCAGACACCTCTATCCACATCTTAGAAAAGAATGCACATGATCCCAACATGAAGATGATACAAACAACCACATGGACAGGATCCTCAAATATGGCGCCCATGGACTCAGGAGGAGAAAGGTAATAACAAAGGCCCCCCCACTGGGTAAGAATGAGCAGGTCCTCCCCCACTGACATCAGCCTACTGTCCTAGTAAATTTACTAAAAAGTTGCCACTAAATCGAACTGACAGCATCTGGGAAATAACATACAGGTTGGACACCAGGGCCGACTGCAGGATGATGGGGATGTTGGAGGTGTAGAAGAGCTTGAAGGGGTAGCTGCTGTACTGCCCTTGGTACCGGGCCGACTTAATGGGCAGGTCCACACGAAATCCCTGAAAATATATAACAACAGCAGACACGAAAACTGTAGCAATGAGGTTCATGAGATTGGGTAAATTCTGACGATAGAAAGCATCCCTTAGAGCTCAAACTTTGTCCTGGTGGCCAGTAAATGAAAGAGAACTATGACTGCACCCTCAAACTCGGTACCTCTGCCAGCGTTAATGGTAGTGGGACTAAAGGCCTTCCAGACAATGGTTTCACAGATGTTGGTGGCAATAAAGAGGGAAATCCCAGACCCCAAGCTGTAACCCTTCTGTAGCAGCTCATCTAACAGCAGCACAATCAAACCAGCAACAAACAACTGAATGATGATAAGGAGACAGATTCCAGCACCCCTTTCAGCAGGATTCCCGTACATGCCCGTCATGACATACACAATGGCTTGCCCAATGGTAATGATCATACCAAATAGTTTCTGGGCTCCATTGAATAGAGCTCTATCTTTGGGTGTATCTCCAACTTCAATGATTTTGGCTCCAGCTAACAACTGCATAATCAAACCAGATGTTACAATTGGGGAGATACCCAATTCCATTAATGTTCCTCTGTGGGATGCAAGAATAACTCTCATCCAGTAGAAAGGATCTGCAGAATCTGATTACATGATTCCAAATAGTGGTATCTGACAACATACTAAGAAGATGAAGAGGGTTATAGCAGTCCATAGTACCTTCTCTCCAAACTTGATTTTCCTTTCAGGTTTCTGAATTTCTGGTAGAACTGCACAGAAAGGTTTGATAACTTCTAAAAATTTGATGCCCATGGTGGCGGCTAGGGCGGCCGGGCTGGGCCCTGCTACCTTGGCGCGGCCTTCGCTTGGATCCCGTGGCTCGGGCCTCAGGGCCCACTCCCGACACGCTCCAGCCTGCCCCGCCTATTTTTACTTTTTTGAGGAACTGCCGTACTGTTTTCCATAGCAGCTGCACCATTTCACATTCCCACCAGAAATGTATAAAGCTTCCAATTTCTCCATATCCTTGCTGACACCTCATTTTGTTTGTTTGTTCTATAATAGCTGGTTGATATTTGCTGTAGACTGAATGTTTTTGTCCACTCCACCTCCCATTGATATATTGAAAACTTATCCCCAATGTGATGGTATTTGGAGGTGGGGTCTTTGGGAGGTGATTAGATCATAAGGGTGAAGCCCTCATGAATAGAATTAGCGGGGTTTTTTTTGAATTTTATTTATTTTTTTATACAGCAGGTTCTTATTAGTCATCCACTTTATACACATCAGTGTATACATGTCAATCCCAATCTCCCAGTTCATCACACCACCCCCTCCCCACCCCCCACCGCTTTCCCCCCATGGTGTCCATACGTTTGTTCTCTACATCTGTGTCGCAATTTCTGCCCTGCAAACCAGTTCATCTGTACCATTTTTCTAGGTTCCACATATATGCGTTAATATACGATATTTGTTTTTCCCTTTCTGACTTACTTCACTCTGTATGACAGTCTCTAGATCCATCCACATCTCTACAAATGACCCAATTTCGTTCCTTTTATGGCTGAGTAATATTCCACTGTATATATGTACCACATCTTCTTTATCCAGTCATCTGTCGATGGGCATTTAGGTTGCTTCCATGACCTGGCTATTGTTAATAGTGCTGAAATGAACATTGGGGTGCATGTGTCTTTTTGAATTATGGTTTTCTCTGGGTATATGCCCAGTAGTGGGATTGCTGGATCATATGGTAATTCTATTTTTAGTTTTTTAAGGAACCTCTATACTGTTCTCCATAGTGGCTGTATCAATTTACATTCCCACCAACAGTGCAAGAGGGTTCCCTTTTCTCCACACCCTTTCCAGCATTTGTTGTTTGTAGATTTTCTGATGATGCCCATTCTAACCGGTGTGAGGTGATACCTCATTGTAGTTTTAATTTGCATTTCTCTAATAATTAGTGATGTTGAGCAGCTTTTCATGTGCTTCTTGGCCATCTGTATATCTTCTTTGGAGAAATGTCTATTTAGGTCTTCTGCCCATTTTTGGATTGGGTTGTTTGTTTGTTTGTTTGTTTGTTTTTTTAATATTGAGCTGCATGAGCTGTTTATATATTTTGGAGATGAATCCTTTGTCCGTTGATTCGTTTGTGAATATTTTCTCCCATTCTGAGGGTTGTCTTTTCGTCTTGTTTATGGTTTCCTTTGCTGTGCAAAAGTTTTAAGTTTCATTAGGTCCCATTTTTTTATTTTTGTTTTTATTTCCATTACTCTAGGAGGTGGATCAAAAAAGATCTTGCTGTGATTTATGCCAAAGAGTGTTCTGCGTATGTTTTCCTCTAAGAGTTTTATAGTATCCACTCTTACATTTAGGTTTTTAATCCATTTTGAGTTTATTTTTGTGTATGGTGTTTGGGAGTGTTCTAATTTCATTCTTTTACATGTAGCTGCCCAGTTTTCCCAGCACCACTTATTGAAGAGACTGTCTTTTCTCCATTGTATATCCTTGCCTCCTTTGTCATGGATTAGTTGACCATAGGTGCGTGGATTTATCTCTGGGCTTTCTATCTTGTTCCATTGATCTATATTTCTGTTTTTGTGCCAGTACCATATTGTCTTGATTACTGTAGCTTTGTAGCGTAGTCTGAAGTCAGGGAGTCTGATTCCTCCAGCTCTGCTTTTTTCCCTCAAGGCTGCTTTGGCTATTCGGGGTCTTTTGTGTCTCCATACAAATTTTAAGATTTTTTGTTCTAGTTCTGTAAAAAATGCCATTGGTAATTTGATAGGGATTACATTGAATCTGTAGATTGCTTTGGGTAATGTAGTCATTTTCACAATATTAATTCTTCCAATCCAAGAACATGGTATATCTCTCCATCTGTTGGTATCATCTTTAATTTCTTTCATCAGTGTCTTATAGTTTTCTGCATACAGGTCTTTTGTCTCCCTAGGTAGGTTTATTCCTAGGTATTTTATTCTTTTTGTCGCAATGGTAAATGGGAGTGTTTCCATAATTTCTCTTTCAGAATTTTCATCATTAGTATATAGGAATGCAAGAGATTTCTGTGCATTAATTTTGTATCCTGCAACTTTACCAAATTCATTGATTAGCTCTAGTAGTTTTCTGGTGGCATCTTTAGGATTCTCTATGTATAGTATCATGTCATCTGCACACAGTGACAGTTTTACTTCTTCTTTTCCAATTTGTATTCCTTTTATTTCTTTTTCTTCTCTGATTGCCATGGCTAGGACTTCCAAAACTATGTTGAATAATAGTGGTGAGAGTGGACATCCTTGTCTTGTTCCTGATCTTAGAGGAAATGCTTTCAGTTTTTCGCCATTGAGAATGATGTTTGCTGTGGGTTTGTCATATACGGCCTTTATTATGTTGAGGTAGGTTCCCTGTATGCCCACTTTCTGGAGAGTTTTTATCATAAATGGGTGTTAAATTTTGTCAAAAGCTTTTTCTGCATCTATTGAGATGATCATATGGTTTTTCTCCTTATTTTTGACCGCACTGGGTCTTCATTGCTGTGCATGGACGTTCTTTAGTTGCAGCGAGTGGGGGCCACTCTTCGTTGCAGTGTGTGGGCTTCTCACTGTGGTGGCTTCTCTTGTTGCAGAGCATGGGCTCTAGGCGCGCGGGCTTCAGTAGTTCTGGCATGTGGGCTCAGTAGTTGTGGCTTGCAGGCTTAGTTCCTCCATGGCATGTAGGATCTTCCTGGACCAGGGCTCGAACCCATGTCCCCTGCATTGGCAGGTGGATTCTTTTTTTTAAACATCTTTATTGGAGTATAGTTGCTTTACAATGGTGTGTTAGTTTCTGCTGTATAACAAAGTGAATCAGCTATACATATACATATATCCCCATATCTCCTCCCTCTTGCATCTCCCTCCCACCCTTTCTATCCCACCCCTCTAGGTGGACACAGGGCACCGAGCTGATCTCCCTGTGCTATGTGGCTGCTTCCCACTAGCTATTTTACATTTGGTAGTGTATATGTGTCCATGCCACTGTCTCACTTCGTCCCAGCTTACCCTTACCCCTCCCTGTGTCCTCAAGTCCATTCTCTATGTCTGCATCTTTATTCCTGTCCTGCCCCTAGGTTCTTCGGAACCTTTTTTTTTTTTTAGATTCCATATATATGTGCTAATATACGGTATTTTTTTCTCTTTCTGACTTACTGCACTCTGTATGACAGTCTCTAGGTCCATCCACCTCACTATAAATAACTCAATTTCATTTATTTTTATGGCTGAGTTATATTCCATTGTATATATGTGCCACATCTTCTTTACCCATTCATCTGTCGATGGACACTTAGGTTGCTTCCATGTCCTGGCTATTGTAAATAGAGCTGCAATGAACATTGTGGTACATGACTCTTTTTGAATTATGGTTTTCTCAGGGTATATGCCCAGTACTGGGATTGTTTGGTCGTATGGTAGTTCTATTTTTAGTTTTTTGAGGATCCTCCATACTGTTCTCCATAGTGGCTGTATCAATTTACATTCCCACCAACAGTGCAAGAGGGTTCCCTTTTCTCCACACCCTCTCCAGCATTTATTGTTTGTAGATTTTTTGATGACGGCCATTCTGACCAGTGTGAGGTGATACCTCATTGTAATTTTGATTTGCATTTCTCTAATGATTAGTGATGTTGAGCATCCTTTCATGTGTTTGTTGGCAATCTGTGTGTCTTCTTTGGAGAAATGTCTATTTAGGTCTTCTGCCCATTTTTGCATTGGGTTTTTTTTTTAAAAATTATTATTTATTTATTTATTGGCTGTGTTGGGTCTTCGTTGCTGTGCATGGGCCTTCTCTAGTTGCGGTGAGCGGGGGCTACTTTTCCTTGCAGTGTGTGGACTTCTGATTGTCGTGGCGTCTCTTGTTGCAGAGCACGGGCTCTAGGTGCGCGGGCTTCAGTAGTTGTGGCTCGCGGGCTCTAGAGTGCAGGCTCAGTAGTTGTGGTGCATGGGCTTAGTTGCTCTGCGGCATGTGAGATCTTCCCAGGCCAGGGCTCGAACCCGTGTCTCCTACATTGGCAGGCGGATTCTTAACCACTGTGCCACCAGGGAAGCCCGGTTTGTTTTTTTGATATTGAGCTGCATGAGCTGCTTGTATATTTCGGATATTAATCCTTTGTCAGTTGCTTCGTTTGCAAATATTTTCTCCCTTTCTGATGGTTGTCTTTTCATCTTGTTTATGGTTTCCTTCGCTGTGCAAAAGCTTTTAAGTTTCATTAGGTCCCATTTATTTATTTTTGTTTTTATTTCCATTTCTCTAGGAGGTGGGTCTAAAAGGATCTTTCTGTGAGTTATGTCATGGAGTGTTCTGCCTATGTTTTCCTCTAAGAGTTTTATAGTGTCTGGGCTTACATTTAGGTCTTTAATCCATTTTGAGTTTATTTTTGTGTATGGTGTTAGGGAGTGTTCTAATTTCATTCTTTTACATGTAGCTGTCCAGTTTTCCCAGCACCACTTACTGAAGAGGCTGCCTTTTCTCCATTGTATATTCTTGCCTCCTTTATCAAAGATAAGGTGACCATATGTGCGTGGGTTTATCTATGGCAGGCGGATTCTTAAGGACTGCGTCACCAGGGAAGTCCCTAGAATTAGTGCTTTTTTAAGAGAGCTCCCTTGCTCCTTCTGCCTTCTGAGGACACAGTGAGAAGACTGAGTCTGTGAACAAGGAACACAGCCCTTACCAGACGCCTAATCTGTTGGCACCTTGATCTTGGACTTCCCAGCCTCCAGAACTGAGAAATAAATGTTTGTTGTGTAAGCCACCCTGCCTATGGTATTTTTGTTAGATCAGCCCAAATGCAGTAAGTTAGTATCTCATTGTTTTTTTCAGGAAGCTGTATTTTTTAAAGCCCTGCAAGGTCCAGCAAAGACAGAGGGGGACAACTGCATTTGGAAGTCAGTCACCATACTCCCAATGGTCTTCCTGCAAGAATTAGATACGAGGTCACTGAATTTGGGGTGGGTAGCAAGCAGGAGTAAATTCTCAAACTAATCAACATTCACCCTGTCTTGGCTGAGCTGGCTTTATCACAGTTGAGTTCAGGTGTGATGTTAACAACATTTTGTAAATGCTGAATGTTGTGAAATATCCACAGGGTTACTACATAAAGTAATAAAATCTCATCTGAAAGGTGTTCAGGCATCTTTCTACGATTCAGTTTGGGACCACTGATTTTGGAGACAGGTATGTGCTCAGGCATTTGCAAGTGATCTCAGCCAAACCTCTTAGCCCTCAGTTGTCTGTCTTTTTTTTTTTTAATTTTTAAAATTTAAAAAATTTTTAATTATTTTTTTAAAATTTATTATTTATTTATTTATTTTTGGCTGTGTTGGGTCTTCGTTGCCGCGCACTGGCTTTCTCTAGTTGCGGCGAGCGGGGGCTACTCTTCGTTGAGGTGCCCAGGTTTCTCATTGCGGTGGCTTCTCTTGTTGCGGAGCACGGGATCTAGGCGCGTCGGCTTCAGTAGTTGTGGTACGGGGATTCAGTAGTTGTGGCTCGTGGATTCGAGAGTGCAGGCTCAGTAGTTGTGGTACAGGGGCTTAGTTGCTCCGTGGCATGTGGGATCTTTCAGGACCAGGGCTCAAACCCGTCCCCTGCATTGGCAGGCAGATTCTTAACCACTGCACCACCAGGGAAGCCCTGTCTTTCTTTTCAAAGTTGCAGTATAAAGTGTAACAACCCTTTTTTTAAAAGAAATTTTTTTGATGTGACCTTTTTTTTTTTTAAGTCTTTATTGAACTTGTCACAACATTGCTTCTGTTCTATGTTTTGGCCACGAGGCATGTGGGATCTTAGCTCCCCGACCAGGGATCGAACCCGCACCCCCTGCATTGGAAGGCGAAGTCTTCACCACTGGACCGCCAGGGAAGTCCCTATAAAGTGTAACAATCTTAAGTGTACAGATGATGTATTTTTACATATGTGCAAGCCCAGGTACCCACCACTCACATCAAGATATTGAACATTTCCATCACTCCAGAAGGCTCTCTTGTACCCACTCCTCAACATTCCCCAGAGGTAACCAGTGATATGATTTCTGTTTATGTAGACGAGTTTTGCCTGTTTTTGAACCTTATCATACCTTGTGGCTGGGAACAGACAGCATGTACTTTTTGTGCTGGGCTTGGTTAGCCATGGTGCCCATTCATCCTGGTAAGATTCTTGCATGTTGTATTGATAGTTTTTCACCTTTGTTGTTTTTCACTACTGTGTACACCACAGTTTGTCTCTCCATTCTATTGATGGACATTTGGGTTGTTTCCAGAGTTTGCCTATTGTCAATACAGCCACTATGAACATTATCTATTGTGCATGTTTCCAGGTGGACTCGTAGGTCAACCAGGAGTGGTTGCTGGGTGATAGGGTTGGCATATGTTTAACTTAAGAACTGCCAAACGTTTTTCCAAATCTTTTAATCTCTCTTTAAAATAGGAAAAAATAAACCTCTACCTGGTTATTTTGCGGATATTTAATGGGCCCTAAGGTATTAAGTCTGTACCTGGAACACAGTGGGCACTCAATAATTGCTGGCCTCTGGCCCAGCAGAGGAAGGGCGAGGCGGTAGGCGAGCACTGCCGTGAGGTACCGCCCAAATGCCCTAAATCATTGAGCGGAGAGGCCTTTCCCACGCAGCACTCAAGGCCCACACCCTGCGAGCCGGGCGAGCCAACCTTGGCGCCCCTGCCCTGCATACAGCTACATGCCCCGATCCTGTCTCCTCAGGTCCAGAATGAGTGTCGCCTGGCTGGGCACTCATACCCTTGTGAACTCTGCGTGACACTGGACATTTATTGAGCACTGACTGTGTGCTTAGGCCCTGGCGTCCAGGAGCGAACTACATAAAGACCCTCACCCCTCAAATTACTCGGCGGAAGGAGGGGGTAGCCTCGCGTGGGAAGCGTTGGGATCGAGCCCACCACGGTTTCTACTTGGTTTCTAGTCAGACCCTGGGCTTCCCCTGGAAGTTGCTCGAGACGACGAAGGAAAGAAGATCATCTGCTCTTCCGCGCATGCAGTAGGAACCCAGGTCTGTCCCGAGCGCGCGTCCAGAGCCTCGAGGCCCCGCAAACCAAGGCCAAGTGCCCGCCCCCGCTGTCTGCCCAATGGCCGCGCGGCCCTACCCCCCGCCCTTCCCTCCCTGCAGGGGAGGGTTCCCGGCTGTCCGCGACTGGAGGCAGGTCGCCGGGTCGTGGCTACCCAAGGTAAGATCGCCACCTTGGGAGCTCGGTCCTCTGGACTCAGGGCGCACAGATGCCTTTCGGGGAGGTGGTCCGCGGCGCAGGAGCCGAGTGGGACTAGGAGTCCGCTGGGGCGCACGGGGCTTGGGGCGCGCGGGGAGCCGGGAAGAGCAGGTACTAACACACAGGGTGTTCCGGGCAGCGAGAGCTCCGCGCACCGCATCCAGCACCGGGGGCTCGGGAGGTGGGTGGCGCGGGCGCCTGCTCGGGCTGGAGGGGAGGTTGGGCCGGAAGGAGAAGGGCGCTGGCTACGGAGCTCCTCCAGTTGCCCACAGGCCCAGGGTAACTCCCAGGCGAGGCCTAGCCCGGGTGCGCCAATCTCTGGCGGCCGCGCTTTTGGGGGTCGCGGACTGCCGCCCTCCCTTGGGTCTTGGCTATTTTCGGTGGTGACACCTGTTCAGAACAGCCTCCCGGTCCTCCGCGGACCTGGGTCTGGCCCAGGAATTCAGGAATAGGAGCTGAGACTGTGAGGCCTCGCCCCTTCCGGGAGGGTGGAGCGCTCTGAACTCAGCTTCTGGTGCAGTCGGGTCAGAATTCTAGACGCGACGGTCAGGAACTCTCCGGCCCACATCTTACCTGAGACCGGAAGGAGGTGCCTGGAAAACACTGGAAAAAACAAAACCGACATTCTCCGTTTGGAGGCTCAAAAACATCTGGAAGGACATCTGGAAGGACCTGAGAACCCGGCTGTTGTGGAGGGCAGGGTTAGAACGTCCTCAGACGTGTCTGAAAGATTTCCATATCTCGCAAGAGAAGGGACTAAATAGTGCACCTTCCCAGGCACACTCTCACTTAGCGACCCCCCTCACCCAGGCAGTGGCCTTGGCCCCTCCCGGGGCTTGAAGGCAGGGGGCTGTGTGAGCCTCACTGGCCGCAGGGGTCTCTAAGCCCTGCAAGGTGTATGGTGAGCTGCAATGAGGCAGCAAGTCCTGGGTTCAAATCCTCTTAGGCCACTGGTCAGCTGTGCAACTTGGCATCGCTTGTCCTCTTGGGATTGTGGCAAGAATTAAATGAAAGAAACTTAGGATGTGCCTGCCTATAGTGGACCCTCAATAAATGTGAACAAATATGGGCTTCCTTTCTTTTTGGCTGGACCATTACATACACCCATACTCCCCAAACTCTTTGCCTCAAAGACTGAGGCTGGGATACAGAATGTATCACCTGACTCTCTCCTGGTACTTCCCTGGATCCCATGGGAGGGAAGGAGGGATCTGTTCACCACCACAGAGTTGTTCTTTGCTCATCTTCTGAAGGCTCAGAGGAACCCCGCCCCACCTCTCTGATCCTCTTGATTTCTGTCATTGGTACTCGCCCCAGGAATGTAGCACCTGGTGGTTGGTAAAGCAGGTCATGCAGCATGTGGCTATGAGGCTGGTGGGCTGCAGGTAGGCAGGACTACCGCTCCATTTCCCATGTGGCAGGGGACTGGTGGCCTCAACAGCCTCTGGGCACTCTCTACTCTGCAGCACTATCTCTTAGAGGTCCCACCCAAGCTTGACATCCAAGTTTCTACTCCAGCCTGCCCCTCTCTCCTCTGCCCACTTCCCTCCCTGAAAACCACTTTGGACATCCAATAGCATCTCAAGCTTCACTTGTTCAAAATGGAACTCTGGAGTCCTCTCTGCACCACTGCTTCTCCCCCAGACTCTCTGGCTTGCTAAGTGGCACCCTCCATCCACCTAGTGCCTTGATTCTTCTCTCTCCTTCACCTCCCATATCCACAAAATACCAGGAATCCAGCCACCTCTTGTCACCTTCATGGTTACCATCCTGGCCATACCCATCATGTATTCCCTGCTGTGGCCTCCTGACTTGTCTCCCTGCTTCCATCCTGCCCCCTCCCCAGTCCAGGATCCTCACAACCACCACAGAGGTCTTTAACATAAATCAAATAAGTCAAATCAAATAAAATCCTCTCCCTTTCCTGCTCAGAGCCCTCCAGTGGCTCCCTGTTTCACTCCAAATAAAACCCAAAGTCCCTTCTTATAATGCCCTACATTATTGGCCCTTCCCAACCTCCTTGACTTGAACTCTGCCCCTCCCCCTAGCTTTCTAAACTTGGACAACTCCAATCTACTTTCTATTCTTCAAACATGCCAAGCTTGTTCCACCTTAGGACTTCTTACTTGCTGTGCCCTCTGCCCAGAACACTGATCTTCTTACATTCGAGTTCAGCTCAAATGTCAGTTCAGAAAAGCTTCCCTCCCCAACCCAGTTCAAGCAGCATGCCCTTCTTCAGGGGCTCTGTCTCACCATCTGCTTTATTTTCTCTGTAACCTTTATTACTGTCTGGAATTCTTATTTATGTATATGTTTTCTGATTTGTTATCTGTCCCATTCCAGTGGAATGTAAATTGGATGGTGGCAGAGATCTTGTCTGTCTTATTCCCTGCAGCTCTCTCCCATGAGAAAGGCAAATAAGAAACAAGCAAACAAACAGATCTATAATTGAAAATTGTGTTAAGTGCTACATAAGCAACCTGTGGCAATTGATTGTATTGGGGGTACTTTTAAATTTCAGGCTTATAAGGCTGAACTACTGTATTGTCAAAACAACCTCTCTGAGCCATTTTAGGGGTGAGGACAAGCCTGGAAAAGGCTGATAACTTGCCTGAAGTCACACCCAGAAGTGGAACTCAGCCTCCTACTGAAAAAATATGTATGTAGGGCTTCTCTGGTGGTGCAGTGGTTAAGAATCTGCCTGCCAATGTAGGGGACATGGGTTCGAGCCCTGGTCCGGAAAGATCCCACATGCCGTGCAGCAACTAAGCCCATGCACCACAACTACTGAGCCTGAGCTCTAGAGCCTGTGAGCCACAACTACTGAACCCGCGTGCTACAACTACTGAAGCCCATGCGCCTAGAGCCCGTGATCTGCAACAAGAGGAGCCACCACAATGAGAAGCCTGTGCACCTCAATGAAGAGTAGCCCCCGCTCGCTGCAACTAGAGAAAGCCCGTGTGCAGCAACGAAGACCCAACACAGCCAAAAATAAATAAAATAAATAATTTTTTTTTTTAAATAAATTTTACACTTTATTTATTTATTTATGGCTGTGTTGGGTCTTCGTTTCTGTGCGAGGGCTTTCTCCAGTTGCGGCGAGTGGGGGCCACTCTTCATCGCAGTGCGCGGGCCTCTCACTGTCGCGGCCTCTCTTGTTGCGGAGCACAGGCTCCAGACGCGCAGGCTCAGCAATTGTGGCTCACGGGCCTAGTTGCTCCGCGGCATGTGGGATCTTCCCGGACCAGGGCTCGAACCCGTGTCCCCTGCATTGGCAGGCAGACTCTCAACCACTGCGCCACCAGGGAAGCCCAATAAATAAATTTTTAAAAAATTAAAAAAAAATGTGTGTAGCAAGCTTTAATGTAATGGTGGGCCTGCAGTCATGTTCTGGGAAGAACCTGATCCCAGATCCTGAAGACCTCAGTTCTTTGCTCTTCTGCTCACTAGCAAGTCCCCTTAATTCCTTGGTACTTCATTTTCTTCACGGTAAGAATAGGATAGATCCTATTATTATGTTGGGTGCCTTCTCCTCTTCCCCATCCTCTCCCTCCTACCCCTCATCCTCCCTCCCTTTTCTCCTCCTCCTCCTCCCTCTCCTCCCCTTCCCCCTCAGTATACTCCAAAGGAGCAGCACTTCTAGGTGGTGCCCTTTTGCTATCAGAAGCTAGGGGCACATTCAGACCTGGGGATGATGGGGCAGGAGCCAGAGCTCTCCCCAACACTGACCAACCTGCAGGGCAGAAATGGGCCCTAGGTCTTCTAGAGCTGATTTTTTTTTTTTCCACCAATTTGTTTTTAGGCAAATTCATTGAGGGCCTCTGAGACTTAGGCAGTAAAATAGGATGATTAAAGAAAAAAGCAAAAATTCCGAAGAGTTGAAAAAGAAAGAGAGAATTGCCTTTTGTCCAACTCCACTCCCAACTCTGTTGCCATGCGTGGTCTGTTTTCTTCCAGTCTTTTTTCCTCTCTCTCAGTCCATCCACCCTTCATAGGCCAGAGCCCTCTGCCACTTCAGAACCCGGACAGCGATGACGTTTGCTGAGGACAAGACTTATCAGTATATCCGCAACCATCACGGCAATTTTTGCAATATTCATGTTCTGGAGATTCTGCCTTACCTGTCCTGCCTCACAACAAGTGACCAGGTGAGCCAGGGCGTGACAACCAGGCATGGACTGGGGGCAGGGCTGTGGAATTCAGAGCTTCTCCCAAGCCAGGACCAACTCCTTCCTTCTCTGTTGTCTGTATCTTGCTTCCCATCCTTGACAGTTTTCTAACTTTCAGAATGAAGTGTGGCTCAGGGTGTCCTTTCCAACCTCACTGAGCTCCCTCTTGTGTCATTTTGGTATAGTGCTCCAAAATATGGCACTGAGATTTCTGGGCTTGGGACCCCTCACCCACTTTCATCGGAACCTTCTTTTTCTTTATCTCTTTTGTCCTTGTTCCTGTTTAGTTTCAATTGCAGTCTCCTAGTCATGGGACCCATCCTGGCAGAGAGCTTGTGGCTCAACTTTGAGAGTCTTTGGGAGCCAGACTGTGCTAGCTCCCTCAGCACTTGCTGTGGGCCCCTAGTGAAGTGAGCCTGGCCCCTCCCAGTTTTAGCTGTCCCCACATTGAACCCCGAGGCCTCCCTCTGCTTCCTCCTTGCAGATACCGGTGGTGTGTGAGTTTGTGGCTGGTAGGGTTTGGCTCCTCCCTCTTGTATTTTGGTGTTTGTGGGAATACCTTGCCATTTAGTTCTGCAGTAATGTTTTCTGTGGGTTTTTGTTTCTGCTATCTGGTTGCTTGTTTGCATGTGCTAAGCCTCAGTTTCCTCATCAGTAGAGTAGGGGTAATAATAGCATTAAATAAGATAATTCACGCAAAGCCCTGAGCAGAGAGCCTGGGACACAGTAAGGCCTATTTCCTGGGCCTTTAAACTTGGGCTCAAACTCTGGCCTTGTCCTGGGCTCTGACTCAGTTTCAGATGGTTGCTTCCATCTTGTAGCTTTCTAGGTACCTCCATCTGCAGCTGTCCCCTCCAGAGTGGGGAGGGGGTCAGGGCTACCAGGCTTGAGCTTGGTGGCGGGGCTGTGTCTTTCAGGACCGACTGCGGGCCTCCTATGAGCGCTGGGGGAACCAGGGCACTCTCTGGGACCTCTTCAACAGCCTTCGGCGGAGGAACGGCTGGGTGCCTTCCTTCATTGGGGCACTGAGGGCCTGTGAACTGTCTAGTCTCGCTGATGAAGTGGACCGAGTCTACCAGAGCAACCTGCTACGTGAGCCTCCCACCTTGGCCCTTCTTCTGGAACTCCTATCTGATTCCCTGGCCTCCACTCTCCCTCTCCTCTCACCCCATACCTACTGTCTTCATCTCTCACCCTCCCTCCCATCACTCCTGGGCAGTGGACAAACCTGAGTGTAGAGCCCTGCTTTGCCACTTATTAATCTTTATTAGCCCTTTGGCCAAGCCCCTTCATTCCCTAAGTCTCAGTCTTCTTTGTAAAATGGGGCTAATGGCAACATTTACCTTGTAGGGCTGCAGTGGATACCATGGGATGATGGCATGTTGAGTGCTTAGCTGGGGCTGGGCACCTTCCATGTGCTCAGCAAATGGAGCCTCCTCTAATTTTTGTGGCTGTGACGTTTGCCTTCCACGCTTTTCTCATTTCCTCCTGTCTACTCTCCCTCAGTTCGCCTTTCCTCTCTCAGCTCATCTCTTCTCTCCCCCTCCCTTCACTGTCTCTTCTTTCTTCCTCATGGGCTCCTTCCTTCCTTTCCCCTCATCTCTTCCCCTCCCACTGGTTTCCCCTAGAGCCTCCTTAGCTGCCTCCCACCCCGCCAGCTGCCCAGTTATCCCTCAAAGCCCTCTCAATGCTCCCTGCCAGGCCAAGTACTCAGAGGGGGTCTGCTGAGGCCAGGGTCTCAGGGGCTGAGGCAGGAAGAAAATTCACACCAGCCCTATATATATTTCAGACTAGAGACAATTCCTGAGACACTGCTCAGATTTATAGCCTTAAAATATCCCCATGTTTGCCTTTCTTTCTTTTCCTCCCCCTCCCTTCCTCCCTCCCCTCCTTCCTTTCTAACTCATCTCTTCATTTGTGGAGATTACCAGTGATTCCCCCAGATGAAAACAGCTGTGGCAGGGCCAGGCGTGGATGGTGGGGGCAAAGGGGAGGGGCTGAGGAGGAAGCTTTAGGTCAGGGGTCAGTTAGTGGTGAAAGCCACCCACAAGGAGGAGAAGAAAGCCACTGTGTCCCAGAATGCCTGGGGACAGAGAAGTGGTGACTGCTGACACAGTCTGGGTGGTGAGAGGCCTGCGAGGTGCCCCCAACACTCTCCCTTCCCCCACTGCTCCTCCTACGTCTCCTTGTCCTCTCCATCTCCACTCTCCCTCCGATACCTGCCTCCTGCTTTGTGAAGCTGGTCTCCTCTGAGGAGTACTGCCCACGTCAGGATAGAGTTTGATGCTGTGGGGGACTGAGAGCCATGGACCTGGAGTTCTAGGAGCACCCAGGCCTCTCTTGTCACTGAGAGCACCCCAATTCCTCCTTGACATCACAATATCTTTGTCCTTCAGGGAATCCGAACCACTCCCCATCCCCACTGGAGCGGCCATCAGTTTCTGCTGGTGTTCCAGGGCCCTCCACACCTGCTGTGGCCCCCAGCATCCCCTGCAATGGCTACAGAGAGGACGAGCCAAGTTACCCTATGCCTGTCCAGGACACCCAGCCACCAGAGTCCCTGGGAGAGGTGCGTCCTCACGATCTACCTTGAGCCTCCTGCTTTTGTGTTCCTGTCTGCCCACTTCTGCTCACCCAGCCTTCCGGCAGTCCCCCACAAATCATGCCTAATCTCTGCTCAGAACCCCAGGGCTCCCCCAATGTGGATCTTCCCCAGCTCCCAGACTGCCAACCAGGTCTTCACTATGTGGCAGCCCCCACCCCTCTGTCATCAGCCAGCTGTGAGGTCACAATTCTGAGGTCTTTGCAGTGGTCCATGTGAGATGTTGAGCTGGGTCAAGGGATCAGGGGATGACCAGATGAGGGAGAGTGAGGGAGCAGGAGGTGATGGGGTAAGGGGTGGATGGTTGGAGCTGTAATCATTGCCAGTAAAGTTTGGGGGTTAAGATGACTGATTCTATTGGGATAGGATGAGTGGGCAGTGAGGTGTCCAGGAGACACCACTTGGACTTGAAGCCTAAGAAAGGGGTCTGTGCAGTGGCCCCAAAGATGGGGACCTTTCTTTAGGGCCAGACAGATGAATAGGGACCCCCCATGGGATGATTTTCTATGAGGTGGCTTCAAAGTCACCTGCAGATAGAAGTTCTGGCAATGACCAAAGCCGAGGCAAGGGCTTCCTTGGTCCTGTGCTTCATGGCATGGGCTGTGGCATGTAGGAGCCGTCCAAGCATAAGCTGCCCTTTGCCAGCTCCTGGGAGAAGCAACTGCCTTATTCATATATTCCTTCGTGCAGAGTTCGAAGAAAGCCCCACAGCCACCCAGTTCTGGGGCTGTCCTCAAGAGGCTGGGTGGCCCCCTGCAGCCCTCGTCTGACATGGTGGCCCTCAGCCCTCTGACCTGCAGTGGACATCAGGAGCAAGACACAGAACTGGGCACTACCCACACAGCAGGTATGCATGGACTCTCGAGTTATAGGGCCTTTCTGACCTCCCAGTGAGGGTAAGGGTTAGAGTTGCCCCTCTAGTTTTCTTGGACAGGAGGCAAAGGTGGTATTCCCCAGGGAAATGAGTTCACCCCAGGGAACAACCCAGTTCCTCAGAGGGCATATTGGTTAGTATTTGCTTGGTAACATACAATCCCAAAATTTAGTAGCTCAAAATACGACTATTTACTTAGCTCGTGATTGTGTGGGTCAGCAATTTGGGCTGGCTCAGATGGGCTGAATTCCCTCTTATATACACATCAGTGTACACATAAGCTGTTTACGGCTGTTGGCTGGGGCACCTCAGTTCTCTTCTATGAGTCTCTTACCTTCTAGCAGTCAAGCCCATTTCATATACCTGAGCAGAGTTCTGAGAGAGGGAGAGAGGGCTTCTGGGGCATAGGCTCAAAACTGGCACAGTTTTCCTCCTGCCTCTTTCTGTGGGACACAGCAAGTTACAAGGCCAGCCCAGCATCAAGGAGTAGAAAGATAGACTCCATCCCTACATGAGAGGACTGACAAGGTCACATTGCAGAGGGCGTGGATACAGGTAGAAGTGAATTAGGGCCATGCCTGCACTATACCAAAGGGACTATGTAGGGATCTGCCAGGACCTGGAGGACAGTGCAAGAAGAGTACAGGGCTGGGCCAGCTGTTGTCAGGGAGCACTGCCCTACCCTAAAGGGGTCTCTAGCTCCCAGTGAATCACTAAAACTTTTCAGCCCCCAGAAGAAGTATGTTCTTCATCAGCCAAGGGCCTGGACCCTCACATCAGACATCTCAGGAATATAGTGCTATCTACTCTGATCTCTTGGGCTGGCATCTCTGCACCACTATTTCCCAAACTGTGTTCCACATGACAGTGATGCCCAGCCAGCCCGCAGTGCCCACGGAACAGCCACAAGACACAGGAGCTCAGAGAAGCCACCTTAGTGTTCCATGCTCCTGTCACACCAAACTCTAACCCAAGTATCCTTTTGCACTTTGCATTGTCAGCTTGCTGTGGAACATCTTTTCAAGAAATGCTGCTGTGGACCAGGGAGGCAGAGGGCACTTTGATTTCAGTATGAATATGGACATAGGTCCCATGAGATTCTGTGGTGTTAGCTTTGGGACGGGGGGTGGTGGACATCAGAATCACTCCCGACCTTTGTCAGCTGTAGGGCCAGGCATGTGTGTTCTCAAGAGTTCCATGGTGAATCCTTATGTAGCTGCCTTTATGGACCATCACCACCTACACCCTCCTGCTTCCCCCAGTTCAGACTCTCCTCCCAGGGGTGGCTTTGTCCCTGTACCCCCAAGCCCTTGGGCCTTCTAGAAGATTTGCACACACTGGGGGCTGACAGGGCCTCTGGTGCCACATGACTGGTGTGAGCTCTTCTAAGCAGAGCCATCCTGCTCCTCTTGCCCTGGCCTAGGATTGTTCCTGCAGAGAGGAAAGATGGCAGTGGGAGAAACATCCAGGATTCCACTTGTCTAAGGAGAGGATGGAAGAGGCAGACACAAGAGGAAAGGGGGGTGTCCTAGGCAGGAGAAGAAAAAGCAGAGAGGAAAATTAATAATGATTTTCAAGCTCCTAGACCCTGTTAAAGGGAGGGATCATTTTGCTCTTGTGAGAGAACATGTCAAGGACTGAGGAGGGACAGGACCAAGGATTTATCTGCAACCATTGGGCCTTCAGCCCTGGGAACCAAAGAGACTGTGGAGACTCCTCCATGGGTAGGAGGTTGGGAGGCTTGGATGCAATAGGGATGGTGTGAGCTGGGGCAGAGAGACCCTTCTCCAGCCCTCTGATCCCAAGGCCACTGTGATTTTAGGATAACACTCCTGTGGGTTTGTGTTTCTCATTTTGTTTTGCCACCTGCAGGCGTGGTGTCCAGTTTCACATCATCCTATGGGCCTGTGTCTCCGACTGTCTCCTTCCAGCCCTTGGTCCGTTCTACCCCCAGGGCAAGCCGCTTGCCTGGACCCCCAGTGTCAGCTCCATCTATTGGCACCTCCTCCTCCACTGGCTTGGCATCTGCAGGAGGTGCTGCTGACCAGGCTGAAGATACCATCTGCTCCAGCGGGGCAGGGGTGCCCACCAACTCTTTGACTGCCAGCACAGTGCCCTCCAAGGTGCCCACCAACTCAGCATTTGGCAGCACAGTGTCTTCCAAGTTGTCCACCAGCTTGAAGCCCCCTGGTGCAATGCCCACTAATGTGCTCACCAGTTTAGCACCATCCAAATTGCCCATCAACTCAGTGCGTTCTGGCATGGTGCCACCCAAAGTGCCTACTGGCTTGGTGCCTGACCACAGGAAACATATGTGCACGGTGCCCAGAAAGCTGCCTGCCAACACAGGGCCCACCATCAGGAACAGCAACAGACTCGTGAAGGTGAGTCCTCGCCCCTCCTAGCAGTGATCCAGGCCTCTTCCTTGGACCCTTTCCAGTCTCCATTCTGTCTCCAGCCTAGGCTGGTCCAAGGCTTCTTCTGAGGGCATAGGGACAGCTGAGACCTAGCCTCATCCAGACCTAACACCATGTCCTTTAGAGTAATAATAATCATTAGAGCTCTTAAGTATGAATGCTTCAGGAGGGTCAGGCTTGCTGGGTCACCTCCACTGGTCACATGCATTAACCCATTTAGAGCTTACAGCTCCCTTTTAAGCTCATCAATACTATTTTGCAGGTGAGGAAACATTGAGGGGTAGAGCAGGGTCGCCTGTTTGCCTCGATGCCTTGCTCTTCACTGGGATATCTGGCCTGCCCCACCATGACCAGGGTTTTACAAACTGCAGTCCCAGCCCATCCATCTCTGACCCTAGCAGCAGTTGCCTGCTCGGAGCCTGCACGTCTAACCCTACTGCTGCTGTATGTCTGGAAGAACCAAATCCATGGGGCCCCTTGGGTGCATGGCCCAGCCTCTGACCCTGTGGCTGCTTCATGGCCATCAAGCCCAGGCATAATAAAGTAGATGGGGCCACACATGACCAAGTGCTCCCTGGGGTGGGAGTGAGCTCACAGGCAGGCCAGTGAGTAGAGCTTTCAGCCCTGGAGGAGTTCACCACTGATGCTCCTGCAGGGCCTTAGTCCCCTCCTCCCCCACTGTCCTCCTGTACCATCAGTGAGTTGAGTCCCCAAGAGAGGGCTGCCTCACAGCACTATGGGTTGGGAACTGAGGGGTTGGCCTGTTCTGGGAATGGGGCCACCCAACCTGGCTTGTCCCCCACCATCCTCAGTCCCTCCAGTCCCTCCTTTCTTTCCCAGGAGACTCCAGCATCTCCAGGGCCCACAGGTACTGCCACTGGAGGCACCTCGCCATGGCCAGATAGCAGCTCTGACTGCTGGGGATCAGAGCTGGAGCTGAGCAAGCCTGGCAGGCTGATATCCAGAATGGACAGCCAACCGTTCTCGGGCTGCTCCGCAGACCTCGCCATCAGCTACAGTAACTCCCTGGGCGTGGGGCCTGACAACGCTCCGGAGGAGAACGAGTACGAGTCGGAGGACACCATTAGGATCCACGGGGGCCCCAGTACCCCCATCCTGGGGGACAGCCCTGGGACACACACCACCCCAGGATTCCGGGAGGAGGAAGAGTTGGAGGAGTTGCTGGTGGTCAGGACCTCGCCCTGGGCTCCGTGGCTCAGGGTGGCTGTGGCTGGGGTGCTCCTAGCTGCACTCCTGGCCACACTGCACCGGCGGCGTCTACTCCAGTGAAACTCCTGGGCCCTCCCTAACACGCATCTGCTCCCTTTCCCATGGTACATCTGCCTGAGCCACTGAGTTGAGCTGTCCCACCATCCTTGACCCTATCTTGGGGCTGGCAGAGGCTGGGTCAGAGGCGAGGCAGCATTTCCGTCCCAGCTCGTGCCCTTGGTGGCTCCCCCACCATCCTTGGCTTTCTGGGCCCTGGGCTGCCCTGAGTGCTCCAGACCTCGCCCCCCTGGCCATCTGGTTGTTGCCCTTATCCTCTGGAGGAGGTACCCCCGTCTAGGCCTTATCCTTCTTTACCCAAGTGCAAGGATCAGGAGGTGCTGCTGGAGACCGCAGGGGGTCGGAAACATCCCCCATCCTGCCCTGGTCCCTGGCAGCCAATGGGGGGGGGGTAGGGGACCCCATAGAACATCACTCCAGACCCCAGTGGCCCAGCCTCAGGCTATTGCCCCAGGAGCAGTGGAGTGGCCCATCTTCAAGGACTTAGTCCCCTGCCTCTCTGGTTCCCCTCCCCTGCCACACAAGGTTGGGGAGGAGGTCTGGAGATTCCCATGGACCCCTGGGAAGCCTGATCAGGTGCTAGGCCTGAGGACCACCTAAGTGCCCCTCTCCAGCCTTCTCATCCTGGTCTCTGTTCTCTTCAGCTCCGTATGGGGGTTGGAGAGGGAGCACGTGCAGGGCAGAGCTCAGACCAAGGTTTGGATTTCAGCTCCACCCCTTCTTGGGCTGTGTGGCCTTGACAGATAATCAGCCTTCTCTGGTCTTGCTTACTCATGTGGACTGTGAGGATCATGGCTCATCCTTCACTGGGTTCTCCTGAGATTGGAGCATACACGTCTTTGTCAAGTGCCTGGTCCAGAGCAGGTGGCCACTAAATGCTTCTCTCACCTCTCCCTGCCCAGCCTGGTAGAGATGAGGGCATGAGAGGCAGAGTGCCCAGTGGGTAAGCGTGCACTGCTGCAGTGTAGGATGGCCTAAGCCTGCATCCCATCTTACTAACTCTGTGCTCTTGGGCAAGCAGTTAACCTCTCTGTGCCTCAGTTTTCTCATCTGTAAAATGGGGATGAATAGTAAAATTTTATGTATAGATATACACGTCCTAGTGTTGTGAGGATTAAATGAATTTATCTATATAAATCTTAGAATGGTTCCTGACATTTCATTTACTAGGGGTGGATACATGTTGTTATTATCTCTAT
This sequence comes from Eschrichtius robustus, assembly GCF_028021215.1. Taxonomy (NCBI): domain Eukaryota; kingdom Metazoa; phylum Chordata; class Mammalia; order Artiodactyla; family Eschrichtiidae; genus Eschrichtius; species Eschrichtius robustus. The sequence continues at coordinate 31,341,067 of NC_090839.1, forward strand.
TCAAATGTAGAGGGACTGGAGCACTTGGCCACGCCTTTAGAAGCAGACCCAAACCCTACTGCCTATGCCCCTTTTATATTTGTCCCTTACTTTATTCTATGCATTGGGGAATTGTTGGGGAGTGAGGAGGGAGGCATGTCCACTGGGGCACCTGTGCAGGGTGGGGGCTAGGGTGCCCCCCAGCAGACAGACAGATTGAGGGATATCCTTGTGGGTTCTTTCCCAGCAGCCATTGCTGGACAAGGGCCAGGCACAGGAGCCTCAGGAGCTACCTTCATTTCTGGGCTCTGCAAGGGACAGGAACTAGAGCCCTGGGGAGACATAAGGGGTAGGGCTCACTGTGGCTCACCCCCAAACTGTCAGTCTGCAGGGTCCTGCATCCTGCTCTGGCTGCTACAGCCTTTCTTTACACTGCCCTCGGGGACTTCAGCAACCTAATGACCTCTACTTCTACCTCTGAGCTTCTCTTCAACCCTCTCTCCAAATGCAACCACCTGTACTCTGAAGCCAGGAGTGGTCCCTACCCAAGCTGTCTGCAACCACACCCCATCACCCTTGCTCTTAACCCTCTGTGCTCCTTCCTCCCTCCCAGGTACCCAGGTCAGTGAACAGTTCATGAACACGTACTGGTTTTAATGTGTTACCCTCCCAAGGTAGCTTTGGAAAAAAGTATCTCAAGGAAGCAGTTTGTAGACCCAAAGAATGCTACTTAAATGGTAGAATTTCAAGCACAGTGACCAGCCATGTGGGAGATACCTTTGGGTAAGGTGTGTAGGAAACATTTAGGGACCATCTTGGCACTTTTCAAATTATGCTGCTCAGAAGCCCTGACTTGGCCTGCACTGAACAGCAGTCCTATTTTGGCTGTTGTCAATAAAATGCCAACTTCAAGCAGGATTGGGAATTGGCCTGTGGCCAGGAGAGGGCTTGGGGTAGTTGATAAGAGAGATGGGGAAGCACCCTTCACCTCGGGGTAAAGGCTGGGGTGGGGCCAGAGGGCCTAGTGCCATCCTAAGCGCTTAAGGGCAGACTCAGCAGTAGCCAAGGTACCTGCATATAAATCCCTCTCCATCTTTTCTCTCTCCTGTTGAAACATTTCCTTCAAAGCCCAAGAGCTACCACTGCTTCTCTTTCCCTGGGAAACACCTGCCGATTCTACTTGATGACCCACTGAAGCCAGACTAATACCACACTCTCACCTTGTTTCCCTGGTTGGATGTGCTCAGATTTAATTGACTTGGGGGAATTTCTAGTCAAAGATCAGCAAGATGCCCTTTACACTTTCAGGCCGTGGATTATTCATAGCTTCTTGTAAGAAACTTTTTTTTTTTTTTTATGGAAAGCTTTTAAGCACACACAGAAGTACAGAAACTAGAATAATTACCTCTCCCCTCCACGTGCCCATTACACACCTTTAATAATTATGGACTCATGGACAGTCTTGTTCATCCCTGCCTGATTCCCCTTTTCTGTACAGGTTCTTTTTGTAAGTCAGAAAGTGAAGAGTTCAGAAAGTCAAGGGAAAGACTTGGGACAGGAGGATTTTGTGGCAAAGGCCCTCTTTTTCCTTCCAAGGCATTCCCCTCTTGGTTTCTTGGCCTCAGTGGGTGACATCCCTCTTGAACCAGTTCAAAGAGTGAGTAGCACTGGTTCCCTGTCTTAGGAGGAGAGAACCAGAGGAGGTTCCTTCACTGACAAGCTCCTTGGAAGTATCTGGCTACTGCTTCTGTCCCAGAGAGGTGATGATTGACGGGTGTGTCCAGTGGCAGTTTGCCCCATTGCACGAGGGGTCTCCTTTAGGCTCTGACAAAGCCCTTCCAGCAGGCAGAATTCCCATTCTTGGCCAGATTCAAACTTCACAGCATGTGTCCTGTTCTTATAGGAGTCTCCTAGAAATGGAGTCATTCAAGCCTTGAGGTCCCTTGCTTTCTACCAATGCACTATCGTGAAGCTGATGGCCAAGGAACACCTCTGCCCCCACCTTCAGGGAGAGTAGTGTTCAGGGTCCCTGGGCTAGTCTGTGCTGGAAGTGATAACTCTTTATGGATGAAAATCACATGCTCCCCTTTCTGCTCTTTTCCATGTAGCCCAGGGCCATGAAGTTCACACTTGGTGCAGGGCATGGTCACTCAGCATTCCTCATCCCTGCTGCTGCTGCTGTTAATAACAGCAATAATAAAAAGCGCTACCACTTACCCCATACCTTGTTGCATACCAGGTTCTGGGCTAGGTGCCTTACATGTATTAACTTGTTTAATCCTCACAATGACCCTATGAAAGGGGTACAAGTATGACCCAATTTACAGCTGATCTGCAAGACTGGGAGGGATGAAGGACCAGAGGGGACAATGCAAGGGAAGACTCTGGCCCGTGGGCCCCAGAGTTGGATGTTCTCCATGCCCATGACCCACAGCTGATCAGGTGTCTGGAGCCTGGGACCCCATTTAAAGTGAGATTTCACACCATCACATCTCTGCCCAGTGTGCCAAGATCTGCCACCTGCTATAATAGTGGAATGATGTGCAATATATAATTAATATAGTCTCAGGGATGTTGTGACAATATGAATATAATCATCTTGTGTGTGCCCAGGCTCAATGGCCTGAGGCTGCATGAGGTGAGGCAGCTGGAGGTCAGTTTGGTGTAGCAGATATTGTTTGTTAAAGGATTCCCCTGTGCCAGGTCTAAGGTCTAAAATGAGTAAGATACCTGCATACCCTCCAGTGGTCGGGAATGACAAAGTATGGTGGAGACATATAGGCTTTCATGTCATTTTTTTCATGTATTTATACAACAGATACTTATTTTGCTCCTACTGAGTGCAGAGTATGGGGACAGGCCTTGGAGAGACACAATAATAATGCAAAGAGCCCACCTTAAGTGCCCCCTTCTGTCACCCACTGTCTCCAATATAATTGTGAGTGGTCTAAAGGAGTGTCTAAAAGCAAGGGCAGGGGTGGGGGGGAGGAGAGAAAAGTGTTGTTTTGATCAGTCATGTACTATTAACAATTATAACAATGAAATCCAGGAAAACAGTAAAACTTAGAGCCTCTAGGGAACAAGAAAAATATTAAGTATAAATTTACAGACACCTATCAGAACAGCTAAAATGAAAGTGTCGGACGAGATCAAATGTTGATGGAAATATAGAGCAACTGAAACTCTCAAACTTTAGGGGTAATGTAAGTTAGTAAAACCCTGTTGGAAAATAGGCAGTATCTACTAAAGCTGAACACATGCATAACCTATGACCCAGCAATTCCACTCCTGGGTATGTACGTCACAGAAACAAGAGCTCATGTCTACCAAGATATGTGCAAGAATATTTCTAACTGCACTGTTCAAAATAGCCCCAAACTGGAATCAACCCAAAGGTCTATCCATAGTAGAATGGATAGAATGTGTATATATATATATATATATATATATATATATAAATAAAAGTTGGGGTAAAGTCATACAGTAGGATACTAGTGCACAACAATGAATACGAATGAAAATATTGCTACACTCAATGTGGATATATCGCACAGACATGATGTTGAGAAAAAGAAGTCAGTACACACACAAAAATGCTGACTGTGTGATTCCATTCATATAAAAATACAGAAATAAGCAAAACTGATCTATGGCATTGAAAGTCGGCATGGTTACCTTTGATTTGGGTGTTGGTTTCATGAGTACGTTCAGTTTGTGTCCAGAATCGCTTTAGAGATATGGAGATAAACCAAGGTCACCCAAATGAGAACAAACATAGGCTGTTCATTCTGAGCTTGTAAGAGCAGCCACTGTCACTTGCATTTGGCCGGGAGGGTATCAAAGGCAGGCAGGGACTGGGAAAACACTGTGGTGAATAAAAGAAAGGGAAGGCTTCAGATGTGCTGTGACTGGAGGTTGTTTGCCTGGGACACTGGAGGCTGGCTAACTAGAAGAGGGGCACCTTATGTGATTGGTTGGGGAACATATTTGACTTTTTCTGGTTGGTCCTGAGATGGAAGAGAGGGAAGAGGTGGTTGGGGATTGGGAAGAAGCTGGCACACATTAACCAAGACCTGATCATTCTGGATGACTGTTGCAGAGGTTGTGGTTTGGTTTTCCAGGCTGGTTACTGCAGAGTTCTATCGTCATATATGGTCTGGCCACTGTCCTTTTGTATATTCAGTCTCTCAGAGGGAAGGATATGGCCTCTGAGAGGGGCCTCCACTGCCGGAATGGGATGGGAGTGGGCACATACATGCTTCATCCAGCTCCCTATCCCTCCCTGGGGTCAGTGGTGCTGCCTGCAAGGTAAGGATAAGGCCAATGGCTAGAGGGCTCTGCTGCAAGTCATGGCTTAGCTACTGCACCCACTAAAGTTTTTTTCTTTAAGGCCTGGCTTAAAGCCCAGCTCCTTTTGGAAGCTTTCTTTGAATAGATCCCTCTCACTTATTAGCCTTCCTAAATTCTCATGGCTTACCTCAAATTCTTCAGAGTAAGTTCTCACCTTCCTGCCTGCATTTTAAAAACTTACACTGGGGGCTTCCCTGGTGGCGTAGTGGTTAAGAATCCACCTGCCAATGCAGGGGACATGGGTTCGAGCCCTAGTCCGGGAAGATCCCACATGCCGGGGAGCAACTAAGCCCATGTGCCACAACTACTGAGCCTGCGCTCTAGAGCCCGCAAGCCACAACTACGGAAGCCCATACGCCACAGCTACTGAAGCCCGTGAGCTGAGCCTGTGCTCCGCAACAAGAGAAGCCACCGCAATGAGAAGCCCACACACTGCAACAAAGAGTAGCCCCCACTCGCCGCAAATAGAGAAAGGCTGCGTGCAGCAACGAAGACTCAACAGCCAAAAATAATAATAATAAAAAAAAACACACAAAAAAACTTACACTGAATATCTTCCTTCTACTTACTCAATGCTGTTTCTATAAAAACAGCAATAAAAGAAAAATACCCCCTCAACCCCACAGCTTTTTATTGAAGTAAAATATACATGCTGAAAAGGGTACTTCAAAGACAGAAGTGACGTGGGGGTACGGGGTGGGCAGCAGCCAGAAAGGTGGAGGTGGGGAGAGAAAATGGGAACAGTGAGAAAGATGAAGAAGGGAAGGAGCCCTGGGTTCTAGTCCTGGGTCCACAGCCAGCTCCTGGAGTCCCTTTCCTTCCTGGACCCATAAACCATGAGGCTGGACCAGGTGATGTCAAATCCTTTCTCCTCCAGAGCTCAGTCCTATCAGCCCTTGAGTGTCCTTGGCACGGACTGGCTGTACCAGCTTCCTCCCCTCCTCTGTCCTCCTTCCCCATCCCCAAGTGCCACTGCCATACTGTCTGAATTGCTGATTTCCTAGCAGTCAGATGCTGTCTCCTATTTGATCAGTTTGCTTGTATTTAACATAAGATGAAAGAAAAATCCTTTCATTATCACATGCAGCTGGAAATCAGCTTCCTGCAGGAGCCCTGTCCAAAGGAATCGGGAAAGAGAGAAACTGTGGTAACTGCTGAAAGAATTGCTTTTTTCGCTACTTGCTATCAGGACGATGTCCTTAGAATTGTGAGCCCATGGACTCACGTTGCCAGTAATTCTGCTATTATTACTTCTAGAACTTAAGATCCTTTAACATTTCTTTTATTCAGCCCACAGTTCTGAGGATCTACCCTGGCCAGATATCTGCTTGAAGTGAGGCTCCTGCAGTGAATGTAAATAGAACTTTCAATCTAGGGGGCTTGTTCAGGACCCCTCCCCCTTTTTCCTCCCACCTTCACTTTCAGGAGTCTCTACTCAGAGACAAGCTCCTCAGTTCACCACATGTGGCTGGCTGTCACTTTCTGGCCTGGCTCAGTGGACTCCTTCCTTCCTTCCCACCCAGTCCAGGGGGTCAGTCTCCCCTCAGAATTTTCACCTTCCTTATAATCTAGTCTCTTTAAATCATCTTTTAATTACACAGGTAATACACGAATATGTGCTTGCTGTAAAAAGTTAAAATTCCACCAGGAGTTCCCTGGTGGTCTAGTGGTTAGGATCCCGGGCTTTCACAGCCATGGCCTGGGTTCAGTCCCTGGTTAGGGAACTGAGATCCTACAAGCTGCACAGCGAGGCCAAAAATAAATAAATAAATAAATAAATAAATTTTACAAAAGAAGAAATAAATAAAATACCACAACTAGAGATTATCATACTAAGTGAAGTCAGAAGGAGAAGAACAACTACCATATGATATCACTTACATGTCAAATCTAAAATAAGGCACAAACGAAACTATATATGAAACAGACTCAAGAGAATAGACTTGTGGTTGCCAAGGGGGAGGGCAGGTGGCAGAGGGGTGGACTGGGAGTTTGGGGTTAGTAGATGCAAACTATTACATATAGAATGGATAAACAACAAGGTCGTACTGTATAGCACGGGGAACTATATTCAATATCCTGGGATAAACCATAATGGAAAAGAATATAAAAAAGAATGTATGTATAACTGAGTCACTTTGCTGTACAGCAGAAATTAACACAACATTGTAAATCAAGTATATTTCAATAAAAAAGTGAAATTAAAAAAAAATTCCAAACTATACAGAGTTATATAGTCCAGAGTGTCTCAAACTTCAGTAGAGATACAAATCCTCTTGGGGATCTTGTTAAAAGCAGGTGCTGACTCATTGAGTCATTGCATTTTTTTTTTTTTTTTTTTAATGTATATATGAGTTCTGAGGTGTGTGTGTGTTTGGGTGTACGGTTTTGCTTCCAGGGCACATAGAGAGGTGTAAATATCATCCCTACTAACTCAGGGGTATCTTTTTTTTTTTTAAACTTTGGGTTATTAATTAATTAATTAATTAATTAATTTATGGCTGTGTTGGGTCTTCGTTTCTGTGCGAGGGCTTTCTCTAGTTGCGGCAAGTGGGGGCCACTCTTCATCGCGGTGCGCGGGCCTCTCATTATCGCGGCCTCTCTTGTTGCGGAGCATAGGCTCCAGATGCGCAGGCTCAGCAATTGTGGCTCACGGGCTTAGTTGCTCCGCGGCACGTGGGATCTTCCCAGACCAGTGCTCGAACCCGTGTCCCCTGCATGGGCAGGCAGATTCTCAACCACTGCGCCACCAGGGAAGCCCGAGTCACTGCATTTTTAAGGAGACTTTTTGACTAAAGAGAAAGAGCAACAATTGATAATGTCGTTTAATCCCTTGCAATCCTGTTTCCTTTTTAGGGGGGTTGATAGACATCATTCCTTGCCTCTCTCTAAGTACTTCTGTGCCATTTGATAGCCCTGACTTAATCCCATCCTTGGCCTGGGGCTGGGGATGCTCTCTGAGGTCCATTTCATAGCAGTGGGGTGCAGGGCCTTCTCTACAGCTCCCTGTATTGGTCCACAAACTATTGTTGCCAAGCTTAATGGGTCTTTGTTGAATTGAATTTAGTTTATGCAACAATCCAAACAATTTGGTCATTGTTTCAGTTGGTTGAGGACCCTCTGGTTCTGGATTTTTCCCCACCATGTGCAGGATGAGCCACCAAATCACTAATGAAACGGAGAACAGGGCAAAGCCAGAGCCCCACACAGTTCTACTCAAGACCATTGGTCAACTGATCGCATCAGTTGACCTCATCATTAATTGATTACTCAGCATTCTACTTTCCCTGCATTCATTGAACAGTTAAGAGTATATATAACACAGCCCCTATGGAGGTGTATCCATTAACTAATGCTGCATGAGAAATTATTCCAAAACTTAATAGCTTAAAACAACACATTTAGTATCTCAGTTTCTGTGGGTTAAGATTTCAGGTGCAGGTTTGCTGCGTCCTCTGGCTCAGGGTCTCTCACAAGGCTGCAATCAAGGTGTTGGCCAGGGCTGCAGTTTGGGAAGGATTCACTTCCAAGCTCACTCACGTGGTTCTTGCAGGATTTAGTTCATTTTTTAAAAAATTTATTTGGCTTTGTCAGGTTTTAGTTGCGGCACGTGGCATCTTCATTGCCGCGTGTGGGATCTTTAGTGCAGCATGAGGGCTCTTCGTTGTGGCATGTGGGATCTAGTTCCCTGACCAGGGATTGAACGTGGGCCCCCTGCATTGGGAGTGCAGAGTCTTAACCACTGCATAACCAGGGAAGTCCCAGTTCCTCATTGAATTGTTGCTCTGCGGGCTGCACTTCCTTGTTGGCTGTTGGCCAGAGGCTGCCTTCAGTCCCTTGCCACATGGGTTGCTCCATAGGGCGGCACACAACATGGTAGCTTCTTTCATTAGAGAAAGCAAGAAAAAATTTAAATCTCTAAAAATTGAATCAAAATGGAAAAAAAAAAAGGACTTAATTCTGTATTGAGGTGTTGGCTGAACTACACAGAAAGAAATTATTTCAAATGACTTTAAAGCACAATTTGATTTTTCATCCCTAGTGCAACACATCCTAAGGACAAAAAGAACTGCAGAAAAATCTTAAACAGTATTTAATAATCACATCACTGGTAATATTGATATTTTTATTCTGAAACTATTATCTATATACTTAATGATAATGCAAATAAGTAGTGAACGTTGTGAAGCCCTTAGATTTTCAGGTTAAGATAAAAGAAGCTAAGTAAAAACTCTGTAACCTTAAAAATGAATGGAAATTAGTATAAATCCATGATACATTTTTCTCTTTAAAAATTTATTTTCTGGGCTTCCCTGGTGGCGCAATTGTTAAGAATCCGCCTGCCAATGCAGGGGACATGGGTTCGAGCCCCGGTCTGGGAAGATCGCATATGCCGTGGAGCAACTAAGCCCGTGTGCCACAACTACTGAGCCTGCGCTCTAGAGCCCGCGAGCCACAACTAGTGAAGCCCACACACCTAGAGCCCATGCTCCGCAACAAGAGAAGCCACCGCACTGAGAAGCCCGCGCACTGCGACAAAGAGTAGACCCCGCACGCCGCAATTAGAGAAAGCCCGCGTGCAGCAACAAAGACCCAATGCAGCCAAAAATAAATAAGTAAATAAATTTAAAAAAGAAAAAAGACACTATACACAGTAAAGAAAGAAAAGCTACACACGCTCCAAGTGTTGTTTTGATGCTGGGATTCGTCTTGGCAGTCTCAGGTGATGATGATTCTTGATTCTTCAGGATGATCTATTGCAGCTCACAGACCTGGATGGAAGTTTCCTCAGGTCAAGAACTGTTTTTTTTTTTGTTGGGGGAGGCAGAAACGTAGGCAATGCTGGGCACTGAGATTTAGAAGAGTAGCTATAGGTTTTCTTGGTTTTTGTAGGATCCCTCTGGGGTGGCTTCCTGCAGGAGAGGGAATTTCCAGAGTTAGGAAATAGGGTTTCCAGAGGTAATCCTACAGTGAGGGGAGCTATTTATTTTTTATTTTATTTATTTATATTTATTTTTGGCTGTGTTGGGTCTTCGTTCCTGCGCGTGGGCTTTCTCTAGTTGCGGTGAGAGGGGGCTACTCTTCGTTGCAGTGCGCGGGCTTCTCAGTGCGGTGGCTTCTCTTGTTGCGGAGCATGGGCTCTAGGTGTGTGGGCTTCACTAGTTGTGGCTCGCGGGCTCTAGAGCGCAGGCTCAGTAGTTGTGGCGCACAGGCTGAGTTACTCCGAGACATGTGGCATCTTCCCGGACCAGGCATCGAACCTGTGTGCCCTGCATTGGCAGGTGGATTCCTAACCACTGTGCCATGAGAGAAGTCCCAGGGAGCTCGTTTTGAGTGAGCATGGCAATTCTATTCAATAAGCAAGAGAGAAGCTCATATTTCTTGTTCAGCCTGCTACTAGCAGTCATTACAGGAAAAATGAAGAACATAAGAGGCATTACAGTCTCTCAGGGGAGGCACTTATGAAATAATTTGCTAGCAAGATAAACCCACAATCCCGTTCAACTTGACAGAATGAGGGAGTGCCTTGGGGGTACAGAGCCATGGATCATTCCAGGCATGGGCAACCTATGGGAGAAGAGGCGCTTGGGCGGTCAGTATCTCAGGGCTGGAGGTGACCATGTTCTCACCCCCAAAAAGAAGGTGATAAAATGATTTAAAAAACAAAAAACCAATCAGACAAAATCCCCAACAACCCAGGCCCCGAGGCGGCCACCAAATCCTATGTCCTCCACTGCACCACACAGAAAGGGGGTCCAGACTCTCCTTTCAAGAGCCAACCCTACTTCCTGGCTCCCACACCCCCCTCCTTCACTACAGGAGGGTGGCAAAGGATTTATAACCCACCTCTTTCTTCCAGTTGCCATGGAGACCAACCCCAGTCCTTTCATTAGTTCTGGTACTGGAAACATTTCTCTAACGCAGGAGGAATGAAGGGGGCTTAGCCTAAACACGCCAGTGGCAGTACTGGGGAAGGGGGTGGCGGTCAAACAGAGCGCGGAGGACTGGTGGCCTTGACGGCAGCAGTGGAATCAGGTCGAGGCACAAAGGCTAAATTCAGCCCCGATTCAAGCCCTTCTGTTTGCCAACGACTGGCGACCAGACCCTGCGGCACACCGCTGGGCTGAAGAAGGGCGCAAACCGGGAGGCGACGGGACGCAGCAGCAGGGCGGGGCTCGGGGGCGCGAGGCGGCTCCCGGGAGAGTTCTGGGGCCCGGAGCGCCTACCTGTGTACCCCGGTGGAGGGGGCGCGGACCCCTCCACCAACGCGTCCATTGGGCGGCGCCGCCATCACTCTCTGCTCAGCAACACCGCCTTCTCCTCCTCCCAGCCCGGATCCCCACCCTCGCCGTCCTTCGCCCCGCCCCGAGCCTTTCATTGGACGGAGGCGCGGTCGATCCGCCTCGAATGAGACAGCCGATTGGATACGAGGCCTTCGGGCCGCCCCCATCTTGTTTGGATTGGCTTGCTGCGCGTTGGCGCAACGGAAGAGGCGGCCTGCCGAGGATGTTCTTCTGCTCTGGCTGGATTGCCGCGGAGGAGGCGACGAGGGCACCGGCTCTGGGGGGCTGGCTCGGTCGGCAGCGGTTCCTGCTGCGGATGGGAGCGGGCCGGCTCGGCGCGCCCATGGAGCGCCACTGCGGTGTCGCCGCCACCTCCGCCTCGTCGGTCCGGGAGCCGACGCCCGGCGGCCCCGATGGGCGGCGCCGGGAGCCACTGCGGCGCCGGGCGAACAGCGCGTCGGCCCCCGCAGTCGGGGCCTCGGCTTCGGCGGAGGGCGTAAGGCGGGACCGGCCCGGCTCTTACAGCGGCGCTACGTCGGCCTCCCGTCAGCGCGTCGAAAACCTCAGGAAGAAGCGGCCGCGTAAGTGCCCGGCGGGGCGCCCTCGCATTTCGCCCTGCCCCCTTCCGGCCCGGTCGCCGTTTTTCCCGCGCGGAGACAGTGCCCCCGCTCGGTGGTCCCAGGTTGGTGCTGGGCTGACACCTGGCTGGAGGCCTCGGGTCCCCCAACGCGGGGGCTGCGGGTTCGGCCCCGTCCGGCCTCGCGCTTCTGCTTCTCGGTTGTCCGAGTGTAGCGTCCGTACCCAGGACCTTTTCTCCCTCCCGGTTCTTGGTTCCTTGTGCATTATTCGGCCGAGAATCGCATTATTTTTTTCCTCGGGAAAGCTTCTTTTGACCCATTTTCACCACCTCCCCTACTCCCTCAAGTCGTTTGAATCCCCAGTGTCTGTCTTCCGTGGATTTCCAAAGAGCTGCAAGACGTTACATCCTTTTTACCTGGAGATTTTGGGCTCAAGGAAAATGGTTGAGTTGCTGCAAGCCTAAAACTGGATTCCGTGTTCTGTGTACTAAGCTTTGTCTGCTTTTCTTCCCATGAGAATTCGGGTCATGTCTCACCCAGATATCGCCTCTATTTTCTTTCCATCTCTTTGCTGATACGATTCAGTACTGTAGCACTCTGGGCATTAAGCCTTTCTTTTTTGAGGGGAAACGACTTCTCGCCTTGGCGGCTGCACATGCTCTTCCCAGAGAATCGGTTTTTCCGTTTTATTATCAGGTTTCTTTTTCTGCATTGTGATCTAGTCCAGATATTTTCTTCTCTTTACAGGTCTTCAGTTCGGGTCCTCCTTCAAACAGCCATTGCAACTCTTGAAAGTATCCACTGTCTTGATACTCTAATATGAGTTTTACGATATAATTAGCCTTTTACATGTGGCTATATATTTTTTTTCTTGTCGTTGCCAGATTCCTATTTCTGGAAATCAACTTGTTTTAAATGTAGATTTTGAGAGGGAGAAAGTGGCAGGATGAGTGTGAGGTCATTTTAAAAAAAATTATTATTATTTTTTACTTTTTTTTTTATACAGCAGATCCTTATTAGTCATCAATTTTATACACATCAGTGTATACATGTCAATCCCAATAGCCCAGTTCATCACACCACCCCCCCCACCCCCCCGGGTGTGAGGTCTTTATTGGATAGTCTTTTACTTCAGCCCAGCAACCCAGTTGCTTTACTTTTATATGATTTGGATGATTAAATATTAAATGCACCCCTATTTTGCTGTGAAAAGTTTGAGAGTTCTTAATTCTTTTGTCTTTTCCTATGTTCTTGAAAGAGAATTGGAAAAGAGATGATCCGCTGTCAACCTATACCGTTTTTAGAGCCTGGTTCCTGTTTTGAGAAGCACCTGATTTTTAAGCGATGCAAAACATTAGTTCCTTCGTGGTTTTGTACTGCCTCATTAGAGATGGAGGTAAATTCCAGAGATTCAGCAAAAAAGAATCACAGCCATGTAGTGGCTTTGTGACCACTGGCCATGAAGATTCTAAGTATTGTAATTTCGGTGTTTGCCAGCAGTCAGGCACTCTTAAAAATTGTTTTCATGTACTCTTCTAAGAGCTTTAATAAATTCATTAGTCCTTACAAAAGTCACGAAAAGCCATCTCTCAGATAATGAGAACTAAAGACATAAACAAGATGTTTTTTCTTTCCATTTGTTCTTTCTGTACTGTCCAGGGGTATACCTGTTAGATAGAGAAGCAGTGTATTGATTGCTAATCCCTCAAAGAATATACTTTGGTTTTAACTTTGAGAGAATTCAATAAAGATTAAATATTTGTATTTTTTATTAGGAGAGTTGGGTTGGTGCCACCTTACTTTTGTTAGAAAACCTCATTCTGATATCATTACACTACTTATCTTAAGGTAGGAGACTAGTTGTCATTGGAAACTAGAAGGAGCTGTTCAGTTTATCTTAGGAATTGTGGGCCCTGATTATAGTCATGTTCTGCTACACATGTTCCCTAGAGCAGTGTGATTCCCAAACCTGTCCCACCTCAGACTTAACACATCATAGTCATTAGGGATGAGGCTAGGCATGTGTGTCTAAGAAGTTCTTCAAAAGTTTTAGATTAGCTGGAGTATGTCTCATAGGTCTGAGAGAATTACCAAATAAAGATTGGTTTAAAATGATGGAAACAAAGATGCTAATGATGGTAACGATGATGCTTACGTGTTCATGTTAGACACTGTGCCAAATACTTTATAAACATTTAAGTCTTGCAGTTATCCTCTGAGGTGGGTATTTGTTATCCCCAGCTTCCAGATTAGGCAACAGGCTCAGTGAAATTTTCTTTGTCCAAGGGCGTATAGTGAGTTAGTAATGGAGCTGTGTTTTGATTCTAGGTGTCTGACTTCAGACCCAGTTTCTTGACTTTCCACATCTTGGAAGGTACATGCGATGTAGTCCAGAGTAGTGGTTCTCATGTGGAATCACTCAGAAGCTTAAAAAAAAAAAACCCTCTGATCTGCAGAGGGGTCTAAAAACATCTTTTAATTTTTAAAATTTTATTGAGGCATAATTACATACAGTAAAATGTACAGTTTTGGCAAATGTAACAAGAGAACATTACATGCATGTAACATGTAACAAGAGAACATACATTTTAATCTAGGGCCCCAGATGTGCAGGAGGTGTGGGAACTCTGGGATCACAGTGCTTCATGGCAGTGCTGGGGGATGAGCTGGATCTTTGAAGGTGACTCCCGAGCATGTTTTAGCACTCCAGGGAAAGCTTGGGGACATGCTGATTTTGGACTCATGCCAATCATGGAATTTCTTTAACCTCCATTAGTCTAGAAAATAAAGCTTTTGTTTGTAGCTTGATAATACTAATCTAGAAAATAGTTAGCTTTTCCTTGGTATTGGGGGAGCATCAGTGTTGCCAGAATGGAACTGGTGCTGGGAGGTTGCCTTTTATCAGGTGCAGTGTTTCATCTTCAGTTAGGGAATTAGGAAGGGCCGCCCACTGGGAGCCCAGGAAAAAAGTTAGATTTCTATTGCTTTGTAGCCTATTTTTGAGGGACAGAATAGGAGAGGATGCTTTTTAACCTATTGTTTTATCAACTTTAAACCTAAATGAAATAAAAGTAAACACAGCTCCTCTTCTTTGATGAATAACGAATATAAAGCATTAAGCATAACTTAAAAATAATATAATTATGCAGCTTGTAAAATTAAGTATGTTATTTTAGGGGCCCATGTATGAATTGTGCATTTAGATAGTATAATTGTTGAGTGTTGGCATCACTGCCCTCTGTATATCTGAGGAGACCATAAGCAAGGGGGATGTATGTTATTAAAAATATTCTGCTTAAACACATGTTAAAAGGAGAGATAAGGACCAAGATAATAGCCTGTATGTTGTTTGAGAGTACCTTATCAGGCAGTGATATAGCAGAATAGCTATTTTGTCTGGTTATTTAAAAGAGCAGTGAGGTTCCTTGGGCTTAAATTTATAACCTTGGGAGCACTTTTCAGGTTCATAATTTGGGGTATCTTTATCTTCAGGCACTGTTCTTTCTCAGTTAATATTCTTTCTCAATTTTTGTCAGCAAGGTGGACTAGGATATGAAAACCCTTTATAATGGCTTAAAGTTTGCTTTCTGAAAGTGAAAGCTATCTTGCAGTTTTTAGTAGCCTATTAGGTTTTGTATGTTTATATTTCTTTTTTTAAAAAATAAATTTTATTTATTTATTTATGGCTGTGTTGGGTCTTTGTTGCTGTGCGTGGGCTTTCTCTAGTTGCGGCGAGCGGGGGCTACTCTTTCGTTGTGGTGCGTGGGGTTCTCATTGTGGTGGCTTCTCTTGTTGCGGAGCACGGGCTCTAGGCGCGCGGGCTTCAGTAGTTGCGGCACGCGGGCTCCCTAGTTGTAGCACCTGGGCTTAGTTGCTCCGCGGCATGTGGGATCTTCCCGGACCAGGGCTCAAACCTGTGTCCCCTGCATTGGCAGGCAGATCCTTAACCATTGCACCACCAGGGAAGCCCTGTTTATATTTCTTTATTGATTCTGCTGGTTTTATAGTAGGTAGTATTTTATAAGTATCTGGTCCCTGAGTTAAACTATTTTGGGAATATTTATTGAGGTCCGTCTTTTAAAAGGTAAGATAAATAAATATTTATTTATTTATTTGGCTGCACTGGGTCTTTCTTAGTTGCAGCACGCGGGATCTTTGGTGTCATGTGCGAGCAGGATCTTTTTAGTTGCGGCATGCAGACTTTTTAGTTGCGGCACGTGGGATCTAGTTCCCTGACCAGGGATTGAACCCGGACCCTCTGCACTGGGAGCTCAGAGTCTTAACCACTGGACCACCAGGGAAGTCCCAAGGTCTGTCTTTTAATATGAGGCCAAAGATCGCTGCCTAGACCAGTCTAGGGATTTGGGTTTGCAGTATTTTAACCACATGTGATCTGGTAAAGATATAGTTCATAATGTTGGAAAATTGAGTACACTTTTATAAATAAACCATATATTTCTCATTGGAAAGCATTTCAGTTGTTGAGACCTATTATTGAGACAGTGAGCTATTGATGATTTTACATAAATCTGTGAGGGAAAGTTTAAATTCTTCCTAGAAATGTGTCCTAAGTCAAGTGTACATTGTCTAGGTGGAGTACCTTGGAGGAAATATATCAGGAAATATGCTGAAGGCCGAAAACAGACTAAAATATCTGTGAAAATTAATGGAAAGACTCACTAATCAGAAGTGATAAAGTAGGCCTTTTATTAGTGAGATATGAGGCATGTGAGGGCATAGCAAAAGTTCCTTGACTTTCCATGACTTTTCCTGCCAGAAACACATAGTGGTTTGTTGTTTTTTTTTTAATTTGTTTATTTTTGGCTGCATTGGGTCTTTGTTGCTGTGCGCAGGCTTTCTCTAGTTGCGGCGAGCGGGAGCTACTCTTCGTTGCGGTGCACGGGCTTCTCATTGCGTTGGCTTCTTTTGTTGCTGAGCACGGGCTTCAGTAGTTGTGGCACGCGCGGGGTAAGAGCACAGGCTCAGTAGTTGTGGTGCACAGGCTTAGTTGCTCCGCGGCATGTGGGATCTTCCCGGACCAGGGCTCGAACCCGTGTCCCCTTTATTGGCGGGTGGATTCTTAACCACTGCGCCACCAGGGAAGTGCCACACATAGTGTTTTGAATAAGAATTGGAAGGCTTATTCTAGTAGTCATCATGTCATAGTATATGGGGCAGTCTCTCAGTTATTGATAGAAATCTAAACCCCCTTTGATAGGCTGAATGTTTAGAAATAACAGAATTGTATGGCCTGAGAGATTATCAGAGAGCATGCATCTAATGGACCTCCCATGTCTTTCATTGTCTCTCAGTTCTTGAATATGTAAATGGTTTGATTAGTAGTATAACGAAAAAATCCAGAAGTTACTAAAGGATATAATAAGGCTATTTACTCTTTTCAGCCTTAGGCTCCTTATTTTTCCTTATATATTGTTGGTTCTCTTTATTTATTTAAGGTATGTGAATTTTATTAAACTACTTTTACTTAAAAAAAAATTTAACCCAAGAATATGTGTTTTGTGCTGTTAGGTTTGTATAGATACTGGTTAAAAGATACTTTTAAAAGGATTTAGGAAATCTGAGTTTGAGTCCCACTTCTGCCGTTTCTTGACTGTGACCTTGGGCTCTTTTGCACTTAAGTTTCTTTTTCTTTCATTCTTATTTTTAAAAAAATATTTATTTATTTATTTGGCTGTGCCAGGTCTTAGTTGCGGCATGCGGGATCTTTTTTTTTTTTTAGTTGTGGCTTGTGGGATCTTTAGTTGCGGCATGCGAACTCTTATTTGCAGCATGTGAACTCTTAGTTGCAGCATGTGGGATCTAATTCCCTGACCAGGGATTGAACCTGGGCCCCCGGCATTGGGAGTGCAGAGCCTTAGTCCCTGGACCATCAAGGAAGTCCTTGCACTTCAGTTTCTTAATCTGTAAGTGGGGTGATTACTGTGCATGGTTATTGTAAACATTAAATAAACTCGTGCAGTAAAGTGCTTGGCTGTTAATAGATGCTCATTTAAAACATAATAGCCATAAACTAATGTTTCAACTTTTTAGTCTGTGGAAAGGGGAGTAAGGCTTAATTTGTTTTAAGCATTACAGTCTTCCATTGGTCTTAGATATGTCCAAAACTTCAGATTCCAATGCTGTTGATGAGATATATTTGTTGGTAGAGTGCTGTGTCTCTTCTTTGCTCTCCATGAGGTTGGCATCATCTTAAAGTTGATGGTTAAAAGAATGGCGCTGTTAGTAGGAAAAGAGGAATTGAATCTCCTTACTTCAGTCGTATCCAGCACTGTTGATTTCATTAGTGAAGAAACTTTTTATTCTTCCAGTCAGGGCCAGACTTCATGACTCATGCCAGGTTGAGTTAGTCCCTCATCACTGGAAATGGAGTTTCTGTTGGTGTTAAAAAAAAAAAAAAAAAAAAAAAAAAATCAGGACTCTCTTTCTGACTGAGGTGGAATGGCTGGAGAGTCAGCCACAGTGTTCTCTTTAGAATTGCGTTGACATTGTTAGTTAGATTAATTTGGGGGAGAATTGACACTTTAATAGTATTTAGTTTTCCTTCCTGGAACATGATATATCTTCCCACTATTATGTTTTTCAGTACACCATTTTAATAGCAATCATAGATATTTAGTATTAGATTTATTTATAAATATTTTGTGGTTTTTGTTATGCATGACACTTTTTTCACGTCATTTTCTTGCTGGATTTTGCTTATAACATAGGAAAAGCTATTGGTATTTGTATTTGTATTCTTTTTTGGTGTGTCCAGTTATTAAAAAATTTTTTTTATTTTGTTGGCTTAATTGATTCTCTTAATTTTTATTTTTTGGAATGTATTGAGATAATCATGGTTTTTCTCCTTCAATGTACTAATGTAAGCAAGCCTCCTTAATTGGAATTTTAATGTGAAAACCATCCTTGCATTCCAAAGAATCCCTGTTGGCCATGGTATATTACTTTTATTGCACAACTGGATTCTGTTGTTTAATAATTTAATATTTTTGCGTTTGTTTTGTGAGATACTTCTTTTCTAGTTTTGATATGAAGTTACAATGACTTGGGAATCTTTCTAGATTGTTTTGTGCCCTAGAAGCTCTTAATGGTTTGCCTGGAAACCATTACGGCCTGGTGCTTTTTTGTTGTTGTTTGGGTGGTAGATCTTTGACCTCTTTTTAAAAATTTTCAGTGCTTTTGATCTGTGTTTTTTACCTCATTTTGAACCACTTTTTTATTCTTTTCTAGCTAATCCTCTGTTTAGTGTACATTTTAAATTCACTGTTACAAAGTTGTAAATTGGCTTATTTGTAGTTTCTGGTTGCGGTAGGTTCATCTTCTTTGATCTTTTTTTTTTTTTTTTTTTTTTTTGGGAAAAGTTATATCTTCTTTCTTTTTCTTAGATACACTTACCAGAAGTTTGTCTGTTTTAATGACTTTTTCAAAGCTTGATTTTACTGATCAGCTTGTTGTGGCTTTGTTCATGATGATGTTTTTCTAATTTCATTTACATCTTGCTTTCATCTTTAATAACTTCCTTCTGCTTATTTTGGGTCTGCTTTATTTTTCTAGCATTTCAAATTGTATGTGACATTCCCTTTTATTCAAGCTTCCTTCTTTTTGAATACATTTGATAAACATTTAAGGCTAGAAGTTACCCTTTGAGTCCCACCTTGGGTAGACATCCTATTCCTTTTGCTATATAGTGTTCTCATTGTCATTCATTCAAAAATAAATTGTGTTTTGATTTCTTCTTCAGTCTCGGAGTTAATAGAAATGAGTTTGAAGATTTCCAGGTGGATAGATTTATTTCCTTGTGTCTGTTGGATTAATTTCTTATTTTGAGGTATTGTGGAAAGTGAATGTGGTATGGTTTTGTTCTTTGGAATTTGAGGTTCTGGTGATTTGTAGATTTGTCAGTTTCTCCTTGTTTTTA
Organism: Eschrichtius robustus; assembly: GCF_028021215.1. Lineage (NCBI taxonomy): Eukaryota > Metazoa > Chordata > Mammalia > Artiodactyla > Eschrichtiidae > Eschrichtius > Eschrichtius robustus. The sequence goes on from NC_090839.1 coordinate 31,360,194, forward strand.
ATATTTTTTGAAGCATATGTCAGGATCATATCAATTATAGTTTTATATGCACATGACAATTTCTTTTTGTCCTCTTATAATGCTTTTTGTTTGTTTGAATTCTTTTCAGTCTGCTAGTATTGTATTTGCTTTCTGTTAACATTTGCTTAATAGAGTGGAGTAACATTGTCCAGGCATTTGTTTTGCTTACCCAAATTCAACTATATAAATGTGGCAAAGCATGGTGACGGTGACCCTACTCACGGATTTAGTCAGTGAATATATATTGGATTGGCCAAAAAGTTCGTTCGGGTTTTTGTAAGCTGTTACAGAAACCTGAATGAACTTTTTGGCCAACCCAGTAGTTGCAAGTGAGCTCAGGGATGGTAGATCACTGTTTGGAGGGGCACCTCTTATAATGTGAGCCCTTGATAAATGCAGTATTGGTCTTGAAACATGAGCTTTGACTTTTACTGTATCATGTTTCCTAAATGTAAGTCAACCGTTCTATCAGTCTCCAGTGAGGTGCTTAAGATTTTGATTTATTCATTTTTGACTGAATGCCATTTTCATCTTAAAGAATCCAACTCCTCTTTATGATGGGACTCTATTGTGGGTGTTTTAGCATTTATTTACCTTCAGTCTACTTGTATTATCTTATTTTAGATGTATCTTTTTATATAAGCATATAGCTGAATTTTCTCTTCAATCTGGAAGAGAAATTTGACCTGTCTGTGATTACTGATATGTTTGCATTCATTCCTGTCATTTTTTGTTTTGTATTTACTATACTTTTTTTCTTCTTTGTTTTTGAACTGATTTTTTCCCCCTGGTTGTTTGAAGGTCATATGTTCATTTTCTCTTTTTTTGGAGTTGCCTGTAAATTTTTTTTTTTAATTTATTTATTTAAATTTATTTTTGGCTGTGCTGGGTCTTCGTAGCTGCACGGGCTTTCTCTAGTGGCAGCGAGTGGGGGCTACTCTTCATATGGTGTGCGGCCTTCTCGTTGTGGTGGTTTCTCTTGTTGCACAGCGTGTGCTCTAGGCACGTGGGCTTCAGTAGTTTTGGCACACGGGCTCAGTAGTTGTGGCTCGCGGGCTCTAGAGCGCAGGCTCAGCAGTAGTTGTGGCGCACGGGCTTAGTTGCTCCGTAGCATGTGGGATCTTCCTGGACCAGGGCTCGAACCCGTGTCCCCTGCATTGGCAGGTGGATTCTTTTTTTTTTTTTTTTTTTAAATTTATTTATTTATTTATTTTTGGCTGTGTTGGGTCTTCATTGCTGTGCACGGGCCTTCTCCAGTTGCGGTGAGCGGGGGCTACTCTTCGTTGCGGTGCACGGGCTTCTCATTGTGGTGGCCTCTCTCGTGGAGCACGGGCTCTAGGCGCGCCGGCTTCAGTAGTTGCGGCACACGGGCTCTAAAGCGCAGGCTCAGTAGTTGTGGCACACGGGCTTAGTTGCTCCGCAGCATGTGGGGTCCTCCCGGGCCAGGGATGGAACCCGTGTCCCCTGCATTGGCAGGCAGGTTCTCAACCAGTGCGCCACCAGGGAAGCCCCGGCAGGTGGATTCTTAACTACTGTGCCACCAGGGAACCCCAGCCTGTAGATTTTTAACGCATTTAAACCATCACTTCTTTATTCTTGTTTAGAAATAATCAGAATCTATGTCTTCCATTCCCCAACGAGACAGAGCTGCTGCTTGCTTTGACTTCCCTCTCCTTTCTCTTCCCTCTTCGACTTCCTATGTTGAAATCATGTAAGTATTTTAGTTACAGATTGCTTATTTTCCTAAAAGTCAGCATGTATTGCTTCCTGTGCTTATCATTGTATATATAGCTCACATCTTCTTGGGTGCTTTAAAAAATTATATTGGAGTGCATCTACTAATTATTTCAGAGAAGGTCTTTGAATAGTAAATGTTGAGCTCTTTCATGTGTAGAAATGTCTTTCTCTTGCACTCCCATTTGAAAGCTGATTTGGCTGGATATGAATTTCAAATTGTTTTCCTTATAACTTGGCCAGTGCGCTCTTGTCTTCTAGCATCTGTGTTACTGACGAAAAGTCTAAGTTTACTTTTATGTGATTTATGTATCTTCGTAGGAATTCACTTTTTTCCTTTGGGAGTTTTTAGGGATTTCCTGAAATTTCAATAGGATGTGACTATACATCTCCCCTTTCTACACTTATTAATTTTATTTCAAGCCAATGATTTCTGTCTTCCCCTATCTCCCCCAGAAAATTTCTAGAACTCATATAACACAGATGTTGGACTTTCTGGTTCTGTGTTCTGTATATCTACCTTTCTTTCATACTCAAGAGGCATTTTGGGAGAGTTTCTTAGTTTTGTTCCATTTGTTTTTTCTGTGCCCATTTTGTTATTAAATGTATCTGTGGCGCTTTATTTTGGAAATAAATATTTCTCGTTTTTTTCTATTATAAAAGTGTCTTTATTGGATATAATTTACATACAATAAAATATATCCATATAAAGTGTATAGTTCCATATATTTTGACAGATAAATGCACCCATGAAGCTCCCCTCTTGCCCCCAACAATTAAGATTTGGGTTATTACAGAAAGTTTTCTCCTGCCCCTGTATAGTCCTTCCCTCTCTCACTCCCCCAGCCAGTGATCTGCTTTCTATCAGATGCAGAAATGATGAGCTTGCATTTTCTAGAGTTTCATATAATGGACTTATATAGTATGTAGCCTTTTGTGCCAAGCTTTTTTCACTCAGCCTGTTTTTGAGAGTCACCTATGTTAAGTATATTGGTGTGTACCCCCGCCCTGCGCCCCGCCCCCTGCCCTGCTCTTTTTGGTTTTGGAAGCTTCTCCCCCAACCCCCAACTAGGAAATTAACATTGATACAGTTCACAGACCTTATTTAGATTTAACCAGTTTTACGTAAACTCTTTTGTATATGTGTATTTAGTTCTATATAATTTTGTCACATGTGTAGATTCTTAACAGCCACAACCACAGCTGGCAATCATTTCTTAATTTCTAATTTTTCTTTACGGTGGCTTATTCATTTTTAAAATTTATTTTTTTATTGAAGTATAGTTGATTTACAATAGTTTATTCATTTTTCATGGATGAAATCTCATTTTACCTTGGAGGATATTTATGATTCTTTTAAAGCCTCCTCTTTGTTCCTGCAACTCTTTCTTCAGATGTTAGCTTCTTGGTTTTGTGTTGTTGATTTTTCCCTTTTGGTGATTCTGGTCTGTAAAGTGATCATCTCTGGTTTAAGGATTGCTATTCTCCTGTCAGTGAGTGCAGTGTCTGTTTACCAGTCTGTCAGGATGGATTGTAGGGGAGAGATGGGAAATACGGCCAGATGTGGGGGCTTCCCACTTCTTCTGGGTAACAGCAGCTACGTGGATGCGTACTGATGCTTGGGCTCAAGTGCCTGTGCCCAGTGAAGACTTTGCCTCTTTGGAGGAGGGGGAAGGGAGTGGCTGGCCTGTCCAGTTGTGCCAAGGGTATTTCCCCACCATATCACTATGACTGCACCAGAGCCTGCTTCTGTTTCCCCATGGCAGCTACCCCATCGACAGCTTGGATGGAGCACCCATCTGCTCCCCGCACCTTCATAGCTGCTCCCAATTTTTATAGCATTTCTCTTTTCAGGGTTCTGGACAGTTATTGCCTCTATCAACTTCATTCTGCTGATGGTATCACTTCTGGTTTCTCAGAATTATTTTAGAAAATCAGTAAGTTTATATCTTTAGTCATTTCTAGGATTTAAGGTGGGAGGAGAAGGCATGTATAGCTAATGCAGTTTATCTTGATCCAGTCTCTTAAGCCATTTTTTGGGATGGATTTTTTTTATTTTTTGAAGCTCCTCCGCGTGGTATGTGGGATCCTAGTTCCCCGACCAGGGATCAAATCTGCGTCCCCTGCATTGGAAGCGCAGGAGTCTTAACCACTGGACCGCCAGGGAAGTCCTGGGATGGATTTTTGGGGATGGATTTTTGGGGAACGGGTATTAACTTTGAAACACCTGTTCCACTGATGGCCATTGAAAGCCTGATGGATTGATTGATATCAGGGTTTGAGAGAAATTGACCACTGGAGCTTATATGTTACATAGGGTTGGGAATTTCCTCTAGCCCTAGTTTGAGTACTAAACCAAAGCTCTGAAAAGTCTCAACATTTCTTTAAGGCAAGGGCAAGGATGAAGATTTTCATTCTCAATCTTTTTTTTCAGAGTTGAGGTTAATGAGTAGTCATTTTGCTGTTTTTTAATATTTCTCAGTGCAGTTTGGGCTTGTCTAAGAGGGTTGTGTTGGCTTAACATTGTGGTATTTTTCTTTTTGATCTTTGTAATTTTTTTTTTAAGATTTGTTTCCAGATTAGACAATCACATTTCTTCTCCCAAAAACCTTTTTGTGTATATAGTTCTTGGAAACCTCAAGGTATGAAATAAATTGTTAATCTAATAAGTGTAAATTTAGTTTTCAGAAAAAAAGCTGTTCTGACTTTTTTTTCCTTCCCCATTTAGTTTTTCCTTGGTTTGGCTTGGATATTGGTGGGACCCTGGTCAAGCTGGTTTATTTTGAACCCAAAGACATCACTGCTGAAGAAGAAGAGGAAGAAGTGGAAAGTCTTAAAAGCATTCGAAAGTACCTGACCTCCAATGTGGCTTATGGGTCCACGGGTATTCGGGACGTGCACCTGGAGCTGAAGGATCTGACTCTGTGTGGACGCAAAGGCAATCTGCACTTTATACGCTTTCCCACTCATGACATGCCTGCTTTTATTCAAATGGGCAGAGATAAAAACTTCTCGAGTCTCCACACTGTCTTTTGTGCCACTGGAGGTGGAGCGTACAAATTTGAGCAGGATTTTCTCACAGTATGCATTTTTTAGCTTATATACAATTTATGGTAATCTGATTGTTAAAAATAATACCAATAGCAAGTGGTGGAATCATTTCCATCTCTAATGGAACTTGAATTTTCTTGAGTCAAGTTAAGATTAAATATCAATTAGTGATAGGAGTTGCCATCTAGAGACTGTTGTATAGTTTACTTTTTGCCCAATTCAGATGAGTTGATGAGAATCAGAAGCACTGACAGCATAGCATTTTGTTGTTCTTTTACTATGAAAAAATAGTAAAGCTGTAATAAGCACAGGAAGGAACTACCAGTGAGGAACAATATCATTGTCTTAAACAATGTGATTGAAAAATAATTTAAAAAATTAATGTCATTTCATGTTATAAAATTGTTTCCAATCTTATCTACCACACAATTTTTCTTATCCCCCTCATTTGTTTCTTGGCAATTTTACTATTTAGAAATATGGGGAACTCTGGTCCAAAGCAGTGTTTTCCAGGCCTCAGGGTTAGTCAGAGATGGTTGACAGCAGAGTCTGCTCTCCCCAAATGCCTTTTAATGTGTCCTGAGCTGCACACTTGTTAACAGGAGTCTGGATAGTAGGGGGAGTGCCAGTGGGCCCTTGATTTTGTTTTCATTCAGTGAACACTGTGTGTAAGGCCTTGAGGCTAGGTCATTTGAGGGTGGATGTGGGGGTAGATGGGAGAATTGATAGGCGAATTGGCCAAGGCTCTGACCTTCAGAGTGCAGTGTAGATTTAAAATATCTTCAGTGACCATGTTTTTAATGCCACCAATAAGAATGTTACTACAGAGATTCTGCCTTTGCCTATGTTGTTTTTCATTTTCTCCCCCCGAACCTTGCGTGTCATTGTATGGTTTGTGACTTTGTTTTCTTTCTTTGTCCTCTATCTCCTTTCTCCCATAACTGACCATAACCATAATATAGAATTGACATGAATTTTAAAACTGGTTTTGCATTGTTTGCTTGAATTTTCCTTGGTTGTTGGTTTTCAGTGGTTTCTTTTCTACCTGTGAGTAAACGGGAAGGTAGCAGGAGGAGAGGAGGTCCCCCTCCTTTGCGGTCACAGTGGACTCTGGATTATAACTGATAGGTAGAGGAGAAAACCTCTCGATTTCTGGGACCCTGTAGAGATGCCTTTGGAACATGTTTGAATACCATTTGGGCTGTTACCAGAGGTTGTGTGCTGTGTGCTAATCCAAGGAGAGGTGCAGAGTAGATTTTAGACTTTAGGGATTGGCTTTTAGGCTGTTGGGGTTTCTCATCTGTATGCACCAGCGCTGTCCTTGAAAACTGGGGGAAAATGAAATGCCTAACAAATCCCGTTTGTGCATCGGGAGTAACTATTATCTAATAAACCACAGTGAAGTATTTTTAAAAATATGGAGTTTACCCTGTTTCTTTTTTTTTTTTTTTTTTTTAAATTTATTTATTTATTATATTTGGCTGCGTTGGGTCTTTGTTGCTGCACGCGGGCTTTCTCTAGTTGCGGCGAGCAGGGGCTACTTTTTGTTGGGGTGCGTGGGCTTCTCGTTGCTATGGCTTCTCTTGTTGCGGAGCACGGGCTCTAGGCGCGCGGGCTCAGTAGTTGTGGCTCACGGGCTTAGTTGCTCCGCGGCATGTGGGATCTTCCCAGACCAGGGCCCGAACCCGTGTCCCCTGCATTGGCAGGCGGATTCTCAACCACTGCGCCACCAGGGAAGCCCCACCCTGTTTCTTTTTTAATGTGAATCAGATTTCCTCACATTGTATTGAGTTTGCTTGTGGGTGCAACACATACATTATGAGTAACTTGAGTTAGTGAAGTAACTTACGTATTTGGTCATCTGACTCTGTCAATTAGGCTGGGGTTCATTAGGAATAATAGCACAGCAGGGCAGTTCAGGTTAACATGAATTATGGGAAAGATAAAAGGAGGTATTGGTTTGACATACAATGGCAGAAAACTACATTTATTCCAGTAGGCTACCAGTGTAAAACGATTTTGCTTTGAAATGAAAATGCTGACACTTGAGATTCAAGTGTCAGGAAATCAGAATTGAATTCATCGTGGCAGGGAGGGCATGAGCAGATAAAATAAGGACAGTGATGAACATTTTCAAGGGCTTGGGTTTCGTCAGAGGAGTAATTTAATATTCGTAATTAGGGATTACTTAAGGATTAGGATGAAGTTACCTATTAACTTCCATATCCTTTGGATCAAAGTAAATTGAGTATAATGTAATCAAATGAGAGTTGAATTAAAGGGGGAGGACTTGCAGGGCTAAACTTGGTTTTAAACAGAAATAGGTGCTTTAGGCCGTTGAGGCATCTTTGTATTTGTCACATATATTGAGTAGGTAGATAATGCTGGTAGCATTCAAATGGGGTAGAAGTTCATAGAGTAAAAAGTGAAAGTTGCTTTATATCATCTCTGCAAAGTTACCACAGTTAAAAGTTTATGTATCTTTTTAGTTTTTCTTTGTATGACTGTGTATGACACATACACGTGCATATAAATATGGTTTTAAAATAAGGCAAATTGGATCATATTGTATAAAATATTTCTCAGCTTGTTTTTTTTTTTTTTTTTTTTTTGACTAAAAACATGTCTTGGAGTTCTTCCCACTTCAATTCTTAATTGAATAAAGATCCTCTTCATTCTTGGGACTTCCCTGGCGGTCCAGTGGTGAAGACTGCACTTCCACTGTAGGGGGCCCGGGTTCAATCCCTGGTCGGGGAAGTAACATCCTGCATGCTTTGCAGCGCGGCCAAAAAAAAAAATGTATATATATTGATATATATGTATGTTTGTATAAAGATCCTCTTCATTCTTAATTGCTATACAGTGTTTCATAATATGAATAATAATTTAATCATCCCTTTATTAATTATTTAAATGAAATTAAGTTGATAACAATGTTTTAAATTTTGATTCTGCTAAACTCCCCCCATCCCTTGAGGCTGTAATCAGTTTAAATAGTGAAGTATTTTACTTTCTAATTGGATACTTTCAGTCCTTTGGCTGCAGATTATTAATAATAAAGTGTGGCCTACTTTGATACTACTCTGTAGCCTTGAAGATGGTCTTTGGAAGGTAGATGTTGGATTCCTTGTGGCTCCTGCCATGTGTTTCCAGGTCCTTGCATCATTTAGACTTCTTAGAGTCTGCTTTTTGATGGGGCTGTGCCCTCAGCTGTGCTCCTGCCTCATGGTTCCCGTAAGCAGACATCTTGTTTTCTGCTTGGGTTTTGGCACATTTCTCCAGCTGCTGCGGTGGTTTGAGTGTGTTGGGTCTGTGGGCGCAGAATTCTGTCTTGTCATTCCATCCCTATATTTGTTGTCTGCAGATCTGTTTTGTAAAGCAGGCACAAATAGTACACATCCATGAGCACTTTTATGGTTTGTCTTATGTAGAGGGGAATGCCTTATTAAACGGAGTTTTTATTTCTGCTTGGCTTGTTAAAAAATCTGAATACATTTTTATTTCATTACAGATAGGTGATCTTCAGCTTTGCAAACTTGATGAACTAGATTGCTTAATAAAAGGAATTTTATACATTGACTCAGTTGGATTCAATGGACGGTCACAGTGCTATTACTTTGAAAACCCTGCTGATTCTGAAAAATGTCAGAAGTTACCATTTGATTTGAGAAATCCATACCCTCTGCTCCTGGTGAACATTGGCTCTGGGGTTAGCATCTTAGCAGTATATTCCAAAGATAATTATAAGCGGGTCACAGGTACCAGGTAGGTCTTTTATATAAAGGTCATTATTTATTCTTGATATCATAATGGGTTAAAACTGAGTTTTCAGGTACTGCATGTAAGAACATCTTCAAGAACCTGTTAAAATTATGTGAAAGATATGTTTCTCTGGGATTATGCAAGCAAATATTGTTTCTCTTTGGAAATTCTGATTTCATGGTCTACTTTTCTTTAATCTCTATTGCTGAAGATTTCATTACCATAGTTTCATAAAATATCTCATCAGCAGACTCATTGAGCCCAAGGTCCCTGCCCTCAGATAGTGTTATGGTGTGCATATACCATAAAATAACCAAAGCTACTAGGTAGCATTTATAAGGAGAAGGCAAGGCAAGATCCCAGCTTTGAACTAGTTTAGATTTTACATGTATCCACACATACACATGGCCAGGGGATGTCGTGAGATCTAGAAGTTGAGGTACTGAGCAATAGAAAAATGTTTAGGGGAGGGTAGTCTGAAAAGGGAGGATTAGGTGGCAGATGAGAATGAATACCTTTTGGTTTAAGGATCAGCGATCACTTGAGGAAAAACAGGAGCTGGGGATTGGGGTAAACACGTTTTTGAACAGGTGTCAGTTAAAGAATTAGAGGAGTAATTTTGGGAGAGAAAACACATTCATGGAGGAGTTCTAGTCGGGTAAAGGGGGCTGATGACCCAGAGTGACAAGATGCTTGGATGAGGATGACTCGGGGCTTGCACTTGGAGAGAGAAAGGGAAGAGGTGCCACCATGGCCCTGGTGGGCTGATCTGCACCTGAGGCTCCTAGTACTCAGCAGGTGACCAGACTGCATTGGGGACATGGGTAAAGAGGCGGGCCCTGTGTTTTGCTGCTTTGTTTGCTTGGCTTATGTGAATATGGTATCTTCAAGGTGTCCATTAGACACTTTATTTTTATCTTTTCACAGACTTGTTTCCTACTTAGTGGCATCTGCATGATTGGGATGGGGCAGGAGTGGGTTGATAACATGAATATGGTTTTGGATTCATAAGTATTACCCTCCTATTCTTATTTTGAAAAATGTTATAATACTATGTTTGTTTTTAATCACAGTCTTGGAGGAGGAACGTTTTTTGGTCTTTGCTGTCTTCTTACTGGCTGTACCACATTTGAAGAAGCTCTTGAAATGGCATCACGTGGAGATAGCACCAAAGTGGATAAACTAGTACGAGACATTTATGGAGGGGACTATGAGAGGTTTGGACTGCCAGGCTGGGCTGTGGCTTCAAGGTAAGGGAAAGGGGCGTGTGTGCTCTGAGAAATACAAGATATACAGTGGAATATTATCAGCCATAAAGAAGAACAAAATAATGCCATTTGCAGCAATGTGGATGGATGGACCTAGAGATTCTTATACTGAGTGAAGTAAGTCAGACAGAGGAGGACAAATACCATATGATATCACTTTATATATGGAATCTAAAAAAAGGCTACAAGTGAACTTATCTACAAAACCAAAATAGAGTTACAGATGTAGAAAATAAACTTATGGTTACGGGGGGGTAAGGGGTGGGGGAGGAAAAATTGGAAGATTGGGATTGACACATACACACTACTATATATAAAACAGATGACTAATAAGGACCTACTGTATAGCACAGGAAACTCTATTCAATACTCTGTAATGGCCTATATGGGAAAATAATCTAAAAAAGAGTGGCTATATTTATTTATATAACAGATTCACTTTGCTGTACACCTGAAACTAACACAGCATTGTAAATCAGCTATACCCCAATTAAAAAAAAAATACAGGAATAAAATATTAAGTATTGGGTATATCTTTTACCCTTTAAATAGCTTTACATACTATGAAGTCACCTGTTTAAAGTGTGCAATTTAGTAGTTTCTAGTATATTTATAGAATTTTGCAACCATCTTCATAATACAATTTTGGAACATTTTCATCATTCCAGAAAGAAACCTTGTATCTGTTAGCTGTCACTCTTCATTCCCCCACACATAGTCCCTAGTAAACACTAGTCTATTTTCTGTCTCTCTATGGCATCATACAATATGTGATTTTTGTGACTGGGTTCTTTCACTCAGTGTAATATTTTCAAGGTTCATCCATGTAGTAGCATGAATCAGTACTTTGTTCCTTTTTACTGCAGAATAATATTCTTTGTATGGATATAGAATGTTGTATTTATCCATTTATCAGTTGATTATCTTGTGGGTTGCTTCAACTCTTTGGTTTATTATGAATAATGGGGCTATAAACATTCATGTACAAGTCTTTGTGTGGACATATGTTTTTTTTTTTGTTTTGTTAGCTTCTGCTTTATAACAAAGTGAATCAGTTATATACATACAATATGTTCCCATATCTCTTCCCTCTTGCATCTCCCTCCCTCCCACCCTCCCCATCCCACCCCTCTAGGTGGTCACAAAGCACCGAGCTGATCTCCCTGTGCTATGTGGCTGCTTCCCACTAGCTATCTATTTTACATTTGGTAGTGTATATATGTCCATGACACTCTCTTACCCTGTCACATCTCACCCCACCCCCTACCCATATCCTCAAGTCCATTCTCTAGTAGGTCTGTGTCTTTATTCCCGTCTTGCCACTAGGTTCTTCATGGCTTTTTTTTTTTTTTTTCCTTAGATTCCGTATATATGTGTTAGCATACTGTATTTGTTTTTCTCTTTCTGACTTACTTCACTCTGTATGACAGACTCTAACATTCATGTACAAGTCTTTGTGTGGACATATGTTTTTAATTCTCTTGGGTATATACCTAGGAGTGGAATTGCTGGGTCATATGGTAACTCAGTGTTTAATCTTTTGAGGAACTGTCAAACTGTTGTCCAAAGTGGCTGTACCATTTTACAGTTTCACCAGCAGTATATAAGAGTTTAAATTTCTCTACATCCTTGCCAATACTTGTTATTGTCTGTCTTTTGGGTTTTAATTGCCTTAATAGGTGTAAGGGGATCTCTCATTTTGATTTGCACTTCCCTGATGACTGATGATTTTGAACATCTTTTAATGTACTTATTGGCTCTTTATTTTCTTCGGAGAAATGTCTGTTCAAGTCTTTGCTCATTTTTTAGTTGGATTCTTTGTCTTTTCATTATTGTATTGTAAGAATTCTTATATGTTTTGGATACAGGTCCTTTATCAAGTATATAATTTGCAAATATTTTCTCCCAGTCTGTTGGTTGTCTTTTCACTTCCTTGATGGTGGCCTTTGCAGCATAGAAGTTTTAAATTTTGATGAACTCACTCTTATCTGTCTTCTCTTTCATCACTTGTGCTTTTGATATCATGTATAAGAAATCATTGCCTAACCTAAGATCATGAAGACTGACTTATGTATTTTTTTCTAAGCATTTTATAGTTTTAGCTCTTACATTTAGGTCTATGATCCATTTTGAGTTCATTTTTGTGTGTGGTGTGAGGTAGAGGTTCAGATTCATTCTTTTGCATGTGGCTATATAGGATATATAGTTGTCCCAGCACCATTTGTTGGATAGACTATTATTTTCCCATTGAATTCTCTCGGCCCCTTTGTTGAAAATCACTTGACCATAAATGTATGGGTTTATTTTTGGACTCATTTCTATTGCATTGATCTATATTTCTATCCTTATGCCAGTACCACACTGCTTTGATTACTGTAGCTTTGTAGTACTAAGTTTTGAGACTGAGAAGAGTGAATCCTTCAACTTAATCTTCTTTTTCAAGATTGTTTTGGCTAACCTGGGTCCCTTGACATTCCATGTGAATTTTAGGATCAGCTTGTTGATAATCTGCACCAAAAGGCAACTGGGATTTTGGCAGGGATTGTGCTGAGTCTGTTAGGTCACTTTGGAAAGTATTGCCATCCTAACACTATCAGGTCTTCTGACCCAAGAAGATAGAATGTCTTTCCATTTAGATCATTGCTGTTATTTACCAATGTTTTGTAGCTTTCAGTATACAAGTGTTATTCTCTTGGTAAATATATTCCTAAGCATTTTATTCTCTTTGATGCTATTATAAATGGAATTGTTTTCTTAATTTCATTTTTGGATTGTTTAGAAATACAGTTGCTTTTTTGTGTATTGGGGCACATGGTTTTTAATAATAGAAAAGGCACTCATATACATGTTTGTTTACTAATTTTAGGTACTTTGTAAATGCTGTAGATTCCATTTTCTATGTTTGTAGCATCTGCTCAATGATAATCACTTCCTTTTCTGATTGGTTGGGTTTGTGATCAGGTCATAGTTATTTATATATCAATTCTGCTGGTCAGGTACTTTGAAATACCTGATCTTCTCGGGAAATCTGAAACTCTTAAATAGTTTACTCAGGGACTCAGATGTCAGATAAAGCAGTTTACCAGATGTGAATGTGACCATTCAGCTGAGTGGAACAGCTATGCAGTTGGGGGCGAATTGCTAATTGAGGCATCTTCCTGAAACTTAGCCTGGTTGCAGAAGGAGCATGGTGCCTTCAATGGATCTGAATGTGCAGATACGTGGCGTCAAAGCTAGATTTCGGTCGAAACCACAGGGAAAGCCATTTGCTCATTCAGAATGCTTGAGGTGTGGGAATTCCCTGGCAGTCCAGTGGTTAGGAGTCCGAGCTTCCACTGCAGGGGCCATGGGTTTGATCCCTGGCTAGGGAACTAAGATCCCACAAGCCATGCAGCGTGACCAAAAAATAAAATAAAATAAAACTTCATTAAAAAAAAATATTTGAGGAAAAAACTAAAAACTAAACTAAAATAAAATTCTGTGTCCTATTATTTAAAAAAAAAAAGAATGCTTGAGTTCTTGAAGTTGCATTTCTATTTGAGCAGATGCTCTGTTATTTTGTAATAAAATGTTTGAATATTTGAACAATGGTGCCCTGAAAGTAACTTTTGTCTTAGTAAAGTAACATTAAGTTCTGTTGAGCTGTGTTGCCTTTGGTTTAGCAATGAGATTTTTTTTTTCCATCATAGCTTTGGAAACATGATGAGCAAGGAGAAGCGAGAAGCTGTGAGTAAAGAGGACCTTGCCAGAGCGACTTTGATCACCATCACCAACAACATTGGCTCAATAGCAAGAATGTGTGCCCTTAATGAAGTAAGGGGACATGGATTTTTTTAGTTGCTCTGAGGAAAATACAGAACTTACTGTGTGGGCCCCGCCTTGTATACATCTGTTTTCTCTGAACAGTGCCTAAATGTAGTCGTAAGTGGTGGAGTTTGTTTCATTGGCAAAGTTAAAACGTTTTACATGGAGATTAATCTTAATAGATTTTTTTTTCCTTACTCAAGATAAACACTACTACTATCTAGAAGTAGAGGAAAAACTAGAGGAAGGTAGGGAAGGTAGCCAGTATTGCAGATGATGGGGACTGTTGGGTGGTGGTGATGGATGGCGATGCTGAATCTAGACGCCACGCCCACTGTTGAGCTCTAGAGTCCCTGGGAATGAATCCAGAGGAAGGCACTGAAGCTGGGAGAAGACTGAGTGGGCCGAGGCATGCCCACCCTGCTCCCCCTCCACTGCAGCAGAGCTGTCTTTGTGCTTTCAGCTTCTTTACAGTGCTGCCTTGTAGCATTCAGGTCAAGCAGCATTGTACAGGGCTATGAAAGAACTAAGAATGGCCTTCCCTTGGGGATCCAGTTGGTGCAGCTTTATAGCTTATCCCTATTTATACACTTTTGTTTAAAATTATTCTTTTAAATAGATAATATAAGCATGTGACTTAAAAAGGAAACCTCAACAGGTACAAAAGGATTGTCTCATTTTTAGTTAAAAATACTGTATCAGCATGAAGAAGTTAAAAATTCTTTATTTGAATATTTTAACACTTCTATTTTCTTTGTTGCATGTTCCTTTAAGTCCTGTGCTTATGTATTTTAAGATATTTTAGTCGGTGTACATACCATTCTACGTTTTTTACTTAAATATTATAAATTGCATGGTTGTATATTTAATTTCTTTTTATGTCATAAGTCATTCACATAGAACTGGGCATTTGGTTGCTTGCCGATGATAGCTCTGCAGTAAAGCATTTTTAAGCGTGAAGCTGTTCCTTGGATGGATTTATTCTTGATAAGAGACTTATTCAGGAGTGAGATTTCTCATCTAAAGAATATAATATTTATGAATTGTGATAGGTATTGCCAAGATGCTTTTGCACAAGGGCTGCACCAATTTAGATCATTTTTAGCAATGAATGAATGGATTGGTTTTACCACAACTTAACTAATATTGGGGGTAGAATTTCAGTTAGTTGTTTGTTTTGCTAACTTTTTTTTTATGGTGCCAATTTAAAATACAGTTTTATTTAAGACATTGCATTTTCCACTTACAATACAGTGCTTATAAAGTGCAATGTTATTTCCTTTCCCTGTGTACATATTCACTGTTCAAGTATCAAGAACGCCCAGTTGTTTACTATAGCAGCTCAGCTTTAAAACTGCCTTGGAATTTGCTACACATTTGGGTCCTTCAGTGTTTTTTGTGAAACAATGCTAAATCTATACTAGGTTGGCTTAATCAGCCTCTTCAGTGGTGGGCTCGGAGGAGGCACCACCAGATGGGGGAGCTCGGCCCCTAGGCATTCCTCCTGGTATGTATGCCTCCTGCGCTCTCTGGTACAGCTTGGTAATGATGGAGTTGCAGATTTTTTCCAGCTCCTTCTGCTGATGTTCGAATTCTTCCTTCTCCGCAGGATGTAAGATCTTGGGTCCCTCAGACATCCAAGGAAGGAAGCTGCCAACATCTGGAGTTCTTTGCTAACTTTTAATGGATCTAAAATTTTACTTTTTTTGCTTACTTAGTGAGGTTGAATTTTTTTGTCTGTGATATTTCTTGTATAATTTGCCTATTTGTGTTACTTTTCTTCTTAGAATTGGGTCTTAATATTTTTTTACTTATCTGTATAAAACTTTTTATTTAATTGTAGCTATTGTTTATCAAATTTAATTCAAATGCTTTTCCTAATCTGTATTTTCCTGTGACATTTTCTGGCATACTTTGAAGTAGGTTTAGAGTTGTCTGGGGATCAAATTTAAGTAGCCCTGGATCAACTGGATTAAATGTAAATACTTTTTTTTGATCAGCAGTCAACTTGCTGCTAAAAACTATGTACACGGTACTCTCTTTGGGGTAGCTTTTATGAGAGAACAGAAATTAAGATGAAAACTAATTGCCTTTTTTCTGATGTGCTCAGAACATTAACCAGGTGGTATTTGTTGGAAATTTCTTGAGAATTAATACAATCGCCATGCGGCTTTTGGCATATGCTTTGGATTATTGGTCCAAGGGACAGTTGAAAGCACTTTTTTCGGAACACGAGGTAAGCAGACTTACTTCCTGTGACACGTTACCTTCATAAAGGGCATGCAGTTCATGCTGCGCTGGAATTTGAAGCAGTACTTATTTGTTTCTGTACTTGTATAATATGGGTTAACTTTGGTCATGTTCAAAAGCTGTTTCTTACCTGATTTAATGTAAGGTAGATATTTGGTTAATTTAATTTTGAGCTTCAGCAGTTTTAAAGAAGAAAGTCTTGATGAACAGCCAGCTATATTACTGATGCCATATTCTTTTCTGAACCGTCCTTTATATTTTCCCCATTGCAATTTGCACTTACTTTGTAAATGCACTTACTCTGAGTTCTTTTTTCATTTTTTGATGTCAGTTTTTATGTATTGATATAGTTCATGTGCCAGTTTGCCAGTTATTTAAGATGTATGTTCTAAAAACAACTAGATCAGTAAAAAGCATTCCAGGATTAGAGCCACACTATCATAAGAACTTAACACATAGACAGGCTATGTGGAAAAGAATAACTGAATTGCTCAACCTGATAATCCGATTTTGGAAAGTGCCTTTCTGTTTTTCAGTTTGAGGAACAGAACCAGAGCTATGGAAGGGACTTTCTCTTTTCTCCCCTTGGTTGTGGGGCAGTTGGAGGCTTTCAAGTGTTAAAGTGGATTGTAGATAGTGTTATCATGAACATTTTTCAGAATTGTATTTGCATATTTACTTTAACAGTGTTTCTATGAATTGACAGAAATCAAAGTAGGATTTGAAGTAATATGAAGAGATTGTTTTTCTTTTAAGGTTGCTTTAAGTTTTTCCTTTTAAGTTGCTTAAGTTCATAGTTAAAACCCAAAGTGCATAATTCCCCATATTAAAAAGCTTAAAGTTTAAGTTATCTAACTTTCTTTTTACCTCTAATCTTATTATATTAGTAAATCGGTACTGAATTATCAGTTTCTTATACCTTTTATATGCATCTTGCTTTTTGTGATCTTTGACCTGTTTTATTTTGCTTAATATTAGAATAAAAAGAAACCCTGTTTAATTTGTAATCTTAGTATAACTTGCCTCCTGCTGAGTTTCTACCTCTTTTGTACCTTTTTCAAGGCAGAATGTGGAGGTTTCTTAGGTTAACTTTTTTTTTTTTTTAACTTACGTCTTCATATCATAATAATTACGACATGAACCCTTTATGAAGTTTTGTTTTTCCCATTTTGACTTCCTCTCTGGTTAGCCTGTTGGCTCTGTTTGTCTCTGTGTTTTCCATTTACATTCATGCCTCTGGCTCTAATGTCGATCTCTGTACTTGTGGAACTCTGATTATTTTAGGTTCTCTGAGTCATGAAATATTCTCCTGTCTGCACACTGAAGTCAGTGTGTCTACTGTTGTGAAAGCTTTGTATAGATTCTTCTCAAGCCTTTCTCTTTCATTGTTTACTGTTCTCATCTTACACTTCTTGGCTTGTAACAACCTCTGTCTTTTACTAGATAAGTAGGTTTTGGGTCTTCAGTGGAACTCACTATAATGGTTAACTTTATCCCTTCTTCTTTTGTTGTAAAATAAAACACAGATACAGAAAAGCACTTTATGTGTAGAGCTATCTGTTACAAAGTGAACACCCTTGGGACTTCCCTGGCAGTCCAGCGGTTAAAGCTCTGTGCTTCCACTGCAGGGGGCGCAGGTTCCATCCCTGGTCAGGGAACTAAGTTCCTGCGTGCTGTGGCCAAAAAATTAAAAAAAAAAAAAAAAAAGAATAAAGTGAACACCCTTGAATTCTATCCTCTGGCTGTGATTGTGGGTTTCTGAGTGTGGCTGAGTCTTGCTCAGTTGTGTCCCTTCTACAGTTTCTGACTTTCTTTCATAATACATTCATGTGGCTGCTTATTTATTTATTTTTTATTATTTTTAATATTTATTTATTAATTTGGCTGTGTCAGGTCTTAGTTGCGGCAAACGGGATCTTCGTTGTGGCATGCGGTATCTTTCTTTTTGGCACGCGGGCTGTTTGTTGCAGTGCGCAGGCTTCTCTAGTTGAGGTGTGCGGGCGAGTGCATGGGCTCTGTAGTTGTGGCGCACGGGCTTAGTTGCCCTGCGGCATTTGGGATCTTAGTTCCCTGACCAAGGATTGAACCCGTGTCCCCTGTATCGGAAGGCAGATGCTTAACCACTGGACCACTGGGGAAGTCCCTGTGGCTGCTTACTTTTAAAGCCAAAAAAGAGTGAAAGGGCAGGCCTCTGTTGTGTGGCCACATGTTCTTTGGAGAAGCTTTTCTTGGAAAATAGACTAAACCTTAGTTATTTATATTTCAGAGACTTCTCATATTTTTTTTTAAAAATAAATTTATTTATGGCTGCGTTGGGTCTTCGTTGCTGTGCGCGGGCTTTCCCTAGTTGCGGCGAGCGGGGTCTACGCTTTGTTACAGTGTGCGGACTTCTTATTTTGCTCGCTTCTCTTGTTGCGGAGCATGGACTCTAGAGTGCAGGCTCAGTAGTTGTGGCGCACGGGCTTAGTTGCTCCGTGGCATGTGGGATCTTCCGGACCAGGGCTCGAACCCGTGTCCCCTGCACTGGCAGGCGGATTCTTAACCACTGCACCACCAGGGAAGTCCCTCATACATTCTTCTAATCCATAGCAGGTCTTCCAGGATCTTCCCATATTCCTTTTTCAGTCACTTCTCTCTTTCTTACAGTACTTTACTGTCTGATTGCATCCTTTAGAGACCTTGATGGATTCTGTATCATTGTACGATTATTCTCTGATTCCTGCTGATTTCTGCCAGTATGGGTTTTGCCTCATTTTCTTTTATATTTAATCCTTGTTTAGGTTTCGTGTTTGGGTTGTCATGTCTTGGTTGTGTTTGGCCTTGATTGCTTACTTCAGGAGATGGTCCTGTAATGTCTTCCTTCAGCTGCTGCTTCTCTGTCTCATGCCTCTGCCTTCCCCTCAGTTGCTTCTGTTCTTCAGATGTTGCTCCTCTGTCCTCACCCTTCTCTACACGTTGCCTGAAGGTTCTGTTGTCCACTTCTCTGCTGCTCACCTCTGCCAGTACTGCCCTGACTGCTGCCCCACTCCAAATCCAGACATCCGGTGACTTTCTGGGTGTGGCTGCTTGGCTGCCAGGGGCACCTCAGCTTTGCACATCCTGTATGGAACACCCCCTTCCTTGCTCTCCACATTTCTTGCTCCTGTGTCCTTGTTCACTCGGGTGGTGTGACCGGATGTGTGGGAGGGACATCAACATCTCTGCCACCCTCATCCCCTTCTTCAGGCGAGTCGTGAACCCATCCCACCCCCTTCTTTCCACCCTCAGCCCAGGCAGCCCTCTCCCTCTGTGACCTGTCCCCGCTTCTCCTTCATTGCACTTCATGTCTCATCTTCCCTTCATCCCAGAGTTGTCTGGAAATGCTCCAGGCCCCTGTTGCTTCTCACCGCCTCATTCCGCAGGAGACGGCCCAGGTACTGTCCTTTACCAGGGGTAACTGGGCCGCTCTGGGCCTCATAACTTGTGGATCGCCAATTGTGGGCTCTGGTCTGATGTGCCAGAGTGTCCTCCCCCCCTGCCTAGGAGCTCTGCAGAGCTTCTCTGCTCCCAGGCTGGCCTTGGGCTCAGCAAAATGGGAGTCAGGAAATGGGTGTCAGGAATTAAGGACTGTGTTGGCTTTAATGCGTGTAATCATATTTATGGTAATTTAAATAAGTCAAAGGAGAATTGCTCTTATTTTTCTTTCTTTCTTTTTCTTTTTTCTTTTTTTTTCCAGGGTTATTTTGGAGCTGTCGGAGCACTCCTTGAGCTATTGAAGATCCCCTGATTACCTGGGGAGGGGTTCCTGGAACCTTCCACAATGGGATCTGTGGACTTGTTTTTTTAAGAGACTTACTCAGTTTTATGATTGTGTACTACCTGAATCAAAGCGATAAAGGACAAATGTATTTTTCTAAGTCATCAAGATAAATCTTAATAACCAGTAAGGAAAGATATATATTAAAAAAAAAAAAAGTGGACCATGTCCATGTCGGTGAGAATTCTCTGTATTTAAGTTGCTCTTCAGTATATCTTTGTTCAACTTGCTGTGTATTTTTGAAATTCAGCATCACTCTGTGGAGCCACTTCAGGAGAGGAGAGCTGTTCTGTGTTCAGCGGGCTGTGGTTTTGTGTCCTGTTGAACTAGCTAAATGTAAGGCAAGCTGTTGATACTATGTGTTATAATCTAATCACAATTTTGTCAGCGTGGCCTTGGAGATCATCTTCTGTGCATTAACTCTGGTGTGCATTTAGCTTGTGTGAACGTATTGAAAAACATGTTTCAAGGTTCTACAGACTTATTGGGCAGGTTAATTCTGTGCCTGTAACTTTAACAGTTAAGCAACTTTTGGAAGGGCAGTTCCAGCTTGTTTACACTTTAGATCCTGGGAAGGTCTGTTTGGAGGGAAAGGACTTCTCCCCTGGGCAGAATTTCCTTGGATAGTGGAGGGATAATTGATGTGATGGAAGTGAGTAAGCTAGTAGAAAAAGCACATCTGGAAGACTAAAAGCAGACAAAGAGGGCTGCCAGTATCGACAGCTTTTCAAGGAGTGGGGGGAATCTGGTTATTTCAGGCTAGTAGAAAGGGAGGAATTGAGGTGTCCATTGATTAGCTCATGGAGAGCAGGGCGGGGCTCTCCCACGTTCTGCTCCCTGCCTTGTGCTTGCTGGAAACTGCCTGGGAGGCTGGCTCAGTTGGATCTAGTGGAGGGGCTGCGTGTGGGAGGCTGAAAAGGCTGCTTGAGGAGAGACAGGTTTCTAGATGGAGTCTTGGTAGAGGTTGGCTGCTTCCTCTGGGCTGAGGAATGGAGCCAGCGTGAGCCCGTTCGCTGCCCATGGAGACCCAGGTTGACCTCTGAGGCCTTGTGGGGTCCCACCTGCTCTCCCCGCAGTTACTGTGCTCACGAGGCTGTGCCATTGCTTTTTGTGGGTCGTGTCATGCAGCCCTTGTCATCTCCACAACTTAACAGAGGAGGAAACCTGCCCAAAGTCACACAGCTAGAATCCGGCAGAGCCCCCTTTCCTCTTGTGCCTTGAAGTCGCCTTCCACCTCCATGGATTCACCACTTCCTGCTCTTGAGAAACTGCCTCTGTGACTTCTCTTTGTGCTTTGTGCTCAGCCCATCCTTTTACTCCAGTGAATCTCGTTGCTAAATTTAATGGACATTTCATGTTCTCATCTTCCTCAGTTCTAACACTGCAGACCCCTCTTGCTTTTCCTTCTATCTCCTAGGCCACTTTGTCTCTGCCAATTTATTCTCCACTGAAGATAATTAGATATTGCTAGCCCTCAGGCTCAATCCTTGATCTCCTTAAGCAGTCATCAGCACTCACCTTGACTCTGATTTCTAAGGTAGCAGGTCTGGCCCAGCCCTTGCCTCTGAGCTCCAGTCCCAAGGCATTGACTGCCTTCTCTTCCCTCTTTCCCCTTCCCTTCTCTTCTGTATCTCCAAGGCCATCTTTACACAGAAATGTCTCCATCCTCTCCTCTGAACCTCCGCCAGCATCCTCTCCCAGTTTCCTGCCATTTCACTACCTCCAGTTTGTGAGATGCATGTAAACTCAGTCTTTCGTCACCACAGCTACCACCCTGGTCTAAGCCACTGCCCTGTCTCATCTCAGCAGTTATCCCTTCCAGTCAGCCCTCCAAATACTAGCCTGAGGGTCCCATCCCACACTCCCCTACTAGAGGCAGTGGGGGTGGTCGTGGCTGTGATCATGGTCCAGGTGTGAAAGGAAGGTGGTCAAACCAAGATGGGAGCAGTGGATGGTCAGGTAGAGAGAGATGCTTTAGAGGGTTGAGTTTAGAGATGTGGAGATTGGAAGTGGGGGAAGGAGGTTCTGTGAGGGCACCTAGGCTTGGTGGGGAGACTTGGTTTTGGGCTGCCTGGTTTTTGATGCCAAATAGGTAGCTGGATATTTAGGTCAGAGACCTGAGAATGATGTGCATGTAGGTGGGTAAAATGTAGGTGGGAATTTAGTGAATCCCAAGGTAGAGTGAGAATAACAAGAGATGTGCAGAGAAGGAAAAGGCTGCGAAGAACACTGAAGAGTGGTCAGAGGGGACTAGCGCAGGGGGCCTGTTGCTCAGGAGACTTGAGGGGAGAGGAGCTCTCCAGGCACCTGCATTAAGAAGAGGTTTCAGAGGTGGCACAGATTTGGTTGCAGGGTCACGCATGGCCTTGAGGGGGAGCAGTTTCCCTGAAGCTATGGGGCCAAAACTGAGCAGCAGAGGTCCTAGTGAGGGTTGATGAGTAGAAACAGTAGCTGCCACAGGATGGCTTTGGACCAGGAGATGTTTTTTTCTCCTCCCAACAGAATAGTTGGTATTTCCAGACCTGGGATATAGCTAGAGGGTGAGGTGTGGGCCAATTCCACCACTGCAGCCCTCCTGAGCACTGGTGTCCACATTTGGGAGACTGCTTGACTGTGTCCAGCCACACCTGTGGTGCTGAGGCCAGGGTGGCAGGGGGTCCTTGGCCTCTCTGCCTTCTCCCTTGCTGTGGCCTGGTGCTCCACTCATCACCCGTGACTGGCACCCCACTGGCACCCCACACCATGGGAAGAGATAAGCCAGGCTCCTCTGTCACAATCACCTGTTGCTGGTGACCAGTTCTGTTTGTTCAGAACCACTCTTCAGCTCTTGCTACATGGGCTTAAGTGGGATGTGGGTGACCAAGGGTGCGTACATGCTCAGCACAAAGTATTTTTAAAATCTGCTTTTTATTTACATTTAAGTCAATTACATGCATGTCTTATTTTTTAAACAAGAGTAATTAGCAAAATGCATTAAAATTTTAAAATAGCAATTAAATATACAAAAATATATAGCTTACAAAAAACTGCGAATGTTTAAAAATATTCTGCTGCATAATTCTTAGTGTACAAACATGTCTATGAAACCTGAGGCTCAGCATTTCATAAACCTTTTTTTGAGGGAGTTATATCTAGTGAATAAACCCCAATGGGCTTAAAACTATAGGACTAATATCCACTCTTTCTGGCAAAGATCTGTCAAGAGACCCAGAGATGACAGTTCAGGAACACTCTTGGAAGACTGAGCTGTCACCAGGAAGGACTTCCTAACACTAGCCCCATCTGCCTCTCTTGCTCTAGCAGGGGGTGCCTGGGAGGGAAGGGGTGGATGGAGGGATGGTGTGCACCTGGCCCGAGACACAGGTCCGCCAGGCTTGTACTGGCCCAGGGAGCTGAGAGGGGCTTCATGGAAGAATAGACAAGTCCCTTGACACTGGTGGGGCCCACAATGTAGGTACACGTCCCTGGAGCAGGGAGGCCCCGACACTATAGCCACAGAAGTGAGCACTGGGTCGGTAAGCCAAGTGTGCTGATGCTTGGTCTAAAAGTGGAATAAAACTCTGCATCTTGCAACAGCAATTTAGGCTCTGAAGCTGAACTGGAATAATAACATTTACTGAACAAGCCCCTCTGTTTTCCTCATGTTCCCAGTCAATGGAAGCACATTCCATGGCACGTGGGAGCCTTCGTTAATCTACTAAACGAACATGACCCAGCATTTTCCAGTTATCAACTGTAAATTCTGCCAGAATTTAGACACTTTCATCTCCTTTACTCAAATTCCTAAATGCTAATGATGAAAGACAAGAGGTTCATCAAATGACAGAAGAGTGGAGTTTCACATACGATTCCTTTCCAAGTTTCAGGTCAGGGGCCCAAGTTGCACTTTTAATCTAGGGAATCCCTGGGCTGCTGTTCTGTGTGGCAGGATACCAGGGAGGTGGGTGAGGAATGAGAGGCACAAGTCCATGCCCCTCCCCCCAAGGCTGCCTGGAGGAAGCGGCTTTAACCTGGATCTCCTGCAGGGGCAAGAATGAACTTAAATTTTTTTTTTTTTTTAAAGAAAATGTTGGTGGGATAATTTCTGTTGTTGAATGGAAAAAATGTTGGGCGAGGAGAAATTCTATGGGAACATTTTCTTTTTAGTGTGTTCATAAAGAGTGGGAAGGGAAAGGGAGTAGGTTCATGAACTTGAACATGAACGTTCAGCCATATCTGCTGTTAATGCTGAGGCAGCTGACCACCTATTTGCTTAGCAACATCTGAGACATCTGCCCCACAAAACAGAAGGATGCCTCAGCCTTCAGTTACTGCTGCTTCTCAAACTCCTACCTCAAAAAGATGGGCTTGCCTAAGAAACCATGACAGTTGTAGCCAGACGTCACTGCTGGGCTCTTGGTCCTCACTTGAAACTGGATTGGGGGGTTGGGGCACGGCTGCAGCCTGTCCAGGCTCCTGCAAAAGCTGCTGGACTGTGCTGTTGCTTTTGGCTATGGAGCCTGCTCTTGAGTGTCCTGCAACAGACTCAGAAAGATAGGCTGGAAACTGGTTGTGCTGTCTTGTTATTTGGGCATCAGTGGTTAGGGTCAGGGAGGGATTGTAGTTTGATTGGGATAGCAAACTAGAATTTCATCATGCTGCACTCAGTGGAAAATATGCCTTATTCAAAAGGAATGTGATTATAGAAACATCCCCCAATTCTGGGCTCACCTTTTTACAGATATTCTGACTTATGGGATGGTTCTTCCCACATGACTAGGAATGTTCCTTGAATATACTTGTCTGGTATTACACAAGTAAAAAAGAAAAAAAAATTATACACATACACACAGTTGATTCTTGAACAATATAGGTTTGAAGTGAGGTCTACTTACGTGTGGATTTTTTTCAATAAATACATTCTACACAATCCAAAGTTGGTTGAATCCTTGGATGCCGAACCGCGGATATGGAGGGCTGACTGTGAAGTTATGCACAGGCTGTACAGGGGGTCAGCGCCCCTAACCTGTGTTGTTCAAGGGTCAACTGTGTGTGTGTGTGTGTGTGTGTATATATATATATACACACACACACATACACCCCACGCACATGTACGTGTGTGTACTTGTATAAATAATCTCTGGAAGAATCCACAAGGAACTAATAGTGGGTGCTCAAGGGGTGAGAAACTTGGCTTGCTTGGAGGTCAGGGATGCAAGGAAGACTTAACTGTTTATGATTTGTGAACCACTTGAAGGGATTACCTATTCAAAAAATTAAGGAATATTCAGCACTGAGCACCCATGTTGGGAAGCACCGTGGGCAAAGGTAAATGGAAGTGACTAAGGAAGATCAAAAGGGGAAAGGGAAGGGAGCCAGGTGAACTGGGACCCAGGGGAGAGCCTCTACATCTCAGGAGGCTCTCTGCTGAGGTGGTTTCTACCGGGACAACAGAGGAGCCCCATGTGGCCAGCATGATGATGTCACCTAGTAGCACCAGCCCCCATGACACTAGGCCTGCCTGCTGGGCTCCAGACATGGTGGCCAATTCCCCACAAGAGCTGGTGGGGACACCCTTATTACAATCCCTGGGTGGGCGGATAAGGAAACAGGCTTTGGGAGGCTAACTTGCAGGAAGGCACGTGGCTAGTGAGTGGCAAGGGGGTGATTCAAATCAAGCTGAGCACCTTTTCTCCTCAGAGCTCTGGAGATGCCTCCCCGTGTGCATTTCATAATTCCCAGAAAACCTCTCAGAAAAACAGTTACTACAGTCGTTCAGGGTAGCTTAGCAGAATGGGACCAGGCCATGAAGATGATAGGCTTTGGAATGGGTAATGTGGAAAGGAACAGGGCGTGAGGTCATTCGTTTGATGGATTTGAGGGGCTAGGCACTGGGGAAAGGATCTTTGTCAAGAACAGGGTATTTGGCAATGGTGTGAGGTCCCCTGTATCCCTCAGCCCAGACTTCCCCATGGGCCACCTGCTCTCATCTGGCCATTACTGTCTTGTCCTGTTCCTTGGCTAGGGCTTTAACTACTAGGGATAGGCCTAACCAAATCACTGTGGCAAAGAAAAGCAGCAGATGACAACTAGCATGTTAGGCCTACTCAACCAGGAATCAAGTCAGGCTGGTTTTGTTCCCTGTTCCTAAAGCCAGCTGAATTCAGCTGTACCCCTAGTAACAACTTGATAATGATTCACCCACCCATAGAGTCCAGTTGAGGCTGAGTTTTGCTCCACTAACCCATAGCACGCAACACCCAATCTCTGAGTTGCTTAAGACACATTAAGATGAAGTTAAAAAATCATGTTACCTGCCAGTGGCCCAAAAGCAGATCAGAGTCCTCACGTGTCTACAGATTAACAAAAGGTCAACAACTCATGGAGATAGATTTGGACAGGGCAGCCTCACTGGTCTCACTGTGAGGTGTGAACTTGATCAAAGAGTATTAAGGGATCCTTAACTTGTTTTTTAAAAATAATTTTTTTGAATGGAGATTTGACCTTGTCCTTCACATAAAACTGTGATTTTAATCAGAATTAAAGGAAGACATAAACCCTGGCCGTCCTCAGTTACAGCAGTGCAGCACAGGGACGTTCTGGAGGAGGACCCAGATGTGGGGAGCAAACACATTCACATTGTGTTGCTAAGAGTAATAACTACTGCAGGTGACACTGGCCATGCTGCAATAGAAGGACACCAAGCCAAGAAAGGGAAGATGAGTACAAGCAGAGTGAACACTTAACCACTCCAGTGTCAAGTCCCACCTTAGTAGAAGAGCTGGGTTTTTAAAAGCCCTGCACATTCACAAGTGTTGAGGTCATGGTGTAAAGCAGACCCATGATGGTGCCTAGTGGGGAGCGCACAGCACTCTCAAGCTTTCCTCTAATGGATGGGCTTTGAATGTCTGGTCCAACTGGCTGTGGCACTGTGAGATGAATTAATTTGCTTCCCTACAAATACAGGGACTTCGTGAGGCTGTCTCCTTGGTACTGATGCACTGAAAGGCTACAATCCTACAAAAGCTGTGAGATGAAATTATTTGCAGTATAGAACACAAGAATACCTCCTTTGAAGGGAAAAGTTCTATTTCCTATTGGAACCCCATAACTAAGAGGTGACATTCGTCCCAAAGCCATTATGTGAAAATGGTGAGTGTTGGCTATTAATGAGGCTAGTCCAAAGTAAGCCTATTTCTAACATTGGTCATTGAAAACATTTCACTATAAACTGGGTGCTTTGCAGCATTCAACTCTATTGTGCTACAAAATAGAGAATGCAGAAACAGAGGGTGAAAGTAGGAGTGTACAAATACTTCTTTTCATGGGTGCCAGACAGACGAAGGCTTTCATATAAAAATATTCCACACTTCCCTTGCCCTGTTTAAAGAAGCAGTCCAGTTAGCATACCACGAATAGGTCACATGTAGGGTACAGCCAATTCTGACCAACTGGATTTGTAATTTCCCAAACTGGATTCTGCCCAGCACTTTTCTAGGCTAATGGGAATTTTCCTCCTCATCTGATCCCAGCCACCTGAGCCAAGGACAGGTTCCCTCGCCCATTCTAAGACGGTAGAGGCTGGATTCCAAGAAAATTCCTGGAGACATGCCATGAACAGAGTAGCAAAGTTTCCTCCACTCTCTCCATATCATGCAGGCTCTATTTCCAATGAGAAACTGCCCCCACTCACACTTGTGGGATGGAGCAGAGAGGCAAAGCTGTTGATGAGGAGTCCCACCCCTATGATGGAGGGAGGTGGAGAGCAGGGCTGTGAAAGAGAACTTTCTATCGGACCCAATGCTGCTTCACACAGCTAACATAAAATAGTCATGAATCCTGCTGGACTCTGAGTCATTTCTAGAAAAGTTGGGCAGAAAGAGCCAAAGAGCAGCATGCATTTCTCCGCTATAAAGACACTTTCAGTTAGTTATCCAAGTCCAAATACTGAAGCATGCACCAATGGTGAATAGCCTTGCAGGAGCTTCCTGAAACTATTCACAATTTCTAGCGTTTCCCTGGCTTCAGAATTACATAGGGATCTTATTTGGGATACTTTAAATTGTTAAGTCAACGATGGGCATTTTCTTTTGAGTAGAAAGAGAGATAGGGCAAGAGAGGGAAGAGAGAGAGAAGGATGGGGAGAAGCAAGGGGGTTAGCATCCTCCTGTCAGCTCAGCAGGGCCAGGAGGACTGGCCGTTATCAGTAAGATGCTCCTCTTTGGAGCCATGTGAGGGGCTTACAGCAGCTTCCTACTGAGGGAGTGGGCCAAGACCAGCAGGTACGCTGGAACCACACTGCATATGTGGGAATGTGGGCAGCACCCTGAGGCCCCCAGGTCATACAGCGACAGCATGGGCTCAGAGGCCCACTCCCTGCTGGGGCTCCTGATGGCGGCTTGGCTGTGCCTCACTGGTGAGTAGGAGGGGAAATAAGAGGAAATGGCTTTTGACCAGACCTTTCCAAGCACATCTAATGTTTTTAGCTTAGATGATTTGATAAGCAAGTGTTGTGAACTTGAGGCAGGACCAGTGGTGACGGGTACTGCTGCTTTTTTGTAACCAAAGCCCTTGGGTTCCAAGATGGCCTTATCAAAGGGACATAACGTGAAAAACCTTGTTGGCACTGCCTCTGGCACTGCAGCCGGTTGTGCTTGGGCTGAGGTAACCACTGTTTTCACTTGGCTCAGGGGCTGCCAGGAGGGTTTGCTGCTGCAAAGGCGTGCATGGTCTGCATAGAAGCTCATGTGTCCACAGGGTCGGGGTTGGGGTGGCTTTAAAGACCTGCCCTCAGTTCCCTTCTCTAACACTTGTGTTTATCATCCCTTCTGCTTGATATTCACCTTGACATGGAGATAAGTATCTGGAGACAGAGTGCAATGGAGTTAGCAAGAGACCCTCATGAGGTTTCTTGAACCAAACCCGCAGGCTCATCTACTCCTCTTCTCTTGGCATGGGGTAGTGCAGAATACTTTGGTTGTCACAAGACCCAGAAGTCTCGGTTCCCAGCCTAGTTGGCCCAAGAGTTCTTCATTAGACAAAGGAAGCGGCAGCTGGTGCCCCAGGTAGAGCAGCCAACACAGAGACTGCTTGTGTTCCTCCTGGCTCCACGCAGACATTGGCTCCTGCAACAGTTTGATCCTTGTGATGAGCTATACAATGTTCTCTGCCCCGGGGAGGGGGCCCTGTGGGGGTCCACGGTCCTGCTTACTATGCAACTGGGCCAGCTGCAGAACTGGCATGTTGCACAGTGGACATACTTTGCGAACCTCCAGCCACTTAATAAGGCACCTGCAGAACGAGACACCACAAGAAGGAAGATGTCAGTCCCATGCTCGTGGCACCCCTTGCCCACATGCCTCACATGTTGAACATATCTGTTGCTCAGAGGTGGGGCCTGGAGTGAACAGCCAGGTCCCGAAGAGTTCTACCACTGGGTGGAGAATGCATTTCACCCTCTGGAGGAACCAGAGACTCCAGTTTTCCAAGAAGCTACAGTCAGTATGCTATACCCTCAGTCATACATGACTTCTTAAAGAATGAAGTACATTGAAGAGGGTGGTGGGAAGGAGGAGAAATGAAGTTTTCTAATAGAAATACAAAACACATAAAATTGCAAGAGAAGGGGGAATATTAAATATGTCTGTAGGAAGTGGGAGGAGATGGTCCCACACTACTATTTACATTCAGACGTATTTATTTTGATTTAAAATAACTATGGTTTTGATTAAAATAAGTTTTTAGGAAAGGAAACTCTCATTGGAAAGTTCCAGTAAAACAGCTCTTTATAGCCTGGGCTCCAAGGAGATGTGGGCTTGTCTGGCGCTCTGCCTGAAGTCCTGCCTTGGTATTCACGTTCCACCACCCTGATCCCTCCTAATGTCACACACACATAGACACACACACACAAAAAACAGCCTGTAGGGCGCTTTCTGCTTTCTGCATTATAAACCAGTCATGAAGCCATCAAACTTGTCTGGCACTGCCCCAAGCCTACAAGTGAGTTGGTCAATGTGCCTCAAACTCAGGTCCTCTTAAATAATTCCACACCAATACTCACTTTCTGTGGAAGGCATGCTTACATGGACAAATCCCCAACTCATCTCGAGGCTTGAAGTCTTCTAGGCACACTGCACAGAGCTGAAAGACAGATTCACAGATGAGGCAAAGTATCTGCTAAGGACTCTCCCAGGCCAATAAAGTGCAGGCCCCCAAGGCCCAGCCATTTGAAGGTACTTCCAATGCCCCACAACTCTATAAGTGAAAGAAACAGGCTCGAATGGGCAAGGTCTTCTGAAGAAGAATCTCCTGCTCTTCCTGTCACGTGTCTTCAAGATGGAGGGCAGATGGGAGAAGACAGAAAGCAAGAGGCAGGTTCCTTTACTTCAGTCCATCAGAAGAGTCTGACTTAGGTTTAGTCTCACCAGATAGACTGAGCATAATGTAATTTTCTGTGCTATGCCAAGGGGCTGACTTTCTGCAGGGAATGCTCTGCCTGCTCAGCAGCAGGGCCCCTGAAGGGACTGCTCGCACCCTGGGGCAGGCCCTGGGGCTCTCCTTTCTCCAGTTTTCATAACGTGGAAACTATAAACCATGGCACAGCCTGCAGTAGTATGCTTCTTGCAGTTCCTGGGGCCCCTTACTTTGGCACTGTCCTTCTGTCAGTGTCTGTCTTTGTCTTACAAAATGTTGTTATTCAAGAGTCACTGAATTTAACCTTATGAAAATGTGCAGATGGGGCAGGATTGCTCTGACAGGTGGCTAGGCTCCACTGCTTGGAAAGAAGCCTTCTTCAAAGCCAGATGCTGGGTTCCAACCACTACTTCTTGGGCACTTACCAGTGCCCAGGGACACCAAGTATCATCCCATTTACTCACTTTACAAATGGGGAAACAGAAACTCAGAGCAGTAACCATGTTGCCTGAGGCCATGCTGTTGGTGAGTGGCCAGGTCTGGCTGGGGACCCAGGTCTGTTACACTTTAGTCTGCCCAAAGCTTGAACTCCTCCCTGCTTGCTTCCCTGTCCATCTCCAGGGTTCCTGGTTCAACCATCACCATTTCTTGTCCAGACTGCTGACCTGCCTCCCTGTCACCTGTTTCTTAACCTATAACACGTAACCCAGTATTCTTAGGTTATGTGACAGGACACGTGGCTCTTGGTGTCCTGTGGCCAGTGCTGTGGCTGTAGGTCTTCCAACACCCTTCTCCAGAGAGCTCTCAGGGCCTTGTGTATATAGCAGACAAGATCTTCACAGGAGGAGGAGAATGGATAACTGTCTTATCAGATTTGGCATTACTGCTGAGACAGCAGGAGAGCAGGGAGGAAGGCAGGACAGATGGCTGGCCTTGGCTCGGACACCCAAGCTGTGTGACTTCTGCCATCATGATGCCTCTCAAGCTCTGTTGCTTCATCTGTAGAGTGAGGATACTACATACCCGCAACCCCCTGCCTGGGACTGTCATCAGCTCAGGTTGGGGGCAGGCCTGAGGAGGCAGTAAGGCAGTCTACCAATACCAGTTTTTATTCACATTTAAATTTAGTGATGGGAGTCCTATTTTCAAGCCCATTTTTGTTTTCTGGAGGAAGGTTAAGAACAAGCTGTGGGTAAAGATGAGAAACTAGCAGTTCCAGCCTTGGGATGATCCTTTTTGGGCTTCTGCTTCCCATCTGTAAAGGGGGAATGATGTTCCCACCTCCTACACTGTGTGAAAAGGTCCTCTGGCCTTAACCCAGCTTCCCTCCCAGCACAGCCTTCTGAAACAGGGTGAGGACTGCTGGCTCTGCCCTGTAGAGATTCAGCGCTGATCCTACCAAAGGGCAAGACGTTGCTTTGATTATTTTTCCAGAATCCAAAATTAGATTTGTAGCCTTTTCAAATGGAGTTTACTATTAATGGCTATTATGTTCTTCTTAAAAAATTCTAAAACCATAGTCACCTGAAAAAAAAAAACAAGATAAATTCTGACATGTTAAGCACTAAAGTTGACTAAAAGCCAAGGGCAATCATGAAGAGAAAAGCCTGAGATCTGACTTCTTAGAAGTTCCCTCAAGGCTCAAACTAATTTTACAAATTTACAGATCATATTTTGCAAATGAGCTTTACTTTCCAGTGTTTCAACAAGATTGTTTCTCTCATTCCTTTTTAAAAATGGAGATATATAATTCACACATCATAATATTCACCCCTGTAAAGTATACAATTCAGCAGTTTTTCATATATTCACAGAGTTGTGCAACCATCGTACTATCTAATTCCGGAACATTTTTATCACCTGCCTCCAAAAGCCTATGTCCATAAGCAGTCACCCCCCATTCCACCTTCTCCCCTGGCAACCACTAATCAACTTCCTGTCTTGATGGATTTGTTTATTCTGGTCATTTCAAAATGGAATGGAATCATGTAATGGTATCATACATGTGGTCTTTTGTGTCTGTCTCCTTTCACTTAGAAAGATACCTTCAAAGTTCATTCATGCTGTAGCATGAATCAATACTTCATTCATTTTTGTGGCAAAATAGTATTCCGTTATATGAATATACCACATTTATTTATCCATTCATCTGTTGATGGCCACTTGGGTTGTTTATACCTTTTGGCTATTGTGAATAATCTTGCTCTAAACATTGGTGCACAAGTATCTGTTAAGAGTTTTCATTTCTCTTGGGTATATATCTAGGAGTAGAATTTCTGGGTCATATGGTAGCTCTATGTTTAACTTTTTGAGGAACTACTAAACTGTTTTCCAAAGTGGCCAAACCATTTCACATTCTCACCAGCAGTGTATGAGGGCTCCAATTTCTCCATATCTTCAGGTTATTATTATTGTCTGTCTCTTTGAGTATATCCATCCTAGATGGTATGAAGTGACATCTCATTGGGGGTTTGATTTGCATTTCCCTAATGACTAACAATGTGCTTACTGGCCATTTGTATACCTTCTTTGGAGAAACGTCTTTTCAAATTCTTTGCCCGTTTTTTAGTTGGGTAATTTTTCTTTTTATTATTGAGTAGTGAGACTTCTCTATATATACTAGACACAAATCCCTTCTCAGATAGCCAACTGATTTTGACAAAGGTGCAAAAGCATTTCAATGGCAGAAGGACAGCCTTTGCAACAAATGGTGTTGGAGCAATGGGACATCCATAGGCACCAAGCAACCAAAAAAAATTGGTAAACTGGATTTCATCAAATTTAAAAACTTCTGCTCTGCAAAAGATCCTGTTAGGATAAAAAGACTGGGACAAAGTATTTGCAGATCTTTTTATTTTGTAGGCTTTTTATTAATGAGTTGTAAGAGTTCTCTGTGTATTCTGGATACCAAACTCTTATCAGATATAAGATTTGCAAATATTTTCTCCCTGTGGTTTGTCTCTTTACTTTCTTTTTTTTTTTCAATGTCTGTTAAAAAAAAATATTTTATTTATTTGGCTGCATCGGGTCTTAGTTGTGGCACGCGGGATCTTTCATTGTGGTGCGCGGGCTTCTCTCTCTAGTTGCGGCATGCGGGCTCCAGAGCGCACAGGCTCAGTAGTTGCAGCGTGTAGGCTCTCTAGTTGTGGCGTGTGGGCTTAGTTGCCCCGTGACATGTGGGATCTTAGTTTCCCCACCAGGGATCGAACCCACGTCCCCTGCATTGGAAGGCAGATTCTTAACCACTGGACCACCAGGGAAATCCCTGTCTCTTTACTTTCTTGATAATGTCCTTTGAAGCACAAAAGTTTTAAGTTCTGATGAAGTTCGATTTATCTAGTTTTTTCTTTGGCTGCTTGTGCTTTTAGGTGTTGTATATAGGAAATCATTGTCTAATCCAAAGCCACGAAGATATATATTTATGTTTACTTCTAAGAGTTTTGTTATTTTAGTTGTTACATTTAGGTCTTTGATTCATTTTTGAGTTCCTTTGTGTATGGTGTGAAGCAGGGCTCCAATTTCATTCTTTTTTGTGTGGTTATCTAGTTATCCCAGCACCATTTGTTGAATAGACTACTCTTTTCCTATTGGATGTCTTGGCACCCTTGTTGAAAATCAATTGACCATAAATGTATGGGTTTATTTCTGAACTCTCATTTCTATTCCATTGATCTGTATGTCTGTCCATCCCCCAGTATCACACTGTCTTAAATACTGTAGCTTTGCAGTAAGTTCTGATATTGGGAGGTGTGAATCGTCCGATCCTCTCCTTTTTTAAGACTGTGTTTGGCCATTCAGGGTCTCCTGCATTTCCATGGGAATTTTAAATTCTGCTTGTTAATTTCTACAAAAAAAAGAAAGGGCAGCTGTGATTTTGACAGGAGTTGTGTTGATTTTGTAAATATTTGGGGGGAATACTGCTATATTAACAATAGTGAGTCTTCCAAACCGTGAACAAAGGATGTCTTTCCATTCATTTAGGTCTTCTATAATATCTTTCAATGATGTTTTATAATTTTTCAGTGTACAAGTCTGAGCTTCTTTTGTTAAATTTATGCCTAGGAATCTTGTTCTTTTTGATGCTATTGTAATTGGAATTGCTTTCTTAATTTCATTTTCAGATTGTTCATTGCCACTGCCTAGAAATACAGCTGATTTTATTTATTTACTTTATTTATTTATTTTATTTTTGGCTGCATCGGGTCTCAGTTGCGGCACACGGGATCTTCGTTGAGGCATGTGGGATCTTTCGTTGCAGCGCGCGGGCTTCTCTCTAGCTGTGGCCTGCGGGTTTTCTCTTCTCTAGCTGTGGCACGCAGGCTCCAGGGCGCGTGGGCTCTGTAGTTTGCCGCATGCAGGCTTTCTAGTTGAGGTGTGTGAGCTCAGTAGTTGTGGCCTGGGGCTTAGTTACCCCGCGGCACGTGGGATCTTAGTTCCCTGACCAGGGATTGAACCCGCGTCCCCTGCATTGGAAGGCAAATTCTTTACCACTGGACCACCAGGGAAGTCCCTACAGCTGATTTTTGTATATTGATCTTTATCCTGGTAATTTATTGAACTCATTTATCTCGTGATTTTTGGTGGATTCTTTAGGCGTTTCTGTGTTTACAAAATCATGTCTACAAATATAGCTTTACTTCTTTCTTTCCAATCTGGATACCTTTTTGATTACTTTTTCTTGCCTAACTGCTCTGCCTAGACCCCTCCAGTACAATGTTGAATAAAAGTGATAAGAGTAGGCATCCTTGTCTTGTTTCCCCTTAGGAGGAAAAGCTTTCAGCCTTTCATTAAGTATGATGTTAGTTGTGGGTTTTTCATAGAAATCTTTATCAAGTTGCAGAAGTTCCCTTCTGCTCCTAGTTTATATTGAGTATTATCATAAAAGAATGTTGAATTTTGTCAAATGCTTTTTCTGCATCTATTGAGGTGGTCATGTGTTCTCCCTACCTCTTTATTCTGTCAATAGGGGGTATTACATTGACTCATTTTCCCTTGTTGAACCAACCTTGTATTCCTGGGATAAATTCCATTTAGTTATGATATATAATCCTTTTTATATGCTGCTGAATTTGGTTTGTTAGTATTTTGTTGAGGATTTTTACAACTATATTCATAAGGAATATTGGTTTGGAGTTTTCTTTTTTTATGATGTCATTGACCGGTCTTGATATTAGGGCAATACTGGCCTCACAGAATGAGGATAGGAAACATTCCCATCACTCTTCATTTTTTGAAATCAAAGAATAGATCCTATCAGCCCTGTCAGAAACAGGGCTAGGACATACATTTACTGATTGGTCAGTCTATAGATACTTGAGTTTATTTGTTTTACATATTATTGATGGCATCTGCAGAGAACAAAAGGAAGCCGGTTCACGGCATTTCAAAGTAATTTTTTGCAGCTTGAGGAACAGCAGAAGCTTCAAGTTTGTGGGTGCAGTAGGGGCATCATAATGTGAAGGCTCCAGACTCAGAAAGATAGGGTCACTTTCTTTCTCCACACTCAGAAGCTAGAGGACATGCCCATTTTCCTCAACTTTCTTAAACCTCAATTTTTACAAAAGCAAAATAAGGAATAATACTTACCTCACCTAAATTTTTTAAAGTGTCAGTTCCCTTGCTCCTAAGATAAATTATAGGAAGAAACAGACATCTTGGTAATTTTGCCACCATGTATACATGATTCCATTTTCTTTACACTGAGATGATACCCATAAATAAAACAAATTTCAAGGGAAAAATGGCTTTTAGTGACCATAGCATATATACTGGAAAGAAGCCTAATTTTCTAGTATTCACAGAGTGCATGATCCCTAAAATGACCAAGAAGGAAGGATTTGACAATTTTCAAGGGGTTGACACAGTCTATAAATTTACCTCAAAATGCAAGCTAGGGAGTGGAGAGTCATGTGGGAAAGACAATGTCACACAATGAAAATGACCCACAGCTCAGGGAATTTAGCCAAAATGATTTTCTTTTAAATATACAATCATTCTTTGCTGGTGGTAGTGAACACTAATATACCTTTCCTTGAATAGTTACGAGGATAATCATATCTTTTGCAAAGGCAGCATTCCCAGTTCAGACGTGTCATTTAAGGTTGGAATCTTTAAAAGCTATGAAAGCACTCTAAACATGGCTGTGCTGCTCAGGAAAGATCTGACTTTCTTATTCCAAACTGAAGTGCAGTGGGCCGTCCGTTCCATGGCCCTCATGTGTTCGTGTGCTCAGCCCTTTACTGTCCTTGCCTCACTGGCTTATGACTTTCTTTCCTGTGGGACCAGTGCTCCTTGAGGGCAGGGAGGGACTATACTTTGCCCACTCAATCTCTAGGGTCCTGTATACTGTCAGCTCCCTATACATGCTTTGGGGTTTTTTTTTAAAACTATTTTTGTAAAACAATTTTTACAATTTAAACTGAGGGACGAAACTCAGTTGGGCTCTAAGTATTTATATTATAATTTAAAAATTAATTTGAGTAATGTGATTTATAAGAAGAATGATCAGTAATCCTAGAAAGACTGAGAGGGTTTACGTCTCCTCCTACATAAGAAAGGGATGTGGCAAAACTTGTACCACCAGACCCCCTCCTCACTGGACCAAAGGGAAGGGAATGAGCTTGTGGAGAGGTGAGGAGAAGGAAAAGATGTTCCTAACTTCATTTTACACAGGGGGGCAACTCCAATGGGGTTACCTTCCTACAGTCTCTTCTTGTGGAAAGTAGGGTAGAGCAGGGCCATAGCATGTCTGCCACATGACTCCTCACCCACTCTCTGCCTGATCCAGGAAAACTGACCTAAAGATGACTTTTCCTGTCCTTGTGTAGCTAGGATCCCACCTGCTGCTGAGATGCAGGAGGGAGCAGGTTCTCCTTTCCTTTCTGTATGTATAGGCAATATCACCCTGACAGAAGAGGGGATGGACCCAAACATGTTCAAATTTAGAAGCTATATGGATGGCTGTATCACTGTACTGTACTGTAGACGTGGGCTCAGGGTTCTGATTGGCCCACATGGCCACAGCAGGTGGATGAGGCCTTCTCTGGGAGAGTGGCAGGATAGAAAGAATACAGTACAGAAAAAATATTTGAAGAAATAATGGCTGAAAACTTCTCAAGCTTGGCGAAAGACAAACCTACATATTTGTGAAGCTGAGTAAACCCCAAACAGGAAAAATCCAAAGAAATCCATGCTGAGACATATCATAATCAAATTGCTGAAAACTAAAGACATAGAAAAAAATCTTGAAAGCAGCCAGAGAAAAATGACACATTATGGATAGGAGATCGATGATTCAAATGACTATGAATTTCTCATCAGAAGCCATGGAGGTCAGAAGGAAGTGGCACAACATTTTAAAAGTGCTGAAGGAAAAGAAATAACCCAGGAATAAAGGTGAAATAAAGACATTCTCAGATGAAGGCAAACTAATAGAATTCATAGCCAGCAGATCTGCTCTAAAAGAATTGCTAAAGGAGGTTCATCACATAGAAGGAAAATGACATAAGAAGGAAACTTGGAACATTGGGAATTAAGAGCAAAGAAACGGTAAATATCCGGATAAATATAACAAACTATTCGTCCCCTCCTGAATTCTTTAAAATATATCTGATGGTTAAAAGTAAAAAGTGTAACATTGTCTGATGCCATTTTTAATGTATAAAGGTGTAATATGACACTTACTGTATAAAGGAGTAAAAGTAAAGGGATCTATATGGTGATAAGGTTTCTACATTACAAATGAAGTGCTAAAAAATTGATTCTAGGTATTTATTTTGTAATCCCTAAGTAACCACTAGAAAATTATACAAAAAGATAAAATCACAATAGATAAAATACTAAAAAGGTTCAAATAACACAAAAGAAGGTAGGAGGAAACAGAGGAATAAGAAAGAGGGGAAAAGCGGAAGATAAACAGTAAAAGAGTAGACCTAATTTCAAACACATCAATAATTGCATTGAACATAAATGGTCTAAACACATCAATTAAAAGACAGGTTGGCAGGGTGGATTAAAAAACATGACCTAACTATATGCTGTGTATAAAAACACTCACTTCAAATATAAAGACATAATGTGTTTACAGATTAGAAAACTCAACATGGTAAAGATATCAATTTTCCCCTGATTTATATATTTAATGCAATACTAATCAAGATCCCAGCAGGATTTTTGTTGTTGTTGTTTATGTGTGTACAGATAGACAAGCTGCTGTTAAAATTTACATGGAAGAGCAAAGGAACCAGACTAGCTAAAACAGTTTTGGAAAAGAAGAATAAAGTTGGAGGAATCATATTGCCTGATTTTAAGACTTGCTATAAAAATACAGTAATCAAGACTGTGGTATTGGTGAAGGGACACAGGCACAGAAATCAATGGAACAGAATAGAGAATCCAGAAATAGACTCACAAAAAATGGCCATTTGATTTTTGATAAAGGTGCAAAAGAAATTTAGTGGAGAAAGCAACCATTCACCATAACCAGAGCTGGGGACACTGGTGAACAAATCAAAGACTAAATGCAAATGACAAGCAGATCACAGACTAATGTCAAGGCTCTCAGGCTTCTCTTAAAAAAAAAACCCAGATCTGGCAATAGTTGGCAATAGCCTATATTCCTCTATGGTAACAATTAGCTAGAGCTGAGTGCTGACAACTTCTTTAACACAGGACCTTGCATGCCCCAGTGTGTCACAGCTTCCATGGCACCTTTCTGTTTCTCTTGATACCAAGACTCCATTAGATGTAATTTATTTATTTATTTTTGTTTTGTTTTTTTTTAACATTTGGCCGCACCACGCGGCATGTGGGATCATCCACAGATTCAAACGAACACAGACCGTGTAATACTGTAGTATTCACTATTGAAAAAATCTGCGTATAAGTGGACCCGTGCAGTTCAAACCCATGTTGTTCAAGGGTCAACTGTACTTTTTAGATTTTTTTTGCCACATGGCTTGTGGGATCTTAGTTCCCTGATCAGGGATTGAACCCGGGCCCTCGGCAGTGACAGCATGGAGTCCTAACCACTGGACCTCCAGGGAATTCCTCAACTGTATTTTTAAAATAATATATTAACTTACTTTCCTTCTTTAAAATTAAGAACATTATATATAAAATTAACATCCCTTTTGACCAACTTCCCCTAATCTTTGCCCTCTTCTCTCCTCCTCTGTGTGATCATTGTGCATCCTTTTCAAACACTATGCAGTATGCATATAAATCCATGAAAAATGTGTTTATCTTAGTTTACATACATGATATAAACATTTATATCATTTTGCAACTTGCTTTTTCAAGATCCCGTTAGAGATCTATCCAGGTTGACGTGTTTATAGATGGAGTGTGTTCCTTAATTTTGCCTGCCGTATAGTACCTCACTGTATGAATCACTGTATCAGGTTTCCTTCTTTTTCTCCCTCCCTCCCTCTCTTGATGGATAATCTTCCAGTGTATCATGTTTTATTTATTTGTTACACTACTGGTGGACATTTAGCTTGTCTCCGATTTTCCACTATTATAATTATTCACTAATAACATTATTCATATTGAAATTCCATGTGCTTACACAGGAACAAGCTATGTATCACTGTATAATTAGGCTACAGGAATGCACACACACAAGGAAGTTTGACAAAATAGTTTCAACACAAAGAAGTGCATCCAAAAAGGACCAAACTGTGAAAAGTACATGACTGGCCTGTGGAAACAAGTTGTAGAGCAAGGTTAGGTTTTCTTAGGTACAGCAGAACTGGAATTAGTGGGTGCGGTTGGGATACTAACTCTGATATGTAATGATGCAACACAATTCACTTATTCAGGGTAAAGATTCTAAACTAATGGGTCAGACGAATAAGGAAGACTTCTATTCCTGACAAACATGGTTATTCAGTATTGTTAATGTATGTCAGAATTTGATCTTTTCATTTATGGTCATCAAAAAGACTCCAAACAGAAGAGGATCACTTTCTATTACTGTTTTGGGAAAAAATTTTAAATCAAACAGTATTTGATGCTTGAGTTTAATCCAAGGTTAGTTCTGAAATGCTGTACCATATCAACTCTTTGATAAAAAATATGCAGAAAGAGCAAAGGAGGGACTTCCCTGGTGGCACAGTGGTTAAGACTCTGAGCTCCCAATGCAGGGGGCCTGGGTTTGATCCCTGGTCAGGGAACTAGAGCTCACATGCATGCCGCAACTAAGGAGCCCGCCTGCCGCAACTAAGACCCAGTGCAACCAAATAAATAAATAAATAAATATTTTTTAAAAAGAGCAAAGGAGCAGTAGATGATGTCAAAGTGTTCAACAATAATATAAATCATTATTTTATTATTATTATTCAAATAATTTCACAAATTAACTCTCTTTGAATAGACTGGTAATGTAGCTTCACCACAGTTATGCTATATAAAACATAGATATTACAATGTGTAGCTTTTCAAGTCCTTGCTTTAAACACCAATTAAAAAACTCAGAAAGGGTGAAGAGAAAGGGCCCTAAAATTAAAAATAAAAACTCTGAACATCTGAAATCAGTGGCAAGACAAGGAATAAAATAAAATAAACAAGAATTACTACAGACTATGTGTCTTAAGGTGCATAGCAGGATACCCACACACTTCTGTATTTAGCTTAGAAAGCATAACAATATAGTGAACACCCCAACCACGCAACCTCATCACTAGACAAGTCCAAGAGTTCATATCTCTCCCTATATGTTCTTCCCTATTCCATCCCTCTGTCTCACCTCCCCAAACCCCCACCTTCATGAAGTAATCACTGCCTTGTTTGTGCCATTGGTAAGAAAGGACTTCTGGGAACATTTTCAAGAGTGAAATTAGTGCAAATTCATCTTGAGTAGAAAAACTTGTTTATATCTATCTCCTACTCGTATAGCATGGACAGCAAGCAGCATCCCTGCTGCTATGAAATCTTACACTGGCACCATCCCTATTAAAAATGAGTTATTTTACACTTTTATAAGTCTTCACAAAATTGATTTTTATGTGACCTCACCATCAAATATTCTATTAAGCTGATCAAAATAAGCCCAATTTTTTTCAGCTTCTGAAAATAAAGATGTTTAAGCATACCACAGCATACCACTTCTGTTAGAATATACTCAAGAACAGATTAAAATACTTATAGGTAACTTACCTCATGTAAATTCAGTTCTTTTACTTTTTCTTTTAATATAACCTGTAAGACAAAAAAAGTATGCTTTTATGCCCATTTAAATCTGTAATTTAAAAGATTTCTCATAATTCTTAAAAATATTTTTCTTTTCTGTATATAGCTCATTTCACCTCATATTCAGTATTAGAGAGAATCTCTTACAGTTTGAGATAGAACATTTTAGCAACATTCTTTTAACTTGAGCAATGGTGCAGTATTCTCCTGAAAAGCAATTTTAAAATCTCTTTGAGAACAGATTAAATTTCGGGAGAAGAAATTAACACATGCCTATCTGAAGTATGTGCTAATACGGGGGGAAAGTAAATGAGATTGCTTGCCTCATGATTTGGTAAAACACAGTATTGACTCATGGGACAGACTGGTAATTTATAAAAGACTGAAAAGTAAGGTCAATCTTAATTTTGGAAGCTTTGCTTATTATTATACATCACTATTCTCAGAAAACTTTAGCTCTATCCAGAATTATGTAAATGGGTTTAAAACTCATCCAGGTGCTGTCCCTAACCTGACTTTGTGGTGACTGGATATCAGTTAAAAAGAATGCAAAATGACAAGAGGGCAGATGACTATTTAAAAAGAACATCTCTAAACAAATAGGACCTAATCAAGCTTAAAAGCTTCTGCACAGCAAAGGAAACCATAAACAAAATGAAAAGACAACTTAAGGACTGGGAGAAAATATTTGCAAATGATGCCATTGACAAGGGCTTAATTTCCAAATATACAAACAGCTCATACACTCAATAACAAAAAACAAACAACCCAATTGAAAAATGGGCAGCAGACCTAAATAGACAGTTCTCCAAAGAAGACATACAGATGGCCAACAGGCATATGAAAAGATGCTCAACATCACTAATTATCAGAGAAATGAAAATCAAAACTACAATGAGGTATCACCTCCCACCAGTCAGAATGGTCATCATTAAAAAGTCTACAGATAACAAATGCTGGCGAGGGTGTGGAGAAAAGGGAACCCTCCTACGCTGTTGGTGGGAATGTAAGTTGGTGCAGCCACTATGGAAAACAGTGTGGAGGTTCCTCAAAAAA
Organism: Eschrichtius robustus; assembly: GCF_028021215.1. Taxonomy (NCBI): domain Eukaryota; kingdom Metazoa; phylum Chordata; class Mammalia; order Artiodactyla; family Eschrichtiidae; genus Eschrichtius; species Eschrichtius robustus. The sequence goes on from NC_090839.1 coordinate 31,402,518, forward strand.
CAATTTGAGACAAAAAGATTCATTCCTTTAGAAAACTAAGGCTGGAGAGAAGATGGCAGAAGAGTAAGACACGGAGATCACCTTCCTCCCCACAGATACATCAGAAATACTTCTACATGTGGAACTGCTCCTATAGAACACCCACTGAACACTGGCAGAAGACCTCAGACCTCCCAAAAGGCAAGAAACTCCCCACGTACCTGGGTAGGGCAAAAGAAAAAACAAAAAACAGAGACAAAAGAATAGGGATGGGACCTGCGCCAGTGGGAGGGAGCTGTGAAGGAGGAAAGGTTTCCACACACTAGGAAGCCTCTTCGCGGGCAGAGACTGCGGGTGGCGGAGGGGGGAAGCTTCGGAGCCACGGAGGAGAGCACAGCAACAGGGGCGCGGAGGACAAAGCGGAGAGATTCCCGCACGGAGGATCGGTGCCGACCAGCACTCACCAGCCCGAGAGGCTTGTCTGCTCACCCACCGGGACGGGCGGGGGCTGGGAGCTGAGGCTCCGGCTTCGGTCGTATGGATCGCAGGGAGAGGACTGGGGTTGGCTGTGTGAACACAGCCTGAAGGGGTTAGTGCACCACAGCTAGCCAGGAGGGAATGCGGGAAAAGGTCTGGAGCTGCCTAAGAGGCAAGAGACTTTTTCTTCCCTCTTTGTTTCCTGGTGCAAGAGGAGAGGGGATTAAGAGCGCTGCTTAAAGGAGCTCCAGAGACGGGCGCGAGCCGCGGCTATCAGCGCGGACCCCAGAGACGGGCATGAGATGCTAAGGCTGTTGCTGCCACCACCAAAAAGCCTGGGTACGAGCACAGGTCACTATCCACATCGTCCCTCCCGGGAGCCTGTGCAGCCCGCCACTGCCAGGGTGCAGTGATCCAGGGACAACTTTCCCAGGAGAACGCACGGGCGCGCCTCAGGCTGCTGCAACGTCACGCCGGCCTCTGCCGCCGCAGGCTCGCCCCGCATCCGTATGCCTCCCTCCCCCTGGCCTGAGTTAGCCAGAGCCCCCGAATCAGCTGCTCCTTTAACCCCGTCCAGTCTGAGCGAAGAACAGACGCCCTCAGGCGACCTACACGCAGAGGCGGGTCCAAATCCAAAGCTGAACCCCGGGAGCTGTGCGAACAAAGAAGAGAAAGGGAAATTTCTCCCAGCAGCCTCAGAAGCAGCGGATTAAAGCTCCGCAATCAACTTGATGTACGCTGCATCTGTGGAATACCTGAATAGACAACGAATCATCCCAAATAGAGGAGGTGGACTTTGGGAGCAAGATATATTATTTTTTCCCCTTTTCCTCTTTTTGTGAGGGTGTATGTGTATGCTTCTGTGTGAGATTTTGTCTGTAGAGCTTTGCTTTCACCATTTGTCCTAGGGCTCTGTCTGTCCGTTTTTTTTTTTTTTACTTAAAAAAATTTTTTTTTCTTAATAATTATTTTTTATTTTAATAACTTTATTTTATTTTATCTTACTTTATTTTATCCTCTTTCTTTCTTTCTATTTTATCTCCCTTTTATTCTGAGCCGTGTGGATGAAAGACTCTTGGTGCTCCAGCCAGGCATCAGGGCTGTGCCTCTGAGGTGGGAGAGCCAACTTCAGGACACTGGTCCACAAGACACCTCCCAGCTCCACGTAATACCAAACAGCGAAGATCTCCCAGAGATCTCCATCTCAACACCAAGACCCAGCTTCACTCAATGACCAGCAAGCTACAGTGCTGGACACCCTATGCCAAACAACTAGCAAGACAGGAACACAGCCCCATCCATTAGCAGAGAGGCTGCCTAAAATCATAATTAGGCCACAGACACCCCAAAACACACCACCAGACGTGGACCTGCCCACCAGAAAGACAAGATCCAGCCTCATCCACCAGAACACAGGCACTAGTCTCCTCCACCAGGAAGCCTACACAACCCACTGAAACAACCTTAGCCACTGGGGACAGACACCAAAAACAACGGGAACTACGAACCTGCAGCCTGCGAAAAGAAGACCCCAAACACAGTAAGATAAGCAAAATGAGAAGACAGAAAAACGCACAGCAGATGAAAGAGCAAGGTAAAAACACACAAGACCTAACAAATGAAGAGGAAATAGGCAGTCTACCTGAAAAAGAATTCAGAATAATGATAGTAAAGATGATCCAAAATCTTGGAAATATAATAGACAAAATGCAAGAAACATTTAACAAGGACCTAGAAGAACTAAAGAGTAAACAAGCAATGATGAAAAACACAATAAATGAAATTAAAAATACTCTAGAAGGGATCAATAGCAGAATAACTGAGGCTGAAGAACAGATAAGTGACCTGGAAGATAAAATAGTGGAAATAACTACTGCAGAACAGAATAAAGAAAAAAGAATGAAAAGAACTGAGGACAGTCTCAGAGACCCCTGGGAAACATTAAACACACCAACATTCGAATTATAGGGGTCCCAGAAGAAGAAGAGAAAAAGAAAGGGACTGAGAAAATATTTGAGGAGATTATAGTTGAAAACTTCCCTAATATGGGAAAGGAAATAGTTAATCAAGTCCAGAAAGCACAGAGAGTCCCATACAGGATAAATCCAAGGAGAAACACGCCAAGACACATACTAATCAAACTATCAAAAATTAAATATAAAGAAAACATATTGAAAGCAGCAAGGGATAAACAACAAAAAACACAAAAGGAAATCCCCATAAGGTTAACAGCTGATCTTTCAGCAGAAACTCTGCAAGCCAGAAGTGAGTGGCAGGACATATTTAAAGTGATGAAGGAGAAAAACCTCCAACCAAGATTACTCTACACAGCAAGGATCTCATTCAGATTTGATGGAGAAATTAAAACCTTTACAGACAAGCAAAAGCTGAGAGAGTTCAGCACCACCAAACCAGCTTTACAACAAATGCTACAGGAACTTCTCTAGGCAAGAAACACAAGAGAAGAAAAACACCTACAATAACAAACCCAAAACATTTAAGAAAATGGGAATAGGAACATACATATTGATAATTACCTAAAATGTAAATGGATTAAATGCTCCCACCGAAAGACACAGACTGCCTGAATGGATACAAAAACAAGACCCGTATATATGCTGTCTACAAGAGACCCACTTCAGACCTAGGGACACATACAGACTGAAAGTGAGGGGATGGAAAAAGATATTCCATGCAAATGGAAATCAAAAGAAAGCTGGAGTAGCAGTTCTCATATCAGACAAAATAGACTTTAAAATAAGGACTATTACAAGAGACAAAGAAGGACACTACATAATGATCAAGGGATTGATCCAAGAAGAAGATATAACAATTGTAAATATTTATGCACCCAACATAGGAGCACCTCAATACATAAGGCAAATACTAACAGCCATAAAAGGGGAAATTGACAGTCACACAATCATAGTAGGGGGCTTTAACACCCCACTTTCACCAATGGACAGATCATCCAAAATGAAAATAAATAAGGAAACACAAGCTTTAAATGATACATTAAACAAGATGGACTTAATTGATATTTATAGGACATTCCACCCCAAGACAACAGAATACACATTTTTCTCAAGTGCTCATGGAACATTCTCCAGGATAGATCATATCTTGGGTCACAAATCAAGCCTTGGTAAATTTAAGAAAATTGAAATCGTATCAAGTATCTTTTCTGACCACAACGCTATGAGACTAGATATCAATTACAGGAAAAGATCTGTAAAAAATACAAACACATGGAGGCTAAACAATACACTACTTAATAACGAAGTGATCACTGAAGAAATCAAAGGGGAAATCAAAAAAACCTAGAAACAAATGACAATGGAGACACGATGACCCAAAACCTATGGGATGCAGCAAAAGCAGTTCTAAAAGGGAAGTTTATAGCAATACAATCCTACGTTAAGAAACAGGAAACATCTAAAATAAAGAATGTAATCTTGCACCTAAAGCAATTCGAGAAAGAAGAACAAAAAAACACCAAAGTTAGCAGAAGGAAAGAAATCATAAAGATCAGATCAGAAATAAATGAAAAAGAAATGAAGGAAACGATAGCAAAGATCAATAAAACTAAAAGCTGGTTCTTTGAGAAGATAAACAAAATTGATAAACCATTAGCCAGACTCATCAAGAAAAAGAGGGAGAGGACAAATCAATAAAACTAGAAATGAAAAAGGAGAAGTTACAACAGACACCGCAGAAATACAAAGCATCCTAATTGACTACTACAAGCAACTCTATGCCAATAAAATGGACAACCTGGAAGAAATGGACAAATTCTTAGAAATGCACAACCTGCCGAGACTGAACCAGGAAGAAATAGAAAATATGAACAGACCAATCACAAGCACTGAAATTGAAACTGTGATTAAAAATCTTCCAACAAACAAAAGCCCAGGACCAAATGGCTTCACAGGCGAATTCTATCAAACATTTAGAGAAGAGCTAACACCTATCCTTCTCAAACTCTTCCAAAATATTGCAGAGGGAGGAACACTCTCCACCTCATTCTATGAGGCCACCATCACCCTGATACCAAAACCAGACAAAGATGTCACAAAGAAAGAAAACTACAGGCCAATATCACTGATGAACATAGATGCAAAAATCCTCAACAAAATACTAGCAAACAGAATCCAACAGCACATTAAAAGGATCATACACCATGATCAAGTGGGGTTTATTCCAGGAATGCAAGGATTCTTCAATATACGCAAATCAATCAACGTGATACACCATATTAACAAATTGAAGGAGAAAAACCATATGATCATCTCAATAGATGCAGAGAAAGCTTTCGACAAAATTCAACACCCATTTATGATAAAAGCCCTGCAGAAAGCAGGCATAGAGGGAACTTTTCTCAACATAATAAAGGCCATATATGACAAACCCACAGCCAGCATCGTCCTCAACGGTGAAAAACTGAAACCATTTCCACTAAGATCAGGAACAAGACAAGGATGTCCACTCTCACCACTATTATTCAACATAGTTTTGGAAGTTTTAGCCACAGCAATCAGAGAAGACAAAGAAATAAAAGGAATCCAAATCGGAAAAGAAGAAGTAAAACTGTCACTGTTTGCAGATGACATGATACTAGACATAGAGAATCCTAAAGATGCTACCAGAAAACTACTAGAGCTAATCAATGAATTTGGTAAAGTAGCAGGATACAAAATTAATGCACAGAAATCTCTTGCATTCCTATACACTAATGATGAAAACTCTGAAAGTGAAATTAAGAAAACACTCCCATTTACCATTGCAGCAAAAAGAATAAAATATCTAGGAATAAACCTACCTAAGGAGACAAAAGACCTGTATGCAGAAAATTATAAGACACTGATGAAAGAAATTAAAGATGATACAAATCGATTGAGAGATATACCATGTTCTTGGATTGGAAGAATCAACATTGTGAAAATGACTCTACTACCCAAAGCAATCTACAGATTCAATGCAATCCCTATCAGACTACCACTGGCATTCTTCACAGAACTAGAACAAAAAATTTCACAATTTGTATGGAAACACAAAAGACCCCAAATAGCCGAAGCAATCTTGAGAACGAAAAATGGAGCTGGAGGAATCAGGCTCCCTGACTTCAGACTATACTACAAAGCTACAGTAATCAAGACAGTATGGTACTGGCACAAAAACAGAAATATAGATCAATGGAACGGGATAGAAAGCCCAGAGATAAACCCACGCACATATGGTCACCTTATCTTTGATAAAGGAGGCAAGCATATTCAGTGGAGAAAAGACAGCCTCTTCAATAAGTGGTGCTGGGAAAACTGGACAGGTACGTGTAAAAGTATGAAATTAGAACACTCCCTAACACCATACACAAAAATAAACTCAAAATGGATTCAAGACCTAAATGTAAGGCCAGACACTATCAAACTCTTAGAGGAAAACATAGGCAGAACACTCTATGACATAAATCACAGCAAGATCCTTTTTGACCCAGCTCCTAGAGAAATGGAAATAAAAGCAAAAATAAATAAATGGGACCTAATGAAACTTAAAAGCTTTTGCACAGCAAAGGAAACCATAAACAAGACCAAAAGACAACCCTCAGAATGGGAGAAAATATTTGCAAATGAAGCAACTGACAAAGGATTAATCTCCAAGATTTACAAGCAGCTCATGCAGCTCAATAACAAAAAAACAAACAACCCAATCCAAAAATTGGCAGAAGACCTAAATAGACATTTCTCCAAAGAAGATATACAGATTGTCAACAAACACATGAAAGAATCCTCAACATCACTAATCATTAGCGAAATGCAAATCAAAACTACAATGAGATATCATCTCACACCGGTCAGAATGGCCATCATCAAAAAATCTAGAAACAATAAATGCTGGAGAGGGTGTGGAGAAAAGGGAACACTCTCGCACTGTTGGTGGGAATGTAAATTGATACAGCCACTATGGAGAACAGTATGGAGGTTCCTTAAAAAACTAAAAATAGAACTACCATACGACCCAGCAATCCCACTACTGGGCATATACCCTGAGAAAACCATAATTCAAAAAGAGTCATGTGCCAAAATGTTCATTGCAGCTCTATTTACAATAGCCAGGACATGGAAGCAACCTAAGTGTCCATCATCGGATGAATGGATAAAGAAGATGTGGCACATATATACAATGGAATATTACTCAGCTATAAAAAGAAACGAAATTGAGTTATTTGTAGTGAGGTGGATGGAGTTAGAGTGTGTCATACGGAGTGAAGTAAGTCAGAAAGAGAAAAACAAATACAGTATGCTAACACATATATATGGAATCTAAGGGAAAAAAAAAAAAGGTCATGAAGAACCTAGTGGTAAGACGGGAATAAAGACACAGACCTACTAGAGAATGGACTTGAGGATATGGGGAGGGGGAAGGGTAAGCTGTGACAAAGTGAGAGAGTGGCATGGACATATATACACTACCAAACGTAAAATAGATAGCTAGTGGGAAGCAGCCGCATAGCACAGGGAGATCAGCTCGGTGCTTTGTGATCACCTAGAGGGGAGGGATAGGGAGGGTGGGAGGGAGGGAGATGCAAGAGGGAAGAGATATGGGAACATATGTGTATGTATAACTGATTCACTTTGTTATAAAGCAGAAACTAACACACCATTGTAAAGCAATTATACTCCAATAAAGATGTTAAAAAAAAAAAAGAAAACTAAGACATTCATATCTGTATATGAATCCCACACGAGACCCATGTGTGGTTACCTATGGACATCAGTGTGGACATCTAAGGAACTCGCCAATGAGCTCAGATTTCAAAGAGACATGGACAAAAAGGTATGTAATCCTAAAATGGCGACATGGTCTGTAACATCAGTGTTAGCAAGATTAAAGACCCAAATAAACTGAAGCTTGCCCCCCCCCACCTCTCCCCCCCTCCCAAATTGCTATGGACGACAAAAATAATTTCATGCTCGGGGTCAAAAGAAAATTAAGGAACACCTAGGCCCACTGTTTGGTGTCAGTGGTAAAACATTAATGGATGACACATGGAAGAAAAAACAAATTTTACTGGCCTTCAAGAAAAGCGAAATTTATTACCTTAAAGAACATATCAGCAAAGGGATAGTACAAAGGGCTAGGAGTTAATAGCAATGACTGAAGTATCTGGACTTCCAGTGGTGTGACGTGAACTAACATTTAAAGTACAAAGGGGAGGAGATGAGATCAGTATAATACAGCTGGTTACCTCTGAGGAACTAGTATGTCTTCTAATGAAGAAGGTAAAAATTTCATTTAATGGAATCTCTGAACTCCATTAGGATAATAGTAACTTTAAGGATTTTAAGCTACAGCATTTCCCTTTACCAAAATGTTGGCCAAAGTTCCCTGTTAAGTTATATTATTTTATCATTTGAACTTTCTATAACTTCAAGTAATACTTAAGAGAAGCCACCACAATAAGCTCAGGCACTGCAACGAGGAGTAGCCCCCACTCGCCGCAACTAGAGAAAGCCCGCGTACAGCAACGAAGACCCAACACAGACAAAAAAAAAAAAGAAAAAAAAAGAACACTTAAAGTGAAGTATTTTGTAGGGCAAATTGGCAAGCAAAATGCTAAAATGAACACAAGTAAATCTAGTCCCAGTTTAAAATATGAGTGGAAACCTGAGGTCTCATTTTTTTGGTGAAAAACATGATCAAAGCCAATCTTAAGTAAATCTCACCTGTTTGTAGGCATAAAATTCTTTGTGTGCTTGATGTCTCAGCCTGAAAGACAGAAATGAGAAATGCAATACTGAGATTTCTGTATAAGAATTTGACAAAAATTTTAAAACTGCATTTTTTTGGTATTAATTTATATCATTTATGGTTTAAAATCCAGAATCTTTATTCTAGAATACACTCAAATGACATATCTGTTACCATGTTATGAGAAAGTGACCAGTGAACCATAGAATGTTATCCAAATATATAAGTTCAAGTGAAATCTCATTAAAACAAAATCTCAAATATTTTAATGAAGGCTCATTTTTTTATATTGACAATAGTCCACTTATTTCAATAATATTTAATATATCACACTTTTCTTAATTAAAAAATTGAAGTATCAATATAATATACATCTAATAATGTGCAAAAGCCTCAAGAATACAGATAAGTATTAAAAAAAAATTATACACACCACTGTAACTATCACCCAGATCAATACATAGAACATTTCCAGCATCCCTGAAATGACTCTTCCCAATCAATATTCACCCCTAAAACTATCCTAATTTTTATCATTGTAGATTATGCTTGTTTTTGAACTTCACATAAATGAATCATTTGGTATATACTCTCCTGTGTTGGCTTCTTTCAGTCAACAATTACTTTGAAATTCATCCATGTTGTTGCAGTGATTATATTTTTGACTGACATATAGTGTTCCATTTTACAAATGAATATAAAACTATTTATCCATTCCACTGTTGACAAATATTTAGGTTACTTCTAGTTTGGGGCAATTATGAATCAAGCTGCTATACAAATTCTTCTACATGTCTTTTAGTGGACATATAGACTCATTTCTGTTGAGTGTGTATCTAGGAGTAGAATTGCTGGTCCAAAGTGCTTGTACAAATTTTACTCCTATGGGTAGTGCATGAAAGTTCTAGTTGTTCCACATCTTTGCCACAGCTTGGTAGGGTCAGTTTAAAAATTTTTAGCCAATCTGGGGGGTGTTCAGTGGTATCTCATTTTGGTTTTAATTTTGCATTTTGCAAATGATGTTTAGGACCCTTTCATATGCTTATTGCCTGTTTGGATATTTTCTTTTATGAAATGCCTGTTCAAGTCTTTTGTCCATTTAAGAAAATGAGTTGACTATATTTTTCTTATTGATTTGTAGGAGCTCTTTAAATATTTTAGATGCAAGTCCTCTGTTGGGTACTGCAATACTCTATGGCTTGCCTTTTCATTCTCTTAATGTTATCTTTTGATGAACAAAAGCTTTTAATTTAAATTAAGTCCAGTTTATCAACTCTTCCCAATAATGTCAGTTCTTTTTGTGTCCAGTTAAAGAAATCTTTGCCGACCCCCAGATAATGAAGATAATCTCTTGTGTGTATCATGAAAATAATTTGTTATTTTACCTATCACATTTAGGTCTATGATCCATCTGAAATTAGTCTTTATGTATGATGTGAGGTAGAGGTCAATGTTCTTTTTATCCACATGCAGATTTTCATTTGACTCCTTTATTGAAGAGACACTTCTTTCCCCACTGTGTTGCAATGGCACATCTGCTGTAAGTGAGACCAATATGTGGTTCTGTTTCTAGAGTTTCTGTTTTATCCCACTGGTTTATCTGCCCATCCTTGTATACTGGGTTGAATCGTGTCCCCTCAAAATTAATGTCAAACTGCTACGTCAGAATGTAACCTTGTTTGGAAATAGCATCTTTGCAGACTATTTATTAGTTAAAATGAGGTCACGTTAGGATTAGGGTAGACCATAAATCCAATATGACTGTTGTCCTTAGAAGAAGAGGAGGGGATATACAGAGACACAGGGAGGAAGGCCAGGTGAAGACAGAGGCAGAGACTGAAGTGATGCAGCTACAAGCCAAAAAATATCAAGGATTGCTGACAACCTCTAAGAAGAGGCAAGGAAGGATCCTCCCCTAGATAGCCTTCAGAGGCAGCATGGCCCTGCCAACACCTTAATTTCGAACTTCTAGCTTCCAGAACTGTGAGAGATTAATAAATTTCTGTTGTTTTAAGCCATCCAGCTTGTGGTACTTTGTTACAGCAACCCCGGGAAACTAATGCATTTTGTGTCAATACCATGCCAGTTAAAAAAAAACACAAAAAACCTTTTATTTTGAAATAATCTTATAGGAAAGTTGCAAAAAATATCAGAGTTCATATATATTTCTCTCCCCAGTTTTCCAGCATTCACATCTTACATAACCATAGAACAGTGATCAAAAGCAGGAAATTAACACTGATGTTTTGATATTAATACTCGTATAGTATTCACCAAACAGACTTTATTTGCATTTCACCAGTTTTTTCACTAATGTTCTTTTCCTATCTTGTGATCCAATCCAGGACCCCAGCTTGCATCTAGTTGTGTCTCCTTAGTTTCTTCAAATCTGTGACAGTTTCTTAGTTCTTCCTTGTTTTTCAGTATTTTGACATATCAACCATGATCACTTGGTTATGGCAATGTCTACTGGGTCTCTCCACTGTAAAGTTACTATTTTCTCCTTTGCAACTGGTCAGTATCTTGGGGGAGAGACACTGAAACTATGAAAATATCCTATTTTTTTCTCAAGCTTTTGCCCACTGATTTTAGCATCCATCTTGCTTGCAACAATTCTGCAGTGTTTGCCTGGTGGTGGTTTTGTAGTTCCCTAATTCCTTGTACACTAACTGGGATTCTTCAGTAAGGAAGAGATGCCCCTTCTCCTTCATTTATTTATATCAGCATGGACTCATGGATATTTGTGTTAGTCTATGGGTTATAATTTAATATGATCATTATTTATTTTGTTGCTCAAATTGATTTAGGCTTTTAGGCCCTCCTTCAGGTTGGTTCTTATGTCCTTGCAACGTGCCCTCATCCTTTCCCATGCATTTCCTAGCTCACTGGCACCAAAAGATGTTACAAGCTCATCTTGTATTTTCCATGCTCCAGTTGTGGAATTAACCACTTCTTTCAAAGAGCCTTGGTTCCTTTTATTGGAGAATAATATTTAGAAACCAAGATCTGGGTGCTAGGTGAATAGTACTCTGTTTTAAGTACTGGAGTTTTGTAAAAAGTCTTGGGGTCTGGTAGTATAGGTTCTTAAGCTCTGTTCTTAACTACTTTGGCTATTCGTGGTCCTTTGCATTTCCATATAAATTTCATGAGCTTATCAATTTCCACAAAAAAATCTGTTGGCATTTTGACTGAGACTGTGTTTAATTTATAGATCAATTGGGGGAAGAACTGACATCTTTGCAAGATTGAGTTTCCAACCTATGAATATAGCATACTCTATTTATTAGATCTTCTTTCTCTGTACACATTTCTATGTAGAACACTTATATATCCTTCATTAAATTTATTCCTAGGTATTTGGTAATTTTTGATCTACTATAAATGGTATTTAAAATTTTTTTATGTTCTAATTCTTTGTTACTACTACATAGAAAAAAATTCAATTTTTGAATATTGATCCTGTATCTAGTGACTTGCTAAGTTCACTTATTAATTCTAAACAGCTTTTCTGCAGAATCTTTTGGATTTTTAAAATACACAATTATTTTGTCTGCAAATAATAACAGTTTAAACTCTGCCTATTAAATCTTCACATATTTCACTCTTTATTCTTTATTTCACTTCTTTTTTTTTTTTTTCCTGCACTGGCTAGGACCTCCAGTACCAATATTAAATGAAAGTGATGGCAGTGAATGTCCTTATTAATATGTTACTACTAAATATGATGTTTTCTCTAGATTTTTTGTAGATAACCCTTGATTCAAATAAAGTTCACTTGTATCCTAGTTTTAGACTTAAAAAAATCATGAATAGGTATTAATTTTTGTCAAGTGCTTTTTTTCCCATCACATTTTTTCCTTTTTACTGTTAATGTGGTATACTGTATTGATTGATTTTCAAATGTTAAAACAATCTTCATTTCTGGAATAAAACTCCACTTGGTTGTGATGTACCACCCTTTTGTACATCCTTGAATTTTATTTACTAATATTTTGTTCATGAGAAAGATTAGTCTATAATTTCCATTCTTGTAATGTCCTTGTCAGGCTTTGGAATCAAAATTATCTGGCCTCATCGAAGTATCTCTTCTATTCTCTGGAAAAGTCATGTAAGAGTGGTATTTTTTCCTTAAATGTTTGGAGAAATTCACTGGTGAAGTTACCTGACTTGCAGTTTCTTTGTGGAAATGCTTTTATTATTACATATATAATTATTAATATTTTATATTTCTTCTTGACTCAGTTAAAAATGTTATTATTCTTTTACTTGTATTCACATAACATACAATTAACCATCTTAAAGTGTATAATTCAGTGGCACTTAGTGCAGTCACAATGGTGTGCAAACACTAGTTCACTCTAGTGTCAAAACTTTTTCATCAAAAAAAATCTGGGGGGCTTCCCTGGTGGCGCAGTGGTTGAGAATCTGCCTGCCAATGCAGGGGACACGGGTTCGAGCCCTGGTCTGGGAAGATCCCACATGCCACGGAGCAACTGGGCCCGTGAGCCACAACTACTGAGCCTGCGCGTCTGGAGCCTGTGCCCCACAACAAGAGAGGCCGCGACAGTGAGAGGCCCGCGCACCGCGATGAAGAGTGGTCCCCACTTGCCACAATTAGAGAAAGCCCTCCCAGAGAAGCGAAGACCCAACACAATCATAAATAAATAAATAAATAAATAAATAAAAGAACGTGAATCTCTTTAAAAAAAAAAAAAAATCTGGTACTCATTAAGTAGTTGGTCCCCATTCCCCTCTTCCCTGGTAATCTCTAATCTGCTTTCTGTCTCTATGGATTTGCCTATTATGGATACATTACATAAAATAAATCATACAATATGTGACCCTTTTGTGTCTGGTTTTTCATTTAGCATAATGTTTTCGAGGCTCTGCCTATTTGTAGCATGTATCAGTACTTCACTCCTTTTTATGGCTGAATAATATTTCACTATATGTATATGCCACAATTTGATTATCCATTTATCTATTAATGAGCATTTGGGTTGTTTATACTTTCTGGCTATTATGAATAATGATATAAACATTCTGTACAAATTTCCTTGTGGACATATCTCTTCATTTGTCTTGGGTATATACCTAGGAGTGAAATTTCTGGGTCATATGGTAATTCTATGTTTAACTTTCAAGGAACTAATGAACTCTTTCCCACAGTTCCTGCACCATTTTACATTCCCACCAGCAATGTATGAGGGTTTCTATTTCTCCACATCCTTGTCAACACATAATTTTCCATATTTTTGACTACAGCATCCTAGTAGTTGTGACATTTATTGTGGTTTTAATGTGCATTTCCTTAATGACCAATGCTGTTGAACATCTTTTCATGTGCTTGTTGGCCGTCTGTATATCTTCCTTGGAGAAATGGCTACTTAAGCCCTTTACCTATTTTTAAATTCAGTTGTCTTTTCTTTTCTTTTAATATTTATTTATTTAATTATTTATGGCTGCATTGGGTCTTCGTTGCTGTGCATGGGCTTTCTCTAGTTGCAGCGAGTGAGGGCTACTCTTCGTTGTGGTGCGCGGGCTTCTCATTGCGGTGGCTTCTCTTGTTGCAGAGCATAGGCTCTAGGCATGCAGGCTTCAGTAGTTGTGGCATGAGGGCTCAGTAGTTGTGACTCGCAGGCTCTACAGTGCAGGCTCAGTAGTTGTGGCGCACAGGCTTAGTTGCTCCGCGGCATGTGGGATCTTCCTGGACCAGGGCTCAAACCCATGTGCCCTGCATCAGCAGGCAGATTCTTAACCACTGCACCACCAGGGAAGTCCCAATATTTATTTATTTATTTATTTTATTTTTGGCTGCGTTGGGTCTTAGTTGCAGCATGCAGGATCCTCTGCTGCGGCATGCAGGCTTCTCTCTAGTTGTGGTGTGTGGGCTCAGTTGTTGTGGAGCTTGGGTTCCAGAGTGTGTGGGCTCTGTAGTTGTGGTGTGTGGGGTCCAGAACATGTGGGCTCTGTAGTTGTGGCACGTGGGCTCTCTAGTTGTAGCCCATGTGCTCAGTAGTAGCAGCGCGTGGGCTTAGTTGCCCTATGGCATGTGGGATCTTAGTTCCCTGACCAGGGATCAAACCCACGTCCCCTGCATTGGAAGGTGGAATCTTAACCACTGGACCATGAGGGAAGTCCCAAATTCAGTTGTCTTTTTGCTGTTGAGTTGTAAGAGTTTTTAAAAATATATATCCTGGATATTAAACCCTTATCAGATATATGATTTGTAAATATTTCTCTCCCATTCTGTAGGCTGTTTTTTTCACTTTCTTGATAATGCTCTTTGATGCACAAATGTTTTTAATTTTTATAAGTCCAATTTATCTATTTTTTTCTTTTGTTGTTTGTGCTTTTGGTGTCAAATCTAAGACTCCCTTGTCAATTTGAGGTCATGAAGATTTACTTGTTTTCTCCCAAGAGTTTTATAGTTTTAGCTCATGTTTAGGTCGCTGACCTTTTTTTTTTTTTAATTTTTAAAAAATTTATTTTTGGCTGCGTTGGGTTTTCATTGCTGTGTGTGGGCTTTTCTCTAGTTGTGGTGAGCAGGGGCTACTCTTTGTTGCAGTGCACGGGTCTCTCGTTGTGGTGGCTTCTCTTGTTGTGGGCACAGGCTCTAGGCACACAGGCTTCAGTAGCTGTGGCACCCAGGCTCAGTAGTGGTGCGTGGGCTCTAGAGTGCAGGGTCAGTAGTTGTGGCATGTGGGCTTAGTTGCTCTGTGGCATGTGGGGTCTTCCTGGACCAGGGCTCGAACCCGTGTCCCCTGCATTGGCAGGCGGATTCTTAACCACTGTGCCACCAGGGAAGTCCCACTGATCTATTTTTTGAGTTAATTTTTACATAGGAAATGAGGCAGGGGTTCAATTTTATTCTTTTGCGTGTATTATTCAGTTGGTCCACCATTTGTTGAAGAGACTATTCTTTTGCCACTGAATGGACCTGGCACCCTTGTGAAAAATCAATTGGCCATACTATACTACCCAAAGTAAGCTACAGATTTAATGTGATCCCTATCAAACTACCCATGATATTTTTTTTTTTACAGAAATAGAACAGGTAATCCTAAAATTTATATGGAACCATAAAAGAGCCAGAATTGCAAAGCAATCCTGAGTAAAAAGAATAAAACTGGAGGCATAACCCTCCCAGACTTCAGATAATACTACAAAGCTACAGTAATCAAAACAGCATGGTACTCTCATGACAACAGACATACAAATCAGTGGAACAGAATAGAGAGCCCAGAAATAAACCCATACACCTATGGACAATTAACGTTCCTCAAAGGAGGCAAGACTATACAACGGGGAGAAGACAGTATCTTCACCAAGTGGTGTAGGGAAAGTTGGACAGCCGCATGTAAATCAATGAGGTTTAGAACACACCCTCACACCATACACAAAAATAAACTCAAAATGGCTTAAAGACTTAAATATAAGACAAGATACCATAAAACTCCTAGAAGAGGACATAGGCAAAACATTCTCTGACATAAATCATATCAATGTTTTCTTAGGTGAGTCTCCCAAGGCAATAGAAATAAAAGCAAAAATAAACAAATGGGACCTAATCAAGCTTATAAGCTTTTACACAGTAAAGGAAACCATGAACAAACTGAAAAGACAACCTACAGACTGGGAGAAAATATTTGCAAATGATGTGACCAAAAAGGGCTTAATTTCCAAAATTTACAAACAGCTCATACAACTCAGTAACAAAAAACCAAACAACCCAACTGAAAAACGGGCAGAAGACCTAAACAGACATTTCTCCAAAGAGGACATACAGATGGCCAATAGGCACATGAAAAGATGCTCATCATCGCTAATTACTAGAGAAATGCAAATCAAAACTATGATGAGGTACCACCTTACAATGGTCAGAATGGCCGTCTTCATAAAGTCTGCAAACAATAAATGCTGGAGAGGGTGTGGAGAAAAGGGAACCCTCCTACACTGTTGGTGGCAATGTATATTGGTGCAGCCACTATGGAGAACAGTATGGAGGTTCCTCAAAAAACTAAAAATAGAGCTACCATATGATCCAGCAATCCCACTTCTGGGCATACACCCAGACTAAACGATAATTCGAAAAGATACATGCATCCCTATGTTCATAGCAGAACTATTTACAATAGCCAAGACATGGAAACAACCTCAATGTCCATCGACAGGTGAACGGATAAAGATGTGGTACATATATACAATGGAATATTACTCAGCTATAAAAAAGAATGAAATAATGCCATTTGCAGCAACATGAATGGACCTAGAGATTATCATACTAAGTGACGTAAGTCAGAAAGAGAAAGACAAATACCATATATCACTTACATGTGGAATCCAAAATACAACACAAATGAACTTATCTACGAAACAGAAAAAGACTCATAGAGAGAAGAGATGTTGCCAAGGGGGTGGGGTGGGGGAGGGAAGTATTGGGAGTTTGGGATTAGCAGATGCCAACTATTATATACAGTATGGATAAACAACAAGGTCCTACTGTATAGCACAGGGAACTATATTCAATATCCTGTGATAAACCATAATGGAAAAGAATATATACATGTATAACTGAGTCACTTTGCTGTACAGCAAAAATTAACACAACACTGTAAATCAACTATACTTCAATAAAATTAAAAAAAAACCTACATGGAGAGCCACAAAAGCCAAAAAAAAAAAAAAATCAATTCACCATAGATGTTTGGGTTTATTTCTGGACTCTCAATTCTATTTTATTGATTTGTATGTCCATTCTTTTTTAAAATAAATTTATTTATTTATTTATTTATTTTTAGCTGTGTTGGGTCTTCGTTTCTGTGCGAGGGCTTTCTCCAGTTGTGGCAAGCGGGGGCCATTCTTCATCACGGTGCGTGGGCCTCTCACTGTCGCGGCCTCTCTTGTTGCAGAGCACAGGCTCCAGACGCGCAGGCTCAGTAATTGTGGCTCACAGGCCTAGTTGCTCCACGGCATGTGGGATCTTCCCAGACCCGGGCTCGAACCCGTGTCCCTTGCATTGGCAGGCAGATTCTCAACCACTGCGCCACCAGGGAAGCCCTATATGTCCATTCTTATGCCATTACCACATATTTTGATTACTGTATCTTAAAGGAAGTTTTGAAATTGGGAAGTGCAAGTCTTCCTGCCTTTTCTTCTTTTTCAGTGTTGTTTTGGCTATTTGGGGCTCCCTGCAGTTCTAAATGAATTGAGGATCAGTTTTTCCAATTCTGTATCAAAGGTTATTAGAATTTTGATAGGCTTTGCATTGAATCTCTAGAGTGCTTTGAGGAATACTGCCATCTTAATATATTAAGGCTTCCAATCCATGAAATCTTTCTATTTATTTAGGTCTTCTTTAATTTATTTCAGCAATATTTTGTAGTTTTCAGTGTACAAGTCTTTCACCTCCTTGGTTAAATTTACTCCTAGGAATTTCATTCTTTTGGATGCTATTGTAAATGTTTCATTTATTTCCTTTTCAGATTGTTCCTTGTTGGTGTACAGAAATACAACTGATTTTTTTTGTGCTGATTCTGTATTCTCAAAGTTTGCTTAACTTGTTTAGTAGTTCTAGATTTTTGTGTGTGTGTGTATTCTATGGGATTGTCTATATATAGAATCATGTCATCTTCAAAAAGAGATAGTTTTACTTCTTTCTTTCTAATTGGATGCCCTCTATTTCTTTTTCTTGTGTAAATGCTCTGGCTAGAACTTCTAGTACAATGTTGCATGGTAATGGTGAAAGTGGGCATCTTTTTTAATCAATATCAATGCTTTTATTTTTTTCACTGTTTCTGTTGAGAAATCAGATTCTTTTTTTTTTTTTTTTTTAGTATACAATGAGTGTATCCACCATTATAGTAACATACAGAATAGTTTCACTGCCCTACACATTCTTTGTGCTCTACCTGTTCATCCCTCCCTCTCCTGTAGATCCTGGCAACCGCTGACCTTTTAACTTTCTCCATAGTTTGCCTTTTCCAGAATGTCATATAGTGAGAGCCACATAGCACGTAGCCTTTTCAAATTGGCTTCTTTCACTTCAAAATATGCATTTAAGATTCCTCCATGTCTTTTCATGGCTTGATAGCGCATTTACTTTCAGTGCTGAATAATATTCTGTTATCTGGATGGACCACAATTCATTTATTCATTTACTCACTGAAGGATATCTCAGTTGATACCAAGTTTTGGCATTTATGAGTAAAGCTTCTTTCTAAAACATCTGTGTGTTGGTTTTTGTGTGGACGTAAGTTTTCAAATACTTCAGATATTTAAAGAAATTCACTTCTGTGTGTGTGTGTGTGTGTGTGTGTGTGTAATATTTTATCTTAGTCATGGGTTGTCAGCCATTTTACAAAAAGCCAACCCCCCCCCCCAAACAAACCCCATTTTTTGTGGTTTGCTGTACTTCTTGAATCCTTAACTTGTGAAGGAAATTTTCATCTACTGCTTCTTCCCTATTCTCTCTCAACATTTCTTTTCTGGACTCAATTTAAATGTGGTTTAGGCCTTTTTACTTTGTCCCAAATGTTTGTTACATTTTCTACCCCTTCCTCTTTCCAACCGTTATCCTGCTTATTTTCTACTGACTATTTGCCACATTACTAACATTTTCTTTGTTATTAAAGAGTATTGAGCAGAGTTCCCTGTGCTATACAGTAGGTCCTTGTTGGCTATCTATTTTAAACATAGCAGTGTGTATGTGTCAATCCCATACTCCCATTCTATGCCTCCCCGCCATCCTTCCTCCCTGCTAACCGTAAATTTGTTCTCTAAGTCAGGGGTCCCCAACCCCCAGCATGTTAGGAACCGGGCCGCACAGCAGGAGGTGAGAGGCAGGCGAGTGAGTAAAGCTTCATCTGCCACTCCGCATTGCTTGCATTACCGCCTGAACCATCCCCCGCCCCCCTCCCCCCACCGTCTGGGGAAAAATTGTCTTCCTCAAAACTGGTCGCTGGTGCCAAAAAGATTGGGGACCGCTGCTCTAAGTCTGTGAATATGTTTCTCTTTTGTTCATTTCATCTTTTTGTTAGATTCTTCATACAAGTGATATATGATATTTGTCTTTCTCTGACTTACTTCACTTAGTATGATAATCTCCAGGTTCATCTATGTTGCTGCAAATGGCATTATTTTATTCTTTTTAATGGCTGAGTAATATTCCATTGTATATATGTACCACATCTTATTCATTCATCTGTTGATGGACATTTAGGTTGCTTCCATGTCTTGACTATTGTAAACAGTGCTGCAATGAACATTGGGGTGCACATATCCTTTTGAACCATGTTTTTCTCTGGATATATGCCCAGGAGTGGGATTGCTGGATCTTATGGTGGCTCTATTTCTAGTTTCTTAAGGAACCTCCATACTATTCTGCACAATGGCTGTACGAATTTACATTCCCACCAACAGTATAGGAGGGTTGCCTTTTCTCCACACCCTCTCCAGCATTTATTGTTTATAGACTTTTTGATGATGGCCATTCTGACTGGTGTGAGGTGATATCTCATTGTAGCTTTGATTTGCATTTCTCTAATAATTAGTGATGTTGAGCATCTTTTCATGTGCCTCTTGGCCGTCTGTATGTTTTCTTTGGAGAAATGTCTTCTGCCCAGAAAATGGGCATCCTTGTCTTGTTCCTGATCTTAGGGGGAAAGCTTTCATTTTTTTCACCATTGAGTATGATGTTAGTTGTGGGTTTTTCATAAATGCTATTTCTTATGTCAGTTTTTTTTTTTTTTTAAAAGCACCATCTGTTTTTTTTTTTTTTTAATTAATTAATTAATTTATTTTTGGCTGTGTTGGGTCTTCGCTTCTGTGCGAGGGCTTTCTCTAGTTGTGGCAAGCGGGGGCCACTCTTCATCGCGATGCGCGGGCCTCTCACTATCGCGGCCTCTCTTGTTGCGGAGCACAGGCTCCAGACGCGCAGGCTCAGTAGTTGTGGCTCACGGGCCTAGTCGCTCCGTGGCATGTGGGATCCTCCCAGACCAGGGCGCGAACCCGTGTCCCCTGCATTAGCAGGCAGACTCCCAACCACTGCGCCACCAGGGAAGCCCTTATGTCAGTTTTTAAAAAAATTTTATTTTATTTTTTTTGGCTGCATTGGGTCTTCATTGCTGTGCACGGGCTTTCTCTAGTTGCTGTGAGCAGGGGCTACTCTTCATTGTAGTATGTGGGCTTCTCATTGTGGTGGCTTCTCTTGTTGTGGAGCATGGGCTCTAGGTGTGCAGGCTTCAGTAGTTGTGGCACGCAGGCTCAGTAGTTGCGGCGCACGGGCTTAGTTGCTCCATGGCATGTGGGATCTTCCTGGACCAAGGCTTGAACCTGTGTCTCCTGCATTGGCAGGCAGATTCTTAACTACTGCACCACCAGGGAAGTCCCTTTATGTCAGTTTTAGTGCACTCTATTTTTTCTAGGAAAGTGTCTAATTCAACTAAAATTTCAAATTTACTGGCATAAAGTTGTTTATAATACCCTTTGCTATCTTTTTAATGCTTGTAGGATTTGTAGTAATGTCCCCTTTTTAATTTCTGATATTAGTAAATTTATGTTTTCTCTTCTCTTCTTCTGGATCTCTTTCTAGAGATTCATCAATTTTGTTAATCTTTCCAAAGAATCAGCTTTTTTGATTTTAATAATTTTATTATACATTTGTTTTCTCGTTCATTGATTTCTGTGCTTAGTTTTTTTAGGAAGATTTTCTTCCTTCTACTTTCTTTTCGGTTTAATTGGGTTTTTTTTTTTTTTTTTTTTAGTTCCATGAAAGGAAAATTTGTATCATTGGTTTTCAGTCTTTCTTGTCTAATATATGATTTTTAAAACTATAAATTTCTCTTAATTAGGTCAAATTTATTAAACATGTAATTCAAATCATCCTTACTGTTTTTTTTTTTTTTTTTTTGGTCTTCCTGTTTTGCTGAGAGAAGTGTACACTACATTTTCATGTAAAGGAATAAAATTAACTCCATTACAGTTCATTAAAATGAGGCTGGATTTGTAAATTTACTTTGCTTATTTGACTTTTACTTGGATCTGCATATTTTCCCAAAGCGTCATTACTTCCAGCCACAGCAGGGGTTAATTTGTGTTTACTTTTTTTTCAATCCATGGCTCAAAAATTCATCCCTTCTAGAAAGTCCTACTTAAATTAATTTCATCCCTTTGATTACTCCGTTACTCTAAGTTCAACTAATTACCTAATATTTTAGATTGCACTATTTTATTTTGCATTTGCCATGCATTTAAGAGAAATATCTTTTTGCTATTCCTTCCAGGAAACATACTAGTAATATAGATTGTGACTTATTTGATGAAAGGAGGTAAGAATGGGGAATATTTCCTTTTTCTTAAGTAGCTTGTTATCCATTATTAAAAGAAAAGTAAAGTAGGTACTGTCTTTGTTTAAAAATTCCAGGCTCAAAAAAAGTTTTAATATTGTAAATCAACTATACTTCAATAGAAAAGTTTTAGAATATCCTCAATATGCAAATCTGTCCTTTGAGTGTGATTATGAAATTCTGAAATGGTTATTTTGAAATGAAGCCTGATAAATATAATTTATTTTTATTTTTTAAGTGGTTAAGAGCAAGTGCTTGGGTCAGACACAACTAGGTTTGAGTCTCAGCTCTAACCAACTTTTATCTGTGTGACTATAGGAAAATTATTTAACTTCCGTAAAATAAAGATAATAAGTTACCTAGTTTAACTGCAGTACACAGCACAGGGTCTGGCACATAGTAAGTACTTAATAACATGCTCAGTTAGACCTCCCACATTGCTCTTTGATTCTACTTATTCATGCTGAGTATGCTAAGCTTCCAGGCAGTAGTCATTTCAAACCCTTGCCACGCTCTTCAAGCTTTATCCTACCACCTCCTTCCCCATCATTTTCAACTACTTTTCAGAGAAAGAGGTTTTCAGATATGCAGCTCCCTTGCTCCCAGCCCCACATACCTACATATGTACTGTTCTTCCCAGTTACCTTCATCTCTGTCTTAAGAAGGTATTCTCCTGTTTAAAACCAATATTGCTGTAACTTTTAGGTATGCCTCTCCTCACTTCCACGATTCATTCTTTCTCACAAATCCTCTACAACTAGGTCATTCTCCTTAATATTATATTTATAAATATCCCTAAATCTCTATCTTAAAAAAACCCCAAACAACAAAATACTTCCTTAGGGATTTCCTGGGTGGTGCAGTGGTTAAGAATCCGCCTGCCAATGCAGGGGGACACGGGTCGATCCCTGGTCTGGGAAGATCCCACATCCCACGGAGCAACTGAGCCCGTGTGCCACAACTCCTGAGCCTGCGCTCTAGAGCCCGTGTGCCGCAACTACTGAGCCCACGTGCCACAACTACTGAAGCCCGCGTGCACTAGGGCCTGCATGCCACAACTACTGAGCCCGTGCTGCAACTACTGAAGCCCATGTGCCTAGAGGCCATGCTGTGCAACAAGAGAAGCCACTGCAATGAGCAGCCCCCACACCACAATGAAGAGTAGCCCCCACTCGCTGCAACTAGAGAAAGCCCGCGCGCAGCAACGAAGACCCAGTGCAGCCAAAAACAAAACAAAACAAAACTTCTTTAATTTACAGGAAACTGCACTCCCCACCCCTAATCTTTTCTTAGCCAATATTCTTCAAAGAGGAGGTTATATTCCTTGTATCCATTTTCACCTGCTCCTCAGGCTTTGTCCCATTATAACCCACCTTTCATCACCTGTGTACGTATTCTACTGAACCTTTTCTAACTAAGATTATGAATGCAAAGCTAATTGTCAAGTGTAATGGGAACTCTTCAGTTCTTCTCACTGGACCTCCCTGAGAACGGCTGACACAACTGACTCAATCCACTGAAGCCCTACTTGTGGGGCACCTCTCTTATGATTTTCCTCCTGTCTCCTGCTATCCCTTCCTAATCTCTCTTATGGGCTACTCTTAAATGTCAATGTTTATCTAGGATTCTGTCCTGGACCCATTTTATTTCACTATATACATTATCTTTATGGGACACTCCTGGCTTCAGCTTCCACCTATTATTATATCATCTCCTTTTTCCAGACCAGACTTCTCATAAGCTTTAGACCTATATATCAAATTGTGTACTAAACAGCTTAACTGTTACATAGGGAACTCAGTCCTCCCATGTCTGAAACAGAATCTATCATCTTTCCACCCCAAACTTACCCATCCACTTTCTTTCTCTGTTAAGGGACTGCTATCCACCCAGCTGCCTAAATCAGAAGTCCAGGAAAGATTCTAAGCTCATCCTTTCCTTGTCTTTTATGTCCAGTCACCAAATTCTATTCATTTTCACCTCTCAAATATTTCTCACAACCATCCATAGCACCCTTTCTATCTTTTCTGTCATTATCTTGACCTTATAATTTCTAGTAGGTAACTCAAAAATTTCCCTCTATTTTTAATTTTTAATTACATATGTTTCAAAGTTATATATAGTTTTACAGGTTAGTAACAACAACAACAACAACAATAAAAATCAGCAATCCTGCTCTCTTCCCCAGAGATAACCATTTTTTTCCCTTTAGCTCACTATTTTGATATTTACTTCCAAGTTTCTAAATATGTTTCTTGTGTTGCTACTTCTTGATTTTTCAGTTTTATGCATATCTATTAACTTCCTATTAGGGACACCATTCTTTCATTTACCTAACCACATTTATTGAGTGCCGATATTGTGCCAGGCACTGTTCTGGGTGTTTGGGATACAGCACACAGAACAGACAAATATTTATCTGGGGACAGAGATGAATAACAAACATAAATTAGAATATTATATGGTTCGTTATAAAATAGCAAAGACATCCTTCTTTTGTGCCCCAGTAGTGATCTATCCATAGCCCTATCACAGGCAGAAAATTCTATACTACAATGTTGTGTAAGATTGTGGTTGGTGCTGGGTGTCTCATTTAGACTTAAATTGTGTTCCTCCTATGGTTCTGATGAGTTTGGTTGTGACTGGAGGGCTCTTTCTACTTGAGAACATAGTAGCTCCCTGGGAAGGTGTTGGAGAACTTAAGTTATATCTAAAAATGGGCTTGGGTAATATTAGAGGAGTTGAATCCATGAATCTCCAGATTAACTGTAAATGACTTGTGAAATCCAAACTTAACACCTGAAGGGTTAAAAGCAACGGAGATCATCAGAAAGGGAAAACGTCTTACATTGTGACTAAAATTTCAAAATGGTACCAATTACTTGTAAATGAAATTTAGAAATGTTTGAATGTGACTCGTTTCTCTGATTAAACAAGGTAATTTTATTTTAGTGTAGAAGATTCCCACTTATTTGCTTTGTTAGCTTAATAATAAAAAAGATACAAAAATGATAAAATGTACTACAATGATAATGCATGAAAACAACTGCTATAGTTTTTTTCTTTATTTCTTTACTTATTTGCTTGATTATTAAAAGGAAAACAATGAGATAAAATGGTGTTTCACAACTTACTTCTCAAAAAATTTACCCAGAATCACAATTGGTATACTAGTGTTTTTCTTAAAACAAAAAAGTTAAAGGCTTAATTAATTCTTTGACAAAGTAATAAAAAATATACTATAAGCTACATATTTTAGATTATTTTATATGCTAACCCTTCCTTTTAAAAAAATATTTTATTATATTTTTGTCTTCTTTTTAAAAATAATTTGGTTTCAGATATTAAATTCACAAATTTCTGAGTTAAACCACTATTTGGAGAGGAATTACCAAAAAATTTGGTAGGTCTGAAAAAAAGAAATAGATTTTAATGCTATGAGGTCCTGTTTGTGCCATGGCTAATTCCCTAATTTAAAAAAAATGCTGAATATTTACATAACATTTATCAAACTATTATTATTTTTTAAAATCAAACTATTATTAAAAAATGTTAGCAAAAGGAAATTTCTGGAAATAAACAGATTTTTAAAATGTTTTTCCTGAATGCTATAATTATATTAGCTAAGTATTTAATTTATCTCTCTGAACAAGACCTAAAAATCATAAGCAGACAGCATATAAGGGGCAATTACAGTTTTGAGAACTTCAGAAAAGATTCATCTATTAAAAAAAAAAAAGATTCACTTTCTATGAAGAGTGTAAATTCACTTGTCAGAAAATCAGAAACTACACACTAAATTCATTTGAATTTGACCATCAGTAAGTGAGTGTCCCCAAAACACTAGTGGCAACAAAAAATTATTGCTGAAAGATATTTGATGATGGTATTTATCTTAACATAATCATATACTGTGCAAACACTAAAAACTGTTAGATGTATAGCTGTTTAATAAAATTCAATTCTCTTTTATTCCATAAAGCTCTTTGAATACGGTGTAAAAATTTTTACAGTCTCATCTTTGGCTTTGAAAATTAGGCCCTATTTGGAAATAAAAACAAAAATAAACAAATGGGACCTAATCAAACTCAAAAGCTTTTGCACGGCAAAGGAAGCCATAAACAAAATGAAAAGACAACCCATAGAATGGGAGAAAATATTTGCAAATGATGCAACTGACAAAGGATTAATCTCTAAAATTTACAAATAGCTTATGCAGCTCAATATCAAAAAAACAAACAACCCAATCAAAAAATGGGCAGAAGACCTAAACAGACGTTTCTCCAAAGAAGACATACAGGTGGCCAAGAGGCACATGAAAAAATGCTCAACGTTGCAAATTATTAGAGAAATGCAAATCAAAACTACAATGAGACCTCACACCAGTCAGAATGGCCATCATCAAAAAGGCTACAAACAATAAATGCTGGAGAGGGTGTAGAGAAAACGCAACCCTCCTATACTGTTGGTGGGAATGTAAATTGATGCAGCCATTATGGAGAACAGTATGGAGGTTCCTTAAGAAACTAAAAATAGAGCTACCATATGATCCAGCAATCCCACTCCTGGGCATATATCTAGAGAAAAATATGGTTCGAGAGGATACATGCACCCCAATGTTCATTGCAGCACTGTTTACAATAGTCAAGACATGGAAGCAACCTAAATGTCCATCAACAGATGAATGAGTAAATAAGATGTGGTATGTATATACAATGGAATATTACTCAGCCATTAAAAAGAATAAAATAATGTCATTTGCAGCAACATGGATGGACCTGGAGATTATCATCTAAATAAGTCAGACAGAGAAAGACAAATATCATATGATATCGCTTATATGCAGAATCTAAAAAAAAATGATACAAACTTATTTACAAAACAGAAACAGACTCACAGACTTAGAGAACAAACTTATGGTTACTGGGGGGAAGGATGGGGGAGAGGGACAGACTGGGAGTTTGGATTGACATGTACACACTGCTATATTTAAAACAGATAACCAAGAAGGACCTACTGTATAGCAGCAGTCCCCAACCTATTTGGCACCAGGGACTGGTTTTGTGGAAGACAGTTTTCCACGGACTGGGGCGGGGAGGGAGATGGTTTTGGGATGATTCAAGCGCATTGATTTATTATGGTTTCTGTGCAGTCAAACCTCTCTGCTAATGAAAATCTGTATTTGCAGCCGCCCCCCAGCACTCGCATCACCGCCTCAGCTCCACCTCAGATCATCAGGCACTAGATTTTCATAAGGAGCACGCAACCTAGATCCCTCGCATGCACAGTTCACAGTAGGGTTTGTGCTCCTATGAGAAACTGCTCATCTGACAGGAGGTGGAGCTCAGGCGGTAATGCGAGTGATGCGGAGTGGCTGTAAATACAGATGAAGCTTCACTGGCTCACCCGCTGCTCACCTCCTGCGGTGCGGCCCGGTTCCTAACAGGCCACGGACCAATACTGGGGGTTGGGGACCCCTGCTGTATAGCACCGGGAACTTTGCTCAATAAACCTAAATGGGAAAAGAGTTTGAAAAAGGATACATGTATATGTATAATTGAATCACTTTGCTGTACACCTGAAACTAACATAACATTGTTAATTAACTCTACTCCAATATAAAATAAAAATTTTTAAAAAGTATTAAAATGAAAAAAAAGAAGAAAATTAGGCCCTATTTAAAAACTTAGAAAGAGAAAAATGCTTGCTTAAACAATTATGAGTCAGTCAACCATGAAAGTTTACTGGCCAAATCCATTACTCCTTCTAGTAGGTATTTTATCCTTTATCACTTGTCTGTACATGTGCTACAGAGCTTGTCGAATAGTGTTTTATGCAGATAATCAATCACCTGTACACCTGACCAATTCAGCAACAAATGGGAGCTTCAGATATTCTTGAGAAACCACAAAAATCTGTTTAAAGCCTTGTATCTTGTTTGGACATTGTTTTCTGATCCCTAATGACTTTAGCTAACACCCTCCTGAAAAGCAATCTTGAAATTTCTGTGAAAGTAGATTAAGTCTTGGGGACAATAACATAAGTGTCTCTGGGCTAGGTGCTAATATGTTAGAAAAACAAATGTGGACAATTTTCTCCTCTAGTGTAAAATACCTCCTCAGCAGATAAGACTGAAGACTGAATAAAGGTGTTTTACTGATTAGTAACTCACAGAAGGTTAAAATGTTAAGCCATATGTATAAAACATTTTAACCTAAGGGCAGAAAGTTGATTTATTATTGATTGCTTAACATATATTGAAGCAACACAGAATGAAAATTGGTTACCTAATCAAGTAGCAACAGAAGAGTAAACTAAGGATGAAGACAAATATAGCAGTGCCAAAAACCACAATATATATGTTGAGTGGCAGATTCTGGAATCCAATATTAGGCATCCTGAAGTTGTAATGTGGGAAATCCGAGCTCATGGATGAACTGTGGGGAAAGAAAAGAATGGGAAAAAATTAGGTTATAAAGGCTAAAAACCAAGATAGCATTATCTTTGTACATGTACAGAGGCAAATTTTTCCTTAAGGCTTGAAACAAATATGATAGACATAGGGTTAATATCCTTGCCATTAATTCATTAATCATGCCACAAATATTTATTGAGTACTTATTATGTACCTGGAACTACTCCAGAAGCTTGAGATCCTACCTAAAAAGCTTTACAAAAAGGTATTCACAGAGAGGTACTGGCATGATTTCACTGAAATAATGCCAATAATCAATAAACATCAATATATGAAAATGTTCAACGTCAAAGAAGTAAAAAGGAAAAAAAAATGTTAAGATTTTAAAAACTCTTTAACCTTTAAAGTAATAATATTTATAATGGTAAAATATTGGAAATAACTTAGATGTCTCACAAGGAGATAACGATTAAATAATTACAGAGTCATATGTTACAATATTATTTGGTCATGAAAACCTGTTTTCAATAAATTTTAAATTTTAATAAAGATATATAGGAAAATTAAGCAGGATATAAATTGTATATAAAACTGATCCCGATTTTGTAAAGGGTTGAAAAAAAGGTGGATTATATATGTAAATATATGTGTACATATAGGGGTGTGTGTGTGTGTGTGTGTGTATATGTGTGTGTAGCAGAAAAAAGCCTGAAAGCCAACATATCAAAATGTTAATAATGACTTGTGGTTTACTAGCCATTTTGATTTTCTTCTTCTTCTTCTTTTTTTTTTTTTTTTAAAAAAACACTTTATTAAATCAGACTCGGGCGAATTCCCTGGTGGTCCAGTGGTTAAGACTCTGTGCTTCCATTGCCGGGGGCAGGGGTTCAATCCCTAGTCAGGGAACTGAGATCTTGCAAGCTGCGTGGTGCGGCCAAAAAAAAAAAAAAAAAAAATCAGGCCTTGTTCTAAGCATTTTACCGGCTTTATTTTATTTAATTCTTACATAAAATTTCTATAGGTACCATAACATCTCCCCCATCTTATAGATAAGGAAACCAAAACTTAAGAGTTTTGGTCACATAGCCATGACTGACCAAGTATGTATGGGAGTCAAGCCCTCTCCAACTCCAAAGCCAGTGCCCTCAGCCCATATGCTCTAGTCTTTATAATAAAAAAACAGCAAATATTGTTTAAACACTAAAAAGGGGACTATTTTTGCCGATTAGATTGCTACTACCTACTGATCACTACACAGTTAAAATTCCATGAATGGAGGTTGCCCCCTTCTTTAGGTGATGAGCTATAGTGATAAAGTGGCTCATCATACCTTCATGCTTGAACTTTCCTTGTCATTTTGATTCATTACAAAATAAAGAGCAACTGCCAGTCTTGATTATCAAGACCACATAATGGTAACTGGATTACAACCATGACTACTGCCAAAATCAAAACAAAACTAAACAAAACTCCTCCAAACAAAATGCTTCTACTTTTATTTATACAAGGTACATTACAAATGTGTTTGCAGATCTTTCATGTCCTTGTTGGAAGAGTATATTTATATTATAGACAACATTGAGATACTGACTGGTTGTATCTGAAGCCTCAGTGTTATTATTACTTTAATTTCCAACTTCTAATAACTTATACCAGGAACTGTAAAGACCTACTTCATCCCATGGAAACTCCTAAGAAATTCCAAACATAAATAATGGATAATATTTAGTTTTGAACATTCAACCATTTTCTGCAAGTGCTTTTATTCAAATATATAATTTCCTTTTTCTTACACTCAGATCTTCTTGGAAGAGAAGGAAGGAGTTAAGCAGTACTTTACTAAATATATCTAGCACATATATTGTACAGCTATAAGAAAATTACAGCTGCCAAAACTTAACTCTTCCATACTGCTGACAGGGCTTCACTTAATGACTCTTCCTACAGTCAAGACTTAGATGACTATCCTTCAGTCCTTTAGAAATACCCCTCACCGGACAAATTTGTCTTGGTAAAGTAACTCTCACCTTAGGAAATAAGAGATTAAATGTACATCCTGGGAGGGCTAATAGAGAAGAAATAGGCAAACAGAAACTTTTATGGTGGAAAAAGGGACTGGTCTGCAGTCAGCAACTTTCTGTATTGTTCCCAGGATGTCACTAGCTAGATGTCAATACTTGGTCCATCTGTCCCATTATCAATGGGACAATGCTTATCCTATCAACTTCAAGGGATTCCTGGAAGGATAAAATGAGATGATAGATACTGAAGTGTCTGAAAACTCTAAGAGTTAGGGCAAAATACTAAGGCTATAATGTGTGTGTGTGTGTGTGTGCATTTTGGCGAGGGGTCGGGGAGAGGGATGACATTAAAAAAAGTAGTAGATAACATAAAAGATGCCCTAGCAAAGATCAAGTCTCTCTAGAGGATTCTACAAAACCAAATGCTCCTTCCTCAGGGAGCTCCTCTGCACACACTGCCAAGCTTTGTGTCAAGTGACCTGCCAACCTGGCCACCAGAGGCAGGAAACCTATCTTGGCCAAAGGCAACTATCAATATAGGCCAGCTGGGAGTGAGCCAGTGGTGTGAGAATGCTACGCTGTAGGGGTCCTTGTACTGGGTGGCACCACCAACAAACTCTGGGGGAATTCTGAACAGAGACACAGGCATGGAGTATTAGAGGTAGCACTGTCATCAGAAGGAAGAGACATCTGCCTCAGTGTTCCTGGGGTCTGACTGCTGACAACTTTCCTGTGAGTCCACCCTTCTTGTTAGGGCCTTACAACCAATTACCAGAAGAATGGGAGTTGGCAGGGGATATGCTGATGCAGAACACATTTTAGGAATTTCCCCCCTGTCTTTTGGTAAATGGAATTGCTTAGCTACAACTGATATGTTGTCCCAACAGTCTAAGTAGATGGTGTATTATTCCAAGATATTAATCCTGGTCTAGTGATATATTAATTTTATAATATTTTCATTATAATATCTTTTCAGCATGAGTATGAATAATCTTTTAAAGTGAGACAATCTTTAAAAAGAAACCTACCATTCAACATCATCATAACAAGAATTCTTTGCTATTTAGGTATTACAAATGTAAAAGTTATTTAGTAATTGCTCTTTGTGGGAATGAAGAGAAGAAATAGAACATACAGTGCACTGTTGGATCTTACTTGGCATTTCTGACTTCATTCACGTGAAAACCATTTTCCTCTTTATGTAATTCCATAGGTCCTGAAATCTCTAATCTCAGCCTAAATTTCAAACTAATCAGTTTATTTTTTTATTTTTTTAACATCTTTATTGGAGTATAATTGCTTTACAATGGTGTGTTAGTTTCTGCTTTATAACAAAGTGAATCAGTTATACATATACATATGTTCCCATATCTCTTCCCTCTTGCGTCTCCCTCCCTCCCACCCTCCCTATCCCTTCCCTCTAGGTGGTCACAAAGCACCGAGCTGATCTCCCTGTGCTATGCAGCTGCTTCCCACTAGCTATCTATTTTACATTTGATAGTGTATATATGTCCATGCCACTCTCTCACCCTGTCACATCTTACCCCTCCCCCTCCTCATATCCTCAAGTCCATTCTCTAGTAGGTCTGTGTCTTTATTCCCATCTTGCCACTAGGTTCTTCATGACCTTTTTTTTTTCCCCTTAGATTCCATATATATGTGTTAGCATACTGTATTTGTTTTTCTCTTTCTGACTTACTTCGCTCTGTATGACAGACTCTAACTCCAACCACCTCACTACAAATACATCCATTTCGTTTCTTTTTATGGCTGAGTAATATTCCATTGTATATAGGTGCCACATCTTCTTTATCCATTCATCCGATGATGGACACTTAGGTTGCTTCCATGTCCTGGCTATTGTAAATAGAGCTGCAATGAACATTTTGGTACATGACTCTTTTTGAATTACGGTTTTCTCAGGGTATATGCCCAGTAGTGGGATTGCTGGGTCGTATGGTAGTTCTATTTTTAGTTTTTTAAGGAACCTCCATACTGTTCTCCATAGTGGCTGTATCAATTTACATTCCCACCAACAGTGCGAGAGTGTTCCCTTTTCTCCACACCCTCTCCAGCATTTATTGTTTCTAGATTTTTTGATGATGGCCATTCTGACCAGTGTGAGATGATATCTCATTGTAGTTTTGATTTGCATCTCTCTAATGATTAATGATGTTGAGCATTCTTTCATGTGTCTGTTGGCAATCTGTATATCTTCTTTGGAGAAATGTCTACTTAGGTCTTCTGCCCATTTTTGGATTGGGTTGTTTTTTTTTTGTTATTGAGCTGCATGAGCTGCTTGTAAATCTTGGAGATTAATCCTTTGTCAGTTGCTTCATTTGTAAATATTTTCTCCCATTCTGAGGGTTGTCTTTTGGTCTTATTTATGGTTTCCTTTGCTGTGCAAAAGCTTTTAAGTTTCATTAGATCCCATTTGTTTATTTGTGTTTTTATTTCCATTTCTCTAGGAGTTGGGTCAAAAAGGATCTTGCTGTGATTTATGTCATAGGGTGTTCTGCCTATGTTTTCCTCTAAGAGTTTGATAGTGTCTGGCCTTACATTTAGGTCTTTAATCCATTTTGAGTTTATGTTTGTGTATGGTGTTAGGGAGTGTTCTAATTTCATACTTTTACACGTACCTGTCCAGTTTTCCCAGCACCACTTATTGAAGAGGCTGTCTTTTCTCCACTGTATATGCTTGCCTCCTTTATCAAAGATAAGGTGACCATATGTGCATGGGTTTATCTCTGGGCTTTCTATCCTGTTCCATTGATCTATTTTTCTGTTTTTGTGCCAGTACCAAACTGTCTTGATTCCTGTAGCTTTGTAATATAGACTGAAGTCAGGGAGCCTGATTCCTCCAGCTCCATTTTTCGTTCTCAAGATTGCTTTGGCTATTCGGGGTCTTTTGTGTTTCCATACAAATTGTGAAATTTTTTGTTCTAGTTCTGTGAAAAATGCCAGTGGTCATTTGATAGGGATTGCATTGAATCTGTAGATTGCTTTGGGTAGTAGAGTCGTTTTCACAATGTTGATTCTTCCAATCCAAGAACACGGTATATCTCTCCATCTATTTGTATCATCTTTAATTTCTTTCATCAGTGTCTTATAATTTTCTGCATACAGGTCTTTTGTCTCCTTAGGTAGGTTTATTCCTAGATATTTTCTTTTTGTTGCAATGGTAAATGGGAGTGATTTCTTAATTTCACTTTCAGATTTTTCATCATTAGTGTATAGGAATGCAAGAGATTTCTGTGCATTAATTTTGTATCCTGCTACTTTACCAAATTCATTGATTAGCTCTAGTAGTTTTCTGGTGGCATCTTTAGGATTCTCTGTGTATAGTATCATGTCATCTGCAAACAGTGACAGCTTTACTTCTTCTTTTCCGATTTGGATTCCTTTTATTTCTTTGTCTTCTCTGATTGCTGTGGCTAACACTTCCAAAACTATGTTGAATAATAGTGGTGAGAGTGGGCAACCTTGTCTTGTTCCTGATCTTAGTGGAAATGGTTTCAGTTTTTCACCATTGAGGACAATGTTGGCTGTGGGTTTGTCATATATGGCCTTTATTATGTTGAGGAAAGTTCCCTCTATGCCTACTTTCTGCAGGGCTTTTATCATAAATGGGTGTTGATTTTGTCAAAAGCTTTCTCTGCATCTATTGAGATGATCATATGGTTTTTCTCCTTCAGTTTGTTAATATGATGTATCACGTTGATTGATTTGCGTATATTGAAGAATCCTTGCATTCCTGGAATAAACCCCACTTGATCCTTTTAATGTGCTGTTGGATTCTGTTTGCTAGTATTTTGTTGAGGATTTTTGCATCTATGTTCATCAGTGATATTGGCCTGTAGTTTTCTTTCTTTGTGACATCTTTGTCTGGTTTTGGTATCAGGGTGATGGTGGCCTCGTAGAATGAGTTTGGGAGTGTTCCTCCCTCTGCAATATTTTGGAAGAGTTTGAGAAGGATAGGTGTTAGCTCTTCTCTAAATGTTTGATAGAATTCGCCTGTGAAGCCATCTGGTCCTGGGCTTTTGTTTGTTGGAAGATTTTAAATCATAATCAGTTTATTTTTTAAAAAAAGACAAATATCTGAGTTTTTTTTTTTTTTTTTTATCAGCAATGGGATTTTTCACCAAGATACAAAAGGGATAGAGATTTGGCCCCACAGAGGACCAGAGCTTCACACAATACACCACAGTTAGACGGGCTGCCGCAGTGTTTCTTTTTTTTTTAAATAAATTTATTTATTTTAATTTATTTGTTTATTTTTTTGGCTGCATTGGGCCTTCGTTGCTGCGTGCGGGCTTTCTCTAGTTCTGGCGAGCAAGGGCTACTCTTCGTTGTGGTGTGTGGGCTTCTCCTTGCAGTGGCTTCTCTTGTTGCACAGCACAGGCTTTAGGCACACGGGCTTCAGTAGTTGTGGCACGCAGGCTCAGTAGTTGTGGCTCACGGGCTCTAGAATGCAGGCTCAGTAGTTGTGGCACACAGGGTTAGTTGCTCTGTGGCATGTGGGATCTTCCCAGACCAGGGATCGAACCTGTGTCCCCTGCATTGGCAGGTGGATCCTTAACCATGCAGCAGTGTTTCTTGAAGTGTGTTTGGTGGCCTCATTCTTCTTAGACCAGTTCCTGCTCCCTGGACAATACATCAGCATCTTCACAGTAGTTAGTATTCTACTTTTGCTTCAAAAATGCTCAGAAAAAGAGATACCAGTAATTAGACTGCTGTGTTTTATAATTTGTGGTTCACAAACCATTAAAAACCATATATTTCTTATAAATACAAGACATCCAAGAAAAACTTTCTAAGAAAAAATTATCTTAGACTTTGTTAATCTTTTTTAAAAAACTGAGACATAAATTTACATTAAAAATGCACCCATGTGTATAGGTCAAAGAGTTTGGACAAATGAATATACCCTTGTTACCACCATCCTAATCAAGATACAGAACATTTCTTTATCCCCAGAGAATTCCCTGTACCCGTTTGCAGTTAATCACCACTCCTAACCACAGATCTGATTTCCATCATTACAGATTTATCTTCCTTATGCTAGAATTTCATATTCAAATGGAATCACACAGTATGTACTCTTTTGTGTTTAGCTTTTAGTCTCTCAGTAGGTGAGAGACTCTTAACAAACAGCTATATAAATTCACGTTATATTCCTAGCTTGTCCTAGTTATTCTATTATCTACAACTGGTGTCTCCTAAAGATCATTAACTTCATCTTTGAATATATCAATTTTATGGTTAATTTTTGGATACTTCTTTCTACACAAAATTCCTGGTTATCCTATTTAGGCGTTGTTATTGTTTTCATGGAAGAACATTTCACCATGTCCTGGGTGTTCCTTTCCATTTTTAAGTCTTTCTTCAGTGGAACACTTTCTACCTATTATATTTTTAAAGCCTTCAGCAGAGGAAACGTGTAGCTTGATTCACTCACCATATTTTGCCCCAGTCAAAATCTAAGGGAAAGCAGGAACTCCAAGGTGCTCAAGGCTGGAGTGGTGGGACTCCCCTGGTGGCTCAGTGGTTAAGAATCCGTCTGCCAATGCAGGGGACACAGGTTCGAGCCCTGGTCCGGGAAGATCCCACATGCTGCAGAGCAACTAAGCCCATGCACCACAACTATTGAGCCTGCGCTCTAGAGCCCGCGAGCCACAACTACTGAGCCCATGCACCAAAACTACTGAAGCCTGCACACCTAGAGCCCATGCTCTGCCAGAAGAGAAGCCACCGCAATGAGAAGCCTGTGCACCGCAACGAAGAGCAGCCCCCACTTGCTACAAAACTAGAGAAAGCCTGTGTGCAGCAACGAAGACTCAACACAGCCAAAAATAAATAAACAAATTTGTATATATATAAAACAAAGACTGGAGTGGTGAAGCCCCTTTTATGGTGAGGCATCTGCTGATATGTGCCAGTCTTCTTGGGGCAAGGAAACACAAGTCCAAGCTCGCAGCCTAGCCCAGGTGGGTTCCTACATTAAGCCAGGAGGGAAGATAAAGCAAGTGGATACACACAGCCTCTTTCATTCACACCATTGTTCTTTTTTTATTTTCACCTTTTACTTTCATATAATCATGGAAAAAACCCTCTGTGTCTATTGTCCTATACATCTGTTCATAGGAAACATGTATAACTAACATACACATAACATGATCAATATCTGGAACCTGTTTAAACATTCTCATTCATTTATCCGGCTTTTTATTTCATTCCCTATTAAAATTTTTTTCTTTTCCTCAAGTATATTTTGTGAATTCTCAACTTATCCCCCATTTTTGTATTTTTAGCATTATTTCCCTCTTTCTTAGAGCTTTATGCTTTATTTTGTTACTTCATCCAACTTCTCTGGAATACTTTTCAGATCTCTTAAAACGTGACTTCTGCTCTTACATTATCTACGTGATGCTGCCTGCAAATGCTCACAGCATGTACATTACTGTCTCTTTTTTCATCTGCAGTCCTCTATGTTCCTCTTTTAAGTTGATGTATTTACTCTAGGAGGGAGGCAGTCCATACAGAACACACCAAGAAGAGGCCTGACAGGGCAAATTCATCTCCCTTCCTGGTTAGCATCATCTACTGGAAGAGGTTGTTGGCCACATTACATCACACACACCACTGTGCACTTCAGTCTAATTCAACAATGCACTGGGTGCCAGGTCTGTAGTAAAGAAAGAAACAAGAAAAATGTGTTCAGAGAAGGGGAGAAGTCTCACATGACATGCTCACTTCAGAATTCTGCCTAGGTTTGGAATTTTCCCAGAAAAAAGGAGAAAATTCTTTTTTTTCCTTTTCCACTTTTATCTTCTGTATAAGTATATATATATATAAATATATACATATATATACTTTTTCATATTCTTTTCCATTATGGTTTATTATAGGATATTAAATATAGTTCCCTGTGTTATACAGTAGGACCTTCTTGTTTATCTATTTTATACATAGTAGTTTTTATCTGCTTGTTCCAAACTCCTAATTTATCCCTCCCTCACCCCCTTTCTCCTTGGGTAACCATACGTTTGTTTTCTGCGCCTGTGAGTCTGTTGTTTTGTAAATAAATTCATTTGTATCATATTTTAGATTCCACATATAAGTAACATCATATGGGATTTGTCTTTCTCTTTCTGGCTTACTTCACTTAGTATGATAATCTCTAGGTCCATCCACATTGCTGAAAATGGCATTATTTCACTCCTTTTTTATGGCTGAGTAGTATTCCACTGTATATATGTACCACATCTTCTTTATCCATTCCTCTGTCGATGGACATTTAGGTTGGTTCCATGTCTTGGCTATTGTAAATAGTGCTGCAATGAACACTGGGGTGCATGTATCTTTTTGAATTAGAGTTTTCTCCAGACATATGCTCAGGAGTGGGATTGCTGGATCATACAGTAGTTCTATTTTTAGTTTTTTGAGGACCCTCCATACTGTTTCTCATAGTGCCTGGACCAATTTACATTCTGGCCAACAGTGTAGGAGGGTCCTCTTTTCTCCACAACCTCTCCAGCGTTTGTTATTTGTAGACTTTTTATTTTTTAAAAAATATTTATTTATTTTTGGCTGCATCGGGTCTTAGTTGCAGCACATGGGCTCTTTTGTTGTGGCACGTGGGCTCTTCACTGCGGCGCATGAGCTTCTCTCTAGTTGGGCCGTGCGGGCTCTACAGCGCGTGGGCTCTGTAGTTGTGGCATGCGGGCTTAGTTGCCCTGCGGCATGTGAGATCTTAGCTCCCCAACCAGGGATCAAACCCACGTCCCTTGAATTGGAAGGTGGATTCTTAACCACTGGACCACCAGGGAAGTCTCTGTAGACTTTTAAATGATGGCTAGTCTGACCGCTGAGAGGAGATACCTCACTGTACTTTTGATTTGTATTTCTCTAATAATTAGTGATGCTGAACATTTTTTCATGTGCTTGTGGGCCATCTGTATGTCTTCTTTGGAGAAATGTCTGTTTAGGTCTTCTGCCCATTTTTTGATTGGGTTGTTTGTGTTTCTGATATTGAGTTGCATGAACTGTTTGTATATTTTGGAACTTAAGCCCTTGTTGGTTGCATAGTTTGTAAGTATTTTCTCCCATTCCGTTAGGTTGTCTTCATTTTGTTTATGGTTTTCTTTGCTGTGCAAAAGCTTATAAGTTTGATTAGGTCCCATTTGTTTATTTTTGCTTTTATTTCTATTGTCTTGGGAGTCTGACCTAAGAAAACATGCAAGGCCTTTCTTCAAGGTTCACCTATAATAAAAATAGGCTGCTGTGGCCTGCCCTATGTTAGATCCAGGAACTTAACAACCGTTCCAAAATTATGTGTATATAGAGGGATGCACTCTGGGTTTCTAAAAGCAAACTTGGGAAACACACAGTTAGAACTGGGCACATTAATGGGAATTCCCTGGTGGTTTAGTGTTTAGGACTCAGCTCTTTCACTGCCGTGGGCCCAGGTTCAATCCCTGGTCGGGGAACTAAGATCCCACAAGCTGCACAGTGAGGCCAAAAAAAAGAGAACTGGGCACATTAACAAATTTGGGAACTTTCTAATGTCCAACTTATTTTTAAAAGTTTTACCCTTAGTTCTATTAAAAAAGAAAAAAAGATTTATCAAATCAAAACCTTTCCTTATGAGAGACCTTCAAGATGGCGGAGGAGTAAGACGTGGAGATCACCTTCCTTTCCACAAATACATCAGAAATACATCTACATGTGGAACAACTCCTACAGAACACGTACTGAATGCTGGCAGAAGAGCTGACTTCCCAAAAGGCAAGAAACTCCCCACATACCTGGGTAGGGCAAAGGAAAAAAGAAAAAACAGAGACAAAAGAATAGGGACAGGACCTGCACCCCTGGGAGGGAGCTGTGAAGGAGGAAAAGTTTCCACACACTAGGAAGCTCCTTCACTGGCGGACACGGGGTGGCGGGGGGAGGCTTCGGAGCCATGGAGGAGAGCGCAGCAATAGCGGTGCAGAGGGCAAAGTGGAGAGATTCCCGCACAGAGGATTGGTGCCGACCAGCACTCACCAGCCTGAGAGGCTTGTCTGCTCACCTGCTGGGATGGGTGGGGGCTGGGAGCTGAGGCTCGGGCTTCGGAGGTCGGATCCCAGAGAGAGGACTGGAGTTGGCTGCGTGAACACAGCCTGAAGGGGGCTAGTGCACCACAGCTAGCTGGGAGGGAGTCCAGGAAAAAGTCTGGAACTGCCTAAGAGGCAAGAGACCATTCCTTCGGGGTGCATGAGGAGAGGGGATTCAGAGCACCGCCTAAACGAGCTCCAGAGACGGGCGCAAGCTGTGGCTATCAGAGCGGACACCAGAGACGGGCATGAAACACTAAGGCTGCTGCTGCAGCCACCAAGAAGCCTGTGTGCAAGCACAGGTCACTATCCACACCTCCCCTCCCGGGAGCTTGTGCAGCTCGCCACTGCCAGGGTTCCGTGATCCAGGGACAACTTCCCCAGGAGAACACACAGCACGGCTCAGGCTGTCGCAACGTCATGCCAGCCTCTGCCGCCGCAGGCTCAGCCTGCATTCCATACCCCTCCCATCCCCTGGCCTGAGTGAGCCAGCGCCCCCTAATCAGCTGCTACTTTAACCCCGTCCTGTAGGCGACCTACACGCAGAGGCAGGGCCAAATCCAAAGCTGAACCCCAGGAGCTGTGCGAACAAAGAATAGAAAGGGAAATCTCTCCCAGCAGCCTCAGGAGCAGCGGATTAAATTTCCACAATCAACTTGATGTACCCTGCATCTCTGGAATACCTGAATAGACAATGAATCATCCCAAAATTGAGGCAATGGATTTTGGGAGCAACTGTAGACTTGGGGTTTGCTTTCTGCATCTAATCTCTTTCTGGATTTATATTTATCTTAGTTTAGTATTTAGCCTTTATTATCACTGGTAGATTTGTTTATTGATTTGGTTGCTCTCTTCCTTTTTTTAATATATACAGATATATATATATATATATATTTTTTCCTTTTTCTCTTTTTGTGAGTTTGTATGTGTATTCTTCTTTGTGTGATCTTGTCTGTATAGCTTTGCTTTTACCATTTGTCCTAGGGTTCTGTCTGTCTGTTTTTATTCTGTAGAGTTTTTAGCACTTGTTATCATTGGTAGATTTGTTTTTCGGTTTGGTTGCTCTCTTCTTTCTTATTACTTTTTAATTTTTTAAAATTATTTTTTAATTTTAATAATGCTATTTTATTTTATTTTATTATTACCTTTCCCTCCATCCTTCCTTCCTTCTTCCTTCCTTCCTCCCTCCCTCCCTCCCTTCCTTCCTTTCTTTCTTCCTTTCTTTGTCTCCATTTCTTCTGAGCTGTGTGGCTGACAGGGTCTTCGTGCTCCAGCCAGGTGTCAGGCTTGTGCCTCTGAGTTGGGAGAACCAAGTTCAGGACATTGGTCCAACAGAGACCTCCTGGCTCCATGTAATATCAAATGGCAAAAGCTCTCCCAGAGATCTCCATCTCAACGCTAAGACCCAGCTCCACTCAATGACCAGCAAGCTACAGTGCTGGACACCCTATGCTGAACAACTAGCAAGACAGGAACACAACCCCACCCATTAGCAGAGAGGCTGCCTAAAATCATAATAAGGTCACAAACACCCCAGGACACACCACTGGACGTGGACCTGCCCACCAGAAAGACAAGATCCAGCCTCAACCACCAGAACACAGGCACCAGTCTCCTCCACCAGAAAGCCTACACAACCCACTGAAACAACCTTAGTCACTGGGGGCAGACACCAAAAACAACGGGAACTAAGAACATGCAGGCTGCGAAAAGGAGACCCCAAACACAGTAAGGTAAGAAAAATGAGAAGACAGAGAAACACACAGCAGTGGAAGGAGCAAGGTAAAAACCCAGCAGACCAAACAAATGAAAAGGAAATAGGCAGTCTACCTGAAAAAGAATTCAGAGTAATGATAGTAAAGATGATCCAAAATCTTGGAAATAGAATGGAGAAAATACAAGAAATGATTAACAAGGACCTAGAAGAACTAAAGAGCAAACAATGATGAACAACACAATAAATGAAATTAAAAATTCTGTAGAAGGAATCAATAGCAGAATACCTGAGGCAGAAGAACGGATAAGTGACCTGGAAGATAAAATAGTGAAAATAACTACTGCAGAGCAGAATAAAGAAAAAAGAATGAAAAGAATTGAGGAGTCTCAGAGACCTCTGGGACAACATTAAACACACCAACATTCGAATTATAGGGGTCCCAGAAGAAGAAGAGAAAAAGAAAGGGACTGAGAAAATATTTGAAGAGATCATAGTTGAAAACATCCCTAATATGGTAAAGGAAATAGTCAATCAAGTCCAGGAAGTGCAGAGAGTCCCATACAGGATAAATCCAAGGAGAAACACGCCAAGACACATATTAATCAAACTATCAAAAATTAAATACAAAGAAAAAATATTAAAAGCAGCAAGAGAAAAGCAACAAATAACATACAAGGG
This sequence comes from Eschrichtius robustus, assembly GCF_028021215.1. Taxonomy (NCBI): domain Eukaryota; kingdom Metazoa; phylum Chordata; class Mammalia; order Artiodactyla; family Eschrichtiidae; genus Eschrichtius; species Eschrichtius robustus. The sequence continues at coordinate 31,443,992 of NC_090839.1, forward strand.
AATCCCCAAAAGGTTAACAGCTGATCTTGCAGCACAAACTCTGCAAGCCAGAAGGGGGTGGCAGGACATATTTAAAGTGATGAAAGGGAAAAACCTCCAACCAAGATTACTCTACACAGAAAGGATCTCATTCAGATTCGACAGAGAAATTAAAACCTTTATAGACAAGCAAAAGCTAAGAGAATTCAGCACCATCAAGCCAGCTTTAAAACAAATGCTAAAGGAACTTCTTTAGGCAGGAAACTCAAGAGAAGGAAAAGACCTACAATAACAAACCCAAAACAATTAAAATGGTAATAGGAACATACATATCGAAACTACCTTAAATGTAAATGGATTAAACGCTCCAACCAAAAGACACAGACTGGCTGAATGGATACAAAAACAAGACCTGTATATATGCTGTCTACAAGAGACCCACTTCAGACCTAAAGACACATACAGACTGAAAGTGAGGAGATGGAAAAAGATATTCAATGCAAAAGGAAATCAAAAGAAAGCTGGAGTAGCAATACTCATATCAGATAAAATAGATATTAAAATAAAGAATGTTGCAAGAGAGAAGGAAGGACAGTACATAATGATCAAGGGATCAATCCAAGAAGAAGATACAACAATTATAAAAATACTAGCAAACAGAATCCAACAGCACATTAAAAGGATCATACACCATGATCAAGTGGGATTTATCCCAGGAATGCAAGGATTCTTCAATATATGCAAATCAATCAATGTGATAAACCATATTAACAAATTGAATAAAAACCATATGATCATCTCAACAGATGCAGAAAAAGCTTTTGACAAAATTTAACACCCATTTATGATAAAAACCCTCCAGAAAGTGGGCATAGAGGGAACATACCTGAACATAATAAAGGCCATATATGACAAACCCACAGCCAACATCATTCTCAATGGTGAAAAACTGAAACCATTTCCTCTAAGATCAGGAACAAGACAGGGTTGTCCACTCTCACCACTATTATTCAACATAGTTTTGGAAGTTTTAGCCACAGCAATCAGAGAAGAAAAAGAAACAAAAGGAATCCAAATTGGAAAAGAAGAAGTAAAGCTGTCACTGTTTGCAGATGACATGATACTAGACATAGAGAATCCTAAAGATACTAACAGAAAACTACAAGAGCTAATCAATGAATTTGGTAAAGTAGCAGGATACAAAATTAATGCACAGAAATCTCTTGCATTCCTATACACTAATGATGAAAAATCTGAAAGAGAAATTAAGGAAACACTGCCATTTACCACTGCAACAAAAAGAATAAAATACCTAGCTTTTGTCTACCTAAGGAGACAAAAGACCTGTATGCAGAAAACTATAAGACACTGATGAGGAGCTTCCCTGGTGGCGCAGTGGTTGAGAGTCTGCCTGCCAATGCAGGGGACACGGGTTCGAGCCCTGGTCTGGGAAGATCCCACATGCCGCGGAGCAACTAGGCCCGTGAGCCACAATTACTGAGCCTGCGCGTCTGGAGCCTGTGCTCCGCAACAAGAGAGGCCGCGATAGTGAAGAGGCCCGCGCACCGCGATGATGAGTGGCCCCCGCTTGCCGCAACTGGAGAAAACCCTCGCACAGAAACGAAGACCCAACACAGCCAAAAATAAATAAATAAAATAAAGAATTAAAAAAAAAAAGACACTGATGAAAGAAATTAAAGATGATACAGATTGAGAGATATACCATGTTCTTGGACTGGAAGAATCAACATTGTGAAAATGACTATACTACCCAAAGCAATCTACAGATTCAAGGCAATCCCTATCCAACTAACCGCCAATGGCATTTTTCACAGAACTAGAACAAAAAATTTCCATTTGTATGAAAACACAAAAGACCCTGAATAGCCAAAGCCATCTTGAGAAAGAAAAACGGAGCTGGAGGAATCAGGCTCCCAGACCTCAGACTATACTACAAAGCTACAGTAATCAAGACAGTATGGTACTGGCACAAAAACAGAAATATAGATCAATGGAACAGGATAGAAAGCCCAGAGATAAACCCATGCACATATGGTCACCTTATTTTTGATAAAGGAGGCAAGAATATACAATGGAGAAAAGAGAGCTTCTTCAATAAGTGGTGCTGTGAAAACTGGACAGCTATATGTAAAAGAATGAAATTAGAACACTCCCTAACACCATACACAAAAATAAACTCAAAATGGATTCAAGACCTAAATGTAAGGCCAGACACTATCAAACTCTTAGAGGAGAACATAGGCAGAACACCCTATGATATAAATCACAGCAAGATCCTTTCTGACCCACCTCCTAGAGAAATGGAAATAAAAACAAAAATAAACAAATGGGACCTAATGAAACTTAAAAGCTTTTGCACAGCAAAGGAAAACCTAAACAAGACGAAAAGACAACCCTCAGAATGGGAGAAAATATTTGCAAATGAAGCAACTGACAAAGGATTAATCTCCAAAATTTCAAAGCAGCTCATGTAGCTCAATATCAAAAAAAAAACCCAATCCAAAAATGGGCAGAAGACCTAAATAGACATTTCTCCAAAGAAGATATACAGATTGCCAACAAACACATGAAAGGATGCTCAGCATCACTAATCATTAGAGAAATGCAAATCAAAACTACAATGAGGTATCACCTCACACTAGTGAGAATGGCCATCATCAAAAAAATCTACAAACAATAAATGCTGGAGAGGGTGTTGATTAAAGGGAACCCTCTTGCACTGTTGGTGGGAATGTAAATTGATACAGCCACTATGGAGAACAGCATGGAGGTTCCTTAGAAAACTAAAAATAGAACTACCATACGACCCAGCAATCCCACTACTGGCATATACCCTGAAAACCATAATTGAAAAGGAGTCACGTACCACAATGTTCATTGCAACTCTATGTACAATAGCCAGGACATGGAAGCAACCTAAGTGCCCACTGACAGATGAATGGATAAAGAAAATGTGGCACATATATACAATGGAATATTACTCAGCCATAAAAAGAAACGAAATTGAGTTATTTATAGTGAGGTGGATGGACCTAGAGTCTGTCATACAGAGTGAAGTAAGTCAGAAAGAGAAAAACAAACACCGTATGCTAACACATATATATGCAATCTAAAAAAAAAAAAGGTTCTGAAGAACCTAGGGGCAGGACAGGAATAAAGACGCAGACGTAGAGAATGGACTTGAGGACACGGGGAGGGGGATGGGTAAGCTTGGGGAAGTGAGAGAGTGGAATGGACATATATACACTACCAAATGTAAAACAGATAGCTAGTGGGAAGCAACCGCATAGCACGGGGAGATCAACTCGGTGTTTGTGACCACCTAGAGGGGTGGGATAGGGAGGGTGGGAGGGAGACGCAAGAAGGAGGAGATATGGGCATGTATGTATATGTATAGCTGATTCACTTTGTTATAAAGCAGACACTAACACAGCATTGTGAAACAATTATACTCCAACAAAGATAAAAGAAAAAAAAAACACACAAAAAAATAATGGAGTCCGTCAGTGTCACGCGGAGAGGAAGTCTCCGCTGCCGCCACCGCCACCGCCGGACCCCAGGCCCCCATGACCCCGCCTGCCGCGTTGCCATGGCCTGCCAGCCGCGAAGTCCCCCGGGTGTGGGAGCCGCCACGACAGCGACGACAGCCCGCCGCCAGCCGCGAGATGGACGCAAGTGCATGGCCGAGGGGAGGCGCCGGAAGTCCGAGGATGCTGAGGGCCCCACGAGGCCGCTGGGCGACCGCAGACCCGATAGCTTTACCACTCCCGAAGGCCCTAAGCCCCGTTCTAGATGTTCAGACTGGGCAAGTGCAGTCGAAGAAGATGAAATGAGGACTAGAGTTAACAACGAAATTGCAAGATATAAAAGGGAACTCCTCATAAATGACTCTGGAAGAGAGAGAAAATCATCATCAGGAAGTTCGGATTTGAAGGAGTCTATGTCAACATTGCCAGCTGACTTGGAGACCGATGAAAGTGTCCTGATGAGGAGACAGAAGCAGATCAACTATGGGAAGAACACCATCGCCTACGATCGCTATATTAAAGAAGTCCCAAGGCACCTTTGACAGCCTGGCATTCATCCCTAAACCTCCAACAAATTCAAGTATAGTCCACGATCGTGGGACCAGCAGATCAAACTCTGGAAGGTGGCTCTGCATTTTTGGGATCCTCCAGCGGAAGAAGGATGTGATTTGCAAGAAATACATCCTGTTGACCTTGGGGAGATGGAGATGGAATCCGCGGAGAGCAGCTCTGAGTCCCAGACGAGCTCTCAGGATAACTTCGACATGTACTGTGGCACATCCACGAAAGTTAGAAACGTGGACTGTCCGGCAGAGGACGAGTTTGACTTGAAAGCCTGTTTAACTGAACCCTTGAAACTGACTTCAGTTTCATGACTTCTCAGCCATGAGCTAACCGGCGCCACCTGGAGGCCACTGGGAGCAGCGCTGCCTCCCCAGGTGGGAGGTGGCCCGCCAAGCATACATCCTGCGTTTGTAACTGGAGGTTTCTGTTAATAGTGTACAGCCTCATGGTGAATTGTTGTTCTTGCCTTATTTTCTTAAGAAACGTTAATTTTATGTATAGGGAGTGTATTCTGCGTGTTTTAAACTGTAAATGGAACTAAATCCGAGGAAAATTGAACTCGAAGCAATCTTGCAACAATCTTAATTGCTTAATCTCCTGCACCCTTGAAGTCAACCTGACAAGTGTACCGTAACTGGATTTCCACAAGTATTTTAGACATTAAATTACTACTTGTCAGATGGCTGGTTTGGGCTTAAGCATATGTTCACTGTGCTTTCTTTACTGGTATCTGACCGAGTGTTCTCATAATCAGATACCTTTAATATCTTTATGGAAAGGGTTAGGGTTTGGGCCGTTTGTCAGTATGTCAAGATTGGTTTTTTTCCTCATACAGAGCACTGAATAGTAAGATATTAAATTGAGCTGGTAAATTAATGGGGTTTATGTAAGTTATACAGTCTTAATTTGGTATTTGTAAATAGCACTAAGTAGGCCTTCTACCTATACTGTTTCCAAGAGTTAAGAAAGCAGAAGGATTTAGAAAGAACATTTTTTTTAACAATCAGTTAATTTACCATGTAAAATTGCTGTGAATGATAATGTGTACAGATTTTCTGTTCAAATATTCAATTGTAAACTTCTTGTTAAGACTGTTGTGTTTCTATTGCTTTTGTATGGAATGACATTGCAAAAATAAAAAGGACCTTAACTAAATGTTGCCAAAAAAAAAAAATAATAAAAAAATTTAAAAAATAGAAAAACCCTTTAATGCAGGTTAGCCAAGCCAAAAAAAAACCTTTCCTTATTATCAAAGGTTGTAATTAAAATTTTAATTACGATTTTATTGTGTTTTTCATCTCAACTATATAACAGAAACTCTGAGATGACAGAATCTGTGATGTTTTGATCATTATGGCATTCCCAGCATCTAGGATGTGCTGAGAATACATTTATTAAATGAAAGATTAAGTAATAACATAAACTTACCAAGTATGTACACGATCAAATGAAAACTTCTCTCAAAAAACACATTTCAAACAAATATTGTATATTAACACATATATGTGGAATCTAGAAAAATGGTATGGATGAACCTGTTTGCAGGGCAGAAAGAGACACAGAAGAAGAGTACAAACGTATGGACACCAAGGGGGGAAAGCAGGGGTGGTGGTGGTGGTGGGATGAATTGGGAGATTGGGATTGACATATATACAGTAATATGTATAAAATAGATAACTAATAAGAACCTGCTGTATAAAAAATAAATAAATAAAATTAAAAAAAAAAAACCCCAAAACCACATTTCAGTGCCTTATAATATTGTCCCAAATGCCGTGTTCTTGAGGCTCTGCAGAAGCCTTCTTGCAATAATCTAGAAGTTTCAGTTTCCGGTATCTTCCCATTCCCTTTTTTGTTCCTATTAGCTTTTTTGAGATATAATTTATGTACCTATAATTCATTTTCAGTGTACCTTATTTTAAGTGTAATTCAATGATTTTTAGTAAATTTGAGTTGTGCAATCATCACCATAATCCACTTCCAGATAATTTTTATCATCCCCAAAAGGAAACTGTACTCATTAGGTGTCATTCCCTATTCCAACCCCCAGCCCAAGGCAACTATTAATCCACTTCGTCTCTAAAGATTTGCCTTTTCTGGACATTTTATGTAAATGGAATCACAATATATGGTATTTTGTGTCTGGCTTCTTTCATTTAGCATAATGTCTTCAGTATTCATCCACATTATAGCCTATATTAGTACTTTGTTTCCTTTTATTGACAAATAGTATTCCATTTTACGGATAAACTGTATTTTCTTTATTCACTTACCAGTTGACTGGACACTTGGATTGTTTCCACTTTTTGGCTATTATAAATAATAAAGTTATAATAATGCTCAGCTGCTATGAACATTCATGTGAAACATTTTGTGTGGACATATTTTTTCACTTCTCTTGGGTATATAACTAGGAGTGAAGTTGCTGGGTCATATGGTAACTTAATGTTTAACCTTTTGAGGAACTGCCAGACTGTTTTCTAAAGTGGCTGCACAATTTTACTATCTCAGAGGCAGTGTATGAGGGTTTGAATTTCTCCACATCCTCCCCAAACTTGTTATCTTTTTGATTTCAGCCATCCTAGTCAATGTGAAGTGGTACCTCACTGTAGTTTTTAATTTGCATTTCATTAATGATTAGTGATACTGAGCATCTTTTCATGTGCATACTGGCCATTTGCATATGATTTTCAGAAATATCCGAATCCTTTGCCCAATTTTATTTAATTAAAAAAAATATTTTATTTATTTAGTCATTTTTGGCTGCGTCGGGTCTTAGTTGTGGCATGCAGGATCTTTTATTGTGGCACGCGGGCTCTTCATTCTGGTGCGTGGGCTCAAGAGCGCGTGGGTTCTGTAGTTTGAGGCACCGCAGGTTTTCTAGTTGAGGTGCGCGGGCTTAGTTGCCCCGTGGCATGTGGGATCTTAGTTCCCCGACCAGGGAATCGAACCCGTATCCCCTGCATTGGAAGGTGGATTCTTTACCACTGGACCACCAGGGAATTCCCTGCCCAATTTTACTTTTCTTATTTTTTTTGAATTTTTGAATTTTATTTTATTTATATGTTTATACAGCAGGTTCTTATTAGTTATCTATTTTATATATATTAGTGTATATATGGCAATCCCAATCTCCCAATTCATCCAACCACCACCATCCCCCCCAGCCACTTTCCCCCTTTGGTGTCCCTACGTTTGTTCTCTACATCTGTGTCTCTATTTCTGCCCTGCAAACCGGTTCATCTGTACCATTTTTCTAGGTTCCACATATACGTGTTAATATACAATATCTGTTTTTCTCTTTCTGACTTACTTCACTCTGTATGACAGTCTTTAGATCCATCCACGTCTCTACAAATGACCCAATTTCGTTCCTTTTTATGGCTGAGTAATATTCCATTGTACATATGTACCACATCTTCTTTATCCATTCGTCTGTCGATGGGCATTTAGGTTGCTTCCATGACCTGGCTATTGTAAATAGTGCTGCAATAAACATTGGGTGCATGTATCTTTTTGAATTATGGTTTTCTCCAGGTATATGCCCAGTAGTGGGGTTGCTGGGTCATATGGTAATTCTATTTTTAGTTCTTTAAGGAACCTCCATACTGTTCTCCATAGTGGCTGTATCAATTTACATTCCCACCAACAGGGCAAGAGGGTTCCCTTTCATCCACACCCTCTCCAGCATTTGTTGTTTGTAGATTTTCTGATGATGCCCATTCTAACTGGTGTGAGGTGATACCTCATTGTAGTTTTGATTTGCATTTCTCTAATAATTAGTGATGTTGAGCCGCTTTTCATGTGCTTCTTGGCCATCTGTATGTCTTCTTTGGAGAAATGTCTATTTAGGTCTTCTGCCCATTTTTGGATTGGGTTGTTTGTGTTTTTAATATTGAGCTGCATGAGCTGTTTATATATTTTGGAGATTAATCCTTTGTCCATTGATTCGTTTGCAAATATTTTCTCCCATTCTGAGGGCTATCTTTTTGTCTTGTTTGTAGTTTCCTTTGCTTTGCAAAGTTTAAGTTTCATTAGGTCCCATTTGTTTTTTGTTTTTATTTCCATTACTCTAGGAGGTGGATCAAAAAAGATCTTGCTGTGATTTATGTCAAAGAGTGTTCTTTCTATGTTTTCCTCTAAGAGTTTTATAGTGTCTGGCCTTACATTTAAGTCTTTAAAAGTAAAAAATGTAAAAAATAAACTCCATTTTGAGTTTATTTTTGTGTATGGTGTTAGGGAGTGTTCTAATTTCATTCTTTTACATGTAGCTGTCCACTTTTTCCAGCACCACTTATTGAAGAGACCGTTTTTAATCCATTGTATGTCCTTGCCTCCTTTGTCATAGATTAGTTGACCACAGGTGCTTTCTATTCTGTTCCATTGATCTATATTTCTGTTTTGTGCCAGTACCATATTGTCTTGATTACTGTAGCTTTGCAGTATAGTCTGAAGTCAGGGAGTCTGATTCCTCCAGCTCCGTTTTTCTCCCTCAAGACTGCTTTGGCTATTTGGGGTCTTTTGTGCCTCCATACAAATTTTAAGATTTTTTTGTTCTAGTTCTGTAAAAAATGCCACTGGTAATTTGATAGGGAATGCATTGAATCTGTAGATTGCTTTGGGTAGTACAGCCATTTTCACAATATTGATTCTTCCAATCCAAGAACATGGTATATCTCTCCATCTGTTTGGTTCATCTTTGATCTCTTTCATCAATGTCCTATAGTTTTCTGAGTACAGGTCTTTTACCTCCTAGGTATTCTATTCTTTTTTGGTGCAGTGGTGAATGGGATTGTTTCCTTAATTTCTCTTTCTGATCTTTCATTGTTAGTGTATAGGAATGCAAGAGATTTCTGTGCATTAATTCTGTATCCTGCAACTTTACCAAATTCATTGATTAGCTCTAGTAGTTTTCTGGTGGCATCTTTAGGATTCTCTATGTATAGTATCATGTCATCTTCAAACAGTGACAGTTTTACTTCTTCTTTTCCAATTTGTATTCCTTTTATTTCTTTTTCTTCTCTGATTGCCGTGGCTAGGACTTCCAAAACTATGCCAAATAATAGTGGCGAGAGTGGACATCCTTGTCTTGTTCCTGATCTTAGAGGAAACACTTTCAGTTTTTCACCATTGAGAATGATGTTTGCTGTGGGTTTGTCATATATGGCCTTTATTATGTTGAGGTAGGTTCCCTGTATGCCCACTTTCTGGAGAGTTTTTATCATAAATGGGTGTTGAATTTTGTCAAAAGCTTTTTCTGCATCTATTGAGATGATCACATGGTTTTTATTCTTCATTTTGTTAATATGGTGTATCACATTGATTGATTTGCATATATTGAAGAATCCTTGCATCCCTGGGATAAATCCCACTTGATCATGGTGTATGATCCTTTTAATGTGTTGTTGGATTCTGTTTGCTAGTATTTTGTTGAGGAGTTTTGCATCTATATTCATCAGTGATATTGGTCTGTAATTTTCTTTTTTTGTAGTGTCTTTGTCTGGTTTTGGTATCAGGGTGATGGTGGCCTCATAGAATGAGTTTGGGAGTGTTCCTTCCTCTGCAATTTTTTGGAAGTGTTTGAGAAGGATGGGTGTTCGCTCTTCTCTAAATGTTTGATAGAATTCACCTATGAAGCCATCTGGTCCTGGACTTTTGTTTGTTGGAAAGTTTTAATCACAGTTTCAATTTCATTACTTGTAATTGGTCTGTTCATATTTTCTATTTCTTCCTGGTTCAGTCTTGGAAGGTTATACCTTTCTATGAATTTGTCAATTTCTTCCAGGTTGTCCATTTTATTGGCATAGAGTTGCTTGTAGTAGTCTCTTAGGATGCTTTGTATTTCTGTGGTGTCCGTTGTAACGTCTCCTTTTTCATTTCTAATTGTATTGATATGAGTTCTCTCTTTTTCTTAATGAGTCTGGCTAAAGGTTTATCAATCTTGTTTATCTTCTCAAAGAACCAGCTTTTAGTTTTATTGATCTTTCTTATTGTTTTCTTTGTTTCTATTTCATTTATTTCTGCTCTGATCTTTATGATTTCTTTCCTTCTACTAACTTTGGATTTTGTTTGTTCTTCTTTTTCTAGTTCCTTTCAGTGTAAGGTTAGATTGTTTATTTGAGATTTTTCTTGTTTCTTGAGGTAGGATTGTATTGCTGTAAACTTCCCTCTTAGAACTGCTTTTGCTGCATCCCATAGGTTTTCGATCGTCGTGTTTTCATTGTCATTTGTCTCTAGGTATTTTTTGATTTCCTCTTTGATTTCTTCAGTGATCTTTTGGTTATTTAGTAACGTATTGTTTAGCCTCCATGTGTTTGTGTTTTTTATGTTTTTTTTTCCCTGTTGATTTCTAATCTCATAGCATTGTGGTCAGAAAAGATGCTTGATATGATTTCAGTTTTCTTAAAATTTACTGAGGCTTGATTTGTGACCCAAAATGTGATCAATCCTGGAGAATGTTCCATGTGCACTTGAGAAGAAAGTGTAATCTGTTGTTTTTGGATGGAATGTCCTATAAATGTCAATTAAATCTATCTGGTGTATTGTGTCATTTAAAGCTTGTGTTTCCTTATTAATTTTCTGTCTGGATGATCTGTCCATTGGTGTAAGTGAGGTGTTAAAGTCCCCCACTATTATTGTGTTACTGTCAATTTCCTCTTTTATAGCTGTTAGCATTTGCCTTATGTATTGAGGTGTTCCTATGTTGGGTGCATGAATATTTACAATTGTTATATCTTCTTCTTGGATTGATCCCTTGATGATTATGTAGTGTCCTTCTTTGTCTCTTGTAATAGTCTTTATTTTAAAGTCTATTTTGTCTGATATGAGAATTGCTACTCCAGCTTTCTTTTGATTTCCATTTGCATGGAATATCTTTTTCCATCCCCTCACTTTCAGTCTGTATGTGTCCCTAGGTCTCAAGTGGGTCTCTTGCAGACAGCATATATACCGGTCTTGCTTTTGTATCCATTCAGTCAGTCTATGTCTTTTGGTTGGAGTATTTAATCCATTTACATTTAAGGTAGTTATCAATATGTATGTTCCTATTACCATTTTCTTAATTGTTATGGGTTTGTTTTTGTACGTCCTTTTCTTCTCTTGTTTTTCCCACTTAGAGAAGTTCCTTTAGCATTTGTTGTAGAGCTGGATTGGTGGTGCTGAATTCTCTTAGCTTTTGCTTGTCTGTAAAGCTTTTGATTTCTCCATCGAATCTGAATGACATCCTTGCCAGGTAGAGTAATCTTGGTTGTAGGTTCTTCCCTTTCATCACTTTAAATATATTGTGCCACTCCCTTCTGGCTTGTAGAGTTTCCGCTGAGAAATCAGCTGTTAACCTTGTGGGAGTTCCCTTGTATGTTATATGTCATTTTTCCCTTGTTGCTTTCAATAATTTCTCTGTCTTTAATTTTTGTCAATTTGATTACTATGTGTCTCGGCGTGCTTCTCCTTTGGTTTATCCTGCCTGGAACTCTCTGCGCTTCCTGGACTTGGGTGGCTATTTCCTCTCCCATGTTAGGGAAGTTTTTGACTATGATCTATTCAAATATCTTCTTGGGTCCTTTCTCTCACTCTTCCCCTTTCTGGGACCCCTATAATGAGAATGTTGTTGCATTTAATGTTGTCCCAGAGTTCTCTTAGGCTGTCTTCATTTCTTTTCATTCTTTTTTCTTTATTCTGTTCCGTGGTAGTGAATTCCACCATTTTGTCTTCCAGGTCACTTATCCGTTCTTCTGCCTCAGGTATTCTGTTACTGATTCCTTCTAGTGTATTTTTCATTTCAGTTATTGTGTTGTTCATCTCTGTTTGTTCTTTAATTCTTCTAGGTCTTTGTTAAACATTTCTTGCATCCTCTCAATCTTTGCCTCCATTCTTTTTCCGAGGTCCTGGATCATCTTCACTATCATTATTCTGAATTCTTTTTCTGGAAGGTTGCCTATCTCCACTTCATTTAGTTGTTTTTCTGGGGTTTTATCTTGTTCCTTCATCTGGTACAAAGTCCTCTGCCTTTTCATTTTGTCTATCTTTCTGTGAATGTTGTTTTCCTTCCACAGGCTGTAGAATTGTAGTTCTTGCTTCTGCTGTCTGCCCTCTGGTGGATGAGGCCATCTAAGAGGCTTGTGCAAGCTTCCTGATAGGAGGGACTGGTGGTGGGTAGAGCTGGGTGTTGCTCTGGTGGGCAGAGCTTAGTAAAACTTTAATCTGCTTGTCTGCTGATGGATGGGTCTGGGTTCCCTCCCAGTTGGTTGTTTGGCCTGAGGCGACCCAGCACTGGAGGCTACCCGTGTCTTTCGTGGGGTTAATGGCAGACTCTGGGAGGGCTCATGACAAGGAGTACCTCCCAGAACTTCTGCTGCCAGGGTCCTTGTCCCCACAGTGAGCCACAGCCACCCCCTACCTCTGCAGGAGACCCTCCAACACTAGCAGGTAGGTGTGGTTTGGTCTCCTATGGGGTCACTGCTCCTTCCCCTGGGTCCTGATATGCACACTACTTTATGTGTGCCCTCCAAGAGTGGAGTCTCTGTTTCCCCCAGTCCTGTCAAAGTCCTACAATCAAATCCCAGTAGCCTTCAAAGTCTGATTCTCTAGGAATTCCTCCTCCCGTTGCTGGATCCCTAGGTTGGGAAGCCTGACGTGGGGCTCAAAACCTTCACTCCAGTGGGTGGACTTCTGTGGTATAAGTGTACTCCAGTTTGTGAGTCACCTACCCAGCAGTAATGGGATTTGATTTTATTGTGACTGCACCGCTCCTACTGTCTCATTGCGGCTTCTCCTTTGTCTTTGGATGTGGGGTATCTTTTTTGGTGAGTTCCAATGTCTTCCTGTCAATGATTGTTCAGCAGTTAGTTGTGATTCCAGTGCTCTCATAAGAGTGAGCACATGTCCTTCTACTCCGCCATCCTGACCCTCCCTGCCCAATTTTAAACTGGGTTATTTGTTTTGTTTTCTTTTCCTTTTTTTAAAAAAATATAATATTTATTTATTTTTGGCTGGGTTGAATTTTTGTTGCTGCGCATGGGCCTTCTCTAGTTGTGGTGAGTGCTAGTTACTCTTTGTTGCAGTGCACAGGGTTCTCATTGTGGTGCACGGGCTTCTCATTGCAGTGGTTTCTCTTGTTGCAGAGGATGGGCTCTAGGCATGTGGGTGTCAGTAGTTGTGGCACGCAGGGTCAGAAGCTGTGGCTCATGGGCTTAGGTGCTCCGTGGCATGTGGGATCTTCCCAGACCAGGGATTGAACCCATGTCCCCTGCATTGGCAGGTGGATTCTTTTTTTTTTTTTTTTTTTTAAGTTTTTTCCTTTGTGATGAGAACTCTTTTTTTTTTTAATTTTTATTTATTTATTTATTTATTTATGGCTGTGTTGGGTCTTTGTTTCTGTGCGAGGGCTTTCTCTAGTTGTGGCAAGTGGGGGCCACTCTTCATCGTGGTGCACGGGCCTCTCACTATCGCAGGCTTTCCTGTTGCGGAGCACAGGCTGCAGACGCGCAGGCTCAGTAATTGTGGCTCACGTGCCCAGCCGCTCCGCGGCATGTGGGATCTTCCCAGACCAGGGCTCGAACCCGTGTCCCCTGCATTGGCAGGCAGATTCTCAACCACTGCGCCACCAGGGAAGCCCTGGCAGGTGGATTCTTAACCACTGCACCACCAGGGAAGTCCCTATTTGTTTTCTTTTTTTTTCTTTAAGGATTTTAAAGAATAAATTTATTTATTTTATTTATTTTTGGCTGCACTGAGTCTTCATAGCTGCGCAGTCTTTCTCTAGTTGTGGCGAGCAGGGGCTACTCTTTGTTGTGGTGCATGGTTTTCTCATTGCAGTGGCTTCTCTTGTTGCAGAGCATGTGCTCTAGGCAGGCGGGCTTCAGTATTTGTGGCATGCAGTCTCAGTAGTTGTGGCTCACGGGTTCTAGAGCGCAGGCTCAGTAGTTGTGGCGCATGGGCTTAGTTGCTCTGTGGCATGTGGGATCTTCCCGGACCAGGGCTCAAACCCGTGTCCCCTGCATTGGCAGGTGGATTCTTAACCGCTGTGCCACCAGGGAAGCCCTCCCTGTTTGTTTTCTTATTATTAAGTATTAAACGTTCTTTATATATTCTGCATACATGTGCTTTATTAGATGTATAATTTGCAAATCTCTTCTCCCAGTTTTAGGCTTGTCTTTTCACTTTAATGGTATCTTTTGAAGCATAAAAGTTTTTAATTTTGATGAAGTTCATCTTATCAATTTTGTCTTTATTGCTTGTACTTTTGGTGCTGTATCTAAGAAATGTTTGTCTAACTCAAGGTCATAAAGATTTACTTGTATGTTTTCTTTTAAGAGCTTTATAGTTTTAGCTATGTAATCTTTAGCTCTATGATCTATTTTGAGTTAATTTATGTATATGGAGCAAGACAAAGGTTCATCTCTCCACCCTGATTAGTATTATCTACTGGAAGAGGTTGTCGGTCACTTTACATTAAGCACACCATTGTGAACTTTAGTCTAATTCAACAAGGCAGGACTTCCCTGGTGGTGCAGTGGTAAAGAATCCTCCTGCCAGCACAGGGGACACGGGTTCAAGCCCTGGTCCAGGAAGATCCCACATGCTGCAGAGCAACTAAGTCCGTGTGCCACAACTACTGAGCCTGTGCTCTAGAGCCCGTGAGCCACAACTATTGAAGCCCACACGCCTACAGCCCGTGCTCCACAACAAGAGAAGCCACCGCAATGAGAAGCCTGCGGACCGCAACGAAGAGCAGTCTCCACTCACTGCAACTAGTGAAAGCCCATGTGCAGCAATGAAGACCCAACGCAGCCAAAAATAAAATAAAATAAATTAAAAAAAGAAATATAAATGCTTCTAAATACGAAAAATAAGTGAGAATTTAGTTGACAACTTCTAAAAACAAAAAACAAAAAACTAATTCAAGAAGGCACTGTGTGCCAGGTCTGTAGTAAAGAAAGGAATAAGAAAAATGTGTTCAGAGAAGGGGAGAAGTTCATCATTTTGCATAGCTTAATAGAAAATCAAATGACCACAAATGTAAGAATTTATTTCTGGACTCTGGATTCTGTTTCACTGAGCTATATGTCTATCTTTTTTTTTTTTTTAATTTGGTTGCACAGGGTCTTAGTTGTGGCAGGCAGGCTCCTTAGTTGTGGCAGGTGGGCTCCTTAGCTGTGGCATACAAACTCTTAGTTGCAGCATGCATGTGGGATCTAGTTCCCTGACCAGGGACGAAGCTGGGCCCCCTGCATTGGGAGCTCAGAGTCCCAACCACTGTGCCACCAGGGAAGTCCCTCATTGAGCTATATGTCTATCTTTATGCCAGTATCACACTGTCTTGATTATGATAACTTTATAGTAAGTTTTAAAATCAAGAAGTGTTAAGTCCTCCAACTTTGTTCTT
This sequence comes from Eschrichtius robustus, assembly GCF_028021215.1. Taxonomy (NCBI): domain Eukaryota; kingdom Metazoa; phylum Chordata; class Mammalia; order Artiodactyla; family Eschrichtiidae; genus Eschrichtius; species Eschrichtius robustus. The sequence goes on from NC_090839.1 coordinate 31,459,466, forward strand.
TTTCATATTGTTTTGGCTTTTTTGGGTCTTTGTCATTTCTTATAAATCTTAGGATCAGCTTGCTAATTTCTGCAAAAGATCCAACTGGGATTTTTGAAGGAGATTGCTTTGAATCTATAGATAAATTTGGGAAGAACTGCCACGTTAATAATGTTATCATCAAATCCATGAATATGGAATTTCCATTTATTTAGATAATCTTTAAGATTTACAGCAATGTTTTGTAGTCTTCAGTGTACACGTCTTGAACGTTTTTGTTAAATGTATTCCAAAGTTTTTATTCTCTTTAATGCTATTGTGAATGAAATTATTTTCTAAATTTGTTTTGGATTGTCCATTGCTAATATATAGAAATAAAATTGATTTTTTGGTATAATGATCCTGTATCCTGTGACCTTGCTGAATTCATTTATTAGTTCTAGTTTGTGTGTATGTGTGTGTGTGAATTCCTTGGCATTCTCTACATGCAGAATCATTTCATCTGTAAAGAAAGACAGCTTTACGTCTTCCTTTCTAATCTGAATGCGTTTTATTTTTCTTTCCTGACTATATTGGTTAGAACCTCCAGTGCAATGTTGAAAAGAGGTGGTGAATGCAGATATCCTTGCCTTGTTCCCAATCTTAGAGAGAAAGTGTCTAGGCTTTCACCATTAATTATGATGTTAGCTATAAGTTTTTATACAGTAGTTTCATGTAGAAGATTCTTCTATTCTTAGTTTGTTGAGAGTTTTTAATCATAACAGTGAGTCTATTATGTAAATTGGTTTTCTGATGTTAAACTAACCTTGTATAGGTATAAACCTCACTTGGTCAGAATCATTTTTATATGTTCCTAGGATCAGTTTATTAATATTTTGCAGACGATTTTAAAAAAATAAATCTATTTATTTATTTATTTATTTATTTTTGGCTGCGTTGGGTCTTCGTTGCGGTGCATGGGCTTCTCATCGTGGTGGCTTCTCTTATTGCAGAGCATGGGCTCTAGGCACGCACTCTTCAGTAGTTGTGCTCAGTAGTTGTAGCTTGCGGGCTCTAGAGCACAGGCTCAGTAGTTGTGGTGCACAGGCTTAATTGCTCCACAGCATGTGGGATCTTCCCGGAATAGGGCTCAAACCTGTGTCCCCTGCACTGACAGGCAGACTCTTAACCACTGCACCACCGGCATAGTCCCTGCAGATGATTTTTGAAGCTATAGCCATAAGGGATATTGGTCTGTTGGCATGAAGTTGTTCATAGCTCAGGGGTTAGTAAAGTATGACCCATAGCCTATTTTCACATGGCCCCCAAACTAGGAATGGTTTTTAATTTTAAAAGGTGTGTTAAAAAGCAAACAAACAAGACTATATGACAGAAACTATATGTGGCCCTCAAAGCCTAAAATATTTACTATCTGGCCCTTTATAGAAAAAAAAAATTGCCCACTCCTGGTCTAGCTAAAGGCTTCTCAATTTTGTTGTTCTTTTCAAAGAACCACCTTTTGATTTCATTGATTTTCTTTCCTCTGTGGTTTTTCTGTTTTGTATTTCACTGATTCCTACTCTAATTTTTATTATATCCAGGCTCTACTTGCTTTGGGTTTAGTTTGCTCTTCTTTTTCTAGTTTCTTATAGTGGAAGCTTAGGTTATTGATTTGAATTATTTACTCTTGTCTAATACAGGTATTTACAGCTATAAATGTCCCTCTAGTTTCTGCTTTAACTATGTTCCATTAATTTTTTATAATCATCAATGATCTAATTTTTTGAGCAATGATTTAATGAAAGTAATTTATTAAAGAACAAATTTATAAAAAGTCTAGTAGCAAATGATTATTACAAAAGTGATATCTTTGATTATAAATTTCAAAATTTTGGTGTACCACAACTTCTTAAGAGCATATACCCTGCATATGCTGAAAAATTTTGAGGTGAAATTTACATAACATAAAATTAACCATTTTAAAGTGAGCAAATTCAGTGACATTTACTGCCTTCACAATGTTGTGAAACCACCAACTTTACCTAAGTCCAAAACATTTCATTACTCTAAGTTCAATAAAATCCTGTACCCATGAAGCAGTTACTCCCTAAATCGTCCCTCTCCACAGCCCTGGTAACTGCCAAACTACTTTCTATTACTATGGATTTATCTATTCTGTATATCTCATATACAGGGAATCATACAATATAGGACACTTTGTATCTGGGTTTTTTCACTTAGCATAATGTTTTTGAGGATCACATTCATGTTGTAGTGCATATCAGTACTTTTTTATGGCTGAATATATTCCATTATCTGTATATATCACAATTTAAAAATATTAATTTTAATTACTATTTTATATTGGAATATAGTTGATTTACAATGTTGTGTTATTTGCAGGTGTACAGCAAAGTGATTCAGTTATATATATACACATATCTATTCTTTTTCAGATTCTTTTCCCATATAGGTTATTACAGAATATTGAGTAGAGTTCCCTGTGCTATACAGTAGATCCTGTTGATTATCTATTTTATATATAGTAGTGTGTATATGTTAATCCCAAACTCCTAATTTATCCCTCCCCCTCATTTTTCCCCTTTGCTAACCATAAGTTTGTTTTTGAAACCTGTGAGTCTGTTTTGTAAATGAGTTCATTTGTATCATTTTTTTTTAGATTCCATATACGAGTGATGTCATAGGATATTTGTCTGTCTCTGTCTGACTTACTTCCCTTAGTATGATAATTTCTAAGTCCATCCATGTTGCTGCAAATGGCATTTTTCATTCTTTTTTACAGCTGAGTAATATTCCATTGTATATATGTACCACATCTTCTTTATCCATTCCTCTGTTGATGGACATGTAGGTTGCTTCCATGTCTTGGCTATTGTAAAAGGTGTTGCAATGAACATTGGGGTGCATGTATCTATTCGAATTATGTTTTTCTCCAGGTATATGCCCAGGAGTGGGACTACTGGATGATATGTTAGCTCTATTTTTAGTTTTTTAAGGAACCTCCATACTGTTCTCCATAGTGGTTGTACGAATTTACATTGCCACCAACAGTGTAGGAGGGTTCTCTTTTCTCCACACCCTCTCCAGCATTTATCGTTTTCAGATTTTTTGATGATGGCCATTCTGACTGGTGTGAGGTGATACCTCACTGTAGTTTTGACTTGCATTTCTCTAATAATTAGTGATGTTGAGCATTTTTTCATGTGCTTTTTGGCCATCTGTATGTTTTCTTTGGAGAAATGTCTATTTAGATCTGTCCATTTTTTGATTGGGTTGTTCTTTTGATATTGAGCTGCATGAGCTGTTTGTATATTTTGGAGATTAATCCCTTGTTGGTCACTTTGCAAATATTTTCTCCCATTCTGTAGGTTGTCTTTTTGTTTTGTTTATGGTTTCCTTTGCTGTGCAAAAGCTTTTAAGTATCATTAGGTCCCACTTGTTTATTTTTGTTTTTACTTTCATTACTCTAGGAGGTGGATCCAAAAATATATTGCTGCTATTTATGTCAAAGAGTGTTCTGCCTATGTTTTCCTCTAAGAGTTTTATAGTGTCTGGCCTTACATTTAGGTCTTTAATCCAGTTTGAGTTTATTTTTGTGCATGGTGTTAGGGAGTGTTCTAATTTCACTCTTTTACATATAGCTGTCCAGTTTTCCCAGCACCACTTATTGAAGAGACTGTCTTTTTTCCATTGTATGTTCTTGCCTTCTTTGTTGTAGATTAATTGACCATAGATGCGTGGGTTTATTTCTGGACTTTTATCCTGTTCCATTGATCTATATTTCTGTTTTTTGTGCTAGAACCATACTGTTTTGATGACTGTAGCTTTGTAGTATAGTCTGAAGTCAGGGAGCCTGATTACTCCAGCTCCGTTTTTCTTTCTCAGGATTGCTTTGGCTATTCAGGGTCTTTTGTGTTTACGTATAAATTAAAAAATTTTTTGTTCTAATTCTGTGAAAAATGCCATTGGTAAAGAAAATATTTTCAAGAGGCCAAAAAGATATTCAATAAAGAACAAATAAGTGACTTACTTCTTTTTTTAAAAATTTTATTTTTGGCTGCAGTGGGTCTTCATTGCTGCGTGTGGGCTTTCTCTAGGTGTGGCAAGCAGGGGCTGCTCTTCGTTGCGGGGCGCAGGCTTCTCATTGCGGTGGCTTCTCTTGTTGCAGAGCATGGGCTCTAGGTACGTGGGCTTCAGTAGTTGTGGCACACAGGCTTAGTAGTTGTGGCTTGAGGGCTCTAGAGTGCAGGCTCAGTAGTTGTGGCGCATGGGCTTAGGTGTTCTGTGGCATGTGGGATCTTTCTGGACCAGGGATCAAACCCATGTCCCCTGCATCGGCAGGTGGATTCTTAACCACTGCGCCACCAGGGAAGTCCCTAAGTAACTTACTTCTAACTTGCCAAAAACTTTCTTTTTTTAATGAACTAGTTAGAGAAAAAAAATTATAAGCAACATGATTAAGCTGTGAGGAGCTGCTTGGACCTTAAGACTTTTAGTTCTGACTTGTATGACACTGGAAGACTTGCTAGAACAGAGCTTTTGGTGTAAAGAAAAGTGAGGTGATCAAGAAAAGTGAGCTATCACACCATAGTCAACATCCCCTGTTGTTGTTGCATTTAATTATTTCAAAAAGTAGAAGACAACTGCATAAAACAAGAATTATTAAAACGTATCACTGTGCTTGTAGCATGTAATGATGTAATCTAAATGAAAATAATATCACAAAAATAAGGGGAGAGAATGGAGCTATATCAGATCAAGGAAATAATACCAGACGGTAACTTGAATCCACAGGGAGAATAGAGTACTGGTAACAATAAATACATGGGTGAATATAAAAGATTCTATAAATATATTTTCTCCTTTCTTAATTATCTTTTAAAGATATAAAATTGTATAACGCAATAATTGTGATGCTGTATCATTGGGCTTATAAGATATATGACACATAATATATATGAAAATAGTATCACAAAAGAGTGGGGAAGGAATGGAACTATGCTGGAGCAAAACTCTTTCTGTATTTTACTGGAGTTAAATTAATATTACTCTGAAGTATATTGTGATAAGATACATATTGTAATCCCTAGAATAATCACTAAGAAAAAAAAATATGTAGTTTAAAAATCAACAAAGCTCTCCTGGGCATTTATCCCAGAGGAACGAAAACTTAACATTCACACAAAAACCTGTACCCAAATGTGCATAGTAGCTTTTTGGTAACAGCCCAGAACTGGAAACAACGTACTTCAGCAGATGAATAGATAAATAAACTGGTACACACATAACCTTGGAATACTACTCAGCAGTAAAAAGGAACAAACTATTGATATATGCAGCATCCAGGATGAATCTCCAGAGAATTATGCTGAGTAAAAAAAGCTAACTCCAAAAAGTTATATACTTCATGATTCCATTTATATATCATTTTTGAAATGACAACAGTTTAGACATGGAGGACAGACTGGTCATCACCAGAGGTTAGGTAATGTGCAGCTATATGAGGGTAACACTAGGGGTCCTCGTGGTATTGGAACTCTTCAGTATCTTGTCTGCGGTGGTAGATAAACACACATGCACACATACACAAATGAGTGAAACCGGGGAAATCTGAGGAAGATTGGTCATATCAACATCCATCCCTTGTCTGTGATATGTTATAGTAACATAAATATAGCTAACATATAGTTTTGATTTTATATGGTAAAATGTTAGTTACTATTGTGGAAAAGTTGGCAAAGTATACAAGTGATTTCTGTATTATTTCTAACAAATGCCTATGAATCTACAATTATCTCAATAAAATATCAGTTAAGAAAAAATGTTTCAAAATTCAAAAAAGGAATTAAAATGGAAAATATCCATTTAATACAAAAAAGTCAGAAAAAGGACACGAAACACACAGGAAACAAATGGCAAATAGCACATAAATCAAGCATAGTAATAATAACATTGAATGTGAATAGATTGCTCCAATTAAAGGCAGACATTGGCTGAATGGATTAAAAAAACCCAAAAAACAAAAAACAAGCTTTGTGGGTTTGTTTTGTAATCAAGAAACACACTATATTCAAAGACATAGGATGATGTGAAAGATACATCTTGCAAAGAATATGCATAAGAGACCTACAGTGGGACTTCCCTGGTGGCACAGTGGCTATGAATCCGCTTGCCAATGCAGGGGACACGGGTTCGGGTCCTGTTCTGAGAAGATCACACATGCCGTGGAGCAACTAAGTCCATGTGCCACAACTACTGAGCCTGCGCTCTAGAGCCCACGAGCCATAACTACTGAGTCTGTGTGCCACAACTACTGAAGCCTGCGTGCCTAGAGCCTGTGCTCTGCAACAAGAGAAGCCACCGCAGTGAGAAGTCTGTGCACCCCAATGAAGAGTAGCCCCTGCTCGTTGCAACTAGAGAAAGCCCATGCTCAGCAACAAAGTCCCAATACAGCCAAAAATAAATAAATAAATTTATATTAAAAAAAAAAAAGAGAGAGCTAGAGTGGCTATGCCAGTATCAGACAAAATATACTTTAAGACAAAAAAATTTTTACTAGAGACAAAGTAAGATGTTTTACAATAAAACGGTCAATTCATCAGGAAGATATGTCAACCTAACAGCTGATCCCCAAAATACATAAGGCAAAACTGACAAAATTAAAGGGGAAAATAGATAATTCAACAATAATAGCTGAAAACTTCAATATCTCACTCATAATAATGGGTAGAACAATTACACCAAAAATCACCAACGACAACGTAAGAGTTAAATAACACTATCGACCAACGTGACCTGACACTTAAAGAACATTCTACCTAATGAGCAGAATACACATTCTTCTTAAGCACAATTGGAACAGTCATAGACCTTATGGTAGGCCAGAGGTTGGTAAAAAAGTTTCTTAAAGGACCACATAGTAAATATTTTAGGCTTGTTGCCTATACAGTCTCTGTCACAGCTACTCAACTCTGCTATTTTAACTCAAAAGCAGCCACAGACAACACTTTAATGAATGGGTATGACTGTGTCCCACTAAACTCTTATTTACAAAATCAAGCAGGCTGTGCATAGTTTGGCAACCCCTGTGCTAGGTCATAAAACAAGTTTCAATAAATTTAAAAGGATTGAAACTCAACAAAGTATGTCCTCTGACCATGATGGAATTAAATTAGAAGTCATCAAAAGGAGGAAATTTGGGATACCCACAAATATTTGGCAAGTAAACATTGCATTTGTAAGCAGCCTATATGTTGAAGGAGAAAACAAAAGGAAAATTAGAAAACATTTTGAGCTGGATGAAAATAAAAATACAACAAACCAAAATAATGGGATGACTGACTGCCCAAAGCAATCTGCAGGTTCAGCACAATCACTATCAAAATTCCAAGCATAATTTTGCAGAAATGGAAAAGCAGTCCTCAAATTCTTAGGGAATTGCAAGCGGCCCTGAATAGCCAAAACAATTCTGAAAAAGTAGAACAGAGTTGGAAGACTTACACTCTTCCCAATTTCAAAACTTACTACAAAGCTACAGTAGTTAAAACTCTGTGGTATTCACATAAGACAGACATATAGATCAATGGAATAGACTTGAGAATCCAGAAGTAAACCCCAAACATCTAGGACCAGTTGATTTTTGACAAGAACATGAAGACCATTCAATGGGGAAAAAATAGTCTAACAAATGGTACTGGAACAACTGCATATTCACATACAAACGAATAAAGTTGGACCCCCTTCCTCATATCCTGTACAAAAGTTAACTCAAAATCAACTAATGACCTAAACAGAAAAGCTAAAACTAGAAAACTCTTGAAAGAAAACTTAGAGGTAAATATCCATGACCTTGGATTTGGCAATGGATTCTTAGATTTGACATCAAAAGCATGAGCCACAAAAGAAAAAAAGCAAAAAAAAGATAAATTAGACTTCATCAGAATTTAACATTTTTGTGCACGAAAGGACATTAACAAGAAAGTGAAAATACAAACTACAAAATGGGAGAAAATGTTTGTAAATCATATATCTTATAAGGGTTTAGTATCCAGATTACATAAAGAACTTTTGCAACTTAACAACAAGAAGACAGCCCAGTTTAAAAATGGGCAAAGGTCTTAAATAGCTGTTTCTCCAAACAAGATATACAAATGAAATAAGCACATAAAAGGATGCTCCACATCGTTAGTTATTAGAGAAATGCAAACCAAAACCATAATGAAATATCACTTCACACCCACAAGGATGGGTATTTTGAAAACAGCACAGAAAATTACAAGCATTAGTGAAGATAATGAAGAAATCTGAACCCTCGTGCATTGCTGGTAGGAATGTAAAATGGTATAGCCTCTGTGGAAAACATTTTGGTGGTTCCTCAATAAGTTAAACATAGAATTATCATATGGCCCAGCAGTTCCACTCCTAGGAATATACCCAAAAGAACTGAAAACAGGTACTCAAGCAAATCTTTGTACATGAATGTTCTTAATGGCACTATTCACAATAACCAAAATATGGAAAGAACCCAAATGTCCATCAGTGGATGAATGGATAAAGAAATTGTGGTACACCATGACAGTTTTCACAGAATTAGAACAAATGATCCAAAAATTTATATGGAACCATAAAAGACCCAGAATTGCCTGAGAAAAAAGAATAAAGCAGGAAGCATAACCCTCCCAGACTTCAGACAACAGTACAAAGCTACAGTAATCAAAACAGCATGGTATTGGCACAAAAACAGACATATGGATCAAAGGAACAGAATAGAGAGCCCAGAAATAAACCCACACACCTATGGTCAATTAATCTTTGACAAAGGAGACAAGAATATACAATGGGAAAAAGACAATCTCTTCAGCAAGTGGTGGTGGGAAAGTTGGACAGCTGCATGTAAATCAATGAAGTTAGAACACACCCTCACGCCACACACAAAAGTAAACTCAAAATGGCCTAAAGACTTAAATATAAGACATGACACCATAAAACTCCTAGAAGAGAACATAGGCAAAACATTCTCTGACATAAACTGTATCAATGTTTTCTTAGGTCAGTCTCCCAAGGCAATAGAAATAAAAGCAAAAATAAACAAATGGGGGGACTTCCCTGGTGGTGCAGTGGTTAAGACTCCACGCTCCCAATGCAGGCAGCCTGGGTTCGATCCTTGGTCAGGGAGCTAGATCCCACATGCATGCTGCAACTAAGAGTTTGCATGCCACAACGAAGGAGCCCACCTGCCACAACTAAGACCTGGCACAACCAAATAAATAAATAAATATTAAACAAACAAAAACAAATGGGACCTAATCAAACTTACAAGCTTTTGCACAGCAAAGGAAACCAAGAACAAAATGTAAAGACAACCTATGGACTGGGAGAAAATATTTGCAAATAATGAGACTGACAAGGGCTTAATTTCCAAAATATACAAAGAGCTCATGCAACTCAACAACAACAAAATACCAAACAACCCAATTGAAAAATGGGCAGAAGGCCTAAACAGACATTTATCCAAAGAAGACACACAGATGGCCAACAGGCACATGAAAAGATGCTCATCACTACTAATTATTAGAGAAATGAAAATCAAAACTACAATGAGATATCACCTCACACCAGTCAGAATGGCCATCATTAAAAAGGTTACAAATAACAAATACTAGAGGGCATGTGGAGAAATGGAAACCCTCCTACACTGCTGGTGGGAATGTAAGTTGGTGCAGCCACTATGGAAAACAGTACAGAGATTCCTCAAAAAACTAAATATAGAGTTGCCATATGATCCAGCAATCTCACTCCTGGGCATACATCCTGACAAAACTCTAATTTGAAAACATACATGCACCTCTATGTTTATAGCAGTACTATTTACAGTAGCCAGGACATGGAAACAACCTGAATGTCCATCGATAGATGAATGGATAAAAAAGATGTGGTATATGTATATGTGTATATATATATACACACACACACACACATATATATGTATACACACACACACACACACACATATATACACAATAGAATACTACTCAGCCGTAAAAAAGAATGAAATAATGCCATTTGCTGCAACATGGATGGACCTAGAGACTACCATACTAAGTGAAGTAAGTCAGAAAAAGACAAATACCATATGATATGACTTATATGTGGAATCTAAAATATGGCACAAATGATCTTATCTACGAAACAGAAACAGACTTACAGACTTAGAGAACAGACTTGTTGCCAAGGGGGATGGGGGTTGGGGGAGGGATGGAGTGAGAGTTTGGGGTTAGCATATGCAAACTAGTATATATAGAATGGATAAACAACAAGGTCCTACTGTATAGCACAGGGAACTATATTCAATGTCCTGTGATAAACCATAATGGAAAAGATTATGAAAAAGAATATATATATGTATAACTGAATCACTTTGCTGTACAGCAGAAATGAACACAACATTGTAAATCAACTATACTTCAATTTTAAAAAATTGTGGTAATCAAGGAAAATAAAGAGAGATCACAGCAAAGGAAACCATCAACAAAACACAAAGACAACCTACTGAATGGGAAAAATATTTGCAAATGATATGACCAATAAAAGATTAATATCCAAAATATATAAACAGCTCATACAACTCAACATCAAAAAAACAAACAATCTGATTAAAAAATAAGCAGAAGATCGGAATAGACATTTTTTCAAAGAAGACATATAGATGGCCAACAGGCACATGAAAAGATGCTCAACACTGTTAATCATCAGAAAAATGCAAATTAAAACCACAATGAGGTATCACCACACACCTGTCAGAATGGCTATCATCAAAAAGAACACAAATAACAAATGTTGGCGAGGATGTGGAAAAAAAGGAACCCTTGTACACTGTTGGTGGGAATGCAAACTGGTGCAGCCACTATGGAAAGGAGTATGGAGGTGTCTCCAAAAGCTAAAAATAGAACTACCATGTGACCCAGAAATTTCACTCCTGGGTCTTTATCAACAAAAACACGAATTTGAAAAGATTCATGCACCCCAGTGTTCATATCAGCATTATATACAATTGCCAAGATATGGAAGTAACCTAAGTGTCCATCAACAGATGAATGGATAAAGACGTGTTTCCATCAACGATGAATAGATAAAGATGTGGGGTGTGTGTGTGTGTATACAGACACACATACATAAAATGGAATACTACTCAGCCATAAAAAAGAAGGAAATATTGCCATTTGCAGCAACACGGATGGACTTGGTGGCTATTATGCTGAATGAAATGTCAGACAGAAAAGACGAATACTGTATGACACCACTTACATGTGGAATCTAAAAAATAAAATTAGTGAATACAACAAAACAGAAACAGACTTGAGATGTAGAGAACAAATGAGAGGTTACCAGTGGGGAGAGGGAAGGAGGGAGGGGTAAGATAGCAGTAGGGGATTAAGAGGTACAAACTACTATGTATAAGATAAATAAGCTACAAGGATATATAGTTAATAACTGTAAATGGAATATAACCTTTAAAATTTGTGAATCATTATGTTGTACACCTGAAATGTATATACTTTACAACAACTATACTTAACTTAAAAAATCGTGGTATATACACGCCTCTGAGGCTGGCGATCTGTGAAGCTCCCACCTTCCCTTAGAGTTCTCTGCAGCTGCCCTGCCCTGCGCCCTCCAGAGACTGGGATGGGACCATGATGCGGACACACTGGCTCACACTCATGCTGGTGGCGGTCGCCTGGATCCACACTGAGTTTAGGACTGAGGACAACATGGTGGAGTTAAAGGACTTGAGCTCACCTCCTCTCACAAAAACACCAAAATCACAACCAACTGTTGAACAGCCATCAACAAAAAACACTGGAACCTACCGAAAAAGATATTTTGCACCCAAAGACAAAGAAGAAGCCACAACGAGACGGTAGGAGGGGCGCTTTCACGATATAATCAAATCTCACACCTGCCATGTGGGTGACCCACAAACTGGAAAATAATTATATCATAAAGGTTCTCACACAAGAATGAGAGTTCAGAGCCCCACGTCAGGCTCCCCAGCCTGGCGGTCTATCATTAGGAGGAGGAACCCTCAGAGCATTTGGCTTTGAAGGCCAGTGAGGCTTGAGTGGAGGAGCTCTACAGGACTGGGGGAACAGAGACTACAGTCTTGGAGGACACACATGGTTTCATGTGCACTGGGACCCAGGGCAAAGCAGTGACTCCATAGGAGTCTCGGCCTGACCTACCTGCAGGTCTTGGAGGGTCTCCTGGGGAGTCAGGCATTGGCTGTGGCTCACTGTGGGACAAGGACACTTGTGGTGGAGGCCCCAGGGAATATTCATCTGTGTGAGCTCTCCTGGAGGTTACCATTTTGGCACTGAGACCTGGCCCCACCCAACAGCCTGAAGGCTCCAGTGCTGGGACGCCTCAGGCCAAACAACCAACAGAGTGGGAACACAGCCCCAGCCAGCAACAAACAGGCTGCCTAACGTCATCTTGAGCCCACGGCTGCCTCTAAATGCACCCCTTGCCACGGCCCTGCCCACCAAAAGGACAAGACCCAGCTTCACCCACCAGTGGGCAGACATCAGTTCCATCCACCAGGAAACCTACACAAGCCCCTGGACAAACCTCACCCACCAGGGGGCAGACACCAGAATCAAGAGGAACTACAAACCTGCAGCCTGAGAAATGGAGAGCACAAACACAGAAAGTTAGACAAAATGAGATGGCAGAGAAATACGTTCCAGATGAAAGAACAAGCTGAAACCCCAGAATAACGACTAAGTGAAGTGGAGATAGGCAATCTACCTGAAAAAGAATTCAGAGTAATGATAGTAAAGATGATCCAAAATCTGAGAAATTGAATGGAGGCAGGAATGGAGAAAAAACAAGAAATGTTAACAAGAACCTATAAGAACTAAAGAACAAACAAACAGTGAGGAACAACACAATAACTGAAATGAAAAATACACTAGAAGGAATCAATAGCAGAATAAATGAGGCAGAAAAACGAATAAGTGAGCTGGAAGACAGACTGGTGGAAATCACTGCCACAGAACAGTAAAATGAAAAAAGAATGAAAAGAAATGAGGACAGTCTAAGGGACATCTGGGACAACATTAAACACACCAACATTCGCATTATAGGGGTCCCAGGAGGAAAAGAGAGAGCGAAAGGGCCTGAGAAAATATTTGAAGAGATAATGGCCGAAAACTTCCCTAACATGGGAAAGGAGACACTCACTCAAGTCCAGGAAGCACAGAGTCCCATACATGATAAACCCAAAGAGAAGCATGCCAAGACACATATTAATCAAATTGACAAAAATAAAAGACAAAGTGAAAATATTAAAAACAACAAGGAAAAAGCAACAAATAACATACAAAGGAATCCCCATAAGGTTATCAGCTGATTTTCCAGCGGAAACTCTTGCAGGCCAGAAGGCAATGGCACCATATATTTAAAATGATGAAAGGGGAAAACTTACAACCAAGAATACTCTACCCAGCAAGGCTCTCATTCAGATTTGACAGAGAAATTAAAAGCTTTATAGACAAGCAAAAACTCACCACCAAACCAGCTTTACCACAAATGCTAAAGGAAATTCTCTAGGTGGAAAAGAAAAGGCCACAACTAGAAATAAGAAAACTATGAATGGGAAAGCTCATTGGTAAAGGCAAACATACAGTAAAGGTAGGAAATCATCCACACACAAATATAATATCAAAACCAGCAACTGTGGGAAGAGGAGAGGACAAATGCATGATACTGGAAATGCATTTGAGATTAAGAGACCAGCTACTTAAAACAATCTTGTGTATATACAGACTGCTATATCAAAACCTTATGGTAACCGCAAACCAAAAGTCTTCAATAGATACACACACAAAAAAGAAAAAGCAATCCAAACACAACACTAAAGCTATTTATCAAATCACAAGAGAAGAGAACAAAAGAGGAAGGGAAGAAAAAGACCTACAAAAACAAATCCAAAACAATCAACAAAATGGCAATAAGAACACAAGTATTGATAATTACCTTAAAGGCAAATGGTTTAAATGCTCCAACCAGAAGACACAGACTGGCTGAATGGATAAAAAAACAAGACCCATATATATGCTGTCTACAAGAGTCCCACTTCAGATCTAGGGACACATACAGACTGAAAGTGAGGGAATGGAAAAATGTATTCCATGCAAATGGAAATCAAAAGAAAGTGCGAGTAGCAACACTCATCAGACAAAATAGACTTTAAAGTAAAGACTTAAAAGAGACAAAGAAGGACACTACATAATGATCAAGGGATCAATCCAAGAAGAAGATATAACAATTGTAGGGCTTCCCTGGTGGCGCAGTGGTTGAGAGGCTGCCTGCTAATGCAGGGGACACGGGTTCGAGCCCTGGTCTGGGAAGATCCCACGTGCCGCGGAGCAACTGGGCCCGTGGGCCACAATTGCTGAGCCTGCGCGTCTGGAGCCTGTGCTCCGCAACAAGAGAGGTCGCGATAGTGAGAGGCCCGCGCACCGCGATGAAGAGTGGCCCCCGCTTGCCGCAACTGGAGAAAGCCCTAGCACAGAAACGAAGACCCAACATAGCAATCAATCAATCAATCAATAAATCTTTAAAAAAAAAAAAAACAATTGTAAATATATATGCACCCAACATAGGAGCACCTCAATATATAAGGCAAATGCTAACAGCCATGAAAGGAGAAATCAACAGTAACACAATAGTAGTGGAGGAATTTAACACCCCACTTACATCAATGGACAGATCATCCAGACAGAAAAGCAATATGGAAACACAGGCCTTAAATTATACATTATAGCAGATGAACTTAATTGACATTTATAGAACATTCTGTCCGAAAGCAGCAGAATACACATTCCTCTCAAGTGCACATGGAACATTCTCCAGGATAGGTCACATGCTGAGCCACAAAGCAAGCCCCAGTAAATTTAAGAAAACTGAAATAACATCAAGCATCTTTTCCGACTACAATACTATGAGATTAGAAATCAACTACAAGAAAAAACCTGTAAAAGACACAAACACGTGGAGGCTAAACAATATGTTAATGAAACAGCCAATGGATCACTGAAGAAATCAAAGAGTAAATCAAAAAACACCTAGAGACAAATGAAAATGAAAACACGATGATCCAAAACCTATGGGACACAGCAAAAGCAGTTTTAAGAGGGAAGTTTATAGCAATACAGTCTTACCTCAGGAAACAAGAAAAATCTCAAATAAACACCCTAACTTTACACCTAAAGCAACTAGAGAAAGAAGAACAAACAAAACTCAAAGTTAGTAGGAGGGAAGAAATCATAAAGATCAGAGCAGAAATAAATGAAAGAGAGACAAAGAAAACAGTAGCAAAGATCAATGAAAGTCAAAGCTGGTTCTTTGAAAAGAGACACAAAATTGATAAACCAGACTCCCCAAGAAAAAAAGGGACAGGGCTCAAATCAATAAAATTAGAAATGAAAAAGGAGAATTTACAACTGACATCACAGAAATACAAAAGATCTTAAGAGACTACTACAAGCAACTATATGCCAATAAAATGGACAACCTAGAAGAAATGGACAAATTCTTAGAAAGGCCTAATCTTTCAAGACTGAAGTTGGAAGAAATAGAAAATACGAATAGACCAGTCACAAGTACTGAAATTGAAACTGTGATTTAAAAAGTTCCAACAAACAAAAGTCCAGGACTAGATGGCTTCACATGTGAATTCTATGAAAAATTTAGAGAAAAGTTAACACCTATCCTTCTGAAACTACTCCAAAAAATTGCAGTGGAAGGAACACTCCCAAACTCATTCTATGAGGTCACCATCACCCTGATATCAAAACCAGACAAAGATACCACAAAAAATTACAGGCCAATATCACTGATGAACATAGATGTAAAAATTCTCAACAAAATACTAGCAAACCAAATCCAACAACACATTAAAAGGATAATACATTATGATCAAGTGGGATTTATCCCAGGGATGCAAGGGTTTTTCAATATTTGCAAATCAATCAGTGTGATACACCACATTAAATTGCAGAATAAAAACCATATCATCATCTCAATAGATGTAGAAAAAGCTTTTGACAAAATTCAACACTGATTTATGATAAAACCTCTCCAGAAAGTGGGCATAGAGGGAACCTACCTCAACAAAATAAAGGCCATATATGACAAACCCACAACTAACATCATACTCAACAGTGGAAAGCTGAAAGCATTTCCTCTATGCTCAGGAAAAGACAAGGATGTCCACTCTCACCACTTTTGTTCAACATTGTTTTAGAAGTCCTAGCCACAACCTTCAGAGAAGAAAAAGATATAAAAGGAATCAAAATTGGAAAGGAAGAAGTAAAACTGTCACTATTTGTAGATGACATAATTCAATACATAGAAAATCCTAAAGATGCTGCCAGAAAACTACTAAAGCTCATCAATGAATTCGGTAAAGTTGCAGGATACAAAATTAATACACAGAAATCTCTCCTGTTTCTATACACTAACAATGAAAGATCAGAAATAGAATTTAAGGAAACAATCCCATTTACCATTGCATCAAAAAGAATAAAATATTTAGGAATAAACCTACCTAAGGAGGCAAAAGACCTGTACTCCAAAAACTGTAAGATGCTGATGAAAGAAACTGAAGATGACACAAACAGATGGAAAGATATACCATGTTCTTGGATGGGAAGAATCAATATTGTCAAAATGACTATACTACCCAAGGCAATCTACAGATCCAATGCATTCCCTATCAAATTACCAATGGCATTTTTTGGGGATCTAGAATGAAAAATCTTAAAAATCTTCTAACTGTAGGTAGGATTTAAATTTGAAGAAATCCATTTGAAAGACTATTTGGATTGCAATAAAAATGCTAAATGGGTATGCCCATTTAGAACTCAGTTGAGTCAGCAACTTAATTTATGACTCTATATTAAAGAAATGTGGACAAAGATGTATAGATATAGATATTTATTTGCAACACAATGAAATTAAGAAAGAACCAATGTTCAATATGCAAGAGGTTAAATTATGGTACATCCTAACTGTGAAATGCATCTGTTAAAAAGAGGTGGGTCTATATATTCTGATATAGACAGAGCTCCAAGAGCTATTAAGTGAAAAAAAAAGAAAAGAAAGCTGAGGAACAATAGATAAGACATAATTCCAGATATGTTATATATTAAAGATGTTATACACTTATGTATGTTTGCATTTGCATATATGTAATAATAGCTATCATTGAGTTGCATTGTTCTAAACATGCTAATAAAGTACCTCAGTTAATTCTAATAAAAAAAATAGAAGACATCAGAGGTCACTGCCTATACCTCCATCAAAAGACACGCTGGTTGCAGAAAGATAGACATACATTTCTTATTTCTCTATGTAAATACAACTAAAAACTTTGGGCATTATATATAAAACAATGAGAAGTTGATGAGAATACTCTGAAAGATGTTGAGAAAAAGGGACACTAGCTCAGAACCTCAAAACCTAAGGAACAACATGGTAGTGGGTTCTGAGATTTCTTTTTGTCTCATATATCCCAGACTTGGAGCTGAAGAAGTTGGCAAACCAGAAATGAGAACAGGTGAAGACAAAAATAGCCCCAATAAACCTGTTCTATCTGGGCACTGGACCACAAAAAGGGTATCCTAAGAAGGCAGAAAACTTTCAGATAGTAACTGCTCTACTCCAAACATCCCAGAACTATGGCCCACCCCTACACATGCTAGCAAAGGCTAAATGGACAGCCTAGATCTCCACCCTTGCCCTAAGCCTGGGGTAGTGTCAGAAAAGGCCAAGTAGGAAGCCGGAAATTCTATCCTGCCAGGTGGTAATGAAGACCCACCTCTGCAATATCAGTGGAGACCACATGTGGAAGTTGCCTGGACTTCCACCTCTATCCAGCAGTAAAAAGTGACTGAACCCTTCCCCTCTGAGGTGGTGACAGAGGAGGTATAGTGCAGAATCAGGAGTTTACCACTACCCTGCAGCAATAAGCATTCCTACCCCTCCCAGTCAAGGAGGTATCAGTGAAAGCCCAGTGGAGAGCTGGAACTCCCAACCCTGCCCACCAATAACAAGGAGCTCCCCAACTCCCCTATGTCAACAAAGGCTGAAGGGAGAACCTGGACTTCTAGCCTCACCTGGCAGTAATGAAGTGGTGTTGTATCTTTTTCATTGCCAGAGCAGTGTCAGAGGAAGCCAGGTAACACAGAAAGTTTAAGTAAAATCCAGAAACTTATACATAATATACAAAATGTCCAGGTTTCAACTGAAAATCACTCATCATACCAAGAACTAAAAAGATCACAGACTGAATGAAAAAAAAAAATCAACAACTGCCATAACTGAGATGACAGAAATGTTAGAATTTCTAACAAAGATTTTAAGGCAGCTATCATAATGATATTTCAACAAGCAGTTACGAACATGCTTGAAACAAATGAAAACATGGAAAAATCTCAGCAAAGAAAATGAAAACACTAATTTGAAAAGATATATGCACCCCAAATGTTCACAGCAGCATTATTTACAGTAGCCAAGATATGAATGCAACCTAAGTGTCCCTCAGCACACGAATGGATAAAGAAAATGTGGCATACACACACACACACACACACACACACACACACACAATGTAATATTTCTCAGCCATTAAAAAAGAATGACATTCTGCCATTTGCAGTATCATGGATGGACCTAGAGGGAATTATGCTTAGTGAAATAAGTCAGAAAAAGACAAATACTGTATGTTATCACTTATATGTGGAATCTAAAAAATAAAACAAATGAATGTATAGAACAAAACAGAAACAGGCTCACAGATATAGAGAACAAACTAGTGGTTACCAGTGGGGAGGGGAAAGGAGGGAGGAGCAAGATAGGGGTATGGAATTAAGAGACACAAACTACTATGTATAAAATAAATAAGCAACATACAGCACTGGGAAATATAGTCAGTATTTTGTAATACCTTTAAATGGAGTATAATCTATAAAGATATTGAATCACTATGTTGTACACCTGAAACTACTATTGTAAGTCAACTACACTTCAATGACAAGAAAAGAAAACACTGGAAAAAAAAAAAAAAAGAAAGTCTCAGCAAAGAAGACCAGAGAAGAACAAAACAAAAATTTTAGAACTGAAAAATACCACAACTGAAATAGAAAATTCAGTGGATGGGCTCAGCAAGAGAATGAAAGGGAAAGAAGGAAGTGTCAGTGACCTAAAAGAATAATAGAAACTACTCAATCTGAACAACAGAGAGAAAATAGATTGAAGGAAAAATGAACAGAGCCTCAGGGACATGTGGGACTATAATAAAAATTTAACATTCATGTCACTGAATTCCCAGGAGAGGAGAAAGAGGGCAGGGCTGAAAAAGTACTCAAAGAAATGCTAAAAACTTCCAGAATTTTGCAAAAGACAGAAATGTATAAATTCAAGAAGATGAGCAAACAGAATAACCGCCCCCCCTGCCAAATCTACACCAAGACACATCCAGTCAAACTTATTAAAACTAAAGGAAAAAAAAGAAACACCTTGAAAGCAACCAGAGACAAATATGTATTATCTTTAGTGGAAAAACAGTTTGAAAGAGAGTAGATTTCTCATCAGAAATGATAGAGGCCAGAAGGAGGTGACACAACATTTTTCAAGTGCTGAAAGAAAAGAAATGTCAACCCAGAATCCTATATCTGATGAAAATATCCTTCAGGAATAAAATAGGAAATCAGGACCTGCTTACATGAAGGAAGACAAAGAGAATATGTTGCCAGCAGACCTACTCTGAAAGAATGACTATGGGCAATCACTATGTGTTCTACAACTATTAAATAAATTTAATTTGGCATTAAGAAACTCACAAAAAAGAAAGCTCCAGGCCCAGATAATTTTACCAGAGAATTCTACCAAATGTTTAAAGAAGAATTAACACCAATTCTTGACAATGGCTTCCTGCAAATAGAATGGAACATTTCTCAACTCATTTTTAAAAAAATAAACTTATTTATTTATTTTTGGTTGTGTTGGGTCTTTGTTGCTGCACACGGGCTTTCTCTAGTTGCAGCGAGCAGGGCTACTCTTCGTTGTGGTGTGCATGCTTCTCATTGCGTTGGCTTCTCTTGTTGCAGAGCACAGGCTCTAGGAGTGTGGGCTTCAGCAGTTGTGGCACAAGGGCTCAGTAGTTGTGGAGCACAGGCTTAGTTGCTCCGCAGCATGTGGGATCTTCCCAGACTAGGGCTCAAACCCATGTCCCCTGCATTGGCAGGTGGATTCTTAACCCCTGTGTCACCAGGGAAGCCCTCAACTCGTTTTTTGAAGCTAGTGTTAACCCTGATAGCCAAACTAGATAAGGTCAGTGTCTCATGAATACAGACACAAAAATTCTTAACAAAATATTAACTAGTAGAATTCAGCAATATATAAGAAGTTTTACACCATGACCAACTAGGGTTTATTCTAGGGATGCAAAGTTAGTTTAATATTTAAAAAATATATATAATCCACCATATTAAATGGCTAAAGAAGGAAAAAAAATCACATGATGATATCAACTGATGAAAAAAACAAGCGTCTGACAAGATTCAATACTCATTCATTATAAGAACTCCCAGAAATATAGGAATAGAAGGGAACTTCCTCACTTTATAAAAAGCATCTACAAATAACAAACAAAAAAATCAAACAACAACAACAAATACGTGTGCTAAAATGTAGCAAGCCACACGGACTTCCCTGATAGTGCAGTGGTTAAGCATCCGCCTGCCAATGCAGGGGACATGGGTTCAATCCCTGGTCTGGGAAGATCCCACATGCTGTGGAGCAACTAAGCCTGTGTACCACAACTACTGAGCCTGCACACTAGAGCCCGTGAGCCACAACTACTGAGCCCGTGTGCCACAACTACTGAAGCCTGCGCACCTAGAGCCTGTGCTCTGCAACAAGAGAAGCCACTGCAATGAGAAGTCCACACACCGCAACGAAGAATAGCCCCCGCTTGCCATAACTAGAGAAAGCCCACACGCAGCAACGAAGACCCAATGCAGCCAAAAATAAATAAAATTAAAAAAAAAATGTAGTGAGCCACAAATGGGATGAAGGAGAAAAATGAAGCAAAGAAAAACTCTATCATTTCAACAAAATCTAGAAAGGAAATAAAAAGGGGGAGTAGTCATAAGAGAGCAAATGAAAGAAATATAAAATAAAATGGCAGTAACAAGATCTAAAGTTAATTATCAGAAAAAATGTCTCCCTATTAAAAGAGACTCTAAGACTACATAAATACAATTATCAGCTATAAGCTGTTTGTAAGAAAACATGTAAAATGATTCTAAGAAATTTTTAAATGAAGGTGGCAACACAAAAACGAAGAAAAATATAGCTGGCAAATATTATCAGAAAAAGTAGGAATGCCAATTTTAAAAAGAGTAGAAATGAAGGCAAAAAAAGTTATATAGGACAATGATTTTTTTTTTAATGTTATCTATTTATTTATTTATTTTTGGTTGTGTTGGATCTTCATTGCTGCGCACGGGCTTTCTCTAGTTGCGGTGCGTGGGCTTCTCATTGCGGTGGCTTCTCTTGTTGTGGAGCACGGGCTCTAGGCACATGGGCTTCAGTAGTTGTGGCACGTGGGCTCAGTAGTTGTGGCTTGTGGGCTCTAGAGCACAGGCTCAGTAGTTGTGGCGCACGGGCTTAGTTGCTCCACAGCATGTGGGATCTTCCTGGGCCACGGCTCGAACCCGTGTCCCCTGCATTGGCAGGTGGATTCTTAACCACTGCACCACCAGGGAAGTCCCGACAATGATGTTTTATAGTGATTAAAAAATTAGATACATATATAAAACCAAATAAAGTGTAACAGACACAAAACTTAATAAAGCATCAAAATACAGAAACAAAGTTTATTAGAAACACAGAATTTGGTAAAAACATAATCATTGTGGGAGCCTAATATACCTCTCTTAGACTTTAATGGGTCACAAAAAGAAAAAAAAAAAAAAAAGAGAGACAGAATACAAACAATACCATTACCAGATAATAAACATATATTTAGAACTTTGTGTCTTTTAAAGTGAATCTGGAACATCTACATTTAGATAAACTGATTTTTTATAATGTCATAAGGAACATTCAGAAGAGTAGAAATAGGCCACATTCTGTGACTACGACACAATAAAATTAACTCAACAGTAAGAAAGATAAAGAAAACTAACTACTAGGAAATTCAAAAGATAATCTGAAATGACTTGAGTCCAAGAGGTAGGGAGAACAAATTATAGACTATTTAGAAATTGATCACGTTGGGGGAAAAATTCTTGTGCTGAGAAAAAAATACATAATCTTCAATACATGTATTATCTATCTAAAATGGATTATGAAAATAAATGAACAAAAGAATTCACTGTAGAAGCCAGAAAAAGGACAAATCAAACAAAATAAACCAGAAGAAGGGATTAATAAAGGTCAAACAAAAATATATGAATGAAAACAAACCAAAAAACCCAGAGGGGAATTGAAATCAACCAACAAACCAACAAAATATTAAGAATGAGGGGCTTCCCTGGTGGCGTAGTGGTTGAGAGTCCACCTGCCAATGCAGGGGATGTGGGTTCGAGCCCTGGTCTGGGAAGATCTCACATGCCGCGGAGCAGCTGGGCCGTGTGCCACGGCTGCTGAGCCTGAGCTCTGGAGCCTGCGAGCCACAACTACTGAGCCCATATTCTACAACTACCGAAGGTTGTGCGCCTAGAGCCCGTGCTCCGCCACCACAATGAAAAGCCCACACACTGCAATGAAGAGTAGCCTCCACTCGCCACAACTAGAGAAAGCCTGCGCACAGCAACGAAGACCCAGTGCAGCCCAAAAATAAATTAAATAAATAAATTTATAAAAAAACATTAAGAATGAGAAAGAGCTAAAAACTACTGATATGCTGAGATTAAAAAAACATCTATAAGAGAATTCACTTAAATCTAGATTAAATGTACGATTTTATAGAAATATAAATAACCAAAACGGGCTCAAGAAGAAATTCGGAAAATATAGAACTCTGTCTTCACAAAAAGGCCCCAGATCCTGATGGCAATCGAAGTGGAACTCCATCTAAATTTGTACAGATTAATTCCTCTGCTATATAAATTGATCCAGAGTATAGAAAAGAACAAACAGAAAGATGGAAAGCATTCCAACCCATTTAAAGACTTAAGCATAATCTTGAAACCAAAACCAAAACTACACAGTGGAATTCAAAAACTTGAGGCCTATGGGCTGAATCTGACCTGTGAACATGTTTTGTTTGGCCTATACAAAGTTCTAAATGTTGAGATAGTTTAAACTGGGGAGATTTAGCATAAAATTTGCAATTTTCCAGCTTTACATGGAAAAAGATCAGAAGATCTGATAACTCTGGGCTTTATTCTTGTACGGCAACAATTGCTTAGTGCTGAGTGGCCTTGGGGGGCCTCCAAGCTGCCATGTTGTTGCACAATTGGGAGGAGATCTTACAGACTAGTGTTGAGTGCAACCCTGGGCCTAGGTCAGCATGCTTTCATTTGTCACTATGTTCACCATCGCTTATCACTTCCTAAGTCTGAAACAAATATTGGTGGTCACTTATTGTGCTTATGCTGTTATTTTTCTCAACGAATATAAATATTTCTACCTCTATCAAAAAACCAAAATAAAAGAAACTGAGGACTGCACAATTTTGTTTTCTACCCAGTGTACTCAAATGATTCAATTTCCTGCCTGATGCTGTTGCCTTGTCGGCACTGAGTTTGTGCCCCTGCTTTATGGTTTCTAATCTTTGATTTCCCTGCATCAGATTGCAGAAATACTCATATTCCTTTTTAATATGTAGATGTTTTGCATCTCAGATTTAAATGTTTAAGCCATCTTGAATCTATGGCATGGAAAAAAGATCTAAAACTGTTTTTCCAAATGGTTAGTCATTTGTTCCAATAGCATTTATAAAATTCTTTCTCCACTGTTTTAAAATTATACTTTTTTCACAGTCACTTTTTATACATGCCTGGGTCTGTTTCTGGATTTTGTAGTCTGTTCTTTTTTTTCTATCCATGATGTCCTGAATCAGTACTCAATGTTTTGTTTTAATATAACTTTAGCATACCAACAATTCATACACGATAGGAAAATTTACTTCCATCATTACTCTTTCTTTTTAATACTTACAAGCCTATTCTTACACAATCTTTTTCAGATAAATAATTTTAAAAATATCTTGTTGGGAAGCTGATTGAAAGTATATTAAATTTATAGCTTACTTTAGGGAGAATGGGTCTTTATATACAGGCACACGATATGTTTTTCATGTATTCTAGTCTTACTTTATGGCTCTCAGTAGATTCACATAGCTTCAGTCATACAGGTTTTATACTTTTCTTTAGTTTATTCCCAGTTTTATTGTATGTATTTTTGTTATTGTTATGATCGGGATTTTTTTTCCATTATATTTTCTGAGCTGGTTATTCCTGGCATGGAGAAAAGCTACTGCTTTTTGTATATTTATTTTGGAGCCTAACCTGGAAAAACTTTTAGGGCAGGTGCAACTAACTGCCTGCATAAAAATAAATCTTAATAAAGCACCCACAGAACATTCAGCTCTGAGCAGTGAGTACTCCATGAAAAACTAGCTGCAAAAAATACACCAAGTCAACTGAACACAGTGACTTTCTATAGTGACTTTTTACTTATATATCACTTAAAATAATTATAAAAGATACATATCACCAAATATAACTTTTGTTTTGAACTAGCTGATCTAGAGATCATCTTTCTGGCAACAAAATAGCAAACTGGCAATTTGTCTCTCAAGACCCTGCCCAAACAGGACAGTGCCAAAACACTGTGCTTTAGAAGATGTAATCGTTTTATTTTCTAATATAACCAAAGGTGGTCTTGTGAACAAACTGTAAATTTGAGAAAACCAGGACATGTCCCTGTTTTATTCAGTTAGAGTATAGAAACTAATTGCAGAAGAGATCTTTCTCTCAGACCTATGACTGAGTTTCAGTTAATGAGTTACAGTGTGGCCTCACTGGACTGGCCAGTACCTGGCCCTACTGCAATAACCTGAGCCTGAGAGAATTAGATGGCAGGTTCTATGCCTCTGCAGCTCAGCCTATAGCTGACTGGTCTGCACCATATCAGTGGCCACTAAAACTGCAAACACATCTATTATTAGTTGGATTTGGTATATTTCACTACTAAAGAATAAAAGCATTTGCTTGAATATGCATAAATTTTCCCTGGAAAGATATTGAAATTGATAACATGAGCTGCTTTTGGTGAAGGGACAAGGAACCTAGAAAGGACAGAGTCTTTTCATATAATATATATATATATATATATATATATATGCACACACACATACACACACACATATGTGTATATATATCCTTTTATATCTTTTAAATTTAAAGTAAAAATAAAATCTGTGATATATTTGACCAATATTTATCTACAGCTGCATATGAAAGCTAACAAAGACAATGGTAGTAAAGGATTTACAGAGAGAAAGTGTTAGTACAAGTCCATCTATATAGAAGCATAGATTATATATGTATAGAATTAAGCATACAATTAACGCATGTATGTGGAACCTAGAAAAATGGTACAGATGAACCGGGTTGCAGGGCAGAAGTTGAGACACAGATGTAGAGAACAAACGTATGGACACCAAGGGGGGAAAACTGCGGTGGGGTGGGGATGGTGGTGTGCTGAATTGGGCGATTGGGATTGACATGTATACAGTGATGTGTATAAAATTGATGACTGATTAAAAAAAAAAAAAGAATTAAGCATACATTTCCTGCCATTTCCAGTGTGTGCCAGTTAATGTCAAACACTTAGGTGCCCCGGAAAGCACCCCTACACCAGGAAGAATACTTCAACTGTAGCAGAGAAACACTTTTAAAAACCACTTATGTTTATTCTAACTCTAAATTCACCAAAGTTATACACTTTTAAATTCTGTTTTCCTCACATGACTCCCCTGGTCAACATTCAAGTTTACCTGAAAATTCTATTTCTCATGGCCAATCTATAAATTGGCAGTCTTGTGAGCTTTTGTTAGCAAGATTTTCCTAGGCCTCAGTTATCCCTGAGTAAAGGTAAGGTTGCATTTCTGTATGTGTGGAGGCCCAGATCGTGGAATGCGCCAACTCAGGTGGAGTTTCTGTACTGAGATGTTTTGCTCCTGAATACCTAAGCTACCACTCCTGCATCACTACCTCACTTCCTTCAAAGTGCTCCAGTCTCTACCACTTACATTTCAGAAGTTTCCTCTGCATTCCCAGTCTTTTATAACTTTCTCTGGTACTTGTCTGTTGAAAATTCTTCTCAGGTATCAGGGTTCAAAAATCTTTTTTATCTTCAAAAGGCAGACAGCTAGGCAAGATAATTGCCTGGTGTTTTGTAAATATTTCCCTACTATATCTTCTACTATTTGAGTTGCAAAGTCTGAGGTCATTCTTATCTTTTATTCTCCAGAGAACAGTTCTTCCTTTCCAGTTGAAAGGGAGGAGATATGGGGATATATGTATATGTATAGCTGATTCCCTTTGTTATAAAGCAGAAACTAACACACCATTGTAAAGCAATTATACTCCAATAAAGATGTTGATAAATAAATAAATAAATGAATAAATAAATAAATAAATAAACTGGTCGGTAGGTATATGGGTATACTGTCTTTAAGTGCCGAATCTGGAAAATAAGTACGCCATAAAATCTCAATCTGTAGGCAAAGGTCTATTTTTCTCTTCAATAACTTCTTCAATTATTCTTTTACTGAGGCTTCCTCCTATTTGCAATCCACTCCCATCCTCCCAATTATTTAGAGGAGATTTGCAGAAGAAAAAACTAAGTTTACAGGATTTGTTATAACCTATTTGTCTATTCCATTTGTATTTTAATCTGGATCTTTCCATCCCAGTTAGCTTCAATTTTACTGACTGCTCTATTATTTTGATGCCATTTTTTTCCCTTAAGGGATGTTGTAAATTTCTTTATACTTTTTATCACAGTGCTTTAGGTTTTTGTTTTGTTTTTAAATTCTAACCAGTTCCTTTTAATAGTCTTTGTGTTTTTTATTCTTTTCAGCCTTATTATTGACAATTCCATTCCTTTGGCAATTTTTTTTTTCTTCTGTTTCTTCTATTACCATTGCTTTCTCTGGGTTTGTACACAGCTTTTCTCTTTTTTTGGTATTGCCAAAGTTCTAAAACCAAGCCTGAGGTGCTATCTTTGTTTATCATAACTGAAGTTTGTCTTCTTAAACATTTTTAATTTCAGATGTCTGTTATTTTGGTGGGTCTATTTTTACTCTGCCATAGTTAGCTCCATAAAGACTTTCCCTCCATTTCTGTGTAATTATAAAGTCTTTATTTTCAATTTGAATCATTCCATAAGATCTTTATGAGACTTCACTTTGATGATGGGTAAAGGGTTCAGACCTGATGTCTTGTATTCCCTGTGGACTTCTATCCCAGGCACAACCATACATGCACTGTAATCTCACAAATAATCTGCTTATTAGCCTTTAACTATTGACTTCTATTTAATTCACAGTCTTGTGATTAAGAATTTTTTTTAAAATTTATTTTTGGCTGTGTTGGGTCTTTGTTGCTGCGCACAGGCTTTCTTTAAGTTGCGGCGAGTGGGGGCTACTCTTCATTGAGGTGCGTGGGCTTCTCATTGTGGGGGCTTCTCTTGTTGTGGCGCACAGGCTCTTAGGTGTGCGGGCTTCAGAAGTTGTGGCTCGTGGGCTTTGAAGTGAAGGCTCAGTAGTTGTGGTGCACGGGCTTAGTTGCTCTGCGGCATGTGGGATCTTCCTGGACCAGGGATCGAACTGTGTTCCCTGCATTGGCAGGCGGATTCTTAACCCCTGTGCCACCAGGGAGGTCCCTAAGAATTGAACTCTTAAGAGTATGGGTTGTAGGAAAAAGAGCACAGGGTAATGCTGAAATAGGGGGAGGATGAAATGAAAGACAAGTTGTAAGGGAGAAAAATACTCTTAGGTTGAACTTCACATCATAATTACACCAAGGTAGTGAAAAGAAATAAGAAGCAATGAGCAGTTCTCATCCTCAATATGAAATAAACCCTAGGTATAATACCTGTTTAACTTTAGTAAAAAGCTGATTCTTCCCCCCAACAAAACAACAAATCAAAATGCAATAGGAGGGAATTCCCTGGCAGTCCAGTGGTTAGGACTCTGTACTTCCACTGCAGGGGGCATGGATTTGATCCCTGGTCGGGGAACCAAGATCCCGCATGTCACGCGGTGCAGCCAAAAAAAAAAAAAAAAAAAAAAAAGCAATAGGAAAGCAATGCCTACATTACTCAAACCGTACTCTAATTACGTGTGAATGTTTAATTTTCAACATCTCTCAAGTTTGATGAATGGGCCAGTGAGTAGAATCGGATCTTATTCTCCATTAATGGCTTATCATCTCCTGGTTCTTGTACAGGTGGGCATAATAGACACTTGCAGAGCACAAAACAAATATAATTCGTAAAAATTTGATTAAGTGCTTCTAGGTGCTGGAGTAAACAGTATTTACTGTTGATGTAATGTTAATCTATTTATTTATTGGGATTAATATAAAGATGGATCATGAAAAGAAAAATCCTTAATATGAAATATTTTGAAAAAATTTTTGATTGGGTAATAGATATGTTATTTGAGAAATGTTTATATCCTTTCTGTTCCTTCAAGAAAACCAACCTATGTTGTTTAAGAATCAGTATTGATGTTGGTATAGCTTCTTATCACGTGACATGGGTTATTGTTTTTGTTTTGGTATGTTGTTCATGGTCATGAACTCTTATATTATATTTTGAATATCCAAAAAAAAAAAAAAAAAAAGAAAACAAACCTGATTGGAAAGAAGGAATTAAAATTATTATTTACAGATGATAGTAAAATAAAGACCATTAAAAGAACAAAAAAAGAATACTAATAAATATACACAATATATATTAAGAATATATGAAAGATACAAAAGAAGATGTGAATAACTGAAAAGATGTATCTCTTTCTTGGTTGTGGAAACGCAATATTACAAAGATGTCAATTTTCCTTAAATCTATAAATTTAATGCAGACACAGTAAAAAAATACTGACAATTTGGCTCTTTCTAGAGAGAGGAGGGTGGTTACAGAAGCTAATTCTAGTTCAACAGGAAAAATGAAAATGAGAGACTAGCCAGAAATATTCCAAAAAAGAAAAACCTGTGTTATTACCACATGAATTGACAGGTTAACAGGACAGAATACAGATACAGTAGTTAGTCATAGCTGCTGTTTGCCAATATCTTCAGCTTTCCATCTAGGCACATGTATGACTACACTTCCTGGCCCTCTTATAGTGGGTGAGGCCATGTAATGAATACTCGTCGATGAGTTGTAAAGGGAATCAATATTTGTTACTTTCAGGCTAAACAATATTTATTGATGGTGTGAGACTCTCCAGAGCCCTCTTTTCCTTAGCCATGACAACTGGCAATGTTCAAGATGGTGGCAGCCTAATGTTAGCCTAAGTTTTTGAGTAAGAAGATGTGGCGTAGAGCCCCTAGCTGACCAAAAGGAAAGACATTTCTTGTTGTTACAAGCCACTAAGATTTTGAGGTTGTTTGTGACTAAGGCATAACTTAGCCTATCCTGGCGGATATAAGAAAGTTGAAGAGCAGCCCACATTCAAGCAGAAATCTAATATGTCATAAAGTTGATATTACCCATTAGTGAGAGTAAGCACTCTCACATTATCAGTGAAACTGTCAATCAGTAAAATTGTCAGCCTCCATGAGAACAACTCAGCAAAATTATACAGGGACTTACCCACTGACCCAGCAATTCCACATTTAGGAATTTATCTTTCAAATGTGCTTACATGTGTACTCAAGGTGTTCTTGGAGAAACAGCAGTGAACAGTCTTGAAGCAGGATCTTAGCACCCTGCCCAGAAATTGAACCTGAGTAGCCTGGATGAAAAACCAGAAATCCTAGCCACTAGTCCACCAGGCGCTAGAGGTTAGAAGCAAAGTTGCCTTGGCTCTTGCCTCGTTTGAAAGCAAGCATGTTTCAAGGAGGCAAAAACTGTAAAAACAGGTACAAAGTTTATTATTAGAAGCACAGCACAACATGTGGGAGAGCACACAGAGAAGCAGTTCACTTATTTAAGGCAGAAGCAAAACAGGAATACACACCCAGAGAGAAAGGGTTTGGGCATCCTTCCTAATGAGGAGGAATGCAGTAAAGAGGTGTTTAAATCATTTATATAGGGGCAGTTCTTCTGGATCTTTGTTTTCCTCTGGCCAATTATCTCACTTCTTTTCCACATCCGACCTGCCCTAGGACCCTTCCCTATATGCATGCGCATCTTTTTGTCAAGATGAATTCCAGCACAAAGGCTAAATGGAGTATGGCCACACATATTATGGGATGATGCCCCCTCCCTTTTTGACCCCTGAGGAGCCTTCTTGTGCGTGTGTAGTTGGGGGCGTTTCCTTGACCTCAGGAGTGATAGATGTGGTCCTCTTATCTCTTTATTCCAGCAGATCTCAGCTCCTGGCATTAATTTTGTCCTTGGAGTGTCTAGGGAAAAGAAAGTTCCAATTTATTCTGCTTGACAAACTCCAGCTGCTCAGCCCAGAGGCCCATCTACTGCCTACCTTAAATGACACACATGTACCAAGGTCTTCTTTCCAGCCTTGCTTGTAATAGCAACAGGTTGAAAGCAATCTAAATATGCAACTGGTTAAGTTATAGTATATAACCATAATTTAATTTTGCAATTGTTAAAAAAAATGCTCTGGATCTATGGATGTGCCGATTTGGCACAGTTTCCATTATAATATTGTTAAGTAAATAAAACAAAAACAAGGTACAGAACAGTATATGTGGCATATTACTATTAATGTAAAAAGAATGAAGAGAGAAGCTAGTTTTGTATATGCCTAAGAAGTCTCTGGAAGGGAACATAAAAAACTGGTACCAGTGATTGTCTCTGACAGGGCTGGGAGGAGACTGACTTTTCACTGAATATTTGTTTATGATACCTTTTGTATTTTATAGCACGTACACATATTACATATTACTTATTAAGGAGAATAAAATAAAAATCTAACTGTAAATGGGAATAGAAAAAAGGTTCCCTGTGTTGTTTGTGAAGATTTGTAAGGCTTTTTCAAACTTCATTCTTTTCAGAAGACTTGGTTGAAAACCCTGGCCTTTTCTGGATAGATTTGGTGAGGAAAATTTTCCTCAAAGATTATTAGATATTTCATAAATATCCTGTAGCTATCTGTCTTAAATCAACATTTGCTTAGATAAGGTAATTATTGAATGATAATTTAAATTCCTCCTTTACAATTACGTATATATAAATTGTTTCTTCTCTGAGTTGTCTAATGTCTCTAGAACAATGTTAAAAATAATATTAAGAATGGACATTCCTGTCTTATTCATAATCTAACGAGATTGCTGTTTTATCAGTAAATAGGATGTGTATAGCTTGAGACACACATACATATACACAAACACACTTACCATGTTAAGAAGTTTCCATCTATTTCTAATAAACTACTTTTTACTGAATTGGAAAATGCATTCTTTGAGGATAACAGAGATTTCACTCATTCATTTTATCAACTCAGTAACAATTAGTCTTTTTAATATTTCTCTCTACTCAAAAAAGCACTTGAGGAGACGTCCCTGGTGGCGCAGTGGATAAGACTCTGCACTCCCAATGCAAGGGGCAAGGGTTCGATCCCTGGTTGGGGAACTAGATCCCACATGCATGCTGCAAGTAAGAGTTCGCATGCCACAACTAAGGAGCCCACATGCCGCAACTAAGGAGCTGGCGAGCCACAACTAAGGAGCCTGCCTGCCACAACTAAGGAGCCCAGTGCCACAACTAAGGAGCAGGCAAGCCAAAACTAAGGAGCCCTGGAGCCGCAACTAAGGAGCCCATGAGACGCAATTAAGGAGCCCGCCTGCCGCAACTAAGACCCAGTGCAACCAAATTAAAAAAAAAAAAAAGCACTTGAGGACTACGATGAACATCTCTTACTTCACTAGAAGATCTTCTAGGGACTTCCCTGGTGGCGCAGTGGTTAAGAATCCGCCTGCCAATGCAGGGGACACAGGTTCGATCCCTGGTCTGGGAAGGTCCCACATGCCATGGAGCAACTAAGCCCATGCACCACAGCTACCGAGCCTGTGCTCTACAGCCCGCGCACCACAACTACTGAGCCCGTGTGCCAAAACTACTGAAGCCCACGTGCCTAGAGCCCATGGTCTGCAACAAGACAAGCCACTGCAATGAGAAGCCTGTGCACCACATCGAAGAGTAGCCCCCACTTGCCACAACTAGAGAAAGCCCGTGCACAGCAACAGAGACCCAACGCAGCCAAAAATAAATAAATTAATTAATTAAAAAAAAAAAGGATCTTCTATTTCTTTGACTTCTTTTGGTCTTGGCTTTAGATTGGGATTTGTGAAAAAGAACTTCATTGATCTCTGTGAGGCTGCTTTATTGAAGCGAGTAAATCAACAGACAGTAGACACAGCAGGGAGAATACTTAGGATCTGGTTGAAGCCACACAGCAGCTCTTCAGCAAACACTGAATCAGAGCATTTAACCATCTGAAATGTGGACTTAGAATCAACTTTACATCTCTCAGGTGTAAAATAAAAAAACAAAATTTCATCACAGTCAGTTGGCAGCACTACTTAAATATGAGCTCCTTGTTTTCAATTCATTATAGAATAGTTTACTTTTGGAAGCAAACTACAAGGTTAGAGGTCTCATATAGTTGATAGATTAGAGATTGTATCTTTCTAGGGTCTCTCTTGAAAATAACTCCATAGATTCTATTGATGGTTTTTGCTTTAAATTTCAGGAAAATAACAACCTGGGGGCTTTCATATTTGAAATGCTCTTCCTAAGGTCATGACTTCCAAAGCAAAAGGGTTAGACACTGGCTTAAATAAGTAAAAAAAAATGTGCATGTAAAATCTCTATATTAAATAGACTATAATGTTCAGCTTACTACTTTGTGTTTCTTAGTCATATTGATTCAAGTTCAAACTGATTGTTAATAATCAAATATTCAAAATAGCATAAGCACAATTATAAATATATCACCTATGGATTTTGATTGCACTCAGTGCAGCAGTTGTAACAATTAATCTAGGAAAAAATCACCTCAGGAGACCCAGCTGAACATATAATCCCCCAAACTGGGGAATCTTTTTTTCTTCAAACAATTCTTTAAAGGGACTTCCCCAGTGGTCCAGTGGTTAAGACTCCGCCTTCCAACGAGGAGGGCGCGGGTTTGATCCCTGGTCGGGGAACTAAGATCCTTCATGACTCGTGGTACGGCCAAAAATTTTAAAAAATTAAAAAACCAATTTTTTTAGGATATTAATCAAAATAAACATTTTGCATAATGTTTTAGAGAGTCTATGACTAGCATTCACATACATAAACATCATTTAATCCTTATAATCACTGTGGGGTCGGTATTATACTCCTCAGAAGAAACTGAGACACAGAAAGGTCAAGTTGGTTGCCCAAACTGAAACTACTAGTGAGTGGTAGAAGAGGGACTGAAACCCATGTCTGAATCCAAATCCTTTACTCTTCCCATGAGAGCCTGCTGCTGCCTTCCATGGACCTTACTAAATTTGCACTGGACAGTGTTTGAATGAATGCACAAGTGAAACAATTTCTGTGACTGCTTCCTATGGGCAATGAGTATGCTGATACATCCAGCGTTATCTTCATTGCTTTAGAGAGAGAGGCCCAAGAAAGGCCAATACTGTACTATAATTCCCAAAGAATTTTGAACAGTGAAAAAAATATATGTATATATGTTTTTTTTGTATATATGTTTTAAAAAACTTTTAATTTTGAAATAATTTTAGATTTACAGAAAAGTGCACAATTTCCCACATACACTTCGCCTAACTTCCCCTAACGTTAAAATCCTTTTTTAAAAAAATTTTTATTTATTTTGGCTGCGCCGGGTCTTAGTTGCTGCACGTGGACTCCTTAGTTGTGGCATGCATGCCAGATCTTCTAGTTCCCCGACCAGGGATTGAACCCCGGGCCCCCTGCTGGGAGCGCGGTGCCTTACCCACTGGACCATCAGGGAAGCCCCCCCCCCCTTTTCTTGACCCTAGGAAGAGAATTTCAAATATGAAAGCCCCAAGGTTGTTGCTGCATGCAGGATCTTAGCTCCCCAACCAGGGACAGAACCTGCACCCCCTGCAGTGGAAGCGAGGAGTCTTAACCACTGGACTGCCAGGTAAGTGCCCCCAGTGTTAAAATCTTACACAACCATAGTACAATAACAGGAAATCAACACTGGTACAATACTATTAACTAAACTTCACACTTTCTTTTCTAGGATCCAATCCAAGATCCCACATCACATTTAGTTATGTCTCTTTAGTCTTCTCCAATCTGTGACAAAAACCCATGATTTTTAAATTAAAATTAATCAAGGTTTATTTGATTCTGAAAATGTCATGGCATTTCTGGAAACAGTACTGAATACTGAAAACCTGCCTTGGGAACTGCTGTGTCTATGTGAAAACCAAGAAAACATCCTGAAATAAAGAGCTACAGTGGCCCTACAGACGGAAAAAAGAGTCACTCTTTAAATAAAAGGAAGAGTTGGCTGTAATAGTCTGACTAGGTCAGTTATATTTAACATACCTGTCCACAGAAAAGAAGTCAACAATCAGTTATAACTCCCTGGAAAAGCACAGGGTACCAGATAGAAATCAATACAACTCTGTTTAATGGAGCAGTCATGAAAGATTAATTTGTTTTTAAATTAAAGGACATGAATTTGTTCCGTCTATAGATAAGGGAACTTAATAACTAAATTCAAGTATACTAAAGGTTATTAGAAGGCACTAAATTTCCCCTACATATGGACCCCTTTTTCTAAACTGTAGCATAAAAGTTGCTGAGTTGTGGGTGACTCTAATTCAAATCCTTAACCCTTTGGAAGATGCACAGTCTCTATATGCTATTAAAGTTACTCTGGGAGAAGTGGCAAGAAGGTTCTCTATAAACCTGGATAGGTTACCTCCTATTCCTGAGGGTTCTGGGTTGAGCACTTTAATCCCAAGACTTTACTGGTGAATTCTCAATTACCAGAAAAGGTAATAGTTTTTCAGAATTCCTACAGGAGCTCAGAATCCCTGAAGAGGAAAGATTAGAAGATATAAACTGTATGTACTAAAACTGAAACAAGGAAGTTTAGTAAATCACAAGCACTTCTAGAGTGGTAAAACAAGAACAAGCTAACAAATAAAAAATTGAAGATTCTGTTAGTGTACAGCCTTAAAAACAGAAGAATATAATGTCTTTGTGGTTTAAAAATTCATCAGCCAGGAAATGAGGGTAATTCAGAGGGTTCCACAGCAGTAAGTGGGCTCCACTGAAGATGCCATAGCAGAGGCATTAACTGCAGACTTGAGCTTAGCCACACCCACCACTAAGACTGTAGGCAAGTTTAAATTTCCTCATGTGTAAAATGAGGATAGTTAAAACAACTGTCTCTGGGGGATGTGCGTAGCATATGGTGAGTGCTCATCATCACTAAGGTCTCTTGGTTCTTTGGTGCAAGGTTAGCATTGGGGTTACTGTCTAAATTTTCCTGAGTCAGGGATAATTTGGGCCTGGGACACATTTCCCTGGGCCACTCTGGTTCAGATCCAAATCTTTGAGACTTGGTCACACGTGTATATTGATTGATTGATTGATTGGCTGTTTTGGGCTCTTTGTTGCAGCACGTGGGCTTCTCCCTACTTGTGGTGCACGGGCTTAGTTGTCCTGCAGCATGTGGGATCTTAGTTCCCCGACTAGGGATCAAAGCAAGTGGACTCCTTTCTTTCTTTCTTTTTTTTTTTTTAGTAGATCTTTATTGGAGTATAACTGCTTCACAATACTGTGTTAGCTTCTGCTATACAACAAAGTGAATCAGCCATATGCATACATATATTCCCCATATACCCTCCCACTTGAGCCTCCCTCCCTATCCCACCTTTCTAGGTCATCACAAAGCATAGAGTTGATCTCCCTGTGCTATGTTGCTGCTTCTCACCAGCCAACTATTTTACATTCGGCAGTGTATATATGTCGATGTTACTCTCACTTTGCCCCAGCTTCCCCCTCCCACCCCATGCCCTCAAGTCCATTTTCTATGTCTACCTCTTTATTCCTGCCCTGCAACTAGGTTCATCAGTACCATTTTTTGTTTTTTTTTAGATTCCATATATATGTGTTAGCATACGGTATTTATTTTTCTCTTTCTGACTTATTTCACTCTGTATGACAGACTCTAGGTCCATCCACCTCACTACAAATAACTCAATTTCATTTCTTTTTATGGCTGAGTAATATTCCATTGTATATTTGTGCCACATCTTCTCTATCAATTCATCTGTCGATGGACATTTAGGGTGGTTCCAAGTCCTGTCTATTGTAAATAGTGCTGCAATGAACACTGTGGTACATGTGTCTTTCTGAATTATGGTTTCCTCAGGGTATATGCCCAGTAGTGGGATTGCTGGGTCATATGGTAGTTCTATTTTTAGTTTTTTAAGGAACCTCCATACTGTTCTCCATAGTGGTTGTATCAATTTACATTACCACAAACAGTGCAGGAGGGTTCCCTTTTCAACACACCTTTTCCAGCATTTATTGTTTCTAGATTTTTTGATAATGGCCATTCTGACCGGTGTGAGGTGATACCTCATTGTAGTTTTGATTTGCATTTCTCTAATAATTAGTGATGTTGAGCATCTTTTCGTGTGCCTCTTGGCCATCTGTATGTCTTCTTTGGTGAAATGTCTGTTTAAGTCTTCTGCCCATTTTTTAATTAAATTTTTTGTTTTTTTGATATTGAGCTCCATGAGCTGATTGTATATTTTGGAGATTAATTCTTTGTCTGTTGTTTCAAATATTTTCTCCCATTCTGAGGGTTGTCTTTTCATCTTGTTTATGGTTTCCTTTGCTGTGAAAAAGCTTTTAAGTTTCATTAGGTCCCATTTGTTTATTTTTGTTTTTATTTACATTACTCTAGGAGGTGGGTCAGAAAAGATCTTGCTGTGATTTACGTCAGAGAGTGTTCTGCCTATGTTTTCCTCTAAGAGTTTTATAGTGTTTGGTCTTATATATAGGTCTTTAATCCATTTGGAGTTTTTGTGTATGGTGCTAGGTAGTGTTCTAATTTCATTCTTTTACATGTAGCTGTCCAGTTTTCCCGGCACCACTTATTGACGAAGCTGTCTTTTCTCCATTGTATGCTCTTGCCTCCTTTGTCATAAATTAAGTGACCATATGTGCATGGGTTTCTCTTTCTATCCTGTACCATTGATCTATATTTCTGTTTTTGTGCCAGTACCATACTGTCTTGATTACTGTAGCTTTGTAGTATAGTTTGAAGTCGGGAGCCTGATTCCTCCAACTCTGTTTTTCTTTCTCAAGATTGCTTTGGCTCTTCAGGGTCTTTTGTGTTTCCATACAAATTGTAAAATTTTTTGTTCTAATTCTGTGAAGAATGTGATTGGTAGTTTGATAGGGATTGCACTGAATCTGTAGATTGCTTTGGGAAGTACAGTCATTTTCACAGTATTGATTCTTGCAATCCAAGAACATCGTATATTTCTCCATCAATCTTTCATTTCTTTCATCAGTGTTTGTTGTTTGTTTTTTAAAATTTATTTATTTTATTTTATTTTTGGCTGCATTGGGTCTTTGTTGCTGTGCGTGGGCTTTTGTCTGATTGTGGTGAGTGGGGGCTACTCTTCATTGTGGTGCGCAGGCTTCTCATTGTGGTGGCTTCTCCTTTTGGGAGCACAGGCTCTAGGCACACGGGCTTCAGTAGTTGTGGCACACAGGCTCAGTAGTTGTGGCTCACGGGCTTAGCTGCTCCACGGCATGTGGGATCTTCCTGGACCAGGGCTCGAACCCGTGTCTCCTTCATTGGCTGGCGGATTCTTAACCACTGCGCCACCAGGGAAGCCCTCATCAGTGTTTCATAGTTTTCTGAGTACAAGTCTTTTGCCTCCTTAGGCAGGTTTATTCCTAGGTATTTTATTTATTTATTTATTTTTTTATGTAATGTCTGAAACATTTGTATTAACATATTTCCATACAAATACAAATATAAGATTTTTAGAAATTTCATGTAATGTCTGAAACATTTATATTAACATATTTCCATACAAATAACCCAATGAAAGTTTAGTATTAGTTCTTTTGTTTGTTTTTTTATACTGCAGGTTCTTATTAGGCATCAGTTTTATACACATCAGTGTATACATGTCAATCCCCATCGCCCAATTCAGCACACCACCATCCCCACCTCACCGCAGTTTTCCCCCCTTGGTGTCCATATGTCCATTCTCTACATCTGTGTCTCAACTTCTGCCCTGCAAACTGGCTCATCTGTACCATTTTTCTAGGTTCCGCATATATGCATTAATATACGATATTTGTTTTTCTCTTTCTGACTTACTTCACTCTGTATGACAGTCTCTAGATCCATCCACGTCTCAACAAATGACTCAATTTCGTTCCTTTTTATGGCTGAGTAATATTCCATTGTATATATGTACCACATCTTCTTTATCCATTCGTCTGTTGGTGGGCATTTAGGTTGCTCCCATGACCTGGCTATTGTAAATAGTGCTGCAATGAACATTCGGGTGCATGTGTCTTTTTGAATTACGGTTTTCTCTGGGTATATGCCCAGTAGTGGGATTGCTGGGTCATATGGTAATTCTATTTTTAGTTTTTTAAGGAACCTCCATACTGTTCTCCATAGTGGCTGTATCAATTTACATTCCCACCAACAGTGCAAGAGGTTTCCCTTTCCTCCACACCCTCTCCAGCATTTGTTGTTTGTAGATTTTCTGATGATGCCCATTCTAACAGGAGTGAGGTGATACCTCATTGTAGTTTTGATTGGCATTTCTCTAATAATTAGTGATGTTGAGCATCTTTTCATGTGCTTCGTGGCCGTCTGTATGTCTTCTTTGGAGAAATGTCTATTTAGGTCTTCTGCCCATTTTTGGATTGGGATGTTTGTTTCTTTGCTATTGAGCTGAATGAGCTGTTTATGTATTTTGGAGATTAATCCTTTGTCCGTTGATTCATTTGCAAATATTTTCTCCCATTCTGAGGGTTGTCTTTTCGTCTTGTTTATGGTTTCCTTTGCTGTGCAAAAGCTTTGAAGTTTCATTAGGTCCCATTTGTTTATTTTTGTTTTTATTTCCATTACTCTAGGAGGTGGATCAAAAAAGATCTTGCTGTGATTTATGTCAAAGAGTGTTCTTCCTACGTTTTCCTCTAAGAGTTTTATAGTGTCCAGTCTTATATTTAGGTCTCTAATCCATTTTGAGTTTATTTTTGTGTATGGTGTTAGGGAGTATTCTAATTTCATTCTTTTACATGTAGCTGTCCAGTTTTCCCAGCACCACTTATTGAAGAGACTGTCTTTTCTCCATTGTATATCTTTGCCTCCTTTGTCATAGATTAGTTGACCATAGGTGCGTGGGTTAATCTCTGGGCTTTCTATCTTGTTCCATTGATCTATGTTTCTGTTTTTGTGCCAGTACCATATTGTCTTGATTACTGGAGCTTTGTAGTAGAGTCTGAAGTCAGGGAGTCTGATTCCTCCAGCTCCATTTTTTTGCCTCAAGACTGCTTTGGCTATTCGGGGTCTTTTGTGTCTCCATACAAATTTTAAGATGATTTGTTCTAGCTCCGTAAAAAATGCCATTGGTAATTTGATAGGGATTGCATTGAATCTGTAGATTGCTTTGGGTACTATACTCATTTTCACAATGTTGATTCTTCCAATCCAAGAACATGGTATATCTCTCCATCTGTTGGTATCATCTTTAATTTCTTTCATCAGTGTCTTATAGTTTTCTGCATACCGGTCTTTTGTCTCCCTAGGTAGGTTTATTCCTAGGTATTTTATTCTTTTTGTCGCAATGGTAAATGGGAGTGTTTCCATAATTTCTCTTTCAGATTTTTCATCATTAGTGTATAGGAATGCAAGCGATTTCTGTGCATTCATTTTGTATCCTGCAACTTTACCATATTCATTAATTAGCTCTAGCAGTTTTCTGGTGGCAGTTTTAGGATTCTCTATGTATAGTATCATGTCATCTGCAAACAGTGACAGTTTTACTTCTTCTTTTCCAATTTGTATTCCTTTTATTTCTTTTTCTTCTCTGATTGCCGTGGCTAGGACTTCCAGAACTATGTTGAATAATAGTGGTGAGAGTGGACATCCTT
Source organism: Eschrichtius robustus (assembly GCF_028021215.1). NCBI lineage: Eukaryota > Metazoa > Chordata > Mammalia > Artiodactyla > Eschrichtiidae > Eschrichtius > Eschrichtius robustus. The sequence goes on from NC_090839.1 coordinate 31,499,846, forward strand.
GTCTCGTTCCTGATCTTAGAGGAAATGCTTTCAGTTTTTCACCATTGAGAATGATGTTTGCTGTGGGTTTGTCATATATGGCCTTTATTATGTTGAGGTAGGTTCCCTCTATGCCCACTTTCTGGAGAGTTTTTATCAGAAATGGGTGTTGAATTTTGTCAAAAGCTTTTTCTGCATCTATTGAGATGATCATATGGTTTTTATTCTTCAATTTGTTAATATGGTGTATCACATTGATTGATTTGCGTTATATTGAAGAATCCTTGCATCCCTGGGATAAATCCCACTTGATCGTGGTGTATGATCCTTTTAATGTGTTGTTGGATTCTGTTTGCTAGTATTTTGTTGAGGATTTTTGCATCTATATTCATCAGTGATATTGGTCTGTAATTTTCTTTTTTTGTAGTGTCTTTGTCTGGTTTTGGTATCAGGGTGATGGTGGCCTCATAGAATGAGTTTGGGAGTGTTCCTTCCTCTGCAATTTTTTGGAAGAGTTTGAGAAGGATGGGTGTTAGCTCTTCTCTAAATGTTTGATAGAATTCACCTGTGAAGCCATCTGGTCCTGGACTTTTGTTTGTTGGAAGATTTTTAATCACAGTTTCAATTTCATTACTTGTGATTGGTCTGTTCATATTTTCTGTTTCTTCCTGGTTCAGTCTTGGAAGGTTATACCTTTCTAAGAATTTGTCCATTTCTTCCAGGTTGTCCATTTTATTGGCATAAAGTTGCTTGTAGTAGTCTCTTAGGATGCTTTGTATTTCTGCGGTGTCTGTTGTAACTTCTCCTTTTTCATTTCTGATTTTATTGATTTGAGTCCTCTCCCTCTTTTTCTTGATGAGTGTGGCTAATGGCTTATCAATTTTGTTTATCTTCTCAAAGAACCAACTTTTAGTTTTATTGATCTTTGCTATTGTTTTCTTTGTTTCTATTTCATTTATTTCTGCTCTGATCTTTATGATTTCTTTCCTTCTGCTAACTTTGGGTTTGGTTTGTTCTTCTCTAGTTTCTTTAGGTGTAAGGTTAGATTGTTTACTTGAGATTTTTCTTGTTTCTTTAGGTAGGCTTGTATAGCTATAAACTTCCCTCTTAGAACCGCTTTTGCTGCATCCCATAGGTTTTGGGTCGTCATGTTTTCATTGTCATTTGTCTCTAGGTATTTTTTTATTTCCTCTTTGATTTCTTCAGTGATCTCTTGGTTATTTAGTAACGTATTGTTTAGCCTCCATGTGTTTGTCCTTTTTACGTTTTTTTTCCCTGTAATTCATTTCTAATCTCATAGCGTTGTGGTCAGAAAAGATGCTTGATATGATTTCAATTTTCTTAAATTTCCTGAGGCTTGATTTGTGACCCAAGATGTGATCTATCCTGGAGAATGTTCCGTGCGCACTTGAGAAGAACGTGTAATCTGTTGTTTTTGGATGGAATGTCCTATATATATCAATTAAATCTATCTGGTCTATTGTGTCATTTAAAGCTTCTGTTTCCTTATTTATTTTCATTTTGGATGATCTGTCCATTGGTGTAAGTGAGGTGTTAAAGTCCCCCACTATTATTGTGTTACTGTCGATTTCCTCTTTTATAGCTGTTAGCAGTTGCCTTATGTATTGAGGTGCTCCTATGTTGGGTGCATACATATTTATAATTGTTATATCTTCTTCTTGGATTGATCCCTGGATCATTATGTAGTGTCCTTCCTTGTCTCTTGTAACATTCTTTATTTTAAAGTCTATTTTATCTGATATGAGTATAGCTACTCCAGCTTTCTTTTGATTTCCATTTGCATGGAATATCTTTTTCATCCGTTTACTTTCAGTCTGTACATGTCCCTAGGTCTGAAGTGGGTCTGTTGTAGACAGCATATATATGGGTTTTGTTTTTGTATCCATTCAGCCAGTCTGTGTCTTTTGGTTGGGGCATTTAATCCATTTACATTCAAGGTTATTATCTATATGTATGTTCCTCTTACCATTTTCTTAATTGTTTTGGGTTTGTTTTTGTAGGTCTTTTTCTTCTCTTGTGTTTCCCACTTAGAGAAGTTTCTTTAGCATTTGTTGTAAAGCTGGTTTGGTGGTGCTGAATTCTCTTAGCTTTTGCTTTTGCTTGTCTGCAAGTGGACTCCTTTCTGAAGTGACCCAGACAGAGAATTTGGGGAAACAAGAGTTAGTTTAGGTACATTTCTTCAATAACAATTTCCAGATTGCTAATCTGTATAATTCAAAAGCTTATCCATTTTTGGATCTTAATTTTGTAGGAGGAAAATTCTATAGCCTTAAAACAGCATCTAAGATGCTTATGACTAACTCAGCAAACCCCAAATAGTTATGAATACAGGAAAGTGTGCAGGCTACCAGGTAGTTTGACACTTGTGATAATTATTTTAAGTTTCTAGATATTATAGTCCTAAGCACGGCCTGAAAGTCTCTCCCCTTTGCCTACTGGGATCATTTTGCTCTTTTAAGAAAGATATGGGAAGATGTCATCCTTAAGATGATTTCAGGCAGACAATGGAACAGATAAGACAATGGCACAGGCAAAATACATTATTTTAATATTCTAGGAGGTGAGTCTGGTTCTCCTGATTTTGTATTTTCCAAAATTCTAAAAAAATCTAAATCATTCCAGAACAGTGAATAATTCTCCTCTAAATAGGTTTTTAAACATCAGGACTTGCTATACCATTAGCCCTGAAAGCTCCTATATAAAAACATTTTACAAGACCACTACTAATCTTCATCATGCAAAGCACTATTATCTTAATTTTATAGATGGATATATTAAAGACAGTACAAGTTTGTGATTCTTTTTTTCCCACTTCAAGATCAGGAATGAGATGGGTGGTTCAGGTCAGATGAAGCCTTACAAGGTTTATGTTCCCAGTAAGGTCAGTGTACATCTAGGGTTGTGTCTATTCTCTGGTTGATCAATTTCCCCAGGAGTTACTGGGCTCAGTGGGAAAAATTTACACTAACTAAACCTAGAAGAGGCCAGCTCATAAATCATAACATCAACTGATGAATTCAAACCAGGAAATATGTCTAGCAGTTCTCTCTTGGAAGATCTTATGCATTAAACCAATTACAGAAAAGAGAATGACGTATTCTTTTTAAATTTTTAAAATTTATTTTTACTTAATTAGTTTTTGGCTGCGTTGGGTCTTCGCTGCTGCACACGGGGGGTACTCTTCGTTGCTGTGCACGGACTTCTCATTGCAGTGGCTTCTCTTCTTGTGGAGCAGGGGCTCTCGGTGCATGGGCTTCAGTACTTGTGGCACACAGGCTCAGTAGTTGTGGCTTGCGGGCTCTAGAGCGCAGGCTCAGTAGTTGTGGCGCACAGGCTTAGTTGCTCTGTGGCATGTGGGATCTTCCCGGATCAGGGATTGAACCCATGTCCCCTGCATTGGAAGGCAGATTCTTAACCACTGAGCTACCAGGGAAGTCCCGAGAATAACATATTCTTGAGATGTTTCTACTACACTGTCAGCTCTTCTCTTCTAAAAGGACAGTTCCATTTAGAGAACCAGTATCGGCAACTAAAAACACAGAAGCTTCCTTCTTTAGTGGAAGAGATATAATGGCAAACAAACACTCCTTGGTTTTCCTTTTTGTTTATCCAGATAGCAGAGACACCCTCCCCCCAATATCTCTTTTCCCTGTCTTCCACTCTAATCAGAAGTTTTAGCTGGGCACATGGCTCCACTTTCCAGCTTTCCTTGCAGCTATGCATGGCCACATGTTTCATGGATTCACACATGATGATTCACAAAGAAGTGTCTGAATCATGATTAACAGAGCACTGAAGGTGCCTTCCACCTTCTGCTTCATCCCTTTCTCCACCCTGTAATGTGGATGCCATGATCTTGCTCAATAAGAATATGGTTTACACTCAAGAGGAGAACAGAGTACTAAGAAGGAAAGGGGATAATTGGTAAAATGTCATGAAGTTCCCTTCATGATGCCATGAAGTTCCCTATCAGATCAGTGCCAACTCTTACATGAGTGAGAAATAAATTTTAATCTTGTTTTAAACCAGTTGTTGTTTTGTGTTTTTTGTTACTCACAGTTGAGCCCATCTATCTAATATAGAAATGTTCTGGATGAGTACTATTTTAAATTATTTTGTATTAATAGACATTTGCAATATCAGACTATGGATCTTAACTCCAGTTCAGAAAAATATGATTTTTGTTAAGACATGTCATTAACCTTCTGTCATGGCACCACATTAGATAACTAAGTAGAACACAGGAAATTCCACAGTACAATGCAATCTTCTTGATAGGAAGTAGTCTGGAACCATCAATAATACATTTACATATACATCTTCACAGAACCATAGAGTTAAAGACCATCATCCCTAATTAAATGTTGTAGTCCAAATGACCCACTTTGCAGAGGAAGAGCCTGAGGCACAAAGAGGATGGGTTTTTCAAAGTCAAAAGGCTGGCTTTTTCTTTTTTAACTGCAGCCACAAACTTGTGGGGAATATGCTCTGTGGATTGTACTTCTACGTATCTTATTTCTAACAACTCACTTATACTAAAATATAATCATTGGTTATCCCCAAATAAAACACTTAGCTCATCAAGCTCACATAAAAATTAAAAATGTAGCATGTAACAACAGACAATTACATGTAACATGTAACCATAGGCATTATAGAATAATAACTGAGTTATGCAGAACTCTCAGCAGAAAAATTAGTTACAAGAGGAAAATAGCAATTAAAAATAACAGTGGTGCAATGGTTTTAGTTACAATAGTCCCACTGTAATGTGTAACTCTAGTTCCCCAGAGTTACACATCATTATTATTTGTACTGAGGGATGTACCAATAATCATGACATTATTAATGTACATAAATACAGCAAAAAAAGAGTGCTGGCACATGAATCTTTTCCACATTTTATATTGAAACACCATTCTTTGGTTTGCAGCCACAGTAACTGTTTATAGGACTTTTCTAATCATTTGTAACTGACAACCAGTCATGGGACACCAATCAACTTTATTTTTAAAAAGTCACTTTATCTCTTCTTCCTACAGGATAAGTTGGTGTGCTTCTAAGAATCTTAATGTAACAAAAAGGGAATGTGGATAGATCTTGAAAAGACCATGCTAGGTAAAAGAAGCCAGTCAAAAAGGACCACATATTGTATGATTCCATTTATATGAAAGCCCAGAATAGGCAAATCTATAGCAACAGAAAGAGTATGTTAGTGATTTCTTAAGGGCGGGAATGGTGTATGTGGGGGGATGGTGGCAGCATTAGGGAATGATGGTTATGGGAGCAGGGTTTCTTTTTGGGATAATGATAATGAAAATGGTCTAAAATTGATTATGATAATGGATGCACAACTTTGTGAATATGCCAAAAGCCACTGCATTGTAAAATTTAAATGAGTGAACTATATGGGATATAAATTATGTCTCAATAAAGCTGTTTAAAAAGGGGGGTGGGCAGTCCTAACCACAGCAATCAGAGAAGAAAAAGAATCCAAATTGGAAAGGAAGAAGTAAAACTGTCACTGTTTGCAGATGACATGATACTATTCATAGAAAACCCTAAAGACACCACCAGAAAACTACTAGAGCTCATCAACGAATTTGGTAAAGTTGCAGGATACAAAATTAGTACACAGAAATCTATTGCATTTCTATACACTAACAAAGAACTATCAGAAAGAGAAATTAAGAAAACAATACCATATACCATTGCATCAAAAAGAATAAAATACCTAGGAATAAATGTAACTAAGGGGGTAAAAGACCTGTAGTTAAAAAACTGTAAGACACTGATGAAAGAAATTGAAGACGACACAAACAAATGGAAAGATATACCGTGTTCATGGATTGAAAGAATTAATACGGTTAAAATGACCATACTGTCAAAGGCAATCTACAGATTCAATGCAATCCCTATGAAAATATCAATGGTATTTTTCAGAGAATTAGAACAAATAATTATAAAATTTGTGTGGAAACATGAAAGACCCCGAATAGCCAAAGCAATCTTGAGAAAGAAGAGCAGAGCTGGAGGTATCGTGCTCCCTGACTTCAGAATACAGCACAAAGCTACAGTAATCAAAACGGTACAGTACTGGCACAAAAACAGACACACAGATCAATGGAACAGAATAGAGAGCCCAAAAATATACCCATGCACTTACAGTCAATTAATCTATGACAAAGAAGGCAAGAACATATAACAGAGAAAATACAGTCTATTCAAAAAGTGGTGCTGGAAAAACTGAACAGCTACATGTAAAAGAATGAAATGCGAACATTTTCTCACACCATATACAAAAATAAAATCAAAACTGATTAAAGACCTAAATATAACACTGGAAACCATAAAACTCCTAGAAGAAAACATAGGTAGAACACTCTTTGACATAAATCGTAGCAATATTTTTTTGGATCTGTCTCCTAAGGCAAAGGAAACAAAAGCAAAAATAAACAAGTGGGACCTAATTAAACTTAAAAACTTTTGCACAGCAAAGAAAACCAATGACAAAACAAAAAGACAACTTACTGAATGGGAGAAAATATTTGCAAATGATATGACCAATAAGGGGTTAATATCCAAAATATAAAAATAGCTCGTGCAACTCAACATCAGAAAAACAATCCGATTAAAAACTGGGCAGAAGAAAAGTGAACCCTCTTGCACTGTTGGTAGGAATGTAAACTGATACAGCCACTATGGAGAACAGTATGGAGGTTCCTTAAAAAGCTAAAAAATAGAATTACCATATGACCCAGCAATCCCACTACTGGGCATATACCCAGAGAAAACCATAATTCAAAAAGACACATGCACCCCAATGTTCATTGCAGCACTATTTACAATAGCCAGGTCATGGAAGCAACCTAAATGCCCACCAACAGACGAACGGATAAAGAAGATGTGGTACATATATACAATGGAATATTACTCAGCCATAAAAAGGAATGAAATTGGGTCATTTTGTAGAGACGTGGATGGATCTAGAGACTGTTATACAGAGTGAAGTAAGTCAGAAAGAGAAAAACAAATATTGTATATTAACGTATATATGTGGAATCTAGAAAAATGGTACAGATGAACCAGTTTGCAAGGCAGAAATAGAGACACAGATGTAGAAAACAAATGTATGGATACCAAGGGGGGAAAGCGGGGGTGGTGGTGGTGGTGGTGGGATGACTCGGGAGATTGGGATTGACATATATACACTAATATGTATAAAACAGATAACTAATAAGAACCTGCTGTATAAAAAAATAAAATAAAATTCAAATAAAAAAATAAAAAGTGGGCAAAAGACCTGAACAGACATTTTTCCAAAGAAGACACACAGATGGCCAATGGGCACATGAAGAGGTGCTCAACACTGCTAATCATCAGAGAAATGTAAATCAAAACCACAATGAGATATCACCTCACACCTGTCAGAATGGCTATCATCGAAAAGATTGCAAATAACAATGTTGGCGAGGATGTGGAGAAAAGGGAACCTTTGTACACTCATGGTGGGAATGCAAATTGGTGCAGCCACTATGGAAAACAGTATGGAGGTTTCTCCAAAAACGAAAAAGAGAACTACCATAGGATCCAGCAGTTCCACTCCTGGGTATTTATCCAAAAAAACCCCAAAACGCTAATTCGAAAAGATACATGCACTCCAACATTCACAGCAGCATTATTTACAATAGCTAATATATGGAAGCAACCTAAAGTGTCCATCAACAGATGAATAGATAAAGAAGATGTGGTATATATATGCAATGGAATATTACTCAGCCGTAAAAAAGAATAAAATCTTGCTATTTCCAACAACAGGGATGGACTTTGAGGGCACTATGCTAAGTGAAATAAATCAGACAAAGACAAATACTGTATGTTATCAGTTATATGTGGAATCTAAAAAAATACAACAAACTAGTGAACATAACAAAACAGAAACAGATGCACAGATACAGAGAACTAGTGGTTATCAGTGGGGAGAGGGAAGCAGGGAGGAGCAAGATAGAGGCAGGGGATTAAGAAGTACAAACTACTATGTATAAAATAAATAAGGTACAAGGGTATAATGTACAGCACAGGGAATATAGCCAATATTTTATAATAACTTTATCATTAAAAAAATTTTATTTATTTATTTATTTATGGCTGCACTGGGTCTTCATTGCTGTGCGTGGGCTTTCTCTAGTTGTGGCGAGTGGGGGCTACTCTTCATTGCAGTGCATGGGCTTCTCATTGCAGTGGCTTATCTTGTTGCAGAGCATGGGCTCTAGGCGCGCAGGCTTCAGTAGTTGTGGCTCGTGGGCTCTAGAGCACAGGCTCAGTAGTTGTGGTGCACGGGCTTAGTTGCTCCACGGCATGTGGGATCTTCCTGGTCCAGGAATCGAACCCGTTTCCCCTGCATTGGCAGGTGGATTCTTAACCACTGCGCCACCAGGGAAGTCCTTATAATAACTTTAAATGGTATATAATCTATAAAATTTTTGAATATGTTGTACATCTGAAAGTAATATAATACTGTAAATCAACTATAGCTCAATTAAAAAAAAAACTTACTTCTTAAAAAAAAGGGGGGGGGAAGAAAACTGACTTAAGATAACCATCAGAAATGACATATCCAGAATCTCCTAAAAATTTAAGAAAGTATGTAGTACAATTCAGTAGTAACAATTTTTTATATCATCTGACCACTACCAGAATGGAACCTCTAACCAGCCACAGCTCGGCAGCCAGGTTAAAATGGCGGCATAACTGGTCTCGTATTTATAAACAGGAGAGAACTGAGATGTAGCAAAGATTGTTCTTGTGTTCACTCTTTCCATTGTCCCACCCCTTGCCTAACAACAACAATCATTAGGAGAGCGCTTTATTAAAGGAGATAAACTACACTCACAATAACTCTGAAGTTATTAAATTATAAATTCAATAACTCTGAAGCATTCCATTATAATTACCGCTTTTCAGGCTAAGAGAGGTAGTGGTTCACCAAAGCCACACAGTTAACAAACAGTAGGGCCAGAACTTACTCAAATCCCACATGCTTTCCACTACATCACCTTACTTCTTGTTTGCTTGTATGAAAATAAACTTGTAACTTACTGTGCAAAAACACATGTTTAGGTTTTCAAGAGTTAGAAGTTAGTCTGAATAAAATGTAAATGCATCCTCTGCTCCAATGATTTCATTGCATTTGTGGTTTAGTTAGCTTAGCCTGAAGAAAGTCCTGAAGTTTTTCATGAGGAGTTAATTTTCTTCAGCTTTACAGAAACTTTTAAGTCAGATAATACATAAAATGTCAGAAAAAGAATATTAAAATTACAACCTCAGATCTAATAAATCCAGATGTGAAGTACCCCTTAACTTCATTAAATGTAGTGGAGTTAGTCAACAAGAGTGTCTTCCCACCAGACGTGTGATTTCTATAAATTCAGATTAATCAATACCTGGTACTTAAAAGATACTCAGTAAATATTTATTGACATGAATAAAGGTAAGATGGTAAATCCAAGCAGCATACTGGATGAAATAACTGCAATATTCCTAAATAGACAAAAACCACCCTTGTTTCTGGCATAAGATAAGAAAGGAGAATATACAAGCTTTGTGGCCTCTGAACAGCAGAGCTTCTAATCAAGGACCTATTGTATAGCACAGGGAACTGTACTCAACATTCTGTAATAATCTATATAGGAAAAGAATCTGAAAAAGAATGGATATATGTATATATATAACTGAATCACTTTCTGTATACCCGAAACTAACACAATCAACTATACTCCAATATAAAATAAAAATTAAATTAAAAAAATAAAGAGCAGAGCTTCAACCCCACTAATCCTTGGGCTCTTTCTAGCCCATACAACACTTAAAAACAGGGGAACCTGGGCTTCCCTGGTGGCGCAGTGGTTGAGAATCTGCCTGCTAATGCAGGGGACACGGGTTCGAGCCCTGGTCTGGGAGAATCCCACATGTCGCGGAGCGACTGGGCCCGTGAGCCACAATTGCTGAGCCTGCGCGTCTGGAGCCTGTGCTCCGCAACAAGAGAGGCCGCGATAGTGAGAGGCCCGCGCACCGTGATGAAGAGTGGCCCCCACTTGCCGCAACTAGAGAAAGCCCTCACACAGAAACGAAGACCCAACACAGCCATAAATAAATAAATAAATAAATAAATAAACAAACCCAAAGTTTAAAAAACAAAACAAAAAAAACCAGGGGAACCGGACAAAGGCTTCATGGTATGGCACAAGCCCAGGGGCTTCTGGCTGCATTAAATGAGGGCAAGAAGTCAACACAGTTGAAACACATACTCCCAGAGGGTTCTTTGAAAAAAAGATGTACTTTTTTTTTTTTTGTAGTTAAAAAAAGATTTATTGGAGTGTAGTTGATTTACAATGTTGTGTTAGTTTCAGGTGTACAGCAAAGTGATTCAGTTATACATATATTCATTCTTTTTTAGTTTTTTTTCTCATAAAGGTTATCACAGAATATTGAGTTCCCTGTGCTATACAGTAGGTCCTTGTTAGTTATCTATTATATATAGTAGTGCATGTATATTAATCCCAAAGTCCTGATTTATCCCTCCCCACCCCACCCACCGTTTCCCCTTTGGTAACCATAAATTTGTTTTCAATACTGGTAAGTCTGTTTCTGTTTTTAAATAAGTTTATTTGTGTCATTTAAAAAAAAATTAGATTCCACATATAAGTGATATCGTATGATATTTGTCTTTCTATGTCTGACTTACTTCACTTAGTATGATAATCTCTAGGTCCATCCATGTTGCTGCAAATGGCATTATTTCATTCTTTGTTTAATGGTTGAGTAATATTCCATTGAATATATGTACTACACCTTCTTTATCCATTCCTCTGTCGATGGACATTTAGGTTGCTTCCATGTCTTGGCTATTGTATTTGGTGCTGCAATGAACACTGGGGTGCATGTATCTTTTCAAATTATGGTTTTCTCCAGATATATGCCCAGGAATGGGATTGCTGGATCATACGGTAGTTCTGTTTTTAGCTTTTTAAGGAACCTCCATACTGTTATCCATAGTGGTTGTACCAATTTATATCGCTACGAACAGTGGAGGAGGGTTGTCTTTTCGCCACACCCTCTCCAGCATTTGTTTGTAGACTTTTTGATGATGGCCATTCTGACTGGTGTGAGGTGATACCTCATTGTAGTTTTGATTTGCATTTCTCTGATAATTAGTGGTGTTGAGCATCTTTTCATGTGCTTTTTGGCTTTTGTATGTCTTCTTTGGAGAAATGTCTGTTTAGCTCTTCTGCCCATTTTTTGATTGGGTTGTTTGTTTATTTGATATAGAGCTGCATGAGCAGTTTGTATGTTCTGGAGATTAATCCCTTGTTGATCACTTTGTTTGCAAATATTTTCTCCCATTCTGTGAACTGTCTTTTCATTTTGTTTATGGTTTCCTTTGCTGTGCAAAAGCTTTAAGTTTAATTAGGTCCCGTTTGTTTTTACTTTCATTACTCTAGGAGGTGGGTCAAAGAAGACATTGCTGCCATTTATGTCAAAGAGTGTTCTGCCTATGTTTTTCTCTAAGAGTTTTATAGTGTCCAGCCTTACACATAGGTCTTTAATCCATTTTGAGTTTATTTTCGTGTATGGTGTTAGGGAATGTTCTAATTTCATTCTTTTACATGTAGCTGTACAGTTTTCCCAGCATCACTTATTGAAGAGATTGTCTTTTCTCCATTGTATATTCTTGCCTTCTTTGTTGTAGATTAAGTGACCATAGGTGCATGGGTTTATTTCTGGGCTCTCTATCCTGTTCCATTGATCTGTATTTCTGTCCTTGCATCAGTACCATAGTGTTTTGATGACTGTAGCTTTGTAGTATAGTCTGAAGTCAGGGAGTGTGATTCCTCCAGCTACGTTTTTCTTTCTCAGGATTGCTTTGGCTGTTCAAGGTCTTTTGTGTTTCCATACAAATTAAAAGATTTTTTGTTCTAGTTCTGTGAAAAATGCCATTGGTAATTTGACAAGAATTGCAGTGAATCTGTAGATTGCCTTGGGTAGTACAGTCATTTTGACAATATTGATTCTTCCAATCAAAGAACATGGTATATCTTTCCATCTGTTTGTGTCATCTTCGGCTTCTTTCATCATCATCTTATAGTTTTAAGAGTACAGGTCTTTTGTCTCCTTAGGTAGGTTTATTCCTAGGTGTTTTATCCTCTTTGATGTGATGGGAAGTGGGATTGTTTCCTTAATTTCTCTTTCTGATCTTTTGTTGTTAGTGTATAGGAATACAAGAGATTTCTGTGTATTAATATTGTATCCTGCAACTTCACCGAATTCATTGATGAGCTCTAGTAGTTTTCTGGTAGCATCCTATAGGATTTTCTATGTATAGTATCATGTCATCTGCAAACAGTGGCAGTTTTACTCCTTCCTTTCCAATTTGGATTCTTTTTATTCTCTGATGACTGTGGCTAGGACTTCCAAAACTATGTTGAATAAAAGTGGTGACAGTGGGGACTTCCCTGGTGGTCCAGTGGTTAATAATCTGCCTTCCAATGCAGGGGACACGGGTTTGATCCCTGGCCGGGGAACTACTACTCCCTGCCCACATGCCACGGGGCAACTAAGTCCACGTGCTGCAACTACTGAGCCCCTGCGCCACAACTAGAGAGCCCGCGTGCCACAACTACTGAGCTGGTGCACTCTGGAGTCTGCACACCACAACTAGAGAAAAGCCCACGTGCTGCAACGAAAGATCCCGCATGCAGCAACTAAGACCCAACAGAGCCAAAAATAAATAAATAAATAAACAAACAAATAAATAAAGTGGTGGCAGTGGGCATCCTTGTCTTGTTCCTGATCCTAGAGGGAATGCCTTCAGCTTTTCACTGTTGAGAATGATGTTAGCCATGGGTTTGTCATATATGGCCTTTATTATGCTGAGGTAGGTTCCCTCTATGCCCACTTTCTGGAGAGTTTTTATCATAACTGGGTGTGGAAGAAGTACGTACTTCTTATCTTCTTTATCTGAATAGTGAAATGAACCCTACTACTCAGCACCTAGCATAATGACTTGCATAGAGTTGGTGTTCCACAAGCATCTGTTTTAATTCAATAGGTAGGAAAATGTAATTTTCAGCACTAAAACCATTTTAGAGTCCTGATAAGGAATAATCAGCTCAACTGACTAAAAATAAGTATATTGATCTTATCTATGGTCTTTTGAGGCATCCCTTTATAAAGGCATTCTTTATCTTTCAGAAAAGACCCACAGTATTATTATTATTTTAAAATTAACAGCATAATCATAGCAAGATTTTGCCTATGGAGAAATCATAATAGCACATACATTTAATGGTCTTCTCAAATACAATTAGAGGCTCTCTAGAGATGGTCACTAAGCTGAGAACACTGACCTGTTTAACTTTCGTTTGATATCAAGGTTACTCTCCCCAGAATACACAGATTCAGGAGATAAATAAAAACAACAGGCTTAAGGTAAAATGGAGCAGGAAAAATAAGTAGGGCTTTATATTCGCATTAGTTTATTCAGTAATTTTACTGAATAAGAATGTGAAGACATGAGGTTAACCAAGAGGTATTATGAGAAATGGTGATCAAAGGATTTTTTCCCATAAAGTACAATTTAAAGTAAAAGAATGATATTCAGTGAAGAATTCTCCCTGCCTTTTAAGATATTTAATAATTAATTCTATAATACATAACCTTGATTTCTTTAGTCTACACACAATTTCACAAAAATACTGACAATATGTTAGGGATATACATATGTGAAAAGCCCAGTCTAAGAAGAGTGAATGGACTAGACATTCAGGGGCTGGGTCATACTGACTCTGGAAATCTCCCAATTTTTAAAAATTAATTAATTAATTAAAAATTGAAGTATAGTTGGTGTACAATATCGTATAAGTTACAGGTATACAATATAGTGATTCATAATTTTTATTTTATTTTATTTTTTTAAATTTTTAAAAATTATTTACTTTATTTATTTAATTTTTGGCTGCATTGGGTCTTCGTTGCGGTGCGCGGGCTTCTCATTGCGGTGGCTTCTCTCGTTGCAGATCACAGGCTCTAGGTGCACAGGCTTTAGTAGTTGTGGCTCGTGGGTTCTAGAGAGGAGGCTCAGTAGTTGTGGAGCACGGGCTTAGTTGCTCTGCGGGCATGTGGGATCTTCCCAGGCCAGGGCTCGAACCCATATCCCCTGCATTGGCAGGCGGATTCTTAACCACTGCACCACCAGGGAAGCCCAATTTTTATTTTTTTAATTTTAAAAGATATTTATTTGGCTGCATTGAGTTTTTTTTTTAAATTAATTAATTAATTTATTATTTTTGGCTGTGTTGGGTCTTCGTTTCTGTGTGAGGGCTTTCTCTATTTGCGGTGAGCAGGGGCCACTCTTCATCGCGGTGCGTGGGCCTCTCACTGTCGCGGCCTCTCGTTGCAGAGCACAAGCTCCAGACGCACAGGCTCAGTAGCTGTGGCTCACGGGCCTAGTTGCTCCGCGGCATGTGGGATCTTCCCAGACCAGGGCTCGAACCCGTGTCCCCTGCATTGGCAGGCAGATTCTCAACCACTGCACCACCAGGGAAGCCCTGCATTGAGCCTTGGTTGCAGCATGCGAGCTCTTCATTGCAGCATGCGGGATCTTTCCCGCATTGTGGTGCGTGGGTTTCTCTCTAGTTACGGCACATGGGCTCCAGAGCACGTGGGCTCAGTAGTTGCGGTGTGCAGGCTCTCTAGTTTTGGCTCATAGGATCCAGAGTGCGCGGGCTCAGTAACTGTGGCGTGTGGGCTCTCTAGTTGTGGTGTATGAGCTCCAGAGTGCGCGGGCTCAGTAGTTGCAGCATACAGGCTCTCTAGCTGTGGCACGTGGGCTCCAGAGCGCATGGGCTTAGTTGCCCTGTGGCATGGGGGATCTTAGTTCCCTGACCAGGGATCGAACTCACGTCTCCTGAACTGGAAGGTGGATTCTTAATCACTGGACCACCAGGGAAGTCCTGATTCATAATTTTTAAAGGTTATATTCCATTTATAGTTATTACAAAGAATTGGCTATATTCCCTTCCAATTTTTAAATTCTAATCTAGTTAGTACTCTTTCCTCTCCACTGCTTGATTCTAATTTATAAAAGACTTTCATTTACCTCTACCTTTAACTTTCAGAGCAATTAGAGTGTACATTCTCAAGTGTAAAAGGAAAACAATCATTCACATTTTACTACAGTATTCAATTTCATTGTAACACTCACTAAAACAAAAGATTAACACAATTCCTTTTATTCTGATTCAAACTCATTATCTTTTATCAAGAGCATAACAGTGTAAGATTACTTGGCAGTCTCTCATACAAAATGTATTTCAGAGTAACCCCAAACAGTCTTAGTTGATGAGATAAAGGTCTTCTTTACAGAACTCCTGCTAATAAATGTGGAAGAGAGGACAGAATTAGAAAATCACCATTTTGCCACAAAGAACGCTGACATGATCATCAATGGGGTCTTTTAGCGTCACTAGAAGTAGGGTAGCCAGACATAGCAGGCCTCTGGATGTGATGCAATATTAAGCATCTCCTAAGCATTCTCGCCAAAAAACTTAAATCTGTTTTAATCAAGCCTCTAGAGCTAACTTCCATTTCTAGGAAATACAGGGAACAGAGCAACAAACTGACACTGCGATTTAAGTGAACAAATCCCAAATGTGAGAAGTTCCACAGGACAACTGACCTGGTTCCTGTAACTAGTCCATGACACACAAAAAAAAGTGGAGAGAGAGGGAGGGAGGAGGAACTACCCTAGATCAAAATAGGCATGAGAGACAAAATGACCAAATGTGAGCTGTGGACTTTGAATCCTGGTGTGAACAAGCCATCTCTGAAAAAGATATCCTTGAGACAACTGGGCAAAAGTGAATAGGGTCTAGTTATTAGATGATACCAAGGAGTAAGTGTTAATTTTATTAGGTATGAGAATAGCATTTTGGTTCTGTATGAGAATAGCATTTTGGTTCTGTAAGACAACACCCTTATTTTTAAAAGATGCATATAGAAGTATGTCAGGAAACGGGCAAAAATGTCTCGGATTTGCTTTAAAATACCTCAGCAAAGAAGGTAAAAGAAAAAAGGAAAAATGAAACAAATGTGGCAAAATCTTGATAACAGTAGAATCTGAGTGATGGGCATATGCGCGTATGTTGTACTAATTCTCTACTTTTGAGTGTATTTACAATTTCCTATAATAAAAAAAAATTAAAAAGAAGAATCTCACTAGCAGAGAAGCCTGAAAAACAGTACAGGTAAATCTATTAAGTAATATTAATCTTGGGTAGAAAATAAATGGATCAATGAAAAAAATTTACGTGGCAGTTGCTTATTTAGAAATCGAATGAGTTATATGGCAAACATAAATTTTCCCTTTTTATATGGTTAGTGCTATCGACTGTACTATATGACACATGTCCTCCCCAAATTCACATACTGAAACCAAATCCCCAATGTGATGGTATCTAGAAGTGATTAAGTGATGAGGGTGTCACCCCCATGAATGGCATTAGTACCCCTATACAAGTGGCCCCAATAAAAAGGACCCCAGGTAGCTTCCTCACCCCTTCCACCACGGGAGGACATAGCAAAAAGACAGTGAAAAGTACCGGCTATGCACCAGCAAGTCAGCCCTCCCCAGACACTGAACCTGCTGCCACCCTGATCTTGGATTTCCCAGCCTCCAGAACTATGAGAAATTTCTGTTTGTAAGATACCCAGGCTATGGTATTTTGTTATAGCAGCCAGAACAGATTAAGACAGTCAGACAGCTATGAAATATAAAGTTTTATTCCTGAGGTAGCTTATACTACTGAAAACCCATGGCAAAGAACAAGCAGTTTTACAGGATACATTAAAAAAAACTTTTAGGAATGAAACTGTCTGTTTCCTCTCCTCAGAACTGTGTAATGCTTTTATATAATTCTGGAGTTCTAAATAGATGGTGGTAGTGAACTGAAATAGAGAAAACTGAAACACAGAAAACAGAATTCACAGCTGCATTTTGAACTGAGTGCTGTGAGCTTTGGATTATCCAGGTGGACCCTAAACCCAATGACAGTGTCTTTATAAGAGAGAGAAAGAAGAGAAGACCATGTGAACATGGAAGCAGAGATTGGAGTTATACAGCCAAAAGCCAAGGAATGTGTGGAGCCACCCAAAGCTGGAAGGAGCAAGGAAGGATTGTCTCCTAGTTTTTGGAGGGAGTGCAGCAGCTCTGCTGACAATCTGATTTCAGACTTCTGGCCTCCAGAACTGTGAGAGAATAAATTTCTACTGTTTCAGGCCATCAATTACGTGGTAATTTGTTACAGCAATGCTAGAAAACTACACAGCCCCTTTGCCCATTCTAACAAGTCATTTTTATTTACCTCACTTTTATTTACTGCAGTAGTTCAGCAATGGTTAATTACTTCAAGAATATCAGAAGAAATAAAAAATATATATGCTCCCCAAATCTCTCCTTATTTTCTAGCCATTTTCTGCAAAGGTCTCAATTTCCTTTATCAATAGTGTTCCAGGGAACTCCCTGGCAGTCCAGTGGACTCGGCGCTTTCACTGCCGTGGCCCAGGTTCAAGCCCTGGTTGGGGAACTAAGATCCCATAAGCTGCTTAGTGCGGCCTAAAAAAAAAAGTCTTCCAAAAGTGCCATTGTAGGATAGCATCTGAATAGTAAAGAGCTTGTGAAAGTTGACAGTATCAACTGAGACACTTGGTGGGTTGGAGAATGAAGGCCTGGGTTCTAAACCTGGCTCCTGACCTTGTGAACCTGAACAGGTTACTTCTTTGACCATTTGTTTTATCATCCATAAATAACCCTTTGAGGGTTGCTGTAAGGAGTAAATAAGCAGTGCATTTAAAGATACTAACATAAAAGGATTTTACTATAGGTTAGCTAATGTGAAAGATGATTTTCTGGGTACAATATTCTCCCTGGCTATTGATACACTGTTCTATGATACAAAAAAAATCTTTCTCACTACCACAAAATTTCCTCTGGACTGTTTACAGGGACAATCAATAAGTTTAAGTAAAAATTTTTATTTAATTATAGCAAGGCATGAGATTTCCAACATATCTCTGAAGAAGTTTTCCAATTTCTTTAGCACTAAAGGAAAAGAATGAAAGCCAACACCTTTGATCTACCTTCCCACCAATTTTCCATAAACTATATTAGCTCATACTTCAGTGTTTCATTATTTGCCAAACTCTTTCTTTTAGTCCAAGATGAAGAGCCTATTTGGATATTTCAAGTTTATACCACTGAGCAAAATTTTTCATGCTCAGAATTTGGAGAGAACAATAAAGAGACACAGGTAATTTATAATTTTTTGGTTTGCCTAGATGAAGTTAACAGACAGGTATTGCAGCACCATTCAATCTCCAAATAAAAAAATATTTTAAGATAACATAAAGCATACTGATAGACTGTTGGTGAAGTTATTAACACTGTCATCAAATGAACTGAATGCTCATATTATACTTGCAGTGCCATATTTGTACTTCTTTTGTTCTCAGTTAAACGTTATGACATTAAGTTTGCTAAAGAACTGTAACTGATACAAACACCCGTCTACTTAGGAAAATATAAATAACAGACAAAATGAGACACAGATTTTAAGACAACACACATAATTAACGTTCTACAGAAGCCTGTGGTTTATAGGACCAAGCTTTATGACAAGATGAAAATTTGTACTAATCCAAATGACTAAAACTTTAGAAGAAGAAAATGAAAAGAAGAGGGAAACCTCACTTCAAGAAGAGTCAATAAATGAAAACAAGAACAACTGAAAGCAGGTAAACTGGAAGTTACTTATAATCTAAAAACATTCACTATAGTTACTATAGTAGTAAGTAACCCTAATACACCTAACAGCATTGAATCCATAAAAATTCAAGTTGCATTACACTTTTTCAGAGCAAAATCACAACTTAACATGAGGTTCACTTGTAATGTTATCTAAAAAGTAGCTTCCTTTCCTTGCCATTCAGGCTTGTTCCAAATCAAGCACCATGGAGGTGCAGAGCAACTGTCTGGTGTCATACTGTCCTTACATCGGGTGCAGGGCCCAGGCTGGCTTTCCCAGGCATGGCCAACCAAAAGTAAGGCCACTGGTCAGTTGTTCCTAGGCCAGCTGGCATGGAAGAAAGTGTCTGATTCCCACCTCCACAGCAGACAAGGCTCAGCCAGCTGGCTTTCAACGGACTGCACTAGTTGGAGTGCTCACAATTCTTTTCAAACCATCTGGCATTCTTTTTGAATCCTAAATTTACCCAACACTACACTCTGATGTCTGAAATGCTCAGGTAATTGGAGGAGTCTCCACTGCCTACCCAGATAAGAAAAGAAAGGGGCAGAGTAACTGCTAAGTCAATTACTTTAAGAAACAATTTCTAAAATTAAAAATCAAGACAGATAATAAGGGGTATAGATAATTTAACATGCAGAAAACTTTTAAGTATCCCTTAAGGCTGGCTGGACACAACTCTCCCTACTTTGAACTTCTACAGAGCCTGTCTTTATCCCTCAATGTGGCCCTTGGAGTGGATTTTGTATTGCTACATATATTTATCTTCCCAGCTAGCTAGTAAGTGAAAAGAACAGTATCTTATGGCCACTTTAAAAAAATCTATTGATGACATACTGGGTGTTTTAAAAGTTCCATTTCCAGAAATAAGAAAACTTAATGAGGAATAACATGAATTAACATGCAGAAGGAGCCTTACCTCTGGGCAAGCCAAATAAACAAAGAACAGAACTTGGCTTGAAATAAAAATATTTTATCAAGTGACCAAAATGATTTCTCAAATGACCAAACTGCTGGGAAGTGCTATAGGGTGCTCATCTGTCAACTGCAGATCATCTATCATGTGAGGTAATCTGGGGAACAGAGAGACAAGGAATCAGAAAAAGCCCACAAAACTAAAAACAGGAGAGTCACATTCATAGCCAATATACTCTAGGAGATATAAGTACTTCAAACAAAAATATTACAGTGACCAAGTCAGATCAAATATTAGAAACCAGAGAAGGGTATACAAACAATAACTATAATTATTTTTCATTGCATTAACTGCCATGCCAAGTACCGAGTTTAGCATTTTACATGTTATCTAATTTGGCACACACAACCAACATATGAGGTGGGTACTATTCTTATTTCCACCTTGCAGATGAGGAAACAGAGAGGTTAGGAAACCTGCCCAAGGTCACATGGCAAAAAGTGAAAGAGCTAGAATTCAACTCCAATCAGTCTGACTACAAAATCCAGGTGCAAGACTGCCAATGTTAAATTATACTTGTGAAAGAATGAAATGTAAAGTAACACAGGTAAAATTCAATCATTAATACAGTCTTCATAATTTTTCAATTTTCAAGTGTAGCAAAAAGTAGAGAATAATTTAAAAAATAAATGAAAATTGATTTTCTTGTTGGAAATTTTTAAAAAGAGCTATTCTACCAGGTTAAAAATGTCAGTTATGCTTTTTTTGCCCATATATTGAGTAGGTACTTGTGTCAATTGTTGTCCTAGGAACATAGTGGTAAACAGGATAGATGAGTTCCCTGCCTTCCTGGAGCCGACTTTCCAGTGGGGGCCGTAGGCAAGAGACAAAAATATTCAGTCAACAACAGAATTTCAGACAGTGATACATAGTACAGAAGAGATAGGGAGGAAATGTAGACTACTCTTTTGAAACATTTAACCATGAAGGTAAACAGAAGGGGAAGGATATAAGGTCAGGGGAAAGTTGTTTTGTTGTAATTTTTTGTTCTGTTTTTAAAGATGGGCAATATCAGAGCATGTATGTATGCTGACATGGGTGGTGCCCTGGAAAGTTGTTGAGGATGTGAGAGAGGGCACAAATGCAGAAGTCAAGTTCTTGACTAGCTATGAGGCGGAATATGGTGGGGAGGCAAGTTGGCCTCTGACAGCAAGAAAACAGGGATCCTAAGCAAGGTGGATTTATAGATTTGGTGAAGGGAGGATGAGGGGTATCTGTCTGATAACTTCTAAACCCTCAGTGAAGTATGTGGCCTGCTTACCGGAATGGGGAGGGGTCGGCTGCTCATGAGTTTAAAGACTGGGGAGACATCAAATAATTATAGGCAAAAAGATCTTATTAAGAATCTGGTAGTTTTTTGGGGCAGTGATGAGAGTCTACTACAGATTTTTGGTCATGAATCTGAAGTTCTCTAGTAATATTCAACCACTTATGTGCACCTATGGGAAAGCTAGATGAGGAATAAAGCAGCTGTAAATAGAAAAAAATTCATGGGTAAAAAAATATTTAAAAATGTGTATCCATGAGATAAACACTACATCACTGACAATGTCCAAACAAGCCATGGTCTATGTAACTCCATTTGCCTCCATCTTCTTATCACAGAAATTCTTGCCAATAATGTATTTGTCTTTAGTCATGACATATTTAATCATGAAGCTTATAGATTGTTTCTTTTTGGTCATAAATGGTTCTGTCACTTCCTAAAGTAGATTTTTTTAAAATGCAACTGATGGTTGTGTAGATTCCAGAGGTGATTACATTTCAATGCTGGAAGAAACTTTCTCTGGTGTTAACTGATATTTCCAGTTAAAAGTAAACTGATGATTCCATTTAAAAGTAAAAAACAAAAATTAAAACACCCCCTCAAGGTGGTTGCTTTTGATCATCCAACTGTACTCCTAAACCATGATGTTGGCTCAAGACCCAAAACATCCTGGGGAGCATTTATGCCTGCACAGGTTCAAGGAGAGGAAACAAAGACCACACCTCTTGATGGAGGCATGTCAACACCATAAAGAATAGCATATTGGGTGAGATGGTGTGTATGTCTATGTGTACATATATATAGGTATTTGGGGAAAATACTATCTGCCCTTACGAGCAAAAGAAAAGATGTCTCGAGGAACACCATGAAATGTCAGAACACCAGGGATAAACAGAAGATCCTAAAGTCTTCCAGAGTGGGAGGAAAAAGGGAAATGGGGATTAGAATGGCACTGCACTTCTCAATAGTAACACTAGAAGCCTTCAAAAGAGGGACAATAATTTTCGATCTACAATTCAATATCCAGCGAAACCACCATTCAAGTGTGATGGTAAAATGAGGACATTTTGACATATGCAACTTATGAATTCAGGAATGAATTTCAGAGTTTGTAGACGCCCTTTCTCAGGAAGCTACTAAAGAATAAGGAAGACACAGGATCCAGGAAATCAAGGATCCAACATAGGAGGAAAGCAAAGAGAATTCACAAGGTGATAAAAAGGCAAGTCCTATATAACAGCTAGGAAAAAGAAATGAAACAGATTACCTGAAAATATTGAAAGATGATAGGTTCTGTCATAGAATTTGAGGATAACTTTGTGACTGGTAAAAAGAAAACTAGGCAAATGAAAAACAAACAAACAAAAGTGGCAGTTGTTTAACTCAGGAGAAACAAAAGTTGTACAAGAAAGAAAACGTAATACGTATCCTACATGGCTCATCTGTGAATTATAGGTACATTGTCACAGTCATATAAATACTGAATACTGACTTGACTGGAAACTGTAAAGTATAGGTATGAGTGGGGGATGGAAGGATGGTTGTGTGGGACAACTAAGTCCTCAGCTTCCAAAATAAAACTCCATAGATAATATCCAAAGGTGGAAAATCAAGGAATAGCAGTTTAAACATTAAAAGTGAAATAAAGGTAAATACCAGAAAGAACTGCTAAGAGTTCAAAGTGATTGAACCATATGAAACCACTGATTTTTGACTACTTCCCTATCTAAAAAATGGCAATTTCATACAGTTTAAACTGCTAATACATTATAATGACATTACTTTATTACTGATTTTAGAATAAACTGCCATTTGAAACAGAAAACATTATTATTATTATTATTTTTTGGCCGCGCTGCATGCAGGATCTTAGTTCTCCAACCAGGGATCGAAACTGTGCCCCCTGCAGTGCAAGTGCGGAGTCCTAACCATTGGACCATCAAGGGAATTCCCGGAAAACAATTACTGATAGAAAATGCTGGGAGGATAATGTATCCCAGTTTAGGTAACAAAGTGTCATCATATATACTATTACCATCACTAACATAACAATATTAATATTTCTAATGAATATAAAGATTATATTTATTACTAAAACAGCATTTAAAATAATGTAACCTATTCTGACAATATAGATATTACTTTGGAATTTTTCTTCAATCATCATACTACAAAAATGCTAAACTATGGGTTGGTAAAAATTTTGATTAACAGAATGCTGAATAACAAGGCCAAGATGTTTTTAGTTTCCTTTGTTGATACAAACAATAGCTAAGTCACTCTTGAAAAATTAAAGTTCCACAATACTGTGGCACTATGCAAGCCTATTTCAGTGATAATTCCGGTTACACTACTCTGTTTATCTACGACTTCCCCTTATGATTTGTTTTAAGGGGATTTCTTAAAAAAAAAAAAACAAAAAACCAAAAACTTATGCTGGCAGTTCATAAATTATTGGGGTTGCTTCAATATTAGTGACACTACTTAATGTAGCTAATGAAGCCCTCATTTTTAAGTTAGCTTATTTTGAGTTAAATTCATTTACATTAAAATTTTACTTAAATCTTACATCATAAAACCAAAACACCTCCAAATTGAAAAATCAACTTTTATTGATTTAAACTTTTACAAAAAAAGAATTTGATCATGTTAACATAAGGTAAGATTTTTACCAAGAATAATGGATCCCGTTCCAACCAAATGGAAAATTTCCCCTTCAAATTAAAAGCAAATGTTTTTAACAGACGGAATATACATAAACAGATGCTATGGAAGATTGCTTAGTTTAGCTTTCATTTTGCACTGAAAACTACCAGGAATTAAAATATATGTGATTAAAAAATAATCTTAAAGAGAACCTTAAAACTGAATCAATTCAACTATTCATATCCTCTAATAAGCTCCTCTTAATTTTTTTTACCGTTGCTATTTTGAATCAAAAGATCATAAGAAAAATATATTTTGGAAGTATGTTTCTTATAGTAACAGAGTTTAGCTAATTTCCTGTCAGTCTGCAAAATTATAAGTGTAAAAAAGAAACCGAAAATGCAACCGTCTTCTAAAACTTATAAAATCTGGTTTAAAAGAGAAAAAGGTACAAGTGAAACAGCAAGGAATAGCTGGTGCTATTACAGTTGCTTCTTTTTGATTGGTCCACATCAACTGTGACTCCTCACAACTTCACCAAGACAACAAAGTCAGGCAGTCAGTCCCACAGAGCCAAAGTCTGTGGGAACCTGCAGAGCTTCCTCCTCTCTCTGGGGATGACGACGATAAAAGGTGATCTGTTTTCCAGCAGTCCTGTAAGCGGAGCCATTGAGCTGGGCTGCACAACCAGACAACAGAACACAGGGAAAATTCAGATCAAAGCAAGGGCGCATGCCAGGGTAATATGCTATAAAGCCCTTTGCCAAAGCATTAAGGGGAAAAAAAGCAAGGAGGTGGAGAGAACCTGCTGGACCACCTTCTTATTACACAGGGAGGCAGGAGGAAACAAAATCTGCCTGTACTGAGGAGCTGAGAAAACAGTGTCCTAGAGATACCGGAGTATTTCTGTATATGTGTATATCAATATACAGACATATTACCAATTAACTAAAAAGCAGTGTTCTATATGTACTAGAGTATTCTCATGTACATACATAAGAGTATATGACCATTAACTAAACCCCCAAAACCAAGTGTTCTGGATATACAGATATATTGAGGATATAGACATATATTTTCACTTAACAAAACCCACTGGTTTTACAGAAAGAAACAAAGAAACGCTGTTTGAAAGAATGTCAGAGGCAGAACTGGGTGAAGATCTGATGAAGTAATATATCTCTTTTCCTCATACCCCTTTAAATGACCTCCGATTCTCTCATTTCAGAGGGGACACACACACCATCAGGTCTCCGGAAACAAAAGAGGCTCCTTAATTCTCCGGCCTGTGGAAGCACACACGTCCCCCACTCACAGATATGAGGCCAGCTCCTGACTTTCATTAACGAGTAAACCGAGGCGATAGGTCTCACCCCCGACCGTAGCTTACACACAGTGACAAACGGGCACAGGACAGACGCCACAAAGAAAGGGGAGGAGCAGACGGGGACCAGGAAAACACTGCCACGCCGCGCCCCCCAAGGCGCATTCCCATCGCCAACAGGGAGGCAGACGTCCTCGCCATCCTCGTCCTTGCCTCCCTGCTCATCCCAGCAGCCTCCCACGCCCGGGGACCCGATGCCCGGCACGGGTTAGCGGAGCGCTCGGGGCTCCGCGAACATTCCTTCTGTGACCTCCCGGTGACAGCCCCGCGCCTCCCTTTGTGCGGGACTCACCCTCTGGCTCGGGGCGGACCCTCCTGCGCACCCCTCCCGACCTGGGGCCGCTGTCCCATCCCTCCCAGCTCCCGGCCGAGGCGCCGAGAGTGTGAGTGGGGGAGGCTGGCGCGGGCCCCACGGTGTCCTCAGCACCCCAAGCCCGAACCTGCCCCGTCCGTTAAGCCCCAAATCCGGGGCGACGGGCCTCTCTTGCTCACTTACTCTGTCGTGCCGGCAGCGGCGGCGGCGACCGTGGTGTGACCGTCAGCTCCGGGCGGTGAGCGGCGGGCGTCAGTCGGCACCGAGCGGGGCTGAGGTGGCAGCCGCAGACTGCCCGCGGCGCCCCGGCGAGGGGCGGGCCCGGAGGGGGAGGGGCGGGCGCCGGGCCTCTCATTCATGCAGCGGGGGCGGGGTGAGGGACCCGGATGCCCGGGCAGTCCCGCCCACCTCCCTGAGGTCGCCCTGGCTTCGGAGTCTGTAGTGCGCAGGCGCGGCTCTCCGTGGTCCGACACCGCCCCACCAGCTGGGGATGTCTCAGGCTAGAGCGGTGGCCTTCTCCCTCTTGTGTTTAGTATTTTTGCATGTCCTATAAACATTTTTTAAAAATATTTATTTATTTATTTATTTGGCTGCACCGGGTCTTAGTTGCGGCATGCGGGATCTTTCAGTTGCGGCATGTGGGGGTCTTTAGCTGAGGCATGCGAATTCTTAGTTGTGGCACGTGGGATCTAGTTCCCTGACCAGGGATCGAAACCAGGCTTCCCTGCCCCGCATTGGGAGCACGGGAGTCTTAGCCACTGGACCACCAGGGAAATCCCTATAAGCAATTTTTTAAGTGAAAGCTTGGAAAGCCACCTCCTTCCTAGCATCCAGCCCGCCAGCATCCTGGGGACACAGGAGTGGCCATTAGTCTGATGGGTAAGGTACACACCGCCCCCTTCCTCCATCTGTGTCATGTGCAGCAGGTCCTCTCAGACCTCTGAGACCCAGAATCTGCCCAGATAGTGGAGAGGAGTGTGTGCAAGAAAGAGTGCATTACTTTGTTTATTTGCGTTGACCTAGTCTCTTCAGCCCCCAGCTCCCATTCCACAGAGCAGGCAAGAAATTGACCTTTGTTTTGGGGGGTTTAGCCCTTCCTGTAATACCAAGGCCTAGGGTCTAGCTAATGCAGCTCCAAGATCAGGGGAGACCCCTTGTCTTTGGCAGGCTGTGTATTTTGCAGAGACATCCTCCTGTTTCCAAACCCTTGGCCCTGCCACTCCTGGGTCATAGAAATCTTTGGTGCTACTGGGAGTCTGCAACAGACCTCACAGTCATCTCCTCTGAGGCTCCTCAGCTGAGTGTGTGGGCACTGCAGCTCAGGGAAATTACAGAAATGTTTGCCCACTTTCCCTCAGTCCTATGTCCCCCTTTGGGGTTCTCCTTCCTTCTCCTATCCTCCAGCCCCCCTCAACATAAACCATAAACAGCTCAGGTGCTTAACTTTGGGAAACAAAGGTCATTGTGGAAAGTGCCTGCAGGCAAGTTCCTTCTGCTTTGGCAAACCATAAATGTCCAAGGTAAGGGGGGAGGTAAAGACAAACATCCGAGAACATCTCGAGAAGTAACCCAATGGTCACTGTCCCCCAAGGCAAAAGATGGGTGGAGGCATGTGCTGGGTAGAGTGTGGCGAAAGAAAGGGTTCCTGTCAACATCTATCCCCCCACCGCTGACTCCAAGAACTTTGGGTTTCTTTTCCCTTCTCTCCCTTCCTTCCTAGCTCAGTTGGAGCAGGTACCAGGAGGGCCTTCTGAACTCGTTTGCTGATACCTCTTGCTCTGTCTAAATCAGGCCTCCTCATCTCTCTCCAGGTCTACTGCTGAAGTCTCAATCCCTTCTCATGAAAGTCAATTCTCATGATATGCAGATCTGCCCACGTTATTGTCTTTTTCTCTTTCCCTGCCCCAGTGGCTCTTCAGCCCTTATTTTCCAGCCATTTCCAGAGCAGCACCAGGGTGTTTCACCTTCAGTGCCTGTGTTCCTGCTGTTGCCTTGATTAGGGAAGCAACATTTATCTAGCAACACTCAAAAGTCACTTTTTAATGAAGTCTTCCTTCCTGCCCCCACCTTGTTGACAGACTTTCTTTTGGAATCCCCACCTGTGCCCTGTACCTATTTCTCTCTCAGCACCAGCCACACTTAGGGTTCCTACTCATTTGCATATTTTCTTCCCCAACCAGAATGTGAGCCCTTCCACAACAGGAACAGTGTCTTCTGGAGACCTAGCAGGTGACTGGCACACAATGGGTATGCAGTGGTTATTGGAGGTGGTGATGTTTCCTGGTGGATCAGGGAGGCTCTACATGGGACAAAAAAGCTGAACTCCCTTTCATTTCTCCTGCCTTCCCTCCTTCCTTCCCCTGCCCATGTTAGCTAGGAATTTGCTAGTCCAAACAGGCTGTAGAGTAAAGGGTGGAGTGGCTCCAGCTTCTTGTCCTTTGTCCTTATGAAAATCAGGAGGGAGAGATACAGAAAGAGAAAGTTTAAGGATGTAAAGAGAAGGGGCCATGTTCAGTTGCTATTTTCAGGGAGACCCATCATATTAAAATTCTGTTGAGGCATCAGCTAGCCTAACTGCCGTTTGGGGTCAGGGAGAAAGTCTCCCCTTGGGACTGGACACGTGGAACCTGGACTCACAGTTTCCACAATTCTTAAGGCAGCATCCTGCCCTTCTGTCTCTAGCAGTGAATTGTTCCTTGTTCCCTTTGGGGAAGAAATCAGTTTTTGGTCTCCTGGTGTCTTCAGCTGGAGATTCACTGACTGATATGCGATCCTATCTGCCTAGTGGCACAGAAGTTTCTATTGATGTTTCCCCCTCACACCTCCCAACCACCCCCGTACTACTCTAGACAAAATGCATATGGTGGGGTATGGGTGCACTAAGGGGGGTCTGGGCAGTTTAGGTGGGTACCCCCAAACAGCAGGCATCCAGAACTTGAAGTAGTGGCTTTCTCAGCTAACATGTTCCCTTGTTCCACATGAGAGGGCAGTGGGCACAGGGGTGGAGCTTCAGAGGATATCCCTCTTTCTATCTCTCCTCTCCCTAGTCCTCTCACATCTTCTTCCTACATTATATTTCCTTTAAAACATTTTCCTTGTCCCCAGTCCATTTCTCAGAAAACTCTGCCCCTACCCACATGGTCAGAAGTCCTTCAAGACTCCTCTACCTTCTGGAAAAGAAATGACATCTAATTTTAAGTTAAATGTTTGTGCCTAATTTTGGAACAACAGCTTTATGGATGGTAGCTATAGTGGGATCAGGGGCTGATTTTAGTCATCTTGGATCTGGTGTTAAATACAAGTTTGTTGAATGACTGCCTGACTGATAAAGGCAAAAATCAGTCTTTCACATAGAAGCTAGAAATCCAAGGTTGCCCACAGCCTGACCCCTCTGCCTGTCCTTCCCACCTGGTGGGGCCTATCCGTCTGTTGAGTGGTGGGCATTATCCCAGAAAAACATCCTTCATATTGACAAATTACTTGGCTGCTTAATTATCTAGAGCTCTGAATGGGAGTCCCACCATTTCTGTGAGAGCCTGAGGTGTGCTCTTGTGTTCCCTCAACCCCTCTGTCCGAGAATTTCAAAGAGTCTCCTGCTGGGACTCCTCCTGCTAGGTCCCTCCCAATGATCCTCATCTCCTCACAGACCATGTGAACCTCCAAGTGGGGTGTGATCCTGCCCATAGAGGGATGGAATTGCTTGTCAGTGCAGGATATGTGTGCATGATTGTGACACAGTGTGAATAGGGGAGGAAGTGTAGGTTCCTATGTGCATGGTAGTTTGGGTCAGGCTGTGTGTCCACTCTTGGAGGTGGGAGCCAGGGATTATTTCTTCAGCCACCAACAATCTGTGTTACCTTTCTGGCACATGCAGGCCCAAATACCCAAACAGAACTCAGAGCTTCTAAAAATATAAATGTGCAAAAATTGGGAGTGGACAAGGAGGCACAGTAAGAAGACCCTGAGCTTACCTCCTTCTACAGGTGCACCAAAATTACAACTATTTACAGAGCAACCACTGATGAGAAAAACTGGAAGGCTAGCGAAAAGATCTTATACAACTGAAGTCATGAAGAAGAAACCACAACAAGACAGGTAGGAGGGATGAAGATGTGGCATAGTCAAGACCCATACCCCTGGGTGGGTGACCCACAAATGGGAGAATAATTATGATTGCAGAGGTTCTCCCCAAGGAGCAAGGGGTCTGAGCCCCACATCAGGAGTCCCAGCCCAGGGGTCCTGCACCATGAAGACTAGCCCCCAGAATGTTTGGCTTGGAAGGCCAGAGGGCATTGGGAAACAGATTCTCTACTCTTAAAGAGCACACACAAAATCTCACATGGTCAGGGACCCAGGGCAGAGGCAGTAATTTGAAAGGATACTAGGTCAACCCACCTGCTGATCTTGGAGAGCCTCCTGGAGAGGCAGGAGACAACTGGAACTCACCCTGGGGACACAGACTCTAGAGGCAGCCATTTTGGGGAGCTTGTTCTACCATGAGGATGCTGGTGCTGGCAAGTGCCATTTTGGAGTCCTCTGTCTAGCTTATTAGCACATGGGCACAGCCTTACCCACCAGCCTGTTTGCACATGTACTGGGAAACCTCAGGCTAAGCAGCTAGGCAGGCAGGGTCACAGCCCCACCCACCAGCAGGCCTGCTGCCTTAAGACTGTCTGAGCCCACAGCTGCCCCAGAAGGCCCAGGATCTGGCCCTGCCCACCAGTTCACCAGCACTAGCCACAGACTTCTGGGGCTCCACTGCTAGCCATTGGGACCCAGCCCTGCCCACCAGTAGGTCAACTCTGGGACACCCACAGCCCTGTAGCCAGAGACCTGGGGACTTGACTCTGCCCATCAGCAGGCTGACATCACCACCAGGACCCCCCAGGGCCCCAGGCACACCAACGAACAGGCTGACACCAGCTCCAAGACACCTTGGAACCCTCAGCCACACTGACCAGTGGGCCAACACCAACTGTGGGACACCCCAGACCCCACAACCAGCTGTGTCAGGATTGGGCACTGCCGACCAGCAGGCCAACATTAGATCCAGGACCCTCAGGCCCACAGCCGCCCTCCCTGGGACCCAGTTTCACTCACTGGTGGATCAGCACTAGCCCTGGGAACCCTTGGGGCTGCATGGACAGTCGCCTTGTGACCCAGCCCCACCCACCAGCAGGCAGCAGCCTCTGCACAAAGTAGGGCCTGGCAACCAACCAGACCATGCACCAGCCACACCTACCAGACTACCCATAGTAGTTAGCCTACCACAACAGAAGGGCCCACACACAGCCCGCAAAGAGACACCACTAGAGCATATAGCTCTGCTGACTAGAGGAGTGTGCTGCTGGGATGCATAGGACGTCTCCTGCAAAAGGTTGGGAAATGTTTCCAAACACATGGAGATAAGAATAGCAAATTAGGCAAAATTATGAGGCAGAACTAAATTCCAAATGAAGGAACAAGATAAAATCCCAGAAGAAGAACTAAGTGATGTGGAGATAAGCAATCTACTGGATAAAGAGCTCAAGGTAATGATTGTAAAGATGTTCAAAGAACTCGGGAGAAGAGTGGATGAACAGAGTGAGAGAATTTTTTTTAGTTTATTTTTTATTGAAGTATATTTGAATTACAGTGTTGTGTTAATTACTGCTGTACAGCAAAGAGACTCAGTTATATATATATATATATATATATATATATATATATATATATATATATATATATATATATATATATATATATATATTCTTCTTCATATTCTTTTCCATTATGGTTTATCACAGGATATTGAATATAGTTCCCTGTGCTACACAGTAGGACCTTCTTGTTTATCCATTCTATGTATACCAGTTTGCATCTGCTAATCCCAAACTCCCACTCCTACTCTCTCCAAACCCCTTCCTCCTTGGCAACCACCAGTCTATTCTCTATGTCCCTGATTTTGTTTCTGTTTCATAGATAGGTACATTTGTGTCATATTTTATTTTTTTATTATTATTTTTAAAATAAATTTAGTTATTTATTTATTTTTGGCTGCGTTGGGTCTTTGTTGTTGCGTGTGGGCTTTCTCCAGTTGCAGTGAGTGAGGGCTACTCTTTGTTGCAGTGCGTGGGCTTCTCATTGCAGTGGCTTCTCTTGTTGCGGAGCGTGGGCTCTAGGCATGCGGGCTTCAGTAGTTGTGGCTTGCAGGCTCTAGAGCACAGGCTCCGTAGTTGTGGCCCATGGGCTTAGTTGCTCCACAGCATGTGGCATCTTTCTGGACCAGGGCTCAAACCCGTGTTCCCTGCATTGGCAGGTGGTTTCTTAACCACTGCACCACCAGGGAAGTCCCTGTGTCATATTTTAGATTCCACATATAAGTGATATCATATGGTATTTGTCTTTGTCTTTCTGACTTCCTTCACTTTGTATGATAATATCTTGTTTCATCCATGTTGCTGCAAATGGCATTATTTCATTCTTTTTTTATGGCTGAGTAGTATTCCATTGTATATATGTACCACATCTTCTTTATCTATTCATCTGTTGATGGACATTTAGGTTGTTTCCATGTCTTGGCTATTGTGAATAGTGCTGCGGTGAACATAGGGGTTCATGTATCTTTTTGAGTTATAGTTTTGTCTGGATATATGCCCAGGAGTGGGATTGCTGGATCATATGGTAATTCTATTTTTAGTTTTCTAAGGAACCTCCATACTGTTTTCAACAGTGGCTGCACCAACTTACATTCCCACCAACAGTGTAGGAGGGTTCCCTTTGAGAGAGAGAATTTTTAAGCAAATAGTTTGAAAATATAAAGATGAACCATATAGGGCTAAAGAATACAATAACTGAAATTAAAAATACTCTAGAAGGAAGCAACAGTAAATTAGATGATACAGAGGAATGGATCAGTGAACTGAAAGACACAGTAGTGGAAATCACTCAAGCTGAACAGAGAAAAGAAAAAACAATAAGAAATGAGGACAGTTTAAGAAACCTCTGGGACAATATCAAACATACTAATATTCACTTTATAGGGGTCCCAGAAGGAGAAGAGACATAAAAAGGGGCAGAGAACATATTTGAAGACATAATAGTTGTAAACTTCCCTAACCCAGTAAAGAAAATAAACATCCAGGACGAGGAAGTACAGAGACTCCCAAACAGGATCAACCCAAAGAGGACCATACTAAGGCATATTTTAATTAAAATGGAAAAAATTAAAGATGAAGAAAATATTAAAAGCAGCAAAGGAAAAGCAACTAGTTACATATAAGGGAATGCCCATAAGCCTATCAGCTGACTTTTCAGCAGAAACTCTGCAGGCCAGAAGGGAGTGGCACTATATATTTAAAGTGATGAAAGGAAAAAACCTACAACCAAGAATACTCTACCAGACAAGACTTTCATTCAGATTTTATGGAGAGATCAAAATTTTTACAGGCAAGCAAAATCTAAAAGAGTTCAGCATCATTAAACTGGCTTTACAAGAAATGTTAAAGGGACTTCTCTAAGTGAACAAGAAAAGGCTACAACTAGAAATATAAAAATTATGAGAGAAAAATTGGTAAAACTTTGGTAAAGGGAAATATACAGTAAAGGTGGTAGATCAACCATTTATAAAGCTAGTAAAAAGGTTAAAGGACAAAAGGAGTAAAATCATCTATAGCTACAATAAGTAGTTAAGGGACACACAGAACAAAAAGATGTAAAATATGATGCCAAAAACAGTAAATGGAGGGGGGGAGCATAAAAATACAAGGTTGTTAAAGTGCATTTGACTTAAGAGATCAGCAACTTAAAATTGTCATGTATATGTATAGATTGTTATATATAAACCTCATGGTAACCACAAACCAAAAAGCTATAATAGATACACACACATAAAAGAGAAAGGAATCCAAACATAACACTAAAAATAGTCATCAAATCACAAGGGAAGAGAGCAAAAAAAGAAGAAAGGAACAAAAAAGAACTACAAAAACAACCTGAAAATAATTAACAAAATGGCAGTAAGTATATACCAAATATAATTAATTTAAATGTAAATGGACTAAATGTCCAATCAAAAGACATAGAGTGGCTGAATGGATACAAAAATAAGACCCATATATATGCTGCCTACAAGAAACTCACTTCAGATCTAAAGACAGAGATTGAAAGTCAGGGGATGAAAAAAGGTGTTCCATGCAAACAGAAACAAAAAGAAAGTTGGGGTAGCAATACTTACATCGGACAAAATAGGCTTTCAAACAAAGACTGTAAAAAGAGACAAAGAAGGGCATTACATAATGATAAAGGGATCAATCCCAGGAGAAGATATAACAACTGTAAATATATTGACATATGCACCCACCATGGGACCATTTAAATATGTAAAGCAAATATTAACAGACATAAAGGGAGAAACTGTCAGTAAGAATAATAGTAGGGAACGTATACACGCCTAGTTAAAGGACAGATCATTGAGACAGAAAGTCAATGAGGTAACACTGACCTTAAATGACACATTAGAGCTGATCAACTTAATAGATGTTATAGAATATTCCATCAAAAATCAGCAGAATACACATTCTTTTCAAGTGCACAAGGAACATTCTACAGGGTAGATCACATGCTAGGCCACAAAACAAGTCAGTAAATTTAAGAACATTGAAATCATATCAAACATCCTTTCTGACCACAGTACTTTGAGACTAGGAATCAACTACTAGGAAAAAACTGCAAAATCCACAAACACTTGGAGGCTAAACAATATGCTACTAAACAACAAATGGGTCACTAAGGAAATCAAAGAAGAAACAAAAAAATACCTGGAGACAAATGAAAAATGAACACACAATGATCCATAACCTATGGATGCAGCAAAAGCAGTTCTAAGAGGGATATTTACAGCAATACAACCTCTACCTTAGGAAACAAGAAAAATCTCAAATAAACAACCCAACCATACATCTAAAGGAACTAGAAAAAGAAAAACAAACATAACCCAAAGTTAGTAAAAGGAAAGAAATCATAAAGATCAGAGCAGAAATAAGTGAAATAGAAACTAAAAAACAGTAGAGAAGATCAATGAAAATAGGAGCTGGTTCTTTCAAAAGATAAAATTCATAAGCCTTTAGCCAGACTCATTAAGAAAAAAGAGAGAGAGAGCCCAAATCAATAAAATCAGAAATAAAAAAGGAGAAGTCACAACCAACACCACAGAATTATGAAGGATCATAAGAGATTACATGAACAACTCTACCACAATAAAATGGACAATCTAGAAGAAATGGACACATTTCTAGACATGTACAATCTCCAAAGACTGAACCAGGAAGAAATAGAAGATATGAACGGACCAATTACTAGTACTGAAATTGAATCAGAAAAAAAAAAAAAAAAACCTCCCAGAAAACAATAGTTCAGGACTAGATGGCTTCATAGGTGAATTCTATCAATTTAGAGAAGAGTCAACACCTATCTTACTCAAACTATTCCAAAAAATTGCAGAAGAAATGCTTTTGAACTCATTCTATGAGGCCAGCATCACCCTGATACCAAAACCAGGCAAAGATATCACACAAACAAAAGGAAAATTACAGACCAACGTCACTGATGTATATAGATGCCAAAATCTTCAACAAAATATTAGCAAACCAAACCCAACAATACATGAAAAAGATCATACACCGTGAACAAGTGAGATTCATCCCAGGGATGCAAGGATGGTTCAATATCTGCAAATCAATCAGTGTAATACAAAACATTAAAAAAAATGAAGACTAAAAATCATATGATCATCTCAGACACAAAGATGCACAAAAAGCTGTTGACAAAATTCAACATGCATTTATGATAAAAATTTTCAACAAAGTGGGTATAGAGGGAACATACCTTAATATAATAAAAGCTGTATATGACAAGCCCACAGCTAACATCATACTCAGTGGTAAAAAGCTGAAAGCATTTCCTTTAAGATCAGAAGCAAGACATGGATGCCCACTCTCACCATTTTGTTCAACATAGTATTGGAAGCCGGGGTCACAGCAATCAGAAAGAAAAAGTAATAAAGTAATTCAAATTGAAAAGGAAGAAGTTAAACTGTCACTGTTGACAGATGACATGATAGTATACATAGAAAATCCTAAAGACACCACCAAAAAGACTATTTGAAGTCATCAGTGTATTTGGCAAAGTCGCAGGATACAAAATTAATATGTAGAAATCTGTTGCATTTCTATACAGTCACAACAAACTCTCAGAAAGAGAAATTAAGAAAACAATCCCATTTGCAATTGCATAGAAGAGAATAAAATACTTAGGAATAACGCCAACTAAGGAGGTAAAGACCTGTACTTGGGAAACTATAAGACACTGATAACAGAAATTGAAGACAACACAAACAAATGGAAAGATACACCATGCTTATGGATTGGAAGAATCAACACTGTCAAAATGATGATAGTACCCAAGGCAATGTACATATTCAATACAATCCCAATCAAAATACCAATGATATTTTTCACAGAATTCGAACAAATAATTCTAAAATTTGTATGGAAACACAAAAGATCCCTAAATAGCAAAACAATCTGGAGAAAGAACAAAGCTGGAGGTATCACACTCATGATTTCACACTATACTAAAAAGCTACAGTAATCAAAACAGTATGGTACTCACCACAGAAATACAAAGGATCATAAGAGATTACTATGAGTCAATAAAATGGACATCCTAAGAAATGGACAAATTCTCAAACAGGTACAATTTCCCAAGACTGAACCAGGAAGAAATAGAAAATATGAACAGACCAACTGCAAGTACTGAAATTGAATCAGTAATTTAAAAACTCCCAACAAGCAATAGTCCAGGACCAGATGACTTCACAGGTGAATTCTACCAACCATTTAGAGTTAACACCTATCCTTCTGAAATCTATTCCAAAAAATTGCAGAGGAAGGAACATTTCCAAATTCATTCTATGAGGCCAGC
Source organism: Eschrichtius robustus (assembly GCF_028021215.1). Lineage (NCBI taxonomy): Eukaryota > Metazoa > Chordata > Mammalia > Artiodactyla > Eschrichtiidae > Eschrichtius > Eschrichtius robustus. The sequence continues at coordinate 31,536,254 of NC_090839.1, forward strand.
ATCACCCTCATAACAAAATCAGACAAAGATATCACACAAAAAAGAAAATTACAGGCCAATATCACTGCTGTACATAGATGCAAAAATCCTCACCAAAGTACTAGCATACCGAATCCAACAGTGTATCAAAAGGATCACACACCATAATCAAGTGGGATTTATCCCAGTGTTGCAAGGACTTTTCAATATCCACAAATCAATCAGTGTGATAAACCACATTAAAAATTGAAGAAAAAATATAAGATGATCATCTCGGTAGATGCAGAAAAAGCTTTTGATAAAATTCAACATCCATTTATGATAAGAACTCTCAAAAAAGTGGGTATAGAGGGAATCTACCTCAACATAATAAAGGCCATATATGACAAGCTCACAGCTAACATTATACTCAATAGTGAAAAGCTGAAAGCATTTCCTCTAAGATCAGGAACAAGACAAGGATGCCCACTGTGGCAACTTTTATTCTGCATAGTTTTGGAAGTCCTAGCGACAACAATCAGAGAAAAAGAAATAAAAGGAATCCAAATTGGAAAAGAAGAAGTAAAACTGTCACTATTTGCAGATGACATGATACTATACATGGAAAATCCTAAGGACACCACCAGAAAACTACTAGAGCTCATCAATGAATTTGGTAAATTTGCAGGAAACAAAATTAATATAAAGAAATCTGTTGCATTTCTATACACAACAATGAAATATCAGAAAGAGCAATTAAGGAAACAATCCCATTTACCACTGCATAAAAAAGAATAAAATATCTAGGAATAAACCTACCTAAGGAGGCAAAAGACTTGTACTCAGAAAACTATGAGACACTGATGAAAGAAATTGAAGATGACACAAACAAATGGAAATATAGAATGTTTTCTTGGATTGGAAGAATCAATATTGTTAAAATGACCATACTACCCAAAGCAATCTACAGATTCAATGCAATCCCTATCAAATTACCAGTGGCATTTTTTTACAGACCTGGAGCCAAAAATATTTAATTTGTTGGGAAACACATAAGACCCCAAATAGCCAAAGCAATCTTGAGAAAGAGGAACACAGCTTGAGGAATCAGGCTCCCTGACTTCAGACTATAGTACAAAGCTACAGTAATCAAAACAATATGGTACTGGCACAAAAACAGACACATAGATCAGTGGAACAGGATAGAAAACCCACAAATAACCCCACACCCTTATGGTCAATTAAGCTATGACAAAGAAGGCAAGAATATACAATGGAGAAAAGACAGTCTCTTCAATAAGTGGTGCTGGGAAAACTGGACAGCTATATGTAAAAGAATGAAATTTAGAACATTCTCTAACATCATTTACAAAAATAAATTCAAAGTGGATTAAAGACCTAAATATAAGACCAGATACTCTAAAACTCCTAGAGAAAAACATAGGCAGAACACTCTTTGACATAAATCACAGCAATATTTTTTTAGATCTGTCCCAGAGTAATGGAAACAAAAATAAAAATAAACAAATGGGACCTAATTAAACCTAAAAGGTTTTTCAAGGCAAAGGAAACATAAACAAAATGAAAAGACAACCTACTGAATGGGAGAAAATATTTGCAAATGATGCGACTGACAAGGGATTAATTTCCAAAATATACAAACAGCTCATACAGCTCAATATAAAACAACAACAACAACAACCCAATCAAAAAATGGGCAGCAAACCCAATAGACGTTTCTCCAAAGAAGCCATACAGATGGTCAAGAGGCACATGAAAAGATGCTCAACATCGCTAATTGTTAGAGAAATGCAAATCAAAACTACAATGAGGTATTACCTCACACCAGTCAGAATGGCCATCATTAAAAGCGACAAATAATAAATGGTGGAGAGGGTGTGGAGAAAAGAGAACTCTCCTACACTGCTGGTGGGAATGTACATTGGTGCAGCCACTAGGGAGAACAGTATGGAAGTTTCTTAAAAAACTAAAAATAGAGTAGTTCCCATATGATCCATCAATCCCACTCCTGGGCATATATCCAGAAAAGATGAAAACCTAATTCAAAAAGATACATGCACCCCAACGTTCATAGTGGCACTATTTACAATCTCTAAGACATAGAAGCAACCTAAAAGTCCATTGACAAATGAATAGATAAAGAAGATGTGGTATATATATATATATATATATATACACACACACAATGGAATATTACCATAAAAAGAATGAAATAATGTCATTTGAAGCAACATCAATGGAGCTGGAGATTATCATATTAAGTGAAATGGAACCTAGGAAAATGACACAAATGAACTTTTTTACAAACAGAAATAGACTCACAGACATAGAAAACAAACTTATGGTTATCAAAGGGGAAAGGCTGGGGAGGGATAAATTTGGAATTTCGGATCAACAGATACAGAGTACTATATATAAAATAAACAACAAGGACCTACTGTATAGCACAGATAACTATATTCAGTATCTTGTAATAACCTGTTATGGAAAAGAATCTGAAAATAATATAACTGAATCATTTTGCTGTACACCTGAAACATTGTAAATCAACTATAGTTCAACAACAACAAAGTAGCAGTATGGTTACTTTGGCACAAAAAACAGACATGCAGGTCAATGGAACAGAATAGAGAGCCCAGAAGTGAACCCACACTTATATGGGCGATAAGTCTACAACAAAGGAAGCAAGAATACACAATAGGGAAAAGAAAGCCTCTTCAATCAATGGTGTAAAGATTGTGAAAATCGGACAGCTACGTGCAAATCAAACTGGAATACTCTATCACACAATGCACAAAAATAAATTCAAAATTGATTAAAGAGTTAAATGTCAGACCTGAAACCATAAACCTTCTAGACGAAAACATAGGTAGTAAGCTATTTGACATTGGTTTAGTAATATTTTTTAGGATATGTCTCCTCAGGCAAGGGAAACAAAAGCAAAAATCAGCAAATGAGAGTACATCAAACTAAAAAGCTACTGCACAGCAAAGGAAACTATCAACAAAATGAAAAGGCTGCCTACTGAATTGGAGAAGATATTTGCAAATCATATATCTGATAAGGGGTTAATGTCCAAAATACGCGAAGAACTCATACAACTCAACATCAAAAAATAAGCAACCAGTTAAAAAATAGGTATAAGACCTGAAATATTTTCCCAAAGAATACATACAAATAGCCAACAAGCACATGAAAAGATGATCAACATCAGTAACCATTGGGTAAATGCAAATCAAAACCACAGTGAGATATCACCTCATACCTGTCAGAATGGCTATTACCAAAAAGACAACAAATAACAAATGTTGGCAAGGATGTGGAGAAAAGGGAACACTTGTGTACTGTTGGTGGGAATGTAAGTTGGTGTAGCCGCTATGGAAAACAGTACAGAGTTTCCTCAAAATATTAAAAATAGATCTGCCATATGATCTAGCAATTTCACTCCTGGGTATTTATCTGAAGAAAATAAAAACACTAATTAGAAAAAATATATGCACCCCTATGATCATTGCAGCATTATTTACAATAGTCAAGATATGGAAGCAACCTAAGTGTCCATAGATAGATGAATGTATAAAAAGATGTGGTTGTATATGTAATATGAATATTACTCAGCCATAAAAAAGAATGAAGTCTAGCCATTGTGACAATGTGGTTGGACCTAGAGAGTATTATGCTACGTGAAATAAGTTAGACAGAGAAAGAATTACTGTATCATTTCTTAAAAAACAAAACAAAGGAACAAACATAAAACAACAGAAACAGAGTTATAGATACAGAGAACAAGCAGCTGTTTTCCAGAGGGGAGGTGGGTGAGGGAAGGAAAGAATGTAAGGGAGATTAAGAGGTACAAACTTCCAGTTCCAAAATAAATGAGTCACAGTATGAAATGTACAGTGTGGGGAATATAGTCAATAACTATGTAATGTTTTTGTATAGTGACTTATCGTGACTAGACTTATTGTGGTGATCATTTTGAAATGTATATAAATATCGAATGACTATTTTCTGTAATAGGAACTAACATTATGGGTCAATTATACTTCAAAAACAAGCAAACAAACAAACTTATAGAAAAATAGATCAGATTTGTGGTTACTAGAGGTGGGGTTGGAGGGAGGGTGAATTGGATGAAGGGAGCCAAAAAGCACAAACTTCCAGTTATAAGATAGAGAAGTACTAAGAATGTAATGTACAACATGATAAATATAATTAACTCTGTTGTGTGTTATTAGTGAAAGTTGTTAAGTACATCCTAAGAGTTATCACAAGGGAGAAAAATTTTAAATTTCTTTAGTTTTGTATCTGTATTAGATGGATGTTCACTAAACTTACTGTGGTAATCATTTCATGATGTATATAAGTCAATCATGCTGTACACCTTAAACTTGTAGAGTGCGGTATGTCCATTATATCTCGATGAAACAAAATAAAAATATAAATGTGCTCAGGATCTCCTGTGGGAGCTTCCTAGCTGAGGTCAGCCACAGACAGAGAAAATGGAGGCACTTTTTCCCAGGGGTGATGTGGCCTGCTCAGACTTGTTGTTGTGTTGAAGGATGCCCGTCAGTATGGATTCTCCCAAGAGCAGACCCTGCGATAGGGCTGGGATGCAGGTAATTGACTTGGGAGGTGATCCCAGGAAATAGAAGTGAAGAAATGGGGAAAGCAAGCTATGGAAGGGGGAGTAGTCAATACCAATTACTGCCATGAACAACTGGGGCTCCATCCTGCTGGGAACCCACTGAGAAACTTTGTGGAACAGCCTCAACACTGTCCTCCTAAATGATGAGGAAACTGGAGTAAATTACCCACTGACTTCCATTCCCCCCTCTGCTTATAGATCACCATAAGGAAATCAAGTTATGTCTGCACAGAAGGTGAGCTGCCTAGCTCATCTCCTGCCTCTATCATGACCACCACCATTAAAACAGCACCATCACCACAATTTCTGCCCCTCCTGAGTTCTCCCACCCAACTGTGTCACTACCTTTTCTCTTTGCTGTGTTTTTAGGTCTGAGCTTGAAAGAGGAAGTGAAGCGGGAAGATACCTGCCTACAACCCATTCTAGGAAAAAGGAACTATAGTGGTGTGCTTCATCCATTTTCAATGTATCCAGTCCACCCAAATAACTCTTAACCACTCTCACCTCATCCCAAAGCAAGGGACTGGAAAGAGGGAGAAGGCAAAAAAGCAGGCAGGCTTTCTGGAATGACTTCTGTCATCACAGAGTCATAGAAGCAGAGCTAGAAGGGATGAGCTCTGGCATTAGAAAGATGACAGTATATTTTGCTTCTCCCACTACTGCAACACCTCCTCTAGGCAACCTTCCCTGGTTTATCTTGAATTTCTGCCCTTCTGACCTACATGATCATAATTGAGGCTCAGCCTTTCACGCCCTCAGAGGCAGACTAAGGCTATGACTGGGAGAAGAAGCTTGAACTCTGTAGAGGGGAGTATCCTCCATGGGGAGATACAGCTTCTATTGCAGGCCCCTGGCTCCCTTACCTGGAGCTCTCACTCACCTGTCTGTCACCCACAGGAGCTCACAAGGAGAGGAATGTTAGGAGGTAATAACTTCCTAATGTCACCAGGGTTGTTTGTTTGTTTTTTTTTTTCCAGGTTAAGATGCTGAATTGAACCCACACATCTAATTTTGCTCCCTCCTGAAACCCACTACAACTTATGTAAAAGGATTGTTTTTTAAAAAGATAGAAATGAGGACAGAGAGAACAGAAGATACAGGAGCATAAAAGAATTTTGGAAGATGGACAACAGATGAATGAGTGCTAATTGACTTAGCAGTCCCAAGAAAACTGACATCCAGCGAAAGTTAAGAACAGGCCTGCTTTCATGGCAAAATCCTTAAAAAAAAAAAAAAAAAAAAAGGAATTGGCAGTTTTAGATACCTCTGGAACTGCATAAGCCAAAAATCAGGAGAACTAGGTGAAAGGTAACTAAGAAGCAGTTAAAGTCCTAGTTCTTCTCTCACCCTCCATGCTCAGGGCTCCTCTCCCACCAGGCGGAGGGCTGGAGATTTAGTCTCTTGAGAGGGTAAAACAGAGGGTCTCTGGACTGGAGGCACCAAGCACAGCTGAGGACAAAGGTTTCATGTGTAGAACAGTGGCATAAAGTGAACATTTACTCACTGCAGGCTGAGATCCTCAGCTTTCTTTTCTATTTACTTCCAAATCACTAGCAGCTATTCTCCACCCCTCTTCTTTGGAACTCTGACTAGTCAAAAAAGAAAGAACTAAGGATACTGGCTTTCGTGTTTCCAATAAATGACCACCTATGTCTCCCAGCAGTAAATTCTGAGTTGACAAGCCTGACTCCTGCACTGAGGGCTCCCAATAAGCTTTTCAGGCCTTTACTCTTAAGAGCAGATGGCCAAATTTCATATCTTAGGTTCTTAGAAACAGAGGCTGAGATGAGGATTCAGGTGCACATGATTTATTGAGGGTGGGCTCTCTGGAGAAGCCTCCTCCTCCTCTCATTTCCCACCTCTTCTCCCTCAGAAGCAGCAGGGGAAGAAGCTGAGCAAGGATGTGGTCTCAGCTGGAGTCTAGCCTCAGTGAGATCCCACAGAGAGCTCTGAAATGTGAATTGCACCACAGAGTTGATCTCACCTTGAAGCAAGAGGGCTGTTTTGTACCCACATATGAATCGGTCACTGGCTGCAGGCTGCCAGAAAAGAGACCATAACCTCCCAGGAAAGGCAGCTTCTGGCTGAGGACAATTCTCTAGCGAAGGGGACTGCTCTGATCCATTAACAACCAACATTCACAGCCGCCGGGGGTATGGGCAGGACACTAATAACATCCACTGCAGAATACCATATATCTGAGGAAATGGCTAACATGGAAAATAGGGAACAAATAATAAAACAAATCAAAACAAACAAACTAACAATCAAGATAAACAGAAAAAAGCAACTTGGAAGAAACCAAGACTTACTTTCAAGAATAACAGAGGATATTACAGCCATGAAACAAGAATAAGGTGATATTTTAAAAGACAAGAAACAAAAATATGCTTTTAAAACAAACAGAAAAATGATAGCAGAAATGAAAAACTCAATAGATTGTTTGGGAAGTAAAGTCTGGGTTGTCTCCCAGAAAAATAAAACCAAAATGCAAAACAATGAAAAATAGGAAAGAAAAGAGGAATGTAGGAGGAAGAGTCTAGAAGGTTTAACATCTGAATAACAGGCATTCCAGAAGGAGAGGGGGGAAATTATTAATGAAATAATTCAAGAAAAATTTCTCAAACTGAAAAGAACACAAATTTCCAGTTTGAAAGGGCCCACCATATACCTAGTTCAGTAGGAAAAAATAGTCCCACCAAGGCAGATACTTGTGAAATTTCAGAACCCTGGGGACAAAGAGCAGATTCCACAATCTTGAATAGAGAAAAAAAGAGTCATATACGAAGTCTCAAGAATAGAATGGCTTCAGACCACTCTTCACTGGAACTGTTCCAACACCACTGGAAGGTAGAATTCTAGAGTAATAGCTTCAAGATTCTAAAAGAAAATGGTTTCCAATGTAGAATTTTATAACCAGGCAAACTATATCGATCAAGAAGCAAGTAGAATAACACAATTTCAGATGTGCACAATCTCATGCTTCCTTTTCTAGTAAATAACTGAAGGATGTGTTCTACCAAACCAAGGTAGTAAACCAAAGAGGATACAGGAAGCAAGGGATCCAACACAGTGGGGAGGTTTGGGAATCCCCATGAGGTTGATATTGGGTGAACCAAGAGGATTGGAGGAGAGAGACTCAAGACATGGATATGTTAAGGACTGTCATCACCAAGATGACACTGCCATTGTGCAATCTTTATAATCAGTTTTCCTTAGAGGCACAGACCTTTGAGGTAAATTGGCTAAACGACAGAGACCCCACTTACTGATGGAAAGAGAACTATACTAATACTGTTGCGGCTTGGCATTCAGTCCTGGCTTTGTCTTGAAGTTGCTGTGGGAGGGTCTCCTTCCCTCCCTGGACCTCAGGATCCTCCTCTGTAAGTGTCAAGGATAGACTATGTGAATTCCATGTGTCTTTAAGGCTATCTGTGCCTCTGTGAAATTTATTCTTCATAGTATACAGTTCTATGGGTTTTGAAAAATGCATAGTCATGTAACCACCTCCACAATTATGCTGCAGAATAGTTCCATCACACTAAAAAATGTTCTCATGCTACCCTTCTGTAGTCAACCCGCTCCTTTTAATCCCTTGAAACCACTGATCTATTCTCTATCCTTACAGTTCTACCTTTTCTAGAATGTCATATAAATGGAATCATACAGTATGAAGCCTTTTGAGTCTGGCTTCTTTTATTTAACACAATGCATTTGGTTTGACATACTGACCAGCACTTACCACTGATCTTGTTTTTAGTTCTTCCCCAAAGCAGACTCTGAAACAAGAATTCAAATGCAAGAAGTGTGGGAAGTGATCCCAGAAAGTACCAGTTGGTGAATGAAGAACTGATATAGGGAAGGGGAGGAAGCCAATACAGGGTGTGTTTTTTCAAGTGAGATATCACTGTGGGCAACAAATTCTAACCTCTTGGGACTTTGGGATCCAGTGCAGAACACACACTACAGAGATGTCTGGTCCAAGGGGTGAAGAAGCTGGGATATTTATCCACCAACTCCCTGTTCATCATTGATTGAGGGTTGCTAGAAGCCTTAATTCTCCAGCACTTCTGGCTTGCCTGGTACATGGACCAAGCATGTTCCTTCGGAGAGAAAAAAAAAAAAGCCCTAAGGCAGAATATAGGCAGTTACAGGTGTTCATAGTAAGCAGCATTTGGTGTGTAGAGGTGAGTGCCAAGGGGATGTATGGGATGCCGACAGCATCAACTACACCCTGCCACCTCCAATGAAAGAGTGAAGCTCTCATATACCACAAAACAACTTCAGAGAAGGAGCCTTGGGGGATTCTGAAGTGGGAACCTGAGAAGACAGTCAGGACAATGAACCTAGGGTCCCACTGGAAGAATTCTAAGGATGGAGACCTTTTGCCTTGAGAGTAGAAGAGGGCCTCTGAGAGGTAGGACTATACTACCTGAGGACTGATGGACACCACCCAAAAATAGGGCTATGTTCCCACTGCTAAATCTCACCCAGGCCACCTACCCTCTCCTCCATTAGAGTCAATCCCCTGATGTGAACATTAGGGACTTTTCTCTAGACAGTTGATAAAACTGGCTTTTATTATTTACTTAGAACCCTTAGCTCTTTTCTTCTAGCAAATTATTGGTGTAATGGATGTGCATCTCGGCAGAAAAATGCAGATGTGCAAGAATATCTTTCAATTTCCTCAACCTAAATCGAACTCAATTTCTACTGCAATCTTCGTTTTGTGTTGGTGTCACCTTAATCTCAGTCAGTTGTTGCCCAAGTTTCCAGGATGCTTTCAGAAATCCAAAGTGTTGGCAGGTGGCTTCTGGTCTGTATCATCACTGTCCACATCAGCATCATACAAGATATGCTCTTTCAACCTTGTCTTTGCTGGTCAGTTCACACAAGCCCTTGCTGGCCTAATCCTCATTGTTGACTGAATGATTCCCAGCGGGCTAGGTGTCTCTCAGCCAACTCCTGTGCCCCTATTGATTCACAGGATATTCTAATGTTCTGTGATGGGCCAAAGGGACTTGGTGGATTCTCCAGACTTTCTGGGCTATTAAAAAATGTACACAACTCATTCTATTACTTCCATACTTTGCTGGCTCTTGGGAGTCCTCACAGGGCTGGCTCAACCTGCCATGTACAAACAGCCAACTCTACTGGGAGGCCTTACTGCCGTCCTGAGCTCTACCCAGGGTTCTCTCTGCACTTGGATTTCCCACACTGATCTGGGTTTCACTGAGGAAAGAAAATAAGATATAGAGTCCCTTTTTTCAGACGCTCACCATCACGTAATTCTCCTCACTACCAGTGTGGGGATTTATTCTGGTGTAGGTATGTATGAGTGAGTGCTTGCTCTCAAGTCAAATGCATTCTCTCAAACATGTTATATTGTCTACATATGTATTCCTCTAGGTTTCTTTCCAGTGGACTTTTAATTTTGAGATAATTGTAGGTTCACGTGAATCTGTAAGTAATAATACAGAAAAATCTTTGTATCCTTCACCCGTTTTCCCCCAATGGTTACATATTGCGTAACTATTGACATTAATATGATATACCAATATTACTCAGTTTTCTGTTTATAAGCGTTTGTGTGTGTATGTATTTAGTTTTATGCAATTTATCACAGATGTAGATTCTTATAATCACTGCCATACTTGAGATTACAAAACTATGTGATCACAAAGCTCCCTTATGCTGTCCTTTTATAGCCACACCTACATTCTTTCCACCTCACTCCCCCCAAGCTGTCCCTAACTCTCAGCAACTACTAAGAGCTTCTCCATATGTGTACTTTTGTCATTTCAAGTATGTTATATAATGAAATCATACAATATGTAACCTTTGAGGTTTATTTACACAGCATATTCCCTGGAGATTCATCCAAGTTGTGTGTATCAATAGTTCGTTCCCTTTTATTACTGAGTACTATTCCATGGCATGGATGTTCCACAGTTTATTTAACCATATGCACATTGATGGACATTCAAATTGTTTCCAGTTTTGACTATTATGAGTAGTCATAACAATACAATAGTGATGAACATTTGTTTACAGTTTTTTGTGTGAATATAATTTCTCTGGGATAAATGCCCAGGTGTGCAATTGCTGAGTCATATGGAAGTTGCCAAATTGTTTTCCAGAGTAGCTGTACCATTTTGCATTCCCACCAGTAACGTATGAGTGATTCAGATTCTCTGTATTCTTGTTAGCATTTGGTGTTGTCACAACTTTTAATTTTAGCCATTCTGGTAGGTGTGTAGTGATATCTCATTGTAGTTTTACTTTGCATTTTCCTAATGGCTAATGATATTGAATTTTTTTTCATTTACTTATTTGCCATCTGTATATCTTCTTTGGTGAAATGTTTGGTCAGATCTTTTGTTCATTTTCGAATTGGATTTTGTGGGGTTTTCTTTTTTTTTGTTTTGTTTTTACTGTTGAGTTTTGAGAGTTCTTTATATATTCTAGATAGTAGTCTTTTTTGTTGGATATGTGATTTGAAAGTATTTTCTCCCAGTCTGTGGCTTTTCTTTTCATCCTCTTAAAGTGTCTGTCAAAAAGTTTTTAATTTTGATGAAGTCCAATTTATCAAAAATTTTCTTTTATGGATTGTGCTTTTGATGTCAAATTTAAGAACTCTTTACCCAGCCTTAGATCCTGAGATTTTCTCCTAAGTATTTTCCTAAAATTTTTATTTTACGTTTAAGTCCATGACTCATGACTCATTTTGAGTTAATTTTTGTATAAGACGTGATATTTAGATTGAAGGTTTTGTTTTGTTTTGTTTTTTGCCTTTGGATGTCCAATTGTTCCAGCACCATTTGTAGAGAAGGCTATCCTCCTTCTGTTGAATTGCTTTTGCACCTTTGTAAGAAATCAGTTGGGTATATTTGTGTGTGATCTGTTTCTGGGTTTTCTATTCTGTTCCATTGATCTATGTGTCTGTCCTTTTGTCATATTTTGTATGTATGATTTCAATCATTTTAAATTAGTTGAGGTTTGTTTTATGGCCCAGGATATGGTTTATCTTGGTGAATATTCTATGAATTCTTGAAAAGAATGTATGTGCTGCTATTACTGGTTGCAGTATTTTTTATATGCCAATTATTTCCTTTTGGTTGATGGTGTTGTTGAGTTTTTCTACATCCTTATTCATTCTCTAATGATTTAATCATCTGCTGAGAATGGGGTTGAAGTCTCCACTTATAATTGTGGGTTTGCCTTTTTCTCCTGTCAACTCTATCAGCTTTTGCTTCATATATTTTGAGACTCTTTTTTGCATGCACACATTTAGGATCCTTGTGCTTTCCTGGTGGATAGGTCTTTTTTTCTTCTCTTTTCTTTTTTTTTTTTTTTGATCCTTTTATTCTTATGTAATGTCGCTCTTTGTCTCTAGCAGGAAAATTATTATCCCCATTTGCAGATGAGGAAACTGAAGTGTGAAAGAATTTAAAACTAGGTCTAAAAATGAAGGAAATAGAAAATCACCACTAGGCCAACTCTACAGTAGTAACAGTTGCAGGCAAGATCCATTGATGGTTGCTAAAGTTAGTGGATGAAAATTTGATGAGAAACAAAATCCAAAAGTATCTCCTCAGCATATTTATTAATTATAAAGGAAAAATATAAAAGTGGAGAATTCTGGCTGACACCACTTTAACCAAGGGATCAAGGTTATTAAGATCAGTAGTAATAACAATATTGACGTTACATACCCCCTGACGTGAAGGGTACACTATTGCTTCTCACCTCAGTCTAATCATGATAAAACACCAGGTAAACCCAAATTGAGAGACAGTATACAGAGTCCCACAGAGATGCCTGGATTAGAACCCAGAGCCCATACTCTTTACACTCTAGTCAGGAGAGGTATGGAAGCCAAGGATATGGGAGTGTCTCCTTTCTGAGTGGCATGTACTCACTTCACTGCTGACTGGACATACACTCACCTCACTGCTCGGGACTCACTACTTCAGTGTGCTCTGTGGCTAGAATCCACATCTCGTTGCCTGAGAGCTTTCTCCAAAGCATGAAGGTAGTTCTGTTTGTGCTGGCCAGAGACCAGAACACCCTCCCACCATTCCTACGTGGCCCTCAATCAATGACTGAGAGGAGTAGGTGCATAAACATCCCAGTTCCCTTTTCCATCTGGCAGGGGTTGGGGGGGAGGGGTAACACTGCGGCATGTTCTACATTGGCGCCCAGAGTTCCTCTGTGGGATTGAGCCCTAATTGCCCACTGGTAGCTTATTGATAATGCACCTTTATTGGCTGCCTTCCCTACCCTATCTCATTTCCCCACTCCCCTGTTAATGTTTCCTGGCATCACCTCTCAATTAAACTACTTGAACCTAATTCCTTGTTTGAGAGTCTGCTTCTGGGAGAACCTCATCTAAGGCAATGGCTGAAGGGCACCAATATCCTTCAGTCACAGAGAGATTGCAACTAGCAAAGACATTATGCATGGGCAGTACCAAATAAGGCTGCCAGGAACAGCTATTCAGGTGGTGTACTATACAATTACTGGAGTTGTACAAATTGATGCTTATATTAGTTTCACATTGCTGCTGTAACAAAGTAGCCTAAAACAACACAAATTTGTTATCTTGCAGTTCTGGAGGTCAGAAGTTCAAAATGTGTTTCACTGCACTAAAATCAAGGTATTGGCAGCTCTGTGATCATTTCAGAGGCACTGTCTAGGAGAGGATCTATTTCCTTGACTTTTTCAACCTCTTGAGGCTTCCTGTATTCCTTGATTTGTGGCCCCTTTCTCCATCTTCAAAGTCAGCAGTGTAATACCTTAATATTTCTTTCTCTTTCTCTCCTCTGTTTCCACCATTACATCTCCTTCTCTGACTCTCCTGCCTCCCTCCTTGCTTTGAAAGGACCCTTGTGATTACATTGGACTCACCTGGATAATCCAGAATAATCTCCTTATCTCAAGTTCCTTAATTTAATTACATCACAAAGACCTTTATGCCATATAAGGTAACATATTCCCAGGTTCAGATTAGGACGTAGATTTCTTGGGGGGCCGTTATTCTGCCTATCACAGCATATATGGTTAAGGGTCCAGAATAAAGAGGGTGTGAGAGAGTGCACAGTGCAGAGAAAGCACAGTGCAGAGAAAGCACTGTGAGGGAGGGGAAGTTGGCAAAAAGGGTTATGATATAAAATGGAGAAATACATAGAGGAAGACATATTTCTGTTGTTTTATATGTATATACATATAATATATATTTATACAATTTATATGTAATATATATACAACAAATTATCAGTATATAAATAAATAAATAATATGTATATATATTATATATACACAGAGAAAGAGGAGAGAGAGAGAGAGAGTTTGTGTGTGTGTGTGTGTGTGTGTGCGCGCCTTAGGGGACTGAGGTGGAGGAAGTGAGCTGAGTGAAATAGTGATAGGGTCTGGAAGGAACAAGAGGAACTGTAAGAAGGAAATAGGTAGGGTGGGTCTACTTCTGAGGAACTAGCCCTGTCTGAGGTAAGGCTGCAGAGAGGTGAAGTCAGTGGATTTTACAGAGAGAAGTTTTTTGTTTTTTTTAAATTCGGGTATAGTTGCCTTATGATGTTGTGTTAGTTTTTGCTGTACAGCGAAGTGAATCAGCTATATGTATACATATATCCCTTCTTTTTTGGATTTCCTTCCCATTTAGTTCACCACAGAATACTGAAGATTTCCCTGTGCTATACAGTCTATTCTCATTCGTTATCTGTTTTATACATAGTAGTGTATATGTGTCAATCCCAATCTCCCAATTCATCCCACCCCACCTTTCCTGCCTTGGTCTCCATACGTTTGTTCTCTACATCTGTGTCTCTATCTCTGCTTTGCATATAGGTTCATCTGTACCATTTTCCTGGATTCCACATCTAAGCGTTAATATATGATATTTGTTTTTCTCTTTCTGACTTACTTCACTCTGTAAGATAGTTTCTAGGTCCATCCACGTCTCTGCAAATGGCACAATTTATTTCCTTTTATGGCTGAGTAATATTCCATTGTATATATGTACCACATCTTCTTTATCCATTCCTCTGTTGATGGACATTTAGGTTGCTTCCATGTCCTGGCTATTGTAAATAGTGCTGCAGTGAACAATGGGGTGCTGTATCTTATGGAATTATGGTTTTCTCCAGATATATGCCCAGGAATGGGATTGCTGGGTCATATGGTAGTTCTATTTTTAGTTTTTTAAAGAACCTCCATACTGTTCTCCATAGTGGCTATATCAATTTAAATTCCCATTATATTCCCATTATCAACATTATAAGAGGGTTCCCTTTCCTCTACACCCTCTCTAGCATTTATTGTTTGTAGATTTTTTGATGATGGCCATTCTGACCAGTGTGAGGTAATACCTCATTGCAGTTTTGATTTGCATTTCTCTAATAACTAACGATGTTGAGCATCTTTACATGTGCTTTTTGGCCATCTGCATGTCTTCTTTGGAGAAATGTCTATTTAGGTCTTCTGCCCATTTTTAATTGGGTTGTTTATTTTTTTCATATTGAGCTGCATGAGCTGTTTGTATATTTTGGAGATTAATCCCTTGTCAGTTGCTCGTTTACAAATATTTTCTCCCATTCTGAGGGTTGTCTTTTTGTCTTGTTATGGTTTCCTTTGCTGTGTAAAAGCTTTTAAGTTTAATTAGGTCCCATTTGTTTATTTTTGTTTTTATTTTCATTACTCTAGGAGGTGGATCAAAAAAGATCTTGCTGGGCTTCCCTGGTGGCGCAGTTGTTAAGAATCCGCCTGCCATTGCAGGGGATACGGGTTCGAGCCCTGGTCCAGGAAGATCCCACATGCCGCGGAGCAGCTAAGCCCTTGCACCACTACTACTGAGCCCGTGTGCCACAACTACTGAAGCTCACGTGCCTAGAACCTGTGCTCCGCAACAAGAGAAGCCACCGCAGTGAGAAGCCTGCGCACCACAATGAAGAGTAGCCCCCACTCACCTCAACTTGAGAAAGCCCGTGCGCAGCAACAAAGACCCAACACAGCCAAAATAAATAAATAAATAAATAAAATAAATTAAAAAAAAAAAGATTTGCTGTGATTTATGTCAAAGAGTGTTCCACCTATATTTTGCTCTAAGAGTTTTATAGTGTCCCATCTTACATTTAGGCCTTTAGTCCAGTTTGAGTTTATTATTGTGTATGGTGTTAGGGAATGTTCTAATTTCATTCTTTCACATGCAGCTGTCCAGTTTTCCCAGCACCACTTATTGAAGAGACTGTCTCTTCTCCATTGTATATTCTTGCCTCCTTTGTCGTAGATTAGGTGACCATAGGTGCTTGGATTTTCTATCTCTGGGCTTTCTATCCTGTTCCATTGATCTATATTTCTGTTTTTGTGCCAGTACCATACTGTCTTGATTACTGGAGCTTTGTACTATAGTCTGAAGTCAGGGAGCCTGATTCCTCAAGCTCTGTTTTTCTTCCTCAGGATTGCTTTGGCTATTCGAGGTCTTCTGTGTTTCCAAACAAACTTTTTGTTCCAGTTCTGTAAAAAATGCCACTGGTAATTTGATAGGGATTGCATTGAGTCTGTAGATTGCTTTGGGTAGTATGGTCATTTTAACAATACTGATTCTTCCAATCTAAGAAGACATTATATATTTCTATCTGTTTGTGTCATCTTCAATTTCTTTCATCAGTTTATTATAGTTTTCTGAGTACAAGTGTTTGCCTCCTTTGGTAGGTTTATTCCTAGATATTTTATTCTTTTTGTTGCAATGGTAAATGGGATTGTTTCCTTAATTTCTCTTTCTGATCTTTCATTGTTTCTTTGCATTAATTTTGTTTGCTGCAAATTTACCAAATTCATTGATTAACATGAGTAGTTTTCTGATGGCATCTTTAAGATTTTCTATGTATAGTATCATGTCATCTGCAAACAGTGACAGTTTTACTTCTTCTTTTCCAATTTGGATTCCCTTTTATTTATTTTTCTTCTCTGATTGCTGTGGCTAGGACATCCAAAACTGTGTTGAATAATAGTGGCGAGAATGGACATCCTTGTATTGTTCCTGATCTTAGAGAAAATGCTTTCAGTTTTTCACCATTGAGAATGATGTTTGCTGTAGGTTTGTCATATATAGCCTTTATTATATTGAGGTAGGTTCCCTCTATGCCCACTTTCTGGAGATTTTTTATTATAAATGGGTGCTGAATTTTGTTAAAAGCTTTTTCTGCATCTATTGAGATGATCATATAGTTTTTATTCTTCAATTTGTTAATATGGTTTATCACATTGATTGATTTGCATATATTGAAGAATCCTTGCATCCCTGGGATAAATCCCACTTGATCATGGTGTATAATCCTTTTAATGTGTTGTTGGAGTCTGTTTGCTAGTATTTTGTTGAGAATTTTTGCATCTATTTTCATCAGTGATATTGGTCTGTAATTTTCTTTTTTGTGTGATATCTTTGTCTGGTTTTGGTATCAGGGTGATAGTGGCCTCATAGAATGAGATTGGGAGTGTTCCTTCCTCTGTAATTTTTTGGAAGAGTTTGAGAAAGATGGGTGTTAGCTCTTCTCTACATGTTTGATAGAATTCTCCTGTGAAGCCATCTGGTCCTGGACTTTTGTTTGTTGGAAGATTTTAAATTACAGTTTCAATTTCATTACTTGTGATTGGTAAGTTTATATTTTCTATTTCTTCCTGGTTCAGTCTTGGAAGGTTGTACTTTTCTAAGAATTTGTCCATTTCATTGGCATATAGTTGCTTGCAGTAGTCTCTTATGATCTTTTGTATTTCTGTGGTGTCAGTTATTTCTCCTTTTTCATTTCTAGTTTTATTGATTTGAGCCCTCTCCCTTTTTTTCTTTATGAGTCTGGCTAAAGGTTTATCAATTTTGTTTATCTTCTCAAAGAACCAGCTTTTAGTTTCATTGATCTTTGCTATTGTTTTCTTCATCTCTATTTCATTTATTTCTGCTCTGATTTTTATAATTTCTTTCCTTCTACTAACTTTGGGTTTTGTTTGTTCTTCTTTCTCTAGTTGCTTTAGGTATAAAGTTAGGTTGTTTATTTGTGATTTTTGTTGTTTCTTGAGGTAGGATTATATTGCTGTAAACTTCCCTCTTAGAACTGCTTTTGCTGCATCCCATAGGTTTTGGGTTGTTGTGTTTTTGTTGTCATTTGTTTCTATGTATTTTTTGATTTCCTCAGTGATCTCTTCATTATTTAGTAGCATATTGTTTAGCCTCCATGTGTTTGTGGTTTTTTTTTTTTTTTTGGTTACAGTTTTTGTCCTGTAATTGATTTCTAATATAATAGCATTGTGGTCTGAAAAGATGCTTGATATGATTTCAGTTTTCTTAAATTTACCAAGGATTGATTTGTGACCCACGATTTGATCTATCCTGGAGAATGTTCCATGTGCACTTAAGAAGAAAGTGTATTCTGCTGCTTTAGGATGGAATGTCTTATAAATATCAATTAAGATTATCTGGTCTATTGTACATTTAAAGCTTGTGTTTCCTTATTAATTTTCTCTGTGGATGATCTGTCCATTGGTGTAAGTGGAGAGTTAAAGTCCCCCACTATTATTGTGTTACTGTCGATTTCCCCTTTTATGGCTATTAGCATTTGCCTTATGTATTGAGGTGCTCCTGTGTTGGGTGTATCAATATTTATTATTGTTATATCTTCTTCTTGGATTGATCCCTTGATCATTATGCAGTGTCCTTCCTTGTCTCTTGTAACAGTCTTTATTTTAAAGTCTATTTTGTCTGATACGAGTATTGTTACTCCAGCTTTCTTTTGATTTCTATTTGTATAGAATGTCTTTTTTCATCCCCTCACTTTCAGTCTGTATGTGTCCCTAGGTCTGAAGTGGGTCTCTTGTAGACAGCATGTATATGGGTCTTGTTTTTGTATCCATTGAGCCGGTCTGTGTCTCTTTGTTGGAGCATACAGTCTATCAACATTTAAGGTAATTATTGATCTGTATGTTCCTCTTACCATTTTCTTAATTGTTTTGGGTTTGTTTTTGTGGGTCTTTTGCTCCTCCTGTGTTTCCCACCAAAAGAAGTTCCTTTAGCATTTGTTGTAAAGCTGGATTGGTGGTGCTGAATTCTGTTAGCTTTTGCTTGTCTGTAAAGCTTTTGATTTCCTTGTTGAATCTGAATGAGGTCCTTGCTGGGTAGAGTAATCTTGGTTGTAGGTTTTCCCCTTTCATCACTTTAAATATATCCTGCCACTCCATTCTGGCCTGCAGAGTTTCTGCTGAAAAATCAGCTGATAACCTTATGGGGATTCCCTTGTATGCTATTTGTTGCTTTTCCCTTGTTGCTTTTAATATTTTTTTCTTTGAATTCAATTTTTGTTAGTTTGATTAATATGTGTCTTGTCATGTTTCTCCTTGGGTTTATCCTGTATGGGACTCTCTGTTCTTCCTGGACTTGGGTGGCTATTTCCTTTTCCATGTTAAGGAAGCTTTTGACTATAATCTCTTCAAATATTTTCTCAGACCTTTTCTCTTTCTCTTTCTCTTTCTCTTCTTCTTCTGGGACCCCTATAATTCAAATGTTGGTGTATTTAATGTTGTTCCAGAGGTCTCTGAGACTGTCCTCATTTCTTTTCGTTCTTTTTTCTTTATTCTGCTCCTTGGCGGTTATTTCCACCATCCTGTCTTCCAGCTCACTTGTTCGTTCTTCTGCCTCTGTTATTCTACTATTGATTCCTTCTAGTGTATTTTTCATTTCAGTTACTGTGTATCACTGTTTGTTTGTTCTTTAGTTCTTCTAGAGTCCTTGTTAAACATATCTTGTATTTTCTCCATCCATGCCTCCATTCTATTTCCAAGATTTTGGATCATCTTTACTATCATTATCCTGAATTCTTTTTCAGGCAGATTGCCTATTTCCTCTTCACTTATTTGGTCTGGTAGGTTTTTGCCTTGCTCCTTCTTCTGTAACATACTTTTTTGTCATCCCATTTTTTGTTGATGTGTGGGGCTTTTTTCCTGTCTTGCTGGTTGTTTGGTATGAGGCATCCAGCACTGGAGTTTGCAGGCAGTTGGGTGGAGCCAGGTCTTTGTGCCTAGATGAGGACCTCCAGGAGAGTTCACACTGATTAATATTCCCTGGGGCCTGAAGTTCTCTGTTAGTGCAGAGGCTTGGACTTGGCTCTCTCACCATGGGGGCTCAGGCCTGACCCCTGGCCTGGAAACCAAGGCCCCACAAGCTGTGCAGCATGGCAAAGACAAAACAAAAAAAAAGACAAAGCCCAAGACAAATAACAAAAACAAATCCAAGCAAACAAAAAACAAACCAACAAGCAAATGACAACAATGACAACAACAAAAACCACAAGGAAAGCAAAAAAACCAGGAGACACCCAAACAAACAAGACAGCCCAGAAACCAAAACCAAAAATAAAAACAAAACTAACCTAAACAGAAAACAAAAATAAAACAAAATCAAAAAACAAACTAAAAGAAAAGCTAAGAGAACAAAAGTCAAGCACACAAAAATGACAAAAACGAAAACAAAAGAAATAAAAAAGAAGATAAAAACAAAATGAAACAAAATAAAAAAAACACAAGAAAACAAAACAACACGAAAATAGCAAAAGAACGAACCAACAGAAAACAAAACAAACAAAAACAAAACTAAAAAAAGACAACAAACAAAAAAGAGCAGACAATAACAAAGAATAAAAAATAAAAATTAGAAAAATAAAAAGTATATTAGAAAAAATAAAAATAAAAATGAAACAATAAAACAAAACACAACAGTACAAAAAATTTTTAAAAATAAAAATTAAATATTAAAAACAAAAATTCTCTGGTGCCTCTGCTATCTGTGTCCTTGCCCCCACGGTGAGCTACATGCAACCCCTGCCTCCCCAGGAGCCCTCTAAGACCACTAGGTAGGTCTCTGGACCTGCTGCACCAGCCCCACCTCTGTGTGTGTTCCTTTCACCAGTGTCTGCTCCTGAAGCTGGCCCAGAGCACAGGCTTCCATGGGCATGCCCCGCAAGGGCCAGTGCAGCTGGAGGAGACATTGGAGGGGGGGCGGTGCCCCGCCCACCTGGACCCACATGGTCAGAGGAGGCCCTGTCAGGGGCAGCCTGTGGAGGCTTTGAGGGGGGGCATGCTCAGGTCCACCAGGACCTGCATAGCCAGAGGAGGCTTTGGCAGAGGTGGGGCTCAGGCCCGGGACCCACACAGCCCTTGTAGAGACAGAAGTTTTAAAGGCCATCAAGAAGGTGCACAAGAGGTAAAAATAGAGGAAGGGCGTGTGGTTTGTGGCTCCAGGCAGATCAGATGATGGGTGGAGCCTTCCCCATGTGTCCAGAGTTGCAGAGAGAGAGGAAGAGGCAGGGCTCTGAGACCAGGGAGGGGAAAAAGAAAGAGAAACTAGGTTTGTTACGGGAAATAGGGCTGCAGTTTCATATTTGGAAGTGTCTGTGTGTGATGAGTAAGTGTAGGGTTTAGTAACAGGTTGAGGAAGAATTATACATTTATAACTGCTATAAAACATTTTTTCCCTATTAAAAATCTTCTGTGCAGCACTGGAAACAGAAACTGTGAGCAAATGGACTGTGAGTGAAACTGTGAGTGAATGGACTCAGGGAATTAGCTACAAAAGAAAGAGAAAGACAAGTGTATGTATGAGGGAGTGGATGAGTGGATGACAGAAGCAGAAAAGGCTTTTCTTGGCAGGAGATGATATGGAGTTTTCAGTATCCTTGGTACCTGCAAGTGGAGCGTTGCCCAGCTTCCACCCTCCAGCCCATCTGGCCTGGGGAGCAGCTTTAAGCAGATGTTCCTCACTCTCCTCCTCCTTGGAGTCCTTTCCTCTTTTCTTCCTCCTTTTCCTCTTCCCATGTCTTCCTTTACCCTGGAGCTTGAGAGAACCAAGGCTGGAGGAGACAGTGATAGTGACTTCCTTCTCTTGCTTCCATCTTTTCTTTCTATCTTTGACCCAATTCAAAAAACAAAGATGAATAGAGGCCTACTGGGCCTGGAATCATGCAGGGCTTACAAGATGTGAGACTCCCATCACCAAGGGCAATTCTCCAGCAAAGGGACATCTGGGAGCCATTAGCAGCCAACACACACAGGAGCTGGGCCAGGATGTACCCATCAGTAAAGGGGATCTGTGTGAGGCACCAACAGCATCCACAGAAAATAGGATGTGAAGTAGCAGATAATCTTACACTTGGCTCGAAGGAATGCACATTGTTATAAGACTTTGGAGAGCAATTTGATAATATCTTATAGAGTGGAAGACACATGTGCCCTATGACCCAGTACTCCCACTTCCAGTCATATACCCTAGACTTTGGAGAGCAATTTGATAATATCTTATAGAGTGGAATACACATGTGCCCTATGACCTAGTACTCCCACTTCCAGTCATATACCCACAAACAGTCATATAACGTTTGCATGTGGGAGAGTCTTGCAGAGAGAGGGAAAGTAGAGTGCTGCAGACTGAGTCTCAAGGAGCACTGCCATTTAGGCAATAGGAAGAAGATAGAAGACTCAATTATAGACTGGAGGAGGCAGGGATTTTGTGGTCTTGCTCATTGCAATGTCCCCAGCGACATGCCTGGCACATGACGAACACTCCTGGGATGCACAGGAAGGGAAGGAAGAAGCGGTGAAGGAGACAGAGGTCAGAGAGAATAAAAAAAATGAGGACCCCTCACCCTGAAAGCCAGAGGAAGAGATTGTTAAAGGGGGGTGGACAGTGAGAAATAAAATATTGCCACCATATCAGAAAACAAAGAATGTCGCAGTCATCAGTGATTGCAGCCACCCTCAACGGTGAGCCCTGAGGGAGTTCAGGATGGAAACAAGGAATGCCAACCATCTAGCAGCCATCAGACTGTAGCCAGCACCGAAGGTGCAGCCTGAGGAAACTCAGGATGAGAAAACACAGGATACTGGCCCCAGATAGCTGAAGTCATATCAAAGGAATGACTTTAATGAGCCCAGACTCTTGCATCCTCCCACACATAGAAAAGTGCTAAATTCCCTAACTTGAGATATCTAGTTTTCTTTTATTAACAGTAGCCAGAGCTGTGTCATTAACCATCCTTTGGGCCCTCTGATGGAAAAGTAGAATCAAGTCTCAAATAATGCCTTTTAAATTATATCCTCTAGTATTATAGATGGAAAACAGTACTGTATCATACCTCTGTGAATGTATTAATAAAATACCTTATACCTGCTTTATGATACATAGTAGTGACTGTGCTTTACCATAGCTGTTTTAAATGACATTATTTTAGAATGTTTTCTTTCCAGATGATGATTAAGAAGCTAATAAAAAAATGGTGCCAGGTACCACAACAGTAACAGAACTTTGCTGTTTTCTGGAGTTCTGTTTTTTAATTTGTTTTTTTTAATGGAGTGTACTAGATGTCTCTATAATTTTGTTTAGATGACTGCAGAAACTGGAAACAGCTACTGCTGCATAACGTACTGCTATTGGTCTTTTTATATGAATAAATAAATCTATATATCTATATATAATTTGAATTTTTGGAAACTTTAGCTGTGCTGTCAATTTTGGAAAAATATCCCAGTTGTACCATGTTGGGTTGGCATTGTACAGAAATTAACAGCCATATTGGTCTAGAAATGTTAAACATAATTTTTTCCTTTTGTACAAGGGTAACGTACAATATTAAGTATGTAAGGTCTTATCCACCTGGGTTTGACTACAGAAAGTAATAAAGCATTCTCAAAAACAAACAAACAAACCAAAAATGAAACAGTAACCTTTTGTTCTGACTACATGGTGTTGTTGCAAAAACTCCTATATACCTTGGCTTCCCCCCCACCCCCACACCCTTCCTCTTTGGAACAGTTTTCTCAGAATTTATCTGACAGGCTGTCTCCCAGCCTTGAAGTCCTAAGAATGTCCCCTGAATAAAACATAACTCTCAACTTTTATGTCATGAATTTTTTTTAGTCGATAGTTATGGAGACCACAAAGGGCTGAGAGCAGACTTCTCTCCTTTGCCTGAACTCAACGAGGATCCAGAGCCTTGGTACCAGCAGAGGTCTCTTATGCCCACCTGCCTCCTCAGAGAGTCCAGACGAATTGGTGAGTCTTTCCTGGTTCTTGGATCTCCCAATTTTTGATTGATGATCCTGAGTTTTATATGGCAGTGTCTAACAGGTACCTGGCTCGCCAGCTGAAAGATATTGGGGAGTGATTCCCCCCTAATTGAAAGATATTTGGGGAGCCTGGTTGAAAAACACTGGGAGAAAATGCCCCTTAATTGAAAGATATTAGGGGAGCCCAGTTGAAACACACTGGGGCTCAGTTTAGACACTGAGTTGTTTATCTTCAGCTGAAGGACTGGGAAGACTTCGCTCACTTAAAAGACTGAGTAGTGTTGGACTGGGTAATTAAGGGGAAGACTGGCCTGTCATTTTTCCTTGAATTGGCTACACTAGCGATATTATTTTGACAAACTTACCTTTGAATGGGGGAATAAAAGCTTTCAAAACAGAAGAAAAAGGAACGACATATTGTCAGCCCCCAACTAATACCCCAGTCAGGTTTATGTACGTAAAACATTTACAAGTACTTACTTAATTGGAATTAAAGCAAATCTCGTCCTAAAAATGAGGGGGCTCTTTTACTGTATACACAGTTAAGTTTAAAAAGCCAGCTTGATAAGAATATCTTTTTAGAATTCTGACTTTAAACAAAGGCCTTCTAGGGAGAACTTGCATTTCTCTTCCTGTGTCTTTGAGAAGTAAATGTTCTACCTGATCTTCTTAGGGCGTTTTGTGTGTGTGTGTGTGTGTGTGTGTGTGTGTGTGTGTATGTGTTTTGAAAACGTGATCTCTGCCATACTATTTTTGGGAGTAAACCTTCTGGATCTTTTATTTAGGTGACATCCTCTCCTATTCTCTTATGGGAAATCTGCTTGTGTCTGAATGGTTTAATATATATCTCATTAAAAGCCAAATAATGGATCCTTTAAATTGGAGAAACTTCTAAATAGGTAAATTTTTAGAGAGCTCTCATTATAAACAGCTGTTTTATTGGTACCTATATTAAAAAATCAAAGGCAGAAAAAAGAAATATGTCTAATGGTTAACCTAAGAACTTCTTTACTTTAAAACAAGTAAGAAAAACCGGTTTGGGAAGATTTATTTGTGGTCTTTGCTTCCCCTCAATGGGTTTTACAGATGCTAATAAAAACATTAGAATAATGTTAACAGGAAAAAAAAAAACTGTAAGGAATGTCTAGATACTTGTTGGAACAAGGTAGAAATTTTAAAAAGGACTTATCTCAAATGAATAAAGAAATCTTCAGATGGATATTTAAAACGGGATAAATAAAATGGACACGTATGCGATTAAAACACAAGGTTTTTTTTTTTTTTGATGTGGACCATTTTTAAAGTCTTTACTGAATTTGTTACAATATTGCTTCTGTTTTACGTTTGGTTTTTCGGCCGTGTGGCATGTGGGATCTTAACTCCCCGACCAGGGATCGAACCTGGATCCCCTGCATTGGAAGGTGAAGTCTTAACCACTGGACCACCAGGGAAGTCCCCAAACACAAGGTTTTGATATTACACTACCTAAGATTAAATGGGCCAAAAAAGACCCCCTACTAGTCTCCAACAATAAAGCCAAACAAGTCCGCTCTGTTTACCCCAGTTTTAAAAAGATATATTTAAGGGGCTGGAAAAAATTTTTTCACACTGAGATACCTGATGAGCAATTACTTGGGGCAACAGTTAGGCCACAGGTCTGAGTTCCTTGGCTCAAACCCCCTCTGGGGCTCCCAGAGCATTTTATAGAAAAATAGATAAAATAGGGAATAAAAGTAAGAAAACTTCTTGAACTCATCCTGTAAGATCAGAACTTGTTGATTGGATCCTAATGAAAGCTAAAGGTATAAAAGTTGATAGGATTGGGATAAAGTACCTAAAGATATATATATATATATATATATATATATATATATATATATATATATATATATATATATATATATGCTTTATATAAGATGGCTATCTCTCTTTTGTTTAATTATGTTGTGGGATAGACACATTTCACTGCGGAATGCTTCCCCTGCATGGTATTATGACAAGGCACATAGATCTGCCCCTCAGGAAGTATCAACTAAACATACTAAAGGAAACCAGTAGGGTTACCTGATCCATACAGATAAGTAAAAACTGGGAACTAACATTCAGGGGTTAATAAAAATAAAATTAGTGATTTTGCTCTGGGTTTAACTTGTAAACTCAGAAAGAAGTTCTTTGTTGAATGTCCTATACAAGATTTTGAAGGCGTGATAAATTAAACTCTAAAGTTCTAGAACATAGAACTTGTAAATTTCAGTCTAGTTAGAAATCTTCTCACTGATACATAGTTGGGCAAATCAATCTTTTAACATCAGTCTAGGTGACAGACCTTTGGGGAACTTAAAGTAACTGTCTTTCTCCTGCAAATCTCTACAAACCAGAAATGTAAATACAGGCCACAGGGACCTGAGGCTGAGCCTAATTAGCTTAATGAGGAAGAACCTGAAACCAAGGGAAAAAAAAATGACAAAGTGGCAGTTTTAAAATTCAAACTGCTGGGAATGCTCCCTCAGCCAAGCTTTACAAATAGTAAACCCTTAGTCTTCAGAGCAAGCAACTTTAATGTATTCCAACTGTTTTTTGCAAAATAGTAAGTTTATATTGTAATACCAGATTCATAACTAAGTTTTTTCTAAAGGGAAACCATGAGATCTCTAGTTTTGCCTGTTTATATGTCTGTGTACACATTATACATATGAAATATCTCTACCTCTGGAAAGTATTACCAAAATTGAATTTATAAAGAGCTCAACTTAATTTGAAAGTAAGTGGTTACAAATTAAAAAGAAACCAGCCAAAATGACTTTCAGGTTCATGTGAACTAGGAAATATTCAATATTAATTTGATACCTGGTATTAAAGTTTTGTTGATCTAATTAATATATACATGTCTTTAGAGTCATCAACATTAAGTATAATACTTTATTGTATCTAGGTTTAATAGAAGTCAAATAAGACCTTATTATATCTGTTGCAAAGAAAATAATTTGATATGTTGAAACTTTAAGGTAAATGTAAATGAGATAAGAGCTTTTGGGTAAACTCTTTAAGAATAATTATATTTTAGAAATGTTTACTTAAAATGATCTCTCCAGAAGTTTGGTAACAAAGTTCTAGAGTTGTGCTAATTTAAGTGATGGAAATTTATTGAATATCTCGGTCATCCCCAAATAAAATAAGATACTGAGACAGCAATTACTGAACAGAGAAACTAAAGTATTTAGGACTATTAATAAATATGTTTGGTGTCACCCTGAGATGTTTTTAGAAATTGTCACTGGTTATTTATGTTCACCAATCTTCAGAATGCTAATGTAAAAGACAGTTCATAATTACCTATTTCATAGCTTTCACTAGAAATTAAGGTTTTTAAGAGTTGAGGATTCTAATTTAAACATGTAATTAAAGCTAATAGAAATAATAAAGCATTTCAGTATACAGTAGGAAGTTAGAATGTGTGTTTTCAGTAAAGAAGGTATGGGGAATGAAATTACATTTTATTGAGGGAAAAGAAAGAATGTCTTAGAGCTGGTTGTTTCCGATGGAAAAATAAAGGGCAAACTGATACGGATATAGAAAGTGATGAAAAGCTGTGGAAAGGAACTCTGAGGAAAAAAAGTTTCATGCATGGTCAGGATTAACTAAATTTAGATTGAAGTTAATTAAGTGAATGGATTTTGTTGTTAAGTAATCTAGTACAAGACTGGAATTTGATTTCTCTCTCTGTTAAGAGAACGAGGTTTCTTAGAGTGTTCCTTTTTTTTTTTTTTCACACACACACACTGTATTTTATTTTTACAAGAGATAAATAGACTGACACCAAGCATTGTAAATGGATGACCACAACAAAATAGAGTGCTCCTTTTTGATAACAGATTGTGTGAGTTTCTTTGCCCTTAAGTGATCTGTATTTGTTTTTTTGAAATCTTTTCATGACTTTGGTTAAATAAATAAGTATTCTTTCACAGTGACCTATAATCCTGTCATGTTTTAAAACTTTTTTGATATTTTTGAGCCCTCATGAAGGGCTGGCAGGCAAAGGCCCCAGGAAAAGGTAGACTCATTTCCTTATAAATCATGTGGTTATGAGGGTGGGCGTTTCACATGTGGCCTTTTTGCAAAATCAGTTTAGCAGTTAGTTAGTACATTAGAGGGCTCATAAACTCTCCAGCTGCACTGACTCACAGCATGAGACATCTGTGAGGTGAGCTAGAAGGGTGGAGCTCTGAGGAGGAACCTGCCTGGTGGCCTGCCTATGTGGCGTCAGGTGGGAATGCAGCTTGGGGCCTAATTGTCACAAAAACCCGGACTTTAGAATCAGTCTGAGTTGAAATCTTGGTCCCAACACTTGCCAGCTGTGTAACCTTAGACAAGTAAGTAATCCTCCCTGAGCCTTTGTTTCCAGGTGAGGGCAACGGTGGTGGTTTCAAGGTGGAGGATTGGCCTGGGGAAATGCAGCTGGTTGCTCTGACAGATCCTTGAGGAGGGAAGTACCTGGGTGTGGCCACCAGTTTCTGGACTCTAATCCTCAAATTTTCTCAGAAATTTAGAGATTGGCATTTTGGCAAACTGTTGGGCAGTGTCTACTAAATTCACTGTATTAGTTTCCTAGGACTGCCATAACAAGGTACCACAAATTAGGGGACTTAAAGTAACCGAAATTTATTCTCTCATAGTTCTGGAAGCTACAAGTCCGAAATCAAGGTGCCAACAGGGCCACACTCTCTCCAAGGCTCTAGGGTGAGTCCTCCTGTGGGGGTCACCATTGCCCCTTTGCCTAAGGTGTGAACTTTTCTGTGGAGGCCAGGGGCAGGGCACACTAATTCATTTGTCAGTCCTGATAACATACAGCAGGGTTGGGAGCCCTCGTTGCAGGAAGAAAGGAGGGAGCATTATGAAGCCTAAGCTAATTGGGGAGGATATTTGGGGATCCTCACATCTCCTCTTGTCCCCTTGAGATGGCCCAGGGGCCTCAGCATCCTGGTGAGATCACCAGGTGTGGGTGGGAGCAGTGGACTCTGGCAAGTGCTGCCTCTTCTTGATCTGCCTCTCCCTGTTCCAGGGACTCACCCCTCCACCCATGTCCCTCTCACATTAGGCTAGAGGTATGGGGTATGGAGAAGCTGGAGGCAGGACTGGTGGGGACTGGTAGGAAAGACCTGAGGAGCAAGGTATCTGCCTGAAGGGGCTGCTTGGGGAGCTGACTCAGTGGATGCCAGGCAGGCTGGGAGTGCGGGGTTCTGTCTTGACTCCAAAAAATTCAGCCTCAGAATATGTGGGAATTTGGAGTGTCTGAACTTCTTACAAACGTGGTTGGGTGGTGCATAGGGCCATGCCCTTGGAACAATGTCATTGAACCCTGGGCTGCCCATCTACTCTCCTTTCTATCTGCATTTGTCCGGTTTCTAGAAATAGAGAGGATAGGATCTATATCTATATCCATATATGTTTATATATCTATAGCTATATCTAGTTAGCCCTCCATATCCACAGGTTTTGCATCCAAGGATTCAACCAATTGATCCTGGGTTGGTTGAATCTGCAGATGTGAAACCTACAGATATGGAGGGCTGACTGTATTCATTGTATTATACAATTTTATATAAGGGACTTAAGCATCCATGGGTTTTTGTATTCACGGGGGATCCTGGAACCAATCCCCTGTGGATACCGAGGGACGACTCTTTCTCTCTCTCTCTCATGTGTGTGTATATCTTAATATATAATATACAAATATAAATATATATGTATATTATATATATTGGCTCCCATGGTTATGGAGGCTGGTAAGTCCAAAATCTGCAGAATGGGCCACCAGGCTGGAGACCCAAAGAAGGGATGATGTTGCAGTTCAGGTCCAAAGACCATGTGCTGGCATAATTTCCTCTTGTTCAGGGAAGGTAAGGTTTCTTCTCTATTCAACTAATTGAATGAGGCCCATTCACATTATGGAAGGCAATCCACTTTACTCAAATCCACTGCTTTACTCAAAGCCCACTGATCTGAATGTTAATCTCAAAAGTACCCTCACAGAAATGTTCAGAATAATGCTTGTCCAAATATCTGGACACCCAACAGGCCAGCCAAACTGACACATAAAATTAACCTCCTTACTAAAATGACTTCACCAAGCAATAGGAATTGTAGCTCCCAGCCACTGAGGACTTACCTTGTGTTGGCAACCTTGTGCTTACTTCCTTACACACCCATGTGATAAGTGTTATGCTTGTTTCACAGAGGAGTCAACTGAATCTTACTCAGTGTGAGCCAATGTTGGAACCCCAGCTGGATCTCTTTTCCCATCCAGTGACCCCTCCCCCACCTGTTGCCAGTACAGTGGCTAAAAGCTTGCATCTGAGACCTTCTCTGGGTGATTGCCTGTGGCTGATGTCCTTGTCCAGAACCTCCTGAGAAGTTTTGTCCCCCTCTCCCATCCCCACCCGCTATCCTCCAGGGGTGGACAATGACTGATTGACACAGGAGTATAAGAGACCGTCCTGCTTACCTCAAGGGGGCATAGCTCTGGCCCATTCACCATGCCCCCCAGAGCTCCACATGGGATCAGGCTGAGGTTAGACTCCAGCTGAGACCCCATTCTTTGCTGAGCATTTTCCCCTGTCCTGTCCTACTTCCCTTCCTCCCTTTCTCTTGAGATGATTTCCTCACTAAATCATGTGCTCAGGAATCTCTATCTCAGCCTCTGATTGTAGGGAATGGGGTTTAAATTCCTGTTAGTGAGGAATTCAAAGCCAAGTCTAGCTAGCTTCAGCATTGGCCCACTGAACCCCTGCATTGTCCATAGCTGGGATGGTAAGCTGGCAGGCATGTATGCATCTTTGGAGGGCTGGGGTATTAGCCGAGGAGAAGAGAAGAGTCCTAGCTTTTAGGAAGGTCTTGGTGGCTTTGTCACTCCCTCGCTTACTTGCTCGCCCCTAGCTGGTGTCTCATTTCCATAAAACACAGCACTAGCAACAAGTTGCCCAGTTACGTACCTTCACAGGGGCAAGTTGAAGGTTACACTTGACAGAGACTGTGGGTCTGGAGTCCCATCCTCAAGTCTTCTAAGAGCTGAGTCTCAGCTTTCAGGCAGCAACAGCAATGGACTCAAAATCCTGAGCTGCTTCTTGGGAGACAGTATGAGCCAACCCAGGCAGGCAGGCCTCCTGGTCAGCAGGCTCCAGGCCTAGGCTGTGGTCTGAGGCCTCCATTTATAGCCCCCCTGCCTGTGGGAATGCTGAGTCACGACGCTGGGAAGGCTTCTGATGGATTTTTCCATAACTTGGAGGTTTGGAACTGTTCCAGTCACCACTGCTCCAGTTAGAATTTTGCTTCTGACTTTACCAGGTGGCCTCTAGCCTCTCCAAGAGACAGCTGCTTAAGGATAACGAATAGGTGAGATGAGAGAGTCTGGACCTGAGAGGGTGGAGCCAAAGCCTGGCAGAGGAATTGCTGGGGATGGCTGTGGAGTGGAGGATGGGCTCCTTGCTGGCCCCTAAAGAGCCTTCTACTCCATCTGGCTGGAGAAGACAAGAAAGGATGGGGCACCTGTTGGCAGAAGGCTTCTCCTAACAAAAAGAGGAGTGTTAGGCTGTTCTCTTTGGTTAAAGACCTTTACTACTGTCTTCTATGTGAAAGGATATAGTGTGGAAACTATGGTGTCGGGTAGACCTGATTAAAAACCTCTGTTCTATCATTATAGATTTTGTGATGCTGGGAAAGTCACTCAATATTTCAGAGCCTCAGTTTTCTCATCCAGAAAATGGGTGGCCATGCTTAGTGCACAGGGTTATTGTCTGGCATGGGGCAAGTCAGATGAAGGAAATAGCTCAGTAAGAGACAGAGATAGACTTGGTGGACTAGGAATGCTAAAGAAAAATTCAGCCAGCTTCACCAATTTGCTTCTAGAGCCACGGCAGTGGGCATAAGGCCACTGCTTACCCATTCAAATGCTCAAGGCAGACATCATTAATTATAGCTGTACACCTTAATCCTGGATAGAGCCTCCAGGTAGCTTCTGTTAATTGATTGGAGGTGGCATTTGAGATGGAACCTACGTGTCATGCCTGGTCTCAGGACAAGATGGCCTTGACAGCCATCATGGAGGAGTCCTTGAATATATGAAGAGGAATTTAAAGGAAAGAAAAATTGCCTTCTTCTAACTTGAATGCCTGGGGATGGAGATGGTTTGTAATTGAGCAGCCTACAGGTTCTACCATTTTCAAGCAGCTTGAGCTACTGAGCAGAGGTCAGGCTTGGTGTAGACCTTCCAGATAACCAGCTTGGCAAGGCTGGCCTCACCAAAGATGTACTCTTAGACTGCCTCCCCACAGGAGCAGACCCTGAAACAAGGATTCAAGTTCAAGTAGCTTAACTGAGAAGTGATTCCAAGGCCTCTGGTAGGAGATTCAGGAAATGAGACAGGGAAGAGAAGGAAGCCAATGCGAGGTGCATTTTAAAGTAGGTTATTACTGTGGGTGACTGGAGCTTAATCCTACTGAGGAAGCCTGGGAGATAGTGCAGAGCACAAATCTGAGTTATGGCATCTGAGGAGCGAGGGAGCAGGGGTATGTATACACCAACTGCCACCAGTCATTAGTTGAGGGCTACTGGGGTAGGATGTTAACTCCCTGTTTACAGATGGACAAGATGTCATCAAGTGGCCAGAGAAAACTCTCAGGCAAAAAAATTACAGGTACTGGCAGCTGGAAGTGGTAAATGCCAAAAGCAGTATCTACTATTCATGTGGACTGAAAATCCCAAGGAGCTCAAGTGAGTCTATTCATTGAAAATCAGGGCTGCCTAATCTTTCCTAGTATGGTGTTCTCTTTAAAATTCCAGCTACCTCACCCTGCCCCAACCTGCCCCACCCCTAGGGGCATAGGATACGTAGTCCCTGTTCTGGACTGAATGATCAGAACCCTGATGATTAAAATAGTAAACATTTATTTCATACTTACTATAGACTAGGTGCTTTGGTAATTGCTTTATAATCATGATCTAATTTAATTTTCATAATAACCCTGTGAAACAAGCACTATTATTATCTCTGAAGTTCAGAGAGGTTAAGTAGCTTGCCCAAATTCACACAAACAGTGTTATGGACTGAATGTTTCCATCCCTCCAAAATTTATATGTTGAAATCCTAATCCCCTATGCAAAGGTATTAGAAGGTAGGGCCTTTGGAAGGTAGTTAGGTCATGATGGTGAAGCCCTCATAAATGGGATTGGTTCCCTTATAAGAAGAGACAAAAGAGAAATTGCTTCCTCTGTCTGTTCTCCATTATGTGATAATACAAAAAGAAGATGGCCTTCTGTATACCAGCAAGTGGGCCCTTACAAGATACCAAATCTGCCAGCATCTTGATCTTGGACTTCCCAGCCTCCAGAACTGTGAGAAATAAATAATTGTTGTTTAAGCCATTCTGTCTATGGAGGGTTGGTGCTCAGGAGAATCTGGCAAGGGAGGAAAGGAGGTAATAGGTGCTAAAATTGTCCCCTGTTTCTCATCCTCTGCTGGTGGGTCCCTGTCACCAGAAAGGGCATGTCTAGCCTTGCACTCTTTTCCCCCATTTGGCCTTCCTGCCCCACCTTCCCTTCTGGTCCCCACTCAGAATCAGAGGTGAGGACTGACCTCCAGGGTTCCCAGCAAATTGTCTTCATGTTTCTTTCTGGTCTAGATCAAGTGAGGGAGGAGCTTTTATGGAGAAAAGGGCTAGAGGCTAAGCAGCCAGTGAATGCTTGAGGGATTTGCTTGAAGACCTGGGGTTTAGCAGATTCTGTGCTAGGATAACCATTGCCCTATGTAGCAGTGTGATTGCAAAAATTGCCCCAATTCTCCACCCCTCCCTAAATCTACATGCTTTATCATGTGATCTCATAGCCTCCTCCTACTAAGAGGTGGAGTCTGTTCCCACACCCCTTGATTCTGGTCTGGACTTGTGACTTGCTCTGGCCAGAAGAAGGTAGTGGAAGTGACGTTGAGCCCTTTCTGAGCCTAGGCCTCAAAGGGCATTGTCTGTTTTTGCTTGCTGTCTTGAATACACCATGACCATGATGACCATGTGAACAAGCTCAGACTAGTCTACTGGAGGACAAGAGACCACATGGAGCAGAGACAAGCTTCCTAGCTGAGGCCATCTTACACTAGCCACTAGCTTCACCCAGACATGTCTCAGAGTCCAGCCAAGATCAGCAAAGGCACCTATTCATCCCATAGCTGACTGTAGACCCGAGTGATCCCAGACAATGCAAGAGCTGCCCAGCTGACCCAGAACTCACGAACAATAATAAATACTTATTATTGTAAACCACTGAGTTTTGGCGGGATTTGTTACACTGCAGTAGCTAACTGATACACCCAAATCTCAGGGGTCAATCCTCCTTCCTTTGCCCCAGATTAACACTCAGTCTGACCTAACACACAAAAGCAGCCTCTAGCCTGACCAAGGCTTCCACAGAGCCTCCCTTATGGCCAGCTCTTGATTTGGCTTCGTCCATATCAGTGGGACTCCCCTGGCACTCTCCAATATTTTTACTATATTCTTCTTTGATGCTAATCTGTGTGTGTGCACTTGCGCATGTGTGTGGTGTGTGTGTGTGCACCTGTGAACTCTAAGGTACATTTCACATCTTGGGTTCAGTCTCCTCCTTTTGCTGAGGACTCCCCGAGGCCCAGGCTGTGCTTTGTCCCCGAGAGACTTTCCTTAGACAGGGACCTGGCCCCTCATTCCTGGAAAGTAGCTCCTGCCTAATGCTCAGCCTAGGTTGTGAGGATGCAGCTTTGTGGGTTCAGGTCAACCTCATAAACTTTTCTGCCCTACCCCCCAGGGCAGCAAGTCCAGCAAGGCTGGTGCACTGCAACCCCCCACCTACAGAGCTAAAACTAGAATTCCTGGCTGGGCTGGCTTGCTCGGCAGCTGCCCTCAGCAGCTTTCCCTGCCCTTCCAGGGGCTTTCTCTGCCCTACGGCTTTCCCTTGTGAACTGGGCTGGTCCTGGGACAAGCTACCTCTGGCTAGCTGATCACCCTCTGGTGGGACTTGATGAACCAGCGTGACTTAGGACACCACCAGATCTAACATTCAGTCCTGGGCTCTTTCCACACAGCATTTACCTGTCAGGGGGCATCTGGTCTCAAACCACAGATACAGCTTTTAATGGCCTAAGCAGAAGAGGAATTTATTAGAAGATTACAGGTAACTTATGGGATTGATCAGGAGGACTGACCATGGGAAGAATGTGGCTGGGCGTTGCTGCTGCTGGCACCACTGTCTCTGACTATGGCTGTGTTCTCAACTGTCTCAGCTTTCTGTGGCCTTATCCCAGACTCAGAGCTCTGGGAAATATTACTGAGAGGCTGAGATTGGATCTGGGTTGCACCCTTGTCACCAGAAAAGGCAAGTCCACAATATTGAATTTCTCCAAATGTAAGGAGGGGGATTCAGATATTGGGCAGCCAAAAGAAGGGTGATAAGCACCCATACCACTCCATCCTCTTAGGGTCTGTTATAAGGAACTTGGTGCTCCAAATAGAGCCCAACTCCAACACTTTCTTTTCATTGTGTCACTAAAAAAATTGAAGTTTATTTTATACATAGGAAAATGCATATATCTTAAGGATTCAGCTCAATGAATTAAAAAAACCTGTTTATATACTTGTGTAACCACCACTCAGATCAAAACAGAGAACATTTCCCTCACTCCAGAAGGGTCCTTTGTGCCTCCCTGGTCAATCTTATCTTCCTCTCCAGAGGAAATAACCATTCTGATTTTAGTTTATTTTGCCTATTCTTGAACTTCATATAAAAAGAACCATACAGTTTGTACTCTTTGTTTTGTTTTTGTTTTTGGCCTTGCCCTGCGGCACGTGGGGTCTTAGTTCCCCTATCAGGGATCAAACCCACGCCCCCTGCATTGGGAGCGTGGAGTCTTAACCACTGGACCGCCAGGGAAGTCCAAGTTTGTACTCTTTTGTGTAAGGTTTCTTTTGTTCAGCATAATGCACTGTAGATTTATCCATGTTGCTGCATGTATTAGTAGTTGGTTCCTTTTTCTTGCTGAATAGTATTCCATTGTATGAGTAGGCCATAATTTGCTTATCCATTCTGTTGTTGATAGACATTTGGATTGTCTCTAGTTTTTGGTTCTTATGAATTAAACTGTGCACATTCATGTACAAGTCTTTCTGTGGTCAAGCATTATTTTCCCCCAGAGTTTTGATTTGCTGTCCTGCTTCACTGAGAAACTTCCCCACCAAATTAATGGTGAAGTTTCCCTCAGCTAGAAAGACAGATGAGTTTTTTCTCCCATGTAGTCACTATTCATATCCAAGATGGAACTTCTCATCCATGCCCCTAAATCTGCTCCTTCTGGAGTCTTCGCCATGTCATTGTGTTGCTCCAGCCAGAAACCTGACTGCTCTCTTTGCTCATATCTTTCAACCCAGCCATCAGCAACCCCATCATGTGTGCCATCAAAACACCTGACCACTTATTTCCTCCATGGCTACCAGCTGTTCTGGACTACCATCACCTGTTACCTGGAACACTGCCTTCACTCTAGTTTCTCTCTCCCACCCTCACCTCCCATCCTTGGGTGATTCTTACCACAGCAGCCAGAACAATCCTTCAGAGACTAAGTGAGAACATGTTCTGCCTTCGCCTGAAACCCTCCCATGGCTCCCACCCCACTCTAAGCAAAACCCACAGTTATTACAATGTAGACGTTGCAATAACAAAGCCCTCATGATCTCCCCATGCTGCTTCTCTCCCATCATCCCCCTCCTTTTCTTCTCTTCAGTCACACTGTGCTTATTCCTTTAATATGTCAAGGATGTTCCTGCCTGTGGACTTTTCATTGACTGTTCTCCCTGAACAGAGAGCTCTTCCCCTAGATTTCCACATGGTCCCCTCCCTTACTTTCCTTCAGACCTTTTAACTTTACCAGCTCTATTTTTCTCTACAGCTCTTACCACATCTGTTACAGTCTATTTACTGGTTTACGTGTTTGTTGTCTGTCTGTCTTCCCCATCAGCATGTCAGTTCCATAAGGGCAGGGACTTTGTCAGCTTGTACTTGTGTCCCTGGTGCATGAGCACCATCAGCCATGTCCTAGGCACCAATTAAGAGACACAGAGTGGCCTAGAGCACACATGAAAAGGGAGAATCAAGATAGGTGTCTTCCACCTTGAGCTCACTATTTGGGTGTTGGATACTTTAAGAAAGTGCTAAGAACATCCTTTGGGTTTTCTCTGCCCCCTCAGAGATTTAGCTCACTTTGGTCCAAGCCCCCGCAGTCTCACAGCCTATGTGAGGAGTCCAGTGCAGGCTCAGAGATTGGAAGAGGCTTTTGGAAGTGGTGAGATGGAACCAGGTCTGTGAGGGTAGGTGGAGTTGGGTAGGCAAAGGACAGCAAGACATCATGGGCTGGTGTGGGGTAGTGCTGCTTAGGTGAGATATGAGGGGTTAGCACCTTGGACAGAGTCTCTGAAAATCTGCTCCCCAGGAAGGCCATCGCCATCACCACTCCTTGTGCTGACCCAGCAGGGTTTTGGGGGAGAGATCCGAACACTTTCCACCCATGGTAGTTATACCAATATCCATCATCAATCCCAGACTGGACTGTGGTTATTTTTAGGTTGTTTTTCTTTAACGCTGAAGTATATCCGTGGAAGGGAACTTATTCTTCAATAAAAAAACCCGACAATATCTCTGGACAGACAAGAATGAAGCAGCCCTATCTAAGCCAATATCTGGGGAGACAAGAGTGAAGCTGACTTGCCTAAGCAAAGAAAGGTCTGACCTCTGCCAGGATGTTCCGAGAGGCAGCGGAACCCCTGCATTGGAAACGCAGAGTCAACCACTGGACTGCCAGGGAAGTCCCCACCTCCAAAATCAGATTTTTAAAGGCTTTTACATACAGGACATATGGAAACAGTTTTGTGTGCTGTCCTTTATTAAATGCAAGTAGGGTCATGCTGTACACACTTTGTTGAAACTTGATTTTTTCTCCTTAATGATGTGTTTTGGACGTTCTTCCATGTCACCCTTTTGCTCTTGTCTTCTTTTCTCCACCTTATTCTTTTTACTGATGCTTAGTATTTAATATTACACATATTCGTGTTTTGGTTTATTTAGTCATTGTCCTCTCAATGGGATTTCAGGGTTTTTTTTTTTTTTTTTTCCAATTTTTCACTGTTTTAGCCAATCTTGCTGTGAATACCCTTGTTTATGATTCCTGGGTACATAGCTAGATGCATAAGTGCTGGGTCAGAGGGGATGCACATTTTGAATTTTAATAGATGTAATTTAGTCCCCTAACCCCCCATGTCTGGGGTATGGGTGGGGCACCCAGGCCAGAACTTAGGCTTTAACTTTCCTCTCCCTCACTTCAGTCACCCAATCCATCATCAAGCCATGTTAATTTTACCTCCTGAGTATTGCTAGCATTGTCTCTTTTCCTCCAACCTTGTTGCCACTGCCTTTGTTCTGATATTCATCATCTCTTGCTCTTGCCTGAGTTAATGCAATAGATCCTCACTCCCACTCCCCATCCCTAGTCTTGGTCATTCTATCTCCAACATAACCCACGTTATTCTGTAGTCAGAACTATCTTTCTTGATCCCCAATCCAATCATGCCCTCCTCTGACTTAACTCTTCAATGGCTTCCCATTACTCTTAGGATAATTTCTAAGCCCTGTGTTTTGGTCTACTTTCATCATGCCAGCTATGCCAACCTCTACAGCATTGTTGAAACCACACTCCTTCTCGGATGGGACTCAAACCCAGCCAAAACTCAGTTTGGGACTTGAACCCACAGGCTGGGACTTGAACCCAGCCAAAATTCAGATTAGGACTTGAACCCATGATCCCTGATTTAGGAGAAGACTTGAACCCATTATCTTTTAATTGAAACCACTCACCTGGTGTCAGGACTTACTGAAGCTCATGTTCTTCTGTCTCATTGCAGAAAGAATTCAGCGTGAGGCAAAGTGACAGGCAAAGAGTGAATTTATTAGCTTAGGACGCTAGTGAGAGATACAAGTGGGCTAGCAGGGGAGTGCAGCCCTGAGAACAAAGAGGGTTATATTTTTGTAATCAAAGAAAAAGTGGGGAGAGGAGGAGACCACATTCTTCCTCATTCTTGGGTGGACATCAAAGCTTACATCATTAGTTCCTCCTTTGACCCTATATGGTCTAACCAGGACTGTCATGGCACTATTTAAATCATATGTATATTAGCAGAAGTGTGGTGACATAGACTAAAATATGGTAATTCATTTCAAGTTTCCATATAATGTCCCCTTTCACCTAGTTTCTTTCCTCTTTCTCCTATGTTTCTGTCTTGGCTACATGCAGAAATGCTACTCTTCAGGACTATTAACTCCCTGACTTCATGCAACAAGATTCAGACCCCATATTTATTGTCTTGTGTTTTAACTATCAAGACTTGTGGCTTGAGTGTGCCTGGTACTTGAATGCACCTGGTCTTCCTTCAAGGTACTGTAGGTTGTTGCTAGGTTACTGGATTCTTTTCTTGAGTGGTCCTTAGGTTACAACAGTCTTCCAAACTCCCTTAAAATTCCCTTTCTGTCTTTAATCCCCTAGTTGGATTCCTCAACTAACTATTTAATTATCTTATTCTATCCCTACCATCATTCCTCCCTGGCATCTCACCTCACACCCAGGATTCCAGTGATGTTGATAGTTAAGACCCCTAATATGTCAGACTGTTTTACACCCCATGCCTTACTCAGTTTTCTCTGACTGCACTGCCTGTTCCACTTCCCTGTTCTCTTTTCTCCTCCTGTTCACCTGGTGAACACCCAGCTATCTTTTGGGGCTCATCTACCAGTCACCAATTCTGGGAAGCCTTTTCTTTCCCCTAAAGGAGGACAGACCACTTTCCTTTTAGCTCCTACTGATGTTGTTCAGGCTTTTGGTTTAGTCTTGTCACCGTTTAGTATCCAATTTATTTACCTCCCCATCTCCCCTCTAGACTCGGAGCTTCTTGAGGAGACTGAATAAACAATGATGACAGGCTGTCTACCTAGGGTAACATACATGAAAAAAGTGCACATATCCTAAGTGTGCAGCTTCCTGAAATTTTACAAATGGAAACCACTCATGTTACTAGCACTCAGTACTGGAATTAGGAATTAGAGAGGGAGACAGCCAAAGGGACTTATCTGTAATGTTTTCAATTCTTCACATGGAGAATGTGTTCTAGTATAACCTGGATAATTAAAAATTAAATACAATTTTCTTACACATCCTCACACCCTTCCTGTTGGGACCTTCAGAGCTGTGTTAGGAGAGACATCAATCAATCAATCAAGCCACATCGAATGTGTATTTACTACTTCGTCAGACAGATCAGGTTTGGCCACTTATAAGCTGTGTGATCTTGAACAAGTGACTTAACTTCTCTGACGCTTTGTTCTCTGTTGTCTTAACCTGGGTCCCCCTAAGTAGAACCTGAGACAAAGGCTTGGGAGCAGATAGTTTCCTTGGGGATGTGATCCTAGGTAGCAGGAAGGAGAGGGAGGAGGAGTGCAACAGGGAAGGTGGAAGAGCCAATACAAGATGTGTCACCAGGTTGGTCAATGCTATGAGTGTCTTGATGCCACCATGACATTTTGAGGAGCCTTCTGAAATGTGTCTCAGAACTCTCTGCTGAGGAACAAAAGGGAGAGGCATTTATCTATTGGCTCTTACCTCCCATTGGTCAAGGGAAACCCCACTGACTCATACTTCCCCACATTTCTGTACTGATCATGCATGAGAGCCAGGCAGGCTCCCTTGAGGTCTCATTCGGCTGTACTGGAGAATACTCAGGTTAGGTTGAAGGCTTCCTGAAACAGGTCAGCTCAGCACTGACTGGAGGAAGAGGTTTGGCCAAAAGGTTTTTGAGGTGGTACACAAAGAGTGTTCGACACACTCATCTTTACAATGAGAAGGGAATGCTGCAAGGATTGGGTTGAATTCCACACCTAGATAATAAAGGACCTGGGTTGGGGACCTGAGAAGTGCAAGGGCTATGGCAGACCTGCCCCTCTTACTCCAGAGTGTGGGGCTAAGGGAGGGCCAAGGCCCAGGGCAAGCCTGAAAGGTTGCTGAGCAAAGAGGGGCTCTGCCATGTTGGTTCATCGGGGCTAGGCAGAGAGGCCCAAGCAAGACAGTGGGGAAGGCAGTGGGTTCTAGGAGACAAAGAGGAATCCCCTGGTGGGATCCCCTGGGCCAGGAGTGAAGGGAAGTGTGTCCTAATAGGTGCCTGAGGCCTTGCTCCTATGAGGGGAAGGAAACTGATGAAGCCACAATATGGAGCAGAAAATGTACACTGGAAATCCAGACCGCAGTCCTTAGCCTGGTGTCAGGCCCCTATAGGTCCTACATGATAACAGTGGGTTGTCTTCTTTTACAACATTATGCATGGTGATAATCCACCATATATCTAGCTTTGATCCCTCTCAGGGATATAAATCAATTTGAAAGCAACCCCTGCCTTTTATGTATATTACAGGCTAGACCAGGGGTTCTTAATTTAGGGTCCTTGGATAAAATTTAGGGGATCCATGAAACATAGCTAGAAAAAAATTACATCTATATTTTGCTCTAAATTAAATCAAAAGTTTCCTTTATTTATGGGTGTAGGCAACAAATTACACAGTTGAGTCTTTGTTCCCAAGAGAAGCCACAAATATTTTCATGTCACAGTACAGTTATAAATATTTTGAAAGATCATTTATACTTCAACATTACAGTAGTTATTAGACACTGTTCCCCCCACCACTAGATCTTGTTGTATAATATATCAAAGATGAAGCACGTATTATATATTTTAAAATATTTTGATAAAAGTATTTCAATATAATTGGCTTCCTTTGTAATCTGATGTATTTTATTTTATACATTTCATCAGACAAAATGTTCAAGAGTCCCTGTACTAGACCATGAAAGGCCAATATTCACCTGTATGCTGGGAGCCCTCTTGGCAGCACCAATGGCAGACATAACTAATCAATCACAGCAATCTTTCCAGCAAATGCCTCTGCAGTCATCTTCTACTGACTGATCCGTGCAGACATATGAGGCCAAGTTTATCTGTTCTTCCTGGTCTGTAATGAACTATATGAGCCAATGAGGAATAAAGTAAGGCAAGATAAGGATATGATTAAGTGCTTCTTTGGCAAGCACAGCAAATTAGAGCAAAGTTTGAGACTAAAAGTGCAAAAGGCATTAGAACGACAAGAAACACTATCATGGAAGACTCCATAGTGAGGTATTGAAGGAAGGACACAATTTTTGAGAGATGGAGAAAGGAGGACGAAATGGTATTCAGGGTGTATGTGGAGGGGTAAGGGTGAGAGGTTCAAGGATGGAAAGAGCAAGAAATATCAGGGGACACTGCGGAGACCAGGCTTTGGAGAAATTGTGGTAAATGAAACTGAGGTATCAACTTCATTAGGAAGGCTTTGAATACCTGGATGAGGAGTTTGGTCTGGGAAGTTCCTGAGAGTCAGTGAGCAGGTGACAAATGGTATAACAGTTTGCTTTCACTGTGTAAGCCAGAATTTAGTGGCTTAACACCACAATGATTATTTCTCACTAATCTATCCATCGGCTAGGTGGTTCTTCTGCTCTGGGTTGGCTTAGCTGATTATGGTGGTTCCCTCATGCATATTAGGTCAGCTAATGAGTTGGCTAGGGACTGCTTGATTCAGGATGGCCTCATCATATGGTTGGCATTTGGCTAGCTATTGGCTGGGCCAATGGGGTTCCTGGGCCACATGGTTTCTCATCCATCAGAAGGCTAGCCTGGGTTTGTTCACGTGGTGGCTGGACAGATTTCCAGGAGAAGTGGAAATGCACATGGCCTCTTGAAGCCTACTCAGAATTGGCACTTTGTCACTTCTACCATGTTCTATTGACCAAAGCAATTCACAAGGCCAGCCTAGATTCAAGGAGTGGGGAAATAGATTCTGCCTCTTGATGGGAGGAGATACAAAGTCACATTGCAAAGGATGTGGATACAGGAAGAGAATAATTGTGGCCATGTTTGCAATTAATTTATCACAGAGGGTTTGAGGGTGGTTGGTAGAACATGAAACAGTAAGAGAAGAGCCCCAAGGGCAGGGAGGCTGGCTGGAAAGCAATCACAGTAGTGACTGGGAAGAGAAGGATAGGATGTTTGCCCAGACTCTAAGATGGGGTAGACCTGGATGGGGGACAATAGAAGAAATGGGGAGGAAAGAAGTCTCTGAATTTGGGGCCTGACTGGGCCAGGCAAGGGAGAAAACCATTCACCAAGCTAGGATGTCAGCAGGTGGCTGCTGGTGAAAGACCTGTCTGATTTGGAGCCCTACTCTGGAAGGGCCTTGGAGGTTTTGGGAGATGCCAGCTTAGGTGTGCATTGGGTCCTGCTATCTATAGGCTGGGAGATCTTGTTAAGCCCTTTAACATTTCCTGGCCTTGGTGTTCCCCTCTATAGAGTAGGAAGAAGAATTCTAACCTTGTAGGGCTGTTAGATGATAAATTGAGAGGCACAGTATGTGGAAGCATTTTGTAAACTCTTTTGGATGAACACTTATTACTGGTTTTTTGGCTTGGTTTTTGTTTTAATTTAAGAGATGTTAGCCGCCTAGGGATTGTGGCTAGGAGGGACCTAGGGATGGTGGCTAGGAGGGACCTAGTGGAAACGCACCTCAGAGATGGGACTCACTCGAACCCAGTCGCACCTCAGATGGGACTTGAACCCTCAGTCTTCCAACTGAAACTGCACAACTTGTCTCAGGGCTTAATGAAGCTCAGGTTCTATATGTCTCAGCAAAGAAGGAATTCAGTGAGAGGCAAAGGTAAGAAGTAGATAGATTTATTAATACCCTTTGTAAAGAGGTTGCAAGAAAATGGGGAGTGAGAGGATGGTCATATCCCAGATCTCGAGCAAGTTCCTGGGACGGGTTGCCAAGTGAGAGTCCTTGGCTTCTCACAGGGAAGAATTCAAGAGTGAGCCATAGCAAAGTGAAAGCAAAGAAACACATTCCATAGGTAAAGCATGGTCTGTCTCAAAAGGTGAGAGCGGCCCTGGGAGATACACACTCTAAAGAGTATGAGCCCTCTCAGAAGGTGAGAGTGGCCCAGAAATATGGGATGGATAGTTTTTATGGGCTGGGTAATATCATAGGCAAAGAGTGGGAGGATTATTCCAACTATTTTGGGGAAGGGACAGGAATTTCCAGGATCTGGGCCAGTGCACACTTTTTACCCTTTTATGGCCTTGGAACTGTCATGGTGCTGGTAGGTGTGTCATTTAGCATGATAATATATTACAATGAGCGCATAATGAGCCTCAAGATCTCCTGGAGGTGGAATCTTCCACCATTTTGGGCCTACTTGGTTCTAACCAGTTTTTATCATATTCTCAATGGCTCTGTCATTCTTTTAAAGGTTGTTCCCTGCTCCTTTCCCTCCTGTCTCACTAGGAGGGAGCATGAAGGGGGAAGAGGAAGACTCAGGGTTTGAGGGAAAGAGCTGCTATTAGGGGGTGGGAGAAAAAGAAGGACCCAGAGGGAGAGAGCATGGCCTGTCCAGAGTCCCTACAACTTGGGGTTGGGGAAGCCTCAGGATAGCCACATTGTGGGGCATTCACTCATGGCTGTCCTGTGCTTGCTCAGATGTTGGCCTCAGAGAGTTGGGAGTCAAAGTGGGGAGAGTGTGGTGGGAGAAGTTAGTCTCCATGCTTAATCTTCCAAAGGCAAAC
This sequence comes from Eschrichtius robustus, assembly GCF_028021215.1. NCBI lineage: Eukaryota > Metazoa > Chordata > Mammalia > Artiodactyla > Eschrichtiidae > Eschrichtius > Eschrichtius robustus. The sequence continues at coordinate 31,580,750 of NC_090839.1, forward strand.
TCCTGGGTGGTCTGGACCGAGGTCAGTATGGCTCCCCCCTTTTCTCTCCCCCCTTATGCCTGCTGCTCTGAAAAGTCCAGCGGCATCACTGCTTCCAGATATGACCTCCAGATGTGGCCTGGAGCAGTTCCAGGCAGATTAAGGATGCAGAGGCAGTAGCACCTCAGATGGGACTCGAACCTATGGAGCCTACCCAATGCTCTCCATCCCCTGCCTTCCTTCCACCTGGTCAGGGTACCAGGTACCTAGAGGCACCAGTGGATGGATAAATAAACACCAATTATGAATAAACCTGAGCCAGACAGATGCATCTTTATTCATGTTGGAAAGAGCTTATAACTGGGGGAGTGGAAAACTCTCAAATGTTTCCCTTCTGAGCACTCCCTGTGGCTCTTGGAGGAGGAAGTGAGTTGTTGCTTTGGCTGGGGAGCCGCCAGGGCACTGGGCTCAGGGCCAGCCAGGGCCTGGAAGGAGCTGCTGAAATCTTCCCTCTTAATGGGGACAGCCTGGGCCCTGCTGTCTCACCAGGATGGAGCCCCAGTTAGGGGGAAAATGCAGCTCTTTCATTAGTAGCAGACCATGCTACCAAGCCAGGTGGTGCTGCTAGAAGTGAGTTCTCTGGTTGCCTGGACAAGTGGGTATCAGAGTGTACCATGTGCTTGAATTCCCTAAAGCTCTTATTCAAATGCAGATTCTGATTCAGTCCTTGTGGGGTGAGACCTGGGATTCTGCATTTCTGACTAGCTCTCAGGTGATTCTGAAGCTGCTGGAGTGTAGACTATATTTTGAGTAACAAGGGTCTAGACTGGACATCTAAAACATGTCTAAACTTTTTGACACTTCTTTTTTTCTGTAGGTTTTCCTGATTTTTCTTTTTTTTTTTTTGGTTTTGTTTTTTTAAGTTCACAAAGTACTAAAGAGTAGACAGTGAAAAATCTCCTACTTCTGTCCGCAGCAACCAGGTTTATTCATAACTGATATTTATTTATCCATCCACTGGTGCCTCTAGGTACCTGGTACCCTGACCAGGTGGAAGGAAGGCAGGGAATGCAGAGCATTGGGTAGGCTCCATTAGAGAAGGAGGGAGGAAGAAAAGCCAGGAGGTTGGCTACTGCCTCTGTATCCTTAATTTGCCTGGAACTGCTCCAGGCCACACCTGGAGGTCACATCTGGATCCCTTCCCATGGCCAACCAGTGTTGTTGGTTTTTGCGTATGTCCTTCCAGAGATATTTTATGAATATTCAAGCAAGTATATATATTTTCTTCTCTCTACTTGCCCTGTTTTGGATATTACCTGATATATACTGTTTTGGTCTACGGCCATAGCACCCTGAACACGCCCGATCTTGTCTGATATATACTGTTTTGCATTTTGCTTTTTTTACTTAACAACATACCTTGGACATCACTCTAGTTTCTCCTTTCTTTTTTTAAAGTCACACAATTTCATTATATGCCATAGCTGACTGGGCAAATCCCTTTTGACCGACACTTGATTATGTCCAATATTTTGCCCTTGCTGCTAGAGGTGCAATGAAAACCTTAGTATCCTATTACTTCTCCCGGGTGTGAGTCTATCTGGAAGATAAAGATCTGCAAGTGGAAATGTAGGGTCAAAGGATACATGCATTTGTAATTTTGATGAATATTGTCAAACTGACCTCCCCAGAGGAGCTGTGCTAACAATGTGAGAGAGGGCCTATTTCTCTTATTCTCTCAATGCCACATGTTAACAAACTTTCTGATATTTGCCAATTTGGTGTATAAAAAATAACCGTTCTTTTTGTTTGTTTGTTTTTGGCAGCTCCACGAGGCTTGCAGGAACTAACAGCAGTGAAAGCGCCGAGTTCTAACCACTGGACCACAAGGGAAGTCCCGATAACTGCTCTTTTTGAAGCTCTCTCCTCCTTTAGTTTCCATGGTTCTCTTCAACTATATTTGTCATAGAATCATTGCATTCATCTTCTATGGGCCAGGTACCTTATCAGGTGCTGGAAATCCAAAGGAAAACAACGTATGAATAATCCCTATGCTTTCCTCTAGTAGGAAAGACAATTAATTAGTCAATAATTCCTGATAAGCATGAGGAGTGCTATGATAAGGGGGTGACTTCTTAAGACAGTGCTACTCAAACTTTAATGTGCTCATGCATCAACCTGAGGATCTTGTTGATATACAGATTCTGACTCAGCAGGTCTGGGGCAGGGTCTGAGATGGTGCAGTTCTAATAAGCTCCCAGGTGAAGCTGAGACTGCTGGTCCCAGGACCATATTTTGAGTAGCAAGGGCCTACAAAGCATTTTCTGTAAAAGAACCAGACAGTAAATATTTTCCACTTTGTGGGACACATGGTCTGTCTTGCAGCTATTCAACTCTGCCTTTGAAAGCAGCCGTAGACAATATGTAAAGGAATGGACATGGCTGTGTTCCGATAAAAATTTATTTCCAAAATAGACAGTGAGCTGGATTTGGCCAGCAGGCCGTGGTTTGCTGACCCCCATTCTAGAACACCGCAGGCATCTAATAGTTGCTTGTTGAAGCAATGAGTGAAGAGTGTTATTTGAGTAGTATCAGGCGCCTGAGCCCCTGGGACCAGTGGTGCCTGGAGGAATGCTGTATTGGTTAGAGTCCTACCAGGAAAACTAATACCAGGCTTTAAACCGAGGTAATTAAATGCAAGGAATTGGCTACACAGTTAATGGAAGAGCTGAGAAGTCTACCAGGGGCAACTCAGAGATTAGCAACAGCAGGAAGCTGCTACCACCTTGGAGAAGAGGAGAAAGGGGGAGATGGTATTATTGAGGTTCAGGTCAGCCAGTGGGAGCTGGAGCCGTGGAGAAGACCCAGCCATGGTTGGAGACCCTGGGAAGAAATACCGTTGGAATCTTCCTTCTTCTTGCCTTCCTATCTTCTCTCCATTGGCCAAACCCAGCTGTGATCCAATCTATACAGGAGGCTGTAGGGGCCAACCCCTATCATATGGAATAGAGCAGGAGAGTCAAGCATGGTCCGAGGCCAATAAGTCAAGGTCCAGTGAAAGGGACACTTAGAATGAGACTTGAACTGCAGGTAGTTGACCAGACAAACAGGAGAGGAAGTGTGGATGTTTCAGGCACAGAAAGCAGGCACAGGGCGTGTAGGGGTGAGTGTGTGGAATGAGACCACTCCTTTAAGTGGGGTGAGATTTATGCTTTAGAACAGAGGTTGGAAATATCTTTGTCACATAGTTTTTTTCTTTTTGTTTAAAAAACATGTAAAAATGTAGAAACCATTTTTAGCTCACAGGTTGTGCAAAAACAGGCCACAGGCAGCCTTTGGCCCATAGTAGTTTGATGGCCTGTTTCAGAAAGATCCACTTTAGAAGGATGGATTGGGGTAGACATGAAGCTGAGAGAGGAGACAGAGAGGCCAGAAAGGAAGCTGCTGAAGATGCTGGGCAGGAGATGGTGGGAGCCCAAATGGGGATCATGGTGGTGGAGAGAAGGGATGAGTTAGAGATGTAAAATGGACAGAATGTAGAGTAGCTGGTCTGAACAGAGGGGCTGGGCCGGGTCTGGAGAAATTTTCAAACTGACACATAGAATATTCTCCTGATTGTCTTGGAACACCCCCCCCCCCCTCTTGCTTTAGGGAGTGAGAAGAAATCCTGTCATGCTGGCAGTGTACTTCCCTGTGCACCCCCACCCCACCCCACCCCACCTACTCTCTTTAGGTAGAACAGTGGAAGAGCAGGTTGTGCTGCCTCTTAGTAAGCCAGGAGTTGGCTGCCCAGCTGTTGGTGACTCATTGGTGGCTCATTTCAGAATATGGGTACTAAGCATCCCCTGTCTTCAGTTTCAGGCCTTGGCTGCCATTCCTGAATGACAGGGGGCATCCCACTAACATTCTGTGACACCTCCCTGTGACATTTGGGTCCAGAGTAGAGATGAGAGCTGGGAAGTCCCTTACCCAGTCCTAGGTCAGACACCTGCTGGTAGCCTCTGCCATCATCTTGATCACAGGATGATTGTAGTACAGACAGGGCTGAGATGTTGTCTTAGTTAGGGCTCCCCCAAAAGAAGAGATAAGGATTTGAGTGCAAGCAGTTCATTGCACTGGGAGGGAGTAGGGAAGTGAGACAGGGGAGGAAAGCAGCCCATACAGAATGTGTTATGGAGCCAGTTACAACTGTGGGCAACTGGAACTTAAACCTGTTGGGGAGCTCTGGCTTTCAGGGTAGAATACATGCCACAGATTATCCTGTCTGAAGGGCGAGGGAACAAGGGTATTTATCCACCAATTCCTGCGAGTCACAGATGGAGGGCTTCTCCAAGGGATGTTAATTCCCTGGCACTTGCAGCCTGCTACCTGGCTTTCTGCAGCTCGGGAATGAAAGCTCTCCAGTGCAGACTTGCAGTTGGGAGGCATCTGGAGCTTCTTGAGGTGGTAAGATCCCAAAGAAGTGAGCAGAGTACCTATCGAACCTGCTATAGATGGCTATCCTCTCCACTCAACACATGGGGAAACTCAGAAGCAAAGTGACACCCCCAAATCATACAACAGGTTTGTGACAAATGGGAGCCTGGAACTCAGAGCTTGTGGGTCCAGTGTCTTCCACTAGTTTTTAGCCAGTCTCTGTTGTCATGGGACTTCTGGACAGGAGAGGCCTTGCCTCGGTGTCTCATAGGTTGACTTGTTCCACCTGCCCACCTGCTGCATTCACTCCTCTGAATACTCCCCACTTCCCAAGTCTACCCAGAGCCCAGAGCCATGTCTGGAGGAAGGAGGAGCCTGCAGGACATGCACATACGGCAATACTTGGCTTCCTTACCAAGGGCCTATATGTGGCTTGCAAAGCCTGGGAAGGGGTAAGCAGGAGACAGACTGGGGTCAGGAGTTGGGAAGTAGTCCACTGGTCAAGCTGTGGGGGCAGGGTGTGCTGAGGAGAGGCAGACACAGGACAGGACAGAGTCAGTGTGGAGGGCACTCAAGGGGACTGCAAAGTGGACTGGGCAGGTTTGAGCCCCGTGTTCCTTGTCCTGGTCACTTGGGACCTGGGACACTTTGCATAACTGGGAGCAGATGTCTCAGGCTTCAGCACTGAAGGCTGCATGGTTCAGAATAGAGCATAATCCAGTCATTCAGTTGTTCATTCCCTTGAAGATCACTTACAGGGCCCTGTATATCCTAGCTATGGTGCCAGCCACCTTGGGGGACTTTTGAAGGAATCAGGCTATTGGCTACTTTCAGAACCTGTTGCATCCTGCAGGGGGAGTAGGACAGTTTTCTTCCACCTGAACTCTCCATTCTACCTTGAGTCCTGAGTTAGATGGTAAAAGACAGCACAGCCTTCAGAGAGCCCATAGTCTGAGCAGGGGGACATACTCCAAAATCCAGGTGTTGCTCCCTGCTCAGGGAGGCTTAGAATATAGTTTTGTTCCTGAAGTCTTTGAGACCCAATTAGGGGTGGGGGGTGACTGGAAGCTCCACCTGACTGGCCCAGCAGAACCCCCATGAAATCTATCCCATTCCTAAACCCAGACTGTGATAGATAATCAGCACAGATGGCTGTAACATTTCCCTCCCTTTGCAATGTGGCTTTGCAGCTTCTCCCATAAGGAATCTATTCCTCATCCCTTGAATCTGGGCTGGTGCATTAGTCGGAGTTCTTTAGAGAAAAAGAACCAACAGGAGATTGATCTCTCTCTCTTTCTCTCTCTCATTCTCTCTCTCTCCATATCTATCTATCTATCTATCTATCTATCTATCTATCTATCTATCTATCTATCTATCTATCTATCCATCTATAGAGAGAGAGATTGAGGAGAGATTTTAAGTAATTGGCTCACACTGTTGTGGAGACTTGGTGAGTCCAAAAATCTGCCGGGTAGGCTGCAAGCTGGAAACTCAGGGAAGAGTTGCATTTGAGGCCCAAGGCACTCTGCTGGCAGAATTCCTTCTTGCTTGTGGAGTAGGGCATGGGGGAGAAGTAAGGAAGAGTAGGGGGGTAGGGCAAGGGGTTAGCTTTCAACTGATTGGATAAGGCTCACCCTCATTGTAGAGAGCAATCTGCTTCACTCAAGGCCCACTGACTTAAATGTTAATCTCATCCAAAAAAATACCTTCACAGAAACATCCAGAATAATGTTTGACCAACTATCTGGACACGGTGACCCAGCCAATTTGACACAAAAATTAACCATCATAGCTGGTCTGTCACTTGCTTTGGGCCACAGAATGTGGTAAAAGTGATGGTGTGTTAAGTCCTGAGCCTAGGCCTCAAGAGGTTTTGCTCAATTCCACTCACTCTCTTGGAATTCTGCCCAGCTGCCAGGGAACAATCTCGGGCTGGCCGCTGGAGGATAAGAGACCAAGTAGAAGAGAGATGATTCATGCCAGCTGATGCCAGGTCCCACCCAACCTAGCAGCTGACTGCATACGTACGTGGGAGCCGAGCCAAGAGCAAATTGCCCAGCAGAGCCCAGCCCAAAGTGCTGACCCACAGAACTGTGAGCTAAATAGTTATGTTTTAGGCCACGAAGTTTTGGAGTGGTTTGCTACACAGGAAAATCTAACTGATACACAGTCCAACTTCTGCAGTGTCCCCGTACCCCTCCACCCCAGGTATTCTATCAGCTTGTCACCTGGGCTGATGGAGAAGACACAGACAGACAGAGGGCCTATTTCAGGTTTTGTAAGGCCCTGTGGGTGTTTGTATCATTGATGGCATGTGTGTAGATACTCTTCCACCCTGATATTTAAATGTATCTCTGCCCAAGCACATTCTAGCCTGTCAGGCTCCCACAAAAATGTGTCAGAGCAGAAGGAGATGCTGAGAGTCGAGGGATGAGGCCAAGGGCTGGGTCCTGGAGACCACCTCTGTGGACCTGGGGGTGTTTCAGGGATTCATTGTAGGATGGAGCACAGGAAAAGAACTTGGGAGGCGGCAAACTTTGGTCAAGTTCTGCTTCAGTTGTTCATCAAGTCTGTGTCCTGGGGCAAGTTGCCTCACTATTCAGAGTCTCAGTTTCTCCAAGAGCAGAGTTAGGTTTAGTGGAGCCTGGAGCGGTTACAAGTTGGGAACCCTCTTTAAGCAGAAGAATATGAAACTATGATTACAAAATTGCAGGACTTTGGAAGGGGCTCAGGCAAGTGAGCTTAAGCTTCATTAGCTTTGCGGTGAATTGCTTCTGGCTTCCTCACTGGCGGAATAGGAAAGTTAATAATAGCGATTGAAAAGGATTATTTTGAAGGTCAAATGAGTACACCATGCACAGTGGGCATCCTAGTGGGTGGAATCTAGCAGGAAGCCAGCGTTGCAAGAAATGATTCAAAGGTGGAAAAGGTTCATGTAGTGGCTGGTTGGTGGGCTTCTGGGGGAGAGATGGAGCAGCATGAGGAAGAAGAGTAGAGGGAGAAGGATGGTGTGGTATCTATACTCTCGCGAGGCCCATGGGCTGCCCGTCAGGTGTACAGAAAGGGTCTACAGGCAGATGCAGGAGCTGATTTCATGAGGGTCTTTGTGAGGTTCTGGGGCCTAAGTACGGTTGGGACAGGGTTCTGAACCCAAAGTTGGGAGAAGCATGCGTTTTTTCCTAGAGTAAGAGGCTGATTTACTGAGGGCATGCTCTCAGAGAAGAATAAAAGGGAGGGAGGGAAGCAGGACAGGGCAGGGGAAGATGCTCAACAAGGAGAGAGTCTTAGCTGGAGTCTAGCCTCACCCTGATCCCATAGGGAACTCTGGGGGTGTGAATGGACAGAGAGTTGTCCCACTCTGAGGGAAGCAGGGCAGGCTTTTACCCCCTGTGCCAATCAGTTGTTGGGAGGAGGGTAGGGAGTATAACCCCCCAGGGTCAAACATCAGTCAAGGGCAATTCTCAGGAGAAGGGAACAGCCTTTGCAGCAGTTGCTGGACACTTACACTGGCCTGCGAAAGGGGATCTGGGAAGGGCACCAATAGAATCTATCTCAAGGGTCCTCTCCAAAGTTCTGCAGGATACTCAGACCTACCATGGTATGGGGTTGGCAATCTGGGGAGTGAAGGGGATGAAGAGATGGAACTTAGGAGAAACCAGTTATGATCTTTAGAGCACTATGACAGAGGCAGTGGACAGGTGCTGCCCCCACGTGGCTTCTAAGGACTTGGCTTTTTAGTGCTAGGCTCATGTGGGATAGTCTGTGGAATTTCAGAAGTAACTGGGGCAAGTTGAGGGGCCCTGGAGCACCCGTGGTCTGCAGGTGAGGGTAAAAGTCCATGAAATGTGTGTTTTTCCTATTAATACAGTCTCATTTGTGTGCCTGGGCTGGTGAGGCCTGGAGGAACTCTGGTCACATATGGAAAAGAGCTTTGTCAACTCTAAAGTACTGGATGATTCCCAAGGCCATGAACATGATCAGTTGCGAGGTAGTTCCCTGCCCTGGGGAAAGACCAGAGATTCACCCCAACCCTGGCAATGGTCCACTGGTTAGTTCATAAAGAAGGGGAGATAGGCAGGAGGGTATAACAGCTTGGTGCAACTGGGGTCATACACCTTCCTGTGTCCTATAATCAAAGGCAAGGTTATTTATCTTTGGTGAGGTGGGTCTTAGGAAAAAGGAACTAGAACTGGCATATGGTGTAGGTAGGAGGTAAAATGGGACAACCACTTTGGAAAACAGTTTGGTAGCTTCTTATGAAGTTAACATACACTTTTTATATGACCTAGCAATTCTACTGCTAGGTATTTACCAAAGAGAAGTGAAAACATACTGTATTAATTATCTACTCCTGTGTACTAAATTATGCCAAAACTTAGCAGCTTAAAAGAACAATAAACATTTATCATCTTCCAGTTTCTATGGATCAGAAATCCAGGAACAGCTTTGTTGGCTGGTTCTGGATGGAGGTCTTTCATCAAGTTGCAGTCAATATTGTGGCTGGCCAATAGGAAGGCTTGATGGAACTGGAAGATCTGTTCCCAAGATGACTCACTCACACACTTGGCAAGTTAGTGCTGAATGTCAGTGAGAGGCTTCAGTTCTTTTCCACATGGACCTCCTGTAGGGCTGCTTGAGTGTTCTTATCACATGGCAGCTAGCTTCCCCGAGAACAAGTGATCCAAAAGAGCAAGGCAGAAGCTGCAATGTCTTTTATGACCTAGCCTTGGAAGACACACTGACACTTCTGTAATAGCCTACTGACTACTTGGCCAGCTCTATCCAATGTTGGAGAGATGACACAAGGTCTTGAATACCAGGAGGGGACCATCACTGGGGGCCATCTTGGAGGCTGGTGACCACAGGCATTAACACAGTCATGCCTCCTCTGTTCCGTACAGAGCAACACATACACCTTTGGCACCCTGAGATTCTAGTATGAATCTTGAGTATCCCTGGGGTGGGTATGTATGGGAGCTTCGGTTCCAGTGGAGCCATATCAGCAACAAGAGCAGCAGCAGAAGAAGAAAAAGACAGCAGTGCTCAGCAAGAGGCTGTGCAGAGGAGCTGGAGTGGAATGTATGAGTCTGAGTGAACATGACCTTGTCTCAGGAGGCAGCTCCAGTGTGCAGTGTGGTTTGGTGCAGGTTGATTAGACCTAATGGGAGGGAACAGAGGGATCACCTGGTCTCCATTTTAAAATATGCATTGAAATAAGGTTCCAGGACTCTCAAGGTAGCCTCTCAGCTGGTGTGTCAGGTTTAAGCGAAGAATGGATATAGGAGCACTTTGATGAAGAGGCATCTCCAAACCTGAGGGCTTGTCTTTTCCTTATCCTGGAGTCTCCCCAGCAGGGCAGGAGATGTATGAAGGGTTTCTCATCTGTGCCACAAAGCCAGGGTGATGTCAGTCCCCAAATCGTTGTTCCATGAGGCCTCTCCTGACTTACAGGTTGGGGAGAAGGACTCATCCTCTACCAGTTAAGGACCTCTATTATCCAGCCATGTGCTCTAATAAACAGGTAACTCCAACAGAGTTGCAGAGAGTTCTGATTGCTGGGCTTTTCCCTAGGAAGCTGGGTCCTAGGCTGGATATATAAGTTCTTGGACCCCAATATTTCTCCCCCTACCCGACCAGCTCAGCTTCTAGCCTGGAAGCCTTGTGAAGGTGGCTTTGTGTCCCCCTCCCCATCTTTATGGGTTGTGTAAGGGGATGGAAGCAGGAAAGTAAGATATAACCTCCAGTCCTTAAGGGCAGCCTGTGCTTCCATAATGAATTTCAGACCTCAACAAATAAATTTTGAATAAATACAGAAGCTTAGGGACCCCAAAGACAAGAGGATCCCTTTTTTCATCATTAGAGCTTGCATTGCTTAAGGGTATGAGTGAAGAGAAGAGAATGGTAGAGAAAAAGAGGCACTAGCCTTTTAAAGGAGAAGCCAGGGTTTGCAGAGCAATGTAAATTAGCATGCAAATGGATCTATAAAAGCAGACTTGGGACCTGGGATAGTGGACTTGGATGAACCAAGGGGTTCCTGTGCCAATTTGCCCAGCCCTGAATCTTGGTTCCCTGCTGGATGTGAGAAGAGGTGGTACAGCTCCAGAATTTCTATAAAGGAGACGCTGGGGTCAGGGCGCAATCTGGCTGGGAAAATGGGAGACTGTAGAGAGTCATTGAACTGACCCGAGAACTACACACTTTTTATTGATTGTATGTTTACTAGAGGGTGGCTTTGACTCTCAATTTTCTACCTCTATTCTATTAACGTGACAGCAGGAATCAATGTTACTTTAATAACTCCCCTACCCAATTCTTTGGCTACCTCTTTCTAACCTGATCATCTATTTTGGAATTTTGTAAACAATTCCTCCTTTTGTGTTTTTTTATCAACTAGGTTTAGCTGTTCTCATTATGCATTATGGAATTTGACATCTTTTCATGTATTTGCCTGGTTCTAAGGTTATTCCAGTGACCAATGCAAACCTCTTCTTGGAGCTCCAGAGTCAAGTAGGCCAGGGTCTCCTAGACAACCCCTGGGTGTCTCCCAGGGACCTCAAACTGAGCATATCTGAGATGAAATCCATAGTTCTCCAAAATTCAGTTATTTTGAGTAGTCCCTGTCCCCACCCCATGTCACAGTAAAATGGTGGCCCCATCCAACTAGTGCATAAGCCAGAAGGCTGAGATCAGTCTGGACACCTCCCTTACTCTCATGCCCCCTGAAGCAATCCATCTCTAAATCCTGAGTCTTCTTGTTCGACACCTTGACTATTTCCATAGCCCTTAACTGGTCTCCCTGCACCCTGTCTTACTATCCTCCCACCATTCCATTGTCAATACCAATCTGCACACAGATGTCAGGGTTATTTGCATCCCCCACCCTGAGGCACTAGTTTACCTGTGTAACACTGGGAAAGTTGCTGCCCCTCTCTGAGCCTCAGCTCCCCATTTGTCAAAGGAGAAGTTGGTCTAGAGACTTGCCAAGGACCAGCACAGATTAATTTCTAGGGTATCACGGCACTGAGGGGCTGGCTGCATTCTGGTTAGAGAGTAACCCCATGGTGGTGGGGGGGGACAACCTAGGGTCCAGGAACTACAGTGTAAACAATACTTGGAGCCTAAGGCTTTCCAGGATTTTGCAGCCTCCCAGCCACTTCCTGCCACCAAGAGGGAAGAAATATTGTAAGCCACTTCTTCTGAAATTCATATGTCTGTTCCAATTGCTCTCCCCCTCTCCTCACACACCAAAAATATGTGCTTGCTCCTTTCCCATTCCAGAACTTCAAACCCAACCCAGTCTAACCCAGGTTCTCACCACTGTGAACTTTCATATATTAATTATTAAAAAAACTTTTAATTTTGAAATTATAGATTCACAGAGAGTTGCAAATATAGTACCCCTTACCCAGTTTCCCCCAATGGTTACATCTTACCTAACTATAGTGCAGTATCAAAACTGGGAAATTGACATTGATACACTGTGTGTACAGTTCTATGTTATCTTATCACTTGTGTAGATTTGTGTAATCACCACCCCTGTCAAGATACAGAACTATTCCATCACTGCAAAGATCCCCCGTCTGCTACTCCTTTATAGTCAAACTCATTCCTCTCCCCACCATCCTTAACCCTTTGCAAGCACTAATGTGTGCTTCACCTCCATATTTTTGTCATTTTGAGAATGTTATATAAATGGAAGCATATGGTATGTCACCTTTTGCATTTTTTCTTCCCACACAGAGTCATGCCCTTGAGATCCATCCAGGTTGTTGCATGTATCAATAGTTTCATTTTTTAAGTAGTAATCCATGTTTGGATTACCACAGTCTGTTCAACCATTCACTTGCTTTAGGACATTTTGATTGTTTCCAGTTTTTGCTATTATAAATAAAGCTGCAATGAATGATTGCTGACATATTTTTGGGTGGACATAACTATTTCTCTGGGATAAATGCCCAGGAATGCAATTGCTTGGTTGTATGCTAAGTGTATATTTCATTTTTTATGAAACTGCCAAACTGATTTTTAGAGTGGATCTACCACTTTATATTCCCACTAGCAATGTACAAGAGATCCAGATTCTCTGCATCCTCCCAAGTATTTGGTGTTGTCACTATTTTTTATTTTAGCTGTTCTGATAGGTGTGTAATGATATCCATCATGGTCTTAATTTGCAATTCTCTAAAGGCTAATGATGTTGAGCATCTTTACATGTGCTTATTTGCCGTAATGTATATCCTCTTCGGTGAAATGTCTTTCATGTCTTTTGCTATTTTCTTTTTTTTTCTTTAATAGATCTTTATTGGAGTATAATTGCTTCACAATACTGTATTAGTTTCTGTTGCACAACAAAGCGAATCAGCCACATGCATACATATGTCCCCATATCCCCTCCCTCTTGAGCCTCCCTCTCATCCTCCCTATCCCACCCCTCTAGGTCATCGCAAAGCACTGAGCCAATCTCCCTGTGCCACGCGGCTGCTTCCCACTAGCTATCTATTTTACATTTGGTAGTGTATATATGTAAATGCCACTCTCTCACTTCATCCCAGCTTACCCTTACCCCTCCCCTTGTCCTCAAGTTCATTCTCTACATCTGCATCTTTATTCCTGTCCTGCCCCTAGGTTCTTCAGAACCTTTTTTTTTTTTTTTTTTTAGATTCCATATATATGTGTCAGCATACTGTATTTGTTTTTCTCTTTATGCCTTACTTCATTCTGTATGACAGTCTCTAGGTCCATCCACCTCCCTGCAAATAACTCAATTTCATTTCTTTTTATGGCTGAGTAATATTCCATTGTATATATGTGCCACATCTTCTTTATCCATTCATCTGTCGATGGACACTTAGGTTGCTTCCATGTCCTGGCTATTGTAAATAGCGCTGCAATGAACATTATGGTACATGACTCTTTTTTTTTTTTTTTTTTAATTTTTTTGGCCGTGCCACACGGCATGCAGGATCCTAGCTCCCCGACCAGGGATTGAACCCGCGCCCCCTGCAGTGGGAGCGCGGCGTCTTAACCACTGGACAGCCGGGGAAGGCCCTCATGACTCTTTTTGAATTATGGTTTTCTCAGGGTATATGCCCAGTACTGGGATTGCTGGGTCATATGGTAGTTCTATTTTTAGTTTTTTAAGGAACCACCATACTGTTTTCCATAGTGGTTGTATCAATTTACATTCCCACCAACAGTGCAGGAGGGTTCCCTTTTCACCACACCCTTTCCAGCATTTATTGTTTGTAGATTTTTTGATGATGGCCATTCTGACCAGTGTGAGGTGATACCTCATTGTAGTTTCGATTTGCATTTCTCTAATAATTACTGATGTTGAGCATCTTTTCATGTGCCTCTTGGCCAGCTGTATCTCTTTCTTGGTGAAATGTCTGTTTAGGTCTTCTGCCTATTTTTTAATTGGATTGTTTGTTTTCTTGATATTGAGCTGCATGAGCTGCTTGTATATTTTGGAGATTAATCCTTTGTCAGTTGCTTCATTTGCAAATATTTTCACCCATTCTAAGGGTTGTCTTTTCGTCTTGTTTATGGTTTCCTTTGCTGTACAAAAGCTTTTAAGTTTAATTAAGTCCCATTTGTTTATTTTTGTTTTTATTTCCGTTACTCTAGGAGGTGGGTCAAAAAAGATCTTGCTGTGGTTTATGTCAAAGAGTGTTTTCCCTCCCTATGTTTTCCTCTAAGAGGTTTACAGCGTCTGGTCTTACATTTAAGTCTTTAATCCATTTGGAGTTTATTTTTGTGTATGGTGTTAGGTAGTGTTCTAATTTCATTCTTTTACATGTAGCTCTCCAATTATCCCAGCACCTCTTATTGAAGAGGTTGTCTTTTCTCCATTGTATGTTCTTGCCTCCTTTGTCATAAATTAGGTGCCCATATGTACGTGGGCTTATCTCTGGGCATTCTATCCTGTACCACTGATCTATATTTCTTTTTGTACAAGTATCATACTGTCTTGATTACTGGAGCTTTGTGGTATAGTTTGAAGTCGGGGAGCCTGATTCCTCCAACTCTGTTTTTCTTTCTCAAGATTGCTTTGGCTATTCGGGGTCTTTTGTGTTTCCATACGAATTGTAAAGTTTTTTGTTCTAATTCTGTGAAGAATGCGATTGGTAGCTTGATAGGGGTTGCATTGAATCTTTAGATTGCTTTGGGTAGTATAGTCATTTTCAAAATATTGATTCTTCCAATCCAAGAATATGGTATATTTCTCCACCTGTTTATGTCAGCTTTGATATCTTTCATCAGTGTTTTATAGTTTTCTGAGTACAACTCTTACACCTCCTTAGGCAGGTTTATTCCTAGGTATTTTATTCTTTTTGTTGCAATGGTAAATGGGAGTGTTTCCTTAATTTCTCTGTCTGATTTTTCATTGTTGGTGTATAGGAATGCCAGAGATTTCTGTGCATTAGTTTTGTATCCTGCAACCTTACCAAATTCATTGATTAGTTCTGATAGTTTTCTGGTGGCATCTTTAGGATTTTCTATGTATAGTATCTTGTCATCAGCAAACAATGACACTTTTACTTCTTCTTTTCCAATTTGTATTATTTTATTTCTTTTTCTTCTCTGATTGCTATGGCTAGGACTTCCAAAACTATGTTGAATAAGGAAGGCAAGGGTGGACATCCTTGTCTTTTTCCTGATCTTAGTGGAAATGCTTTCAGTTTTTCAACATTGAGTATGCTACTTGCTGTGGTTTTGTCATATATGGCCTTTATTATGTTGAGGTAGGTCCCTCTATGCCCATTTTCTGGAGAGTTTTTATCATAAATGGGTTTTGAATTTTGTCAAAAGTTTTTTCTGCATCTATTGAGATGATCATATGGTTTTTATTCCTTAATTTGTTAATGTGGTGTATCACATTGATTGATTTGCATATATTGAAGAATCCTTGTATCACTGGGATAAATCCCACTTGATCATGGTGTATGATCCTTTTAATGTGCGGTTGGAATCTGTTTGCTAGTATTTTGTTCAGGTTTTTTGCATCTATGTTCATCAGTGATATTGGTCTATAATTTTCTTTTTTTCTGGTTTTTTCTGGTTTTGGTATCAGGGTGATGGTGGCTTCGTGGAATGAATTTGGGAGTGTTTCTCCCTCTGCAATTTTTTAGAAGAGTTTGAGAAGGATGGGTGGTAGCTCTTCTCTAAATGTTTGATAGAATTCACCTGTGAAGCCATCTGGTACTGGACTTTTGTTTGTTGGAAGATATTTTTTTTGTGTGTGTGTGTTAACCATAACATTTTATTTATTTATTTACCTACGGCTGTGTTGGGCCCCTGCCTCTGTGCGAGGGCTTTCTCTAGTTGTGGCAAGCAGGGACCACCCTTCATCGTGGTGCACGGGCCTCTCACTATCGCGGCCTCTCTTGTTGCAGAGCACAGGCTCCAGACACGCAGGCTCAGTAGTTGTGGCTCACAGGCCTAGTTGCTCTGCGGCATGTGCGATCTTCCCAGACCAGGGCTCGAACCCACATCCCCTGCACCGGCAGGCAGACTCTCAACTGCTGTGTCACCAGGGAAGCCCTGTTGGAAGATTTTAAATTATGGTTTCAATTTTATTACTTGTGATAGGTCTGTTTATATTTTCTAATACTTCCTGGTTCAGTATTGGAAAATTGTACCTTTCCAAGAATTTGTCCATTTCTTCCAGGTTGTCCATTTTATTGGCATAGAGTTGCTTGTAGTAGTCTCTTAGGATGCTTTTTATTTCTGCGGTGTCTGTTGTAACTTCTCACTTTTCATTTCTAATTTTATTGATTTGCGTCCTCTCCCTTTTTTTTCTTGATGGGACTGGCTAAGGGTTTATCAATTTTCTTTATCTTCTCAAAGAACCAGCTTTTAGTTTTATTGATCTTTGCTATTGTTTTCTTCATTCCTATTTCATTTATTTCTGCTCTGATCTTTAGGATTTCTTTCCTTCTACTGACTTTGGGTTTTCTTTGTTCTTCTTTCTCTAGTTGTTTTAAGTGTAGTGTTAGATTGTTTATTTGAGATTTTTTTTGTTTGCTTCTTGAGGTGAGATTGTATTGCTATAAACTACCCTCTTATAACTGCTTTTGCTGCATCCCATAGGTTTGGGTCATTGTGTTTTCACTGTCATTTGTTTCTATGTATTTTTTAAAATTTCTTCTTTGATTTCTTCAGTGATCTCTTGGTTATTTAGTAGCACACTGTTTAGCTTCCATGTATTTGTGATTTTTTGGGTTTTTTTCCTGTAATTGATTTCCAGTCTGAAAACATTGTGTTCAGAAAAGATGCTTGATACGATTTCAGTATTCTTTAATATTCTGAGGCTTGATTTGTGACCCAAGATGTGATCTATCCTGGAGAATGTTCCATGTGCACTTGAGAAGAAAGTGTATTCTGCCACTTTTGGGTGGAATGTTCTGTAAATATCAATTAGATCTATATGGTTTATTGTGTCATTTAAAGCTTGTGTTTCCTTATTTATTTTCTGTTTGGATGATCTGTCCATTGGTGTATGTGGGGTGTTAAAGTCCCCCACTATTATTGTGTTACTGTCAATTTCCTCTTTTATAGCTGTTAGCATTTCCCTTATGTATTGAGGTGCTCTTATGTTGGGTGCATAAACATTTATAATTGCTATATCTTCTTCTTGGATTGATTGTTTGATCGTTATCTAGTGTCCCTCCTCATCTCTTGTAACAGTCTTTATTTTAAGTCTATTTTATATGATACGAGTATGGCTACTCTAGCTTTCTTTTGATTTCCATTTGCATGAAATATCTTTTTCCATTCCCTCACTTTCAGTCTGTATGTGTCCCTAGGTCTGAAGTGGGTCTGTTGCAGACAGCATATATATGGGTCTTGTTTTTGTATCCATTCAGCCAGTGTGTGTCTTTTGGCTGGAGCATTTAATCCATTTACATTCAAGGTTATTATCGATATGTATGTTCCTCTTACCATTTTCTCAATTGTTTTGGGTTTATGTTTGTGGGTCTTTTTCTCCTCTTGTGTTTCCCGCTTAGCGAAGTTTCTTTACCATTTGTTGTAAAGCTGGTTTGGTGACCCACAACCAGTCCCTCCCATCAGGAAACTTGCACAAGCCTTGTAGATAGCCTCATCCACAGATGGCAGACAGCAGAAGCAAGAAGAACTACAATCCTGCAGCCTGTGGAACAAAAACCACATGCACAGAAAGATAGACAAGATGAAAAGGCAGAGGGCTATGTACCAGATGAAGGAAAAAGATAAAACCCCAGAAAAACAACTAAATGAAGTGGAGATAGGCAACCTTCCAGAAAAAGAATTCAGAATAATGATAATGAAGATGATCCAGGAACTCGGGAAAAAAATGGAGACAAAGATCGAGAAGATGCAAGAAATGTTTAACAAAGACCTAGAAGAATTAAAGAACAAAAAAACAGAGATGAACAATACAATAACTGAAATGAAAATACTAGTAGGAATCAATAGCAGAATAACTGAGGTAGAAGAACGGATAAGTGACCTGGAAGACACAATGGTGGAATTCACTGCTGCAGAACAGAATAAAGAAAAAAGAATGAAAAGAAATAAAGACAGCCTAAGAGACATCTGGGACAATATTAAACGCAACAACATTCACATTATAGGGGTCCCAGAAGGAGAAGAGAGAGAGAAAGGACCCGAGAAAATATTTGAAGGGATTATAGTCAAAAACTTCCCTAACATGGGAAAGGAAATAGCCACCCAAGTCCAAGAAGTGCAGAGAGTCCCATACAGGATAAACCCAAGGAGAAACACACTGAGACACATAATAATCAAATAGACAAAAATTAAAGACAAAGAAAAATTATTGAAAGCAGCAAGGGAAAAACAACAAATAGCATACAAGGGAACTCCCATAAGGTTAACAGCTGATTTCTCAGCAGACACTCTACAAGCCAGAAGGGAGTGGCATGATATACTTAAAGTGATGAAAGGGAAGAAACTACAACCAATATTACGCCACCTGGCAAGGATCTCATTCAGATTCGATGGAGAAATCAAAAGCTTTACAGACAAGCAAAAGCTAAGAGAATTGAGCACCACCAAACCAGCTCTACAACAAATGCTAGAGGAACTTCTCTAAGTGGGAAACACAAGAGAAGAAAAGGACCTACAAAAACAAACCCAAAACAATTAAGAAAATGGTAACAGGAACATACATATCGATAATTACCTTAAACGTGAATGGATTAAATGCTCCAACCAAAAGAAACAGGCTTACTGAATGGATACAAAAACAAGACCCATATATATGCTGTCTACAAGAGACCCACTTGAGACCTAGGGACACATACAGACTGAAAGTGAGGGGATGGAAAAAGATATTCGATGCAAATGGAAATCAAAAGAAAGCTGGAGTAACAATACTCATATGAGATAAAATAGATTTTTAAATAAAGAATGTTACAAGAAAGAAGGAAGGACAGTACATAATGATCAAAGGATCAATCCAAGAAGAAGATATAACAATTATAAATATATATGCACCAAACATAGGAGCACCTCAATACATAAGGCAAATGCTAACAGCTATAAAAGAGGAAATCAACAGTAACACAATAATAGTGGGGGACCTCACTTACACCAATGGACAGATCATCCAGACAGAAAATTAATAAGGAAACACAAGCTTTAAATGACACAATACGCCAGATAGATTTAATTGACATTTATAGCATGTTCCACCCAAAAACAACAGATTACACTTTCTTCTCAAGTGCACATGGAACATTTTCCAGGATTGATCACATTTTGGGTCACAAATCAAGCCTCAGTAAATTTTAAGAAAATTGAAATCATATCAAGCCTCTTTTCTGATGACAACGCTGTGAGATTAGAAATCAACAGGGAAAAAAACGTAAAAAAGACAAACACATGGAGGCTAAACAATACGTTACTAAATAACCAAGAGATCACTGAAGAAATCAAAGAGGAAATCAAAAAATACCTAGAGAAAAATGACAATGATAACACGACGATCCAAA
The DNA here is from genome assembly GCF_028021215.1 of Eschrichtius robustus. Classification (NCBI taxonomy): domain Eukaryota; kingdom Metazoa; phylum Chordata; class Mammalia; order Artiodactyla; family Eschrichtiidae; genus Eschrichtius; species Eschrichtius robustus. The sequence continues at coordinate 31,600,141 of NC_090839.1, forward strand.
ACCTATGGGGTGCAGCAAAAGCAGTTCCAGACGGATGTTTATAGCTATTCAAGTCTACCTCAAGAAACAAGAAAAATCTCAAATAAACAATCTAACCTTACACCTAAAGGAACTAGAGGAAGAAGAACAAACAAAACCCAAAGTTAGCAGAAGGAAAGAAATCATAAAGATCAGATCAGAAATAAATGAAATAGAAACACAGAAAACAATAGCAAGGATCAATAAAACGAAAAGCTGGTTCTTTGAGAAGATAAACAAAATTGATAAACCATTAGCCAGACTCATCAAGAAAAAGAGGGAGAGGACTCAAATCAATAAAATTAGAAATGAAAAAGGAGACGTTACAACAGACACCGCAGAAATACAAAGCATCCTAAGAGACTACTACACGCAATTCTATGCCAATAAAATGAACAACCTGGAAGAAATGGACAAATTCTTAGAAAGGTATAACCTTCCAAGACTGAAGCAGGAAGAAATAGAAATTATGAACAGCCCAATCACAAGTAATGAAATTGAACTGTGATTAAAAATCTTCCAACAAACAAAAGTCCAGGACCAGATGGCTTCACAGGTGAATTCTATCAAACATTTAGAGAAGAGCTAACACCCATCTTTCTCAAACTCTTCCAAAAAACTGCAGAGGAAGGAACACTCCCAAACGCATTCTATGAGGCCACCATCACCCTGATACCAAAACCAGACAAAGATACTACAAAAAAAGAAAATTATAGACCAGTATCACTCATGAATATAGATGCAAAAATCCTCAACAAAATACTAGCAAACAGAATCCAACAACATATTAAAAGGATCATACACCATGATCAAGTGGGATTTATCCCAGGAATGCAAGGATTCTTCAATATATGCAAATCAATCAATGTGATACACCATATTAACAAATTGAAGAATAAAAACCATATGCTCATCTCAGTAGATGCAGAAAAAGCTTTTGACAAAATTCAACACCCATTTCTGATAAAAACTCTCCAGAAAGTGGGCATAGAGGGAACCTACCTCAACATAATAAAGGCCATATATGACAAACCCACAGCAAACATCATTCTCAATGGTGAAAAACTGAAACCATTTCCACTAAGATCAGGAACAAGACAAGGATGTCCACTTTCACCACTATTATTCAACATAGTTGTGGAAGTCCTAGCCACGGCAATCAGAGAAGAAAAAGAAATAAAAGGAATACAAGTTGGAAAAGAAGAAGTAAAACTGTCACTGTTTGCAGCTGACATGATGCTATACATAGAGAATCCTAAAGATGCCACCAGAAAGCTACTAGAGGTAATCAATGAATTTGGTAAAGTTGCAGGATATAAAATTAATGCACAGAAATCTCTTGCATTCCTATATACTAATGATGAAAATTCTGAAAGAGAAATTAAGGAAACACTCCCATTTACCATTGCAACAAAACGAATAAAATACCTAGGAATAACCCTACCTAGGGAGACAAAAGACCTGTATGCAGAAAACTATAAGACACTGATGAAAGAAATTAAAGATGATACCAACAGATGGAGAGATATACCATGTTCTTGGGTTGGAAGAATCAATATTGTGAAAATGACTAGAGTATCCAAAGCAATCTACAGATTCAATGCAATCCCTATCAAATTACCATTGGCATTTTTTATAGAACTAGAACAAAAAATCTTAAAATTTGTATGGAGACAGAAAAGACCCTGAATAGCCAAAGCAGTCTTGAGGGAAAAAAATGGAGCTGGAGGAATCAGACTCCCTCACTTCAGACTATACTACAAAGCTACAGTCATCAAGACAATATGGTACTGGCATGAAAACAGAAATATAGATCAATGGAACAAGATAGAAAGCCCAGAAATAAACCCATGCACCTATGGTCAACTAGTCTGTGACAAAGGAGGCAAGGATATACAATGGAGAAAAGACAGTCTCTTCAATAACTGGTGTTGGGAAAACTGGACAGCTACATGTAAAAGAATGAAATTAGTACACTCCCTAACACCATACACAAAAATAATTTCAAAATGGATTAGTGACTGGACACTATAAAACTCTTAGAGGAAAACATAGGAAGAACACTCTTTGACATAAATCACAGCAAGATCTTTTTTGATCCACCTCCTAGAGTAATGGAAATAAAAACAAAAATAAACAAATGGGACCTAATGAAACTTAAAAGCTTTTGCACAGCAAAGGAAAACCTAAACAAGACGAAAAGACAACCCTCAGAATGGGAGAAAATGTTTGCAAATGAAGCGACTGACAAAGGATTAATCTCCAAAGTTTCAAAGCAGCTCATGCAGCTTAATATCAGGAAAACAAACACCCCAATCCAAAAATGGGCAGAAGACCTAAATAGACATTTCTCCAAAGAAGATATACAGATTGCCAACAAACACATGAAAGGATGGTCAACATCACTAATTATTAGAGAAATGCAAATCAAAACCACAATGAGGTATCACCTCACACAGGTCAGAATGCCCATCATCAAAAAATCTACAAACAATAAATGCTGGAGAGTGTGTGGAGAAAAGGGAACCCTCTTGCACTGTTGGTGGGAATGTAAATTGATACAGCCACTGTGGAGAACAGTATGGAGGTTCCTTAAAAAATTAAAAATAGAACTACCACATGACCCAGCAATCCGACTATTGGGCATATACCCAGAGAAAACCATAATTCCAAAAGACACATGCACCCCAATGTTCATTACAGCACTATTTACAGTAGCCAGGTCATGGAAGCAACCTAAATGCCCATCAACAGACGAATGGATAAAGAAGAAGTGGTACATATATACAATGGAATATTACTCAGCCATGAAAAGGAACGAAGTTGGGTCATTTGTAGAGACGTGGGTGGATCTAGAGACTGTCATACAGAGTGAAGTAAGTCAGAAAGAGAAAAACAAATGTCGTATATTAATGCATATATGTGGAACCTAGAAAAATGGTACAGATGAACTGTTCTGCAGGGCAGAAATTGAGACACAGATGTAGAGGACAAACATATGGACACCAAGGGGAGAAAGCAGCGGGAGGCGGGGGTAGTGGTGTGATGAATTGGGAGATTGGGATTGACATGTACACAGTAATGTGTATAAAATGGATGACTAATGAGAACCTGCTGTATAAAAAAATAAATAAAATAAAATTCAAAAATTCAAAAAAAAAAAAGCTGGTTTGGTGGTGCTGAATTTTCTTAGCTTTTGCTCGTCTGAAAAGCTTTTGACTTCTCTATCAAATCTGAATGAGATCCTTGCTGGGTAGAGTAATCTTGGTTGTAGGTTTCCCCCTTTCATTGCTTTAAGTATATCCTGCCAGTCCTTTCTGGCCTGCAGAGTTTCCACTGAAAAATCAGCTGATAACCTTATGGGGATTCCGTTGTATGTTATTTCTTGTTTTTCCATTGCTGCTTTTAATATTTTTTCTTTGAATTTAATTTTTGTTAGTTTGATTAATATGTGTCTTGGTGTGTTTTTCCTAGGGCTTATCCTGTATGGAGCTCTCTGTGCTTCCTGGACTTGGGTGACTATTTCCTTTCCCATGCTAGGGAAGTTTTCAAGTATAATCTCTTCAAATATTTTCTCAGACCCTTTCTTTTTCTCTTCTTCTTCTGGGACCCCTATAATTTGAATGTTGGTGCGTTTAGTATTGTCCCAGAGGTCTCTGAGATTGTCTTCAATTCTTTTCATTCTTTTTTCTTTATTCTGCTCCTTGGCAGTTATTTCCACCATTATGTCTTCCAGCTCACTTGTTCGTTCTTCTGCCTCAGTTATTGTTACTGATTCCTTCTAGTGTATTTTTCATTTCAGTTATTGTGTTGTTCATCTCTGTTTTTTGTTTTTTGTTCTTTAGTTCTTCTAGATCTTTGTTAAACATTTCTTGTATTTTCTCCATCTGTGCCTCCATTCTATTTCTGAGATTCTGGATCATCTTTGCTATCATTACTCTGAATTCTTTTTCAGGTAGATTGCCTATTTCCTCTTCATTTATTTGGTCTTGTAGGTTTTTACCTTGCTCCTTCATCTGTGACATATTTTTTTGCCATCTGATTTTTTTTTTTTTTTTTTAATGTGTGGGATTTTGTTCCTGTCTTACTGGTTGGTTGGCCTGAGGCTTCCAACACTGGAGTTTGTAGGCTATTGGGTAGAGCTGGGTCTTGGTGCTGAGGTGAGGAACTCCGTGAGACCTCACTCTGATGAATATTCCTTGGGGTCTGAGGTTCTCTGTTAGTCCAGTGGTTCAGACTCAGAGCTCCCACTGCAGGAGCTTCACCTCGACCCCAGGCTCATGAACCAAGATCCTGCAAGCTGCCTGGGGTGGCAAAAAAAAAAAAAAAAAAAAAAGAGAACAATAACAAAGTAAAAAATAAAATTAGACTAGGAAACTAAAAGATATGTTAGGAAGAATATAAAAATTAAAATATGGATGAATCAATAACCAGAAGGTACATCAGTACCACAATAGTAAAAAAGAGGAGGAAGGAAAAGAAAAAAAAAGGTGTGTGTGGGGGGAAAGGCCTTGGCTGTGGAGGGTGAGGCCTAAGCAAGGGTGAGGTTTGGGCTGTGGGTGGGACCAATTCTTAGGACCCACAGGGCTGGAAAAGGTCATGGGGTCTGTGGGGGGTGGGGCTTAGGCTCAAGGAACAGAAGGGGCCCAGGCGTGCCTCCCACCCCTGGTCTTAGAGGGTAGGGGACCTCACCTGGGAGCCAGCAGGCTTCCTGGGCTCGAGTGAGCAGGGCAAATGCCCTCCTGTCCTCTCCTGCTCCTCCAGTCTGGGAGGGCCCCTCCTGCCTGACTCTCCTGATCTCCCCTCAGTCTCCCTCCAATGCCCCCAAGGACACATGTGGCCTGGAGGGGGTTTGGAGGGCAGGGGACTGGCCTGGGAGCTCAGCAGTCTCCCTGGGCCGAGTGGGCAGGGCAATAGCCCTCTGCTCCTCTCCTGCTCCTCCTGGATGGCTCCTCCAGCCTGCCTCTCCTGATCTCCCCAGCCTCCTTCTTATGCCCCCGGACCCACACAGCATGGATGGGGCTTTGGAGGGGTGGGGTACCAGCTTGGGAACTCAGCAGGCTCCCTGGCCAGAGTGGGCCAGACGATTGCCCTCCACTCCTCTCCAGCTCTTCCCAGAGAGTCCCTCTCACCTGCCTCTCCTGATCTCCCCAGCCTCAGGGGTGCCAATCCTGTCTGGCCTCCACTTCTCCTCCCCCCTCAGTCCCCCTACATCCTACCCGTTCACTTTGGGGTTCCTCCCATCTCCTTGGACGTCAGAGTCCCTCACCAGTGGCTGGCATGCATCCTAGTTGTGGAGAGATGCTAACTCCACATCTTCCCACACCACCATCTTGACTCCGCCTCTCTTTTGCTATTTTCTAATTCAATTGTTTGTTTTTTCAACTGTTGAGGTTTTTAAAAATATTTATTTATTTTTATTTATTTGGCTGCGCCGGGTGTTAGTTGTTGCAAACGGGATCTTCATCGCCGTGTGTGGGATCTTTGTTGTGGCATGTGGGACTTTTTTTTTTTTTTTTTTTTTTTTTAGTTGCAGCATGCACGTGGGATCTAGTTCCCTGACCAGGGATCAAACCTGGGCCCCCTGCATTGGGAGCATGGAGACTTAACCACTGGACCACCAGGGAAGTCCTTTAACTGTTGAGTTTTGAGCAATTTTTATAGATTCTGGTGTGTATCCTTTGTTACATCCTTTGCAGAGAAAAAAATCTTGATGAAGTCCAGTTTATTGATTTTATGGATTATGATTTTAGTGACATATCTAAGAACTCTTTGGTCATCCGCCCTAGGTCCTGATGATTTTCTCCTCTAAAAGTTTTATAGTTCTACATTTAAATCTGTGATCCATTTTGAGGTACTCTTTTGTATTAAGTGTGAGATTCAGGTCTAGGTTCATACTTTTGCCCATGAATATCCAATTGCTCTAGCACCATGTGTTGACAAGACTCCACTGAATACCTCAGATCACTTGGCAGTGCTTATGTGGGGCTATTTCTGGCTTCTCTATTCTGTTCCATTGATCTATGTGTCTATCTCTCCACCAATAACAGACTCTCTTGATTACTGTAGCTGTACAGCAGGCCTTAATATTGAGTAGAATTGATTCTTCTCACTTTATTATTCTTTTTCAAAATTGTTATTTCCTTTCCATATAAATTTGAGGATAATCTTGTCTACATAAAAAACATCTTGCTAGGATTTTGATAGGAATTGTATTAAACTCATATATCAATTTGGGGACAATTGACTTCTTTACTATAGTGAATTTTCCAGTCCATGAACACATTCTCTCTCTCCACTTATTTAGTTTTTCTTGATTTCCTCTTTAGTCAATGTTTTGTAGTTTTTAAAATTCAAGCCCTGTACATGTTTTTTTTTTTTTAATTTATATGTAAAAATCTCATTTTTTCCCCAGCAGTTGTAAATGGTATTGTATTTTTCAGCTTTATTGAGGTATGATTGACAAATAAAAATGGTATGTATTTAGATTGTACAACATTTGTTAAAGGTGTACAACATGATGTTTTAATAATACATATACATTGTGACATAATTACCACAATCAAGTTAATTAACACATCCAGCACCTCATGTAGTTACTTTTTTTTGTGTGTGGTGGGAACATTTAGAATATACTCTCAACAAATTTCAAGTATACGATACAGTATTACTACCGATAATCACCATGCTGTAAGTTAGATCCCCAGAACTTATTAAACTTATTACTGAAAGTTTGTATCCTTTGACCAACATCTTCCCAAATCGCCTATCCCTACCCCCTGTAGCCCCTGACAAACACCTTTCTACTCTCTGGTTCTATGAGTTTGACTTTTTAAAACTCTACTTGTTAAGTTAGATAGTACAGTATTTGTCTTTCTCTGTCTGGCTTATTTCACTTAGCATAAAGTCTTCTAGTTTCATTCATGTTGCAAATGGTAGGATTTCTTTCATTTTTATGGCTGACTAATATCCCATTGTTTATAAATACCACATTTTCTTTATCCATTCATTTGTCAATGGACATTTAGATTATTTCTGTATCTTGACTATGTAAATAGTGCTGCAATGAACACGGGAGTCCAGTTATCTCTTCGAGATACAGATTTCACATCCTTTGGATATATACTCAGAAGTGAGATTGCTGGATCGTATGGTAGTTCAATTTTTAACTTTTTGAGGAAACTCCACACTGTTTTACATAGTGGCTATAACAATTTTCATTCTCATCAACAGTGCACAAAGTTTCCATTTTCCCCACACCCTTGCCAATACTTGTTATCTCTTGTCTCTATTTTTTTTTTTATAATAGCCTTCTTAATAGGTGTGAGGTGATATCTCATTGTGATTTTGATTTGCATTTTCCTGATGATTAGTGATGAGTACACTTTCATATACCTGTTGGTCATTTGTATAACTTTTTTGGGAAAATGTCTCTTCAGGCCCTTTTGCCCTTTTTAAAAAATTGGGTTGTTTTTGTTTTGATATTGCATTGTATGAATTCCTTATGTACTTTGGATATTAACTTCTTATCAGATATATGGTTTGCAAATATTTTCTCCCATTCTGTATGTTGCCTTTCATTTTACTGATTGTTTCCTTTGCTGTGCAGAAGCTTTTTAGTCTGATGTAGTCCCACTTGTTTATTTTTGCTTTTGTTGCCATATCCAAAAAATCATTGCCAAGACCAATGTCAAGGAGATTTCTTCCCTATTTTTTCTTCTAGGAGTTTTATGGTTGCAGGGCTTACATTTAAGTCTTTGATCTATTTTGAGTTAATTTTTATGTATGGCATAAGATAAGGGTCCAATTTTATTCTTATGCATGTGGATATCCAGTTTTCCCAACACTATTTATTGAAGAAACTATCATTTCCCCATTGTGTATTCCTGGTGTCCTTGTCAAAGATTAGTTGACTGCATATGAGTGGGTTTATTTCTGGCCGCTTTATTCTGTTCCATTGGTCTATGTATCTGTTTTTATGCCAGTACTATACTGTTTTGATTACTACAGCTCTGTTTGAAATCAGAGAGTGTGATGCCTCCAGCTTTGTTCTTCTTTCTCAAGATTGCTTTGCTATTTGGGGTCTTTCATGGTTCGAAACAAATTTTAGGATTGTTTTTCTATTTCTGTGACAAATGCCATTGGAATTATGATAGAGATTGCTTCAAATCTGTAGACTGTTTTGGGTAGAATGGTCGTTTTAACAATGAACATAGGATGTCTTTCCACTTACTTGTGTCTTCTTCAGTTTCTTTCATTGATGTCATAGTTTTCAGTGTACAGATCTTCCACTTTGGTTAAACTTATTCCTAAGTATTTTATTCTTTTTGATGCTATTGTTAATGAGATTGTTTTCTTAATTGTGTTTTTGAATAGTTCATTGTTAGGGTATAGAAATGCAACTAATTTTTTTTTTTATAAATTTATTTATTTATTTATTTATGGCTGTGTTGGGTCTTCGTTTCTGTGCGAGGGCTTTCTCTAGTTGAGGCGAGCGGGGGGTCACTCTTCATCGCGGTGCGCAGGCCTCTCACTGTCGCGGCGTCTCCCGTTGCGGAGCACAGGCTCCAGATGCGCAGGCTCAGTAGTTGTGGCTCACGGGCTTAGTTGCTCCACGGCATGTGGGATCTTCCCAGACCAGGGCTCGAACCTGTGTCCCCTGCATTGGCAGGCAGATTCTCAACCACTGCGCCACCAGGGAAGCCCGCAACTAATTTTTATATATTGCTTTTGTATCATAGAACTTAACTGAATTCATTAAATGGTATTGCATTTAAATTTTGTTTTCCACATGTCCATTGCTAATATATAGAAATATGATTGACAGCCACACACAGAAGAGTGAAACTGTACCACTCTCGTACACCATACATAAAAATTAACTCAAAATGGATTAAAGACTTGAATGTAAGACCTGAAACCATAAAACTTCTAGAAGAAAACATAGGAAGTAAGCTCCTTGACATAAGTCTTGGTGATGTTTTCTGAATCTGACACCAAAAGTAATTGCAACAAAAGCAAGAACAAACAAGTGGGACTACATCAAACTAAAAAGCTTCTGCACAGCATAGGAAACCATCAACAAAATAAAAAGGCAACTTACTGAATGGGAGAAAATATTTGCAATATCTGATAAGGGGTTAATATCCAAAATATATGAAGAATTTATATTGCCTAAAAGCAAAAAAGCCCAAACAATCTTGTTGAAAAATGGGCAGAGGACCTGAATAGACATTTTTCCAAAGAAGACATACAGATGGCCAACAAGCACATGAAAAGATGCTCAAAATTAATCACCAGGAAAATGCAAATCAAAACCACAATGAGATATCACCTCACACCTGTTACATTGGTTATTATCAAAAAGACAAGAAATAACAAGTGTTGGCAAGGATACAGGAAAAAGGAAACCCTTGTGCACTGTTGGTGGGAATGTAAATTGGCATAGCCACTATGGAAAATACTAGGGAGGCTCCTCAAAAAATTAAAAATAGAACTATCGGGCTTCCCTGGTGGTGCAGTGGTTGAGAATCTGCCTGCCAATGCAGGGAACACGGGTTCGAGCCCTGGTCTGGGAAGATCCCACATGCCACGGAGCAACTGGGCCCGTGAGCCACAATTACTGAGCCTGCGTGTCTGGAGCCTGTGCTCCGCAACAAGAGAGGCCGCGATAGTGAGAGGCCCACGCACTGCGATGAAGAGTGGCCCCCGCTTGCCACAATTAGAGAAAGCCCTCGCACAGAAATGAAGACCCAACACAGCCGTACATAAATAAAATAAATTAAAAATAAAATAGAACTATCATAGGATCCAACAATTCCAAGTTCATTTTCTTTGAATAAATCCAATTTATTTATTCAAAGAAAATGAAAACACTAACTTTAAAAGATATATGTACCTCCATGTTTGTTGCAGCACTATTTACAATAACCAATATATGGAAACAACCTAAGTGCCCATCTATAAATGATGGATAAGGCAATTGCGGTATTTATAGACAATGGAATATTATTCAGCCATAAAACAGAATGATGCAAATCAAAACTACAGTGAGGCATCACCTCACACCAGTCAGAATGGCCATCATCAAAAAATCTACAAACAATGAATGCTGGAGAGGGTATGGAGAAAAGAGAACCCTCTTGCACTGTTGGTGGGAATGTAAATTGATACAGCCACTGTGGAGAACAGTATGGAAGTTCCTTAAAAAACTAAAATTAGAACTACCATATGACGCAGCAATCCCACTACTGGGCATATATCCTGAGGAAATCATAATTCAAAAAGAGACATGTACCACAATGTTCGTTGCAGAACTATTTACAGTGCCAGGGCATGGAAGCAATCTAAGTGTCCATCGACAGATGAATGGATAAAGAATATGTGGCACATATACATAATGGAATATTACTCAACCATAAAAAGAAACGAAATTGAACTATTTGTAGTGAGGTGCATGGACCTAGAGTCTGTCATCTGTCATACAGAGTGAAGTAAGTCAGAAAGAGAAAAACACATATATATATATATGGAATCTAAAAAAAAAAAAAAGGTTCTGAAGAACCTAGGGGCAGGACAGGAATAAAGACGCAGACGTAGAGAATGTGCTTGAGGACACGGGAAGGGGGAAGGGTAAACTAGGACGAAGTGAGAGAGTGGCATTGACATATATACACTACCAAATGTAAAATAGATAGCTAGTGGGAAGCAGCTGCATAACACAGGGAGATCAGCTCGGTGCTTTGTGACCACCTAGAGGGGTGGGATAGGGAGGGTTGGAGGAAGACGCAAGAGGGAAGGGATATGGGGATATATGTATACGTGTGGCTGATTCAATTTGTTGTGCAGCGGAGATTGGCACAGCATTGTGGGGCAATTATACTCCAACAAAGATGTTAAAAAAAAAACATCAAAAATGAATTCCTGCCATTTGCAACAACATGGATGGACCCCAAGGGTATTATGCTAGGTGAAATAAGTCAGATAGAGAAAGACAAATACTGTATTATTTCTCTTATATGTGGAATGTTAAAAAAAAAAAAAGCAAAACAAAACAAAAACAAAAAACCAAACTGAAAGATATGGAGAATAGATTGGTAATGTCCAGAGGTGGGGAGTAGGTGATAGGAGCAGTGGGTGAAGGGGGTCAAAAGGTAAAAAAAAGACATGGTTTCCAACCTGGGTTTCCTTCCAAGGGACGTTGGGAATGGTGGGGATGTTGAGCAGAGGGGGCTCTGGATTCTCCACATCTGTTCCAACCAGAGCAGTTCTACTTGTATCTTTTTTATATATTGAGAATAAGCTTTTGTTTCAAGAAAGGATTCTGAGTTACAAATAGAAATAGAAAGCCATTGGGGAAAACTTGTTATTTTGGCACTCAGGGACCCCCACAATCTGGTCTTAATTTTTTCTAGTATTTCCTCACTACTCTTTTTCACAGAGTTTTGCTTAGGTCTGACTAATTTAATCATTATTTTTTGGCAATCCTTCTTATATCTCATCTCTATCCATTTAGTTAAGCAATTCTAGTAATGAATACTGATTCTGTATCAGCCACTATGCTACACACTTTATCACATTATAAAACATTATCTCATCTATTATTAACAATAACTTTATGATGTAGGTGCTAACAATTATTACCGTTTTACAGATAAGGCTTAGAGAAATTAAGAAACTTGGTTAGGGCCACACAGCTAATAAGTGGCAGAGCTCAAGGAAAAGGACTTGAGCCCAGGCTTATCTGACTTCAAAGTCCCATGATTATATGTGTTGCCTGACAGCTTTCTCTTCTCCTATACAATACTTTTTTTTTTTTTTTGGTCTACCTCTTCCAAGAAATCTTCTCTGACTTCTATATCCCATAATACCTTCGCTTCCATGAACTTCTCAAGAATTACTACCTATTCCATTCATTTGTTAATTACCACATACACATATACTGTCTGCTATATTTTTAGGGGCAAATGTTTTGTTTTTCCAATACATTCTCTTAGGGCATGGAGATTAAAAAGAAAGAAATATGATTGATTTTTGTATGTTGATCTTGTATCCTGTGACCTTGCTGAACTCACTTGTTAGTTCCGGAAGTTTGTTTTGTTTTTGTTTTGTTTTTTGTAGATCCCTTGGGATTTTCTACATAGGTAATCATGTAATCTGCAAATAGAGGACAGTTTTATTTCTTTCTTTCCGATCTGTATGCATTTTATTTCCTTTCCTTGCCTTTTTGTGCTGGTTAGATCTTCCAGTACTATGTTCAACAGCACTGGTGAGAGCAGACATCTTTGCCTTCTACCTCATCTTAGTGGAAAAGCTTTGTTTTTCACCATTAAACATGATATTTACATTTATATTCATGAAGGATATTGATCCATAGTGTTCTTTTTTGTACTTTGTCTTCTTTTGGTATTAGGTTAATACTAGCTCCATAAAATGAATTGGGAAATGTTCCTTCCCCTTCTATTTTCTGGAAGAGATTGTCTGAAATTGATGTTAATTCTTCTTTAAACATTGGCTAGAACTCTACAGTGAAAACCCTCTGGGTCTGGAGATTTCTGGGAGTTTTAAAATTGTGAATTCAATTGCCTTAACAGTTAAAGGGCTACTCAAATTATCCATTTCATATTGAGTGAATTGTGGTAGTTTGTGGTTTTCAAGGAATTTGCTGATTTCATCTAAGTTGTCAAATTTATGTGTAGATTTCATGTTTTTTTTTTTTAGATTTCATATATATGTATTAGCATACAGTATTTGTTTTTCTCTTTCTGACTTACTTCACTCAGTATGACAGACTCTAGGTCCATCCACCTCACTACAAATAACTCAGTTTCATTTCTCTTTATGGCTGAGTAATATTCCACTGTATATATGTGCCACATCTTCTTTATCCATTCATCTGTCGATGGACACTTAGGTTGCTTCCATGTCCTGGCTATTGTAAATAGAGCTGCAATGAACATTTTGGTACATGACTCTTTTTGAATTATGGTTTTCTCAGGGTATATGCCCAGTAGTGGGATTGCTGGGTCGTATGGTAGTTCTATTTTGAGTTTTTTAAGGAACCTCCATACTGTTCTCCATAGTGGCTGTATCAATTTACATTCCCACCAACAGTGCAAGAGGGTTCCCTTTTCTCCACACCCTCTCCAGCATTCACCGTTTGTAGATTTTTTGATGATGGCCATTCTGACTGGTGTGAGATGATATTTCATTGTAGTTTTGATTTGCATTTCTCTAATGATTACTGATGTTGAGCATTCTTTCATGTGTTTGTTGGCAATCTGTATATCTTCTTTGGAGAAATGTCTATTTAGGTCTTTTGCCCATTTTTGGATTGGGTTGTTTGTTTTTTTGATATTGAGCTGCTGGTGCTGCTTGTAAATCTTGGAGATTAATCCTTTGTCAGTTGCTTCATTTGCAAATATTTTCTCCCATTCTGAGGGTTGTCTTTTGGTCTGTTTATGGTTTCCTTTGCTGTGCAAAAGCTTTTACATTTCATTAGGTCCCATTTGTTTACTTTTGTTTTTATTTCCATTTCTCTAGGAGCTGGGTCAAAAAGGATCTTGCTGTGATTTACGTCATAGTGTGTTCTGCCTATGTTTTCCTCTAAGAGTTTGATAGTGTCTGGCCTTACATTTAGGTCTTGAATCCATTTTGAGTTTATTTTTGTGTATGGTGTTAAGGAGTATTCTAATTTCATTCTTTTACATGTAGTTGTCCAGTTTTCCCAGCACCACTTATTGAAGAGGCTGTCTTTTCTCCACTCTATATTCTTGCCTCCTTTATCAAAGATAAGGTGACCATATGTGTGTGGGTTTATCTCTGGGTTTTCTATCCTGTTGCATTGATCTATATTTCTGTTTTTGTGCCAGTACCATACTGTCTTGATTACTGTAGCTTTGTAGTATAGTCTGAAGTCAGGGAGCCTGATACCTCCAGCTCCGCTTTTCTTTCTTAAGATTGCTTTGGCTATTCAGGGTCTTTTGTATTTCCATACAAATTGTGAAATATTTTGTTCTAGTTCTGTGAAAAATGCCATTGGTAGTTTGATAGGGATTGCATTGAATCTGTAGATTGCTTTGGGTAGTAGAGTCATTTTCACAATGCTGATTCTTCCAATCCAAGAACATGGTATATCTCTCCATCTATTTGTATGATCTTTAATTTCTTTCATCAGTGTCTTATAATTTTCTGCATACAGGTCTTTTGTCTCCTTAGGTAGGTTTATTCCTAGATATTTTATTCTTTTTGCTGCAATAGTAAATGGGAGTGTTTTCTTAATTTCACTTTCAGAGTTTTCATCATTAGTGTATAGGAATGCAAGAGATTTTTGTGCATTAATTTTGTATCCTGCTACTTTACCAAATTCATTGATTAGCTCTAGTAGTTTTCTGGTAGCATCTTTAGGATTCTCTATGTATAGTATCATGTCATCTGCAAACAGTGACAGCTTTACTTCTTCTTTTCCGATTTGGATTCCTTTTATTTCTTTTTCTTCTCTGATTGCTGTGGCTAACACTTCCAAAACTATGTTGAATAATAGTGGTGAGAGTGGGCAACCTTGTCTTGTTCCTGATCTTAGTGGAAATGGTTTCAGTTTTTCACCATTGAGGATGATGTTGGCTGTGGGTTTGTCATATATGGCCTTTATTATGTTGAGGAAGTTCCCTCTATGCCTCATTTCTGGAGGGTTTTTATATAAATCGGTGTTGAATTTTGTCAAAAGCTTTCTCTGTGTCTATTGAGATGATCATATGGTTTTTCTCCTTCAATTTGTTAATATGGTGTATCATATTGATTGATTTGCATATATTGAAGAATCCTTGCATTCCTGGGATAAACCCCACTTGATCATGGTGTATGATCCTTTTAATGTGCTGTTGGATTCTGTTTGCTAGTATTTTGTTGAGGATTTTTGTATCTATGTTCATCAGTGATATAGGTCTGTAGTTTTCTTTCTTTGTGACATCTTTGTCTGGTTTTGGTATCACAGTGATGGTGGCCTTGTAGAATGAGTTTGGGAGTGCTCCTCCCTCTGCTATATTTTGCAAGAGTTTGAGAAAGATAGGTGTTAGCTCTTCTCTAAATGTTTGATAGAATTCACCTGTGAAGCCATCTGGTCCTGGGCTTTTGTTTGTTGGAAGATTTTTAATCACAATTTCAATTTCAGTACTTGTGATTGGTCTGTTCATATTTTCTAATTTTTCCTGGTTCAGTCTCAGAAGGTTGTGCATTTCTAAGAATTTGTCCATTTTTCCCATGTTGTCCATTTTACTGGCATAGAGTTGCTTGTAGTAATCTCTCATGATCCTTTGTATTTCTGCATTGTCAGTTGTTACTTCTCCTTTTTCATTTCTAATTCTATTGATTTGAGTCTTCTCCCTTTTTTCTTGATGAGTCTGGCTAATGGTTTATCAATTTTTTTTATCTTCTCAAAGAATCAGCTTTTAGTTTTATTGATTTTTGCTATCATTTCCTTCATTTGTTTTTCAGTTATTTCTGATCTGATCTTTATGATTTATTTCCTTCTGCTAACCTTGGGGTTTTTGTGTTCTTCTTTCTCTAATTGCTTTAAGTGTAAGGTTAGGTTGTTTATTTGAGATGTTTCTTGTTTCTTAAGGTAGCATTGTATTGCTATAAACTTCCCTCTTAGAACTGCTTTTGCTGCATCCCATAGGTTTTTGGTTGTCGTGCTTTCATTGTCATTTTTTTCTAGGTATTTTTTAATTTCCTCTTTGATTTCTTCAGTGATCTCTTGGCTATTAAGCAATGTGTTGTTTAGCCTCCCTGTGTTTGTATGTTTTACCGACTTTTTCCTGTAATTGATATCTAGTCTCATAGCGTTGTGGTTGGAAAGGATACTTGATACAATTTCAGTTTTCTTAAATTTATCAAGGCCTGATTTGTGACCCAAGATATGATCTATTCTGGAGAATGTTCCATGAGCACTTGAGAAGAATGTGTATTCTGTTGTTTTTGGATGGAATGTCCTATAAATATCAATTAAATCCATCTTGTTTAATGTATCATTTAAAGCTTGTGTTTCCTTATTTATTTTCATTTTGGATGATCTGGCCATTGGTGAAAGTGGGGTGTTAAAGTCCCCTACTATGATTGTGTTACTCTTGATTTCCCCTTTTATGGCTGTTAGTATTTGCCTTATGTATTGAGGTGCTCCTATGTTGGGTGCATAAATATTTACAATTGTTATATCTTCTTCTTGGATTAATCCCTTGATCATTATGTAGTGTCCTTCTTTGTCTCTTGTAATAGTCTTTGTTTTAAAGACTATTTTGTCTCATATGAGAATTGTTACTCCAGCTTTCTTTTGATTTCCATTTGCATCAAATATCCTTTTCTATCCCCTCACTTTCAGTCTATATGTGTCCCTAGGTCTGAGGTGGGTCTCTTGTAGACAGCATATATCTGTGTCTTGTTTTTGTATCCATTCAGCCAGTCTATCTCTTTTGGTTGGAGCATTTAATCCATTTACATTTTAGGTAATTATCGATATGTATGTTCCTATTACCATTTTCCTAATTGTTTTGGGTTTGTTATGGTAGGTCTTTTCCTTCTCTTGTGTTTCCTGCC
The DNA here is from genome assembly GCF_028021215.1 of Eschrichtius robustus. Classification (NCBI taxonomy): domain Eukaryota; kingdom Metazoa; phylum Chordata; class Mammalia; order Artiodactyla; family Eschrichtiidae; genus Eschrichtius; species Eschrichtius robustus. Next base: position 31,616,749 of record NC_090839.1, read on the forward strand.
TAGAGAAGTTCCTTTAGCATTTGTTGTAAAGCTGGTTTGGTGGTGCTGAATTCTCTTAGCTTTTGCTTGTCTGTAAAAGTTTTAATTTCTCCATCGAATCTGAATGAGATCCTTGCTGAGTAGAGTAATCTTGGTTGTAGGTTTTTCTCCTTCATCACTTTAAATATGTCCTGCCGCTCGCTTCTGGCTTGCAGAGTTTCTGCTGAAAGATCAGCTGTTAACCTTATGGGGATTCCCTTGTGTGTTTTTTGTTGTTTTACCCTTGCTGCTTTTTATATATTTTCCTTGTATTTAATTTTTGATAGTTTGATTATTATGTGTCTTGGCGTGTTTCTCCTTGGATTTATCCTGTATGGGACTCTGTGCTTCCTGAACTTGATTAAGTATTTCCTTTCTCATATTAGGGAAGTTTTCAACTTTAATGTCTTCAAATATTTTCTCAGTCCCTTTCTTTTTCTCTTCTTCTTCTGGGACCCCTATAATTCGAATGTTGGTGCGTTTAATGTTGTCCCAGAGGTCTCTGAGACTGTCCTCAATTCTTTTCATTCTTTTTTCTTTATTCTGCTCTGCAGTAGTTATTTCCATTATTTTATCTTCCAGGTCACTTATCGGTTCTTCTGCCTCAATTATTCTGCTACTGATCCCTCCTAGAGAATTTTTAATTTCATTTATTATGTTGTTCATCACTGGTTGTTTGCTCTTTAGTTCTTTTAGGTCCTTTTTAAAAGTTTCTTGTATTTTCTCCATTCTATTTCCGAGATTTTGGATCATCTTTACTATCATTATTCTGAATTCTTTTTCAGGTAGACTGCCTATTTCCTCTTCATTTGTTAGGTCTGGTAGGTTTTTGCTGTGCTCCTTCATCTGCTGTGTGTTTCTCTGTCTTCCCATTTTGCTTCACTTATTGTGTTTGGGGTCTCCTTTTCGCAGGCTGCAAGTTCGTAGTTCCCATTATTTTTGGTATCTGTCCCCAGTGGCTAAGGTTGGTTCAGTGGGTTGTGTAGGCTTCCTGGTGGAGGGGACTAGTGCCTGTGTTCTGGTGGATCTTGTCTTTCTAGTGGGAAGGTCCATGTCTGGTGCTGTGTTTTGGGGTGTTTGTGGCCTTATTATGATTTTAGGTAGCTTCCCTACTAATGGATGGGGTTGTGTTCCTGTCTTGCTAGTTGTTTGTCATAGGGTGTCCAGCACTGTAGCTTGCTGGTCATTGAGTGGAGCTGGGTCTTGGCATTGAGATGGAGATCTCTGGGAGATTTTCGCCATTTGATATTACGTGGAGCTGGGAGGTCTCTTGTGGACCAGTGTCCTGAACTTGGCTCTCCCACCTCAGAGGCACAGCCCTGATGCCTGGCTGGAGCACCAAGAGGCTGTCATCCACATGGCTCAGAATAAAAGGGAGAAAAACAAGAAAGAAAGAAAGAAAGAATAAGATGAAATAAAATAAAAGTAAAATAAAATAGTTATTAAAATAAAAATAAAACATAATTATTAAAAAATTTTTAAGAAGTAATTAAAAAAAAAAGAAAGAAAGAAGTGAGCAACCAAACCAAAAAACAAATCCACCAATGATAACAAGTGCTAAAAACTATACTAAAAACAAAAAACAAACAAACAACAAAAAACGGACAGACAGAACCCTAGGACAAATGGTAAAAGCAAAGTTATACAGACAAAATCACACACAGAAGCATACACATACACACTCACAAAAAGAGAAGAAGGGAAAAGAAAAATATATCATTGCTCCCAAAGACCACCTCCTCAATTTGGGATGATTCATTGTCTATTCAAGTATTCCACAGATGCAGGGTACATCAAGTTGATTGTGGGGATTTAATCTGCTGCTCCTGAGGCTGCTGGGAGAAATTTCCCTTTCTGGTCTTTGTTCGCACAGCTCCTGGGGTTCAGCTCTGGTTTTGGCCCCGCCTCTGGGTGTAGGTTGCTTGAGGGCGTCTGTTCTTCACTCAGACAGGATGGGGTTAAAGGAGCAGCTGCTTTGGGGGCTCTGGCTCACTCAAGCCGGAGGGAGGGAGGGGTACAGAGTTCGGGGCGATCCTGCGATGGCAGAGGCCAGCATGACGTTGCACCAGCCTGAGGCACACCGGCACACCGTGCAGTCTCTCGGGGAAGTTGTCCCTGGATCACAGGACCCTGGCAGTGGCAGGCTGCACAGGCTCCCGGGAGGGGCGGTGTGGAGAGTGACCTGTGCTCGCACACAGGCTTCTTGGTGGCTGCAGCAGAAGCCTTAGCATCTCATGCCCATCTCTGGTGTCCGCTCTGATAGCCACATCTTGCGCCCGTCTCTGGAGCTCGTTTAGGCGGTGCTCTGAATCCCCTCTCCTCGTGCACCCAGAAGGAATGGTCTCTTGCCTCTTAGGCAGTTCCAGACATTTTCCTGGACTCCCTCCCTGCTAGCTGTGGTGCACTAGCCTGCTTCAGGCTGTGTTCATGCAGCCAACCCCAGTCCTCTCCCTGGGATCCGACCTACGAAGCCCGAGCTTCAGCTCCCAGCCCCCACCCATCCCGGCGGGTGAGCAGACAAGCTTCTCGGGCTGGTGAGTGCTGGGCGGCACCAATCCTCTGTGCGGGAATCTCTCCGCTTTGCCCTCTGCACCCCTGTTGCTGCTCTCTCCTCCATGGCTCCGAAGCTTCCCCCCTCAGCCACCCGCAGTCTCCGCCTGTGAAGGGGTTTTCTAGTGTGTGGAAACTTTTCCTCCTTCACAGCTCCCTCCCACTGGTGCACGTCCCGCCCCTATTCTTTTGTCTCTGTTGTTTCTTTTCTCTTTTGCCCTACCCAGGTACATGGGGAGTTTCTTGCCTTTTGGGAGGTCTGAGGTCTTCTGCCAGTGTTCACAGTCTGTAGTGATATCACCTGTTTCTTTCCTGATATTAGTAATTTCTGTTTGTCCATCTTATCAAGGAACCAACCTTTTGTTTTATTGCTTTTATGTTTTGTTTTATTGTTTTCCTGTTTTCAATTTCATTGATATCTGCTCTTACCTTTATTATTTCCTGCTTTATGCTGGATTTGGGTTTATTTTGCAATTTTTCTAGTGTCTCTTTTCTAAATAACCATTTAGTTCTAAAAATTCCCTCTCAACATTGTTTTAGGTGTGTCCCACAAATTTTGCTGTTATAGTTTCCTTTTTGTTTTAGTTCATTCTATTTTTAAAATTTCCTTGAGAGTCCTCTTTGATCCATAGATTAGTTTGAAGTTTGTTGTTTAATTTCCAAGTGTTGGAGATTTTCCAGTTACCTTTCTGTTATTGATTCCATTGTGATCAGAGAACACAGTATGATTCAATTCTTTTAAATTTGTTGAGGTTTATTTTATGGTCCAGGATATGGTCTATCTAGGTATATGTTCTCTGGGTGCTTGAAAAGAATGTGTATTTTGCTATTGTTGAGTGAAGTGTTCTAAAAGTGTCAATTAGATCCTGTTGCTTGATGGTATGGTTGAGCTCTTCTATATCCTTGCTGATTTTCTGTCTAATTGTTCTATCAATTATTGAGAGAGGGATATTGAAGACTCCAACTATGATAGTGGATTTGCCTATTTCTTCTTTCAATTCTATCAATTTTTGCTTCACATATTTTGCAAGTCTGTCATTTGTGCACACACATTAGGACTGCTATATCTTCTTGGAGATTGGCCATTTTATCATTATATAATGTCCTTGGTCATTTTCTTTTCTCTGAAGTCTATTTCCCTGATATATATTAACCAAAAGGAAGCAGCAGTGGCTATATTTAGCCACTGCTGCTTCCTTTTGGTTAATGTTTGCATGTTATAACCTATTACATCTTTTTACTTTCAATCTACCTATATTATTATATATGAAGTGAGTTTCGTGTGGACAACATGAGTCATGCTTTTAAATCCCCTCTGTCATTCTCAGTGTTTTTTTAAAAAAAAGAAATTAATTTATTTATTTTTGGCTGTGTCGGGTCTCTGTCACCGTGTGCGGGCTCTCTCTAGTTGCCGTGAGCGGAGGCCACTCCTTGTTGTGGTGTGCGGGCCTCTCACTGTCGTGGCTTCTCCTGTTGCAGAGCATGGGCTCTAGGCACACAGGCTTCAGTAGTTGCAGTGCACAGGCTCAACAGTTGTGGCTTGCGGGCTCTAGAGCTGCTTGCATGTTGTGGCTTGCAGGCTCTGTAGCTGTGGCGCACGGGCCCAGCTGCTCCGCAGCATGTGGGATCCTCCCGGGCCAGGGCTGAAACCCATGTCCCCTGCATTGCAAACAGATTATCAACCACTGCGCCACCAGGGATGCCCCATTCTCTGTGTTTTAATTGGTGTGTTTTGATAATTAATATTTAATGTAATTATTGATATGTTAGGGCTTAAATCTGCCATTGTATTTTTAAAATTTTCTGTTCTCTTTGTATTTTTTCCCTTCTTATGTGTTACTTGAGTATTTCCTTCCATTTTGATTTATTTACAGTGTTTTTTTGGGTGTATCTCTTTGGGTAGTTTTTAAAGTGGTTGTTCTAGATGTATTTCTATCTATGTATATACATTTATATCTATCCATATCCATATCTGTATTTATATCTATATCTATTCCACTGTGGTCAAAGAACCCACCTTGTGTGATTTCAAATCTTTTAAATAACTTAACACAGTCTACTGGTATTGATGCTTTCCCAGTTTGAGTGAAGTATAAAACCTTACCTTCCTTATATCCCATTACCTTCCTTCATTTATGATATAATTGTCTTAAATACTTACTCCACATTCATCAAGAACCACATCATAGGGTGTTATACATTTTTTTAAATAAATTTATTTTATTTATTTATTTTTGGCTGCATTGTGTCTTTGTTGCTGTGCGCAGGCTTTCTCTAGTTGTGGCAAGTGGGGGCTGCTCTTTGTTGCAGTGGGCACGCTTCTCATTGCAGTGGCTTCTCTTGCTGTGGAGCACGGGCTCTAGGGCATGCGGGCTTCAGTAGTTGTGGCACGCAGGCTCAGCAGTTGTGGCTCACGGACTCTAGAGCGCAGGCTCAGTAGTTTTGGCTCACGGGCTTAGTTGCTCTGTGGCATGTGAGATCTTCCCGGACCCGGGCTCAAACCCATGTCCCCTGCATTGGCGGGCGGATTCTTAACCACTGTGCCACCAGGGAAACCCGCTGTTATAAATTTTGCTTTAACTGTCAAACATAATTTAGAAAACTCAAGAGGAGAAGAAAAATTTATTGTATTTACCCATAGTTTTGTGCTTTTCATTGTTCCTTCTTCTTTACTCTTGTTTACTGCTGTTCTAAGATTCCTTGCAACACTTTCTGTCACTTCCACCACACTCTTTTGGGGAAAAAAAGAGAGGGAAGAATTAGATGTGACACTAAGATTTCCAGCTAAAATCTGGAGAAGATGCAGGAAGAATGCTGAGAAGCCAGGGAGGGGAACCAACCTTTGGAAAAAGAGGATGAGATTTTGAGATTTTGGGCCTTGATACTCAAAGGCCCTTCTCCAGACCGTTCTTCATGATGCAATAAAACCCAGGTGCAAGTTTTATTTGAGCCCTTCAATTTCAGATCAAATAAGCAGCAGATTAATGTTACATGAAAAACACTAGTCAAATGGCAGCACATTGCAATTTTCAGACAATAAGGGGCTAGATTCAACTATTGGGAGAAAGAAACGGAAGTCACATACTTATTGAAAAATTGAGATCTCTCCTAGACTCAGGCTTCCTTGGTTCTCTTTATCACTCTCTAGGTTTGATGATCAGAAGACCTAAGGCTCAAGTTGTAAGACAAGCCTCCTCATAATCACTTGACTGAGCTGTCTGAGGTTGTAAGGTGCAGGATAGCTTAATTCCAAGTCACCCAATCCATTCTGGCCAATCAGGGGTAACTGTGAATGGTTTGATGGCACCTTCTTTTCAGAGACTAAAAGCCCCAGGTGGGCAGGAGTCTTTGATTTGTTCACTGAAGAATCCCAAGTGTCTCCTAGAGTGCCTGGTGCATAGTAGATTCTCAATAAATATTGAATACACAAAGGACTGCAATGCATTGGGGAGACAGTCTGAGGCCAGGGCTGGAGTTCCCATCAAGGCCAAGTTATTATAGTATAGGTGTTCAGTTTTAGGGCTGAAACCTGTCTGGCTTAGTTAGGGCCTGCCTATTGGGACAAAGGTTTCTTGGAGGGCATCTCACCCCTCCCAACCTGGGAAGCCCTCATGGGGTCAGTGGAACAGCCCCTGGATGGAGTTTTTAAAACAAGGTCTTAGCCAGCTAGAACCCGGCTTTTTCTTTTCTTTTCTGGCTTATTTTATTTTATTTATTTTTCTTCCAGTTTTGGAGATATAATTGACATACAACACCGTATATGTTTAAAGTGTACAGCTTAATAATTTGACTTACCTACATCATGAAATGATTATCACAATAAGTTTAGTGTACATCCATCATCTTATATAGACAGAAAAAAGAAATAGAAAAAATTTTTCCTTGCGATGAGAACTCAGAATTTATTCTCTTAACAACTTTCATATATAACATACCACAGTGTTAATTATACTAATCATGTTGTACATTATATTCATAGTGCTTATTTATCTTATAACTGGAAGTCTGTGCCTTTTGATTACCTTCATCCAATTCCCTCCACCCCCAGTCTCTGATAACCACAAATCACACCTATTTTTCTAAGAGTTTTTTTGTTTGTTGGTTGACCTACATTATTTTCTGGTGCCCAGTATAGTGATTTAATATGTCTGTATTTTCTTTCTTTCTTTTTGTGTTTTTTGGCTGCACCACATGGCTTATGGGATCTCAGTTTCCCAGCCAGAGATTGAACCTGGGCCACAGTAGTGAAAGCCCAGAATCCTAACCACTAGCCCATCAGGGAACTCCTCTATGCATTTCAAAATGATCACCATGATAAGTTTAGTTAAGGTAAGTCACCATACAAAGATATTACATATTTTTGACTATATTCCCCTCTCTCTACATTTCACATCCATGACTTACTTTTTTTGCAACTGGAAGTTTGTACCTATTAATCTCCCTCACTTATTTCTCTCTCTCCCTTTCTTTCCTTGGGCAACCACCTGTTTGTTCTCTAGATCTATGACTCTGTTTCTGTTTTGCTGCATTTGTTCATTTGTTTTGTTTTTTAGATTCAGATATAAGTGAAATCATACAGTATTTGTCTTTCTCTGTCTGATTTATTTCACTTAGCATAATACCCTAGAGGTCCATCCATGTTGTCACAATGCCAAGATTTCATTCTTTATTATGGCTGAGTAATATCTATCTATCTATCAATTATCTATCTATCATCTATCTATCTATCTATCTATCATCATCATCATCTATCTATCATCATATATATATACCTCTCTCACATCTTCTTTATCCACCCATCAATTGATGGGTACTTAGGTTGCTTCCATATCTTGGCTATTGTAAATTGTGCAATGAACATTGGGGTGCACATATCTTTTCAAATTAGTTTTTTTTCCTTTGGATAAATATTCAGGAGTAGAAATGCTAGATCATATGGTAGTTCTATTTTCAATTTTTTGAGGAACCTCCATACTGTTTTCCATAGTGGCTTCACCAATTTACATTCCACCAACAGTGCAGGAGTGTTCCCTTTCTCCACATCCTCGCCAACTCTTTTTTTTTTAAAGCACCCATTTAAAAAATTATTTATTTATTTATTTATTTTGGGGTGCGTTGGGTCTTCGATGCTGCACGTGGGCTTTTTGTTGTGGTGTGCAGCTTCTCATTGCGGGGCTTCTCTTGTTGCGGAGCACAGGCTCTAGGCATGCAGGCGTCAGTAGTTGTGGCTCGCAGGCTCAGTAGTGTCTCATGGGCTTAGTTGCTCCGTGGCATGTGGGATCTTCCTGGACCAGGGTTTGAACTCACGTCCACTGCATTGGCAGGTGGATTCTTAACCACTGCACCACCAGGGAAGTCCCTTGCCAACTCTTGTTATTTGTTGTCTTTTTGATAATAGCCATTCTGACAGGTCGAGGTGATATCAATATACTTTTGACTTGCATTTTCCCGATGATTGGTGATATTGAGCATCTTTTCATGTGCCTATTGGTTATCCATATGTCTTCTTTGGGAAAATGTCTATTCAGGTCCTCTGTCCAGTTTTTAATTGGGCTATTTTTTATTTTGATGTTGAATTGTATGAGTTCTTTGTGTATTTTGGATATTAACCCCTTATCAGGTATATAATTTGCAAATATATTCTCCCATTCAGTAGGCAGCCTTTTCATTTTGTTCATAGTTTCCTTTGTTGTGCAAAAGCTTATTAGTGTGCTGTAGTCTCATTTTTTATTACTTTTGTTTCCCTTGCCTGAGGAGACATATCCTAAAAAATATTGCTAGACTGATGTCAGTGAGCATACTGCTATGTTTTCCTCTAGAATTTTTAAGGTTTCAGGTCTTAAATTTAAGTATTTAATTCATTTTGAGTTTATTTTTGTATATGGTGTGAGAAAGTACTCCAGTTTGATTCTTTTGTATGTAGCTGTCCAGTTTTCACAACACCATTTGTTAAAGAGGCTATCTTTTCCCCACTGTATATTCTTGCCTCTTTCATCATAGATTAATTGACCATGTAAATGTGGGTTCATTTCTGGGATCTCTATCCTGTTCCATTGATCTATGTGTCTGTTTTTTTGTGCCAGTACTATACTGCTTTGATTACTATAGCTTTGTAGTATAGTTTGAAATCATGAGTGTGGTACCTCTGGCTTTGTTCTTTCTCAAAATAGTTTTGGTATTCAGGGTCTTTTGTGTTTCCATACAAATTTTAGAATTATTTGTTCTAGTTCTGTGAAAAATATCATTGGTATTCTGATAGGGATTGCATTGAATATGTAGATTGCCTTGGGTACTATTGTCATTTTAACAGTATTAATTCTTCCAATTCATGAGCATGGTATATCTTTCCATTTGTTTGTGTCATCTTCAATTTCTTTTATCAGTGTCTTATAGTTTTACAAGTACAGGTTTTTACCTCCTTTGTTGGATTCATTACTAAGTATTTTATTTTTTTGATGCAATTGCAATTGGGATTGTCTTCTTAATTTCTCTTTCTGATAGTTCATTGTTAGGGTATAGAAATGCAACAAATTTCTGTATATTAATTTGGCATCCAGCAACTTTGTGAAATTCACTGATGAGTTCTTGTAGTTATTTGATTGTGTTTTTAGGATTTTCTGTGTATAGTATCATGTCATCTGTCAATAGTACTTCTTCCTTTCCAATTTGTACTTCTTTTCTTTCTTTTTATGTCTGATTGCTGTGACCATGGCTTCCAATACTATGTTGAATAAAATAGTGAGAGTGGACATCTTTGTTTGTTTCTGATCTAACAGGAAATACTTTCAGGTTTTACCAATGATGTTAGCTGTGGGCTTGTCATATACAGCTTTTATTATATTGAAGTATGTTCCCTCTATACCCACTTTGTTGAGAGTTTTCTTCATAAATGGGTGTTGAATTTTGTCAAAAGCTTTTTGTGCATCTATTGAGATGATCATATGGTTTTTATTCTTCAATTTGTTAATGTGTGTGCATCATATTGATTGATTTGCAGATATCGAACCATACTTGCATCCCTGGGATGAATCCCACTTGTTCATGCTGTATGATGTTTTTGATGTATTGTTGCATTTGGTTTGCTAATATTTTGTTGAGGATTTTTACATCTATGTTCATTAGTGATATTGGCCTTTAATTTTCTTTTTTGAGATATTTTTATCTGGCTTTGGTATCAGGGTGATGCTGGCCTCATAGAATGAGTTTAGAAGCATTTTTTTCCTCTGCAGTTTTTTTGATATTGTTTCAGAAGAATACTGTTAACGCTTCTTTAAATGTTTGGTAAGAGGGAAGAGATATGGGGATATATGTATATGTATAACTGGTTCACTTTGTTGTAAAGCAGAAACTAACACACCATTGTAAAGCAATTATGCTCTAATAAAGATGTTAAAAAAAAATAAATAAATGTTTGCTAGAATTTACCTGTGAAACCATCTGGTTCTGGACTTCTGTTTGTTAGGAGTTTTTAAAATTACTGATTCAGTTTCATTCCTGGTAATCAGTCTATTCATATTTTCTATTTCTTCCTGGTTCAGTCTTGAGAGGTTGTACATGTCTATAAACTTTTTAATTTCTTCTAGGTTGTCCACTTTATGGAGTAAAATTATTCATAGTAATCACTTTGATCCTTTGTAATTCTGTGATGTTGGTTGTAACTTCTCTTTTTTCATTTCTGATTTTATTGATTTGGGCCCTCTGTCTTTTTTTCTTGATCAGGCTGGCTAAAGTTTTATCAGTTTTGTTTATCATTTCAAAGAACCAGCTCTTAGTTTCATTGATCTTTTCTTTTTGTTTCTATTTCCATTATTTCTGCTCTGATGTTTATTATTTTTTTCCTTCTACTAATTTTGGGTTATGTTGTTCTTTCTCTAGTTCTTTTAAGTGTAATGTTAATTTGTTTATTTGAGTTTTTCTTGTTTCCTGAGGTAGGCTTGTGTCTCTATAAATGTTCCTCTTAGAACTGCCTTTCCTGCATCCTGCATAGATTTTAGATTGTTTTGTTTTTATTTTTTGTCTCCAGGCATTTTAGAATTTCTTCTTTGATTTCTTTCTGCAGTTTTTTCCCCTTGTAGTTGCTTTCTAGTCTCATAGCATTGTAGTCAGAAAAGATATTTGATATGATTTCAATTTCCTTAAATTTACTGAGGCTGTTTTGTGGCCTAGCATGTGATCTGTCTTGGAGAATGTTCCATGTGCGCTTGAAAAGAATGTGTGGTCTTCCTGGTGCTTCAGAAAGAACTGCCTGACCTATGCTGGGGGCTCTCTGGAGTACTCTCAAATTCTAAAGTTTCTCGGCACTTGGACACATTATGGAATTGCTGATCAAGTTGAATCATTTCCAGGGTTCAAAGAAGTTTAAGGAAGATGTCTTCATCAGATCAGATCAGGGCTGAAACTGAATCAAAGCACCTGTGTGGACCGGCTCTGCTTGCAGCTCACAGCCATGCATCCCCCTTGCGAGCTCTCTCTCGTGCAGTGACTGTAGCGGCGGCATGTTCTGCACATCGCGTAGCATGCACCCAGCTTGCCCTGCCGCTTCTGCCACCCTTGCCACTGTCTTGTCCTCAGGCGCCTGCCGCAGCTGAGTCGTGGTGCTCCAGCCGGGTGTCAGGCCTGAGCCTCTGAGGTGGGAGAGCTGAGTTCAGGACATTGGACAACCAAAGACCTCCCAGCCCCACATAATATCAACCGGCGAGAGCTCTCCCAGAGATCTCCATCTCAATGCTAAGATCCAGCTTCACTCAACTACCAGCAACCTCCAGTGCTGGACACTCCATGCCAAACAACTAGCAAGACAGGAACACAACCCCACCCATTAGAAGACAGGCTGCCTAAAATCATAATAAGTTCATAGAACCCCAAAACACACCACCAGACACGGTCCTGCTCACCAGAAAGACAAGATCCAGCCTCATCCACCAGAACACAGGCACCAGTCTCCTCCACCAGGAAGCCTACACAACCAACTGAACCAACCTTAGCCACTGGGGGCAGACACCAAAAACAATGGGAACTACGAACCTGCAGCCTGCGAAAAGGAGACCCCAAACACAGTAAATTCAGCAAAATGAGAAGACAGAGAAATGCACAACAGATGAAGGAACAAAGTAAAAACCCACCAGACCAACAAATGAAGAGGAAATGAGCAGTCTACCTGAAAAAGAATTCAGAATAATGATAGTAAAGATATCCAAGATCTTGGAAATAGAATGGAGAAAATACAAGCCACATTTAACAAGGGCCTAGAAGAACTAAAGAGTAAACAATGATGAACAACACAATAAATGAAATTAAAAATTCTCTAGAAGGAATCAATAGCAGAATAACTGAGGCAGAAGAACGGATAAGTGACCGGGAAGATAAAATAGTGGAAATAACTACCACAGAGCAGAATAAAGAAAAAAGAAAGAAAAGAATTGAGACAGTCTCAGAGACCTCTGGGACAACATTAAACACACCAACATTTGAATTATAGGGGTCCCAGAAGAAGAAGAGAAAAAGGAAGGGACTAGGAAAATATTTGAAAAGATTATAGTTGAAAACTTCCCTAATATGGGAAAGTAAAGAGTCAATCAAGTCCAGGAAGCACAGAAAGTCCCATACAGGATAAATCCAAGGAGAAACACGCCAAGGCACATATTAATCAAGCTATCAAAAATTAAATACAAAGAAGAAATACGAAAAGCAGCAAGAGAAAAGCAAAAATAACGTACAAGGGAATCCCCATAAGGTTAACAGCTGATCTTTCAGCAGAAATTCTGCAAGCCAGAAATGAGTGGCAGGACATATTTAAAGTGATGAAAGGGAAAAACCTACAGCCAAGATTACTCTACTCAGCAAGGATCTCATTCAGATTCAACGGAGAAATTAAAACTTTTACAGACCAGCAAAAGCTAAGAGAATTCAGCACCACCAAACCAGCTTTACAACAAATGCTAAAGGAACTTCTCTAGGCAGGAAACACAAGAGAAGGAAAAGACCTACAAAAATAAACCCAGAACAATTAAGAAAATGGTAATAGGAACATACATATCAATAACTACCTTAAATGTAAATGGATTAAATGCTCCAACCAAAAGACATAAACTGGCTGAATGGATACAAAAACAAGACCTGTATATATACTGTCTACAAGAGACCCACTTCAGACCTAGGGACACATATACACTAAAAGTGAGGGGATGGAAAATGATACTCCAAGCAAATGGAAATCAAAAGAAAGCTGGAGTAGCAATTTTCATATCAGACAAAATAGACTTTAAAATAAAGACTATTACAAGAGACAAAGAAGGATGATCACATAATGATCAAGGGATTAATCCAAGAAGATATAACAATTGTAAATATTTATGCACCCAACATAGGAGCACCTCAATACATAAGGCAAAAATTAACAGCCATAAAAGGGGAAATTGACAGTAACACAATCATAGTAGTGGACTTTAACACCCCACTTTCACCAACGGACAGATCATCCAAAGTGAAAATAAATAAGGAAACACAAGCTTTAAATGATGCATTAAACAAGGTGGACTTAATTGATATTTATAGGATATTCCATCCAAAAACAACAGAATACACTTTCTTCTCAAGTGCTCATGGAACATTCTCCAGGATAGATCATATCTTGGGTCACAAATCAAGCCTTGGTAAATTTAAGAAAATTGAAATCGTATCAAGTATCTTTTCCAACCACAACGCTATGAGACTAGATATCAATTACAGGGAAAAAAACCTGTAAAAAATGCAAACACATGGAGGCTAAACAATACACTACTAAATAACCAAGAGATCACTGAAGAAATCAAAGAAGAAATCAAAAAATACCTAGAAACAAATGACAATTAAAACACGACACCAAAAACCTATGGGATGCAGCAAAAGCATTTCTAAGAGGGAAGTTTATAGCAATACAATCCTACCTCAAGAAACAAGAAGCATCTCATATAAACAACCTAACCTTGCACCTAAAGCAATTAGAGAAAGAAGAAGAACAACAACAAAAAAATCAAAGTTAACAGAGGGAAAGAAATAATAAAGATCAGATCAGAAATAAATGAAAAAGAAATGAAGGACACAATAGCAAAGATCAATAAAACTAAAAGCTGGTTCTTTGAGAAGATAAACGAAATTGATAAACCATTACCCAGACTCATCAAGAAAATAAAACGAAAAGACTCAAATCAATAGAATTAGAAGTGAAAAAGGAGAAGTAACAATTGACACTGTGGAAATACAAAGTATCATGAGAGATTACTACAAACAACTATATGCCAATAAAATGGACAACCTGGAAAAAATGGACAAATTCTTAGAAAGCACAAGCACTGAAATTGAAACTGTGATTAAAAATCTTCCAAAAAACAAAAGCCCAGGACCAGATGGCTTCACAGGAGAATTCTATCAAACATGTAGCGAAGAGCTAACACCCATCCTTCTCAAACTATTCCAAAATATAGCAGAGGGAGGAACATTCCTAAACTCATTCTATGAGGCCACCATCACCCTGATACCAAAAACAGACAAAGATGTCACAAAAAAAGAAAACTACAGACCAATATCACTGATGAACATAGAAGCAAAAATCCTCAAAAAATACTAGCAAACAGAACCCAGCAACACATTAAAAGGGTCATATATCACGATCAAGTGCGGTTTATCCCAGGAATGCAAGGATTCTTCAATATATGCAAATCAATCAATGTGATACACCATATTAACAAATTGAAGGATTAAAATCCATATGATAACAGGACAGAAAGCCCAGAGATAAACCCATGCACATATGGTCACCTTATCTTTGATAAAGGAGGCAAGAATATACAATGGAGAAAAGACAACCTCTTCAATAAGTAGTGCTGGGAAAACTGGACAGCTACATGCAAAAGAATGAAATTAGAACACTCCCTTAACAACATACACAAAAATAAACTCAAAATGGATTAAAGACCTAAATGCAAGGCCAGACACTATCAAACTCTTAGAGGAAAACATAGGCAGAACACTCTATGACAGAAATCACAGCAAGATACCTTTTGACCCACTTCCTAGAGAAATGGAAATCAAAACAAAAATAAACAAATGGGACCTAATGAAACTTAAAAGCTTTTGCACAGCAAAGGAAACCATAAACAAGACCAAAAGACAACCCTCAGAATGGGAGAAAATATTTGCAAATGAAGCACCTGACAAAGGGTTAATCTCCAAAATATACAAGCAGCTCATGCAGCTCAATATCAAAAAAACAAACAACGCAATCCAAAAATGAGCAGAAGACCTAAATAGACATTTCTCCAAAGAAGATATACAGATTGCCAACAAACGCATAAAGGGATGGTCAACATCACTAATCATTGGCAAAATGCAAATCAAAACTACAATGAGGTATCACTTCACACCCGCCAGAATGGCCATCATTAAAAAATGTACAAACAGTAAATGCTGGAGAGGGTGTGGAGAAAAGGGAACCCTCTTGCACTGTTGGTGGGAATGTAAGTCAATACATCCACTATTGAGAACAGCATGGAGGTTCCTTAAAAAACTAAAAATAGAACTACCATACGACCCAGCAATCCCACTACTGGACATATACCCTGAGAAAACCATAATTCAAAAAGAGTCAGGTACCACTATGTTCATTGCAGCACTATTTACAATAGTCAGGACATGGAAGCAATGTAAGTGTCCATCAACAGATGAATGGATAAAGGAGATGTGGCACATATATACAATGGAATATTACTCAGCCATAAAAAGAAACGAAACTGAGTTATTTGTAGTGAGGTGGATGGACCTAGAGTGTGTCATACTGAGTGAAGTAAGACAGAAAGAGAAAAACAAATACTGTATGCTAACACAGATATATGGAATCTAAAAAAAAAAAAGGGTTCTGAAGAACCTAGGGGCAGGACAGGAATAAAGACACAGATGTAGAGAATGGACTTGAGGACACGGGGAGGGGGAAGGGTAAGCTGGGACGAAGTGAGAGAGTGACATTGACATATATACACTATCAAATATAAAATAGATAGCTAGTGGGAAGCAGCTGCATAGCACAGGGAGATCAGCTCCATGCTTTGTGACCACCTAGAAGGATGGGATAAGGAGGGTGGGAGGGAGACGCAAGAGGGAGGGGCTATGGGGATATATGTATATGTATAGCTTATTCTCTTTGTTATACAGCAGAAACTAACACAGCATTATAAAGCAATTATACTCCAATAAAGATGTTAAAAAAAAAGAATGTGTATTCTCTTGCTTTTGGATAGAATGTTCTGTAATATTTATTAAGCCCATATTCTCTAAAGTGTCATTTAAGGTCAGTGTTTCCTGCTCTCTGGTGAGCAGGGCCAGGTTTCAGGGTTCCTGTGGGACACAGGAGGGTTTATGGCAGCTGGCCTGCTGGTGAGTGGTGCTGTGTCCCATATAGCTAGCTGCTTGGCCTGGGGGGTCGTAGGACTGATGCTTACTGGCTCATGGGCAAGGCCAGGTCCCAGCCCTAATAAGCTAGAGGGATAACTCCAAAATGGTGCTTGTCAACACCAGTGTCCTTGTGGTTGGATGAGCTCCCCAAAATGGCTGCCACCAGCTATGGAGATTTTGTGTGTGCCTTTTTAAGAGTGGAGTCTCTGTTTTCCATAGCTTTTTGGACCCACTGACCTTCAAAGCCAAACGTTCGGGGGGCTCTTCTTCCTTTTGCAGGATCCCGAGGCTGGGGAGCCCACTGTGGGCCTTGGACACCTCTCCTTGAGGAGAATCACTGCAATTGTGATTACCCTTCTGTTTGTGGATTGCCTACCTGGAGATGTGAGTCTTAACTATAGCGCATCTCCATTCCTCCTACTTGACTTGTTGTGGCTCCTTCTTTATGTCTTCAGTTGTAGAAGATCTTTTCTTCTAATCTTCAGGTCATTCTCATTGATAGTGCTCTGCAAATAGTTGTTTTTTTGGTGTGTCCTTGGGAGGAGGTGAGCTCAGGGTCTTCCTACTTTGCCCTCTTAGCCTTTTCTCCTGCCTTTCTTTCCCTGAGGAGGAGCTGTGCAGGTTGGCCAGGCTGTGGGGCTCACAGCTGCCCCTTGGTGGCCAGCACAGCCCCCCGCTCACTCACTGACGTCGCATCCTCCAAGTCTCAGTCAGGTGGCAACTGTACATCTTAAGGTCAGTTCCCTTCCGTTCCCAGGTCCCAGATGGTGAGGGAACAGGAATGAGGACTCACAAGCTATCCTGCTTTGCCCTCCTTTCTGCTGCATCTTCATGAGGAAGACCTTAGGGGAGGGCTGGGCTGTGTCTCCCTTCAGCTTCCTTGAAGATCCATGCCAGATCCCTAGCTCCCCTGCTCTCCAAGGCTATTTTTATATGTTCCAGATAGATTCCAAGAGTACCAAGTTGGGAGATGACCTCCCTCAGGCCCCTTTTGTCTGGCCTAACCCTCACTCTGTTGCCTCCTCCACTCTACATTTTTTTTGCAGCCTGTAGATTCTATCACGGGGACTCCCACCAGCCCCCTGCCTGTTCAAAGTGTGTACTGTTCTGACGCTCACAAGGGCCTGTGTCTTCAGTTCCAGGCAGGCACTTGCAGAAGGGGGGTAACTCTGGGGCTCCCCCACTGCTGTCTCCCTCTCTCCTCAAGGCCTCATGCCCCTCAGCAAGTCTTTCCCAGAAGAGCCCTTTGGATATCATCACCCAGCAATTGTTAACTGGTGCTCACCCACATTCCAGGGCAACTATAGTAGATGGAGAGGGCCCAAGCCCCCCATACTCTGAATCAATGATGGGAATTTATTCCCCCAACATGTTCTGACATGGCTTGACAGGAAGCCCAGGATGAGCTGCCTCCATGGTGTGGGCACCTGAGGTAGGTGGGGTGGGTGTGTGGGGCAAGATAGCTCTTTTCATTCCAGGCTACAGGGTGGGGTCATCACATATTCAGGCCCACCTGCTTTGTCTGCAGCCCCTTCCTAATCCTCAGGAAAGAAGATGTGGAGCAGGCTCTCTCCAGCTCTTGTGAAAGAGTTTTCACTTCTTTTTCTCTTCCCTCCCTCCTCCCTCCCTCTCTCATGTCCCCAACCTGACCCATGCACCTGATTTGCAAAGCATCTGACCCCTGTTTTGGCCATGAAAATAGTTTACAATAGGAAAAGAAAACTATCTGTCTCCACCAGACCTAGGTGCCTCTTACCTGCCAAGGAAAGATACACAGTGAAGACGTGAAGATTATCTGTCAGTTGATGGGGTTTTACCTAATAAGTTGGCTTTTTTTTTTTTTTTTTTTTTTTTACTGTTTTCTGGGGTATCTTTATGTACAGGAGGCAAAACAGAGATTCTGGGTCAGCTCTCTACCCCCAGCGCTGACTGCCTGGGGGCCTCTGACTTGAAGGGATGAGATGGTTTCTGCCCTCGGGGGATACAAACAGGCTGAGCCTTAGCATAGAACCGGGTACTCCCCAAGGGCCCAATATTGAGTATTGGGTAGAGAAGAGCAAAGAGCACCCTGTCAGAGAGGTAGTGAGAGGATCAATGAGTTACAGAAGCTTCAGAAGGGCACATGGTGAGGCCATGAGAATGGGCAAAGAGAGCATGGGATCTCCCAGCTGCTTTGCGCTGGGGCCTGGTGTCTCATGAATGGGGCTCTAAGGGTTAAATCACTTTTGAGACTGAGATACCCAAGCTCAGGGAGCATTGAGGGGACAGCCCTCACCTAGTCGGAGGGCCCAACTGACGCAAATTCCAAAGGCCAGAAATGGGGACTGATGCTGGGCCCAGAGACTCTGGGATAAAAGCAGACTTCTTAGGCATAGGAAGCCCAGGGGATTCAAAGAACTGGGTGGAAGCATCCAATTGGCAAAACCCTTAGTTTTAGAAAAGGGAATGAAAAAAAATCTCATTTAATTTCTGTGCTAAGTCAGTGGTGATTTTCTCAGTGATAGATGGGAGATTCAGATACTGGACGTTCAGTTGTTATCAACCTTTATTGTGCTTAGTGGGCTCCCAAAGCCACCAGGGGCTGGGTGGGTGTGTGGTATTTCTGCTGTAAAAAAGCATTCTTTTAGCTAAAAGTCACAAACATTTTATGGTTTAAGTGATAAAATGGTGAGGATGGGACCTTTGTTTTTGGCAAAGCCATAAAAAATTAGCCTGGTCCCCAGGAAAAAAAAATGTGTCAAAAGCTAAGAGCATGACCTAATCCCTCCATAGTTAGGCAGGAAATAGGAGATGAGGCAAATGTTTGGCAAGAGAGATTCCCCTGGGTTCCTAAAGGAGGAACCGCTTAGAGGAGTGGCAACAACAACAACAACAACAAGTGGCAGGAGGCCGGGCCTCAGGATCCATTAGATTCTCACAGACTTTGTCCCAGCTGCTGCGAAAACCCTCTCCCAGTGTCTGGGTCCGCATGAGGATAGGCCATCCCCTGTTCTTACCGTGGAAAGAGCAGGAGAGAGGCTGGAAGGGGACAGGAATAAACTGGATACAGGACTGAAGTGGACACTGTTGGTGCCTCATCAAGGTCCCATTACAGGTCAGTGTACAATCTGTAGTTGTGGTTCATGTTGCTTGCTACTGGCTCACCGGTGTCTTCTTTATTCCCTGCAGAATTACCCTAAGCCCAAAGGGAGCTCCATGTTTGGTAGGATATATGCCCCTCCCTTGGCAGCCCGCAGCCAATGCCTGACATGTAGAAGCCCCGCCCCCTTGGCACCAGGTGAGTCTTACATTATCACTTAAACCAAAAGGGGTTTGTGACTTTTCAGAAGCTGAAACCACATTTCTGCCTAGCAGTGGGGGTGGCAGAGACCCTTTTCACTGTAGATGTGAGGGAAGGAGAGCCGTTGACGTGCTCCTGGGGCCTCTCCTGCCCTTGGCCCCTGCCTACCCACCCAAGCTCAGAGTCTGCCTCGTCTTTGCTCTGTATTCCACGATTGGGAGCCAGAGAAAGGATGGAAGCAAGTCCACTGACTCTCTTTTGCCCCCTCGTGGATCTGGTGAGAACTTTGGTGATTCCCAAATCGTATTTTTCTTTTTTCCTGAGCTTTTTTTTTTTTTAAATTAAAAAAAAATTATACAATTTTTAAAGGTTACACTCCATTTACAGTTATTAGAAAATATTGGCTGTATTCCCCGTGTTGTGCAATACATCCTTGTAACCTATCTTACACCCCATAGTTTGTACCTCCTACTCCCTCACCCCTACATTGTACACACCCCTGTCCCCACTGATAACAACTAGTTTGTTCTCTATATCTGTGCTTCTGCTTCTTTTTTTTGTTATGTTCACTAGTTGTATTTTTTAGATTTCACATATAAGTGATATCATACAATCTTTCTCTGACTTATTTCACTTAGCATAATGCCCTCCAAGTCCATCCATGTTGCTTCAAATGGCAAATTTCTTTCTTTTTATGGATGAGTGGTATTCCATTGTGTGTGTGTGTGCCACATCTTTTTTATCTATCAATCTGTTGTTGGACACTTAGGTTGCTTCCATATCTTGGTAATTGAACATTGGGGTGCATGTAGTCTTGAATTAATGTTTTTTTTTTAAAATTATTATTTATTCATTTGGCTGTGTTGAGTCTTCGTTTCTGTGCGAGGGCTTCCTCCAGCTGCGGCAAGCAGGGGCCACTCTTCATCGCGGTGCGCGGGCCTCTCACCATCGCGGCCCCTCCCGTTACGGAGCACAGGCTCCAGACGCGCAGGCTCAGCAGTTTTGGCTCACGGGCCCAGTCGGCCGTGGCATGTGGGATCCTCCCAGACCAGGGCCCGAACCCGTGTCCCCTGCATTAGCAGGCAGACTCTCAACCACTGCGCCACCAGGGAAGCCTTGTTTTTGTTTTTTTCAGATTAATATACCCAGGAGTGGAATTGCTGGATCATATGGTAGTTCTATTTTTAGCTTTTGGAGGAAACTCCATACTGTTTTTCACAGTGGCTGCACCAATTTACATTCCCAGCAACAGTGCACAAGGGTTCCCTTTTCTCCACATCCTCACCAACATTTATTATTTGTGTTCTTTTTGATGATAGCTGTTCTGACAGGTGTGAGGTGATATCTCATTGTCACCTTAATATGCATTTCTCTGATGATTAGCTATGTTGAGCATCTTTTCATGTGACTGTTGGCCATCTGTATATCTTCTTTGGAAAAATGTGTATTCAGGTCTTCTGCCAATTTTTTAATTTAGTTGATAGTTTTTTTTGACGTTGTACAAGCTGTTTATATATTTTGGATGTTTACCCCTTATTGGTCATAGCATTTGCAAAATATTTTCTTCCATTCAGTAGGTTGTCTTTTCCTTTTTAATATATAAATTTATTTATTTATATTTTTGGCTGCATTTGGTCTTCTGTTGCTGCGCGAGGGCTTTCTCTAGTTGAGGCGAGGGTGGTGGCTTCTGTTGTTGGGGAGCATGGGCTCTAGGCGCACGGGCTTCAGTAGTTGTGGCGCACGGGCTTAGTTGCTCCATGGCATGTGGGATCTTCCCGGACCAGGGACTGAACCCCGGTCCCTTGCATTGACAGATGGATTCTTAACCACCATGCCACCAGGGAAGTCCCTGTCTTTTCATTTTGTCGATGGTTTCCTTTGCTGTGCAAAAGCTTTTAAGTTTAATTAGGTCCCATTTGTTTATTTTTGCTTTAATTTCCTTTACTTTAGGAGACAAATTAAAAAAACTATTGCTGCAATTTATGTCAAAGAGTGTTCTGCCTAAGTTTTCCTCTAGGAGTTTTATAGTATCCGGTCTAACATTTAGACCTTTAATCCATTTTGAGTTCATTTTTGTATATGGTGTTAGAGAATGTTCTAATTTCATTCTTTTACATGTATCTGTCCAGTTTTCCTAGCACCAGTTATTGAACAGACTTATTTTCACCACTGTATATTCTTGCCTCCTTTGTTGTAGATTAACTGACCAAAAGTATGTGGGTTTATTTCTGGGCTATCTACATTTTTTTAAATTTAGGAGAGCTAGGAGAGGGAATCAGGGTGATAATTTGTAGCCGGCAAAATTGAGGGTAGTGTTTCAAGCAAAGGGTTTGGTGGGTTTAATAGGGGAATGTATGGTAATTTGGCTCAGAAAACCTTGGGTCCCATGACGGTTAGGCATGGAAGCTGGCTTGAAGGGACTGGTTGATTCTGTGAGTGACTTCTGTAGTCTTGAGCCAGGTATCACCTCTTTGGATCACAGATTTCTCTTCTGTCAAGTGGAGAGAATAAGCTCAACTCCTGTAACCTGGAGGTCATACATGAATTTAGTGTAATTACAGATTTGAGAGAGTTTTGCTGTCTCAACAGTGGCTTATGAATTTCCATCATATGTCCCATCTTAACTATGTAACTTTGTATTTGAGTATCTATTTTCTTTTTTGTATGTACTGTGACCGCTTCCTACTGGTCTTCCAGCTTCCATGTTGCACATTGCAACCAGGACTCTCTTACTCAAAACCATTTGGCTATGACAATAAAAAGTTTTCAAGAGTCTCCCACTGCACCAAAAGTCCGAACTATGGTCTATGACCCCTAAAGCCCTGCATGACTTAGAGCCTACCTATTTCTCCAGTCTCACCCCATACCTCTCTCCTCCTTGCTCACTCTGCTCCCACACCTTCTTCCTTCAGTTCCTTGACCAGCCAAGCTCTTTTCCATCTAAGGGTGTTTTCACTTGCTACTCCCTCTGCCTGGAACATCTCTCCCCACCCCCCGACCTCTCTCTCTCTCTTTCTGGTATGTGTTGCCAGCTCCTTTTCACTTCTTTATATCTCAGTTTAATTATTATCTCATAAGAGGAGACTTCCGTGACTATACCCAGTTTCCCTTTGTTTATTTCCTTCATAGTAATTACCACAATTTAAAATTACCTGCTATTCTTCTAACTGGTATATATCAGTTAGGAATATGTTTGGCTGCAAGTAAAAAAAAAAAACCCAAATGATGGACTTAACAAATAGGGGTTTATTTTAGCTACCTAAGAAGAAATCCAAAGGTAAGCAATTGCTGGTACTGTTTTAGTGACTCAACAGTACCATCAGGCACCCAAGATCTGTCTATATTTCTTCTCCATTACCCTTAGCATTTTGCTGTTTCTCCCCTCATTTGTTACCTCAAGGTCACAAGATGGCTACCCCAGATGCAGGCATCACATGTAAGATTGGAAGAAACAAAGAAGGATGGTGCTAGCCATGTCTCCTTCTATGGGAGCAAAAGTTTTCCTAGGAGTCTCAGAGCAGATTTTCCTTCACATCTCATTATCCATAACTGAGTCAATAGCTCTATCTTCAAGGGAGTTTGGAAAAACAGGGAACGTATGATGGTTAATTTTATGTGTCAATTTTACTGGGCTATAGGGTGCTCAGATATTGGCCAAACATTATTCTGGGTGTTTCTGTGAGGTTGTTTTTGGATGTGATTAATATTTACATTGGTTGATTGAGTGAAGCAGATTGCCCTCCCTAATGTGGGTGGGCTTTATCCAATCAGTTGATGACCTGGATAGAACAAAAAGGCTGACCCTCCCTCAAGTAAGAGAGGATTCTTCCTGGCTGACTTCTTTCAGACTGGGACATCAACTTTTTCTTTTCTTCAGACTTGAACTGGAACATCAGCTCTTTTGGGATCTTGAGCCTCCTAGCCTTTGAATGGGAACTACACCATCAGCTCTCCTGGGTCTCTAGCTTGCTTACTTACCCTGCAGATCTTGGGACTTGCCTTCCTCCATAATGATGTGAGCCAATTACTTATAAGGAATAAATACGTAAATGAGTAAATAAGTAAATAAATAATTCCTATTGATTCTGTTTCTCTGGAGAACCCTGACTAATGCAGAATAATATTGTCATGATTGGTTCAAAGCAGTGCTGTCCAATAGAAATATAATGTGTCACATGTATAATTTAAAATCTTCTAGTAGCCACATTAAAAACATAAGGAGATGAAATTATTTTTAATAATATATTTTATTTAAGCCAATCTTTTCAAAATATTATCACTTTGACAGGAAGCTAATATACAAATGAATAAGGAGATATTTTACTTTTTCTGGCATTCAATCTTCAAAATCTGCTGTGCAGATTTATACTTACAGCACATCTCAATTCAGACGAGCCACATTTCAAGTGCTCAATAGCTACATGTGGCTAGGGCTTACCATATTGGCCAGTGTAGGTTTAGACCATCAAGATACATTATCTAAGGCTGGGCATATTGCTACCCCAAGGAAAGTTGGGAGCATTGTTAGGATATTGGGCATGAAACTAAAAGATGAACTTCAGATATTCAATATGTATTTGTTGATTTAATAAACACAAATTATCCCATGATTTCCATACCCCTAGGCAATGGTAACTTCCTCTCTATCTTCCACATTTTGCTGAACGTAACAAAGGTAAGATACACACATACACACACACACACACACACACTGCTGTCAAGATGGACTGGATTTATAGTCCCACCTGAAACAACTAAAAAACTTGAAAAAATATGAAACAATGGCTCTAAAGACATTGAACATTAGACAATAAAGGACAGTGATCCCTGAGAAAGAGGAAAGAAATTAGTGACCCAGATTATTGTCTAAAGAGAGTGTCCAGGCTGCAATTCAGGACACTAGAACTTGCCCGACGAAGCCTAAAAGAAGACCTGAAAGTATCAAACCATTTCTAACCAATTTAACTATATCCAAGAACAAAACTCAAGAAATTTCCAGATGTGCCAAAAATCTGGGGAGATGACTCATTAAGGGGGGAAAAAATAAAACCAACCCAGAAAAACACAGATAATAGAATTAGTGGACAAGGAAATTAAAATAATTATTGTGATTATTTTCCATATGTTAAAGAAACTAGAGGCAAGGTTGAACATGATAAGTAGGGACATAAAAGATATTAAAGAAATGCAAATAAAATTTCTAGAGATGAATACTACAATGTCTGAGATGAAAAAGTCACCAGATATGATTAATGGTAGATTAGATACTGAAGAAGAAAATTTTAGTAAAATTGAAGACATAGAAATAAAAACTATCCAAAATGAAACAAACAGGGGAAAAAAGGACCGAAATTAAATAAACAGAGCATGAGTGAACTGTGGGACAACTTTAATCAGCCAAATATATGTATAATTGGAATCCCTGAAGGAGATGACTGAGAAGAGGGAGTTGAAAAGATATTTGAAGAAATAATGGCCAAAATGTTTAAAAATATGACAAGCCTCAGATCCAAGAGTACAATAAACCCCAAGCAAAAGAACCATGAATAAAGCTACACTAAGCATACCACAATCATATTCCTTTTTTAAATAAATTTATTTATTTATTTATATTTTTAATTTTTGGCTGCGTTGGGTCTTCATTGCTGTGTGGGGGCTTTCTTTAGTTGTGGCGAGCTGGGGCTATTCTTCACTGTGGTGCATGGGCTTCTCATTGTGGTGGCTTCTCTTGTTGCAGAGCACAGCTCTAGGCATGCGGGCATCAGTAGTTGTGGCTCGTGGGATCAGTAGTTCTGGCTCATGAGCTCTAGAACGCAGGCTCAGTAGTTGTGGCGCACGGGCTTAGTTGCTCCACGGCATGTGGGATCTTCCCGGACCAGGGCTCGAACCCATGTCCACTGCATTGGCAGGCAGATTCTCAACCACTGCACTACCAGGGAAGTCCCCACAAGCATATTTCTTAGAAGCAGTGATGAAGATAAAATCTTAAAAGCAGTTAAAAGAAAAAAAAGATACATAGCATATGGAGAAACAAAGATAAAGTTTAAAGCAGATTTCTTGTTGGAAACAGTGCAAGGTAGAAGACAGTAGATTAACATCTTTAAAGTACTGAAAACTTACCAACCTAGAATTCTTTTCCCAGAAAAAAACATATTTGAAAAGTAAAGACAAAATACTTTTTCAGATATGCAAAAGCTGAAAGAACTTTTCACCATCAGACCTGCACGACAAGAAATATTAAGGGAAGTCTTTCAGGCAAAAGGAAAATGGTGCCAGATAAAAACCTACACAAAGACATGAAGAGCACTGGAAGTGACAACTACATGAGTAAATACAAAGACTTTAAAAAATATTATTTAGGGCTTCCCTGGTGGCGCAGTGGTTGAGAATCTGCCTGCCAATGCAGGCGACACGGGTTCGAGCCCTGGTCTGGGAAGATCCCACATGCCGCGGAGCAACTAGGCCCGTGAGCCACAGTTACTGAGCCAGCGCGTCTGGAGCCTGTGCTCCGCAACAAGAGAGGCCGTGATAGTGAGAGGCCCGTGCACCGCGATGAAGAGTGGCCCCCGCTTGCCGCAACTAGAGAAAGCCCTCGCACAGAAACGAAGACCCAACACAGCCATAAATAAATAAATAAAAATTAAAAATCTAAAAAAAAAAAAAAAAAAAAATTATTTAAACCTTTCCCTTTAAAAGATAATTGACTGCTTAAAGCAAAACAAATAACAATGATTGTGGGATTTATTACATATATAGAACTAAATGTATGACATTTCCAAAACATTGAAGAGGGGGGACTACTTCCCAACTAATGCTCTGAGGTCAGTATCATTCTGATACCCAACCAGGGACTGATATTACAAGAAAAGAAATGTTCAGACCAATATCCTCATGGACATGTATGTAAAATTCGTGTTAAAATTTCAGCAAAGCAAATCCAACAATATGTAAAAACAGTAATAGATCATAACCAAATGGGATATTTAATAGGAATGCAAGGTTGGTTTAACATTAGATTGTCAATTAATCTATGACAAAGGAGGCAAGAATATATGATGGAGAAAAGACAGTCTCTTCAATAAGTGGTGCTGGGAAAACTGGACAGCTATATGTAAAAGAATGAAATTTAGAACATTCCCTAACACCATACACAAAAATAAACTCAAAATGGATTAAAGACCTAAATGTAAGGCCAGACACTATAAAACTCTAGAGGAAAACATAGGCAGAACACTCTTTGACATAAATCGCAGCAATATCTTTTTGGATCCACCTCCTAGAGTAATGAAAATAAAAACAAAAATAAACAAATGGGACCTAATGAAACTTAAAAGCTTTTGCATAGCAAAGGAAACCATAAACAAAATGAAAAGACAACCTGCAGAATAGGAGAAAATATTTGCAAAGGAAGTACCAACAAGGGATTAATCTCCAAATACAAACAGCTCATGCAGCTCTATATATTAAAAAAACCCCAATCAAAAAGTAGACAGAAGATCTAAATAGACATTTCTCCAAAGAAAACATACAGATGGCCAAAAAGCCCATGAAAAAATGCTCAACATCACTAATTATTAGAGAAATGCAAATCAAAACTACAGTGAGGAATTACCTCACACCAGTCAGAATGACCGTCATCAAAAAGTCTACAAACAATAAATGCTTGAGAGGGTGTGGAGAAAAGGGAACCCTCCTGCACTGTTGGTGGAATGTACATTGGTGCAGCCACTATGGAGAACAGTATGGAGGTTCCTCAAAAAACTAAAAATAGAACTACCACATGACCCAGCAATTCCACTACTGGGCATATATCCAGAGAAGATCATAATTCAGAAAGATACATGCAGGGACTTCCCTGGCAGTCCAGTGGTTAAGACTGCCTTCCAATGCAGGGGGTGCTGGTTCAATCCCTGGTCAGAATCCCACATGCCTCGGGGCCAAAAAACCAAAACATAAAACAGAAGCGATATTGTAACAATTCAATGAAGACTTTAAAAATGGTCCACATTAAAAAATAGATACTTGCACCCCAATGTTCATTGTAGCACTATTTACAATAGCCAAGACATGGAAGCAACCTAAACGTTCATTGACAGAGGAATGGATTTATTACTCAACCATAAAAAGAATGAAATAATGCCATTTGCAGCAACATGGATGGACCTAGAGATTATCATACTAAGTGAAGTAAATCATACAAAGACAAGTATCATATGATATCACTCATATGTGGAATATAGATAAAATTTATACAAACGAACTTATTTACAAAACAGAAACAGACTTACAGATATCCCAAACAAACTTATGGTTACCAAAGGGGAAACATGGAGTGGGGGGAGGGATAAATCAGGAGCTTGGGATTAACATCCGCACACTACTGTATACAGTAAGTCCCCTACATATGAACCTTCAAGTTGTGAACTTTCAAAGATGCAAATGTGCGTTGAAGACCTGATGGAATTGGAGGCCCAGAGAAAGGGTGAAGAGAGACAAGAGGAAGAAGAAGTAACTGAGAACTGAAGAGATTCATGACACAGGAAATGGCAAGGGGATTTTCTTTATTTGAGGAGGCACTGTTAAGTTCTGAGGCACAGGACCTGAATGTAGAGTGGTACATGAAGGTTGCAGCAGCTGTTCAGAGTGCAATCCAGTGCTACCGTGTCATCTATGATGAGAAAAAAAGAACTACTACCCATATATCACTGGATCATTTTTTCAAGAGGGTAGATAGAATTGAATCCAGCAAGGAACCAGAACCTGTGCCATCAGTGTCAGGCGTGAATGAAATTGCAGCTTGCCCTCCATCTCCTATTGCTGATGATCCTTCAGCCCTACCATCTCCCACTTCCTCTCCCTCCTCCAGTCAGTAACTTTTCTTGCCTGTTCACTTGATGCCAGATGCTGTGTGCCAGCTGTTGTACTGTACTGTACTACTGTACTTTTCAAGGTACTGTACTGTAAGATTAAAAAGGTTTTCTTTACTTTTTGTGTTTGTTTTTTATGTATTATTTGTGTAAAAAGTATTATAAACCTATTACAGTACAGTACCATAGAGCCGATTGTGTTAGTTAGGTACCTAGTCTAACTTTGTTGGACTTACAAACAAACTGGACTTACGAACGCACTCTCAGAATGGAACTTGTTTGTATGTAGGGGAATTACTGTTTAAGATAGATAACCAACAGGGACCTACTGTATAGCACAGGGAACTCTACTTAATATTCCGTGATAACATTTATGAGAAAAGAATCTGAAAAGAATGAATATATGTATATGTTGTATATACATATATGTATATAACTGAATCACTTTGCTATACACCTGAAACTAACACAACATTGTAAATCAACTACACTCCAATAAAATTTAAAAAATTAGATTGTCAATTAATGTAGTTCACTATATAAATAGACTAAAAAAGAAGAAATATATGACCATTCCAATAGATGAATAAAAAACGTTTGACAAAACCCAACATCTATTTCTGATAATAACTCTCAGAAAACTAGAAGTAGAAGGGAAATTCCTCAACCTGATAAAGTGCATCTATGAAAAACTTTCAACTAATATCATACTTTGTTTTAAATAATAAATACTTATAATAAATACTTTCTCCCTAAGCTCAGGAACAAGACAAGGATGTGTTCTTTATTTCTCCTTGACACTGTGTTGGAGGTCCTATTCAGTGCAACAAGGCAAGAAAAAAAGACATACAGATTGCATAGAAGTAAGGCTGTCTTTATTTGCAGATGTTAAGTCATCAAGTTATCTGATTGTTTACTTAGAAAATCTTATGGAATCTACAAAAAAGCTACTATAATTAATAAGTGAGTTTATCAATTTTGTAATATATTAGATCAACATAAAAATCAATTTTATTTCTCTACTAGCAATGAACAAGAAGAAATTGAAATGAACAGAAACAAAACCACTTACAATAGCATCAGGAATATGAAATGCTTAATGGCTAAATCTGATAAATGATGTGCAGGACTTGTACACTGAAAATTACTAATAAGAATTAGTGGAGAGACATGCTGTATTCCTGACTTGGAAGACTTGATATTGTTAACATGTCACTTCTCTCCAAATTGGCCTGTAGATTCAGTACAATCCCAATAAAAATCCCAGAGGAGTTTTTAATAATAGAAATTGGCAAGCTTATTCTAAAATTCATACAGAAATGCAACAGTCCTAGAATAACTGAAACCACTTTGTAAAAGAAAAACAAAGTTAGAGGACTTACACTACTTGACTTTAAGACATAAACTGACATTAATCAAGACAGTGTGGGATTGGCAGTAAGATAGGAAAACAGATCACTGGAATACTATAGAGTCCAGAAGTAGACTTACACATATCTGGTAAGTTGCTTTCTGACAAAGGTACAAAGGCAGTTCACTGGAGAAAGGATGGTATTTTCAAAAAATATTGCATGACCAGTTGGACATCCATATGCAGAAAAATGAACTTTGATTCATACATGGCAACATAAAAAAATGAACTCAAAAGTGATGATAGCCCTAAATTTAAAATTTTAAATTATAAAATGATTAGAATAAAACATAAGAGAAAAAATTTGTGACTTCATGTTAGGCAAAAAATTTCTCAGAAAAAAACACCAAAGCACAATCTGTTAAAAAATTTGATAAGTTATACTTCATCAACATTAATAATTACTGCTCTTTGAAAGACACTGTTAACAGAATGAAGGCAAGCCAAAGATTGGAAGAAGAATATTTGCAAATTCCATAACTGATAAAAGACTTGTATTCAGAATATAATTTTAAAAACTCTTAAAACTCGATAATAAGAAAACCAAGAACTCAACAAAAAATGAGAAAAGATATGAACTGATACTTCACCAAAGAAGAGATACAGATGGCAAATAAATGCATAAAAAGATGCTCAACACTCAACCTCATTAGTCATTAGGGAAGTGGAAATTAAACCACAATGAAATCTCACTGTACATCTATTAGAATGACTGAAATAAAGAGAAAGACCATACCAAGTATTGTTGAGGGTGAAGATCAACTGAAACTCTCATACAGTGCTGTTGGGGATGAAAATGGTAAAACCACTTTGAAAAAGAGTTTGGCAGTACCTTAAAAGTTAAATAGTACTTCCCTGGTGGTCCAGTGGTTAAGACTTCGTGCTCCCAATGCAGGGGGCACAGGCTCGATTCCTGCTTGGGGAAATAAGATCCCGCATGCTGCAGTGTGCAACCTAAAAAAAAAAAAAAATCTGAAAAAAAAAAGGTTAAACATATACCTACCATATGATTAAGCCATTTCATTCCTAGGTATTTACTCAAGAGAAATGAAATGTTCATACAAAGACTTGTATGTGAATGTTCATAGCATCTTTATTTGTAATAGGCAAAAATTACAAACAACCCAAATGTCCATAAACAGATGAATGGGCAAACAAATTGTTGTATAAAATGGGATACTGCTCTGGAATAAAAATAAATTATTGATACCTGAAACAACATGGATGAATCTCAAAATAATTTTGCTGAGTGAAAGAAGCCATATTAAAGAGGGCATTTAAACTGGTCCAAGGTGACAAAGCTATGACAGATGGAGAAGGAGGTGAGGTATGCATCGTGAAGGAATAGCCTTGGGGGTCATGTGTGGAGTTAAGACTTTAAGGGCAGGTCCTGTAAGATACGATCCTCTTAATGGCAGCTGGGCAGGACAATAGTAGATCAAGTCCAAGTATAGATTTTGATCCATTCAGAGTGATAATAAACATGATTTGTTTGCTCACTTTCTGGCTTCATGTCTCTTACCATGAGGACCTAACAAGACTGAAGCTAGAGCAGTAATTCTTACACTTGGCTGTACACTAGAACCACTTGGGAACATTTGGAAATTATTTTGCTGTCTGCAGAGATTCTGATGTAATTGGTCTGGGCTGCAGCTTAGGCATCAGATTTTTAAAAGCTCCCCAAGGGAACGACAGTGTTTGAGACCATGGCTCTGGAGGATGGTTAGAAAAACTATGCCTGGACCCCGAAGGAAAGAAAAAGAAACAGTTAAGAAGACCCTAAAATCTAGCAAACACTGTTGGCCCTTGACATGGCAGAGAAGGAAAGAACCTAAGAAGCAGGTTAAAATGTTCAAACCCAGCTGGTGGCCTGTTCCTCAACAAACTTTCATATGATATTTTGAGCATCCATTGGTAATCCTTATTCTAATTATTTCACTGGGGGTTGCAGGATTGTTATTTACTTATTCTATCAGTCCTTTGACATTTGTTTATTATTAGTTGAATTCTTCTTTACTTTCTCTTTTGTTTTGAGTATCACTATGAATTCATGGATTTTTTTAAAAAAGAATGTTTTATAATCAATTATAGTTATTCTTGTTGATATTCAAAATGTTCCAAAATTGGTCAATGGAAAAACCCTTCAAGCTAACACCTTTACCTTTTCAACATGACCCCATGGATTTTTGAGCACTTCCTTGCTTTCTGCACTAGGAGATGCCATGTCCAGTGGGAACAGAGCATTTATGTGATGTGAAATTAATACCCCATCACTTTTTTAATTGTTATGGGAGAAGCATTCCTATACATTAGAAAGATCTGGTGGTCACCATCTGTATTCACTTTCTAGGGCTGTCTAACAAATTACCACAAACTGGATGGCTTGAAACAACAGAAATTTATTCTCTCATAATTCTGGAAGCTAAAAGTCTGGCATCAGGAGGGTTGGTTTGTTCTGGAGGCTTTGAGTGAGAATAAGTTCTGTGCCTTCCTCTAATTTCTGGTGGTTGCCAGCAATCCTTGACATTCCTTGTCTTATAGATACCTCACTCCTATCTCTACCTCTGTCATCACATGGTGTTCTTTCTGTGTGTCTCTGTGTTTTTGTGTCCAAATCCCTTCCATTTTATAAGAATACCAGTCATGGATTAGGCCCAATCTAATCCAATATGACCTCATTTTAGCATGATTACATCTGTAAAAATATTTTCCCAAATAACATCACATTAACAGGTACTGGATATTAGGAGTTCAACACATTTTTGGGGGGGGCACAGTTCAACTCACACCACCTTAACTAGTGATCAAACTTAACATCATTTGTAGTCAGACAACTGAACATTGTGAGTGAGTCTCCTGAAATAATGCAATACGATGTCATAGTACCATCTTTGAAGTACTCTTGCTAAAACTGTTTAGCCCAGATCTAATTAGGCCTATTGAATTAACTTCTAGATTATAAGAAATATAGAGGGTAGAAAAATAAGGTAAATGACACCATGACGAAGGAGTCTAACAAGCCTGGAATGGGGACATTCTGTTAAGACAACTAGTCTGGTGTCCTCAAAAAGCCAATGTCACAGGTGAAATAAGGTGGTGTGTGTGTGTGTGCTCAGCACTGTCCAATAAAGTGAACCACAAATGTGAGTCACGTATATAATTTAAAATTTTCTAGTAGTCACACTGAAAAAGTAAAAAGAAACGTAAAATTAATATTAATAATCAATTATTACCAATTATTAGTATTAATTAACAATAAATAAGTATTTATTCCAATGTAGTAGTTTTCTACTGCTGCTATATCAAATTCAGTTCCTTAAAACAACACAAATTTATTATCCTACAGTTCTATAGGCCAGAAGTTGAGTATCACTGGACTAAAATTAAGGTGTAAGTAGGCTCTCTGGAGATTCTAGGGAGAATCCATTTCTTGCTCACTTGGGTTGTTGGCAGAATTTAGTACCTGCTGTTAAAAGACTGGGGTGCTAGTTTTCTTGCTGGCTGTGAACTGAGGGCCATTCTCAGTCTCTAGAGGCCACTGAATTTCTTGACGTCTGGCCCTCTTTCTTTATCTTTGAAGCCATCACTATTCATGTTGAATCACCCTTACTCAGTTGGGAAAGGTTCTTTGCTTTTAAGGATTCGTGTGATTAGATTAGACCCACTTGGCTAACCCAGCATAATTTTTCCATCTCAAGATCTTTAACTTTAATCACATCTGCAAAGTCCCTTTTGCCATGTAAGGTTCCAGAAATTAGAACATGGCCATCTTTGGGGGGCGTTATTCTGCCTGCCGTACTAATATATCTCAAAATGTTATCAATTCTACATACATATAGAATATGTATATATAAAATATAAAAAGAAATTTATTAATGAGATATTTTACTTTTATTTTTAAAAATTAATTAATTTATTTATTTTTGACTGTGTTGGGTCTTCGTTTCTGTGCGAGGGCTTTCTCTAGTTGTGGCAAGTGGGGGCCACTCTTCATCGCGGTGCGTGGGCCTCTCACTATCGTGGCCTCTCTTGTTGTGGAGCACAGGCTCCAGACGCGCAGGCTCAGTAGTTGTGGCTCATGGGCCTAGTTGCTCCGCGGCATGTGGGATCTTCCCAGACCAGGGCTCGAACCCATGTCCCAGATTCTCAATGACTGCGCCACCAAGGAAGCCCTATTTTACTTTTTTTGATACCACTGTGCACTTTACACTTACAGCATATCTCAAGTTGGACTAGGCACATTTCAAGTTCTCAATAGCCACTTGTGGCTAGTAGTTACTGTATTGAATGATGCAGTTCTAGATTAAAAGAGACTAAAGAGATAGAAACTAAATACAAACAATGATTAAATCCTCATTTTAAAAGACCAATGCAGCTATAGAAGATATTTTGGAGATAAATGGGAATTTGTATATAGACTAGATAACCAGCACCACTTACTGTTAATTTTCTTAGGATTGATATCAGCATTGGAGCGATGTAGGAGAATGTTATGACTTTTAGGAGATCTGTGTTGTTGTGATTACCCCACAGGTATAGGGTGGACTCCCCTACCCACCCACAGTTTTGTACTTATGTTGAGATTGATGATGCTGTACGTCAACAAGGTATGAAAAGGTTTATTACTCATCTAATGAGAGCAGGGCAGGTTCCTAAAAGGACCCAAAAATGGCTTGAGAGAACTGAAGTGGTGACTGGCTTGGTGTTTGTGTGTGTGTGTGTGTGTGTGTGTGTGTGTGTGCGTGCATGTTTGTGTTTGGAAGTGAGGGTGGGATGAGGATTCCTACCCATGGTCTAGGGCTTGCATGGGTTGAACATTCTGCCAGCACCAAGGGAGGGAGCACCTGGGGGGTTTTATTGGCTTGCTCATATGTAAGGCAAGCAGGGTAAAGGGAGAATGGGGCTCGACAGTTGTCAACAATGAAACATCAAAAATGGAGTCAGACTCTTTGTTACCACTCACCCTTGATGTGTGACTGATGACTGAAATGTGCCATGTTTCATTTGATTGAATTTGAACTTGTTTAAGTAAGCCATTATGGTGCTCTATGAGACCTGCAGTCTGAGGCTGATAAGGGATGTGAAAGTTCTGTTGGATGTCTTATTTAAGAGTCCAGTGTTCATCGTCACAATTAAAATTGTTTGTACCTCAAAGGATACCAGAAGAAAGTACGAAAACAACCCACAGAGTGGGGGAAAAATTTTGCAAATCATATATCTGATGAGGGATTTATCTAGATATATAAAGAACTAGAATCTTTATTCTAGCATCAGAATATATAGAATCTAGTATCTAGACTATATAAAGAACTTTTACAACTCAATAATAAAAGACAAATAACCCAATTTAAAGAAATGAAGACTATCAATAGAGTGAGAAAGCCACCTATAGGAGAAAATATCTGTAAATCATGTAAAGGTTTCATACCCTGAATATGTAAAGAACTCCTGCAATCCAACAACAAAAAGACAAACAACCCAATTTAAAAATGGACAAACAACTTGAAAAGACATCTCTCTAAAACTGTTATACAAATGGCCCATAATTACATGAAAAGTTGCTCAATATCATTAATCATTAGAGAAATGCACAACAAAACCACAACGAGCTACCATTTTACACACACTATGATGGCTATAATTTAAAAAATGGAAAATAACAAATGTTGGTGAGGATGTGGTGAAACTGAAACCCTTGTGCTTTGCTGGTAGAATGTAAAATGATACAGCCACCGTGGAAAACAGTTTGGCAGTTAGAATTACCATATATACCCAGAAGAAATGAAAACAGGAACTCAAAAAGATAATTGTACACGAATGTTCATATCAACATTATTCACAATAGCCAAAAGGTGAAAACAACCCAACTGTCCATCAACAGATGAATGGATAAACAAAATGTTGTATATCCATACAATGGGATATTATTCAGCCATAAAAAGGAATGAAGCACTGATACAGGTTACAACATTGATGAACCTTGTAAACATTATGCTAAGGGAAATAGGCTAGATACAAAAGGACAACATTGCATAATTTCAATATTGTATGACAGGTGAAGTAAGTCAGACAAAGACAAACATCATATGCTATCACTTACATGTGGAATCTAAAAAAAAATGATACAAATGAACTTATTTACAAAACAGAAATAGAGGGACTTCCCTGCTGGCATGGTGGTTAAGAATCCGCCAGCCAATGCAGGGCACAAGGGTTCAATCCCTGGTCCAGGAAGATCCCACATGCTGTGGAGCAAGTAAGCCCATGTGCCACAACTACTGAAGCCCGCAGGCCTAGAGCCCATGTTCCGCTACAAGAGAAGCCACCGCAATGAGAAGCCTGCACACCGCAACGAAGAGTAACCCCCTCTCGCTGCAACTAGAGAAAGCGCACGCGCAGCAACGAAGACCCAACACAACCAAAAATAAATAAATAAATTTATTTAAAAAAAAACAAACAGAAGTAGACTCACAGACATAGGAAACAAACTTATGATTACAAAAGGGGAAAGGGGGGAAGGATAAATTAGGAGTTTGGGATTAACAGATACTACTATATATAAAATTGACAAAACAACAAGGATCTACTGTATAGCACTGGGAACTATATTCAATATCTTGTAACAATCTATAGTGGAAAAGAATCTGAAAAATTGAAAAAAAATATATAAAACTATATGCTGAGAGAATTACTCAATAAGCAATTAAATTTTTAGTAAATTTTGCCACTTGAAATAAACCTTTTTTGGGTAAATGTAAACTGGTTACATTACTCCCAGTAGTCTTGGTTAGAGTAAACACTAAGACAGCAAATGTGCACTTATTACTGCACGTGAAAAAGGAATTCACCCGCTGTCTTCTTTTATCAAAGAAATACTCGCAAATCAGTGTAACTGAAATACAGCTCCCATCTGAATTAGTAGTATCAACTACAAAAGCTACCAGGTATTTTCTGAGCCTCAGAATGGGGCATTATAAACCATAGAGCTATTTAATTTGAACTTTGGTTTGGAGACATCTCTTTTAACTGTGGCAGTGTTTGCCAGAGTCAACTGAACATGAAAAAAAATTTTAAGTAATAATTTACTGATAGAAAACTATCAGGAGTTAATAGTTCTATGTACACTTGAAGCAAAGAAAACTATAAAAATGATCACATTGATGAAATAATTAATACATAATTTACATATGCTTAGGAAAATTTTATAATGATAAAATAACCAATTATTAGAATTACATCATTTTCTGTTATTAAATACAAAAGCATTTCCGTGCAACTTCCAGGTATTCTTGTGTTTGGTATACCAAGTCTTTCTTTTTTTAAAAAAATTTTCACATGAGAACATGGTTTCTTTTATTTATTTATTGCTTTATGGCTATGTTGGGTCTTCGTTTCTGTGCGAGGGCTTTCTCTAGTTGCAGCAAGCGGGGGCCACTCTTCATCGCGGTGCACGGGCCTCTCTCACTATCGCGGCCTCTCTTGTTGCGGAGCACAGGCTCCAGACGCGCAGGCTCAGTAGTTGTGGCTCACGGGCCTAGTTGCTCCGCGGCATGTGGGATCTTCCCAGACCAGGGCTCGAATCTGTGTCCCCTGCATTGGCAGGCAGATTCTCAACCACTGCGCCACCAGGGAAGCCCACCAAGTTTTTCTTAAAAGTGCATTCTTGCATCATAACAACATAAAGACATTATGTTTTTTAATGTATTTATAAATATATTTTACTTCAAATCTATCAATAGTGTATGTAGCTTATAACACATTTTGGGAAATGCTAGTTTATATGACAATATTGTGTTATTTTGGATGGTTTTGGATTGATTAAAATAAAGTTAGAATGAAATTAGGAGCCCAATATAATGATTAAAATAGAGATCCTCTTGTATAGTATTCTTTAAAATGGTACCCATTGAGTCTCGAATAAAACGGAAGATAAATAGAATTTTAAGAGTTATGTACGATAGATTTTCTATTTGAATAAAAACTATTATTTTCAAAAGTGTAAAAAATTGTATGACTGTATGTAGTTTGTATAAAAAATACAAAATATGTAAATTCATAGAGGCAGAGAGTAAATTAGAGGTTTCCAGGAGCTAAGGGGAGGGGTAAACAGGGAATTATTGTTTAATGGGTACAAAGTTTCTTTTTGGGTGATAAAAAAGTTCTGGAAATAGATAGTGATGATGGTTGTTCAACATTATGAATATACTTAATACCACTGAATTGTACCTTTAAAAATGACTAAAATGGTAAATTTCATATTATATAAATTTTACCATTTAAATTTAATTTTACCACAATCAAATTTTTAAAAATAGGCAAATAATTGAATAGACATTTCACCAAAGACGATATACAAATGGCCAATAAGCACATGAAAAGATGTTCAACATCATTAGCCGTCAGAGAAATGCACATCAAAACTATGAGATACCACTTCACACATATACAGGTGGCTGTAATAAAAAAAGATAGACAATAACATGTGTTTATGAGGATGTACAGAAATTAGAATCTTTATACACTGCTGGTGGGAGTGTAAATTAGTGCAGCCACTTTGGAAAACAGTCTGGCAGTTCCTCAGATGATTAAACATAGAGTTATCATATGATCTAGCAATTCTTACTCCTAAATACATATTCAAGAGAAATGAAAATGTACGAACATACAAAGACTTGTACATGAATATCCACATCAACATTATTCATAATAGTTATTCACATTGAGTTGTGAATGTCCATCAACTGATGACAGGATAAGAAAAATGTGATATATCCATACAATGGAATATTATTTAGCCATTAAAAGGAATGAAAACTAATACATGCTACAGTATGGATGAACCTTGAAAACATTGTACTATTTATGTATAAAGAAGTCATATACAAAAGACCTCATAGAGTATAATTTCATTTACATGAAGTACCCAGACTAGACAAATCTATAGAGACAGAATGTAGATCAGTGGTTGTGTAGGGCTGGGTGAGGGATGAGGAGATAGAGGGGTGATGGCTAAGGCATACAGAATTCTTTTTGGAGGAATGAAATGTTCTAAAATCGATTATGGTGATGGTTGCACAAATCTGTGAATATACTAAAAGCCATTGACTTGTACACCTTAAGTGGGGAATTATATGGTATGCAAATTAAATACCTTAATAAAGCTGGGGTTTTTTTTGTTTTTGTTTTTGTTTTTAAAGCTGAGTATTGTGTATTCTGAGAAGAGAAATGGGTACCTTGGTAACTATCAATGATGCCTGGAATTCCTAAGGGGATAAGGAATGTTTTGATGAGGCATTGTAAACTTGTGGTTTTAGTGTGTGCAGAAATATGTGTGACTTTGATTTACATTTTGAGTATCTGTGAGGCAAGAAAGTCTCAGAATTCCTTACCCCAAAGGGGGGTGACCTTGGATAAGGAATTGTTGCTGCCATTGGTCAGACCAAATAGCAAGACCACTGGCAATGGTCCAAGAGTCTGTAAAAAGTGTGTAGATAGGGCCAATTGTTGGCCAAAGTATCCAGTGCTAAGATGACTACCTGAAGTTTGGCCAACTGTGCGGACCCTTGAATCCTGTCCCTTATCAGTGTTATCCTGGTTAAGGTATGAAAAGCAGCAATTTTCCATTAATCTCTGTTTTGTGTGATAAGGGATGGTGTCTGTAAGATATATGGACTACCTTTCCTATTTATTCTCTCGATTCCAGGGGCTGCCCAGGTAGCCAAGGGGTGACCTCATTCAGCATCATGGCTTTTGGCAAGGGACTGAGGACAGGGGCGACCAATGCCTCCTGCAAGTAGAACTCACCAGAGGGCCCCGATTTAGCTCTATTCCGTAGGTACCATTTCTGTTTTTGCAAGAAGGCCTCAGTAATTTATGCTGAGCTTTTGGGGAGCTGCTTCCATGACCCAAGGCATAATGGGCAGCTGGGTATGGAGGGTCACAGGCTCAGGATCTGTGAGAGCCTCTGTTTCCAGAAGAGTTCTGTATGCAGCCAGCACTTGCCATTTTAATGGTATATGGGGCTAGGGAAGGCAATGCGTCAAAAACCCATGGAC
The DNA here is from genome assembly GCF_028021215.1 of Eschrichtius robustus. Lineage (NCBI taxonomy): Eukaryota > Metazoa > Chordata > Mammalia > Artiodactyla > Eschrichtiidae > Eschrichtius > Eschrichtius robustus. Next base: position 31,656,355 of record NC_090839.1, read on the forward strand.
AATTCATGACTGTTGTGGTTGGTCCAGAGACTTTGGGAGGCATGAGAAAGCCTCTATAGTGAAGGAGTCTTTGGGGGAGGGGTATGAAGAGGAGTGCCTGTTGTAATGCAATTTGGACATGTTCTAGAGCTTTTTGTTGTAGGCTCCCCATTCAAGGTGGGCTGATTTGTGAATAACAGTATACAGGGGCTTAAGAAAAATATGTAAATGATGAATATGTTGCTTCCAGAATCCAAAAAGACATAAAAGATATTGGGCTTCTTTTAATGTTGTAGGTGTAACAGAGTCAATAGCTGTTTCTTAACAGTGTCAGGGACAAAGTGACCCTTGGCTGACCAGATAAATTCAGGTGATGGGTCTTGTACTATGTGTGGGGCAATGGCCTATTCCCTTAGTTGTGAATTCCTTTGGATTTTTATGTCCTGAATGAGTGTGTCAAATGAATTTCCTTGGAGGAGGAGGATGTCACCAGTACGATATCATGCCTGTGCTCCTGGAAAACATTGGATGTGGTTAAGATCTTGCCTGGAAAGATTGGGTGTGATGGCAGAGCTGTGGAGGTACCCCCTCGGAGCCAGGTAAAGGTGAATTGTTTCTCTCTGAAGGGGAAGAAGCTGTTGAGATAGGTACTGAACAGAACACATTAGCCAAATCTCTAATTGCAAAATATTTTCTAGTTGCTGATTGGATTTAGTCAGTAATTTAAATATTGGATATGGGGGTCTTGTTGGGCAAGACCATAGTATTAAGATTATGGTAATCCACTGTGAGGGACCATTAATTCTTTCTAGGTTTATGAACAGGCTGTTAAATGGAAAAACAGTGTGGAGAATCACCCCTTCTCTAAAAAAGTCTTGTATAATGGGTTTTAAAAATTTTTTATTTATTTAGTTTTGGCTGCATTGGGTCTTTGTTTCTGCGCACGGGCTTTCTCTAGTTGCGGTGAGCGGGGGCTACTCTTCGTTGCGGTGCGTGGACTCAACTGCAGTGGCTTCTCTTGTTGCAGAGCACCGGCTCTAGGCATGTGGGCTGCAGTAGTTGTGGCACGTGGGCTCAGTAGTTGTGGCACCTGGGCTTAGTTGCTCCACGGCATGTGGGATCTTCCCAGACTATGGCTCGAAACCATGTCCCCTGCATTGGCAGGCGGATTCTTAACCATGGTGCCACCAGGGTTAGGGAAGATGGAAGTCTATTGGGTTCCATTTCGCCAAGCTGATTGTTAAGTGCCAAAGACTTAATTTAATTGTATCAGCCATTGGGTGAGAGCATCCATGCCCACTATGGAATATTTTAGGGCAGTGGGTGCTATGACTGTAGAAAATTTAGTCAAGGCAATGGTTAAGGTGAGGCATACCTGTTTCTCCTCATTTTATGTTTAGTGACTGCCCCCTAAGATTATAGAGGGTATCTCATTTAAATTTAGGGTGATTCCCTGGTGTAAGTATAATTTGAACTCCGGTCTTAGGGCATGAAAGTTTGCCAGTTGGTGATTGCCAGCAGATGTGAAAGTTAATTCAGAACCCATGTTGCAGACTTGCAAAAACCTATTAGCGCCCTTATATCTTTTTACTGTATATATTCTTTTTTTTCTAATCATTTTTATTTCATGTTAAATTCTTTAAAACTATTTTCAACTATGAAACATTTTCAATATACATAAAAGTATAAAAATAATATAACAAATACCTTTGTACTCACCACTGAGATTAATAGAGGTCAACTTTTGTCATATTTGCCTTAGAGCTTTTCTTTTTTAATAAATTTATTTATTTTATTTTATTATTTATTTTTGGCCGCATTGGGTCTTCGTTGCTGCGTGCGGGCTTTCTCTAGTTGTGGCAAGCGGGGGCTACTCTTCGTTGCGGTGTGCGGGCTTCTCATTGCGGTGGCTTCCCTTGCTGTGGAGCACGGGCTCTAGGCTCGCAGACTTCAGTAGTTGTGGCACACGGGCTCAGTAGTTGTGGCTCACGGGCTCTAGAGCACAGGCTCCGTAGTTGTGGCGCATGGGCTTAGTTGCTCTGCGGCATGTGGGATCTTCCTGGACCAGGGCTCGAACCCATGTCCCCTGCATTGGCAGGCGGATTCTTAACCACTGCACCACCAGGGAAGCCTGCCTTAAAGCTTTTTACAATAAAAAAACTAAAAGTCATCCTCTTCTCCCTCCCTTTCTCTTTCCCTCCCTAGGGGTTACCATTATCCTGAAATTCCTGTGTCATATCCATGCATGTTTTACTTTTACATTTACTTTTTACGTTTACTTAAATGTACTACATTTAAATAATATATATGTGAAATTTTTACGTAAAGTATTTTACATTATATGAATCGTTTTGCAACTTGAAACAATGAAAAATGTAAAGCATCTAATTGTCCCTCAGCAAACAAAAAGGTAAGCAAACTATGATTTAATCATACTATAGAATGTTTAATAGTAGTTAGAAATGAATGAACTAGTCTATTTTAGCAACATGATAAATGAAAAAGGCAAGTTGTATGTATTCTTTTAGCAAATTTTGGAGTTCCAGTCAGGTCATTTCCAGTTTGGACTTAGGTTTTTGTTTTCTCCCCCTGTAGCCAGGTATCTTGGGGGGGAGGTGGTTAGTGACTATACTTTGGGGCAGATGTCCTCTACTCTTCTCATGTTTATAAGTTTCTTCCTCTAGAGAGCCTCAAATTAGCATCTTCAGGTTAGAGGCCTCCTCCCTGGCAACTGTCACCTTATTGGCTAGGGAACCACAGCCTAAGCAGGGAGCAGAGTTGTGTTGATAAGACATCACACTCAGTTGATGCCAGAGTCTTTTTTGGCCCCTTTTACAGTTGTTCAGTAGGGTCATGGTATCCTCTAGCCCTTTAAGAAGGGCAGGGATAAAGCATTTGAGGCACTTTTCACGAGGGTTTGTGCCTTGGGGTGCCATGGTGTCTTCTCCATCACCTTTTGCACTGACAGCAGCAGGAGAAGCACTTGAAGCTCATAGGTCCTAGTGAGCCACCTGCTTTTAGGAATGTGGTCCTCAGCAGGCCACATAGTGACTGTCCTCTTTCACATGAGCGAGCATCACTGGGTCTGACTATTGCACAGGGCATTGGTCACACAACCAACAGTTACAGTGTAAGAGTCATTCCCCTGAGCCTAGTGTTAGCCGTGGCTTTTGCTGGAATTGAGACATACAATTCAATGAGACACATGTCTAGGTCCAGGCCAAGGTACACAACCCAGGACCATTTTAAGGAGGGCCCCAATCTCATACCTCTGTCCCTAAATGCAAACGATTGAAACTTCCCAACATAGGCTGGTAAAATCTATAGCTGGTGCTCATTAGGACTCAGCAAATGCAGCACAAACACCATAGCTCAAAACACAAGCTAAAAAACAAGCAGCAGAGCCAGTTAACATGCCAAAACAAGAGAAGAGAGACCTCCTGTAGTTGTGGTCATCACTTATACACCCTGCTTGCTACGCTATGCTGGGGTTCATCCTGACTCCCTGGGTTGACAACACATGTTGAAATATTGAGGAATGATGTGTCATGATGTCTGCAACTGGCTTTGAAAAGCTTCATCCTGAAGGCTGTGGGGAGCCACTGAGGGCTTTAGGCAGAGGAGGGACAGGTTGATTTGGGCCAGAGAAAAGTCACTAGTGGAGGGGAGCAATGTGCTGCAGTGAGGAGGAAGGAATGGAAGTGGGAGAAGTGTGGTGGGATGAGTTCCAGGTAACCATTTGAACAGTCCAAGAAGAGCTGAAGAAGCTCCCACTCTGTGGTGGTGGGAGATGGGGAGGGAGGCAGTACTGCGGAGGGAATGAGGGCAAGACTCACTCATTTTGGGGAACATAGTGCTAGTGGCTCAAAAAAAAAATGTAGCTCGGAGCCAGACTACTTGGGTTCAGGCAACAACTGGGCACGTTATTTAACCTCTGTGTGCCTCAGTTTCCTTATTTGTAAATGGGATGTACTCATTTACAAGGGCTGCCATAACAAAGTACCACAAACTGGGTGGCTTAAGCAACATAAATTGATTTTCTCACAGTTCTGAAGGCTAGAAGTCTGAGTTCAAGGTGTCAGTAGGCTTGGTTTCTTCTGAGGCCTCTCTTCTTGGCTTGTAGATGGCCATCTCCTCCCTTCTCTTCATATGGTCCTCCCTCCATATGTGTCTGTCCAAATTTATTCTTATAAGGACACCAGTCATATTGGTTTAAGGCCTACCCTAATGACCTCATTTTAATTTTTTAATTTTTTTTTTGATGTGGACCATTTTTAAAGTCTTTATTGAATTTGTTACAATATTGCGTCTGCTTTATGTTTTGGTTTTTTGGCCCTGAGGCAGGTGGGATCTTAGCTCCCCCAACCAGGGACTGAACCCACACCCCCTGCCTAGGAAGGCGAAGTCTTAACCACTGGACCTCCAGGGAAGTCACCTCATTTTAACTTAATTACCTCTTTAAAGACCCTATCTTCAAACACAGTCACATTACGAGCTTATTGGAGGTTAGGACTTCAAATGTGAATTTTGGGGAGACACAACTCAGCCCATACAGGAGGATAATAACAGAATTTACTTCACAGACGTATGAGAATTAATTGAATTAGAACATGTAAAGTGCTCAGAACAGTGATGAAAAATGTTTTCTATTGCTAAAGACGACATATGAAATGACGTGGAAATGAGGCAGCCATTTCACAGATGCCCCAAAGCTCCTGCCCCCTCCGGAAGTGGCTCCTTTGAGTCCTAATAGTTCTCAGAGCCCAGAACTTTCAGAAGCATTCCCCGTTTGCTTTGGGTGTCTCTGAGATTGTAGCTCTCAATGGTCAAAATCCTCTTTAATCCCCTTTTTCCCACAGGACAGCCTGACAGGGTAGTCCCTTGAAAGCAACTAAGCCTATGGTTCTCAAAGTGTGCTTTCCAGACCATCAGCATCACCTGGAAACTTGCTAGAAAGGCAAATTCTTGGGCCCACCCCAGACCTACTGAGTCAGAATCTCTGTGTTTTAATAATCCCTCCAGATGAGAACCCTCCAGTGTCACTCCAAGCGCTTGTTTGAAGGGATCAAATCTGTTGAAATACCACTTGGGGGCAGCACAGGACTGTGAGGTAAGCACAAGCTCATTAAAAACAACCCACTTTTGCTTTTAATGCAGAAGCCCCTCCTGCCTTTCCTGCCTCCAGTCTTGCCCCAAGCCCCACTCAGTTCCCCCCACAAGGCCAGAGAAACCTCTAGAAGCCTCAAACCTGATTGTGACACTGGTTCAGAATTCTTCAGCAGCTCCCTATGGCACTAAAGGCCTTTTAACTTCCCAGTAGCATCTCCTGTCTCCTGCATCTTGCTCATCCTCATGTTCTCTTTGTATCTTCCCTGGAGTCAGACTGACCTGGGTTTGAATTTCGGCTCTGCCATTTACCATCTGGGTGTGGCTTGGGCAAGACACATCATTCTGAGCCTCAGTTTCCTCATTGGTGAAATGGGGGCAATTAATAAGACCTTTCTCATAGAGCTATTATTAGAGAGAGCTTATTTATAAAGGAATTCTGGCCTAGGGTCTCACAAACAGGGCTCAGTATGCAACATCTCTGCTTCCCTTCATGTACTGCCAAGCACAACGTACAGTCAGACTCTGCAGGCTTCATGCCAGGTGCAGTGGATGCTATCTGAGCCCCACTCATTTCCCCAATGTTATGACTGCCACCAGCCAGCACCTGTATCTCTTTGTCTGGGGCTTTTATTGGCTGCTGGTACCCACTGTGGTGCCAGAACCATAAAACTTTGTACAATGGAGGTAATACTAGTGCCTACCTCATAGCACTGCTAGGAGAGCCTTGTTAGTGCCCTGCATAGAATTTTGCTGTTGGGGAGACATAGCACTTGTCCTTCTCTTGCCCATCTCTGTACTCCCCTACCCACAGGAGTGGCCGTGTAAACATATCAGGTAGTGAATGAGGGATGGGAAACCTGAAGGGGTCTGGCTCGCTGGTGGCTCCTTGCTCTACCATTCCTGGCCTCCTGCCCTTGAGCCACCCAGGATGGCTCCTGTCTACCCCCTTTCAGACACCTAAGATGCCTGAGTTGTGTCATAGGATGTAAGAGGACCCCCGGGCACCGGGGGCTGGCAAATGACCCTGGCACCCTTGGCAGGGCAGTTGGTGCTGTGTGCGCTCTCAAAATCTGGACCATCTCAGGCTGAAGACCTGGAGGTGATGCAGCCCCTCAGCCCACAGCCTGCAGGGCCAAGGGCACATGACCTTCTCCAACAGTCACTGATATCAGGATGCCACTCTTTTCTGTGGCTGCCTCCTGGGGTTTGTTTTGACTTTGGTCTTCATGTTCTTGGTGGAGCTACCCTGGATGCAGTAGGCATGCATCTACCTGGCCTACAAGGGACTCCAAAAGCATACTCCCCACCCCCAGCCTAAATATCTCCCCTACCAGCCTGTCATATTCTGACTCTGCATGAAAACCTATGGGTAAGCATTGCCCTCTTCCAGGTACTTTGAAAATGTTAGCAGACTGCACTCAGGACCAGCTGTATAATTTGTGGAGCCCTGTGTAAAATGCAAATGCATGGGTTCTTGTTCAAAAATTATGAAGAATTTCAAGACAGTGACAGTGCAGCATTAAGCCACGTGTGGGGCTTTGTGTGACTCTACAGATTACATACACACGAAGCTGCCTCTGACTGCAGCCCTTACTTCTTAGCATGATGGAGCTTGTCAGCAACTTTACTTGTACCAAGGAGGAGCCCTGGAGCTGCTCAGAGAAAAAGTCAAAATGTGTCCTTTACTCAGCTCAGGACGCCTATTGTCTCAGAGATACTTGAATCAAGTGTTCTCTGCCCACCTAGCCTTTCTCACTGGGCTGCCTCCCAGGCTCCTGGAGTCCTGGTCGCATATAGGGCCTTTTCTGCCTCTGGCCTGGCTGATCCCCAGGCGGGTCCTTACTCACCTGTCTCTACTGCTGTGTTTGCCTTGTCTGCTCTGGGATGTGGGTCTGATCCCTTGAGTTCCCATTCTTCTGTCCTGGCCACCAGATCTCTGGATTTAGATCTTAGCAGCCCCTGGAGAGTACCCCCAGACAGACTCCCCATGCATAGGGCTCCTTTAGGCTTTCTCTAGGCCTACTCCCCCAGCTTCTTCCAGCCCAAGAGGCTGATCTGTGTGACTACTCCAGTGGGCTGCCTTTACTCTGGCTTCTGGTTGGGTGTGACTAATCCTGTCAGCAGCAGGAAATTGCAGGGAGGGAGAAATGAGAGAGGTGGAACATTTATTCCCCCGGCTCCCTCCTGGAGCCTCCCGGGCCCTGGCTGTGTCCCTCTCCCAGGTCACAACTTCTTGTCAGGCAGCCATCTCCATGTAGCCCTCTCTGCCTCCAGGTTTTAAACCTCCTGGCTAACACCTCCCTCCCCTTGGCCTGTCAGAACCGGGGTGGTCGTAGAATCCAGCTGTCTCTATTGTTCCTTCCCTTGAGATTTTCCCATAAGCTGCCTAAACTTTTGTAAACAGTCCCTTTATTAAACTCTCCCAGAATTATCCTAATTTGAATTTGCATCTATTTCCTTCTGGGACCCTGACTGATACCGAAACTGAGTGCCCCTAAAACGGAGTTCCTCTGCCCAGTTTATGGTTAACCTCTCTATCCAAAACTTTATTCTCTTTCTTGTCCTGCACCTGTTCCTCTCAAGATTGAGGAGCATCAAAGAAAAGGGTGGATTGAAACCAAGCAGGATCCCTCGGGGCCATCCCATATATAAAAGCCTTTCCATGACCCCCGTGTCTTGTCTCTAGGAAAAAGGCTTCAGCCTCCTAGGCCTTCTCTAAGTTCCAAAGGGCATAATTAGGGGAGGAAGGGAATGCAGAAACAAAGGAAAAGCAGCCAAGAAACAATATTGCAGCGACAAAGCAGAGTCCTAGTTCCTTCTCAAGGGATATACAGAACAATCTGATACTTGCCTTTGAGTTGTTCTGCAGCAACTATGACCCCCCGCCCCCCCACCCCGGCCCCCGGACAGGTGGAGGAGGTAACTACATGCTGAGACCCCAGACTGGTTGGAACCGGAAGGTTGATGACTGAGATTGCTGGAACACCATCCTGTTACCTCACCACCAACCAATCAGAAGAAAGTCATGTACCCTGCAGCCTTCGAGAATTTCGGGTCTTTTGAGCTTGAGCCGCCCATACAGTAAGTCTCCTACATATGAACCAGTGGTGTTCTGAGAGCGCGTTTGTAAGACCAATTTGTGCATAAGTCCAGCAAAGCTAGCCTAGGTACCCAATTAACACAATCAGCTATATAGTACTGTACTATAATAGGTTTATAATACTTTTCACACACAAACAGCTCAATATCAAAAAAACAAACAACCCAATCCAAAAATGGGCAGAAGACCTAAATAGACATTTCTACAAAGAAGATATATAGATTGCCAACAAACACATGAAAGAATGCTCAACATCATTAATCATTAGAGAAATGCAAATCAAAACTGCAATGAGATATCATCTCACACCGGTCAGAATGGCCATCATCAAAAAATCTAGAAACAATAAATGCTGGAGAGGGTGTGGAGAAAAGGGAACCCTCTTGCACTGTTGGTGGGAATGTAAATTGATACAGCCACTATGGAGAACAGTATGGAGGTTCCTTAAAAAACTAAAAATAGGGGCTTCCCTGGTGGCGCAGTGGTTGAGAATCTGCCTGCCAATGCAGGGGACACGGGTTCGAGCCCTGGTCTGGGATTTTGAGCCCTGGTCTGGGAAGATCCCACATGCCGCAGAGCAGCTGGGCCCGTGAGCCACAATTACTGAGCCTGCGTGTCTGGAGCCTGTGCTCCCCAACAGGAGAGGCCGCGATAGTGAGAGGCCCACGCACCGCGATGAAGAGTGGCCCCCGCTTGCCGCAACTGGAGAAAGCCCTCACACAGAAACGAAGACCCAACACAGCCATAAATAAATAAATAAATAAATAAATAAATAAAAATTAAAAAAAAAAGCAACAGTCTAAAAAAAAAAAAAAAAAAAAACTAAAAATAGAACTACCATACGACCCAGCAACCAGCAATCCCACTACTGGGCATATACCCTGAGAAAACCATAATTCAAAAAGAGTCATGTACCACAATGTTCATTGCAGCGCTATTTACAATAGCCAGGACATGGAAGCAATGTAAGTGTCCATCAACAGATGAATGGATAAAGAAGATGTGGCACATATATACAATGGAATATTACTCAGCCTAAAAAGAAATGAAATGGAGGTATTTGTAGTGGATGGACCTAGAGTCTACTCTGTAGTGAAGGATGGACCTTCACTACAGAGTGAAGTAAGTCAGAAAGAGAAAAACAAATACCGTATGCTAACACATATATATGGAATCTAAAAAAAAAAAAAAAAAAAAAAGGTCATGAAGAACCTAGGGGCAAGACGGGAATAAAGACAGACTTACTAGAGAATGACTTGAGGACATGGGGAGGGGGATGGGTAAGCTGGGACAAAGTGAGAGAGTGGCATGGACATATATACACTACCAAATGTAATATAGATAACTAGTGGGAAGCAGCCACATAGCACAGGGAGATCAGCTCTGTGCTTTGTGACCACCTAGAGGGGTGGAATAGGGAGGGTGGGAGGGAGGGAGATGCAAGAGGGAAGAGATATGGGAACATATGTATATGTATAACTGATTCACTTTGTTATAAAGCAGAAACTAACACACCATTGTAACGTAATTATACTCCAATAAAGATGTTAAAAAAAAACGAACACAAAAAAAGAAAACACTTTTAATCTTACGGAACAGTACCTTGAAAAGTACAATAGTACAGTACAACAGCTGGCACACAGGGGCTGGCATCAAGTGAACAGGCAAGAAGAGTTACTGACTGGAGGAGGGAGAGGAGGTGAGAGATGGTAGAGCTGAAGGATGGTCAGCAATAGGAGATACCAGCTACATCACCGTTGCTACATCTTAACAGTACCAGCTACATCACTGCTGCTCTTACCCTTGCTTCCGGACATTCTGGGCTTGAAATAAAGATACTGTACTACTGTACTCTATACAGTACTGTACAGTAAAGTACACAAAAGCACAGCCACTCGCAGAGGATGCATACACGTGGCAGTGTATGCCAGACATGTGAACTAACTTACATGACTGGACACAGGAATGCACGTTTGCTTCTTTGAAAGTTCGCAGCTTGAAGGTTTGTAAGTAGGGGACTTACTGTACTCCTTGCTTGGTGTGTGCAATAAATGCTATACTTTCCTCACCACAACCCGGTGTCAGTAAATTGGCTTTGTTGTATGGCAGGCGAGTTGACCCAATTTCGGTTTGGTAACAGTACAAGGATCTTTGTTCTCTGTTGTACCCCCTATCTATCTTTGTAGCACCCAATCCCTAGAAACAGCCAAGTCAAGGGGTGAGTACCCAGGAACTCAGTTACTTGGAAAGTGCCCAAGGAGAAGTGGGGACTCTCCCTCATGTTGCCCCAGACATGTCTACCATACCTTCCTTCTGTAGCTAATTGGGAACCAGGGCCCTAGACGTCGTGTCTTTCCCTTCTTCAGCTTCAGGGTCTAATGGAGGCAAGATGGGTCCCTCAACCAGGGTACCCTACCCCCGAACAGGTCCCCTTTGATCAGGCAACCAGGTAACCAGACAAGCAGAGAATTAGAAAACAAGGCCACCAGATAAACAGACAACCAGGCAAGCAGAAAAGTAGGCAGCATTCTCTGAGGTGCATATCTGCTGGTTTTGCTGTTCCACTTCCTTTCTACCTTTTCCTAGTAGAAGATTTTCCCTTGGGGAGCCTCTCTACCCTCACTCTCAGCCCCCTAGCTCACCTTTGACCTAGGCCTAAGCCAGTTAGCCAGTCAGGCTTAACCAAAGCTGATCCAGGACCTGAGTAACCAGAAAGAGTTTCTTTCTTGTTGGATCTGCTAAGAGGCAGTGAGATCTGGAGCTGCGGCCACCCTTTTAAATCCAGCGTGGGAGCCAACCTGGGGGAAGGCAAGGCTGAGAGACAGTCATTGTTTGAGCCCTGATTAAGCCATTCCTGAAGGTAGCTACCGTGGAACCTTTCAGTTATATGAATCAATGAATTCCCTTTTTGCTTAAAGCCAGTTTACATAGAGCGTTCATTCCCTTGTGTGTGATAAGAAATATACACCCTTGAACAACAAGGGCGTAAATCCAAGTATAATTTACAGTTGTTCTGAGGTTTCTTCACATCCTCGGAGTCAACCAACTGCACATCATGTTGACCTGTAGTATTTACTATTGAAAAATATCCATGTATAAGTGGACCCACACAGTTCAAACCCACGTTGTTCAAGGGTCAACTGTATGTTTAATCTTTGTTCCTGGCACAGAGCTCCTAAAACCTCTGTAATTTCCTAAGTGATGAGTGTCTGTTGTTATTAATAACAAGCCCTTTCTATCACACTTGAGTTTATGTTAATGAGGTAACTTAGGGTAGGGTCCCCACAGGGTCTCTGGATAGGGAATGTTTCCTGACGTCACCCAGTGTACCTCTTCAACTGATTGTTCATTTCTATCCTTTATAATAACCTAGTAATCGTAAGTGTTCCCCTGAGTTAGTGAGCCATTGTAGCAAATTATAAGAACTGAGGAGGCAGTTATGGGAGCTCCCTATTTATAGCCAAAATCCATCAGAAGTATGGGAGGCCTAGAGTTGCAATAGGCGTCTGAGGTAGAGAGTAGTCTTCCCCTCCCCACCCCAGCTTTACTGAGATATAATTAACATAAAACACTGTGTAAGTTTAAGGTATACAATGTGATGATTTGATGCAAAATGATTACCACCATTTGTAGCCAACACCTCCATCCTGTTATATAGTTTTTTTTTTAAATTGGAGTATAATTGCTTTACAATGTTGTGTTAGCTTTTGCTGTACAGTGAAGTGAATCAGCTATATGTTTACCTATATCCCCTCCCTCTTGGACCTCCCTCTCACTCCCCCCATCCCACCCATCTAGGTCATCACAGAGCACTGAGCTGAGCTTCCTGTGTTTTATAGCTTGTTCCCACTAGCTATCTATTATTTACAATAGCCAGGACATGGAAACAACCTAAATGACCAATAACAGATGAATGGATAAAGACGATGTGGTACGTATATATAATGGAATATTACTCAGCCATAAAAAGGAACATAATTGGGTCATTTATAGAGATGTGGATGGACCTAGAGTCTGTCATACAGAGTGAAGTAAGTCAGAAAGAGAAAACCAAATATCATATATTAATGCATCTATGTGGAATCTAGAAAAATGGCACAGATGAACCTATTTGCAGGGCAGGAATAGAGATGCAGATGTAGAGAACGGACATGTGGACATGGTGGGGAAGGGGAGTGTGGGACAAATTGGGAGGTTAGGATGGACCTATATACACTACCATCCTGTCACATAGTTATCTTTTTTTGTGTGTGGTGAGAACACTTAAGGTCTACTCTCTTAGCAACTTTTAAGCATACACTACAATATTATTAGCTATAATCGCCATGCTGTACATTAGGTCCCCAGAGCTTATTCACCTTACAACTGGAAGTCTGTACCCTTTGACAAACATCTCCCCATTTCCCCCACACCCCAGCCCCTGGCAATCACCATTCTACTCCCTTTTTCTCTGAGTTTGGCTTATTTGTCCTTCTCTGTCTGACTTATCTCACTTTGCATAATTAATGCCTTTAAGTTTCATCCAAGTTATTGCAAATGGCGGGATTTCCTTCTTTCTCATGGCTGAGTAATATTCATTGTATATATATGAACAATATCTTCTTTATCCATTTATCCATTGACAGGTAATTAAGGTTGGTTCCATATCTTTACTGTTGTAAGTAATACTGCAATGAATATAGGGGTGCAGATATCTCTTTGAGATCCTATTTTCATTTCTTTTGGATATATAATCCAGAAGTGAGATTGCTGGATCCCACGGTAGTTCCATTTTTGAGGAACCTCCTTACTGTTTTCCATAGGGGCTGTACCAACTTACATTCTGAAGTAGGGGGGGCAGTCTTAACCTGTGGGGTCTGATGTTATCTGTAGGTAGAGAGTGTCAGAATTGAGTTAAATTATAGGACAACCAGTTGGTGAAAAAACCCACACATCTTGTGTCTGAAGTGTTCTTTTTTGGGGGGAGTGGGGTTGGATCTTAGCTTCCCGGCCAGGGATTGAACCTGGACCACCGCAGTAAAAGCGCCAAGTCCTAACCACTGGACCGCCAGGGAATTCCCTGGTGTCTGAACTGTTCTGTGTGAGAATGTAGAGAAAGTTTTCCCAGATCTTGCAAAGGAAAGAGCCCTGGATGGGATGACAGTCACTGAAACTTTGCTCCACCGGCCTGCTGTTGAGTGTGAGAAAGATCAGGACAAAACTACACACATGAGAAGAGGCCTCTCCATGCTTGTGGGAGTCTCTTGGGAGGCTTGGGCTCAAACCTGGGTCTGCTTTTAATGAGTTGGGTCAATGGACATGTCCCTTCTGCTCTCAGGGCCTTGGGCTTCTCACGGGTAGCCAAGGGGGAGACCTTCTTTCCCTGCTTTGCCAGTGCATGGGCCTGAGTGTATCATTCCTTGGGAGCTGCTGGTGGGGTGTGGAGGCCAGGAGCAGCTGATCCAAACCTGGCTCTCAGATCATGAGGCCTTGTTCCATCTGGGAGAGGAGCCAGGGCCCTCCTGCCCCCATTCTTCATTGAGAAAACTTGGGCTCCCAGCCAGGGTGAGAGCCTCATGCTGTGGCAGCTGAGCCTTCTTCTTTGCTTCTGGCCTTTCTCTCCTCTGTGCTCTTTCCCCAAATCCTGTCCTGAATCAGTGCTCAGGGAAACTGAGCACAGGATGTTAAGAATGACTTTATCAGGAAAGCCCATCTGCTCTCACAACTCAGCCTTTAATCATTGGGAATTGCCTGTCCCACATGACAGAGCAGTGGTTCTCAAAGTTTGGACTCCACACCAGCAGCAAGAGCAACACCTGGGAACTTGTTAGGAATGCAGGTTCTCAGGTCTCATCCCAGGCCTACAGAATCAGGTACTCTGGGGGTGCAGCCCAGCAACGTATGTTTGAAGGAGCCCTCCAGGTCATGCTCCCTCCAAGTGTGAGAACTACTTGGATCTCTTCTAGAACTAGCTTGGAGCTGTTGCTCATATAAAAGATTCAGGAGGGGATGGTCTGGTACTTGCCTAGATCCCTTTTAGCTGCCGATACGCCGTTCCTCAGCTACTATGAATGAGGTTGGCTGCTAAGGCCTCCAGCTGGCCCTTCTCTTGAGCATTGCCTTGTGCTAAATCACTATGCCCAGAAATGCCTGAGAGATTATGTACTCACCCATTGTATGTGGGCCACAGCCAATGACTGATGGATGGGGTATAACAGGCTGACCGCTTGTCTTAAGATGGGACACTCTGGTGTGAATTACTCTCTGGAGCCCCTCTGTGCATTAGGTCAAGTCTAGACTTTAATTGCTCCAAGTTGCTGCTTATCCCAAATCCCAGGCTCTTGTTGGTACAATAGGTATGAATTACCACACAAGACCCTGGTGTAAAAAGAAAATGTCACTTGGTTTGCTTTGGAAAACTAAAAATAAACCTAGCTCCGAAGCCCTGTCTTCCAAGATGGCTATGCTTGGTACCCTCCTTTGAATGCTGGTTTGCAGTCAGCCAGGAGGTCCTCTTGAAGTCCGGGAAGCTGGGGAGGGCCCTGGATCACAGGCCCTGGTGGCCACAACTGTGATGGGCCCATTTTCCTCTTGGTCTTAAAGAATCAACTCATCTACCCTTGATCCAGACATCACAGGGACATGTTTCATAGGGAGCCCAGGAAGTACAAAAAAATTGTCAATGATATTCCTCCCCAAAGTCTCCTTCCTGAGAGGAGAGAGAAGGAAAATGTTTACTTTTTGTCCTCAATAGAAAAAAAAAAGGCAAGACATGAATTAATTTCCCCAATTAGTTTCTGGGAGTTTCAGAGCAGATGGCAATTGTGTGTGTGTGTGTGTGTGTGTGTGTGTGTGTGTGTGTGTAGGGGTATGTTTGCATATTGTGTACACAGAGATGTGTTTGCATGTGTGAGACTGGGACTTGGGTTCCAGTACTGAGAGATAGTAACCAAGGCCAGAGACCTTATCACTCCCTGAGAAGGTGTCCATCTCTCCCTTAGTCCCAGTTTTCTGCCTCAGGCCTCACAAATGATCTCATCTGCTACCCTCTTGGAGCCTATTGGGAGCAACAGAAGGTGGCACTGGACAGGACAGTGGGATGACCTGTCTAAGTTCTAGCCACCTCCCTGTTTTGGCACTTCAGGGGTATGGGGTTCTGACTCCTGTTGTTTGCTGTTTTTGCTGTTTGGGAGCCACAACAGTAAAACCTGGGTAATTATGGTAATATAGTAAAACATTTACAGCATTTTTCCCCTTGGGAGCTGTGATTATGGGTGGTTTCTGTTTGATGTATTTGTGTTTATTTGCATTTTTGAAACTTTCTACAATTGACATGAATTATGTGTATAATAATTAAAAATGAAACCATAAGAATAATTATAAACACCTATTCATTGAGTGTCAGCTTCCTCTCCACCCACATCATCAATGGAAAGCTTGTATTTCCTCAACTTTGTATTATGAAAATTTCTTGGCATACAGAAAAAAATGGAAAGAACAGTATGACAAACACCTATATAAATTTTCAATATACCCCACCACCTAGATTCAAAATTGGAAATATATTTTCATATTTGATATATTTATATATATTAAAACATATACTTTTTTCCTGAAACATTCTGAAGGCAATGAAAACATTCTAAAACAATTTGTAAGTAAATTGCAGATATCATGATATTTCACTTCTAAACACTTCTGAATGCATCTCCTAAGAGTAAAGATTCCTGAGAATCCAGGTCAGTTTCTTGTGGAAGGTCCTACAATCCAGCTTAGTCACTGTTGGCCCTCTCTCCTGGGCCACTTTCCTCCACGGAATATTTCCCTGCATGGCTTCACCTGCCCAGACTGTCTGCAGATTCAGGGTCTATTGCAAACCCCACCTCCCTGACATTATCACTTACTCTCCTCTTTTGTTATATCACTGTTCATTCTACATTTCGTGAGTAGAACAGTTCAGACCAAGACACAGTCCTGCTCTCAGGGAGCCTGCAGTGCAGGTGTTGGGGGCACGGAACAGGTAACTCTGCAGTATGGGGGGCTGAGGGAGGCACTGGGACTCGGCGCTCTTGGAGGTAGAGGAGGTGTGCCTCCCTGAGGCTGGGGGTGGCCAGAAAAGGCATTTCAGAGAGGCAGATGGTATCTGACCCGGGAGCTGAAGGGTACACGGGAGCAAGTGGAGCTGGGGCAGATCAGGATTGGTAGAAGGTGCCTCGGTTAGATTTTCACGTCAGGAAAATTTCTCTGCCCACATAAATTTCTCTGCTCTAAGAAATATTGTTTGAACAAATGAACCACTGAATGGAGAATGGATTGGAGAAAAACAGGGACTATTTGGGAGCTATGGCAGTAATCTAGAAGACAATCACAGTGTAACTTGAGTAGATGGATATTAGGGTTCTTAAGGGGTTACAATCAGCAGAGTTTGGTTATTGAGTATATGTGGGAGGATGAGTAGGGAGATAAGTCAAAACTGGATAAAGCAGCCGAATTTCTGGCTTGAGCAACTGGACCAACACTGGTGCCTTCAATGAGTCAGGTAATTTGAAAAAAGAAATAAGATTTTATGGCTGGATGGGGGAAATGAGCTTCCTTTCTCACGTGTTTTGTTTGAATTTCCTGAGGCTTATCCAAGTGGAGACATCTGATAGTTGGGAGTTTATATGAAAGGTCTGGGGACTCATCTAGACCCAGGATACAGACTTGTGGGGCTTCACTGTATGCATGGCAAATGACACCAGACCTAGGAAATGAGTGTGGCTTGAGAGGAGAAGTGAGCTGAGCCCCAAACCTGGAGGAACTGTCACATTTAAGAGTTAGTCAGAATAAGACTGAGGTGTGGCCAGAGAAGTGAGAGGAAAGCCAGGACCTGGTGCCAAAGAAACCAACAACACTACCAAAGAGGATGAAATGGTTAGTGAGCCAAATGATCCCAAGAGGGTAAGACAGATGAGGATGTACAAAGGTCCATGGAAGACGATATCATTGAAGGACAGTATCAGTAGAGTGATAAGGGCAGAAAGATTCCAGGGACTTGGGTGATAAGCAGAACCCAAGGCAGGGAGATACCAATGAGGGTATGCTTTTTGAGCAAAAGGAATGAATTGGAAGCAGTGGATGGGTGGATGGAGGAAGGGAAAGCTCTTTGAAATGGGGTCTCCCATTCTCCATTGTTCCTCAGTATCCAGCTAGTGGGAACAAAGCTGTGATGGGACCTAGGAATGGAGGAGGATGGTGGTAACTGCCAAATAAACACACCATCCAGGGAAACCAGCCAAGGCTGGGCCCAGAATCTCTGGAACGGAACCCATCTTCCGTCTGCAACAGGAAATGGTGTTGGGAGCTGAGTTTACTGTGGAATTTCCGAGCAGTGAGGATGTTCCTGGTGAATTCTTTTTATTTATTTATTTATTCATTCATGAAAAAGAGTTGGAATTAAGTCATCAGCCACCCCCCACCCCCCAAAAAAACCCCATTCCCTCCCACAGAGGAAGTGCTTAATTTAGCCTTATGTTCCAGTCAAAAAATATCCTTGACGTTTGGAAGTTTCTGCTGGTTGTTTGTCACCCTTGAATATGGCAGGATGTTAAATGCATATGGCAAGATTGGACTCTTTGTGCCTTGATTTCAGCTGCGGTCCTAAGAGAATAGGTGGCACCATCCCAACCTCCACACCAAGAGGAAGTCCTGTTCGACCATCTATGCAGGATGTGGAAAGAGTGTCTCTAAAACCAGCTTTAGGAACCTTAGATGACCCTTCCCTCTCTGGCCCATAAAAGAGGTTGGTGAGACAGAGAAAGAGAGTTGAAATGAGTGCTATGGGTCTATCTCCCTTGGGCTGAGGTAGGGGGTGCTCTCATTTATCTAGAGTCAAATGAGAGGGTCTTCGATCGCACCACTCAGAAAACTTGATATGTGCCCCTGGAGCTTGCAGGACATAGCAGACTGGCATCTGATTCACCGAAGAAAGTTGATCTGTGAAAGACTGTGCCTCGAACTGACTGTCTGAGATCTAAATGGAAATGTGACTGTGTTTGGGAAGTAACTGCAGCCTGTGAGGTGGTGGGTCAAAGGAACTAGTCTTTTTGTACCAGATGTAGCCACACACAAGAGGCAAAGAGGATTGTTTAGGTCCTTCCCCAAGGGCTACCTGGCATAACAGGGTGATCCCAGCATAAGGATCCTGAAGGTAAACCATCCCAGACCATGGGTATTTAAAGGAGGTGGCTTTGAAAAGACATTCTAAGCAAGTGTTAAGACTGGGACCCCAAGGCTTTCTCAAGCATTTATAGGAAGGGTTCTTGGCTGTACAATGAACATCTGTCTTGCAGCAAAGATCAGAATACAGCTGTTGCCTTCATATCTGTGATATTGTGATTTATCATGGAAAGTATATATTTGGTCTTTGTCCCTGGTTTCTGGTTATAAAGCTTTGAAAACCCTTGGGATTTCTTAAGTGATAAGAGCAATAAAAGTGTCTTGATATTCATAACAAACTCCTTTCAACCTCACCTGAGTTTATGTTAATGAGGTGACTTTTGGAAAGCCCCTAAGGATGGAGGAGCTGGTTTCCAGGGCAACCAACTTTCAGTCCTATCCCCCCTGACTTCCCGAGAGGGGAGAGGGGCTGGAGATTGAGTTCAATCACTAATAGCCAATGATTTATCCAATCACCTGTGGAGATGGGGAGAGTGGCATGCCTGGATAGGGCATGGAAGCTCCTCACCCTTTCTCCATACCTTGCACTACGCACCTCTTCTGTCTGGCTGTTCTGGAGTTATATCTTTTTACAATAAACCAGTAATATAGTAAATAAAATATTTCCATGCATTCTGCAAGCAAGAACTTAATCAGATCAAAGAAAGGGGTTGTGAGAACCTCTGATCTATAGCCAGTCAGTCAGAAGCACAGGTGACAACCTGGACTTGCAGCAGTTGGTATCTGAAGTGGGAAGGGGGCAGTGTTGTGGGACTGAGCCCTTAACCTGTGGGATCTGACGTTATCTCCAGGTAGATAGTGTCAGAATTGAGTTGAATTGTAGGACACTCAGTGAGTGTCCCCCACGAATTGAAGAATTGCTGGGTGGTGTTGAAATAAACACACACATTGAAAAATCCAAGTCTATTGTTTCATAGGCCTTAGGGAGCTGCCATTAAGCTAAATAACGGAGGATGTCAGAATACAGAGGCCAACGAATAAAAGTCAAGAGTTTTCAAATGTAAAAATAAAAAAGAGAAAGATAAAACGTTGTTATCTGGGTAAGTTTAACATCAAATTGAGTGTGGATAAATATACACCTGAAGGCTTCTAAAAGTTTGATGGGACTGGACTGCTAAAGAAACTCCAAGCCTTATCTGCAACCCGTAAAGCAACACCAGACCTGCTGCACCAGTCAGAAGCCAGTTGTGAAAGGTATGCAGAACACAGGGAGGGCACATGCTTCAAAGTCCGTTTCATTATTTATTTATTTAGGCCATGCTGTGCAGCATGCAGGATCTTAGTTCCCTGACCAGGGACTGAACTCATGCCCCTGCATTGGGAACGTAGAGTCCTAACCACTGGACCGCCAGGGAAGTCCCAAAGCCCATCTTAAAATGGAGAAAAATTAATCTCCAAGTGGCAATTCCAAGGCCAAAGATGAAAAGTGCAGAGCCAAGTGAGCCAGCCGAGAAACTCAGGGCAGAAATTTCACAACTCCTGTCCACCAAGTGCGGCTTGATCATAGCTTAGACCACTGACTGCTGAGCAGGTTTCCCATTCTCCCATTTTTCAAATGAGAGTTTTTGTTGCAATTATCCTATTTCTACTTCAGCACTGTATACATCACCATGTGTGGTGGGGCTGGATGATTTGTCTTTTATAGGTCACTGAATGGAGAGAAATTTATCCAGATCTGACGGGGAAAGCAGCACATATCCCCTAGACCTGGACTTTGAGCTGGAATCATTCATTGGATAGGACTTTGGGGTCATCTTCCTTGGGGAGGGGCAAAGGTTTTTCCATGTATGGGCAGAAGGGTTTACATGGCCAAAGTGGTGGGCACTTAGAAAGATTACTACATTGTACCCCATATTCTCTATTTTCCTTTTATTTTATGGCAGTAGAAGTAGAAGTTTTTGCTAGGCACTTGATTGCTCATCTAAGACCCCACTTCCCAGATTCCCCAGCAGCTAGATGTGGCCATGTATCCAGGCCAATGGGATATTTGTGGAAGTGATGCATATCATTCTCTGGCTGTACTGTTAAAACGAAGTTTACTTGTGTTCATTCTAGTTTAATCTTCAATTCTGAGATGATATTTTATTTCAAACTCTCTCTTGAGCGCTCTCAGCTTATTTCTAAGTTTTTCCATTCTGATTTATGTTGCTATTCCTATCTTATATGATCTTCTCATTATCTTTTAGCTCAATTTGGTATAGTACATTACATTTTGAAATCTGCTTTGTGGCCACGTCCTTCTGGCTCATGTTCATTATCTGTAGGGATGTTACTTTGCTCCTTATCCTCTCTTTTTAAAGTAATAACACTGTATGGGATTTGGCCTTGATAATTTTCTATTGCTTATTTCTATGTGGAGTTAGTTTTCCTGAACTTTTTGAAGGAGGCTGGCCAGGACTTCCTGTACCAGGTGAATAGAAGCAGTGACTGTGGGTTTTCTTGTCTTATTCTAGAATTTTAAGGGTAAAAATTTAATGTTTCTCCATTAAATATGATTTTTTAAAAAGGATTTTGGTAAATATCTTTTACCAGGTTTAGGTAGTTCCATTCTGTTTATTTATTTATTTTTTAACATCTTTATTGGAGTACAATTGTTTTACAATGGTGTGTTAGTTTCTGCTGAATAACAAAGTGAATCAACTACACATATACTTATATCCCCATATCTCCTCCTTCTTGTGTCTCCCTTCCACCCTCCCTATCCCACCTCTCTAGGTGGTCACAAAGCACCGAGCTGATCTCCCTGTGCTATGTGGCTGCTTCCCACTAGCTATCTATTTTACATTTGGTAGTGTATATATGTCAATGCCACTCTCTCACTTCATCCCAGCTTATCCTTCCCCCTCCCCTTGTCCTCGAGTGCATTCTCTACATCCACGTCTTTATTCCTGTCCTGCCCCTAGGTTCTTCAGAACCATTTTTTTTCTTTTTTTAGATTCCATATATATGTGTTAGTATATGGTATTTGTTTTTCTCTTTCTGACTTACTTCACCCTGTAGGACAGACTCTAGATCCATCCACCTCACTACAAATAACTCAATTTCATTTCTTTTTATGGCTGAGTAATATTCCATTATTTATATGTGCCACATCTTCTTTATCCATTCATCTGTCGATGGACACTTAGGTTGCTTCCATGTCCTGGCTATTATAAATAGTGCTGCAATGAACATTGTGGTGCATGACTCTTTTTGAATTAAGGTTTTCTCAGGGTATATGCCCAGTAGTGGGATTGCTGGGTCATATGGTAGTTCTAGTTTTCGTTTTTTAAGGAACCTCCACACTGTTCTCCATAGTGGCTGTATCAATTTACACTCCCAGAAACAGTGCAAGAGGGTTCCCTTTTCTCCACACCCTCTCCAGCATTTATTGGCTGTAGATTTTTTGATGATGGCCATTCTGACCAGTGTGAGGTGATACCTAATCGTAGTTTTGATTTGCATTTCTCTAATGATTAGTGATGTTGAGTATCCTTTCATGTGTTTGTTGGCAATCTGTATATCTTCTTTGTAGAAATGTCTGTTTAGGTCTTCTGCCCGTTTTTGGATTGGGTTTTTTAAAAAAATTTATTTATATTTATTTTTGGCTGTGTTGGGTCTTCGTTTCTGTGTGAGGGCTTTCTCTAGTTGTGGCGAGTGGGGGCCACTCTTCATCGCGGTGCGCGGGCCTCTCACTGTCGCGGCCTCTCTTGTTGCGGAGCACAGGCTCCAGACTTGCAGGCTCAGTAGTTGTGGCTCACGGGCCTAGTTGCTACGCAGCATGTGCGATCTTCCCAGACCGGCGCATGAACCCGTGTCCCCTGCACTGGCAGGCAGATTCTCAACCACTGCGCCACCAGGGAAGCCACCTGTTTTTTTGATATTGAGCAGCATTACTATACACTAACGAAGAAAAATCTGACAGAGAAATTAAGGAAACACTCTCATTTACCATTGCAACAAAAAGAATAAAATACCCAGGAATAAACCTACCTAAGGAGACAAAAGACCTGTATGCAGAAAACTATAAGACACTGATGAAAGAAATTAAAGATGTTACAAACAGATGGAGAGATAAACCATGTTCTTGGGTTGGAAGAATCAACATTCTGTTTATAGATAACTAAGAATTTTTATTTTTAATGGGTGTGAATTAAATTTTTTTAAATTTGAGATAATCTTATGCATTTTAAAAATTTAGTAACGTGGTGAATATTTAATACATTTTAATGTTTAACCATTTCTGAATTCTGGAGGTAGATCTAACTAGGGTATGATGTATTGTTGCTTTAAATACTTTGCTGGATATAGTTTGTAGAATTTTATTTTGAATTTTTATATCTATGCTTATGAGAGATATTGGTCTGTGATATTTCTTTCTCATTTCATTCTTGTTTGATTTGGGCATCAAGGATTTTCTAACCTCATAAAATGAATTGGGGCATGTTCTCTTCTTATTTTCTGGAACAATTTGCATGAGATTGGAATGATCTGTCCCTTGGATGCTTTGAAGAAACTGTCTATAGGGCTTCCCTGGTGGCGCAGTGGTTGAGAGTCTGCCTGCCAATGCAGGGGACACGGGTTTGAGTCCTGGTCTGGGAAGATCCCACATGCCACGGAGCAACTGGGCCCGTGAGCCACAACTACTGAGCCTGCGCATCTGGAGCCTGTGCTCCGCAACAAGAGAGGCCGCAATAGTGAGAGGCCCGCGCACCGCAATGAAGAGTGGCCCCCGCTTGCCGCAATTAGAGAAAGCCCTCACACAGAAACGAAGACCCAACACAGCTAAAAAATAAATAAATTAATTAAAAAAATAAAAAAGTGCTTAAAAAAAAAAAGAAACTGCCTATAAAATCATCAGAGACTATTTTCTAATGGGTAGATTTTTAAACTTTTGACTACATTTTTCAAATGGTTATCAAATTATTTAGCTTTTCTATTTCTTCTTGAGTCAGTTTTGGATAGATACAAAATGAGAATGTCACCCATTTCATCTAAGTTTTCATCTATGTTTACTAACAAAAAGTTCTTCATAGTTTATATGAAGTTATACATAGTTGTTTATAGTTTAAATTTCTGTTTTTTCTATCATTATGCACCTTTTTTCATTTTTAATATTAATATTAATTAATATTAAGTTGTGCCTTTTTCTTATATATTGTATATGTATTTAATTCCTTAATTTTATTATTTCATTCCTTCTTCTTTCTTCAGATTTATTCTATTATTCTTTTCCTCTTGTCTAATGTTGGCTGATTAACTCAACAATTTTCAACCTTTCTATATGTGGAATCTAAGAAACACAACAAACTAGTGAATATAACCAAAACAGAAACAGACTCACAGATACAGAGAAAAAATTAGTGGTTACCAGTGGGGAGAGGAAAGGGAGGAGGGGCAATATAGGGGCAGGGGATTAAAGGGTACAAAACTATTATGTGTATTAAATAAACTATAAGGATATATTGTACAACACAGGGAATATAGCCAATATTTTATAATAACTACAAATGAAGCATAAACTTTAAAAATTGTGAAACACTGTATTGTACACCTGTAACATATAATATTGTGCATCAACTATACTTCAACTAAAAAAACCCAATTTTCAGCCTTTCCTCTTTTCTAATATTATCATTTATGGTTATATATCAATCTTATGCCATGTTTCCTAGAAGTAGAGCCTAAGATAGGGATTCTTGTGTACACAGTTTATTGAGAGAAGGCTCTAAGAATAACGGAGCTGAGGGAAACTGGATAAAGTAGAGGAATGAGGTAAGCAAGGATGTGGGCTCAGCTGGTCTACTTGGGCCTGATATATGGGGAGCTCTAGAGCACGCCTGGCCATAGAACTGTTACCACCTTGAAGCAAGTGGGCTGGACATTTGTACTCCTACTTGAGTCAGTGATTGTCTACAGACTGCTGGTGGGAGTGGTAGATGGGGGCATAATCTCCCAGGTGAGATAGCTCCCATGAACTGAGTGAGGGCAATTCACTGGATAAGGGGCAGACCTGAGCTGCTAGCAGGATACTCATAGACGCTGGAGATGGGCATGTTGACCTGTTAAAGGGGCACCACCAACAGCAGCTACTACATCCAATAATGTATAGGTAACATTTTTATTATTTCATATTTGTACTACTATATGATTTTATACTAAATTTATTTTATCTATAACTGATTTAGAAATGAGTTGAAAATAATTTATAAATGTGGTTTTTAGTTATCTCTTTGTCAGATTTATAAATTAATTGCTTTGTATTAAGAGAACATTTATGATACTCATTCTTTGCCATTAGTTGTGAAATGCTTTATTCTGTGGTCAATTTTTTTGTAAATATTGTATATGTGCTTGAGAAGAATGGTGCTTTTTTACCTCTTGTTGGGTGCTAGGTTCTACATATGCCTTAGAGCAAGCTTACTAATACTATTCTTCAAATCATCTATATTCCTTAAAAATGTTTAATCTACTTTTTTCTCAGTCATTGAAAGAAGTTTGTTAAAAATTTACCCTAAGATGATTGATTTGTCAATTTCTTCTTATAATGCTATCAAATTTTGTTTCATCATATTGCATCAATTCTAAGAGGTACCTTTTTTTTCACATTTTAACATTTCTGTTATTGGGATGCATTTCACAATTGAAGGTAGATTATGATCGCTTTTGGCCAGGTGGAAGTCATGATGAAGTTGTCATTGCCTGAACATGGATGAATTTGGGCATCATTATTCCTATTGCCATCATTTCACTTGAGTGACGTGCATGTTGGCACATCATGTGTGGAAGTTAATGTCCATTTTACATTGCCTAACAATATTATATTAACTCAGCATTGAAATAAAAAGTTGTGTACATTCTATGTGCAGAAAGAGAGCAGCAGACAAAAGCATCTAAATGATGCTGAAGCAATTATCATAATTCTTTTTTTTTTTTTGCAGAACAACAACCAGGGATTTTATGAAATAAAATGAAGATATCCATAAGCAGATGAAGCTGTGTTATGACTAAAAAGCTTGTCTGTCACTCACCAAGCAATGTAATGAAAGGCAGGAGAAATTCCCAAACCCCTCAAATTGGATGAAGGACGTTTCAAAACAGTGAGAAGCTGGTATGACTGAAGTGTCATGTGGAAATTATTGCTAAAGCTTTGAAAATTAGTTTCCCAGAAGCTTTCTGCTTTGAACAGAAGCTGTTTAATTTCTGGTTATGTGATTCAGTTGGGAAAAAAGATGAAACTATGAATTTAGGCAAATAGAGAATGATGACAATATCACACATTCTTTAAATACCTCAAAACTGTATTGTCAATTCTAAATATACTAAAGAAATTAATTTCATAAGCATAGGTTACCAAAACAAGGAAATCACTGTGATGTTATATGTAGCTGCTGCTAAGCAAAAGATACCAATATACTTAATATGAATAAGGTGTTTAGATATGTAAATTTCCAAAATAGAGTACTTCAGAGAGTAAAAGAGAGAGTTATGGACTCCTCTTTAAGGATAGCAAGTAAACTGGGTCACCCTAATTTTAAATTATAAAGCAATTTCTGAGGATATTATCTCCAAAGATGCATAAAATAATGGAAGGATGCTGGCTGGACCAATGGAGGATGAGCTAAAAGCCATCTAGAATAGATATAGAGGAGCCGTGGGCAACCAATCCACTTAGTACTTTAGTCTTGATGCATTTTGTGGGCATTTATTTGAACAGTGATATAATAAGCTTAAGAGATGAAAACAATGAAAATATAGATGAGAGGGCCAGAGACTGAGAGAACACAGTGAGAAGTTCTAATATATATTTAATCAGAGTTCCTGAAGTTGAAGACCAAGATAGAAGATGGGGACAGAGGCAATATTTGAAGAGACAATAGCTGAAAAATTTCTGAAACTACTGAAAGATATCTATCCACTGATTTAAGAAGCTTAGTTCCAAACAGTCTACATAAAAAGAAATCTTCACTTAGATACATCATAGTGATGCTACAGAGAACCAAAGACACAGAGAAAAATCTTAAGAGCAGCCAGAGAGAAAAAAAAAAGAGAAAGATTACTTTTAGTTAGCTGGCAATAGAAGTGAGAAGAAAGTGGAATGATATTTTCAATGTGTTGGGGGAAAAAACCCATAGAATTCTATACCCAGCTAAAACATCTTTCAAGAAAGGTGAAACAAAGTCACTTCCATAAAACAGAACATCTAAACTATGAGTTTATCCCCAGCAGAACTTTACTAAAGATTGTTCAGTCAGTACCTTAGGTAGAAGGAAAATGAACTCAGATGAAAGGGTTGAGATGCAAAAAATAGATGAAGAGAAAAAAAGTAAATGTGCTCATGTGTTTTTCCATTGTATTCACTTCCCAATATCATATGCACTCTCTTGTTATGGCTTTCCCACTTGCCCAATTCTTAGGAGCTTCTGAAATGGAAAATAAAACCACTGCTACCAAATGCGTTTAGGGGGTTGAGAGAAAGTCATTTCAAGGCCAGAGTATTTGCTGCCATCAGAAAGATTATGACTACCTTTATTTTGAAATTTGTGATGGAAACCAGAGAGAGAAAAATATGGCTTAAAGGAAACACATTATGGAATCATTTCAAGGCTTTTTTACTGTTTAAAAAATGAAATCTTAAAGGAGCTCTCAATTCAATGATAAAACAAACAACCCAATAAAAAATGGGCAAAGGATTTGAACAGACACTTCACAAAAGAAAATGTAGAGATGATAAAAATGCACATTAGAAGATACTCAACATCTTTAGTCATTATGGAAATGCAAATTAAAACTACAATGATCTGTAACTAAATACCTACCCTATGACCCAGCAATCCAACTTCTAGGGATTTATGCAATACTGGATAAATCTGTTCACACATAAATATATATGGAAATGTTTTATTCATAATCTCCCAAACAAGAAATAACCAAAATGTCCATCAACTAGTGAGTGGATATACTGTGATATAGCCATATAATGGAATACTACTCAGCAATAAAAAGGAATGAACTACGAATATACACAACATGGATGAATGTTATATGCATTAGGCTAAGGAAAAAAAGCCAGTCTCAAAGGCTACCTGCTGTATGATTCCATTTTTTTCCAGAAGAGGCAAAACTATAGGGACAGAAAACAGATCAGTGGATTCCAGAGGCGGGACAAGGGGAAGTGTTTGACTACCAAAGGGTGTGGGGAAACTGTTTTATCTGTTGATTGTGGTGGAAATAACATAACTGTAGTGAGTTTTGCAAATCTTGCAAAACTGCACATGAAAAAGAGTGAGCATTCCTACATGGAATTTATAACCTTAAAAAAAAGAGGAAAAAATGCAGGCCTCCTCAGGGTATTTTACGATCTCCCTCTCTTTGACATGGAAATAAATGCTGTTCATCTCTCTCTCTCTCTCTCTCTCAAACACACACACACACACCCCACAACCCCCCCAAAACATTGGTCGTTGTCCTGTCAAATTTCCAGAATCACTTCCACTGGCCTTCTCTCTTCTTTTAGCAGCTGATTTTCCCACCTACTGTACCAAGCAGAATTGGATTAGATGAACACATCTGACCTTTCTCTCCTCCACCTCAAGTTGTTTCTTCTATTCATGTGAGGGCATTTGCATTCTAGTATGAAAAATACTTTTATTTATTTATTTAAAAAAAATTTTTGGCCGTGCCACACAGCATGCGGGATCATAGTTCCCTGACCAGGAATCGAACCTGCACCCCCTGCATTGGAAGCGCATAGTTTTAACCGCTTGACCACCAGGGAAGTCCAAAAAATAATTTTTAAAATAATTAAAAAGTAGAATAAGCTCAGATAAAAGTATAATGACTTGGTGGTATGACCCAGACACTGGCATCCTTTGGTGTTTCAAGATTATATGAGGTCTAATTAACCATTTAAGGCTAAATGGAAGAAGTCAATCTGAAAAGGTTACATACTGTATGATTCCAACTATATAACATTCTGGAAAAGGCAAAACTATGGAGACAGTAAAACGATCAGTGGTTGCCAGGGGCTTGGGAGGAGAGAGAGGTGAATTGGTGGAGCACAGGGAATTTTTAGGGCAGTGAGACTATTATTCTGTATGATACCGTAATGGTAGATGCATGTCATTATACATTGGTCAAGCCCATAAAATGTACAACACCAAGAGTGAACCCTAATGTAAACTATGGGCTTCAGTTAATAATGATGCATCGATATTGGCTCATCAATTATAATAAATGTACCACCATAATGCAAGATGTTAAAAACTGGGAAGATTACGAGAAACGGTGAGGGGGTATATAAGAACTCTGTACTTTTTGGTTAACTTTTTCTGTAAACTTAAAACTGTTTTAGAAAGTCTATTAATTTTTTAAAAAGTGATGCAGAAGAGTTGAACTTTAGTTGTGAAGTTTTAGGAATAACCAATTTTACTTCGCTTGAAATTTATTCATTGGTTCTAAGACACACATTAAAAAAATCTCTGAATCAGGACACATCTTAAAATAGATGGCATTTTAGATTTGATGAAATATGGTTTGATGAAATATATATGTCTAAATACGTCTAAAGGAGTTCTTTCAATACATTTGATAAAATAAAATCTAAGATTAGAACATATTGTTTCGTAGTTTAATTGGTGCCGTTTTTCTTTTTAAACAACTTACAACTGATGGTGGCTCAGATTAGGTGAAATATAGTATAAGTGTACACTATAAAAATTGGCTAAATGATGCATATTTAATTTATCTATTGTTGACTCCGGTGGTGGGATTAAGAATTGTAATGCTTTATTTCTTGTATTTAAAAATGCTAAAGCAACTGACATAAAATGTTAACAATGATTAAATCTGAGAAGTAGGAGCATGGTGTTATGTCTTTTTTGGCTATTTTATTTTCCATATTTAAAAATTTTAAACAACAAAACAGAAATAACTGAAAAAATAAAGTTGAAGAACAGCAGCTCAGAAACTTATTTGCTCTGAAGTATTGGGCAACTGGGGGATAGTAGCACTTGAGGGAGAAAAAAGTTGGGCAGGCAGACAGAAATATTACATGATTCCACTTATATGAGATATCTAATAATAGTTAAGTTCATAGAAACAGGAGAATAGTGGTTACCAGGGACTAAGGTGAGAGTGGGAGGGTTGGGGAGGGGAGAAGGGAAGTTTTTATTGAACTGTTTGGGATGATGAAAAAGTTCTGGAAATGCATAGTGGTGAGGTTATACAACATTGTAAATATACTTAATGCCACTGAATTGTACACTTAAAAATGGTTAAAATGGTACATTTTATGTTATGTATATTTTCTCACACACACACACACTAGTTGTGCGGGGGAAATCAAGTGTTTTATTTTGGGTATGTTGAGTTTGAGATGCTCAAGGTAGTTGGACAAAAATCCAGGCATGGGAGAAGTGATCATGGGCTATAGATGCAGATTTAGCAGACACCATGTTGGAGCCATGGGGCTAGAAAGAGTGTAGGGAAGGGAAGGTGGTCAGTTCCAAGACTAGAGCCTTCCAGCACTCAGGAGGCACATCCAGTGAAGTAGGAGGAAAACCAGGGGAGGGTGAGACCAAAGAAGCCAAGAGCTGAAAATCTCAGCTGGAGGCAGTAGTCAGCAATCTTGAATATTTCTGAGAGATTGAGTGAGGACCACAGGATTTGGGAATGAGGGAGTCGTTGGGGTTTCAGCAGAGTGCAAAGGAAGGAAAGCAGACTAAAGTGGGTTGAGAAGGGAGGAAGTGGTGATGGGAATCATCCATAATACCTTGAAGAAGTTTTGCTTTGAATATTAGGTGAGGAATGTGGTGGTAGCTGGGGGCAGATACAGAGGTCTAGGAAAGCCCTTCATCCCCCCCTCCTTTTTTTTAAAGATGAGAAACGCTGGAAGATGTCTGTATGCTTGTGGGAATGGTCCACTATTCCCATAAGAGAGAAAGTGAGGGAAGAAGTAGGAGATGAGGGAGAACTAAAGGAGGAGGGACACAAGTGATGTGAATGGTTTTTGATGTGTGCAGGACCTCCTCTGTGTCTGAGCAGGCTGGGCAAAGAGAGTGGGCCCTGAGCGGGGTGGGTCTGATGATTTAGTGGTGGGAAGAGGATGGCATCTGCTTCCTCAATGAAGAGTGAAGTGATGAAGAGGTTTGTGTCTGTTTCTTCACTAGGTGGGCTGGGCACACGAGGGGGTGTTGGGGGTTTGAAGACAGAGGAGAAGGTGTGAACCAGTCATAGCAGAGAGTGGGAGAGGCAATATGCACAGGAAGTGCAGTGTGCCCAGCAGGCAATGCAGAGTGCCCTGTGGCCCTGGATGTAAAGGGAGACCAGTGCCTAGACTGAGTGACTTTCCCAGCAGCACTAGCTATCCAAGTTCTCTGGGGTGTGTACAGACAGTGCAGGCAGGTGCAGCTAACTCAATCAGTTATTCTCAAAGTGTGCTTCATGAATCAGCAGAATGAGACTCACCTGGGAACTTCTTAAAAATGCAAAACCTATTGGTGATCAGGCACCACCCCAAACCTATTGAATCGGAAACTCTGGGGTAGAGCCCAGCCATCTGTGTTTTTCACAGGCTTTCCAGGTGATTCTGAAAGTTTGAGAAGCTCTGAACTAGAGTGAAGGAACTTGAGGGCACTGGGGATGATCTGCAACTTGTAGGTGAGAATGGCTACCATTCTCTGGGGCAGAAGTTCCTAGTGCTGTGAGTTCCGGAGTGTCTTCTCTCTTAACGAGTGACAGATCTATAAACAAACCCTGGGAATTGCCAAGAACAGAATGCTGTTTAAAGGAGCTCTGATCTTTCTGATGAAAGATTATTTCACAAGGCAAACACATCCTTCAAATGTACTTTTTATTTTTCTGAGTCTGAATTTGAATGTTTTGTGTATCTTGATCTTTGCTCCTGCCACAGTGTTTTGAAAGGACCCTAGACTCTCCTTTCTCTCTCCAGATCATGTCTTCCAGGGTTGTCACAGGGACCTGCTCCACCTTTCCACATGGCTCAATTCCAGGTTTCAAGTCTGTGGGGAAACAATGATGAACTGGCCATTCTCCTATGTGTGAGGCCTTTTCCTCCTCCACTAAATAAAGACAAGGATGAGTCAGTCTCTGCCAACCTCCAGGATCTCCCAGTCCTCCCAGTGACTCAGAGGATGGTCTGTTTAATGGGTAAGTGCTCCTCCCAGGAAGTTGGCAGCCCCAGCCTCCACCTACCTGAGTCACCAGCCCTGGGTGCTCCTATTAAGATACAGAGACCTGGGGAGGCAGGCCAAGAAAGATCAGGGATAAGTGGACCAGGAAAGAGGATAGGACATGAAGGGCTAAAATGCAGGAGGCTAAATTTGTTCATTTTCTGGTGGCCCTGGGTGGACCAACAAAGGGCTCAGTGTCCCTATTTGAAAATGGGAGAAATTGAGTATCCTACAATATTAATATACTCAGCAGTGGCCCAAAAGGAGAGAAGATGAGTCCTCCAGGAATATATCTGGCTGGAGACAGACACACTTTGGAACTTTTCTGTGCAAAAGGGAGGGAGCCCTGGAGATGGTTTATCCTCGAGGATTTCTAGGACAAGCTATAGCCTGATCAGGGCCTGCAGGAGGGTGGGGAGGCCTGCATGGGAGGAGGGGCAGGAGGTCAGATGTGGGGAGGCAGGCCTGATGCAAGGGAGCTTGGCAAGTAGGGGCACCTTTGGGGGCACAGAGCAGATGGTGGAAACACAGCAGCCCAAGACTTTGGTTTTGGTACTGCCTATGATGCTGGCTCTGGTTTTCTTCTCTCTGTCTCCTTCAATGCCTCTCTGTCCATCTTTGTTTTTCTGTATCCATTCCTCCCCTCTCTCCTACAACACAGAGAGTAGTGAAGGTTCCCCTCCCCATGGGTTGAGTGTTTTCTTTCCTGTTTAGATGGTGACTGGCATCTGCTTATGGAGGCAGCAATCAACCCATCCTGTTTACTTGTCACCAACACAGTGCGTTGTGGTCAGCAACGCTGTCTGCCACAGCCCCGCAGGGTGGGGTGGGGGCCAGGATGCTGACACACACAGGCACACACACTCAGCCGTGACCAGGTCAGTCTGCCCCACCTGAGCTATGAGGTCCTGGGCTGTCCCACTCTGATGTCTGGGATGTTGTGAGACAGTCACCTGGACTGAACTTGGCACAGACTCAGGGCTCAGAAAATATCTCCTGACTGAAGCTGAGTGCACAGTGCACAGCTCTTCGGAGGGTGGGGGAGGTCTCAGAAGCCAGAAGGGCAGCACCCAGAGGGGATAATGTTAGAAGGCATCTTGCTCAGAGCTCCTACTTCTATATGAGGGCATTAGGACCAGAGACGGCAAAGAGCTTGGAGAATGGTTTACCCTTAACCACGTCCCCTCTCTGCTCTGCCTCTCTTGACTAGTTCATGTGATTTGAGACACACATCTTTGTTTTTCTTGGTTTCCCCAAATCCTGTGCAGTGGCTACTATACAGGGTTAGGCTGGAGATTGACAAGGTTTCTAGGGGTTGGTGGTACGAGTGGGGAAAGGGCGGGAGTAAGGCTAGACGTGTGGGGGACAGATGGTGGTGGAGGCATGGAGGAATCGAGGCCAAGAAGTTGGTGCTCTGTTTTCAAGGTGATTGCC
Organism: Eschrichtius robustus; assembly: GCF_028021215.1. Classification (NCBI taxonomy): domain Eukaryota; kingdom Metazoa; phylum Chordata; class Mammalia; order Artiodactyla; family Eschrichtiidae; genus Eschrichtius; species Eschrichtius robustus. The sequence continues at coordinate 31,689,346 of NC_090839.1, forward strand.
TAGGACCCAACCGCTAAGCTCTGAGCACAAGAGCCCAAGTAGACAAAGATGGTCAAACAAAAAAAATCCAAGGAAAAAATAAAACCCACATAAGCTTAGAGTCTAGGTGGATGCCCTTTGATGCTTTGCAGAATTCCTGAGGTCATCTGGAACTTGCCAGGGTCTACGTCCTGGCCTGATTGCATCCAACTATGACGGTGAAGAACCAGACAGACATGGGTTCAGGGGCACAACTCCATCACTCATTACTGTGTGACTGGGGCCCATGCTTCCACTAAGAAATGACTCATTGTCTGAAATTCAGATTGAACTGGGTGTCCTAAATTTTTATTTGCTAAATCTGGCAACCCTTCCAAACCCTCCAAAAGTCGGCCCCCACCTCCAGCCCGAGGCCATTGGTAGCAGACCCTGAATTACTTTGAAGTCTGGGATTTCATCTAAAAAACTCACATAAAATTTAAGTTCATCTCCATGTTTCTATCCTTGTTTTGATATAAAACAGGTATTAAACTATTGGGTTAGAAAGCAAATATATTTCACTTATTTACACCTGGTTATGGAGTTGTTAAGGCCTTCTCATCTCAATGGCCAACTTTCCAGGTGGACAGAAGGAGGCCCTGGGCTGCACGCGGGGCCCTGGGATTCTTTGCACCAGGTACCAGTGAACTAGGAAAGGAAGAGCAGGAGGGTGGGACTTTCACAAGGTCATGTTTGTTCAATTTAAAGGACTTCATTTTTGTCTTCTTATTTTACCTTTTTGATTGGTGTTTAATTGTCTCTTCTTTCACAAAATGGGAATCATTTTAGTTAAAAAAAATTAAATTCCCTTACTTGGTAGAGTAAAGGGTAGGCAGGCAAGCAGAGCCAGAGCCTCCAGAAAAGCAGGGAGGAGGCAAGAAGGCACAAACCCCCGGAAAACAGCAGAGGGTGTTTTCAGAGCAGTGGCTACACACTGGAATAATCAGGATGCCCAAGTGGCACCCCAGACCCCTGCATCAGAACCTTTAGGGGTGGGACCCAGGTGTCAGTGCTTTTTAAAGCTTCCTAGGTTATTCCATTATTCAGCTAAGGTTGATACCTTTGCTTTGGACCTTTGCTACTCAAAGTCTGGCCTGAGGATTAGAGGAATCAGCTTCACCTGGGAGCTGGTTAGAAATGCAGAATCTCAGGCCCCACCCCAGACCTGCTGAATCAGAACATGCATTTAACAGAGTCCCCCAGTGCTTTGTACGCAGTCTGAGAGAACCTGCTTTAGTGGATCTGTCAGGAGCCTCATCTTTTTATTTTTTTAATTAAAAAAATTTTTTTTATTTTTAAAATCTTTATTGGAGTATAATTGCTTTACAATGGTGTATTAGTCTGTGCTTTATAACAAAGTGAATCAGCTATACATATACATATATCCCTATATCTCCTCCCTCTTGTGTCTTCCTCCCACCCTTCCTATCCCACCACTCTAGGTGGTCACAAAGCACCAAGCTGATCTCCCTGTGCTATGTGGCTGCTTCCCACTAGCTATCTATTTTACATTTGGTAGTGTATATATGTCCATGTCACCCTCTCACTTCGTCCCAGCTTACCCTTCCCCCTCCCCGTGTCCTCAAGTCCATTCTCTATGTCTGTGTCTTTATTCCTGTCCTGCCCCTAGGTTCTTCAGAACCAATTTTTTTTTTTAGATTCCACATATATGTGTTAGCGTACGGTATTTGTTTTTCTCTTTCTGACTTACTTCACTCTGTATGACAGACTCTAGGTCCAGCCACCTCACTACAAATAACTCAATTTCGTTTCTTTTTATGGCTGACTAATATTTCATTGTATATATGTGCCACATCTTCTTTACCCATTCATCCGTCGATGGACACTTAGGTTGCTTCCATATCCTGGCTATTGTAAATAGAGCTGCAATGAACATTGTGGTACATGATTCTTTTTGAATTATGGTTTTCTCAGGGTATATGCCCAGTAGTGGGATTGCTGGGTCGTATGGTAGTTCTATTTTTAGTTTTTTAAGGAACCTCCACACTGTTCTCCATAGTGCCTGTATCAATTTACATTCCCACCAACAGTGCAAGAGGATTCCCTTTTCTCCACACCCTCTCCAGCACTTATTGGTTGTAGATTTTTTGATGATGGCCATTCTGACCAGTGTGAGATGATACCTCATTGTAGTTTTGATTTGCATTTCTCTAATGATTAGTGATGTTGAGTATCCTTTCATGTGTTTGTTGGCAATCTATATATCTTCTTTGTAGAAATGTCTATTTAGGCCTTCTGCCCATTTTTGGATTGGGTTGTTTGTTTTTTTGATATTGAGCTGCGATGAGCTGCTTGGAAATTTTGGAGATTAATCCTTTGTCAGTTGCTTCATTTGCAAATATTTTCTCCCATTCTGAGAGTTGTCTTTTCGTCTTGTTTATGTTTTCCTTTGCTGTGCAAAAGCTTTTAAGTTTCATTAGGTCCCATTTGTTTGTTTTTGTTTTTATTTTCATTTCTCTAGGAGGTGGGTCAAAAAGGATCTTGCTATGATTTATGTCATAGAGTGTTCTGCCTATGTTTTCCTCTAAGAGTTTGATAGTGTCTGGCCTTACATTTAGGTCTTTAATCCATTTTGAGTTTATGTTTGTGTATGGTGTTAGGGAGTGTTCTAATTTCATTCTTTTACACGTAGTTGTCCAGTTTTCCCAGCACCACTTATTGAAGAGGCTGTCTTTTCTCCATTGTATATTCTTGCCTCCTTTATCAAAAATAAGGTGGCCATATGTGCGTGAGTTTATCTCTGGGCTTTCTATCCTGTTCCATTGATCTATATTTCTGTTTTTGTGCCAGTACCATACTGTCTTGATTACTGTAGCTTTGTAGTATAGTCTGAAGTCAGGGAGCCTGATTCCTCCAGCTCTGTTTTTCTTTCTCAAGATTGCTTTCAGGAGCCTCATCTTGATGGGGTGGTCTTAGCTGCAGCTGGCCTCCTTTAATGGGAACCTGAAGGCCACAGGTGCTGGTCCCTCCATTGGAGTCTGCTCAGTATCTCCCACTGCTGGGTGTACAAAGTTGAAGACTTACTTACAGCAATGGAGCTTGTATCCTTTGCCTGTGTCTGTTAGTGTATTTTCATTAGTGCATCATTATTCCATCAGAACAAATGTACAGTGACCAAGGATGTTGGCTGAAGATCAGGGAATCCTGTCCTGGAGGAGAAACCTAAGGACTCCAGTCAGGGTGTGTGGCGAGGACAAGATAAAGTATACAGTTTGGCCTTGACTTCAGATGCAATATTCATATACTGCATGCCCGGTTTTGAGCCAAGTACTCTCTTGTTTTCTAACTCTTTCGTCAATCAGATGGAATTGACATAACTTGTAAAAGGCTGGGGGTGGGGAACGATGATACTCTTTATTTGTCCTTCTATATCAGCAGCTATTCCCACAACAGTGCTGTGCAACAACCGTGAAACCTCGGTGGCATACAACAACTAGTATTTATTTCTCATGTGTATGTGGGTTGACTGAGGTGACTGTTGATCTCATGTATCTATAAGTTGGCTGGGTGCTGGCTTATCCAGGCTTGCATCAGACAGGCGCCTCAAGATAAATGGCCTTAGGGAGTTTGGCTCTAAGTGCTGGGTTGAGCTCTGGTCTGCTTCTTGTGTCTTCATTTTGTGGCCCCAGAATGAAGGGCAGTAGTTATCCAGGGGAGCATTTCTAATGGAGATGTTGAAAGCATAAGAAGGAAGTAGAAACATGCAGGAACTCTTAAGACTGAGGCTCACAACTGACACGCTACCACTTCTACCCCATTTCATTGATCAGAGAAAGTCATACGGTCAAGCCCAATATCAGTGGGTGGGAAAATATACTCCACCTCCCTGAGTCCATGGCAATAATATGGGAGCACAATACTACACAGGGAAGTGAAGAATTATGGCCCATACGTCAACTCACTGCATCCTCCAACCAGAAACTATACTGCCTTGGGAATATGTGACCCATCCCTTCTAGAACTTTATAAACTCCCCCATGGAAGAGGCTGCTGGCTGTTCACCAAAAATCACTTTCCTACCCTTCCTGGGCTCCCAGCTAGAACACATTTCCCGGCCTTCCTTGCATTTAGGTGTGACTATGTGACTTGTTTTGGCTAATGGTATGTGAGTTGAAGTAATGTCATTTTTCAAGCTAAGGCTTTCCTCTGCTGCTGGCGTTGTGCAGATGACTATAAGGCTGTAATGGTTGCTGAAGACACAAATTGAAATGAGCCTAGATCCCTGAATCACTACGTGGAAGAAGGCCATTATGAAATGGGAACACTTCTTTATCATGTGGGTAAGATATACATTTCTATTCTGTTCGAACCACTGTATTTTTGGGTCTCCTTGCTATAGCAGGCAGCATTATTGTTACTAATACACTTCTTAAAGCCCTTCTTCAAGGGCTCTGTTCTCATAACACAGGGAGACCCAACTCCCTGTGATGGTGGGTGTGGAAATACTTTGTAAATTGTGAAGTTCTCCACACACATGAAGTCTATGATTAACGCTTTACTAATGTTTCAACTCAAAATGCAGTGTAAGTCAGCTGTACTGACGTGGCAGAGACTGATGTTAATAATTACGATATCTAGAGGGGGCCTGATGGTTTAGACATCAGTTTTCACGTCCTTTATTCTTTTAAATTTTCACCATAACCCTGAGAGACAGGCTTTTATCACTACCCCCATTTAAAGGATGACAAAAGGGAGTCTGGCAAACTTGCTAAAGGCCTCACAGCTGGTCAGGTGCCTGAGCCTGACCTTCTTCCTTTTTTCATTCTGGGAGAAACCAATGAGGAGCTGTCTTACCTCCAGGCCACTTTGCACCAATCAGCCTCCAAAGTCTCCCTTGGGGGGACAGGAAAACAGGTTATACCCAAGGCTGATGCTGGTGGCTTGATTTGTAAGGAGCATTTAAAGTTCCAGGCCCTAGTTAAAACTGCCTACCCAAGGAATCTGTTCTTGAAGATAAGAGATAGGTATTTCTTGGGGCTTCTGCTTTGTGGTAGATTATCTGCAAAGATGGCTCCTAAGGATTCCTTCTATTCCTGTATGCACATTTGTTATGGGTTGAATTATGTCCCTCCCAATAGACATCTTGGATATGTTGGAGATATATTGGAGTCCTAATCCACAGGACCTCAGAATGCGACCTTATTTGGAGATAGGGTCTTCACAGAGGTAATGAAGTTAAAATGAAGTCATCAGGGTGGGCGCTAGTCCATTGGTGTCTTTATAAGGGGGAATTTGGGCACAGAGATAGGCATAGGCACACTGGGAGAACTCATGTGAAGACAAAGGAATGAAGGCAGAGACTGGAGCGTTGCATCTACAAGCCCAGGAACACCAAACCATCAGAAGCTAGGAGAGAGGAATGGAACAGATTCTCTTTCTCTCATAAAAGGAATCAACCCCCCTGACACCTTGGTCTCAGACTTCCAACCTCCACAACTATGAGACAATACATTGATTAAGACACCCAGTTTGTGGGACTTTGTTGCAGCAGCCCTAGTAAACTAATATAACACCCCACTTCCTCCCATCAAGAGGTAGAGTCAGTTTATCCTCCCCTTGAATCTGAGCTGGATTTGTGACTTTCTTTAGCTAATAGAATGTGACAGAAATAATGAATTGGTAGTTCTAGGCCTAGGTCTTTTTTTTTTTTTAATTTATTTTTTATTTATTTATGGCTGTGTTGGGTCTTCGTTTCTGTGCGAGGGCTTTCTCTAGTTGTGGCAAGCGGGGACCACTCTTCATCGCGGTGCACGGGCCTCTCACTATCGTGGCCTCTCTTGTTGCGGAGCACAGGCTCCAGACGCGCAGGCTCAGTAATTGCGGCTCATGGGCCCAGTTGCTCCGCGGCATGTGGGATCTTCCCAGACCAGGGCACGACCCCGTGTCCCCTGCATTGGCAGGCAGACTCTCAGCCACTGCGCCACCAGGGAAGCCCCAAGGCCTAGGTCTTAAGATGCCTGGCAGCTTCCATTTTCACCCTCTGGGAAGCCAGGCTGCCATGTTGTTAGTATATTCTGTTGGAGAGGTCACACGGAGAGACCGTGTGACCATTTGGATTGTTCCAGCTCCAGACAAGCTTCCAGTTGATGTCCCTAGTCAACACTGAATGCAGCAGAAGAACAATCTAGCTGGGCCCAGTGCACCCAAAGAATTGTAAGGAAGAAATCATTGTTCTTTTAAGCCACTGAGTTTTGGGGGTGGTTTGTTACACAGCAATAGACAACTGAAACGTGCACCTTCACTTTTTTGGCAGGTACTCCAGCACTTCTGCCACTGTTGTTCCTAAAGCCAGGTGCCACCAGTACCATTCTCCTCCTGAATGGATTCTGGGTGATGCCTGTCTCCAGACCTTGCTCACTTCCATATGAAAATTTGCAATAGTGCATCTGGTTGGCAGGAGTTGGATGATGCCAGGAGATTGGGAAAGAGTGTTTCTGGCTTTGAAAGTAGGTGGTGCAGGAAAGTTTCCCAAACATAGAAGAATGTTCAAAAGGTAGTGGGCACCCCTGAAACATAATGAAGGTCTTCAATAATGGCCAATATTTTTTTGTGAACCTACTGTGTGCTTGGCACACAGTTTGGGGTCCATTCATCTTCTAATGGTAAACAGTGCCCTGACTTCACCCTTCCTCACTCTCCATCCCTGTGGTTTAGATGGGATCAACCCCAGGGTTGGGCTTGTGATTCAGGCCCCAACAATGACATGTGACCCAGTCAGAGCCAACTTGGTGTAACCTTTGCTTTTTGCTGGGACAGCTGAAAGAAATGAGGACTTGGGCTGTGAGGATGGAGCCTAGAGCTGCTGGCAGCCATCCTGCTGCTGCAAAGAACAGAGATGAGAGATGAGAAGAGGAAGACCAAGTCTTGATATTTTTTGAGCTTCTTGGTACTGGATCAGTCATACCATTGGAGTCTTCTGTTATGTGAGCCTGCACATCTCCTATTTGCTTACAACAAGTCAATTTAAATAGTTTCCCATCATTTGTAATTTGTCAAGTCCACCTTTTTCTTTTTTTTTAAAGAGTGTAAGTTTTTTTTTAAAATGAATTTATTTTATTTATTTTATTTTTGGCTGTGTTGGGTCTTTTGTTGCTGTGCGCGGGCTTTTCTCTAGCTGTGGTGAGCAGGGGCTACTCTTCGTTGCGGTGCGTGGGCTTCTCATTATGGTGGCTTCTCTTGTTGCAGAGCACGGGCTCTAGGCGTGCGAGTTTCAGTAGTTGCGGCTCATGGGCTCTAGAGTGCAGGCTCAGTAGTTGTGGCACATGGGCTTAGTTGCTCCGTGGCATGTGGGATCTTCCAGGACCAGGGCTTGAACCCGTGTCCCCTGCATTAGCAGGTGGATTCTTAACCACTGCGCCACCAGGGAAGCCCTATCAAGTCCATCTTAATCTTGTTTAATACAAGTCTTTGGAGTAGAGACCATTTTACGGATGAGAAAACTGAAACACAGATCAACTTCCTCAAGGCCACATGGAGGCAGAATCCAAACCCAAGAAAGCTAATCCTGAGAGCCCACTTATAAACATTCTGCTCTCCTTGGTGACAGGGAAGGATTCACAAAGGAGGGTGTGACATTTAACCTGACATTTAACTCCAAGGGGACACAGGGGTTTGTTAGGAGCAGGGAGAAAGGCTTCTAGGTGGAGGGAATAGCTTGGGCAATGACAAGGACTTTGCGCTAAGAAGAAACCTCACCTGAAATTCACCTTGTCCCTGGCCTGCAGTCTGTACTCAAGAGTGTCCCTCTTTCAGGGGAGCATCAAACTCCATTTCTGCAGGAACACCTCTGTCTTCCTGGTCTCTGGACCCATGTGTACCTATGCTCTGCACTGGGGCCTGGTGGGTTCCCTGTGGGGTCCAGGTTAGGTGGGGCACCCTCCTCAGCCTGAAAGACAGTTCAGGCAGGGACCCAGCTTCCACAGAAGGCTTGCCCCCGTTGGACTGGATCTCTATCAGCCCCAGGAGGCCCTGGAGATGCTCACAGGTTAAACAGAATGAAATTGTCAGAGACCACTGCCCCCTACCCCCCCTTAAAGTAGAACAATGAAAGACTACTGGGGAGCAGAATCTCAAATAGAAAAAGAATAAACAAATAACCTCCAAATCTTTGATTTTTTTTAAGGAAAAAAATGACCCTCATACTTACAGTTGCTTCGGGTTTTATTAAATTCAGGACGAGGCAGTAGGTACCAGTGAAAGATATTTCTTACAGAGGCCACCTCCGCTCAAGGTCGTGGCTGTGAAGGGACAGGCTCCAGCGATTTGAATGCCCCCTTTCCCCTTGCAGTTGAAGGTTCGAGATTAATGCGAGGAGGTACGGGAGGGGGTGGTGGTGGCTGGGTGCGGCAGTAGTGTTGCAGAGAAAATGAGGTTGGAGGTGGCCCCCTGGGGACGAGCCCTCTGACCCCAACTGAGATCCAGTGGAGGGTCTGCTGGAGTGAAGGCAGCTCCGGGAGGACAGAGAGGCGCCCCTTCCTTTCAACAGGAGGGTTTCGAGTTCTGCGGGTAAACTGAGGCCGGCGTCCTTGCTCTGCTCGTCGCCTGGCAGGCAGCTTCGGCTCCACGTTACGCCCAAGCACAGGGCGCGGAAGGCTGGGCTGCCTGCTTTTCTTTTGGGGACAGGTGGGGACGTTCGGCGCCCAGCCTGAGGAGGGGGCCGTGGAACCCAGGTGGGGAGCGTGGGCCCGGGTCCCTCCGCAAGGAGAGTCACTGAGGTTCTCTGCCAACGCAGCCTTCAGCCTCCCCACCCGCGGCGGGAGGGTCGGGGGAGGAGCTCGGCGCGTCCCCGCCCCAAGGCGGAGCGGGGGCCGGGCCTGAACAGACTGGGAGGGGTGGGCCGGGGACGCTAGGCGGAGCGGGGCCCCACACAGGCCGCGGCGGCTGGCTCGGGCCCCTACGGTCCCGGCGGCGGCTGGAGGAGGAAGCCAGGCGGCTGAAGAGAAGGGGAGGCGGAGGAGGCCGAGGTGGAGAGCCGCTCGTCGCAAACTCACTTCCCCGGCTCAGCAGGGAAAGGTACCACGCGCGGCTGCTCCCGGCTCCCCGACCCCCGGCCGCCGGCCCCGCTCGAGCGCAGGCTGGAGCTGCGTCCGCCGCGGGAGGGTGAGGGGCCCGCTGCGGCCCCGAGGGCTCGTCCGGCCCGGGGCTCCGGCAGCCGGAGCGGCGCTCGGGCGGGAGGGCCAGGTTGCCCGGCATTCCCGGAGGCCGGCGAGGGCGGTGGGCGCCGCGCCCCTTCGCTCGCGTCGTGGGAGGCGGCGGTCAGGCCGGGTGGCGGTGGTCCCGAGGTGGGGGGCTGTGGGAGGGTGGAAGGCAGGCAGGACCCTGGGGCTGCGTGCAGCTGGGGAGCGCCCGCGGCGCCCGGCGGGCGCGCTCCGTGGGCGCAGACAAAGCCGGGCGCGGACGCCCCGCGACGGCTTGGGCCGCCCAGAGCATGGGCACTGGGGAGGGAAGAGGAGGCGCCGGGGCGACGGCTGGGACACGGGGAGAGGCTGGGCCGCCCTCCCAAAGGGCGTCCAGGTGGTCTTCTCGGGGTGTCCCCCGGACAATGTGGGGAGCAGCTCTCTCCGAAGAGCCAACTAGGGGCTCACGGGCTGCGCTGGGCTAGGCGAGAGCCAGGCTCGGAAAGGGGTAGGGAGTGTCGAATGCTCAATTTGGGGGAGGGACTCAGAGAAGCCACTGCCCAGGGGTGGGGGCTGGGGCTCTGGTAGAGCCGGTGAGGGGCCTGGGGACCCCCTCGGAGCTTGCATCAGGAAGCGGGGTATGGCCTGATAAGAGAAGCGCCGTGGCTGGCACCTGTGGTGAGATGTGCCCACAGGTTGGTTGAACAGTCTGCCGGTGGTGGCACATCCCGTGCCAATCCGCGGAGGGGGTGGGTAACTTGTCCGTGTTTGGAGCAGGCAGCAAAACGGCAAGTGTCTAGGGGGGTCACTGGAATGGGTAGGCATGCATCTGAAAGTGTGTGTAGTGAAGGCCCCACATCTGCGTTTTGCATCTTTGCCCCCCTCCCTTTTCCTCTTGTTAGCTGGGCTCCTGCCACAGGCTAATGCCTAACTAGGGTTCCAAGATGGTCTGCTCCCTGTCCCCCATTCTTCAAGTTACTTCCCCTCGCTCCAGTATTAAAAGTGGCTACTTTCCCCCTGGATCATTCACAACAGTGTAAGAACATGCTTTGCCACCCCTCCCCTCCATTTTATGGCCCCCCTTTTTTCCTTCATCCCTCATTCTCCCCTAGCTACAGACACACTTCTCCATTTCCCTTCACAGCAAAACTTCTGCAGAGAGCTGTCTGTACTTGTGGTCCCTGGGTTCTTCAGCTCACTTGACCTGGCTTTGGTCCCACCAATTCACTGAAACTACCCAAGTAAAGGTCTCCTGTGATTTACACTCCCCCACAAGTAGGTCTTCCTTGACCTCCCTTGGTCTTGATCATTCTCTCCCATATCCTTTCTTGGCTTCTCCTGGTTTTCTTCCTTACCAACCCCCCTTTACCCCAACCAAAGCCCTTCCTTACTTGTCTTTAAGGACAACTCCTTCACTCACTCTGAATGTTGGAGGATCCCCGGGCTCTGTTCTCAGCCCGCTCCTCTCCCCTGAGTCCCTTCTATTTACATACCCCTCAAGCTCTCATTTTTTCTTATAAGTTTTAAAATCAAACATTAATTTACAAACACAGGTCTTAAATGTATATCATTTTCATTCTCATGATTTTAAGTAGCAAATTTTATCTCCAGTCCCAACCTCTCTATCCAGCCACCCATCTGATGACTTATGGCATCATAGGTATGAAAAAGTTAATATGGGTGAAACAGAACCCTGACTGCGCTCCCCAAGCATGACTCTCTGCAGGCCTTCCCATCTCAGTAAAGGGCCCATAACCCACCCACCATTAAAGACAGGAAACCAGGTGGCATCATCTCCTCCCTTTTCCTCCCTCTCCACATCTAGTGCTACAGCAAGTGCTTTTGGTTCTTTTTGCCAAATCTATCTCAGGCCTATTCTTCATGCTCTGACTCCACTGCTGCTGCCCTAGGCTACTGCCCCAGGCCAAGCCACCTTTTATATCTTGCCTGAATATTGTAGTAGCTTTTGCCTGCTTTCCCTAAGTCTGCAATTGCCTCCTCAAATCCATTTTAACAGAGCAGCAAGAACAATTTAGAAAAATATTGAGTAGTCTCATTCCTCTAAGACCCTCAATAGCTCCTTATTGCACTTGGAATGAAATTTCAAAGCTTTCCCCTGGCCTTTCAGATCTTCCAAGGTCTGGTCACTGCTGACCTCCCCCAGCCTTATCCTAACACTGTCCGCCTTTTCATCTTCCTGACAGCCACACCTGAATCACTTCTGCCCCTTGAACACCTAAGCTTTTTCCTGCCCTGTGTTCTTTGCCTGTGCTGTTTTCTCTGCCTGGAATGTTCTTCCAAGGTTTTCTACTGGGCTGGCTATGCTCCTTCTTATTTTTCAGGTCTCAGCTTAAATATGCCTTCCTCATATGCCTTCCCAGTCTTGGTAGAAGCCCATCATTCCCTGTAATTCATCGTAGCACCTGGTTTACTTTCTTCATTGTATTTATCACAGTTCATAACCATTTGTTGCAGTTGTCTGTTTACTTTTTCTGGCTTTCTAAGGGCTGGAACCTTGACTGAATGGCCCACTGCTGTATCTAGAGCATTTAGCACAGTCCCTGGCATGTAGCTGATACTCAGGAAATCTTGAGCCAGGTGGAAAGGTCAAGGCAGTGCAGGAGCCCCCTGTAAACCTCAGGTGATCCTAAGGATTTTTATTTTCTTTCCATGAAAGCAGTTGTGCAAATCACTGCAAGAATCTGAGGGGGTCAGTGGGAAAAAGGGAAGGCTCAAAGGCAGGCCTGTATGCCTAGTGGGAGATTGGGTGGGTCTGAGGGGGTGTGGAGTTGATGTGGGTTGCTGTGGGTGGGGGAGAAATGATTTCCTTTGCTCTCTTTGGTGGAAATCCAGACTGGGTCAACAGAGGAGTGCGTGCCTGTGTGCTTGTGTGTGTTTTCTAACTCATGAGATGGGGATGGCCTGGGCAGCCAGGGCTTTATTTTACCCAATCTCTTGGGTGAGTGCTGGGTGCCTAGCTCTCAGGGCAGGGAGTTGAAGGGGAAGCAGAAGCTGGAGTTGGGGGTCTCTGTAGACCCTTGTCTTTCCACACACAGCTCTCCTTTTTGCACAGAGGAGCCAACTGAGAATTGAGCTGTTTGGCTAGTGCTCTTAGAATGGAGGGCTAAGAAATGAGGGACCTCAGATCTGGGAGAGGGAAGCTTGGCCCTGGACAGCGGGACTGGTGATGGACCAAGGTAACATTGGGAGGTGAGCGCTGGAACTAGGGGATAGGGGTTCAGATCAGGGCTGGGCTGGCATGCCTAGGAAAAGCTTTGAGCTGGGATAGATGGAAGAAAGGAGGGTATCCTGGGTGGGAGAAATCAGGCAGAGGCCAAGAGGCTAGGCCAGGGCCCTGGTATACTCACTGCGTGCCAGGCAGTGTTCTAAGGACTTTGCAAATATTAGCTCCTTTGATCCTCTTTTCTTTTTAATAAATTTATTTATTTATTTATCTTTTTATTTTTGGCTGCATTGGGTCTTTGTTGCTGCACATGGGCTTTTTCTAGTTGCAGTGAGCGGGGGCTACTCTTCATTGTGGTGGCTTCTCTTGTTGCGGAACATGGGCTCTAGGTGCGTGGGCTTCATTAGTTGTGGCACATGGGTTCAGTAGTTGTGGCTCGTGGGCTCTAGAGCGCAGGCTCAGTAGTTATGGCACACAGGCTTAGTTGCTCCGCGGCATGTGGGATCTTCCCGGACCAGGGCTTGAACCCGTGTCCCCTGAATTGGCAGGCAGATTCTTAACCACTGCGCCACCAGGGAAGTGCTCCTTGAATCCTCTTAACAGCTCTGTGAGGTAAGTCTTATTCCCATTTTCCAGACTGGAAGACTGAGGCACAGTCATACAGCTCGGTAGTGACAGAGCAAGGATTTGAACTTAGGCAGCCTGGCTCCAGAATAAATGCTCTAAGACACTCTACTCTGTCACTTCTTTCATGCCTCTCAGATATGCGCCAGCTGAAGTCTTCTTAACAAATGTTTTTTCCTGACCCGCAGAGGTGCCTGGCCTCGGGGCTGGGGAGGTAGGAAAGAAGTCACACCCTGTAAGGTAGAAAGGGTCCTCACTCAGAGTGGGCAGCTGAGTCTCTCTGTTTCTTCCAGGAGGGGCTCTGGGCCCAGGCCAGGTAGTTGGGTGTCATGCACACTGTGATTTCCGAGAGCTAGGGAGGACACCTACTTCTCGTACAAAAACAGCTCCCTGCTTGAGATGCCACCATTGGAGTGTCACTTCTCTGCGTTCAGCATTGCCACATTGCCCTCTTCATCTGCCTCTGGAGAGCCCAGAGAGGTCAGGTAGGAACGCTGCAGATAAACTGGCCTGTTTTGTATTCCATCTAGGATGTTGTGAGGTGGAGCTTCAGACTTGGCCTTGGGAAACCTGGATGGGGGTCTGAGTAGGGCTGGACTGAAGGTGGGAGCAGAGCTGGGGGAACAGAGAAATGGGAACTGAAAAGAGCTTAATCCACTTCAGTATTGGCCCTGTCCTTACCCCTTTTTGTCTGTCTGTAAAATGAGATTAGAGAGACTTTTTTTTGCTCCCCAGAGGTTGTAGAAGCCAGGAACTCCTTGAGGTTACAGAAGCCAGGAACTCCTTGAGGTTACATGCTTGAGTACCTTCTTGCAGACCCAGGGTAAAGAGCGAGGACTCCCCATGGGATGCCCGTCTGTAGGAACTGGGCCAGGAAGGAGGGAGTGGGGAGGAGGGTGTGGAAGCCTTATCCTTTGAGGCTTTCCTGTTTGGTCATGAGGACACCTCTGGGCAGGTGACTTGGCCTCCCAGGGGCCTGGCTAATAGGCTGAGAAAGGGTTTGGAGTCTCTTTGCTGCAAATTCTGACCCCAGGGTTTAGGGGATCTGCTCATCTATCTCAGATCCTCCCAGCCCTCCAGGAAAAGAGGGAGGCAGACTCAGTGGCATTCTCTTCTGCATTTTGGGAAACTGAGGCCCAGAGCAAGCACATTGCTGCTGGAAGCTCACTAGGCCCATGTTTCTGAGGAGTGCTCCTTCTCTGGAGTATGCAGGAGGCTTGTCCACACTGCTTGAGTCCTTGTCTGCTGAGTTGAGGTGAAGGCTGTGGCAGAGCCTGAGTTCAGCAGGCTAGAGCTGAGGGTGGACTTTCCAACAACTGGACACTGGGCCTTGTTACCTCTGGTTGGCACCTGGCATCTTCTATGCCCCACTCTGGTGCTTGGGGCCACTGGGAACACAGGGCAGGGTCCCCACTCACCAGGAAATAAGAATGAGCCATGCCAGATATGATGTAATGAGGTGCAGTTCAGACCAGCTTCTTGGAGGAGGTGGTGCTTTTAGAGCGCCCTGAAGTCTTGGGTAGCTTTGACCGACACAGGAGGGGATGGCATTCCTGAGGTGGAAGGGGAGCCCAGGCCTGGACAAGTCAGTCAAATCATTGATTGTCAAGCCACTGAGTCTAGACTTGATTCACTAGGCCCTGGGGAGCCATCAAAGCTTATAGGCCATAGGTGCAAGGAATTGATTAGAGCAGTGGTCTATAAAATTACTTCCCAAACTCTAGCATACATGTGGACAGCTTGTTAAAATTCAGGTTCCAATTCAGCAGGTCTGGGGTGGGGCCTGAGACTCTGCATTTCTAACAAGCTCCTGGGTGGTGTGATGCTGCTGGCCGATGGGTTATCTTTGTGTAGTGAGGGTTGAGACTGGGGACTTTGGGCCAGGCAGGTACAGGGATGGGCACAGATCAGGTGAGACCCGAAACAGATAAAGGGGACTGTCCTGGCTCCTATGAACTGTGTTGGGGGAGGCGTATAGACTGCTTGTATGGGGGCAGGGCAGAGGGGAGCATGTGGAGGGTATGGGATGCAGGGGCTACTCTGTTGGGGGGGTGGGGCTGGGTGAGGTGCTTCTGGGGACTTGGGTCTCAGGCTGGGAGCACAGGCCTGATTTCTAGGGTGCCTGACTTTGAGGAGCTCCCAAAACCATAAGAAAGTGTCTTAGGCGACTGCCCCTGGGCAGGGTGACATGCAGGCGGCATGTAGGGCATCTTATCTTTCCCCACAGCCAAGCCCGGCCCTGTGGTTAGCCAATCTGGGGTGAGCACTCTTCCTCCAGCCAGGGTTGGGCCAAGGAGATTGGGGAAACAGCTGACGCCAGACTTAGACATGCCATCTTCTCCTGAAAGCCCCTAAAGTCCCCCCAGCTGCTGAGCTCTCACCCCCAGCGAGCATCCTTGACCCCCGCCTGGCCTGCGTGAGTCCTTGTAGCTGCCCTGATGGTTGCATGAGCTGCTGTTGGGGTCTTATTCCACTCAGGCCACCTCCCCAGTGCACCTGGAAGTGGGGAGGCCTGGATGCTTCATTCTGCTCTGCCCCTGGCTGAGACAGTACAGGCAAGTGTCTGCTCTGCTCTGAGGACTCAGTTTCCTGTAAATTGAGGGATTCAGTCCCCTCTCTGGGGAGCAGGGGAGAGAGTTGCAGGGTTTGTTGAGTAGAGCACTGCATGTTCCCAGAATGGCAGCTTAATACATTTTAATTTTGGTTTACTATTGAAACTTGCGTGCTGATGATGGAGTAGAATGAGCAATTTGCCCAGAAGAGCTGTCCAGCTTGATTTGGGGATCTCCCAAGACCCCTTGTTCTCTGGGCTTTGCAGAGCCTGAAGGGTGGTATCTGAGACCACTGGTCAGATGAGGTCCCTCTAGACCCTAGCAGGAGGGTAGGCAGTCACCTCACCCAAAGAAAGGTGGGAAGGGCAGACACTAAAGGCAGAGGTTCTGTTGCCCTGGGCAGTGCCAAGAGGGGCTTTCAGGCTAAGCTCTCAAAATGTCACTCATAACTCCTAAAAGGATAACCCCCCCACTACCCCTCTTGATTCCTACCCATGTGCCCCCTGCTGTGCCAGGCTGTCCTGAGGGGGTGGGAGGAGGTGGCATTTCTCAAAGACTGTTCTGAGAAACCTCAAGGGTTCAGGGGACAAACAAGGGTAGAAACTGGAAAATCCGCTCCACTGTCCTATGGGAGATTCAGAATTCATTTAAGAGAATTAAAGGCTTTGACAAGTCCTGTAGAAAAGAAACTGGTGTTTTCTAAACTGATTTGATCATAGACAATTTTTTTTTTTTTGAAGACATCCTAATAATGACCAACTGACCAATGGAACACCTGGTGGGAAGGGCTGATATGGGAGGATGCTGCTCTATGAGAGACTACAAACACGGGTGATGGGTGGGTCCAGAAGTGCCAGGGAGGGAAGGTAGGGTGGAACAATAGCTTCCTGGGGGAGGTGGACTTGGTGGGATGGGTACATTTGGAGAGTTAGTGGAAGAAAAGGGTACTGTAGAGGGAGGGATGGCCTGGAGGGGACTGGGGCCCAGGACCAGACCTGGGTTCTAGTGGCAGCAGCTTTGCTTCACTGTGGGTGAGCAAGGGACCCAATAGTAACCAGGCCTGGGTCTTCGGGATTCTGGGAGGGCCTCCTATCCCATCCTTCCCTCCCATCTTCTTGCCCTGCAAGTTCTTTCCCAGCCTCTCATCTCAGAGAGTGAGGTTGTGATCCCTGGGCAAGAAGGTAAAACCTCTCTGTGTCTCACTATCCTCATTTGTACCGTGGGGATAATGTTACCTCCCTTATAGGGTTGTTGTGACACCCAGATTCTTGTTGGCTGCTCTTAATGTGATTGACGTGGCTGCAGGCAGTGTCTCCAGGAAGGACCCAGGGAAGGGGACACTCGTCAGGGATTTGAGAGGCACAAAGGTCAGCAGAGAGCATGTAAGGCTCAGGATAGGGTCTTGATTAGAACAGAGGGGTGATTTTCCAGAACAGCAAGAAAAGAGTGAGGACTGACTTCCTGGGGGAGTGGCTAGCAGGGTGGGGATATCTGGGCAGAGTGAGGAGATTTCACAGGCTACACTGGGCCCTGTGGGCCTAGTCTGGGTATGGGAGTCGTGGGGTCCAGTGGGTGTATGTAGGAGACAGGGGGGCTGAGGGCAGGAAGGAGGTGTCAGGGACCTGCCTTCATTCATTAGGCCACTGGGAG
The DNA here is from genome assembly GCF_028021215.1 of Eschrichtius robustus. Taxonomy (NCBI): domain Eukaryota; kingdom Metazoa; phylum Chordata; class Mammalia; order Artiodactyla; family Eschrichtiidae; genus Eschrichtius; species Eschrichtius robustus. The sequence continues at coordinate 31,706,511 of NC_090839.1, forward strand.
CCATTGAAGGTTTTTGAGCAGGGCAGTGGTTTGATCAGATCAGTGGTTTAGTGAGAAAAGTGGCAGGGTGTGATGGTGGGTTGGGGGTACAGGACCCCTCCCCCCTCATTGGGCTTCCTTAGAGAATTGCTGTGTGCTTTCATGTCTCAAGCATGGGGAGGGGCGAGTTGCTCATATGACACTCAGATTATCAGAGCTCTGAGTCATTTTCACAAAAGTTTAGGAATCTCACTCTTGTCACCTTCCTGGAAGGGGTGTCTAAAGTGTAGGACAGGGAGTGTCCCCGGGCTCGTGCTCCTCCTGCCTCCCCTGTCGCTGGGAGAGAAGGTCAGTGAGGCCACCTTGCCTTGCCCCTCACCACACCTCATATCCTCTGAGGTGTGAGGACTCTTTGTTCAGCAGCTCAGGTGGAAGTGATGGGGTGCAGCATTTCAAACAGCGATCCAGAAGTTGCTGTAATGATGCGATGTGGGTAACAGGCCTATGTGGTGACAACAGCCCTCAGGGAGGCCCTGGTAGGGGCTGCTCAGTGAGCTTTCTTACCCAGTTCAGCTGCACTTTCTTCTTCCTTTGGCCCTGTCTCTTTCTTCCTCAAATAGGCAGGAGCCCAAGGCTTTTCTTGCTCTCTCTAAATCAGGGGTCAGTAGGATGGAGGATGAAGAAAAGCATTTGGGTTCAATCAGACCAGGGTGGCTTGGCTGTTGTGCGGCGGGGTTAAGTCCAGTACCCCTGACCCTCAGTCCAGATTCCTTTATCATCTAGCTGCTTCTTGCGGGAGGGTGTTAAGGAAGGTGTGATTTAAGACCAAGAGAAGCAGCACTTGGAAATGAGTTGTAATTTATTAGGAAACAGAACAAAGAACCCAGCCACCCTCTGCAGCCTTGTGCCAGGCCCTGGTAGACCCATAATTCCTGTCCTCCCCATGTGACCCACGGGGCATGAGCTATTTCACAAATGGGAACTCTGGCAGTGCCAGCAAATGGCATGACTGGGTCTCAAGCCCAGGTTCTAGGACATCTGGTTTCATGCCTTTTCCTCAAGTCACAGACCCCTCAGAGCCCGTCTTCAAACCTTCAACCATGCCTTCCTACCCACAACCAGACCTCTTCCCCAAGCCAGCCCAGCCCAGCTCCCCCAAACTCCTGACTCTAGGGAGAAGACACTGATGGGTGCTCCTAGTGGACTGGCAAATAACTAGACCTTGAGTCAGCTAAGTAGGAGACACGCAGGACCACCAGTGGGCAAACATTCATAGGAAAGATTTTTAAATGAGGCCTTTAAATGTTAAACAAACATATCTCTTTTATCTTTTCTATTTTGGAAAATTAAAAATCATATACAATTAATGCAAAACTTTTGAGTTAATCTGAGAAAGTAACTCAAGAAAAGGTAATAAACTTGATTCATTCCTTGGTTTTAAAAAAAGAGTAAAGCCTGAGCCTTAGTATCTTACTGAGTATATTTTGGAGTGCCTTATGTTAGATGACAGGTTGTGGAAACTCTCTGAAACTCAGTTTCTTCCTCTGTAGAAGGGGGATAGTGACATGAAGATCAACCGAAATATTCCACGTGAAATGCTTAGCATTGCCCTCTGTACCTTGGATGTACTCAGTGAAAAATAGTGGTAACGATGATAGAATTATAAGAACAGGCATTTCTTGATTCCAAAAGCTGGTCAGTTATTAAGTCTCTCTTTGAACTCAATAAAAGAACTTGAAGAATATGTTTATTGTCTAAGCTCAGCGTCTTAACTCTATAGGTGTTCTATGGATTGAATCATGGGGCCCATGGGTGCATTTTGAAATGAACACCATTGGCTTTTCAGACCTAGTTCCAGCTCTTTCTGAGGTTGGCAGGGGTGGGGGAGGGTGGTGTTCTGCTTCAGGGTTGAACTTTATGAAGAGCCCTTTATTGGGTGATCCTGTGTCAGGAGATCCTGTGCTAGGACTTGTTAGGAGAGCATAGTTAAACCACCTTGGAGTTACCAGGAGGGGAAAATCTTGGGCCAGATGACCAGGAGGTGACTGTTTTGAGGGAATTATCATTTAGTTGCTCTTAGAATTTTCTTTTGTGCTGCCAGAAGCCATTAGACCACTATCCTTGTCACTCTTTATGGAGGATAAAATCAAGGGCAAAGGGCTGTGGTCTGGCAAGCCTTAAGCCAGTCCCTGTGGGGCAGGGAGACTAGGGTGGCTGGCCTGCAGCCCACCTGACTAACGCCCTGGCCAGGAGGCAGGTGATCTCCCGGCGGCAGCCCCAGTTTTGGCAGTGTAGCTGGGGTAAGCTGCCAGGCTTGGGGATACCTCCTGCTAGCCCTGGGTGCCTAGCACAATGTGTGCAGTGTCAGTGTGTGGGGACGGGTAAGACAGAAGTGCCAGGCTGAGGGCTGTCCTTAGGCCTGCTGCCCCGGGAGGCTGAGTGAGGGCCTGAGAGATGGGCAAGTGCTGGGTAGAGAGAGATGAGCTGAGCATTGTCAAGCCCTGCTTTACCCCTCACTCTGTCTGGGTGGCCTCCATCACACCTGTGAACCTTTCTGATGTTTCCTCATCTATAAAATGGGCACCAGGGTGTTTGGGAGGATTAAATGATGCCATGAATGGAAAGTGCCCAGCATGGGACCTGGCACATGAAGGGCTTAATAAATAGAGATTTGCTATGGGGTTTATCTGTTGGCTGGATTTTTGGGGGATGTTTTCTTTTTTCCATGTTGTGATCATGCATGCCACCTTTGCTCTGTGATAAACCATGCTGAATGGGGGTTGGGGGTGGGGGATGAGCATAGAAGAGGGAGTTTTGCAGGAAGAGAGTTTATAATGGGGGGGACCCTCTTCCCACAAGTACTGCCTGAACCCAGCAAAAGCCTTGGACAGCCCAGCCTTGCTGTCAGGGCTGCGGTCTGCCCTGTGGGCCAGGAGCACGAGTCCTGGGCTGGGCAGAGTGGGGACCCACCCGTGGCTCAGGAGAGAGGATTGGCCTGCAGGGGACCCCCCTCCCTGACCCCCCTCCCACAGGGGCTGGAGCCGAAGCACAGACGGGCTTTGTACAGAGTCACGAGGGGCCAGCAAGGGGAAACTGCACTGGTTGAGCTGTCTCACAAGCCTCAGTTCTTGTCAGTGGTTTTGAAAGAGTCAGGGGAAAGTGCTGACTGTGCTGTCCTCCTTCCCTCCAGAACTGTGAGGCCTGTGGCTCCTGGCAGGGAGAGGGGAGAAGCCCGCCCGGAGGCTACCTCTTCATCTGCCAGCTCACACCTCCCAGGCTTCAAATGCCCCATCTGCTGAATGGGTGGATCTCCGTGTGGGGACACTAACCCAGGTCAGGGGCTGGTCAGGGCCATGCCTGCATGTGATGCCCTATGCAGTGGGGCTGGGAGAGGGGCCCTGGGCTGTGTGTTTGGAGGCAGGCTCAGCCCTTCGATGGGAGACGGCCTGGAGAAGCTTTCCCAACTCTTGTGATAGCCCTAAGGAGAGAACTGGGCTCTGGAGTCAGACCACCAGGGCCCTCCTCCCACCTGTGGGTCTTGCACCAATTTTTTGTCTTTCCTACCTCACAAGCTTGTTGTGAAGGGGAAAGGAGATGATCACTTGACACAGAACTTGTAAGGGTTGGTCCTGGTGTCATGACTGGTCACCCAAGTCATCCTGACCCCATCCTTGCTCTTACCCACATATTTTGTCATTCAGCAAGTCCCTAGGAGGTCACCACAGCACTTTTGCCCTCTGGTCCTCTCCTGCCTGTCACTTCCTCTGTTCTGGTGTCCCCTTGTCAGAGAGGCTTCCCTGACCTCCCTACCCAGAGCAGCTGCCTCTCCCCTTACCTGCTTTGCTTTGTGGCACCTGTCACCCCTGATCCTCCAAGGGGAGGCATCTGGCTGGTTCAGTATCTCGAGTGCCTGGTACAGAGTAGCACTCACTCAACTTTTTGTTGTTGTTGTTGTTCTTGTTGTTTTTATTGTGGTAAAATATACATAACATAAAATTTATCATTTTAACCATTTTTAAGTATAGAGCTCAGTGGTATTAAATATATTCACATTGTTGTGCTACCATCACCACCATCCATCTTCAGAACTATTTTTCATCTTCTAAAACTGAAATTCTGTATCCTTTAAACAGTAACTCCCCATTTCCTCCCTCCCCTGCCCCTGACAACCACCATTCGACTTTCTGTCTCTGTGAATTTGACTACTTCTGTCTCTGTGAATTTGACTATTCTAGGTACCTCATGTAAGTGGAATCATACAGTATTTGTCCTTTTGTGACTGGTTTATTTCACTTAGCATCATGTCTTCAAGGTTCATCCATGTTGTAGCATGTGTCAGAATTTCCTTTTCAAAGCTGAATAATATTCCATTATATGCATGTACCACATTTTGTTTATCCATCCATCGATGGACACTTGAGTGGATTCTACCTTTTGGCTATTGTGAATAATGCTGCTATGAAGGAGCGGGAAGCTGCCTTGAGGGAGATAAAGCATAAATCTCTCTGAAAACTTCTGAGTGGTAGCCTAATACCCATTAGAGAGCAGACCAGGTGTGATGGCAATACCCATTTTGCAGATGAGAAAACAGAGTCTTCCCTCAGAGTTAGACCCCATCCCTGCACCCTGGGTCCTCTCTGAGGGAGCAGTCCCTGTGAGCAGAGGTGCATTACAGGTGTTCAATGCAGAGTGCTTTGGGAGTTGGGCAGCAGCTGGGGAGGGAGGACAGAGGGAGACCCTCAGCCTAAGCTGGAAGGTGGGGAGTGGATGTTGGGTACTGCCTGGCCTTTCTGGTCTCTCTGCCTCCTCTACTCCTGTACAGGCAGATCCCAGATGTTCTGGGCTGGCCTGGAATCTGCATTTGGAATCTGCTGTAGAGAAGTGATTCTTAACCTTGGCTATATGTTAGCATCATGTAGAGTCCTTAAAAAATTTCCATGCTTGAACTCCACCCGGAAGAGTCTGATTTAGATGACCCAATCTCCGGGCTTGGTATTGGTCTTTTGTAAAAATCTCCAGGTGAGTCTAATGCACAGGCTGGGAAGGCATTCCTGTCTCCTGGGCCTTGTATGCTGTAGGGCCTGGGCCAGGCTCTCTGCTCACTCAACCCCAGCCCTGAGTTTTAGAAAAGAGGGAGCTGGGACCCTGAGTAGGATGGGGAGTTTACCTTGGGGTCTCTACTCTGAGGGGTCTCCAAGGAGAGAGAACTGCTGACTGTTAGTTACCTGGTGCTGTGTAACAAACTACCCCAAAACTTAGTAGTTTAAAATGGCAATAAACAGTTATTATCCTCATAGTTTCTGTGGGTCAGGAATTTGGAAGCAGTTTAATTGTTTCTGGTTTGAGATCTCTTAGGAGGTTGCAGTCAAGGTGTTGGCTGGGAGTGCAGTCATCAGAAGGCTTCACTGGGGCTGGTGGATTTGCTTCCAGGGTGGTTCAGTCACATGCTTAGCAGGATGGTTTGGCTGATGGTAGGACTCAGTTCCTTGCCTCTCAGTGGGCTTATGTGGGTTTCCTCACAACATGGTGATTAGCTTCCCCTCTTGTAAGCAGTCTAAGAGAGCAAGGTGGAAGCCACAGTGTGTATTACGCCCTAGTTTTGAAAGTCACACTCCATATTTCTACAATATCCTATTGGCTACACAGATCAGCTTGGGAGGGGACTGTAGGGCATGAGTACCATGAGGGGAGGATCATTGAGGGCCATCTTGGAGGCTGGTGACCATACAGATTGTCCTGTTTTTGCAGTTTCAGCCTCACAGACCTTGCCTGGGAGGAGCAAGTGCCCCCAGTAAGTGGTGTGGCCCTTCTCTCTTACTTGTCTATTCCTCCCTGTCATCAGACCATAGCAGTGCCACTGTGGGGTGGTGTAGTTCTGAGGCCTGGAGGTCTTGCTTTGGAGTCATCATGCAGGAGGGTCTGTGACCTCTCTACTGGCTGGATTTCCCATCCCTACCCATGTCTGATGTCCTGGCCCAGCCATCCCTGTGGTCACCCCACTAGTGTGCAGACTTAGGCCTGTAGGAAAACTAATATAAAAACCATTGCTGCTACGTGCCTGGCTCTGGACTAAGCATTCTGCATTGTCACACTCAACCCTGTGAGGCAGGGACTCTTCATCCCCATTCTAATGATGAAGAAACTGAGGCTCAGGTCACTCATCTAAAAAGTTGTGGAGCCTCAAACCACTGGTATTCAAAAACAAGGGCCTGTATGAAAACCATGGTGCAATAAGGTATTCCCAAAGGAGGAGGCTATTTAGCAAGCTGAGTCATCAAGGGAAACATAAGGAAAGTGTGTGTGTGTGTGTGTGTGTGTGTGTGTGTGTGTGTGAGAGGGAGAGAGAAAGACAAAGGGAGGTGGGGAGAGAGGGAAAGGGAGAGAGAGAGAGGAAGAAAGGTGTCTTCCTGGGGTTCCCCAGGGGCCATGGTGACTTGGGTGCCTCAGAACAGGGCTGGTATGGTCTTGAGGCTGGTGTTCTCTCTCCAGATTCAGCCTTTCCCAGGGTAGTGAGTGACTGTGAGTACCATCTCCCATCAGCCCTCCCCTGCTCATGGCCTGATTTGATGTCACCAAGGGCAGTCTCACACCAACGTAGTCACTGGCATAGTAACCAGTTCTGTGGTCTCTTACATTTCTGTGGTTGATGACTTCCTAGGGGGGGTGGGTTTAGAGTTTGGGTGTCACATCCTGCTCAGAGGGAGGGAATCCAGGCCATGAGGTCTCATCCTAAGGATTGCTAAAGGGAGCCACAGTGAAACCTGTGCCTTTAGGACTTTGCTGAGGAAAAGGAAACTGGCTAATAGGGTCTGGGGTCAGGGCTGGCCTCATTCAAGGTAGGGGTGACTGTTCCCATTCTACAGATGGGGTAACTGAAGCTCAGGTGCTAATGGACTCACCCAAGGGAATGCTGGTTAGGGACAAAAGCTGCTGTCTGGGCAATTTCATCTTCTCCAGGAGTGGCAGCCATCATGTCAGACCCCTGACCTCTCTCTGGGCTGAGGGAGCGTGGGCTGTGCCTGCCTCTGGAAGATCTGGGATCTGAGGGGAAGAATGTGGGCCTTGCTTGCAGAGAGGTGACCTGGCCAGTTAGGACCTCTGTGTGCAGACACACACAAAGATGGGAAACCAGGGCATGCATGGATCAGAGATGGAAGCTGAGCTGGTAGGGCTGGCCCAGATTTTGAGAGGTTCATAGGAGATGTTTAAATGACTAGTACCTGATCTGATCTATTGTCAGAGCATGACCCATTCATTTTTGCTGAAGGTGGATGGGATCTCTAAGATGGAGTTTGGGATAAAGCTCTTTGGGTGTGAGTATAGGGGCAGGAATGCAGTCCTGGACTCTGCCCTGGTCCATCTCCACCTCTGTTTCTCTCTCCACTGCCAGCTGAGCTTTATGCCCATCAGAAAGACCGAACCCTTTCTCTGACTTCTGTCCATGCTTTCTTCCCCTCCTCCACCCCCACTCAGGTAGTCTCCAGTTTCTGTCTCTGCAGGCAGCTATAAGCTGGGGTCCTGAAACAATTCACTCAGGTCTGTCCCACCTTGCAGAGCATCAAGGGGAACAGAAGCCAGCCAGAGCACTCACCTCGCCAGAAATACCTTCCCCTCCTGCCCACCAGTGCCTTTGTGGGCCATGCCTTTGGCTCTGACCTCCCCTCCCTCAAACACTGAGTTTAGGGCTGTCTTTTTCCATGCAATACAGGCT